>NC_090436.1:823876468-825339361 GCF_031143425.1 Pleurodeles waltl
AATTACACCTGACTCCATTTTGTTCACTGTGGGCCTGCAATTAATGTTGTAGATCTGACAAATTACATTGTTTAGATAGGTCATGCTGATGCAAAGCAAATCAGGTGAGTCAAAAATGATTTCCCTTGTAATACATTTTAAGGTGGTTTTGACCCAGATGGTCTCTCTTTACCCCGAAGAAATAGCCTCTTGGCTGAAGGAGGAAAACACAGATCGATGCAAAGGAATAAGGTCACCATGTCTCTTGGAATAAACAAATGACAAATGTGTCGGTGAATGCACACCACTCAGGAAGCTTGGACTGAGGTCCTGTTACATTCCAAGAAATCAATCTGAGCGAGGGGGGAAGGTTCCGCACCCCTTGAATCACAGCCGTTGACACACTGAGATATATGCCCAAGCCCTCATGTCAGTCAATGTCTGCCAATGCTTAAAACCGATTTTGTCTTGTGATCCCAGGTGATAAAATGGGTAGTGGGCTAGACGCAGTAACTGGGGTATGAGGTGGTGTTACAGGACTCCAATTGCAGGCCCTTTCAATGCAAAGGGGATTTTAGTAAAAATAACCCAGTGGTAGTGGTATAATTCTGCTGGAGAACTGTTGATTTCCAAAGTAGCCAAAGAGTAGGTGATGGACCAAGGAGGAGGTTCTAAATTTACAATGACACAATCACCTTGTCGAGCCACGGACCCAGGACCAATCCAACCCACCCTTCTTGTCAACTAAATATTATTTGCCATGTGCGATGGAACTTTTCTAAAATGGCCCAGCCAGTTCAGAGTTTAGTTGAACAAGTCAATTATAGGTCTCCCTCTGATGCTTACATAAGGGTGAAACTCAGAATAGAACTAACACACAAGGGCAGGGTGCTCAGGTGAGATTGATCTCAGGCTGATTTGCTAAATGACCGTGTGTCTCCAACCCCTCAGAGCCCGAACCCTGAACATTATGAGCAAATTGGGATCGGACCAGCTCCCTTGCAGTTTGTCTTCGCTGAATGTCGGAGCATTGCTGAGTTTTAATCATGGAATTATCTGAGTAATGCTCCAGTCTTGGGTTGACTATTATGAACCTTGAGTGGGCTTTATCCACTGGACAGGGAGGGAGAGTTACAGAACCTGCAGGATGACAGCTTTGGCCCCTCTACTTGTCAGGGACTGGAGATATCACTGGACTGGCACCTGCATGTGCGATTCCACTGAGTGCTTAGAGTTCTTGATGGAACACTGAATTGCTGCCAGCCTTGCAAGGCTTGAGGCAACTCTGCCTGATATAAGTCCCTTATTTTATCAATACTGCCCTCCAACAGATACCTAATCTCGAGGGACTCCAAATGCAAAACTCCTGGCGTCCCACCCACAAGCAAGCTGTCACAGTAGTTAAGACCTATGCTGCCGTAATACACTGTGATGGAGCGATCGTCTGAATGGCTGCTTCCACTAAACGTGACTTTACTTTTCGTTTTTGGCGTTTGGCAGCTATAATGGGGGCTAGAACTCAGACTTAGGGCTGCAAAAGCACCTGGGGGGACAAAGTTAACCGGGGAGGAAAGTATAGGCGAGGAGCTTGGTGCGCTTGCAGATGGGGAATTAGACAAATTACTTTGAAGGGGCGGCGCATTACCAGAAATGAGTGACAATCTTCGTTCAGTAAGGTCAATCTCATTATTGATAATGTTTACAGCCCTCTGTAGCATCCTACCAATAGAGGTTGATGTAGTGAGAGGAGTTAATATACCAGGATATTTCCCGCCTTTTTCTTCCCTATTCTGTGTTGTTCTGCTCACCGTCCATGACTATACAATATCTGCATAAATTACCAAGTACCAAGGAATAATCCACACATACCTCAAGTGTAAGAATCAAGAGGGGTGGCCCAACCCAGCCTCCTCTGGGTGCAAATGGGCCTGCCCTTGACCCGGGATTTGTCTGGGACATCCCGCACAGCGGGAGCCCACAGCGCGCTATGTAGCGCAGGAGAAGGGGTTTGTCTGCCTCTCTTGCATTGGTGCCTCCAGGCACTGTGTCTCCTGGGATACAGAGGCCCACCACCAGCAGCAGATTGTTGGCCAAACCGTGGGACTCCCCAGGCAGTGGGACCCCACGGCACACTATGTAGCTCGGGAGAAAGGGTTTGTTCACCTCTCTCGCGTTGGCGCCTCCAGGAACTGTTTCTCCTGGGATACAGAGTCCCCCACCAGCAGCAGGTTGTGTGGCCAAACTGCGGCACTCCCCAGGCAGTGGAAGCCAGCAATGCGCTATGTAGCACAGGAGAAGGGGTGTGTCCGTCTTTTTTGCATTGGCGCCTCCAGGCTCTGTGTCTCCTAGGACACAGGGTCCCCCACCAGCAGCAGGTTGTGTGGCCTAACCATGCCACTCTACAGGCAGTGGGAGCCCGCGACACACTATGTAGTGCAGGAGAAGGGGTGTGTCTGCCTCTCTCTGGTTGGCACCTCCAGGTGCTGTGTCTCCTGGGACATGGGATCCCCCAGCAGCAGCAGGTTGTGTGGCCAAACCGCAGTGCTCTCCAGGCAGCGGGGGCCAGAGACACCCTATGTAGCACAGGAGAAGGGGTGTGTCCATCTGTCTCTCATTGGCGCCTCCAGGCACTGTGTCTCCTGGGATACAGAGTCCCGCAGCAGGTTGTGTGGTCAAACTGTGGCGCTCAGGTGTACATTTTTGTATGGAAAAGGCCATTATTTGCACAAGGGGAGGAGTTAATCACCCTTAAGTGGAGAAGAGAACTGGGAACACAAACCAATCAACTTAGAGTGAGAACTATAAAAGAGAAAGGCTTACCATAGTCAAAGTTTTCTGTTGATTGCTCAATCTTTATCCTGAGACAGGTCATTGAAGGAAGAGGAGGATATATGGAACTACTCTATGACTCTCTCCAAAGAGAAGAAGAAATTCACCAAACAAAAGATACCTCAAGCATTTTAAAAGAAGATCATGCTGAAGAAATGCTTTTAACTGCCTGAATGATGTATTGAAGCAGTTAATTTGAGATTAATCAGTCATACCGCCAATCTCCTGTTTATGCCCCCTTATCTGCCTCTCAATCCCTCCATACTATTCCCTGTTCTTGTTATCCCCGTCTTGGTTGTGGGTCCTTTTCTTACCAGAAGCTGCCATTTGCAACTCTCAGCCTTATAGTGTGCCTTTTGCCTCTGACCATGTCCTTGGGCTGAACAAACATATAACCCTTTTCTCTTTCTAATAAGCTTGTGCTATAATGATGGAGTCTAGTGTAAGGGCTGCCTGGGCAACGTTGCGTTCTCTAAGATGGCTAATCAAGCAGTCCAGCATATAAAACAAGCTTTTATTGCTTTCATTAGCATTGGGGGAGATACTCCCTTTCCTCTCTGCTGACAAAATTAGTAGCAGGTGACCCTTTTCTTGGAATGAAAATTCTTTAGTGTTGGCACATGTCAAGTGGGTCCCTGCATACTGGGCCACTGGAACCAAAGTGTTCCTGCAGCTGCCACAAATGTCAAGGGGGGTAACAACATAAAAAATAAAATAAAATAAAAACATTTACCTCACACCGCCCGTCTCCTGCGGCCTCTTATGCCGCCTCGCTTCTCTTGCTGGGGAGCAAAGGCTCCCCAGCAATCCTGGCACTGCTTACATGCTAAACATAGCATGTGCACAGCGCCAGAATTGGTCTAAGCAGCAGCCACTGCTGCTCAGACACAAGCCTTGGGTATGTGCTGTTTCTTCAGCTCGGCTGTATATACAGTTGGGTTGGAGAAACCTAAGTGCGCATGTGTGTTTGACCGGTCTCAGCCGGCCGGCCAAACACACATGCGCACTTAGTGCACTCTCCCCTCCTCCCCTCTCCTACCTCCTGTGGCCGAGTCCCACCCCTCCCTGTACACTCTGCAAGCTGAGCCAGCAGATGAAGAATTATGAAAAATAAATAGCAAAACAATTGTTTTATTTTTCATCTGCTGGCTCAGCTAGGGGGCGACGCCTCTACACAATTGAGGAGGAGCCGCCCCTGTATGCCTGGCTGATAAGCCTTAATGAGGGCAAAACCAGTCCTGGATTGCTTCTGCTTCTGTTCAGGTTCAAGACTGAATTGCATATGGCTGGGTCCAAACTGAGGTGGCACAGTGTGCCGATTAACGGTGGACTGGGTTGGGCCCTGACTAATTACCAGTGGCTGAGATTAGTTCAGGTATTGCATCCGTCAATTTTTTGTATACTACAAGAAGGTCAACCCAAAATAAAGACTGTAATTGTGCATTTCTCAACATGTTGTAGCGTACATTATGAAAATCAAAATCATTTAAATTTCGTTTAAACCATTTGCCTTTACTGAAGACACTGACGCACAAGAAGCCTATCTTGTGCATCTATATGTCCAAGAGGGTTTCTTACAATAGCAAAGAAAAACAACATCAGTTTGTAGGGAGGAGGGAACTTATGATTGTAAAAATATTGTGCATGTTTGATTACCTCAGCCTTTAATTACATTACTTTGTACTGTATGTCATTAGTGATGAAGTTTGCATCTTAAAACCATACCGATTCTCCTTACCTTTTGTGGCGCTCCAATTAAAATACAGAATAAGACTTGCCTCTGGGTGGGAAGTTTAATCAAACCTCCATTGGGTTAAAAGGTCTAGGGAATCTCCCAAGCACCTTCCAGCACTAATCTCAGTGTGGGTGGCGCACGGTAGTAATGCTGAGCGGCATCAAAAATATTAGCTCATTCCCCATAGTTAAATAGAATAAATGCATGACACATGCAAAAATGAATTTGTGTTAAATTAACATGCGCGGCTATTTCTTGGAACGCGTTTTACTAATTCTCTAGGTGCTCATGCATAGAACGCAGCATTTCCGAGAGGTAAACTGAGTACATGATCATCTCTTCCTAAGAACAGGAAGTCTTCTTGTACAATAACATTAATTAAAACAATTACTCGTGCCAAGAACATGGGGCCTGAGGGTACAATAATCTCTATAGGGCAATTTAATAAAAGTATCGTAAACATGTCTAGTCTGAAACGTAAAAAAAAAACAAGAGCCTCACAGGGGTTGCTTTAATATTTTTAATTTCCTTCATTATCGAGCAAATGTGTTTTCTTCAAATATTACACCATGGAAACGAGAAAAAACATTGTGTACCCTCGATTTCTGTTTCTATAGATGTCTTCCTCGACCGAAAATGGAGATGCAACAGCTGTGAATCCAAATGGGGAGAAAACATATAAAAAGGTAAGCCTACAGTGTTATATATTCCAGCTGGAAGTCAGACTGCCTTAAACAATGTGGTGTCTAAACTAGTTCAGTTCTGAGAGACAGAAAGTTGCACAAGGTGTAGAAAATGGGGGCAATTAATCAGGACGGAAGATATCACCTGCTGTTTATGAAGTTTATCAAGGGGGCTTGATTAGTGAGAGCAACAATGGGTTTGGTACCAGAGAGATAATCCGTTCAACAGTCCGGTGAGAATCTTATGTCAAAGAGCCATAGAAGGTCAGCTGCTAATCCTTCGGCACATCTCGTACAGATTTACCCCTCCAGTGCCACTCCTAGCCCTCTAGTCCTCACTTCATCACGCCTCTTGCCTTTTTTCATTTCTCACTCATCTGTTCATCATCTCTTATTTTCCAGGGTTTTCCCTCAGTGCTTTAAGTCAGCTTTAGCATTATGTCTACTGAAATACTCAAGAGCGCCCCCCGTCGGCCTGTCTCCTAGCCCTTTCTTCGCTAAGGTTCTTAAACATCTTAACCAACTTGCCCAGTACTTCGCCAACAATAACTTACTCGATCACTTAGGTCTGGCTTCCGGATGCTCCACTCAAAGGATCCCGAATAACGCTAAGTATTAAACCTTAACATCTCAGCTCCCATTACCTGTCCTCTATCTTTATTCTACTGGATACGTCAACTGCATTTGAATTTTTTTAAATATGTATTTATTTCATTTTCATGTCTGGACCATCTCCCAAAACTGGCAATTATCATATTAACATGAAAAATAACATAGCAGGAATCCATAATCAATTACACACGGTAGTGACACACAGTGATGTCAACTGCATTTGATATTGTCGACTACTCGCATTTGGTGAATAGCCTGGCTCCTCTCGGTATTGCTGGCACAAACCACTAGGTTCTGTTCCTACTTAACAACCTGCTCATTTTCTTTCTCTTTGTGTTTATTCCTGCCCGTGACCACCCCACTCCAGGTTGGTGTTCTCCAGGAGTCAGTCCTGTGTACAGGGCTTCTCTTGATCTATTCCTTTTCCTAGATACTAGTTTTTCCTGGATAGGGCTGTCACTCTAAACGTCCAAAACAGAAATAATCTACATCCCCGCTTTCTCCTTGTCGAGGAATTGTACTTGTTTACTTCCCCACTGATATTTGCTCCCACACCTTTGGTTTATGAAACTTCAGCACGCTCTTCCGTTCAGATATACAGCTGAAGTCCTGTTAGTAGAATGGCCATAGTGATCAGGTACCAGCTAATAAACATCAGAAGGATGCTCTCACACGCCCTGTTCAATTCTTGTAAGTCCTTCGTTGGTTGCTCGGTGTAGGAAAGTACCATCTTGCCTGGCATGTTACCCCCATTTTCACTTTATGTGTGTTTTAGCCCTTGTGTCACTGGGATCCTGCTAGGCAGGACCCCAGTGCTCATAGTATGTGCCATGTATGTGTTCCCTGTGTGGTGCCTAACTGTATCACTGAGGCCCTGCTAACCAGAACCTCCGTGTTTATGCTCTCTCTGCTTTCTAAAATTGTCACTGCAGGCTAGTGACTAAATTTACCTATTCTCATTGGCACACTGGTACACCCATATAATTCCCTTGTATATGGTACTTAGGTACACAGGGTATTGGGGTTCCAGGAGATCCCTATGGGCGGCAGCATTTTTTTTGCCACCCATAGGGAGCTCAGACAATTCTTATACAGGCCTGCCACTGCAGCCTGAGTGAAAAAACGTCCACGTTATTTCACAGCCATTTTTCACTGCACATAAGTAACTTATAAGTCACCTATATGTCTAACCCTCACTTGGTGAAGGTTAGGTGCCAAGTTACTTAGTGATTGGGCACCCTGGCACTAGCCAAGGTGCCCCCACATCGTTCAGGGCAAATTCCCCGAACTTTGTGAGTGCGGGGACACCATTACACGCGTGCACTATACATAGGATGTATAGCATCACAATGGCAACTCCGAACATGGCCATGTAACATGTCTAAGATCATGGAATTGTCACCCCAATACCATTATGGTATTGGGGGGACAATTCCATGCCCCCTCGGGTCTCTAGCATAGAACCCGGGTACTGCCAAACTGCCTTTCCGGGGTTTCCACTGCAGCTGCTGCTGCTGTCAACCCCTCAGATAGGATTCTGCCCTCCTCGGGTCTGGGCAGCCCCGGCCCAGGAAGGCAGAACAAAGGATTTCCTCTGAGAGAGGGTCTTACACCTTCTCCCTTTAGAAATAGGTGTGAAGGGCTGGGGAGGAGTAGCCTCCCCCAGCCTCTGGAAATGCTTTGATGGGCACAGATGGTGTCCATCTCGGCATAAGCCAGTCTACACCGGTTCAGGGATCCCCCAGCCCTGCTCTAGCGCGAAACTGGACAAAGGAAAGGGGAGTGACCCAGAGGTGCCCAGAGCTCCTCCAGTGTGTCCCAGACCTCTGCCATCTTGGATTCAGAGGTGTTGGGGGCACACTGGACTGCTCTGAGTGGCCAGTGCCAGCAGGTGACGTCAGAGACCCACTCTGATAGGCTCTTACCTCTCTTGGTATCCAATCCTCCTTTCTTGGTAGCCAAACCTCCTTTTCTGGCTATTTAGGGTCTCTCCTCTGGGGTATTCTTCAGATAACGAATGCAAGCGCTCACCAGAGTTCCTCTTCACTTCCCTCTTCGACTTCTGCCAAGGATCGACCACTGACTGCTCCAGGACGCCTGCAAAACCGCAACAAAGTAGCAAGACGACTACCAGCAACATTGTAGCGCCTAATCCTGCCGGCTTTCTCGACTGCTTCCTGGTGGTGCATGCTCTGAGGGCTGTCTGCCTTCACCCTGCACTGGAAATCCCGAAGAAATCTCCTGTGCGCAGGCACCAAACTTCTGCATCACCAGTCCTCTGGGTCCCCTCTCATCTCGACGAACGTGGTCCCTGGAACACAGGAGCTAGATCCAAGTGACCCCCACAGTCCAGTGATCCTTCAGTCCAAGTTTGGTGGAGGTAAGTCCTTGCCTCCCCACGCTAGACTGCAAACCTGTGTACTGCGTGATTTGCAGCTGCTCTGGCTTCTGTGCACTTCTCCAAGGATTCCTTTGTGCACAGCCTAGCCTGGGTCCCCAGCACTCCGTCCTGCAGTGCTCAACCCTCCGAGTTGGACTCCGACGTCGTGGGACACTCCTTTGTTTCTCTGAGTCGACCGCTGTCCTCAGATCTTCCAAGTGTCTGCTCCGGTACGTCTGCTGGTGCTGCCTGCTTCTGTAGGGGCTTTCTGAGTTGCCGAGCGCCCCCTCCGTCTCCTCCTCCAAGGGGCGACATCTTGGTCCTTCCTGGTCCCCAGCAGCACCCAAAAACCTCTACCGCGACTCTTGCAGCTAGCAAGGCTTGTTTGCGGTATTTCTGCGTGGAAACACTTCTGCAACATCCAGCACGCCGTGGGACATCTTCCATCCAAAGGAGAAGTTCCTGGTCCTTTTCATTGTTGCAGAATCCTTGACTTCTTCCACTTGGAGGCAGCCTCTTTGCACCTTCATCTGGGGTTTCCTGGGCTCCGCCCCCCCCTGGACACTATCGCGACTCTTGGACTTGGTCCCCTTGTCTTGCAGGTCCTCAGGTCCAGGAATCCGTCTTCAGTGCTTTGCTGGTGTTTGTGGTTATTGCAGAATCCTCCTATCACGACTATTGTGTCCTTTTGGGGTAATAGGGGAACTTTACTCCTACTTTTCAGGGTCTTGGGGTGGGGTATCTTGGGCACCCTGACTGTTTTCTTACAGTCCCAGCGACCCTCTACAAGCTCCCATAGGTCTGGGGGCCATTTGTGATTCGCATTCCACTTTTGGAGTATATGGTTTGTGTTGCCCCTAGACCTATGTTCACCTATTGCATCCTATTGTAATTCTACACTGTTTGCATTCATCTTCTTACTATTACTTACCTGTTTTGGGTTTGTGTACATATGACTTGTGTATATTACTTACCTTCTAACTGAGGGTACTCACTGAGATACTTGTGGCATATTGTCATAAAAATAAAGTACCTTTATTTTTAGTAACTCTGAGTATTGTGTTTTCTTATGATATTGAGCTATATGATATAAGTGGTATAGTAGGAGCTTTGCATGTCTCCTAGTTCAGCCTAAGCTGCTTTGCCATAGCTACCTTCTATCAGTCTAAGCTGCTAGAAACACCTCTATTCTACTAATAAGGGATAACTGGACCTGGCACAGGGTGTAAGTACCACAAGGTACCCACTATAAGCCAGGCCAGCCTCCTACACTTGGTCATGAGCAGAGTTTACCAGCAACACTCTCCCAGTATGACTTCCAAAGTGCTATTTTTCACCCACAGAAAAATTAATCAATTTGGTGCTTTCATACGTTTATGTCCCCTCCATTAGCATCCTTGTGCATGCTGGCTGGCTGGCTAATTATACTATCAGTGGAGCACAGTTTGTACTCATCATCATGGTGATCTTGTGCATTAATGGCCGAGCCCTTGTACATGGCCTTTTCCCCAATCTCATACAAGTGCTTTTTACCAATAGTACCTATGCTACTGGTACCTATACTACCTTTGGGCACTTTAATCTGTGTTTTGGCACTTATTGCAATTAGCTCATAGTTAAAGCTATATCAGTGGGTTTGAGTGTAGTGCCTTGCATTAGAAGCTGTTCTTTGGCATGTCTGACTGTGCCTTTAATGCTGCGCCCATTCATTTAAAGCTGTAAGTGGGCATTAAAGGAATCATTGAGCATGTGAGGGGGTAATTGAGCATATGAGCTAGTAATTGGACATTTTAAGTAGTACTAGGATGTTTGAAGGTACACTTTGACATTTGAAGATACTCTATTTGAGACGGTACTGGTTATTTGAAGCATTACTTTGATATGGGATTCTTGTGCCTGATATGATGTGATTGCTACCCCTGGGTATGTGATCCTATGGCTTTGGCATGTAATGACTTCATCCCGGCATATTCTGGCAGCACACTAGCTTTATGTGTTTGAGAAGATATATAGCTGTTTAGCACCTGCCGTAACAGTGACGTCACTGTGTGAGGTCACAGGAATGATCAGCAAAGTGATGTCACTTCCTATAAATCCTTCTGAGACAAAGGTCGTACTTTGTAATTTTTTCTAACCCTGGCACTCTGCTTAATTGACCTCCTTGACTGGGAAAAATGTATTATACAAACAAATTTGTGTCTTGACATTTGTGACTGGAGTTAATTTTATTTTTAATGCAAACCATAACATACTAACTTTTTAGGCTTCTACCAGTGGTTGGGGGAGTTACCCCAGGACCTAGATAATGGCTCACTCAATTCCTATTAGCAGTATATTAAATGAACACAACACGGCTCGTGGATGGCCGATATTGTCGTATTTTCATTGAGATGCTCAGCGGAATCACCTGTAGAACAAATGTGTGTGCGGTGTGGGGACATATGATGAGGGCGAAGGAGTTGTTGGCCTCAGTAATTAAGAATCTTCAATTACAAGAATTCCAATGCAAGTAAATGCCCCCCGCACCCTCTCTCACACCTGTTACTTGTATGCAACGCAGACATGCAAATTTATTTTCGAGGGGACCGGATGCAGTGAAAAAAGTGGAGGTGAAAAGAGATTTGTGCACATAGCTACGTGTCATAGAAATATCAACGCTGGCAGAGAACAGAAGTTAAACTGGACACCTTAGTTTATACAATTTGCTTCACATCGTCAAGCAAACCTGAGGTGTTGCAACAAAGAACTTACTAAACAGTAACCAAGACATTTGACAAGTGTGTTTGACAAGATGATGGCTTCGTCTATGGTTGGTTTGAGATTTCTGAGATTAGTTCAGTTTTGTTTTTGTTTGCTGCTGGGGTTGGGCGTCTTAGTTTTCTCAGCCTTCGGTTTCAGGAGATTGGAACGAATCCAACTTGAAATGTCAGTGATACTGACGTGAGTAAGGAGAACAAGACCAGGAAATGGGTGCTGTAAAAACAGTCAACAGTCAAAGCTGGAAAAAAACTGAGCAGGTACATGAGTGATTTGCGTGCTGCCTTTAGAGTAAAGATTGGAGTCCCAGCAGTCCTGCTTTGGCCTTCTATCTTGTCTATGCTACATGGCATACTGTAGAGTTGGGTAACAGTAATGACCAACTTATCAGGGAACCATGCATCAGGGCTAAAGGCCTGATTTAGAACTTGGCAGACAGGCTACTTTGTCACAACGGTGTTGGATATCCTGTCCGCAGAAATCTAAATCCCATAGGCTATATTAGGATTTGGATTTTGGCGGACGGGATATCCGTCACCGTTGTGACGTAGTAACCCATCCACCAAGTTCTAAATCAGGCCCTAAGTCAATTGATTGAAAAATAGGTCACAATTCAATTTTAATTGCAACTTCTGCTGTCAAAAAATCTGTTGTCATCATAAGGTATGCAGCAGCAGACAACAGTAACAGTTTGTCAATGCATATAGCTAGATTAAGTATTTACGTAATTTGCCAAGAATCACGAGATTTTGAGCCAAAGCTTCCTGGTTCCAAAGTCAGTGGCTCTGGCAGTTAGGTAAACTCTCCTCCCCTCTGCTTACTATGCAGTATATCAAAACACTCCTGATCAATCCATTTCTCCACCTCACAATAATGCAGAGTGATCCTTGCTTCAGAGACAAGGTCAGATCTCTTCAAACCTTCCTCCGTCCTGACTACACCATTCTGTGACATCTGGAGCTTGCAGAGCAGCTCCTTAGCAGTACCTATGTGTGGGAATGACTATTGTGTAACAAGCAATCACAGTATTTGGAATAAAATAAGAGTGTTCTTAATCTATGGATATTGGAAAAGCAGTTTCACGTGACCATGCCTGCATGATCCCAAAGTTCTTGGCTTTTTTTTACAACAGCACTTTATGTATGATCTAAGTGGACCTGGAGTGGCTAGCTGCTCCTTTGCCCCTAATACCATCCTCTTTGTCGTATTGGCAGTAGGCTGCAGCCAACTGTTATGCATCAAAGCCTGAATCTCTATCAAGCAAGCTTGCAGGCTTTCAATGTGAGCAGAGGTGTCATCAATCCCTACAATGAGTTGCATGTCAGCAGTTTGGCTCTGCAAGGACAAATCCCATCCTTGAATGATGGTGAGGAAAGGATGCAAACAGATATTTAAAAGATGGCACTAGAGACGGGGCAGCTTGGACTATAGATCATTGGCTACCGAAATAAAAGTTTCCAATTTAAAAGTAGTTGATTGTTGAGGCAGAGGGGCTGCAACCTTCTCAGAAGGACACCAGTAACTCCTGCTACCATGGAAAGCCTCTGAAGCACAATTTGTTGGGCCTTCATTTTGAGTGCCACTTATTGCACCAAAATGGAACATTATCTGATACATGACAATGCTAATAGCTGATATCTTATGACATGAGTAGAAGATTGGCTGGAATGCAGGAGAGTGTCGTTGGCCAAAGGAGACTGCAATTGCTCGGTAGCCATCTTTTCTAGTAACTTATTCAAACTAGGATGCTTGGTCGATAACGGGTTCATTTAAAGTTGTTACTGTGAAGCATGAATATACGCTGTTTCCAGTACCACAATTATGATCGTTTGAATTGTCCCAGAACAATCTTCTTTAAAAAGAGGAGCACACCATCCTGGGGATCACATTATACATGCAATCGCTGAGTTTTAATTTCCTAAGGAGTATCTGGCCTTCATCACTGGAAAGGAATAATTTTTAATTGCGACCCAGTGGGATTATTTAAAAAATGTCTCAGTAGAGGTAGTATCTTGCATAGCAGTCACAATTATGCTAACTCATATAATAGCAACTCGAACATTATGAAGTTCTGTGATTTGGTTATGTTTTTGGGAATTAGATACGTTTTGGTTTGTAGTTTGGGGTGCCAGTTAAGTTCTTAAAAAGTGAAGCCACTGCACATTGTCTCTATTTGCACACACTATGTATGGATGTTATCCTAAGGTGATGAAGCTGCCCACTATTGATTTAATTTTTTTATTTTATTGATCTGAGTTTTCATATATTGTTCAGAAAAGTGGGCAGTAGATTAGGACAAAGCATGATGTACATGTTTGCTTATATTGGGAAATTGCAAATATGAAGTCGTTGACTTACACATCTTGTGAAGGAGTTTAGCTTCTCTGTGTGTCTGTATTTCAATTAGGAATAAAAGAGGCATTTGTATTACAGTAGAAGTGTTATAGTTGTAATTGAGGTTGGACGGTTGGGGACACAATACATGAGGGAAGAGCCACAAAAATCTGATTTGAAGATGTGATCTTTTTGTCAACGTAGTAATTCGTATTTTGGAAAGCAAATTATTTTGGCAGATCTTTTAGTTTTCTCACAGTTCTTGATGCAAAGCTGTTTTGCAAAACGTGATTGTGGTGTGGATTATCCCCGGACTTGCCTATGTTGCTTTTGGACACTCATTTTTGCATCTGCATAGTTCAGATGCAGCAATTTGTCTGAAAAGCAAAAATGGAATGAGATTTATTGTCGCTATTCCACTCTAGGACTCTCACTATCTGTCTACAGCGGGTGGCTGTTCAGAGAGAAATTGCATTTCCATTCCTTACCATTCTTAACAGAGTATAAGGAAGGACAATCTTGTAGCTTGTGTAGTTGGCTTTACCTTTGGTCATCTCTGAAGTTCACGTCTTTCTCCTGATGTTTTATTTTTATCATCCTTGTTTTCTCACAAAAACAAGGGGTCACTAAAAGGGGTGTTTGTCATACAAAGAGGTGCTTGCATGTTGCCTACCGAATGGAGTGGGGCAGTAAACCAACAGCACAATTTAAAAACACCTAGGACAGAAAAAGGGATCAGTCCTATTTTAAGACTAGAGGCTAGATGCACACTAGACAGAGTTGAGGGTGTTGTTGCTGGAGATCAAGTGGGTGGCATAGATGAGCCTGTGCATCTATGAGTGGAAATATGTTAAGGGTAACCTGAAGTAGATTTGTAAGACAAGCACATTTACTAATAGCATTTTAACCACAAAGGATAAAACAAGGAGGAAGTTTATTTTCATCTACTCTTTGCATCTGTAATTCCTATTCTCCGTTCCGGAAGATGCTTATGACCTAGCTCTTCTAAAAGATAATGCTCATATATATGTTTTGGATCTATTAGTGCTGGGAAACCCCAGTGGGGTAGCCATGCACTTTATAAATGGAATTGTATTGTATTGTGTTGATCAGTTTGCAGTTCGGTGGCGAAAGCACTGGAAGGGCATGCATTGATTTTTTTTTAAATACATTAAAAACATTTTTATTGATTTTCCATAGAATGACTGATAAAAAATCTCAACAGAACCGTTTGTTCAAAGCAACAAGCAGTCAGTGTAAGAGGATCATCAGAAGGTGGTTCAGTCAAGGAGTCCCCCAGGAGTTCAGAGCATGACAGAATTCTCCTCTGCCTAATGCATCACCAGATACCTTAATCAAGATGCATCTATCCAGTCTCAGAGGCTGGCATCAGGAGATCATAATTGGGGAAGGGGGGGCGGGCGGTGAGAGCCATCTCTGACCACTCCTGATATCTCATCAAGACATCTACATCTTATACATTTTTTTGCAGATGACTCTAGCTCATAAACATTTTTTTCAGCCAGCATACACCAGACTCCAGGTCATACAGAATGCAGCTGCCTGACTTGACCTCCCCCGTTGAAACCACATCATGCCTCACCTCAAGGAACCCCACTGGCTCCCAGTGCAGGAGAGATGCCAGTTCAGGCTGCAAACCCGTTCACACAAAGCCCTTCACAGCTGTGGCCCGCCTACATCAGCCACCACCTGACCTTACACCAGCCAACCAGACAGCCTACCAGACACCTCCATTCTACCGCCTCGCGGTCACTTCCACCCCCTACATCCACAGAAGTGGTGGATTCCCCTTCTCCTACATCGCAGCAAAGACATGGATCGACCTTCCTTTACACCTCCGGGCCTCCCCGTCACTACCAGAGTTCCAAAAATCATAGAAGGCCCTGCTCTTCGACTGAACCACTGGGCTCTGCCAGCGCCTGGATACCCTCATGAGTGACAAGCAGCGCTATAGAAATCAACTGATTGAGTCAATGTTGAAACGCCATTCCTCTCTGGTTTGAGCGTCACCGCTCCCTCACCTCCTAGCCATGTCGTGGCGCTTGACCCTTAGTCCCAAGATAAAAAACAGCTTAGTATACTTCGAGGGAGTCAGTTCATCCCAGTTGGCCAGCCAGGAAGACGACATGCACACTACCATCGAAAGATATCTGAGTGATTTGGGGCAAACCACTGCCAGTCCCCTACCGGAATGGGGCATGTCCGAAGTGTGTGCCAAAAGTCTCCCACCTGTCTACATGCCCTCAAACACAACTGTTGGCCCTCGCAAACGTAGAAGGGGCATGCATTGTTTACATTATTTGTGGTATAAACAATGAGGTGTTTTGGGGGCATTTAATTAGAGACTTGCACATGGGGACATCCTAAAAGTGGACTGCAACATGTAACGTTGTTAGAAGCACCGAGGATTCGTAACATATTTGGTAGTGTTATATTATTTAGAAGGCGAATTAAAAACAAACCTCCTTAATGTTTCATTTTAATGTTAAATTAAAAATACCAAGAGCGGAGCAGCAAATAGCATGCTTGAAAGTCAGCCTTTCACAAGAATGGCATGGTTACTTAACGTGTGAGCAGTCAGTGTATAAATTGGAGGGTAAAATCACGACAGACATGAATGTAAATGGTTTCATTCTGTGAGGTGAACTCGCATAGGTTTACTTTGGACGCTGTCCCGCCACAGCTTCGAACCCTTGTCCTTCTGCTTCCCATCCCTAGTAGGGCTGAGCGGAGCCCGGCTGTCTGCTGTGTTTACCGAAGATAAATGAATTTCTGGAGTGCATGCAAAATGGGAATTAGACGTATGGAAAATGTCCACCTACCACGTACATCGTAAGATGCCCACGAGGCAAAATCTAAACGGAAAAGGTGACAGGGCAGGTATTTTCCATTTACGGTGACGAAAGCACGAGTCGGCTAAAGAGGACAAAACAAAAGTGTCAAAACCGTCTTTGCTTATGGGCGAATGGAATAAAGGAACAATGTAATCGGGAATCGTCGATTAGTCTGCGTTGTCAGAAACTCCATATATGAATAAATTATAGTGCTGCTCGAGGTTTCTTGGTGGCCGCCATTGCTAATTCCCCCTGAAACTAATCCTTGCAAACCCATCCCCAACATTATTTAATCACTTTAATGTACAATGCACAAAGATTTTACAGATTTTTTTTGTTGTTGCTGACGTTTATGTCTTCTTCCTAAAGCCCTGCGTTCAAAAATCGGAAAATGATTGCAGTAGGTACCCTCCTAAACCTGGAGCTGGTTTCTGGTTTACTGATAATTCCCAGAGAATATCAGCAATACAACACAAAATCTACAAGAGTGATACATTTCTAGTATTCATTTTACCAAAAAATTCTTATGCACATTTTCCAGTATGTGGAAAATCTGCATCAATAAATCATGTGGAAAGGTGCATTTTCACATTCACTGTTTTTCTCTACAGAGAAAATATTTTTCTTAAAAGGTAGCCCCCTCGTCCTACAGTTGCAAGAAAAATGGGATGTACCTTTAATTTTCAACCCTGGAAAGTTACCTAATCCTACCTATAACAAGAATAGTTCTGTGTGCATTTGCAAGATGATTACAAATAAAACTCCTTTTGTTATGAACTATAATTCTTATATCTCTACCATCTTACAACAAGAAGTAGCAAATCCAATAGGTATAATGTTTGTACTGTGTGCTTCTGGTTTTGACAATGCTTGTTAGCATACTGAAAAGAAAACCTAGCATCTAAAAAATAGTTGCTAATGAAACAAGCATTTGCAATGCAATGGGTCTCACGTTTGCTCGAGTAAGAGCTATCGCAGTCAAACGTATTATCGGCAAAAATGCAATTATCCATGTAACAGGGTCGATGTGATGCAAAGCGCTCGACTACTGCAAGATCGTGCTGCGTAGGAAATAAATAGAAAAAAGTAGTTTGAAACCATACGGAAAACAAGGAGTCTCGTATGTTTTCAGTAGTTGGCCGGTGCACTCGAGGAGGGGTAAACACCGGAAAAGGCATGACGTATGCATGCCTTCCACTAACGAAAGCCAACCAGCCAAACTCATGGGCATGTGGTGGGCGTGGTTACAAGCCCATAGAGAGATTACAGCAGGGACAGAGCGTTTTGCGCTGAACCCTAAAAAGGGGTATCTTTCTTTTCTGGAGCATACAATTTTTCAGATGCTTGTTTGCTCTCCCAAAGCGCTGCTGCGCCGCTGGTTGACTGATTTTAAACATGGCAGCCATTCTTGAATGGCAAACCAATAATAGTGTACATAGAATGTTACTCCTGGTTGGTCAACATGTTTATAAACAATCAGCCACCAGTGCGGCAGCACTGGGGAGCAAGCACTGATAAACCAAAATGGGTGCTACAGAAAATAAAGCAGCCCATTTAAGGTTTGGCTACAGATGGCTTTAGATGTCAGTAGGCATAACTGTTGTTTTCAATAGATAACACACTTTAGGTCAACCCATTTGTTAGGAGGGGATGGGTTGTTCTCTATCTCAGATGTTTCTTCTTGATACAATGGCTATTCTCCCTGTTCTTGTGTTTGCCCTGCCTTGGACCACTTCAGTGTCACAGTGTTCTGACTAGATGAGTTCTACTTCATAATAACGGAACACTTTTTATTTTATTTTCAGCATTCCATTAGAATGGGTATGTTTCCTTGCTTTCTTTCCCCGTTTTTTCCTGTCTTCTCCACATATTCTCTTTTCATTCCACCTAGCTCTCAATCTGGTCCCCAATCCCTTCCCCATTTTAAATGTATCCTTCATTTAGATGGGCTCAGCAACTGCAAAGTGCTTCAAGGAGTTCCAATCCTTTTTGTGCTTCACTCGCACTTATTTTTCACCTTTTCTACATATTAATTTACTATTCTAACACGTAGTCATTGACCATGGCCAAATGTCACGAAATGTGCAATTGCACACAATACAACACATTTGTGCATATCAGTGACATGTAAAGTAATCCCTATGAAGGACATGCCTAGTCAGTCTATATAAAAACAGTGGTTGCAAAACTCTCCTGTAGGCTTGATCTAAAATATGAATGACAGTGATGTCAGCCAATCGCTGAAGGGTTCAAGGCAAAGTAAGTCAATAGCTGAAGGATGCTGACCAAAGGCCCCTAAAGTAATGATAACATGCAGTGTGGTTGACATGGATTGCACAAGCTACTTACATGTAAAACCTAAAAAAAGGCATGAATAACTGCACCCACCTGCTAGGTGATGTCCTGGGGGCCCCCATCCCCCTCCAGAGGGCTGCCATTAGGGGGCGCGCCTGACAGTGCACCACCTTTTAGGTGGCACCCTGTCAGTGCACCTCCTTACAGCTTCTTTGGCTCTGGGCCCATGTCGATAATATGGCGAGGGTGTGGAGGAAAAGGGATTCTTACATTTGCATGGGGCCGTGCCCTCATGCAAATGAGGGAACACCCTCTGCTGATAGCGCCAGCTCCATGTGTGCGCCAGCACTGTCTGAATTACAGAAGGGGCCGCACAAGCATCCGTGGCCCCTTCTGTAATACCAAAGTGCCCCAGGGGCACGGAAAGCAGGCACACATGGCCGTTGCGTCCCGGGGCGCTCCTACAATATGACCCCAGGTCTATGCCATTTGATGAGCTCTACTACTCTGACCTGCTGGGATGATTTCAGTGGATCTGCCCTCAATAGAGACAAAGTCATGCAGTCTGAACAAGAGTGCAGGAGCAAGGCTCAGCTGCCCCTTCTTTGGAGATGGCACAATGAACAAAGCCTGCCTTGGGGCACAGGATTTTTAAGCCAGCAGGCAATGTCTGAACCTGAAGATATCTTCTTTACTGAATGGCCAAGGGAAAGCTAAGATTGAACCACAAAAACACAACACCAGGTGGTGAACATAAACTGCCCCTTCAAACCTGGAGTATTGGAGCCTGTATTACTCTCTATCCAGCATAGGTGTGACTCAACAATGTTCCTTTTACTTTAGGTTCTCGGGGTGTCATGTTGGTTGAGGCTGGTCGACCTTATGCCAGAAGAGACTCCACCTACCCTCTTAGATGTAAAGTCCCCGATATATGATAGTTTAAAAGTCTGCCAGTACAATGTTTCCAGTTACTAGGTAGAACAAGTTAGGTCAGTAGCTTTTACCTTTCCAGTAAGTGACTCACCTATTAGATAACTCCAAAGAGACATATGCACAATCTAGACTCCTAAAGTTTCATACCCCTGGAGATCTACTTTGTAGCTTAGGTACATTCTCAAACCACTGGTCACCTTGTATTACCATTGCTATTAAGAGGCTAGTTGGAGATGCAACTGGTCTACTCCTGAAATGTAACACCCTGACCCTGTCACTGACCTCCGAAACTAGTTCACCCCAGTTAATGGACACAAGAAATTTCAGTTTGTGATATTTTGCACAACTGAAATGCCCCTTTGAGAGGATTTGAATTTCCATTTTATGTTTGGAACTTTTTTAAATTTGTGACAAGTTCTCAGCAACTAGAACTCAAACCCATTGAGTTAACCTTCCCTCCATTCAGAATTGCTAAGAAACTAGTAGTCAACAACTGAGGCCTGAACTTTTCTAGAGTTGATGGGCACGAGTGCTCACTTTTGTTAGTCAGGATTTACTTTTCAACCTCAGACTCTTCCTTGGGCAAGCGAGAAAAATGCATAAAAGGGAGCAAGAAAGAGGAAGATGGAACAATGGAAAATAAAGAAGGCATGGATAAAAAAGAACCTGCAAGGATAAGATAAAGAGACAGGAAATGTAGGGTGGTGGAAGAAAGAGGTATGAGGCAGAATAAAGATAAGGCAGCCTTCATATTTAGCAACCGGGGCACCACTAGGGGTGGGATGCATGTATACCCCCTCACCCCCATGCTATTTTGATTACAGTTCTCCTGCTCACTGTGTAAGAACTATAAAAAAGATTGGGTCTGCTATTCAGCTTTAGAAGTTGCAAGCACCTTCTTATTTCTGCTGCGTTCCTTTTTATCCACTTTACCCAGTGCTTAATTTGTGCTTGTTGTTTCCGGTGCAGAGCACCAGCACTTACTTTTGAAGGCTGGCGCTTATTTTTCTGCCTCAAGCATTTACTGCGAGCAAAAGACACATATGGGAAAGTCGGAGGAAGAGAAAACTGAAAAAGCATAACAATAGGAGAAAGCAGAAAGCTGCAGGAGTGAGCTGAAGGGGCAGGGAGTGGCTGTAAATGGATTACAGAGGCCCGAGATGGATTCAGGATTATGCTGCCTCTGTATTCTGTGCCCGCACATTTAATTGCAGCAGCCGCGTGTTTCAGAGGAGAAGCTTTGGGCACCGGCACGTTTTTATTTACAAATTAAGCACTGACTTCACCTACCTTGAAATAAAGGTCATTTTTTCAAATTAAGCAGCTATCACTGGGCATTTATTTTATTGTGTGGGTGTATTGGGTCACATTGTATCTGAGGTCCAAACCCCGACTCCCTTCTGGAGTGAGCTGTGACTGCAGGACCTACCTGTCCTTGGAGATTCCCGTGTACAAGTAGAGTAACTTGGTTATCCAGATGGATTGCAATAGTACTTTAGACCCTGGGATTTTATCTGTCAATAATAGGATCCACGGCGGACGTCATCCAAGAACCACTGACTGTCTGAGAGCCCACAGAAGAGGCACTACAACGTGCCTTGAACAGGACAAAGACTTGATAATAGAAACGGAGCAGCACAGAGGATAACTGGTGATGGGGGAGTGAGTGAGTGCAGCATAGACTCTCCAGAAGCCCCTCCATTTACTGGAAATTGAACAAAACCGCATCTGTCAGCTTTGGACTCCAACAAAGTCCATTATAAAGTTCACAGCCGGGGCATTTCTAGAAAGCGAAGGTTGTTTGCTTGAAGGTGGATTTTGTTGACAATGCAACAATGGCTTAACTTTCGGTTTTGATGGCCTCTGAAGTCATATAGTTAGTGAAGCATCTCTTTGATAGGGATGTGTCTAGAGGCAAGATAACTGACAATAAATCATTCCTTGCATTTAAAAGACTGAAGAGCAATTTTCTTCTTTTGAGCGCATTTAAAAAAGGAAACAACATTGTACTTCTAGTGAGCTGGCTACTCAAAACTTGACACCATTGTGTGGCAATTCCGGCAAATTACTCATTGCAAGTTAAATTTCCTTTTCACACTACTTGCACTGCCCCTTGTACACAGGGTAATAAACCAGTGCGGGATTATTTAATTGATAATAACTAATTGTTAAGTATTTGTACAGCTTCTAATAGTTCCTTCTTACTGTTGCACTTTTTTATGGTTCTGACGGATGTGCATATCTGCTGGCAACACAGGGTGAAGATTATCTGAAATTAAAGAACAAGAAGAAACACTGGTTGCAAACTAGCCTGAGAGGTAGACTTGTTGGTCTTACAAAATTATTTTGGTGAGACGCTGGGTTGCATCAGGAGTGTCCAACATAGGTTCATATGGGCCAGATCCATGCCAGAGTTACAGGCTTATCACAAAAGGTAAACACATAAAGTGCATCTAAACCTACATAGTAGATGTCGCAAAAAGTTGGCTTTGATACAGTTCTCCTATGTTGGACTCCAGTAGGTTATATTAATTCTAAAAAGTGAACATATGCAAATGCTGAAAAGACACCACTGACTGACGGTTTGTCCACAATTTATTTTGTAGCCTTGACAATTGTACTATTAGTTATCTCTGGTTCCGTGCCTCAAAAACAATTTGAAAATCTATACACTCACCAGAAATGTTCAAGAAAAGAATCCACTAAAATTAGAAATGCCCATAGAAAACTGGCCCAGAGCAAGAGGCAGGCTATTCTGCATACACGGAGACAAACTATGGAATTCAAACTGGCCCAGAGCAAGAGGCAGGCTATTCTGCATACACGGAGACAAACTATGGAATTCACCTTTTGCATCCCGCCGGTTTTCCGCGGCCCAAAAGAATCCGCCATGGCGGCGCAGCTAGCTGAGCCTCAATGGGGATTCTGACACCCCATACCGCCATCCTGTTCCTGGCGGCTCTGCCAATGGCATGAGCACTGCAGGGGCCCCTGTAAGAGGGCCCCACAAAGAATTTCACTGTCTGCATTGCAGACAGTGAAATTCGCGACGGGTGCCACTGCACCCGTCGCACCTTCCCACTCCGCCGGCTCAATTCTGAGCCGGCGTCCTCGTGGGAAGGGTGTTTTGCACTGGGCTGGCGGGCGGCCTTTTGGCGGTCGCCCGCCAGCCCAGTGCAAAACCCAAAATACCCTCAGCGGTCTTTCGACCGCGGAGCGGTATTTTGGAGGGGGGAACTCTGGCAGGCGGCCTCCGCCGCCCGTCAGAGTCAGAATCACCCCCTTAGTGTTAGTAGTCCGATGCCTGTTTGGATTTGTTTATTGTTCTCTTGATAAAACCTGACGATAATGGTGATTGGTGATGGAAGTACAGCAGTCACCATTTGTGATGGCATCCGCAGCACCTTACTAAAGAACTTTCAAGAAGTCTTAAAAGTGACAAGATTTCTCAAAATTGTGCATTCAAGAAAGACAATGGATTCCCAGGGTGGCGCGAGTAAAGATCACTGTGAGAAAGGGTTGTTCTCAGCAGGAAAACAATCCCTCTTCAGTTGTGTCATCTGCAACTGTTTCGGTACAATTTTGATGCAATTTCGATGGCATGAGTTGGTAAGCCCTGGATGAGCTCTGCCCTTGGAATTCTACATTCATTAGTTCCCATGGGTGGTGACCACCTTCTTTGAGGGTGAGCTAGCTGCTCATTCCCTAAAACATCCCCACGATGGCACCTTTGTCAGCAGGGCACTGCAAGTCCTACTCTTTGTGTGGGCATTCATACAAAGAAAGCAGCATTAAAGAGAACATTTTAGATCTCGCTTGACAGTGCATATGTCTGCAGATTTAAGCTTACCGATTCTTTAAACTATAAATAAAGTAGGACTTTGCTTCCAACTACGAAATATCCGTCTCTCACCTCATTCCATTGGGTGTTTGGTGTTATTCCACTTTTTCAGGAAATGTATGTGGGACTATTTTTCATCTGCAAACTACACTCAGTCATCGCATGCTGTTTGTCACATTCAATTCTTTATTACATATTCTATACACAGAACTATTTTGCTACTTTTTCCAGAGAATTTGTAAATCCAGTCCAGCTGGATACGATGTGATAAAGAGCATTTGTGCATGGAACGCATAGAACAGCATTTATAAATGTCTGTGTTTACATGGATTGGCACATTAAAGCCAGACATGTTGGCTTTGCCAATACATGCTGGTAAAGCTGGGGCATCTTGAGCAGGAAGCGCTCTTCTTAGAACAGAATGGTATTTAGGGGCGCGTTGAGAAGGAATCACAGGGATCAGGATGTTATAGGGGCAGTGGACATGTAGCTGACAAAGTAATGCAGGGCATATTGGTTTTTACATTGACTATCTATGATTTAAGACATGGGTAGATAAAGTTGGCAACAGTCACGTATGTTTTGTTTTAGTTCAAGCATCGAAGATGGCATTAGAATCCAAGTCTCCGTGGCTCCAAAAGCAGGATCTTAGTCACTAGGCCACAACTTTTCCCAATAGCTGAAGGAATGTATGGACATAAGCAGGTTACATAATGGTGAGTGGGTCATGAAATACAAAGGGCAAAGCCTTATCATGTGCAGGCATCCTTAGCCAACTGAAATCATGTGACGCTCCTTGGCATTGAAAACATACCTGCACTGCTCGGAGGGCATTAACATTCCTCCAGCTTTCTTAGAAAAGAGTCAGTGTTCTGTTGTCTAAATCCATTGAATCGTTTTCACTTTGGCTAATGGGAACTTTATGATCCCATAGGCATTTGCTCCCTTGCTATGACATACTTTTTAATTAGAAGTAGAGTAAAAAACTACTGAGAGTTAATGCAAAGGCTTATTTGTTTCCCAGGCAGATCCAAAAACAAAGTCCGATGGCAAGTAATAGCTTTTGGTAAATCCTTTAAGCCAAAGCGCCTGAGTTTATGCCGCATTGCATAAGGGTGTTCACTGAGGAATAGCCGCAGATCAGTCGACCCTGCTAGAAATTATGTGTGTAATTGTGTGTACATATGCATGTAACTGTTCAAAGTACTTCTTCCATATTGGCATTGGTCTAGTTGCAATTACATAGCATCAGAAGAGGAATAATACTATATATTGTGGTGCTAACAAATGTTAACCATTGTTATTTAAGAAAGTTGATCTTCTAGTGCGTGAATAATGACAACAAAAACATTGTGTTTCATATTTCCCTTTTAGGCGCATCCCTTGCGTAATAGATCTTGGATGTGCTTTTGTGAATTGACCCCATAACTTAAAGTGGAGTAAAATATGTTCGGGGAATAACAATACACAATTAACACAAATAGAAGTATTGTACCCTCTGTGTACTTTTTATAGTAGGGAGTTGGACGTCTCAGCAGCAATTTACAAAGGCATGCAACAATATGCAAAAGAGCACTTGTGTACTGCTACTTTCCGTACTCGTAAATACTTTTATGAACTAGGCCCATTGTTTGCAAATCAATAGTAAACTAGTTCCAGTGTAGTTTTTATTTTACATGCCTGTGTGAATTGGCTCCAAAAGATTTAAAATGGGAATATTCAGGGAATATTCAAATACACTTTGGGCAAATAGATAGAAAGGAATGTGCCTTCCTTGCGCTAATAGCCAGTTGAAAAATTCTGTGCCAATTCCCAAACGCAGGTAAGAGTATCTGAAAGAGTACTCCTTTTCACCTACTCATATATGCATTTGCGAATCGGCTCCATTGTTTGTCAGGTCTAGTGCGCTCAGGATAATTTGTTCTAGGGAGGGGCCGAAACAAAGATAATGGACCTTCACCTCGCTCCTGTCCATGTTTCATAATATTTTGCAGGCTCCTGAGTGTTGGGTCATCCTTTTGAGGACCATCCTCATTGAGACATGGTAGGACATGAAAGAGGAAGGCGGGTTAGAGGTGGGTCTGCATACTGAGTATAATAAGGTAACTAAGCAAAGGCCATTTTATGGTTAGAGTGATGCTTGTTTCTAGAGCGGTGGTAGCCACATGAGATGGAAAGAGCAGTCAGGGAGAGAATGCAGGAAGTGGTAACAAGAGTGATTGCATGCCGAGTTGGAAGGTCATAGCATTCTGTTACCCAAACCTGCATATCTCAACTCTTGCCTTCCTGCCCTGTGTCCTACTGTTGAGTTCTTGTTTGAGCCTCCGGCCAGCTCCTCAAACCGATGTCACATATCTTCTTGTGCATGCTATCTGCACTGTTATTGACAAAACACTGTACAGCTTGTATTGTCTTATGTGGACGAGGCTCTTGTTTGATGAACTTTATTTATTTGATATCAATAAGTGATCGAAAGCTGTAAGGCACATACATGTCATAAGTTGTTTTAGAGGCGGTACGTAGGAGCAGGTTACAGATGGGGTGTAACACAACGAGGAAGTGATGAGGTTGAAATATGGTGGGTGATATAAGGATATACTACATATTGCAAAAGAAACATTTAGAAACACACTTAGTATTCTTTGTAGATAAGTACATATTTACGTTATGTAGAAAGTGTCGGGGAAAGGGACTGGAAGTTTGGGCAAGCAAGTGCGATGTGACTTATGGTTTGAGCTTAGAAAGGGAGATGGTGGCTTTAAGTTGGAGTTAGAGTGTGATCGAATGAATATGTACCAAGAAGCTAAAATGATCACAGCCATTGGACACCAATGGAAGTGTGAGCACAGTAAAAAGGTGGTGGTTGGCTCAAAACAGGGGCTGTGATGGACTCTGGTGAGTGATAGAGGGATTTAGTTTCTGATTCTTGCTAAACCCCAAGGTGCATAAACAATCTTTCAGATAGAAAATTAAGATCATAAAACACACTTTCGTTTAGAAAGATAAGCAGGTTTGGAGTTGGAGACCGGCTAATGCACTTATCTGTCTCCATGGGGGCAGAGAGTGATGAGATAAAACTGGAGTGAGCAGTTTGGAGTAACAGGCAATGTAAGAAATTTGGATTTTCAACCATTCAATCAGGCAATAATAAAGTGGTTGTTGCTTTCAGCTGGATTTTTCAAAAGTCCAGGTCTAAGGAAATGTGCCTGGGTCTGAGTGATCAGGATTTTTTTGGGGATTAAGGAGTGCTGATGGTTTTATAATACTATACAAGGCGAGCATAGATAGCTTAGTAGGCCAAGAGGATAAGTAGTGCTTAATAAGAAAATGGCGATATATTCTTTGTATGGAAAGCAGCTGTGGCCCAAAAGGATGTACACATTTGCTAAGAAGGTATGTGTGAAGGGAGGTGATTACGGGGTTCTATTGCCATCTTGACCTCGGAAAGGCTGAAAACCATGAAATGAACTTGTAGATTACTTTTTCTGTATATGATAAACGACTGCTAGGTTTTATGATGCACCAAACAAAGCAAATAAGATTTTCTCTAGTGACATTGTGGTATGAACTGGTTTATCCTGTACACATTTATTTTACATTCCTGTGGTGTCTTCTCTACATGCAATAAGGGTACTGATTGCAGAGATTTTCATTAGGTATTTGAACATTTTGAATTTCACACAATCCAATAATAATCAAATTGTTATAGCAGGGTACCAATAGGAAACATGTTTAGAGAAGACAAAGAACTTGCAATGGTCATTACAAGCAAGAGAAAATATAGGGTTGAGCAGCATGCCAACTTCTTTCGTATTTAGAGCTGATAGTTACCTGTCTTGCATATTCATTTATCAGTAGCATTTATCAACACATCTTCTTGCTATCAGGCCACTGCATTGGTAGTACTGTTAGTGCATCAGACCTTAATAAGTAAACTTACAAGGGGACGCAAATACGTCAATGAACCTTTTGACTTGTTTTAAGAAGTTCTTACCATAGCTCCTGTACATGAACCAATAATCAATGCACAATAGTCAATAATCATTAGTAATCAATAAATCAATAATCAATGGAGTCAGTAAATGTCACGCACTATGACCTCACAGTCGTGAATAACCACACCTTTGGTAAAGTTTAGTACTTGTATTTCCCTCATATTGACAATACTAAAGTCATGTAGATTAATCTCAAAATCAAATGAAACACATATATAAACAATACTAGTTGTCCGAAGACGCGAAAGAAACATAATCTAATCAAAGCTTGAATCACGATACATTCTAGTGCTACAGTGCAAATCAATAGCAGAATCAGTTCCAATAGAGATATAATATACATAGAATTCAGCAAGATAACTCGTCAAACATTAGTCCCTGAAATTCGTCAGTCAAATTGAGTGCCCTCAACTAACGTCAGATTAGCATCAGCATGTTGGGCTTCATGCAAAACAATTTAGAACACAAATTTAAGGAAGCATCTAGCTTTGGATCTATCAAAACAGTGGAGTTGGTACCTAGAAAGAAAAGGCATAAAATGCATAACAGTCACATTTTGTCATATCTCCCTATCCACGGTATGGGTCAGCAGCAGAATCAGTCTCGTCTTCAGGTCATCAATCGATCAGGAAAGCATCAGGCTCTCAGTCAGAGAGTATGAGCCCAATGACAGAATGAATCTCTAATCTCTTCTAAAGTCTCTTCTCTCCCAAATTCTCAAAAATCTCTAGTCTCAAAATCTGGTCTCTCTCTGAATAATTCTCCTCTGTCACGTTGTTATATCAAAGTCACATAAACTATCCTCTAATTCCCTATGGGTCAGTTAAACGTACATTTATACTCTACCCAATAATATTTCTATGCCAAATCTATGAATTCTAATATTTCACTCTTCTGATGAAGTTGATTGGTTCATTTTACAATGTCCTCATCATCTGGCTCATCAGGTAACAATATTGTTGCATCTTCAGCTCCAGTCAGTGTCTTCATTGTTCTCGTCCTGGGAAAGTACATCTCACACCCAATACACATAAATTGTTACACTAGAGGGAACATCATCTCCTGTTAGTCGGTTCTCTCAAAAAGCTTCTGTTAAATACTTTTAAGAAGACAATGGAGATTTCATAGTTTAGTTCACTCTGTCAGCAATTTTATTAAACGCTAAGAAATACAGCTTCTGCATGAGGCCTGGCAAAACTAGGCCAAGAAACTCGCTAAGTTAAGGCCTACAAATATAAAGCTAGAACATACTTCATAACCCTTAATATGACATATTACTACATTAATCTAATACATTTTCAATATTTCATAAATATTAATCATCAATTAGTACATTTCGTGAACTTTGGTGGCCATTCTCGGAGGTCACATTTTCAAATGCGTGTATTATTGTTCTACGTTATTCATTTTCTACAAAATTCATTATTCAGATTATATAAACACTAACAATAATTTCTAATTAAAACACCTGCTCTAGCAGTACCCATGGCATTGAGTGGGTTATAACCCTCCAGGGCCAAGTCATGGCCATCTGATTTTTGTCATTTCAGACAGAAGTCCATTTTTTTCTGCTTCCTTCTAATTGATTAGCCTCCTCGCTTCTGCAAAATGAATCAGTGGTTGAGTTGACATCCCCCCACCTTACAACATTTCCTTTCCCATCGTTTACCTCCATCCTTCAATCTACTATGACTGTCTTTCAGCTATCGTCTACTGACTAATTTTCAGGTCTCTTATGCGAACACCTCAAGAACTGAAACCATATACTTACCTAGTGTATCCTTTGAAACAAATGTTACTTCTACCTCTTCCACAAAACTATGCCCTCTTCCTCCAGAATCTAGGTGTTCAAGGCATCTCCACAATGTACTTGTTACCATTTATACCCCCCCTACCACTGCTGCCAGCAGCTAGAGCTGCCAACCTTGGAACCAGGTTTGAATCCCATCCTCGGCTCGACAATCTGTAGTTCTGGGAAAATCTCTTAATCTCCCCTTGCCTAGGAAAGTAAAGAGTAAAATTTGGTTTTCATGGAAAGTGCTCTGATGCCCTTGGGCCAAGTTCACGCTATATGAAACTGCAAAAAAAAATAAGAACATTTTGAAAATCTTCTCGTACTTTCCATTCTCCACTGTCCCTACTCTGAATAATGCTTTAGCAATGATCAGACTGACTAGAGTCGTAGCCTCCTAACTAGAGTCCTACTAAAGCCTACTCCATACTGTACAAAGTCTTTGTTTGCACCTCCAAAATATTTCAAAACTTTGCTGCTTATAACAAGCCCCACCACACCAAGGCAAATTGAGGGTGGCACTTCGCCAAGTATTGTTTCCACTACAAACATCTCATCTTTGTATTTAAAGTACTTATGATAAGTGAATTACCTGTCCCAATCACCTGGCACTGCCCTTGGCTGACAGCACGCTCTACCAACCTTCAATTACTAGCTCTACCCAAACCACCTGTGCCTCAACATGTCAGCGCCTGCATCCTGTCTCTGTGCCCAAGGTGATGAAAATCCTTATCTAGTCATGCATGTGAGTGTTTTCAATGTTATGACACGGCTGGAAGGAGACAGTGAACATGTCAAGAGCCAGAACTGTATACATGTGGGGCACACAAAGAACCAGCATTTTACAGTGAGGGCATATACCCTCCAGTTTTTCTTCACAGTTAACATCAACCTGTTTTCAGACAACTCATTTCTTGAAGTGAGGATTCAAGGTGAACAGTCACACACATTTACAAACTATGGGGCCTATGGCCTAATCTTGATGTCAGTTTGGAGTACGTAAAATAGCACTCCTGTACTGTTTTGTATACTCTTACATGCCTTTGTGAATTGGCCTCAAAATGTATAAAATGGGAATTATAGAGGAATATTCAGAGAATATCCACTAACAATTTGTACAAATAGAAGAAAACTGTGCTTCATTGCATTGTTACCAATAAGTAACTTGAGGTTTCAGGTGAATTTACAAAGGCATGGAAGAGCACATAAAAGACTTCTCCTGTAGTATATCCTGCACTCATACGTGCTTTTATGAATCACCCAAATTATTTTGAATAAAATTTATTTTTGGTTTTGGCGGCAGACATTTCTCACATCTCACATATAAGTTAGTAGTGCGCATTTACTGTCAGAACCTATGTTTAAAGATTACTTTTCAATTCCCCCTGAATACATTGATCATACTGATGAAGTGCTTGCTTTCTCTTCAAACACGATGGACGGTTCTCATCCTTTACATTCACAACGCTCTTCACGGGCAGCACCAGGTAGAAGAAGACTGGGACACCATCAACAGCCTAGACAAGCTGCAGCCAGATTTAGAAAATCATGCCTTACGACCCATAACTGAATCTAGCCAACCACTTGCCAATATATTCTTCCCTTGAACAATATATTAAATCCCAACAACTCTGCAGGCCACTATCCACTCTCTCTACATGAAAATAATAGTAAATACAACCAAACACAATGTCCACAGGCCATCTTGACTCTGGTCATTGGGAATCCCAGAACTGTATAAAGCAAACAGAGTTTGAAAGTGCATTGGTACCAAACAAATGAAGATTATGCGTTATACAAAGGCACTTAATATCACACACCACCATACTATGACAGTTTTAAGCTGGTGCAGAAAGTAGAGCTAACAAGCTCTGGCAAATCCAATAGGTGTTCTCCTTGGGACCTAATGACTTTGCCACTGTCTTTTGGTGAAGCTGTACAGCATTTGGCTATTTCCCGGCACAGAGCAGCATTGTAAAAAATAAATAAATAAAGCCATGAGGACGGGATTGATGCTGACATATGTGGCATTCCACTAACGCACCCATCCGTGATGACGAATGTGTGAGCGTGCCTGAGAACGCATGCACATTCCAGAAGAACGATGCAGGTTCCATTTTGATTTACTGATCCAACATGACAGACAGCATTTAGATTGGTAAATAAAAAAATAAACATTTTCCTAACATGAAAGTGCAATTTATAAATAAAAAGGCCTGCGGGTGTGAGTAGCCGAAGAGCGAGGAGAGCTGGTGGAGAAAAGGAGGGGAAATTCATCAGAGAGGGAGAAAGCAACATGAGAGCAGAAGGAGAAGCACATATGGAGAGAATCAAAAAGCATGAGGACAGGGACAGAGGAACATGTATCGAGGGTGGGATGACAGAAGAACACAGAACGCAGGGGTGGGGGGAGAAGCACATGAGAGAGCAAGAGGCACACGAAAGTGACAGCAACACAGAGTGGGTGAGAACCACATGAGGGCGAGACCAACACAGAGTGCCGGGGCTGGGTAGAAGTACACAAGAGAGCAACACAGATCACAAGAGTGGGCTTTTTAGGGAAACTCACAGGGGAAAGAACAAGAGGGCTAAAAAAAAAATGCACTCTCATGGAGTGCCTAACCAAAAAGAAAAAAAGTTCCCTAAAAGTGAGCAGTGGAAGGGCAGAAATCATCCAATCAGAGAGATGGTAAAGACGTTGAATAAGAAGCAAGCAATGAGAATGACAAAAACAGCCAACCAATGGTAAGCAATGGATTGGCAGTGAACCCCTATATGATCTTTGTAAGCCCACAGTAGGCATTTTGCAACTGGACATCTTGGCTCGACCTAAAAAGGCAGCATCCACATGAGATGAGTTAATGCATTTTCCTGCATATTTAGTTTCATAATTATTTCAGTTTAGGAGGTCGCCTCATGCCCCTTACCAAGTTGCGCTCACTGTGAATAGAAGTGCATGAAAGCGCCCAGCTATTGTTAGCAATTGTTTACATGATTGTTTATGGGAGTGAGGTGAAGCAGTTCCGAGGGTATTATGCACAACTCAGCTTTGGCAGCATTTGTTTTGTTGCTCATAAAGCATAAACATATTTTCTATTTTGAGGGAGGCAATGTCTTGGTAGGAGGAAGATGGAACATGAGCACATGTGTATTAGTGCAACAAATCGGCTCATTACCAGGGCACGCTCCTGATAACAAGTGAATGTAAAAAATAAAGCCAGATTCAGATGTGCTGTATGTAAATTTCTCTTAATAGTCTGTGTGAAAATGAATAATGGCCCCTGGATTGAGGCCTTGAAGAGCACCAGCGAGTACACCGCTCTCGAGTAGAGATTGTCAGAGTGTCAGCTGCCATTGGCAATGTTTTTGGCTTTTCTTCTTGTTGCGTAGGTCTTGCTTTGGAAGTGGTTATCATTTGGTTTTTGTTTTGTATAATTATTTTCTCTTTTGCTCCAATTGGTTTCTGTTGACTGAGGTTGGAGCATACAGAAGCACCAGTTTATGAATATTTGTTGACCAACAGTCAGTCAGTGTGCTGTCCATTGAAAGTGGCAAAGTATAATTGTCAACCTAAATGTTAACGGATGCGTATACAAAACAGTGATGGATGGAATGCTTGAATTAATCATAGCCACTGGTAATCACTGGTAGTCACTCAGACTGCATCCCAATCCATCGTTATTTTGCTCACCATGCACCCTCAGTTAGGACCTAGCCATTTTCAAATCAGTCTTGACCTTGCTCCAATAGGAACATTCCAGCCTGAACAATCAGACCAGGTCCTCCTTGAACTGGGACACAAGCAACCCATCACCAGTGTGCCCTAGTTATGAGCTCATCTGCTGGGTGTACTATACCATATTGTCATGTTAACGGGGATCCCATCAGAGCTGCGCAGGGCCCTCCTGCTGCATCTAGGTGGGAAAGACATTCATAAAATATACAAAACTCTGGCTGAATACACCCCATAATCATAGGCCACTCTGCTGCGGTCCCTAAACGGACACTTTAAGCCAATGGCAAACAGAGACTATGAGCGGTTTGTATTCCGCCAAACTCGTCAAGAACCAGAAGAGTCTCTTGACCCATTTCCCAGTCGACTGATAGAGCTGGCCCCCATGTGCAGCTTCACGGACGAACAGCAAGAGACCGTTGGACAAGTAATACAGGGGTTCTCATCATCAAACTCAGGGAGGCAGTCCTCAAGGAACCGGGAAAATCACTACAGAGCATCCTAACTTTAGGGAGGTCAAAGGAATTATCGAAAGTCAGAGCCTCCCATATGGAAGCAGCCCTCCAAGGCCAATCAAAACAGAACAACTTAATGTCGTCCGTGCATCCTCGAACCCATCAGGCCCAGAAGGGGCCCCAAGACAAGCGCAAAGAATGTGGATACTGTGAAGGACCTCCCCACCAACTCAATGACTGCCCAGCAAAAGGTCTACGCTGTTCTACATGTGGGAAAAACAACCACTTTGCGAAGGTCTGCTGATCCTCCAGGCACAAAACCCTTGAAGAGGTTGTGTAAGTAGTCTCAGGAACTCCAGACGGCTCAGAGGATATGGACAATGATACAGAAGACTATGTGGTCCACACTGTCTTTGCCATAGGAGCCACCCAGTCTTCCTGTCGCCCCCTCTCGAAATGCGAAATCAAAGTAGGGAGCCAGCTGCTCACAGCAACCATCAACAGCGGGGCCTCTATCAAATTAATGTCAGGGAGCACCTATCGCTCCCTTAGTGAACCTCCGCCGTTAATGTAAGCAAAGATCAGAATGTTTGCATACGTCCAGGCGCAGCCGATGCCTCTGTTGAGAAGTTTTCCAGTGCCAGTATCCCATAGAGACATCAACATTTAAACCTCAGTCGACATAGCCAAAGAAGGACAAGGCATGCTGATCAGAGAACAGACAGCAGAGACGCTCAGATTAATTTAATTTGCCCTGGGAGTGCAAGAAGAAGAGATGTCTGCCCTCCTGGAAGAGTTCAAGGGCATTGGCTGCCTGAAAGGAAAAGAAGTCCAGCTTCATATTGACCATTCCATCCAACCAGTTGCCCAGAGACATCAGCACATAGCATTCCATCTCAGACCCAGGGTGGAAGAAGAACTGGACAAATTAGAGCAGGCTGGCATTATTGAGAAGGTGTCACCAATTGGAATCACAAAGAAGCCCAAACAGCCTTGGAGAAGTCCGCATTTGTGTGGATATGAGACAACCCAATGTTGCCATCTAATGGGAGCGACATTTAACTCCCACAGAAGATGACATACTCGGCGACCTCAATGGTTTTCCAAGGTTGACCTTTGATGGGTATACCATCACCTGCACTCCATCAAGAATCTCGCTATATTACAACCTTCTCAACCCATATGAGCCTATGGAGATACCATTGCCTCAATTTTGGCATCTCCAGTGCTGCAGAGATTTTCCAAAATACGATCTGCGAAGTATTCAGCGGCCTGCAGAAGTCATCAGCATTAGTGATGACATACTCATCTCAGCCAAATCATTGCAAGAGCATCACAATCATCTGTGCAGAGCCCTCCAGAGGATAAAGGACGCAGGCCTTACATTGCACAAAGAGAAGTGTTTATTTCTTAAGCAAAAGATAAGTTTCTTTGGGTACACCTTCTCAGCCGAAGGCATAGCACTGGATCCAGACAATGTGAATGATGTCCAAGAAGCTCGGCACCCACAAACATATTTCAAGTCAGGAGTTTTTTAGAAATTGTCAATTTCTGTCACCGGTTTATCCGGGACCTTACAAGCCTCACACAATCACTGCCGGACCTCACCAAGGCCACCACCCCCTGCGCATGAGGGCCTGAACAAGAGGAGGCCTTTCAAAAGACCAAAGAGGCACTGTCAGCAAGCACCACGTTATCCTACTTTGACCCTGCCAACCCTACAAACATTCCAGTGGACGCAAGGCCTAAGAGGCAGTGCTTTCTCAACAACACATGGCGACTGGGTCCTGGTCGCATATGTAAGCCGATCGCTCAGCGAGATAAAGCACCGCTATTCGCAAATAGAGCGGGAGGCCATTGCCATACACTGGGCATTCCGACATTTTCACCCATACGTCTATGGCGATCCTTTTGTCATCACTGACCACAAGCATCTGATACCACTTTTCCAAGGGTCAGCGTCTAAACCCCCGAATGCACTGAAATAGGGATGCTACAAATCCAAAATTATGACTGCCGGGTAGAGTTCCGGCTCGGCTGAACCAATCCGACAAACTATCTCTCCCAGCACCCTCGAGCAGCAACACCCGAGGAGGAGGCTGAAGCAGAAGCAACAAAAGCCTATGTGCACTTCATTGCTGAATGCGCTTGACCACTTCCCATCTCCTTGGAAACACTACAACAAGCTACAAAGGAGGATGAGTGCCTACAGCTTGCCCTAGCTGCAATCCAGTCGAATAATTGGAGAACCCTCAAGGCACAACTGCCACAAAGAACCCCAGAGGCAAAATAAATACTAGATGTTCAACAAGAGCTGTCTGCAGGTGATGACAGGTGTCTACTGAGAGGGCCTCACCTCGTCATTCTAGCTAGTCTGACCCAACGTGTAGTCCAGCTTGCCCACCATAGACACCAAAGGATCACTAAAACAAAGAACAGACTCTGCACCAACGTCTGGTTCCCTGGCATGGATGACCTGGTGGAAGCAAGTGTAAAGCTATGTCACTGGTGTCAAGTACGGGCCCTCCTGAATCACCTCCATCAGTCATCACTGAAGAAGGCCCCCACACACCATGGGAATCCACTAGGCTTGACTATGGCCATCTCCCATACGGAAATCATGCTTTAGTCATCATAGATGACTACACAAATTATCCGGAAGTTGAAATTGTAGGATCATAGTCAGCCCCAGAGGTGGTCACAAAACTGGAAAAGGTTAATGCCACACATGACATAATGAACGTTGTGAAGTCAGACAGTGGGCTCCCATTCAATGTACAAGAGTTCACAGAGTACCTCAGCTCAGTGCTTAATTTGTAAATAAAAACGTGCCGGTGCTCAAAGCCCTACTTTCAAACACGTGGCTGCTGCAAATAAATGTGCGAGCACAGAATACTGAGGCAGCGTAATCCTGATGTCACCTCTGGCCTCTTTAATCCATTTAAGGCCACTCCCTGCCCCTTCAGCTCACACTTACAGCTCTCTGCTTTCTCCATTTGTGACGCTTTTTCTTTTTTCTCTTCCTTCGTCTTTCCCATATGTCTTTTGCTCGCAGTAAATGCTTGAGGCAGAAAAATAAGTGCCGGCCCTCAAAAATAAGTGCTGGTGCTCTGCACCGGAAACAACAAGCACAAATTAAGAACTGCCTCAGCTCCTGGGGAATTCAACACCGAAAAATAACATCAAAATCGCTTTGTGCAAATGGAGAGGTGGGACAGTTCATGAGAACCCTAAAAAAAATAGTGATTCGTATAGCTCACGCAGACAGCCAGTCGGATGAGAGAGCCATTTATGGCTTCCTGCGCGAATACCGACAAACCCCTCATTCAACAACCGGTGGAGCTCCGGGGCAGGTCAGCATGGGACGAGTCGTCACTGACACGATTCCCCATTTCCCCACATGGTCTCCACCTATGATCAATAACACAGAGGTCCGCAACAAAAGAAAGGCCACCAGTCAAAGAGCTAGCACATCGAGAAACGTCCGGCACAGTGAGATTTAACATGGGGATTGGGTGTTTGTCAAGGACAGATACCCTGACAGTAAATTTCGGCTGCATTTTGAACAGAGTCTGTGGATGGTCATCAAGAGACTAGGTACCATTATCACAGCCTGCCACAGTGACGATATCATCACGAGGAATGTGTCATTTTTGAGGAAGGTTTAGAGCTTTCCTGGGGCTTATCTGAATCCTGGTGATGTCCTGGATCCCTTACCAGGGAATTCTGGCTGGGCAAGCTCACCCAAAACTCCTCAAGCAGGGCCCCCTGTCTGGAAGCAAGTCATCCCTAGGGTGCACACCGGTTCTTCCCAGCCACGACCAGGAGACTCTGCTGACTCAGTCTGAGTGAGAGACCAGCATCAGGAGTCCGGAAGGTTGTGGTGCACACCCAAGATAACACATTGGCCGAAAGCCTGGACCATCCTCTAGGTTGTCGGACTTTCTAGTATAGTGTACTTGGGTATTTTATTGCTTATTGGTTATGTTTTGTTTCATTCGTTAAAGTTGGGGAGGAATGTACTATACCATCTCGTCATGGTAACAGGGTGGACCTCTGATGATCCCCCGCGGACGAGGAGCATAATGGTTCATTCCAGCATACACTGGAGAGTTAATAAAGAGCGCCTGGCATGGTTTCTTTAGTTACAGCTGGCACCTGATGCTATACAGACTCCTTGTAATTCTTTGCCTTGTGTGCCGCTCAGTAGGCCTTGCGCTCCAAGTGCGCGCCTGCCTGCCTACTCTACACCGGGTACTGCTTGGTTCCAGTGACAAAGTGTACATGGGACACTTATCCAAGCATACTCGTCCCACTTAGGGTGGCACAGAAAGGCTGATTTGAATATATCCAAACTGGCTGGGTCCAAACTGAGGTGGCCTGGTATGCCAAATAAAACGATGGATTGAGATAGGGCCTGAGCGATTGCAATTGACTGATATTAATTCAAGCATTCCATCCATCACCTTGTTGTTTTTGCAGTAAATGTTAACAAAGTCACAAGAACTATGCATGTGATTTAGAGACCAGGTCTGGTGGCCAATTGGACTAATTCATCTAGTACAGGGTTCTGCGTTCCACTCCATGGTCACAGGTTCTAAGTTTGCTTTGTCAACTCAGCCTTTTATCCTTGTGAGGTCGATAAAATGAATACCATTGAGTTGGATAAAGATAAATATCTGTTATTCAATTCCAGATCACATACGGTAAACATATGCTTTAGAAATACACATCATATGTTATGGCATAATCGAAAGATTTGATACTTTGTTAAATATTTCTATGCAAGTGTAATATGGTACATGCCACGTGGAAATCTCAGGTAGGAAGAGTTCTAACAAAAGAAACGTGTATGCTTTTTCAAGAAAAAAATCAACAGACAAGGTGGTTTTAACATTTTATGAGCACATTGTGAACCTTCTGATCTAAATAACCGGAGAGTTTAGGATTAAAGTCATAAAATTGAAAACGCTGGTGATGGCTCCTACACTAAACCATTTTTCCTAAATATTCACAGATTAAAAAAAAAATTGTTACACAACACTGCTCATGCAGTTTGTTTCTTTGTGAAGTGCTTCAAATAACAGCTATCACTGCTACCCAACTTAATGGTACCCTTTTTTACCGATCCTAGGAGGATGGAGGATGAGTGTTAGGGTCCCTCTTAAGGATGTCATCAGTGGGTGCTTAAGGAAATGCTTCATCTGATTTGCAAAGAATTATGAGAAAGGTTCACTTAAAACCCCTCTGTCTGGAATATAACTGTAGAAGCGTTATTTGTCCAGAACCACATAGCGCTGTGACCCATAGAATGGAGAATAATGAAGGGAAAAGAAAAGAAACCGAGATCAAAGGAGACTTTTTAGTTGTCCTTAGTCGGGGCTTTTTAAACAATGTTCTAGCTTTTCTTCACCTCGGCTGTAGCTAGCCACTCCTAGCGCCAAGAAACACTCTGGTTTGCAGATGCACTGCACAAATAACATTTAAGATAAGGTAACAGTGCTCAGAGCCTGATGCACAGCGGAACCGGCTCACAAAGGATTTATGAGTACTGGGAGTAGTACTATTGGAGTACTGTTTTGAGTACTCTTACATATCTTTGTGAAACGTCCAGCGAGAACACAGTCCTTTCTGTTTGTGCAAGCTGTATATGGATGGTCCCATTTTATTCCAATTTTAGGTGTTTGAGGCAAATTCACAAAGGCAGTGAGACTACGTAAAAGAGTTTTACGTGAGTGCTAACTGATGTACTCCAAAATAGCTTTGTGAATAGGCCCCAGAATGTTGATTATCGCCGCACGTTCCAACGTGCACATTAACTGTAGATGGAACGTGTCTGCACCAAACCACGTAAAGCACAGCTTGTCAGGTCTAATCACCTTACATCTGAAATGTGGATCCGGCTGAAGCCACTAAAGAAAATTGCTCTGCATAAAGCTGCCTTGTACTGAGAACAAGCACTGCCTTTGTAGAGGCCCCTGGAAGTAATCCGCTCTTTTCCCTCCTTTCAGACAGCATCCTCGGCCATTAGAGGGACCATTCAGCTGGGTATAGGATACACGGTGGGAAACATCACCTCCAAGCCAGACAGAGACGTCCTTATGCAAGATTTCTATGTTGTGGAAAGTGTCTTTTTACCCAGGTAAGTCCAGTTTCTGTCAAGGGTGCTGTGATTTGCTCTATGAAATTGTTTTCAGGGGATTTGCGCTGTATGTGCTTCGAATTAAAACTGTTATGTTATAGGTAAGAAAGCATAAGTGCTACATAGTGTTAGGGATTGTTCTGTATATTTTAACAACGCGCAGAATGCAGTTTTACACTTGATTATACATGTACCCACTGATATATTTAATCAAATTTCTGATGACCTGTAGAGGTGTATTTTCCAGACTCTTGTGAACTAGGCCTCAATTTAGGTCTCGTAGCCATGTTTTCTAAAATGGATGTCTTTTTGCTTTCCCTGTAAATGTCACTGTTTTGTTATTTCTGCAAGGTAGAGTCATGTTTGTTTATTTCCACTGGCATTTTGTGATTTCGAAGCAATCTTCCTAGCTTGGTCACTAAACTGTATCTTGTGTCAAGGTTTTTCCGTAAAACTCACTGTACCCTAGTTTTTCAAAATAGTTTGCTTTTGTTTATGTATCTACCTTCTCTGGATGGCATTAGAACATAGTGGGCAGAATTAATATTCATGTAGTGGAATAATGCTTAGGAGCTAAGGCAATATGACGTTTAATAAAACTGTGTTCAGTTTTTCTGACAATGTAACATTTCTAATCATACCACAATGATTTAGCAGTTTAGAGATTTATTATGCAAAAATAGCGTACCTAGACCCTCAGTTTTGGGGTTGAACCAGAAGATTTTCCATTTCTACTAAGGATGTTGTCCATTTTTACGGGTGAGCTCAAAGTGCTCCGTTCCATGTTGTTATCGCTCTTTGTGCTTCAAACCACACCCATGTCACGTCAGTATCTTTCATTGGTTCGTGGGCTTGCCTTTTAAAATCTGCTTGCTTTCATTAGTGGAAGGCATGCATACGTCATGCCTTTTCTGGTGGTTAGCCCTCCTCGAGCGCAGCGACCAAGTATTGAAAACATACGAGGCTCGCTGTTTTCCATCCGGTTTGTGGACTACTTTTTCTCTTTTTTTTCGCAGCGCGATCCCGCTTGGCAGAAGTTGAGCGCTTTGCATGACATTGACCCTGTTACATAGTTAACTGCACTTTTGCCTGTTATGTAGATAATTGCACATTTACCGATAGATTTCACTACGAGTGAACTGTTATTTACGTTTGTGTGTCTGCTTTGCACTGATGGCGGCCGTCAGCTCGCTTATGTGAAACTTTTACTTTTCAGTTTATATGGCAAGAAAAGTCCAGTTAGTTATGTGAAACTGTTTTATTTTAGTTTTCAATTTATGTGGCAAGAAAAGTCCGGTTAGGAGTTTACATTGCTAATTGCTCGAGCTCAAGCAAACGCAAGACTGTTTGCATTGCATTGCAAATGCTTGTTTTTATTGATTTTGCTTCCCACTTGGGACTTAGCATATTTTTGATTTTGCATTTCTCGGCAATGGTCTGTTTGCTGAGAGGCTGCATGTCAATTATTATACACTGCATATTTTGAATTTTGGAATAAAACCTTTACATTTATTTCAGGCATGTAGAACTCAGTTATTGAATGGGCCCTTTATTTAATTGACTGTATGTCTGGTATTTTGATGTGTTGGGGGGTGCCTTAGCTCGGGGACACATTGCCCCATGAAATTGAGGTTCAATACTGTCTCGATTCATCAATCTGTGGCTGTTCTGTTGAGGTAAAATGTTGAGGTCAAGAATTGTGGGGAAACCTGTGCTCACACAACAAGAATGTTAAACGTTTTCTGAATGGGATGCATTGGTTACCCATCCGCTGCTATATTCAGTTGGATTTGTCACCAATTTCAGTACGATCTTGCTTGTGGAAAGTATAGCATTCCTAAAGTCCACTCAGAATGTATTTCTGTCAAAGTAATGTCACTGACAGCATTAACAAACACTGCCTTAACTAGGAAAGCGAACATCTGGCATGTGTTGCCCCAAAAGAGTGGTATTGAAACTTGAGGGTCTGCGAGAGAGTAGCTGGTTTAGTTGAATTGTGATGGTATCTTAGAATGAAATTAGGAGAGGAGGCATTTGAAAGTGGAGGCACAGAAAGTGTTTACACGAGACCTGATTTGGAGGTAATGAGACAGGAAGTATTTACACCAGTCCTGGGTGGGAACCTGATGACAGAAGAAGTATATACCCAAATCTTATTTACACCAGGCCTCGTTTGGAAAGTATTGGCACACTAGGTATTTACCAGGTTGGTAAATAATGCCATAAGTGATTTTTAGACAAGACCCGTGTTGAAAAGTGATGCCACAGGACGTACTTACTCCAGATCCGGGATGGAAAGTGATGGCACAGGAAGTGTTTACTGGGTCTGATTTGAAAAGTAACGGCATAGGAAATAGTTACACCACATCTGAGTAGGATAGTGATGGCAAAGGAAGTATTTATACCAGCCTTGGACATGTACTTTTATGCTTTCATGTCCCAGTAGTAAAAAAAAACTCCCAAATTAATTTTTCAGTACTGTGAGACCTACCTCTCCCATAGGATAACATAGGGTCACCTTCTAACATTTAATACATGCTAACTTTTGATTGGGAACAGGTAGGGAAGTCATGTTTGGTATCTGTTGAATTGTAATTTAAAATCCTTATTAATGGTAAAGTCAGATTTTAAGTTACAATTCTAAAAATGCCATTTAAGAAAGTTGGCATTTTCTTGTCCCAGCCATTTGGTGCCTGCAGCCTGTTTCTGGGACACATGACTATGAGCTACATGTACAAAAGTTATGAATAGCGATTTTCTTATTACGGTTTCTTGCAAATCACAATTAGGAAAGCGCTATTTCTCTTTTGAGTTTCATTAGCAATTCCTAGTGAGCTGTAAATAAACATATCTCATGAATATTAATGAGGTAGGTCGCTATTTGCAAACTATTAGAAATCGCAGATATCATAGGGTTGATGGCCTGCTAAGGTCAGCACCACCATGTCTGTGACTTCTTTTTAATAAAGCAATCTGTCTTTTTTTTAAACAAAGCCTGTTTTCTTTAATAGTACATAGGACCACTGCCTGCGTTTAAGAAATATTTTCCCAACCATTCTCAATACTTCCCATATCTGAATGGGTTTCCACCAACTTTCAATTGGCTGTAAATTGCGAATGTTTTGCTACTGCTTTTCGGTCACAAAACATTCATACATACCTTTCTGATTTGGTATTATGAAGGGACCCGTCAGCACGCTGCTTCTAAATACCAAATTGCCAAACCCAGATTGCACATTGGTAACATCTTACCGAATCACAATTTGGGCTGTGTGCATACCAAAAAGCATTTGTTTGGTCAGAAACAACCTGATTCTGCAAATTGAGCCGTTTGCAACCTCAAAAATGCTTCATACATGTAATCCTAAGTGTGAGTGGCAGTTGGCCTTTGTATGTTCCTCCCAGACAGCATCGTAGTAGAGGGATTAGGTGTGCCTGAATGGGCCCTTACTGGCAGGATGGAGGGAGCAGAGCTGTGTACAGACCCACCTACACATCAATAGGCTGGGTCCTGCTCACAAACAAGGACCTTCACACAAGGCTTTTGTGGCTGGAGCCAAGGTGGGGAGGGAGGAAATAACAGACACTTCTGTTGGGGGTAAGCCTCCAGATGTTTGCCCCACTTCAAGAAGGCACAAGGGATAAAAAGGGGATTTTCATACTCACTCTTCAGTTCAGTCCTGGACCTGTTGAAGGATTCTCACAGGATTGCCTGCTACTGTGGCTTAGTGTGTACTTCAGAGGGACTCGTTTGCAGCACCAAGAAGGATTGCTGTGCTGTGTGAAGCCTGCTGTGAGTCCCAGAGGTCAGCCCTGCTTCCTGAGCCCTGCTGTTCTCCTTGAACCCAGGACTTCCAGAAGTGACTCCAAGGGCTAGTTGGTTGGCCTCATAATCAGAGTTTCAGGGACATAAAAGGCTTTAACCATCTTGAACCTACACGTGGACCTTGCCTGAGTGAGTCATGACCCTCCAAGTGGTGTCTTTCCGGTCCCGGGCCCTTGGAAGTGGTGCTAAAGTGCCCAGATAACCCAAATCCAAAATTTGGTGCTTAGAAAAGTTATGGCTAAAAAGTGCTCTGAGGGCCAAGAGTAGACCAGGACCTACCTGCTTGTCAGTCCGCTTAAGGTGCATCGGTTGTCAGCCTTATTTCGCGGCAGTACCCACTACATTATTCTCCACAGCAGCCAATCCTGTTCAGTGGCTCCTTGCAGAAGGGCTATCTGGCCTCATAGAGCCCTTGTTGGCTACAGCATGCAGCTTTGTCCTGCTGGAGATTTTCAACTTCCCAAAAAGAGACTAAGGGGGTGATTCTGATCAAGCGGGAACCGCCAGAATACCGCTGCGCGGTCAAAAGACCGCCGCGGTAATTCTGAGTTTCCCGCTGGGCGGGCGGGCGACCGCCAGAAGGCCGCCCGCCCGCCCAGCGGGAAACCCCTTCCCACGAGGATGGCGGCTCCGAATGGAGCCGGCGGAGTGGGAAGGGTGTGACGGGTGCAGTTGCACCCGTCGCGATTTTCAGTGTCTGCTATGCAGACACTGAAAATCTTAGTGGGGCCCATTGGCATGGGCACTGCCGGGGCCCCCAGGGGCCCCACGACACCCGTTACCGCCATCCTGTTCCTGGCGGTGAAAACTGCCAGGAACAGGATGGCGGTAAGGGGGTCGGAATCCCCATGGCGGCGCTGCAAGCAGCGCCGCCGTGGAGGATTCCCTAGGGCAGCGGGAATCCGGCGGGACACCGCCGGTTTCCTGTTTCTGACCGCGGATGTACCGCCGCGGTCAGAATGCCCATGGGAGCACCGCCAGCCTGTTGGCGGTGCTCCCGTCATTTTAGCCCTGGTGGTCGTCGACCGCCAGGGTTAGAATGACCCCCTAAGTCTGAACGAAGGAATCTTCACCATGACTTCGTCCGTGGCTCCCTGATGGTGATGACACCTTGTCAAACACTGCCAACTGTCTTGCAGTCCTGAAATTTACCTTCTCAGACATTTTTCCTCAAAATTTCTTTTAAGTCTGAAGGTGAGCAGAGACCAGTTTAAATCCCCTTTGTGTAGCCAAACTGCGCTCCATCACAATTGGCCATAACTTTCTACTTTGCCCCAGTCTCATGCAACTAGATGTTCACATTTGGTGCTTTGATCTGTTAGGCACTCGTTTTCACTTTAAGCATTAAAAATTCATAACTCCTGTTCTAATGATTGGATTTTTGTCGTTTTGGTGTCAACTAATTTACTCTGTTTTTCTAAATTGTTTGGATTTTTTTGTGTTGTGTTTTCACTCATTGTGTACCACATAAATATTTCACATATTGCCTCTAAGTTAAGCCTGACTGCTTTTTTGTCCAGCTACTAGACAGCTATGCACAGGTTAATTCGATAACTTTAATGGAACCCTGATGGGGATTGTGACCATTGTTTGAGAAGGGCTGAGACCCTTCTAAGACAACAACCCAGTTTCTCACAACCATGTTCTTAGACTACCTGGGAATGTAATACACAAAGTGCCCAGGGGACCTAACGAGGACGCATGCCCTTATTTGAATGAAGGTATGGTCCTATTCAAATTAGGTGATAACTTTGCCGTATTATGGACATGGGCAGAGACAAAGAGGTCATCAGGCAGCATTCTGACTGTGCGCCGCAAAAGGTGGCGTATATTCAGTAGCCCACTGCCCCCAGAGTAACTCTTGCAAGTGAGGGGAAAGGGTCCCATTGGCCCCCAAGTACCTCCTGCCAGTGGGCACAGTCACTCTTCCGAGGAGATCACTGTTCCACTTTCCAAAGCATGCTAGGTGACACGCTGTGAAAGACAGAGGGACAAAGTGGCTGTGCAATCCACAGCCGCAATACATTTCATAGACACGCTGTCCCCAGGGCTGTGCGATTTTGCTTCCGCCCTGACTGCATCGCATAATTTGAAGCAGAGCCCAGCACACCTAGGGAAAGGTCATCCGTAATAGGACCTAGCACACTTAGTTAAAGGTCATACATAACATGGCCCAGCGCACCTAGGTTAAGGTCATCCATAGCAAGGCCCAGCGCACCTAGGTAAAGGTCATCCATAGCAAGGCCCAGCGCACCTAGGTAAAGGTCATCCATAGCACGGCCCAGCGCACCTAGGTAAAGGTCATCCATAGCACGGCCCAGCGCACCTAGGTAAAGGTCATCCATAGCAAGGCCCAGCGCACCTAGGTAAAGGTCATCCATAGCACGGCCCAGCGCACCTAGGTAAAGGTCATCCATAGCACGGCCCAGCGCACCTAGGTAAAGGCGAGCCACAGTGCAGACAGGAACAGTGCGCCCTTTACATAACAATAGATTTGTAATTGGAGCTGGTGGTTCCATACGGCAGGTAAATGGAGCAGACCTAGAACACCAGCAAGTGGAAGTCAATAAATATCATGAAGGCAGCACTTTGGGAGGGGCAGTGTGGAGCAGCGCAGGAGGACGCACTGGATCTGCTCCTCTGGACCAGGGTTTGTCCAGCAGGCTGCAAGTGTGGCTTGCACTTCTCTACACTGCCTCAGCATGGAGCTTACCTATCGCTGTACCGTTGCAGTAAGATCGTTTACCTAGCTGTCATCTGCATTAACTCTGCCTTTTCTTCATCTCCAGTGCTTTGTCGTGTTCATTCAGCCTCCACTGTAGATTTACCCGGGAGCTGATCCCACAGTCCATCTAATATGAATAAACACCACTCATGTCTCTGCTGAGCCATAAGTTGTATTGCATTTTTCGTGATCATGTCGCTTTGCATTGCTGTGACAAAAACTGCAAGCTGCAGTTAGCTCTTTTAAACCTTTGTTATGTTATTGTGTCGTTCACATGTCCTTCTGCCCAGTGCAGCATACCGCATGGGGCAACGGTTTCAGCCCATTTTTGCCACAGGCTGACTTCTCTGTGAGTGATGCATTCTGCTCTTTCACAAGGAGCACATCCCCACAGAAAGTAGTTCCTGCAGTGCCAAGGACTACTATGGCAATGTGTGCTTTTTAAGATCAAAATATATATTTCCTTTTGGCCAGTGTTTTTTTTTTTTTACTGAGAAGGGCCCAGCAGCTTCTCCACCAATAGAATTTTGCAAAGAACCATGGCAAAATAAAAAGGCTGTCTGTCAATGTTGACCTATTGGCTTTGCCAATGCTTGTTTGAACATTGCATTCAAGTTGCCACAGCGAGCTGGAGACTCTCTAGTGGATCTGTGCAGATGCATGATCTTTGAGAAGAGAGAACAAATAGCTACATGTTTGCAAGCAGTATTGAAAGCCCTAGGCCTGAAGCCCACACTGCAATTTCTCCTTCGTTTGTGGTACTCCCAACCATGGACGTCAATTAGGGGTCGCCGGGGGTCGCAGCTGCAACTCCTGGCTTGCCCTTTGTGACCCCTGGCACTGCCTTTGTGATCCCTGGCCTCAAAGATGGCAAATTCACTAATAGGAACAAGGTGACAGCTTATCCTTATGGACATCAGCTGGGGCTCCACACAATAGTAAATAATAATTTATCATTTACTTCTTGTGTAATAAAAATGGGGTACGTTTAGCTTGAATATGCTTTTAAGTGTATGTTATATGTGAGCTTGCTGGTAAAGTGTGTTTACGTGAAAGAGAGGGTATGTAGGTGTGAATCTGTGTGTATTTGTTAGTATGTGTGTGTGAGTGAAAGTGCAGGTCAAAGGGCATGTGATGTCACTTCTGCTACCCCTGGCATTAAGGTGAATTGACGCCCATGCTCCCTACCAGCGTTGCTCCATGGCATTGCTTGCTGCCATGGGGACCTGCTTGTCTTTAGTGAGGTTGGCCCAGTGAGTAGGCTAAATATGAGCTTAGCGATGCAGATTTAGTTTTGATGTGGACAGCTATTGTTTTTATTTTTTATTGATTGATACGGGTAAATCAGTGACCTCATTATAATTTGTTGGCTGTTCACCGGTTCTGTCAGTCTGTCAATCTGATTTCTGACTATTAAGGAACTTCTTACTAGTTATAGTGACTGGGATGAGACAACACGCTTTTCCAAAGGATATGTTATGTATGAACTTTGAAGACGTTTTTCCATTGTTTTGCTCTCTCAGGAACAATATGCTCCGGTGCCTTTTTCCATAATTTTGAAGACTCCATTTTGCTTGTGAGTTAACATTTGCAGTCATTGGTGTAACTAGACTTGATGGGGTTTTGTTTTAATTTCAATGTATTATAGCTTTTCCAGTTGTGACTGAAGTATACTCTGTGCACTGTATAATCGTTATCATTCACAGACCAGCCAACTCACACGGTGCTACCGTATGTCACACAATGTCAGCTCCTTTCACACAACCATATGATGATGAGCCAGTATCACACTGTTTTTTTTTTTACATTCTCTTTATTGATTTTATAGCAACAGAAACAATACAAAAAACTAGGAAGAAGAGAAATAAGGAAGAAAGGGTAGGGATAAGCAAAAATAATTACATTCAAGCATCACCAAAATTAACATGTCTAGTAAGAGATAGTAAGCCATATAGGGCCAGATGTATGAAGAAAGCACTTTGCGATTCTCTAATAGCGATTTTAAAGAAATCGCTATTTCTGATTCACAAAAAGGCATGTGTCGTATTTGCGATTCAGTAGTAGCGATTTCTTAAAAATCGCAAATGCCATTACCGAATCGCAAATAGCGATTCTGAGCCCATTTGCACCTATGGGCCTGTAGGCCCATATTTGCGAATTTTTTGCATTTCCTAAATTGTGAATTTGCAACTGGAATTCGCAATTTAGGAAATGCAAAACCCCAGGGTGCTGGGGGGCTAACGCCCCCTCTACTGCACCCCAAAAAATGTTTCAGGACATGTAAGGCGCACACATGCCAAAGGGGCATGTGTGCGTTGCATGTCAATTTTAAAAATGCATTTTTAGTGCAATTTTAAAATTTGCACATGGTTACCACCAAGTTTTACTGGTGGTAATTGCGATTCCTTAATGCCCAATTCGCATTAAGGAATTGCTTGATATATGTGGTTTAGAAATCGCAAATAAGAATTCCTTATTTGCGATTTCTTATTTAGAGAATCACAATTTGCGATTCTCTAAATGGGCTCGCAATTTTAAGGAATCGCTATTTTAGCGATTATTTAGATTGCATAGCAAATGCCTTTCATAAATAATGAAAGGCAATTTTGCATTCGCAAACGGCCATTCGCACTGTTTGCGAATGCAAAAACGCTTGATACATCTGGCCCATACTCCCGAGTGTGGAAGTTGAGACATTGAAGTTGACACAGTAAGGGTGGCATAAAGATCTTAAGGGCATATGAATGTGAACAGTAAGAACGTTCAGGCAACAGTGAACGGGGGAGGTGACGGGCTAGGGGTACTCGGCTACCCAGGTAAGGTTGTGGAGAAGTGGAAGGCAGTAAGGGTGGGTGCCGGGGTAGATACAGCTCATCGAGTCAGTATCACGCTATGGTAAAAAATGTGAGCTGGATTCCCCTGCATAGAGCAGGTTTCCAACTCACTGTGTGGAGGCTGAACACAGCTGATATGCAGCAGGATGTTGCCACCTCCCTAGGACATCAGGGGGAGCTTTGGAAGCCTACATGTTTGTTTTTATTTACAGGGGTTAGAGTGTGTCTCGAGCAGTGGCCTTCACAGAGGCACCACCCCAGCAATAGCCCAGTACTTCATGGAGTGAGAGGTAATGGGCTTGAGGCTCCACCCCTGGGCTCCCTCATGAAGGAAGGGAAACTAAATGAGATGGGATGATAAGAGTGATTCACTTTTAATCAACGTTATTATTTGCATTCCAAAATCATTTTTAGTTCTTCTGGCTCTCAATGAAAACTGCATGGCTGTTATAGCGTGCTTTCCTGACATCCCCTTAGGTGTCTGGTAACAATCAGAATGGGTGATGATATTTTTGTACCTCAGCTCTGAGCCCCACTTTGTCTCAGACAGCCTTGTTCCTGCTACCTTCTTGCACTCACCACGTGCCTTCCTGCCCCCACTGCCGCACCAGTAGCCTGCTGCCACAGCAACACCATTCCCATGTCCTGCTGCTCTCCCTGCACTCCACCATTGCATCCTGAACCCCTCTGCATTTAGGTCTTCCCCCATTTTCAATTCCTTCAACAGTCCATAAGTTGTAAAAGAATAAGCGCCGGAGCCCAAAGATTTTGCGCAGAAGCTGACATCCGGCACGGCTGAATGTCACCATGCTGTTAACAAGGCTGCTTCGTGGTCTTTATTCCACCTCATGCCTCTTTAACCAACCAGCAGATGGTCCCTGCCCTTTATTTTACTCCTGCAGGTTACTGCTTTCATCCTTTCTCTCCGTTGTTCCAGCATCCTCCTCCTTCTTTCCCCCTTGCGTGTTTTTCACTCTTTTGTTGTGGGTCAAAGTCTGATGAGGAAAACTAAGTGCCCGCCCCTAAAAAAATGAGTGATTATTGGACCCACCTAAAATTAGGCACTGGCCTTCCTGCAACCATTTTGATCATTTCAATCTCCCTGGCCTCTTTTGCTGATCCAACAATTCATTCCCGCATCTGGCTCCCATCTCTGCTCTCAGAAACCACTACCTAGTCCATGTTTAGCACCTGACTAGTAGCAATCCCTGGCTGGATCTTTTATATCTCATACTTTGTTCTACCCTTATCCTCAGAGCCCCCAAAAGTTGTGTCAGACTACAAAGTGAACAGGATTCTGAGAGCTTATACTTTTATGGAGTCCACACCATGTCCTTCCACTAGCTGGTCATCAATAAATTGGAGACTGTTAAGGTACTAAAGCAGAGTTCTCAAGTTTCCAACATCCATGCATGAGTAGCTGCAAGTCTCAGAATGCACGATTAAAACCTGGACTGGATGAACTACTCAGGAATGGGCCCGGGACACTTCTGAGCGCTGCTAAAGGTGTGGAAAGAAGTCAACACTGGATGCCATCGGGGTGGGGGGTCAAATGATGCATGGTGCATGATGTCACTTCTGCTGCCCCACCACTTAGGTGAATTGATGTCGACTCTTAAGCTTACATTTACTTGACTGCCCTGCAGTAGTATTACAGTTTGCAGAACAACCATCATTATATTTATGTCGGTTTAATTTTTCTTCATTTTATGTTGATATGTATGTATTACATTTCAGTAAAGATTGCAAAGGTATGATGTAAAAACAGGAAACTGATACTAAAGGTGATATTAAAAAAATTATGTGCAGTCCAAGGATTCTTCAAATTGATTGGTACCTTGCTTTAGTATAAATGTGGATTGTGTCCTTTTAAGAATTGTATTTTTATTTTTTAAATGTGAACAGTTTTTTTTCATCCCAACACTGCCCCTTCCGTATTCAGCCTCCTTGGTAATACTGAGGTCCAGGCAGGGAACTAAGTAGGATGAAAAAACTGGGAGGGGGTGTTTGTCTCTAAATGGGACATGACCTGTGTAGGTAAGGGTGTAGCATAAACCTGTAAACTAAACAGTTGCATAGTGTGCCGCCCAGCTGTTTTCTTGCTGCTTCTCTATGTTTTCTGTTACTGTATCCAGATATATAACACAACAAATGACATACCCAAAACAAGCCAGGACTATTGGTTTGTCACTGGTTGTACGCTGTAGAAGATAAATGAGTAACAACAACTTCGTTGTAAGTAATACTGACAATGTTTCAATTCCCAAATTGTGAGACTGCGAGTTAAGCATTACTGTGGTCTGTAGGAGGAGGAGTGGTCTTTAGACTGTCTCAATCTCTCCTCGTCCACCCTTTCGCACCACATGCATTTGCAGTCTATGTTAGATACTCATGCCCTTTTTTATTCACATTTTTCCAAAACCCTCTATTTGCTTACCTCACACCTCATCTCTTTCCTTGTCAGCACCATCTTTTCACTCTCTCCTGTATGTACTTCCTCTGTCTCCTTCACTTCACCACCCAAACACTCAACACACTCACTCACATGTAAGCAATATATTTTCTTTCACTTGCGTCTTGTCAATATTTTGGCCACTGTTTATCTCCTTTACACACATTTGCATAAAATCACAGCTGCAACTGGCACACATGACAGTTGCTCCACACGGTCTGCAGAAAGGCCAAGAATTGGGGGGTTCGGTGGTGGAGGGTAACAATGCATCCAGAACACATTTTATGACCCAGTGATAGGCCACTGTGAAAAACTCTGACTGTCCTCAGCCTCAAACCCAAAAGCCTTAATTAAATCCAGTATAAACAGATAGATGCGCCATAGTTCACAGTACGCACCATACATGACTAATATGATTCACAAAACAAAACTACTGTAACATAACTTCCAAGAAATAAGAAGCATTCTGAAACATAAGAAAAAGTACCTCTTCTGCACTTGAATCTCAGTGGTAGCTGTGGACGATCAGTCAAAGGCTCCCTCGGGGTAGGTTGTGTAGATACAGCTTAGTGAACAAGACTCATAACTCAAATTGCACTCAGTGATGTCAGTAAATGAATGTCCTTTCAAATACTTGTTTGTATAGTAAAAATAGGTATTTTATTTCTAACTCTATGCATGCAAAGGTCAAGGCTCTAGAGATTTATCTGGCAACTCCCTGTACCACCCTCTTCCTTGTAATGTGGTTGGGGTTATTCCCCATTCACTTGTGGCCGCATCCAAAAAGGCTCACTAGTAAGCCTCACTCTAGTCCACTTTGAGTCTTAAGGTAATAGTCAAAAGTATCTATGGTGCCACAGTACCTTTAGCAGCAAGTCCCCCAAGTTAAGCTAATTAAAGGTAAATGTACTCATTTAACTTCTGTTGGCTAATGCTATCAGTTGGCTAACACGATCACTGCAGATGTCTGTGTGTGAGGCCAAAAAGTCACAGAATTAAGCCCTGATTGGTGCAGTGAGGAATAGTGACTTGTTTGTTTATAGTGCTACCTGGTCCGAGCCTTTGACAGAAAGCACTGTGAATGTCATTATTTTAAAATTACATTACACGGTTTAAAACACACTGCTGGAAAATAGTGTTTAAAATAAAACAAGTGCTTTCAAAATATGAATTTTAGTAATAAGCATTCAGACTAAATCTAGTGCAAATATGTGTATGTGTACACTCCTTTTAATGGACACATATATTACAACTAAAAAATAATAAATATTTCTCACCATGAAGCTTCAAGTGACTCAGTTAATTAGAACAAGGGCTCCCAGTTTTAGTGTATTTATTTTATTAACAGGCCTGCTGACCTTCACTTAATGAACAACTATATGAAGTGGGCCTCATATGAATCAATGTGGCTTTTTAAACTGTTGGATCTATGATTAGCAAAGGACTCAGCCTTGCTTCAGGTTTAGCACCAGTATGCCTTTTTGCAATCGTACACTCTACAAATACTATAGATAAATAAGAATGAAGAGTTTTGATTGACACTGAGTACAAATGCTACCCTTCTCTAGAAAGTGATTCCGGGATTCTGATGTCGCCTTTAGTACAATGCAGATGGATAAAGGAACTGATGCATGTGTAGTTTACAGTGAAGGCTAAGTGGTGAAAGACCAACTCAAAACAGTTTCCTCCAGAACTACAACTCGGGCAGATAGCTTGGAGAAGCTAAGAACAGGCGCACAGCTAGTTGTCAGCTGATTGTGCATCAAAATAGAACTCTAGTCAAAGGTCTTGCTTTAACAATTCCGACATAGACATCTCTTGCCTTTCTCATGAAATGTCAAAGGGAATTTTAGGCCTGGTCAATCCCATGATATTTGCCAAATACTAAGTAAGCAATTCTGCTGGTTCCAAACTAAACCTCAAGCTACCCAGTCCTTCTGTGGTTCAAGAAGTTTTCTATTCCTCTAGGGTCCTTAACAATTTGGGATCTGCCTTTCTGCCAATCATTCATTGAAGACAAAGCAGCCCCAATGCATAAAGAACCTGTCAGGTTTGATGTCAATCTAACTCTGCAAAACCAGATCGATTCTGTAGTCAGGTCGTTTATGTATCAGTTACGCACAGTGAAGCATATTCTCAATTTGTTCACATTTTGACATTGAGTCCAAATGTTGAATGCATTCACTGCAGTCAGATTGGACTATTGTAATGCCATCTATTTGGATTCCCCTGACAAGGGTTCTTTTTTTTTTTTTTTTTTAAGTGAATAATTTGCACGAAGCGCATCACCAAGGCTGGTTTTAAAGCTCAAGTGAACTATTCCATCTCCCCAACTTTGGCGTTGCTTCATTGACTCCCAGTCAAACAGACAATTTTGTTTAAATATCTCTGCTTAGTTTATAAGGCCTGATTGGTCCCCAGCAAAACCCTTCATATCCTGCATTTGTGTGTTATACACTCAGCCAAGAGCTTAAACTTGAGGTGGCATTTGTTCTAAGTTTCGGCGTTGCACCCTTTGTGGAAGTACATTCACTGCGACGGCAGCCAAGCAATTGAATTCGTTGAAGTTATTCCTTCACTCAGGACTTTTTGTTACTGTTTAGGAATTAATTGAAAACTTGACTTTTCCAAATTAACCAGATATTTGGCTTGCTTATTGTACCTCCAATTAGGTCTAACATCAAAGGATGCGCCTTCTACATACTAAAGTAAATATATAAATGAAAATACCACAAAAATGGTGCTTCAGAAACAGAAAAAAATCTGTGAATTAAAAAAACCTTTCAGAATTCAGGTAACCATGGCAAATGTGAAGCGTACTAGAATCAGCTTGAAAAATAAGGCACAGGAACTACTTGACCGTAATTTTAGGAAAAAAAGAAAGAAAGCTGAGCAATCACAAATATTGTGTAAGGCATAATAGCGCCACTCGTTATCTCCCAAAATGCACTGCGAGATTGACATGCCAAGTAAGAATAATTCATCTGAAACAGCAAATAGTGTTTCAGGGACCTCGATATCTGAAAGGAGGAACTCAAAAGCTGGAGTATCTAACCAGTTTCAGCTGCAGCGTGCATGGGAGGACCTATAGAAGGAGTAACGTCTTCATTTACATTTTCTGAATAGGTTTGCAGTTTAAAGGTGTTGGGAAAAATATGTAATCTGGAAATAAAAATTCATGTGTAGGTCTACATTAGAGGGAATAGCCACATTTCATCTTAGAAAACAATTTGATCCTATTTTAAATCAATATTTGCAAAAGACTAGTGCTTTCTAAGGATCTTGGAAGTGTTTAGGAATGGTTTAAATTACTGTGCTTTTGTCTTGCCTCAGCCTGAGGAAAGGAAACACAAAAGAACAGCTATGGGGACCACTCACACTAAGGGCCAGTGGTATTATGAAGTGGACCAGGCTATTTACACGGCTTCTCTTTCATGATAAATACTGGGGGCAATTTCCATGATCGTGAAACCAAACTAACACTGTAAAAACTCAAACAAGCCTACGTGCTGTAATTTAAGCATCTTAAATTCTAGAAGGCATTCTACTGGAGGAGGAAATGAATCTAATCCTTAACATTTCCGTTTGTGGATCCCAGAAGCCTGGTTTCTAATCCCAAATTACCTTCTACACTACAACGTTTGATTGTACTGTGTGGTCCTGGGGAACCAAATCAAAATAGCGATGGCCAAACATAAAAAAGTTCATATACAACAATACAAGCATATGAAATTGTGGCGTCTTTTTTCAGTGTGTGATATTAGGTAAATTGCATATCACTGTAGGCTTTAGTTCCCAATGGCTACAATTTAAACTGTTAAAATAGGCAAAGCAGTGGTATTAGTCGATGTATAAATAAATAGTAATTTATATTTATCCAGGGTAGCAGAATATACAGTGATGTGCACCCCCTTCTACAAGTGAAGATGAATATTGTATTTTCTGGAGTAACATAAAAAAGTAGCTCTGTTTTGAAGATGCTGTACTCACTTATCCTCTTGTCTACGTCACACTACAGTAGAATATACTTCTTTGGTGCCCAGATGTGTGTTTTCTGGCGGTCGCATGTGTCCTGTGCATCTATAAACACGCTCTGTGTCACTCCTGTTTCAGCAGCCTTCAGCCTTTTAGTGGAAAACATTCACTTAGATCCCCAATGTTTATACTATGTAACTTCTTGTAGAGTCGCTGTGCACTTCGTCATTTTAGTGTGGTCTTACAGTGCTCAAAAGATATTTATTTATTTATTTATACTTGAGTTTTTACAAATGAGATCCAGGCCCTGTCAGGCATCTGAGCACTTTACAATACTGCAAGATAAAAACGACCATATTCGCATACTATAGTGTGATAATGTCACATTCTAGAGAAAATAAAGTATTACAAATTGGCAAAAGTCAGCAGTAAGACATCATGCCAAAAAATTAATAACACAAATGAAGCCAGAATGAGGCATAACATCACAGAATCAGCTTAGAAAAAGAATATGATTGAACGTATCATATTCAGTGATGCAATCCAGCCTACATCACACATGAAAAAGTTCAACCAAATTTCCCGTCTGAAAACAGTGTGAAACATAATGATATTCGGGAGTAAAGTATGGCACATGCTATTGTCTAGTTTCTTACAGGGTGCATTGTGGATCATGGTGTTTTAGCTGAAGACAGTTTCCATATTTTATAGTGCCAGTCCTCAGTACAAGAGTCTTAGGTGGTTACAGTGAAGCAGTCCGACATGTAGTCTCTGAAGGATGGCAGACCATTTGGGTCATTAGCCCCTGAAAAAATGTGGTGTCTTGATTCTTAGGAACTGGGATTATTTAACTTTCTAAGTAGGCAGGTCATAGGTTGGAAATACTTTGCATGGTGTTTTTGTGGGAGGTAATAACATGTTTGATAGGAAGAGAGCTCGGCAAATTTCTAGAAGGGCTTTACTTATGCCAGTTAAATATCAGTTAGAGCACTCTTGTAGACTGAAGTAGTGACAAAGGAGTTGAAAGTGGTGAGAAGAGAGGACCGCTCTACAGGATTAGTATCCAGGAGAACTAGGACAACTGAAAAATTAACAAACACTCATCCAAGTTTTAATCAAAGATGCCATGGGTTTCCTACACCCGTGTGTTCAACCTTGCATCTGGTTCTGAAGGGCGATGGAGACTGGAGGGCATATTACGGAAACAGAATGCGCATCATAGCAAACGGACAAGATGAGCCCTGGTTAGATATGCCAATTATGCACAGAGGTAGTATGGCCACAAGCCAAGCATCCAAATGTGGCACTCATGTGTGAACACTGGCTTGTCGTAGTTAGGTGGCAGCAGGTACATAGAGGTGAAAAGAGGAAAGGAGATTGGACTTGAATGTAATACATGTCGACACAAGCTTGACAGAAGTTCTTAGAACTCTACCTGCTGATTAGAGTGGTTGATATGATTAGGCTTGAACCTTCCCTGTAAGATACTTCTTGGGTTTCTTGAAGGATGTGTTAGAGAACCAAGTTGATTCTGCGGAGAGAATTCAAGATTCCCCAGGCATTGCTTGAGAGCGTTTGAAGCTCACCTGGAGAGAAGGATTCCTCTTGTTGTAGGACAGAGCACACAATCCTGTAGAGGTAGACACCTTGACAACGAGGACCAATTTCTGGAGGAAACCCAAAATATGGATTAGAATCCACTTAGAGAATTTCCAGAACAATAAGGATACCACTGCAGAAGACGTTAAGGTGTTAATTTATTCTCTGTGTTTTCAGATTCTTTCAGACATTGGAGGATTTTGAATCACCACCCTACTCTAAACTGGGTTCTAAGTATCTGGGAGTGTTGAAGTGGATTTCTTTGCTTGGTACTTCGACTGTTCAGTGCATATAACAGTGTTTATTGGGGAGCCATTGCATTCAGATTAGGAACTGGATTATATGGTCAAAGCAGCCTGTGCTCGAGATCACCCTAGGTATTGAATAATGCATTGCTTTCGACAATTATAAACAGTTGTCTGGAGGTTTTTTAATATAGTATTGCCTCACTTCAGTATTGAAACTATCTATGCATGCACAAAAAAGTAACAGGCTTGCCAGGTAGCAACATTTCTAAGCTCCTCAATACTCACAGCAACACGTGGTGTCCTCTAAAAGAGTTTTAGTAGGTAGTTTGACAAGCAGATTGTTAATGAGAATGATGACCCTCACTAACCATAGATTACAAACTCAGAACATGCAGACTTTATTCAACATGTTGTATGTTTTGTTATTTCAAAAACACATTATTCACCATTCATTGTCATGTGCCAGGCTTACAGGTCTAGACCAGTGGTTCCCAACCTGTGGTCCGGGGACACCTAGGGGTCCGCGAAGTCTCCTCAGGGGGTCCGCGGCTGCTTAGAAGATTTAATAAAATTAACAGAATAGGTCCCCAGCTTTCAGTAATGACTCATTGGGGGGTCCCCAGATTCCAATAATGATTCAGTGGGGGTCCCCGGGTGCCAGTATTGATAAAGTGGGGGTCCACAGAACTCAAAAGGTTGGGAACCACTGGTCTAGACAGTACAAAACAAGGGGTCAGTACCCTCACAAACACACAAAGTATGTATGTGTCCATTACACATATGAATAATGAACAACATCTATATAACAGTATACAAACTATTTTCCCAGAGACAGCACATTAGTATAATCCTGACATGTAAAATTCAACTTAAATCTTTAAAAGGAAGTTTTTCATGAGCTATGTATTAAATGCCATTGAATGTGGTCCCACCTGAGGGTATCCTTTAGTTCTCCAAAAGTAAATAAACTGTCAGTGATTTATCCATCATGAGTCACGTTAACAATGGATGCGGCAACCAGATACTCCCCAGATATTTCACACGTCACACAAATGTAGGTTGCATTCCCATATCAGAGAAGGGCACAAGCTTGGGATGGTGAGAAATGTAAGAAATCAGTTTTTAGCGTGTTGACCTTTCTATTGTTGAAGTAACATTCACCCCTGTAGGATGGTTGATGCCTTGTTCATCAGTCCCATCATGGGCAGCTGCATATATCTGTGTATGTGTGCATGAAGATGTGTCTGTTACAGATGAGATCTCTAAGGAGATTACTAAGCATTGGGCTACTTCAGGTGTGATGGGCACGGGTGTGGATGTGAATGTTTTGATGGCAAGAGGAAAAGCATTTGAGCACTTGACAGTGACGGTCATACATGAATTTTGCTGACTTTTACTGTTTGCTTTAAGCATGCTTGTATGCCAAAAGTAGAAGTACGAAATAAATTACCTCAATGGAGAACCAGGAGAAACTACCTCTTGTCACATCAGAACCATTTGTCCGGGTGGAAATATTCACTTCACAGAAGAAATAGAAAGAAGCTGGAGATTTTCACACTGAGAATGACTTTTGGAGGACGTGACGAGGGATGCTCTGACTATCCTAGCCCGCAGCCACAAGGAGCCCTGCTGGCAGTACTCACACTTCCTCTCACCAGTGTCTGTTCCATAGAGGCTGATTACTGCATTAGAAGGCATCCTTCATTACCTCCCACAAAGGTTCACGGTTTGAGTTTGTTGGATTTGGGTGGACAGTGTTCATTGCTTTGCTCCAACAGAATCATCGGACACACACTCTCATACATATTGTTCATGTTATTCAGTCTGATATCAATCTCACTGCTCTTTATATTAGCTGAAAAGAAGCAACATAGTGGTAGACATGCTTTTTGAGAGTTTAACCATGTAAAGAAGACTGCACGAGGAGAGAAATGCATAATGTATTCTCAGGATGAGTAATGCATTCATTAAATAAGTGAGAGGGCCAGATTAAGAAGGCATGAAGCATGAATTGACGTTTGTTCCCTACCCTCCCTCCCCCAAATAAATACAGTGCAATAGACATGAGATTATAAATGTAGTAATCTGCTTTCATGGTGATGGGAATGAGAGGTTGGTAAACACCACTAGCAATGAATGCGGTAGAAAGCCACTCTTAGAGATTGTAAAAACGTTGATGGATCCTTCCTAATTTATCCTTGCTTAATTAAAAGTTGCTTAATCAGTGATATTGCCGCCCTGTATAATGCTGGTTGTGGGACATTGAGGGAGTATGTTTAGATCATTCTGAAAAGGCCGTTTTTATATGGTTAGAAATCTGTTACTGCTGGAGTGAGTGTGGCAGGAACATAAAAAGTATGTTTTGGAGTCTGAGAGATAGCTACAAGTTTCGGCTATCTCTGCTTGTCGTCCAGGAGGCCTGCTGCTCCTTAGATGCCTGCTCCCTAGTGCCTACATGCCTAATGTACCCAGCAGCACAGACTTTGTCTACCATGTTTTGTTTTGCAAGGAAACATATGTGGTGGATTATTAGGCTCACTAAATTTGATATTTTAAAAAAGTAGTTACATTCAAATTCTATGTTTATTTGAAGTACATCTTTTTTGATAGTGTCATTATGTGATTGATTTATGCAAAGGATATGCGTTTTAGTCTCGAGAATTGTCAGCATTTATTGCGGAACTCTTTCACCACAATATACACTGGTACAAACAGAAAGATGCATTATCCTTGTCCAATTTAAAACAAATACAGGTATTCTAAAAGAAACGTTGTTAGAAACACAACAGACAGACAAAATGAAAAATAAAATAAAAAGCGTACATGGAATAAATGAGCAAGTCAGTACTATCATGCACAGGTCAAAGAACTGCATTATATATAAATTCCATACTTCAAAACAAAAAGGAAAGACTGTAATGCACATTAGCCGTAGATCATTTAATTAACTCTTTATCATAAAAAAAATATATATATGATCTGATGTTTAGCGCTTTTGTTCAGTATTTAAATTGTGCATTCCAGTGAGGCATGATACATAACTCTTTCCACCACACTTCATAATTTGGTGCTCTGTCCTTTTTCAGTGTCCAAAGTTAAGCGTTTTACTAACCAAAACTTTTCCAATTCATTAACTGAAGAGCATAACTTAATCAAGACTGAGGTTACATTAATGGGACCATCAAAAACAAAATTAATTCTTCAAAAAAGCTTGCCAAATATATTTTCATTATCTAAGTTGCAAAGCCAATCTGAAGCTATCTATAAAATTACTTTCTGCCACACGTGATGGGCATTCCATCCGCCTTATTAAAATGCCATAGGGTGTAGTGCACTTGTAATAAGGCGAACAGGATATCCCTCATATTTGTGACAGAGTAAACAATCTGCCAAACTCTAAATCAGGCCTTTAGTCTGTAATGTAAATACCTTTAACAATCCAAGGAAAGCATTCCCTGAAACTGCAAACTAATATTGGAGCGGGACAGGGAGAAAATAATAATGAAGAGCAAAGCAACCCACCTCCAAATATATGCTATATGTGTATGGTCACTCCTTATTATAAAGAACTAAACTATTTATTTACACCTAGAATATTTCTCTGTTGCTTCTCTTTATTTTAGAATTCATAACCAATCTATCTATAGTAACTTAAACATACTAATACATCAACAGAGAACTGTCTCATCCTTCAAACTAAAACATATCACACTCACAAATTCCAGAACACCATTCATACCTTACACATACCCATATCAATAAAACTTTGTTTTACAATGGCACTCCGACCCCTCAAAGAATAAGTCAGGTGGAAGACGCATCATACCATGGTACAATTCCTGACTCATGTATTATCCTATACATTGACCTAAATGTACAGGTCCCAACTAAACCGCAATTACTACAGGTCTATGCATATAATCACTTCATATTCTTAGTTAATTATACTCCAGTCCAGAGTCAGAGAAGCTGACGAACAGATGCTGAGGTGCGTTTCGGTGTTGAGTGGTCAGCCTGCAACAAACCTTCTTCAGGGCACACAGAGAAGGTTCAACAAAGAATAAAACACTGAGGAGGGAAAGAAAGAAGGGCAGCTGCCCAACTGGTTCTCAAGAGATACAAAAATAAATGCATAAATACCATAACTACAAATTGTGATTGTATTTATATAACACGTACTACCCCTGACAAGGTGATGAATCACTTTTTGACTAGTAGCATGCTACTCCAGAAGCCAACATGATTAGAATTGGATTAGTATTGGGAAATATGAATTAATTTGAGTGGTAGAAATGTCAGTCAGTTAGTTGGTTTGAATAGGATAATGGAGGGATTTAAGAGGGATGGGTTTAGAAAGTGTTATCATACATGAAGGAAGAATTTAGAAAGGGTTGTTCGGGAGATCATCATAACTGAGGTTTTGGGTGAGCTAGGAGGGATAAAGGATGGAAGAGTCTAGAAGGGTTATTTTGGAGACCATAGTAGTAGAATGAGGTTTGGGATGACTCAGAGAGTGGAGGTAGAAGATATATTGAGAGAGGTATAGTTTGAGACAGAGTAGTGCATTAGAAAGAGTAAAAGTTTTTTTCTCTCTTTTCTACAGTAGGAGTAAAGTAATAAATATATAGATACATGACTACATAGAAAGGGTATATGTGTTTACGGAAGATAATACATTGAGATTTAAAGTTGTATTGTATAACCTCAGACTTTCAAGTGTTGCTGTACTTGAAGCTAATGTGTGTATTTTTATAACTCATTTTTTTATAAAATGTTATCTTTTCCTCAATAGTTCAATAATGAAGCGTTTGTAGATAAACTAGATACAATACTTACATATTGTGATAGATAAATAAAACAGAGACCCGTACGCATCTAATCAGACAACTTGCATAAAAACTATGCAATGACCTATAAACATGTTAAGCATAGAATAATATATATATATTTAACCATAAGTAATATGTACATTTGTTAAGCAGACCTAATGACTATATATTTTACAAACCATAGTTATTATACATATTTGTACAAAGAAATACACATATCTAGATACATACGTATAACCAAATTAGGAATGTTTAAATACACAGACATATGCTGTACTTTAGTGTTTGAGTATGTTGGTTATGTAGTAAAGAGCCTCCTCTTGAGTAGTCTTCTGAAGATATAATAGCTATCCGTGGCCCTTATATTTGATGGTAATGGATTCTGTAGTTTGGCTGCTTAAACAGAGAAAGATGTACCACCTATGGTCTTTCTCTTGTATGGTCAGGTTTTGAGGTGAGGTGCCAATCTTGAGCGGAGATTCCTTTGTTGAATGTATTTGGTGATTTTAATGCTGATGAAAAGTGGTCCTGTTCCATGTATTGCTTTGTGGATGATAGAAAGCAGCTTGAAGGTGGATCTCCTGGCAATGTAGGGGCCTCGAAGCAGGGGAGATGTGGGCTGTGGCTTTACATGTAGGAGTAGCCTGGCAGCAGAGTTCTGAAACTGTTGTAGTCTTTTCATGGTTGATAGAGATGATCCATAGTAGAAGCCATCAGCGTAATCAGGTTTAGACAGTACAAGAGAGATAGTAGCCTGAACATTTTATGGAAATCCCAGGTGGGAGAAGATGCGTCGCAGAGTTTTCATGGTGATGAAGCTTGATCTTGCTAATTGGTCCATTTGGGCATTCATTGTTAACAAGGTGACCATGGTAATTCCAAGGTTTCTTACTTCCTTAGATACTTTAGGGGTGGTCAAAGATTCTCCAGCCAGGTACAGAGTGGGTTATAATTTTTCCAGTTGCCAAATGTGAGATTTTCCCTTTTGGAAGTACTCAATTTGAGATGACTCCATGTCATCCACTGATTAATGGCTCTGAGGCAACTGAAGATTTTTGAGTTTCCAGTGACTTTGGGGCTTTCCAGTTTAGGTCACATTTGTGTGTCATCTGCATAGTTGTAGCATATGAGCTGATATTCATTGATCTTTGCCATTAATAACTTAATGTAGATGTTGAAAAGCATGGGTGAGATGTACGGTTTGGATGAGAAAGGGGGAGTGTTGATGACATTACTTCTGTTTTGAGGGTAGGATGTGATCCAGTCAAGAGCAGTACCATCTATGTTGGCTTCGTAGAGTCTTTGTACTAGGGTGTCATGGTCAGCTGTGTCAAACGCTGCTGAAAGGTCCAAGAGAAGCAGTGCAGCAACCCCATTCTGGTCTACTGTGTTTTTAAAGGTCATCCCAGATGACGATGAGGGCAGATTCTGTGCTTCTTCCTGGATGGAATCCAGTTTGGTAGTCTTAAAGTATGGAGTTATCTTCAATGACTTGTGACATCTAAGTGAATTCTGCTCTTTCTACCAGTTTGCCCAGAAAAGATCAATTTGTAATTGGTCTGTAATAGTTGGGGTCATTTAATAATGGGTGTATGTATACCTTTTTTAGGTCTTTTGAAAAGATTCACATAGTTAACAAAAATTATTGATAATCCTTCTTAGTGTTGTGGCAGCAGAGGTAGGTAAAAGAATGTTTTTGAAAATTTGTGGAGGACAAGGGTCAGAAGGGCAGCGGGAATGCCTTCTTGCTTTGACCAGATCCATAAATTCACTTTGTGATATTCGTTTGAAGCAATTCAGAGGCTGGGTTAGCCTACTCTTGGGCTGGATTTTTGGTTTGGTGTGTGTAATTGTCCTTTGTTTAAGATAGGAGTCCAACGTGTGTGTTTTAGTTGTGTGTAATAATTTGCCAGTTTGTCTGTGAATCCTCGAGTAATAGGATGGGTTCCTTTGGGCATTTAGGTTTACAATCTTTGGTGAAAATTTTATAAAATTCTTTATTTGTACATTTAGCATTTTGAATTCTGTCTGACTAGTACCTTTTTTAGCTTTTTTGATAGTTGATTTGTATATTCTGTTACGTTTGATGGTCGTAATGGCTTTGTAAATGATGCAACTAGTTGTGAAGATGGCGCAAGCCTGGAAGATGAGCCAGTGGAGTGCCAGCAGAATGGATGTGAGGTGATCATATTTCTACAGGCCCTGGATGAGATGTGTTGTGTCCTTTTTATGTTGTGTTATTTGTATAGCACACATCTCACTAGAGAGGGTGTCCTGGTGCTGAAGCAGGAGATGTATGGGCTAGGTGAAGAGCCAGGTCTTCAGTTTCCTATGGAATTCATGAACTGAAGAGGAACATAGGAGCTGGAAGTAGGAGTGCAGAGGGTGCTGCAGCACCACAAACTAAGCATGCTGGAGGTCAGAAGGTGAATAATAAAAAAGAGACCTTTACATTTTGTTTTTATCTTATCACATTTGTTTACTTTCTGAAACGGAGGACAAATGTGAGGCTATATCTGATAAATTGCAGCCTAATCTTTTACCATGGAGATTGGTGTTCTCTTTCATTTTCTTTCTTGTGCTCCAAAGTGAGAGGATTTTATAGATGAACTATGTGACAATCTTGCTGGAGTACAACGAGTGTGAAAGGAAAGACTGTATGATGTCCATTTTCATACATGTGAAAATACTTCAGAAAGAAAAGGAAGGACACCAGCACCACTTTTACTGTATACCTGCCCCCAATGGAACTTAAAGCAAGTACACCCGAGACAGGTGAAGAACTGTTGTGCCACAACTGAAACAACCCATCACCACTCCTTATGTTGAGAACATACCATGTGCCAACAACCAAACCAGTGTATTTCCTCACCAGACTCATGTGATAAAAAGCACGACAACCCTCGTTACCCCATCATGTGTGAGTAAAACATACACCTCTCTTAAAAGATTACTCAACCCTCCGTTGTCACAGATCAGGATAAAATGAAGCAGGGTGCTATAGGCAGTGCTTAATTTGTGCTAGTTCTTTCCGGTGCTGAGCACCGGCACTTATTTTTGAGGGCCGGGGCTTATTCTTCGGCCCCAAGCATTTGCTGCGAGCAAAAGACCCATTTGGGAAAGACGGATGAAGGGAAAAACGAAAAAAGCGTCACAAAGCGAGAAAGTAGAAAGCTGCAAGAGTGAGCTGAAGGGGCAGCGAGTGGCTTTATATGGATTGAAGAGGCCCGAGATGGCTTCAGGATTATGCCGCCTCAGTATTCCATGCTCACACATTTAATTGCAGCAGACGCATGTTTGAGAGGAGGACTTTGGGCACCAGCACCTTTTTATTTACAAATTAAGCACTGGCTGTAGGTGTGGTCCAAAGTCTGTTTTATGCTTTGATGGGTCGGAGGGGCATTGTACAGCAACATTTTATTGGTATGAGGATGTGTAAGTTATGAATGGCGTGTCTGGAATTAGTCAGTGTGATATGTTTTAGTTTGTAAGGGTGAAACGGTTTGCTATTGTTGTATTATCATGTTGTTGTATTAGTATGTTTAAGTTACTATATATTATGATTGGTTATGAATTCTATTTGTTACGATTGGTTATGAATTCTATATGTTATGATTGGTTATGAATTCTAAAATAAAAGTAACAGAGAAATATTATACGTATAAATTCATTGTTTTGTTCTTCATAATAAGGAGTGACACTACATATAAAGCATATGTTTGGAGGTGGGTTGCTTTGCTCTTGATTATTTTGTAAGTACCTTTAGCCACTGTAATATTGTAGGCTCAAAAAGAGTTTAATAGTGAAGCTCAGCATCATGTTTTATTTATTAAGACGCACATGGATCTGACATCTGTAATGCCAGAAAAGGGTCACACTCATAATAAATGTAAGTGTAGGGTCTCAAAGACAAAGCCTGAAATTCAAACATATGTTAGCAAAAGTGTTACTTTTAACAATTGAATTACGCAAATCAGTGGGTAGTATTCCCTTAGCTGGTGAATAACTCTTGCTTTTCCTTTTTCTATAATTTTACAAAATAACCGTCAAAAAACCCTTAAACAAAAGGGAGAGTTCCGTCATAATATATATTATTTCTTTTGTGGGCCCATTTTTACCAAATGTTTATGATAGTTTTCTAAATATTCACTTTAAGGTCAGAGATCATTGAAAAGCAACAGCATTACCAAACATTAGACCATTGCCAGTGTAATGTCGAGATATGCTGATCAGCATAGCATGCATGCAATTTTCACATTCAATTTATCATAGGTAAAAAACAACTACCAAAAGAAAGCATTCAGCGCAAAATGATTGCCAAGTGTGGAATCAAAGATGTTCACAAATATTTATAATTCAGAGGACTATCCTTACAAGGCTATTTGAGAGTTCACAACTAGGACTGATTGATACGTCTAAACAATACAAAATTAATGAAAGCAGACTATTTTCTTTAAAAAATGATTTTCAGCCTCGGAAATGAAATGCTTAATCATTGTCTGGCAATTCCATTTGGTAGAAGGTTTAATTTTCAAACAGATGGTGCTTTCGCCAGGGTGATTTGAGTTTGCAATTAACCCAGGCTATAGTGCTGCATGTGTACCAGCCATTACCTCGGGGCAAACTAATACCAATAACAGGCCTAGGAGTGTGATTGCAATTGGTCAGCATTCCTCCACTAATTAACCAATTGGTTGGCGCTGGGAATACACTGTTCAAAATTCAGTTTATATTGGTAGGTTCCCGGCTGTTGTAGATGTACGAGCAGAACTTCATACCCAACATAGGAAAAGTGTCCATTCAGCAGAAAAACTATATAAACAGCTAAAGAGATTAATGGAGCAAAAAAAGTGGCAAGGGAAAAAAAAGTGGTTATGGATCTGGGAAACAACCAGTGGCTCAAAGTAAAAATGATCAACAATGTGTAAGAAATCAGCAAGGGTGGCAGTCTACACATCTAGTTAAGTACAGAGCAGTGTTGAAAAGAAAGTTACAAGGAGCTGGTAGGTACTACACTCCTAGTTTCTTCCTGCAAATGCCTGGTACGCTAACCAAAAGTGCAACCAGGAGCTTCCTGCGGCTCCATAGAAACCCACGCATGTTGCAGCTTGAGTATACCCCCCCAACAGATTTTCATGAGTGTTACGGTTTCCTTTTTCAAATTTACTTTATCAAATTTAATTTTATTAATTCGTAATCCACTGATTTGTGACTGGAAGTCACTTTCTGGTACTGAAACACTCAAAAAAGAAGATTGAACCTTTTTCAAAATTTTGAGATAATTAGGCTACGTAGAAAAAAAGGATACATTCCAGGTAGGTAATCTGATAATGGGGTTGAATGCATCCTTGTGTGCAAAAGAGGTCATTCAAACACGCATTTATTATGTTCCTGCATTCGTTCAAGACATGTTTTAGCTGAACTTTGCTATTATTCTTCTGAAGTGCACGAAAAGTCATGTAGAAATTATTTAAATACATAATATGTCAAGGGCTTTCTTAATTAATTGGATGACATGGAAACCTTAAACTCTGCTGGAGTATATTGTTGAAATTCGATTTGTGGGACGTTACACTGGTTGCTAGTTGCACTTAGGTAGCTTCTGTCACAAGACAGTCTTTTGGGGTATTTGCCACCCTTAGAATATCCTATAATCCTAACAGGATATCAAATAGATACCATTAGCTCTGGTTAAAAACAAAAATATTGATACAAAACACAACTACACTGTTCCTAGTAGAGAAAGAAAACACAGGACAACCCTTAGGTTAGAAGCTAATACCCTCACACACCCAAATGGATGTCATGCTTCATCATCGGGCAAGCTCCACGTCAGACCGGCGCTGCAATGTCTGACGGGCACCCCCATAAGGGGGCTCTTTGCCGGAGATCTTTTCCCAGTAACACTGTGCCGGATCAAAGGAAATAGAATGAGTAGTGCCCAATTGCAGGCATCCACAAGTAAGGAGAGAGAAGAAATAGCAGAACACAGAAGAGTTAAAATTGGTTCAGCACCCTAATGGAACACCTAATTTAATGAACGTAGAGGGGTGATGGCCAAATTAAAATCTAGGAGGAGAGTGATAGATGAGGTGATGCTCAAAACACTCTCGCACTCCACCGAAAGACTAGGGATTTAAGGAATTAGCCTAAATCCTATAGCAGGGGGTCAACATGTTCCGTGTCTGTATGGTCCAACAGGATCCACCAACTCTTCTTCAGGACCAAAAATCTAACTCTGTACTTCTCCTAAGGAAAACAATATAATGACACAAATTGTCTAAACTGACAGTCACATTAAACTCCAGTCACTTACAAAAAGGCTGCACGTCAGGCTAGTCTAATGTAAGGGTCAACCGTCCCATCAGTAAGATCGGATATCATAGTAAAACACGTGCCCAGAGGAGAGAAATATCATTCGTATTTGGTGCTCCTCAGTCCGGGACCTACCCGCGGCCGTGTTCCTGCACCGGATTGAAGAGCACCAAATTCGAATGATATTTCTCTCCTCTGGGCACATGTTTTACTATGATGTCCGATCTTACTGATGGGAAACTTGTACAAATTAAGAACTACATATTAAGCAGTACATACAACACAGCTGTCACCAACTTGAGAAACAATGGCACGCCAAAAGGAACCTCTCTGACAGAACTGCTTACAAAGCAGCCCTCAGCAACTACCACTGGCACATCAAGGAAACCAAGAGAACAGCTATCACACCTGCATCAACACAGCGGCCAACCACATGAAAGAACTCTTCAAAATAGTCAAGGAATTCTCCAACACGGCAGCCACGCAGGTCACCATCCACCCCTCTTACAAGCTCTGTGACACCCTGTCAGACTAATTCCACAAGAAGATTGCCACCATATGCAACTTCGACCCCCAACCCATGACTCTCAACCTCAGCAACCTCGACCAACCAGCATACACCAGCCGAATGATCTTCACTTGGTCCCCGATCATGTGATCCATTCACTTTAGGACACTCACCGACTCCTGCCCCCACTGTCATTTCAACCTCGGAATTGACCCTATCAGCACAGAACTCGCCAGCATAAACAACACCTCCATCACCACAGGACCTTCCCAGACAGCTGGAAACACGCAGAGGTCAGACTACTCCTAAAGAAACCCTCTGCTGACCCCAGCGAACTAAAAAATTATTGACTGATCTCACTGCTCCATTACGCAGCCAAAGTATTTGAGAAGGCCATCAACAAACAACTCACTGAATACCTGGAACAAAATCACCTACTTGATGCGTCCCAATCAGGATTCCGTGCTAACCACAGCACTGAGACCAAGCTGATCGTGGCCAAAGAAGAGATCAGAACCCTCCTCGACTGCAGGGATCCTCCTTGACCTCTCTGCTACTTTTGACACCATTTCAGACCACACCCTCATCAAAAGACTCTACATCGGCATTCAACAAAAAGTCATCAAGTGCATTACCTTCTTCCTCACACAATGCACACAGAGTATCTGGCTGCTTTCCTTCATCTCCAAATCCAAGGACATCTTATGCGGTGTACCCCGAGGATCATCCCTCAGCCTCACCTTGTTCAACATCTGAAATCGTCAGATCCCACGGCCTCAACATAATTTCTTACACAGCCCATACTCAACTCATCCTCTCGCTCACCGAAGACCCTTCCGCTACCAGAATCAACTTATGCAATGCCATGCCCAACATAGCCAACTTGTTGAGAGAAAACTGCCCTAAACTCAAGTCTGACAAGACAGGCGTTCTGATCTTCAAGAAGAACACTTCCATTTGGGATCACAGCTGGTGGCCAGCAGAACTCAGACAAACACCCACAGACCATGAACTCTAAACAATGAACTGACCATGAAATGGCAAATCAACGTAGTCACCTTCCCCCTGCTTCCACACCCTTCACAAACTCTGCTGAATCTTCAAATAGATCCCAGACCATACAGAATTCTGCAGCCACACTCATCCTGGACCTCCCCAAATGGACTCACATCACCCCTCACCCCCCTCACAAACCTCCACTGGCTCCCCATCGAGAAAAGATGCCAGTTCGAGATCCTCACGCACGCCTACAAAGCTCTGCATTATCAATGACTAGCCTACATTAATCATCTACTAAACTTCCACCAAGCCGTAAGACACCTGTGCTACCACCTCACTAGCCTGTGCACACACACCCACATCTGTGCAGCGGATGTTGCTCCGTCTTCTACATCGGCGCAAAGAACTGGAATGACCTCCCCCTCTATCTTCGTACAGCACCCTCCCTGGCGGATATCAGGAAGAAACTCATGACCTGGCTCTTCAACAGAGATGTTGCACCCACAACACCCACACAACCTTAGGGGTGACAATAATGCGCTATACAAATAGTGTTTGATTGATGGATTGAACAGATGATAGGAAAGGTAGCTGATTTGTGAATTCCTGCTGCATTAATGGATTGGGGAGGGGGGGTGGGGGGGCTCACTTCAGCATAGCTTTATATTTAATTTAGGATGCAAAATATAAGCCAGGCCATTGACTTGCCAATGCTTTACTTTACTTAAGATCCTGCTCTATTGGTGTTACAATAGGACCACCTGTCAAGCTGCAGTCTCTCTAAATGAGCGAGCAGTAAATATTTTTACAGGCTGATGTACCAGCAGGCAGCCAGTAAAAATAGTTTACTTCAGGGTTTATTCACTGCTCATGAAGTTTAGTACTCTGTGCCAGACCAGAGACCACTAATAACACTAATAACAATGTAACTGTCAAGCTGCATTGAAAACACTATAAAACAGGTTACACTGCTGGCAGACACAGGCAATTTTAAATTGAATTTATGACCCTTCATTGACTTGAGCGCTCCCATTCGTTCTTTCTGTTTACCTCCCCAAACCACATGTGCATTATAATCTGACTTAAAACCGATAACATGGTGGCAACGAAAAACGCCACATTTGTTTGGTTCTCACAGACATGCTTGGAGCCAGTGTGCTAAGACTGGTATCGTGGTGCAAGGTTTTGAGAAAAAGAGGGAAACAAAAAGGCAACACAAACCAGCTTGTGAGATTATAGAAGGTGCAGAAGACAATCATGGGGCAGTTTGGTAGGATGTCAGTCCACGCAGGTCTCCAACACGTGCCCCTTTCATGTGGCTTCTCGCGAAACATCCAGGGCCTGATTCACAATGATAAACTCAGACTTTTGTGTTTACTACTGTTTGCTATTCACAAAGGTATTTTACTAGTAGTAAGTATCTTTACGACTGTGGAGTCTCAACACATAAAAAGATAGGACAATCCCAAAGCTTACCTTTGTGAATCTGGCCCTATGTTGAACACCGGGGTGCTGTGGACACCCCTGATTCTTGATCAAAGCAATCCCTTTCTCAACAACATGCTCAATGTTGTCTTTGTGGTCACTGCCTAAACACGCTTTGGGCATATCTGCAATCAGTGACTGTGTGTTTATTATCCTAAGGCCTGTAGCAGTGTCAATAATTACTCAAGAAACCTTCTTTGGAGCTTTGCCACCTGCTCAGAAAAACAAATATATTAAGTTTTACGCTACTGTGATCTCCAGTCACTTTGACCACAAGTATCCATATACTCTTTCTCTACACACATGCTTATTCTTGAGCCCTTGTTTTACTCAACAAGCTACTCCTCGATGCCTCATCCAACCCCAAAACTGAATGCATTTCTTCATATCCCTGCCCTTATGAACCCAAGCATCTCTGCCACTCAGCCAGAGGCCGGAGATGGCAGGGACAACCTGACTAGAGAAAATGGGTAATTGTGACTGTAAAAGATTTTATATTCTTATGCTATATTGCTAAAAGCCTATAAATCAGTACCCACAGTCTACAGTGACTGAGACACAAGAAACACTAGCAGGCCATGACTACTTTAGTGTAGTGGGGCTACAAGAACTAAGAACCACATCCGAGGAAGTCAAGCGTGTGGAGGTCCTGGTTAACCCTCGGCTACAGATGAAAAGAATGGTTCCTGTGGAAGGAGCCACAGCGCTCTGCCACATATACTGGTGACCTAGTGCCCAATTAAATATTTCGTACCCAGTCATTGTTTGCACAAGCCTGCATCCTCATTGTGTGTGCCCGATGCAAATCTGAAGCACGGTCAGTTACAAACAAAAGGGCGCCCTCCAGGACAACACAAATGTGGAACTTGTGTCTGTACTGCTGAGAACAGATTAGCAAAACATGGAGCGATGGTCCTCAAATCACTGCTCCATCTTTCACTGCAGGTGGGCTTGGCCTGCTTCCGTGGAAAAGTGAGAACGTCCTACACGAGGTTCAACCAGGGTCTTTCTGACCCTGCGAAAAGGCACCCTAGAACACACTGACTGTCCCCCACAGTCTGTTTGCATCGTGAGAGATTAATTTCTTTAGTGCCTATGTCAGTCATGTGGCAGAAGCACGGGGGCAAAGGTGTTCCATCTCTTACATGAGGCCTTGAAGCCATGCAAATGATAAAATGCCTGCGACATTCCGTAGGTGCAAAATGTGCTCATGCTTATTGGGTATTAAAGAAGGTGGCAGCCCGAAGGTCTGCAGCTCCACTGAAAATACAAACGTGCCCAGGATTGGACACAATAGCGCTGATGTGTTTCTTGTTCGAATCATTTGTGCAACCCGATTGCCAGCAGCAAGTGCCCTGAAATCATTGGTTTGCATAGTCTGCATCCGTGATAAAGAGAACCAGCAGAGTCACGGGTGACACTACCGATGAAGAAATATATGACCAGTGCTTAACTTGTGCTTATTGTTTCCGGTGCTGAGCACTAGCACTTACTTTTGGGGGCCGGTACTTATTCTACAGAGTGGTATGGCCCATTCGTGCCAATTTTGGGCGCTAATTGGGCTATACCTGGGTTTTTAACTGTAGCCCAGGGCTACACTATAAAAGACGGGCGACATTTTAAGTCGCCACCATTTTGCAGTAGATCGCGCTGATCAGTGGTCAAGCTTTCTAGGCAGTGTGGGGTGCTTAGTATTAGTGGTTTGTTCTATAGCTGAGATCGGGTAAAGCAGGGCTTGGATTTGACAAGTTGGGAGCTAGCGCATTGTTGCCAGCTGGGTTAGTTACGCTTCGGGGATTGCAGGGTAAAGGAGGATTAGCTGGGGGCTTACTTACCCGGTGGTTAGCGGCGCGGCATTTCTTCGTTCCACGTCGACATGGACGCTAGGGTGGTCCGTGCCATGGAGCTCCTGAAGGAGGCAGGGTGCCTCGATTTGTTGGCGGCCCCCGCTGCTCCCCGGGATCGACCGGTGAGACGGGCGGCGAGTGGAGTCGCAGCCGCTGTGGCGGCGTGCTCCCCGCCGAGGGAGAGGAAACAGGTGAGTGGGGCGGGCCGTGGGCGGAGCGGGAGGTTGGCCCCGGGCTACCCTGGGCGGGCCGCAACCAGTTTGAGGAGCCGGCCGCGCCCCTTGGGGGTGCGCCGGCCACGGGGAGCTCCCAATGGTGGGGGGAGGGGCGGGGAGGAAAATCCTGCTGGGCCCCGACAGCGGCGGCGGCCCAGCAGGCTCCAGGCAGGACGCGCGCCCGTGGGGGGCGGGCCGGTGCTGTTGAGGGCTGTCGGGGACAGTGGGGATGGCGTGCAGAGCACGCGAAGACCTACAAGGGAGGAAGGGCCAGCAGGCTTGACCGCCGCGGCCGTTAGTGAGTGGGAGGGGCAGGGAGGACACGGGGTGGGCTCGCGGAGTGGGGAGGGTGAGCAGGTATCATGGGGACCAGATCTGGACCTCAATAGCTGGGAGGAGGGTGGCATGGAGCAGACGGAGGGTGTGGGGGGGGGGGGCGAAATGGAGTCGGTAAAGGAAATAAGTCACATCCTTGAATGGAGTGACGATTCCAGCCAGGGGGGGGGGCGAAGACAGGGGCCAGGAAGGGGATGGGGAGGGAATCACACTCAGGGTGCGCCCGCCAGCCCGCACTTATGTTAATTTTGGTGGAAGGGGGGCAGGGGCGGACGGGGAGCAAGAAAGGGGGGCAGGAGATAGTAGTAGGAGTCAGGGTGGAGCAATTAGTGGTCAGAATGTCACTGATATGGACTTTTTTCAGGGGGCACAAGGTAGGAGCGAGGATGGGGACCCAGGCGAGCTTGTGGCGGGCTCCGAACCCTGGGAAGAGGAAGAAGAAGTGCTGGCAGGGCCCAGTGCGGCCAGCTGGACAGGATGTCGTCGGGCGGTAAGACGGTGCGAGCCACGGAGGTAATTACGCATGCCACCTCCGGGACGGGTCTTGCGCCCCCCGGGGGATGGGGGAATAAGGGAAAGCGGCCGGGCTACGCATTACAGCGTGAGGGGGTCCACACGCCCCTGAGGCGACCGCGCATTCCGGCGGCGCCGATTGAGGAGTTCATTAAGAAAGTGCGTTTTGGGAGTAAGTTTTGTGATGAGGATGTCGAGGGATTGGAGAGCGGGGACAGTTTGGACTTTGACGAGGACAGTGTGGAGGAGGGCGAGATCAGGGATGAGGAGGTCTTGTGGGAGGGGGGGGCACCTAACGTTGTGACTAAGTCGTTACAGGTGCCTGATGGTGTGTCAAAGGAGAAGACGACTGCAAAGCGGACGGTTACGGAGCGGCCCCCGTTGTTGCAGAAAGGTAAGAGGAGGGGTGCAGTGACCCAGGTGGGGGTGGCAGTGGGGACGGACAGGATAACGGGGGAGAGGTTATATAAAGGGGTATATGTTGCGGATGCGGGGGTGGGTACGGATCAGGCGAAAGAAGAGGGGTCTCAAAAAAGTGCAGGTAAGGAGACAGAGGAGGTCTCGGGGAAAAAGGGGGAGGAGTTTGGTCCGGGTAAAATAGGGGGCAAACATAAGCGTCTCCCTTACATGGGGACGGCCAAACCTCTGGGAGCTCATCTCATGCCAGCTACTAAGGAGAAGATTTGGAAAGGGGAGTATGTGGAGATGCTTAAATTGCTCCACAGGGAGGTCAGGGCAAAAGAAGGGTCAAAGGAAGAGGAATATGAGCTGGCTAAGAGGCCTAGGGTCCCGGTTACGATCGAAAACTGGACAGCGGCGTTTTTGATTTACGAGAGTGTATATTGCGAGCGCCATCCGGAGCGGGCGGTGGCGCTATTTAAATATATGGACGTAATTCGGAAGGCATACTTGAATTTTGGTGGGTATGCATGGGCGCAATACGATGAGGAGTTTAGAGCGCGCATGGCGGCGGATGAAGAAGCGCAGTGGGGTGAGATCGACGCGGATTTGTGGCAGCACACAATGGGTCCAGCAAAATTCGGTTAAACAATTTTTACGGCTAGCGGGTTACCCATAATTTACCGGCCCTTTCGGGATCGCCCCACCCAGGGTGGGGCCAGTGGCAACAGCTCAGGGGATAAAGGAGCGACAGGCGCAGGAGCAGGTGGGAAGAAAACAGGGGCATGCTGGGATTTCAATAAAGGGTTGTGCACACGGGAGTACTGTAAATTCCGGCACGAATGCTCCAAGTGCGGGGGAAAGCACGCTGTTACCAGTTGTTTCGGGGGTACCAGCGGGGGCCAGCAATTTGCGGGGTCAGGGGGCAGTACCCCGGGGAGTGCGGCTCAGCCCAAGCCCAGGGGGCAAGGGCCTTTGGGAAAAGGCTTTTACGCCAGTTAGAATGGAGCGGCTTCGTTATTGGGTGAGTCAGTATCATATGCAGGAGCAAGGGCGTCTACTGTGGCGGGGTTTTTCGGAAGGCTTTGAATTGGGTTACACGGGTCCGCGACAGCGTCGGTGGGCAGAGAACTTGCGCTCGGTCTGTGGGAAGGACGAGCTGGTGAGCCAAAAACTTGGGAAAGAAGTGGAAGAGGGACGAATGGAAGGCCCCTTTTTCGGATTGGCCTTTACCTAATTTGATTGTTTCCCCAATTGGTGTGGTGCCTAAGAAGGAGCCTGGGCAATACAGGCTGATACATCATTTGTCCTGGCCGGAGGGGGCGTTGGTCAATGATTTTATTACGGAGGAGGTCACAAAGGTGTCATATGCCTCAGTGGACGTGGCAATGGCATTAGTGGAATCATTGGGTCAGGGCACCCTTATGGCGATAACGGACATAAAGTCGGCTTTTAGGTTGCTGCCGGTACACCCGTGAGATTTTGAATTGGTGGGCATTCAATTCCAAGGCAGTTGGTACGTTGACAAGGCACTGCCCATGGGATGCTCGAGCTCTTGTTTTTTGTTTGAGGCATTCAGCACCTTTTTGCAGTGGATTTTTGTGACGGTTACGGGTCATAGTTCAGTCACGCACTACTTGGATGATTTCTTCATCGCAGGACCAGCAAGGTCGGAATCTTGCAGAGTGGCGCTGCAGCGATTCCAAGAGATTATGGGGGACCTGGGTGTGCCCCTGGCCCCTGAAAAGACAGTGGGGCCCTGCACGGCCTTGTCGTTTTTGGGCATAGAGTTGGACACTCAAGCCATGATGGCACGGTTGCCAGATGACAAACGGGTGCATATGCTGGACACGGTGCGGGCGGTGTTGCAACGGAAAAAAGTAACTGTGAAAGATATTCAGGTGTTATTGGGGCATCTGAATTTTGCTTGCAGGGTGGTGCGAGCGGGCAGAGTTTGTTGTAGACGTCTGGGAATGGCTCTCGCGGGTGGAACAGCACCACACCATCACGTACGGCTTAAGGCTGGTGTCAAGGAGGATCTGCGGATGTGGTGTACATTCCTGGAGTCGTTCAGCGGCATTCCCATTCAGGTTTGGCCTTTGTGCGAATGGGATGTACAAATTTTTTCGGATGCGGCGGGGGCGTCGGGTTTCGGAGTATACTGGCAGGGTAATTTTTGTGCGGAATCGTGGCCGGAGCCGTGGCGCGGGGGGGGACAGAGTATCGCGTTCCTGGAGCTTTTCCCACTAGTGGTGGCAGTGTGTCTATGGGGGTACCGGTTTGAACATAAGCGCGTGCTTTTCCGTGTGGATAATATGGCAGTGGTGCAGGTGGTAAATCGACAGTCAGCAAGAGATCTACAGGTTTTGCAGCTGCTGTGAGTTTTTGTTTTGGAGTGCTTGCGCCGCGATATTTATTTTCGGGCGCAACACGTGGCGGGGGTTAACAATGATATTGCGGATGCTCTATCTCGTTCGCAGTGGGAGAGATTCCGTGGGTTGGTTGCGGACGAGCAGTTAACCAGGATGGCGATGCCGGCAGCGCTTTGGGGGATCGGAGAGAAAGGGTTCTCCGTCTGGTCGTGAACTCTTTGGCCCCTTCGACACAGCAGAAGTATGTAAGGGCATGGCAGGAATTTCGGGCGTCGGGAGCGCAAAAACGGAGGCGGACGCGGGATCGGGTAGAGGATGTCATCAATTACATGATGCTCTTGATAGAGAAACGTTTGACCAAAGCGTCTATCGCAGGGAAATTGGCGGGGTAGCCTTTATGGGTAAGCTTTTGTGGGGTTACGCCCCGTCGGCAGGGGAGTTCGGGCAGCGGCTTATGGAAGGTTGGGCTCGGGAGAGGGGCAAGGGAGTAAGGGAGCGCCGGGCAATATCGTTGTCTTTGCTAAAGGCAATGTTACTATCGACGGCGACAGTCTGTGCAAGCTCGGAAGAGGCGCTGTTGTTTAGCACATTGATGTCCTGGATGTTTTTCGGGGCTTTCCGCGTGTCGGAATTAGTGGGATCCAAGCTCTGGGGTGGTGTGCAGTGGGATGCGGTATGCATTTCTCCGGGAGGAGTCGGGGTGTTTTTGGGGCGTTCAAAGACGGATCAGAGACGAGACGGGTCGCAGGTTTTTATGCGGTCTTACCCGGTGCAAGAAATGTGTCCTATGAGATTGACGCGTCGGTTATGGGGGGAGGGGGGTCGGCGGGAGGGGTTGGTTTTTTGTCATAAGAACGGTGATGCAGTATCTGCTTATCAGTTGCTGGGGGTGATGAGAGCTTGTTTGACTTCATTAGGCGTTGATGCTTCCCGCTTTGGGACTCATTCATTTCGGATTGGTATGGCGACTGAGGCGGGGCGGAGGGGTTGGCAGAGGAAGGCGATTTTGGCACTGGGGAGGTGGAAGTCAGATGCGTATAAGAAATATGTGCGGTAGGGACCACATGGGCAGTAGGTTTAATGTTTATTTCTTTTTCTGCAGGTTCGGTTCATGGACCAGCGGTGCAGTCACTACATATTTGGGTCGTGGGACATTCCTTCGTAAAATGGGCGGCGAGACAAGCTCAGTCATCGAAGGCGGGGTCTAATTTGGGTTTGGATAGAACACTGCACTGCGTTCGGTGGGAGGGAAAAGGGGGCATGTGCTGGCAGGAACTCTTAGTGACGTTACAGAGGCTGAAAGGGCGGGGACACTGTCCGGACGTTTTAATAATACATTTGGGGGAGAACTACATGGTGAAAAGGACGGGGTTGGACATTTTAAAGGGTATGAAAAGTGATTTGTCAGTGATAAGACAGCAGTGGTATGGATGTCATGTGATGTGGACAGCTTTCGTTTCCCGCCTGGTTTGGAGGGGAGCTCGTAAGCCAGGGGCTATTGAAAAGGCAAGGAAGAAAATTAACAAGGAAATGAGGGCCTTTTGTGCGGAGCAAGGTTTTACGTATATTGAACACTCAGATATCCATTTTGAGGATAAGGAATTCTTTCGGGGCGACGGTGTACACCTGTCCTTTTTGGGGACAGAGTTGTACCTGCTCCAATTGAAGGAGGCGTTGACACTTATTTTCAGGGACATTTAGGCAATAGGACTGACGTGGGAACAGAACGGTCTGGGGGGGCAGAAATGGAGAGGACGGCCCAGGGGCTGGGATCCTCTCCCATTTCTGGTGGCGGAGACAGAGAACGGGCACATGACAGACGTGAACGGATGGGAAGAAAAGAAGACAAGACAAACGATGATTGATAAGGGTGGACAGTAGCTGGGATGCATAGATAATATCGAGTGTTAAGAGATGGACACCTGAACGCTCAAGACGCTAGCAAATGACTATTAAGGTACTGGACAGAGTAGATACGACCACGTAGTAAGGAGGTCTGGACTATTGAACGGCAAGTGCAAAAGGGGAGGGAGGGGGGAGGCGTGGCTAGGGGAGGGGGTGTGTGGACAGGAAAAATTTATGTATAGTGAGGTTTTAGTTTTCTAAGGCTTAAGGCCAAGGGAGTGAACGCTTGTGAGTGCACCTGTTTCCAATAAAGCGGCCTTTTACACACAAAAGTGGTGTGATGGTGCAATACTTTATCTCTCGCAAGGGGGTTTTGGGGGGGAGCGCCGGAACCGGCAGTCTCCCCCCTGGGGAAGTTTGCGAGAGTGGTATGGCCCATTCGTGCCAATTTTGGGCGCTAATTGGGCTATACCTGGGTTTTTAACTGTAGCCCAGGGCTACAGTATAAAAGACGGGCGACATTTTAAGTCGCCACCATTTTGCAGTAGATCGCGCTGATCAGTGGTCGAGCTTTCTCCCTCCCACCCACCCGTTATACGGGTTGATTCGGGTGTCTTTTTCCTTTTGGCCCCCTTTTTAATTGGAGCTTTTAGTTGTGTTGGCCTTGTGGGACCAGGTGCATGGGGGGGGATTTTTTGGTTGTATTGTCGCTTGGAGCAGGTGCATGCGGAGACAGAGAACGGGCACATGACAGACGTGAACGGATGGGAAGAAAAGAAGACAAGACAAACGATGATTGATAAGGGTGGACAGTAGCTGGGATGCATAGATAATATCGAGTGTTAAGAGATGGACACCTGAACGCTCAAGACGCTAGCAAATGACTATTAAGGTACTGGACAGAGTAGATAGGACCACGTAGTAAGGAGGACTGGACTATTGAACGGCAAGTGCAAAAGGGGAGGGAGGGGGGAGGGGTGGCTAGGGGAGGGGGTGTGTGGACAGGAAAAATTTATGTATAGTGAGGTTTTAGTTTTCTAAGGCTTAAGGCCAAGGGAGTGAACGCTTGTGAGTGCACCTGTTTCCAATAAAGCAGCCTTTTACACACAAAAGTGGTGTGATGGTGCAATACTTTATCTCTCGCAAGGGGGTTTTGGGGGGGAGCGCCGGAACCGGCAGTCTCCCCCCTGGGGAAGTTTGCGAGAGTGGTATGGCCCATTCGTGCCAATTTTGGGCGCTAATTGGGCTATACCTGGGTTTTTAACTGTAGCCAGGGCTACAGTTTAAAAGACGGGCGACATTTTAAGTCGCCACCATTTTGCAGTAGATCGCGCTGATCAGTGGTCGAGCTTTCTCCCTCCCACCCACCCGTTATACGGGTTGATTCGGGTGTCTTTTTCCTTTTGGCCCCCTTTTTAATTGGAGCTTTTAGTTGTGTTGGCCTTGTGGGACCAGGTGCATGGGGGGGGATTTTTTGGTTGTATTGTCGCTTGGAGCAGGTGCATGCGGAGACAGAGAACGGGCACATGACAGACGTGAACGGATGGGAAGAAAAGAAGACAAGACAAACGATGATTGATAAGGGTGGACAGTAGCTGGGATGCATAGATAATATCGAGTGTTAAGAGATGGACACCTGAACGCTCAAGACGCTAGCAAATGACTATTAAGGTACTGGACAGAGTAGATAGGACCACGTAGTAAGGAGGACTGGACTATTGAACGGCAAGTGCAAAAGGGGAGGGAGGGGGGAGGGGTGGCTAGGGGAGGGGGTGTGTGGACAGGAAAAATTTATGTATAGTGAGGTTTTAGTTTTGTAAGGCTTAAGGCCAAGGGAGTGAACGCTTGTGAGTGCACCTGTTTCCAATAAAGCAGCCTTTTACACACAAAAGTGGTGTGATGGTGCAATACTTTATCTCTCGCAAGGGGGTTTTGGGGGGGAGCGCCGGAACCGGCAGTCTCCCCCCTGGGGAAGTTTGCGAGAGTGGTATGGCCCATTCGTGCCAATTTTGGGCGCTAATTGGGCTATACCTGGGTTTTTAACTGTAGCCAGGGCTACAGTTTAAAAGACGGGCGACATTTTAAGTCGCCACCATTTTGCAGTAGATCGCGCTGATCAGTGGTCGAGCTTTCTCCCTCCCACCCACCCGTTATACGGGTTGATTCGGGTGTCTTTTTCCTTTTGGCCCCCTTTTTAATTGGAGCTTTTAGTTGTGTTGGCCTTGTGGGACCAGGTGCATGGGGGGGGATTTTTTGGTTGTATTGTCGCTTGGAGCAGGTGCATGCGGAGACAGAGAACGGGCACATGACAGACGTGAACGGATGGGAAGAAAAGAAGACAAGACAAACGATGATTGATAAGGGTGGACAGTAGCTGGGATGCATAGATAATATCGAGTGTTAAGAGATGGACACCTGAACGCTCAAGACGCTAGCAAATGACTATTAAGGTACTGGACAGAGTAGATAGGACCACGTAGTAAGGAGGACTGGACTATTGAACGGCAAGTGCAAAAGGGGAGGGAGGGGGGAGGGGTGGCTAGGGGAGGGGGTGTGTGGACAGGAAAAATTTATGTATAGTGAGGTTTTAGTTTTGTAAGGCTTAAGGCCAAGGGAGTGAACGCTTGTGAGTGCACCTGTTTCCAATAAAGCGGCCTTTTACACACAAAAGTGGTGTGATGGTGCAATACTTTATCTCTCGCAAAGTGCTTTTATGTACGTAACCCGAAAAAGTGAAATTAACTGTCTAAAGCGCTCGACTTCTGCCAAGCGAAATCGCGCTAGGAAAATAAAGAAAAAGAAGTCCACAATCTGACAGAAAACAGTGAGCCTCGCATGTTTTCTGTACTTGCCCGCTGTGCTCGAGGAGGGCAAACCACCGGAAAAGGCATGACGTGAGCATGACTTCGACTAATGAAAGGAAGCAGATTTTACTAGGCAAGCCCACGAACCAATCAAACACACTAATGTGACGTCGACAGGGCTCCGAGCCCTTTTCTAATAACTAAAGCGTCTCGCTGCGATACGCATGCGTGAGCGCATGCAACGCAAGCTCGACACTAAAAAGCGTCACAAAGGAGAAAGCAGAAAGCTGCTAGGGTGAGCTGAAGGGGCAGGGAGTGGCTTTAAATGGATTGAAGAGGCCCGAGACGGCTTCAGGATTACGCCGCCTCAGAATTCCATGCTTGCACATTTAAATACAGCAGCTGCGTGTTTAAGAGGACAGCTTTGGGCTCCGGCACGTTTTTATTTACAAATTAGGTACTGTATATGACACTATCCAGGACCCCAGAGATGCCAGACTAGCCGATGAAGACCAGGTTTCTTATGGCTAGTCATTGCCAATATTGTCAATAAGTCATTGTTAAAAGGCTTAAATTCAATAAAAAAAAGATTCGAGAACACCTTATTGAGCGACTTTTTTTACACGAGCTACCGGTCGTGCAGGATTTGGCACAGTACACTGATATATCAGACCTGCAACTGGAATGATTTATCCAGAGCAGGAATGGATTGACCAATCGCACGGTAGGTAAGAAGACCATCGTTCAGCTGTAGGGGACTCTTATGATTTTACCTCGGTATGAACAGGAGCATGGGCCTCCGTCTCACGGGGAGCAAATGACAGCTCCACCAGCACAGCACCGGCTTTGGGAAACTGGGCATAGAGTACTCAATGGGGATCCTGGAGTATTTTAAGCTGCAGAGCCAGTTTCCCACGCCTGACACCACAGTGCATGTAATTTCCAAGTAGATGCGATTATGTAGGAAAAATAAGAATCTCTATTTAAGCATTGTAATGATATAACTGCAGTGGCATCTGTCACCAAGGCCACCAACTTCGTTTTAGGCACCCTTTGAGAAAATAAATGGATTTGATGATCTGCTATCTTCAGAGATGAAATCATCAGGGACAATTTACCAGGGACTAATCTGGGCCCGAAGGCTTTATTAATTAGAACACGATGATTTGCATTTCTATCATGTGAATCACTGAGCTTTTAAAAGAACCAGCATTTACGTTATTGTTGCGTGCATCTCGTTTTTTAATTCATTCACGTTTCGACACAGTTCACAAAGACACACATTTCAAATAGGTAGGATCCACAGTGTGCACTTTCTGGGGCATTCTACCGGGCAGCGAGGCAGCCTGCTTCGTCATGAGGTTTGATTCAATTGGCACCGAAGGCACATGTTCATGCCTTGTGATCACCGATGATGACAGTGTCAGCCTCCCTGTGTACTCAGTAACAGACTGGCCGCTTCTCGCTTATAATGTTTTCAAATCTACGAGAGGACTCTCTGACCCTCCCACAAACTGTGCGAATCGGGTGCGTCTTTTTTCCATGACAAACTTATTGAAAATCGTAAACTGCTTAACAACACGAGATCGAGCCTGCCTCTCTCTCCCTGCCATCTGTGCTCGAGACATACTCATCCGTCAGTAGTTTTTAACCCCCGTGTTCCTGAATGCCCTAACTAAATTGTGTTCGCTTCTTGACCCATGAACTCCTCATTTTTGGAAACAAATCAGTCATATTGTATCTCACTCAGGAATTGTTTCGCATCAGTCCACACAACTATAATAACATCCATAATATCGGTCATCTTATAAAGGGCGACTCATCTCATGGAATTATCATATATTCGTAACGTTGCTCTACTTCCTGCTATTGCCAAAATCTTGGAAAACTATGGAATGCTTGCACATGTTAAAGGAGGGTGGAGGTGTTAACGCCCTGATCCTACAGAATCTGTTGTGACATTTGTGGCATGCGATCACCAGGTCCTCAGGGGCGTAGCTTGGTCAGTAAAATTGGGGAGGTCTGAGCTTCAGTTTTCTCAACAATCACGCTGGGACTTAATGTACGAATGCACTATACCACAAGCGGGGGTGCATGAGAAGGGCCAAAGGGCAGTGGAAAGGGAGGATTGCAATTGCTAGGGGTACTAAGTGAGGGAAAACACAACGTTTTGTAAACTTAACATTTTTGAAGACTTTCAGATAGAGACAGGGAGAGTGCCTGTGCGTTTTTTCTGTTTTCGCTGGTGAAATCCGACAAAGACCTCATCCCAACAGACTGAAATCACCTGTACGCAACTATTCACCACAAAATAAATTTATTAGGGGGTGTAGCACCCCAAACATCCCCCCTGAAGTTACACCCTGCAGATCCTCATCACTAGGCAAGATATTGGGATCAGTGAAACAGGTGTTGTCAAATATGGCCCCATTGATGGTGAGGGGGCACCAACATTTGCTATTGTCCCACACTCGAAAGCACTGCACAACCACTGCCTAGACCTGAGCTAGCTCGGAAGGCAAAGAAGACTTGTGACAGAACTTTAAACCAGGTGAGTGTTTTAAAGGGTGAGCAATAAGGCACAATAAGCTACAATGTCTTAAATCCTCAGGCACTGCTAGCTTATTCTCCGGACCTAAGCAGCCTTTCTCGTCTCACCAATGTAGTTCCGAATTCGCTTCTACCAATGCTCACCACTGATTTAGCAGCCAGTTTTGCTCATATTTTTTGGCCCTAGCAACCCCACTACAGCTCAAGAAAGGAAGTCTCTACTAGTTGAGTCCAATGTCCGAATGGTTGCAGCATCAGAAGAACCTTTATTGACACTTCGGAACAGAAGACCTTTATCTGCGAATATATTTGACGAAATTAGGGTAAAAGGCAAGTTTCTCAATATCCTGTGACAAAATAGCAGGCGGCATCACTGAAAATGTCATCATGTGCACCACCCCTGATTACTATGACAAGAAATAAGATCCATTGGTGTAGGTTGCGGAGGTGATTTTTTTTCATGCCAAGTATGGGAGTTTGTTGGTTATTACTGATTTTTACGTAATACAGCATAGTCTACACAGCCACTTCAGCTCTGTATGGGTGGCAGTGCTGTGATGTAGTTATGTCATCATGTTTAGTCCTTTGATTAGATGAGCCGCAGCGTATACGGTGCTCCTCAATGGAGACAGCTGAGAGTCGGGACAACGGTGCAGATTCCTTGCATTAAGACTGCAGGAAAAACATGCTGATAGTATTCTCCTGGTAAAAAGTCTCAAATACTAAAAGATGGCAATCCTTTATTGAACATGAAGCTGGAAATTACGAAGTGGTAAACAAAAATATCATTTTTAATAAATCTTATGAACACACAATTTTTAAAAAGAGAGAAAGGCCTGAGACTCAAACTAACTGTACATACACAGTAAAATAAATTAAAAATAATTGTGTTTAAAATAAGAAGCTTGGCAATACAAACTACAGTGGAATCCTGTGGGACAATTTTATTTCGGTTTGCATTAAGTGCTACTTAAAGTTCAGAGCATAAACACAAAGATTGTCTCATTGTAAGGAACTACTTCTTTTTTTAGATAGCCAGATCGCCCTGTGATACAGTCTTAAAATGTCTCCAACCAAAAAAAATAAACAAAACAAGTGCCACTACTTTGGAGGTTGCCACCAAAATTTCCCTTTTAAGACTCTGACATGCATTTTAAACACTGAATATGCTTATATTACACTATAAAGGAAACAACCAAGCTGGAAAAAGAAGCCAATTTAAAAGATATCATTAGGTAGGTTTATTTTGGAGGCATGGCCAAGATGCCGACCACATCGAACAAGCTTTAGCGGGCTCCGCAGCCAGCCATTGAAATATCCTCCAGTTATCCTTGCCATCCACCCGTAATCCTTATCGAACTGGTGTCCAGATTACCTACCTCGTCAGGGGTCATGCACTGGGGGCGGAAGGGGAGTGCTGACCCTGCTCGGCCGTCATTGGAGGTGTGGTATGCTGTCCAAGACTACAGCCTGGTGCAGGGCATCTCTGATGCGGTCCCACTGTTGTACAAGGATCGCATTAGATAGCGATCAAAGCTTGGGGTGAGATGGACGGACGGGTCCCTCTAACCCCCCCAGAGCCTCAGGGCTGTCCAGACAGATTCTCTTCTGCCGGTGATCCCTGGCCCGGTCCACCAGTGGCTCTCTTTGGGTGTGTTGCATGGGCGGGCAGTCCTGTGCAGCGGTGTGACCGGGCGACCCCGCTGAGCTCCTCATGCCATCCGGAGGGTCACTTACTGCCCCCGGAATGCGTGCTCCCTTCTTACTGTGGCCTGGGCCCCTGTGGATTGTGTAGCGTTGTGCCACATGGAGCTGGCACCCTTCAAGTGGCCTATGTTGACTGCGGGGCCCCCCTGAGGTGAGACACACTGGTGCCACCTTGGGCTTGGAGGCCGATGTGAGGGCTCAGCCCCCGCTCCAAGGCATGCCATACAACTGCCAGAGCCTGTGACACACGGGTGAGTGTGTGTGGGGCCTGATATTAGCTCACACCAGGGGAGGCTATATTTAGACGGCCCATTTGGAGGGGCCATGCGGCCTTGGTACGGACACCGCTGTGGGTCTCCAATAGAACCACTCATTGCTTCTGTCCCACCACTGGGCCACACGCCCTGTGTCTCCACTCCCCCTGGTGACTGTGACCGGACAACTGCATGTGTGACTGGCCGGGAACCTCCTGAGATCACTGTGATTTCGGGCCTCCAGTTTGTGGCTTTTCCAATGGCCCAGTCTGTTTGGGACAGACTTATTTGAGGGGTGTGGACTGCTGGCATTATGCAGCGCTTCAGGACTGCATGACGTATCAAAGCCTTCCTGACAATATTCACCCATCTCGGCCCCTGGTTGGCTGTGTGACTCTAGCCACCTGACTTTGGATTAGGGGCGATAGATGCTGGTGGTGGGCCCTGTCGCCCTCTCTGCAGAACACAGTGACTACACACCTGAGGATACCCTGATCCCTCATTTTGCTGCTTCCAGCCACCTTCATACACACAGGGGCCTGAACTAAATATATCACCTGGCCAAGCCTTCATTTATCACTGAAACCAGTTGGGCTGGCTGCAGTTGACTCAAAAGGCTACTGTTGATGTTGGGGCCATAAACTGCACCTGCTGACACCAGTGGGACACACAACGGAGTCTGCCTGGTGATTGCTGTCCCTCCCCACCACCCCAAGCTGCAGCGCTCCATTGGGTGATCCCCTAGCTCTCTGAGTGCCCTGCAGGGGTTGTCCCCATGGAATTACAGACGGCTGAAGATATCCACCACTGAGGGGCTGGAGGGCATGAGCTGGTTCATTGCCTTTTGAAGTTCTCTACTGCTCTCCTGTTCTGTCGGTCACCCCTGAGGAGCTCCGTCTCTGAGTCCACAGGGCTGCTTGTGCTGTGCTCCTCTGGGGGCACAAGCATGCTCTGCTCCTTATTGGTGCCGACCTCCACTCTGGCTGTGGGCAGAGTAGACTCCTGAGGAATCTTTCACTTGCCATTGCAGGGCTGCTTGTGCTGCACTCTCCTGTGGGCCCAGGAGTGCAGACGGGTCCTGCTCATAGTTGGGACCGCCTACCACCCTGTGAAGTAGAACCTCCAAGTTGCCCTCACGAGCCGATGACTACCATGCGGAAGGACAGGCCACAGAGAGGGGCTTGGCAGACCAAGATAGACCAACTTATGGCCCAAGGGTCAGGCACAGGATTGAACCAGCCACCGCGGCAGAGTTCGGAGCTCACGCTGGAACCACAGGGTTCAGCCAGTGCCCAATTATTGGCCGCAATAGAGGCTTCGAGTGCAGTCGTTCAGGCAAAAATTTATGCTGTATCCCAAGATGTGGGTCTATTACATGCGATCTCTGTGTTGTCTACTAAGCAAGATGTCTTCAGATTACAGGGGGAGGTTGCCTCTTTGCAATCTGAGCTGAAATTCCTATCGACCAGGACGACCACACTGGAGACCAGAGTTGAGGACGCGGAGGGTCGTTCACGCCGCTGCAGCCTCCACTTCATTGGCTTTCTGGAGGGTGTGGAAGGTCAGAGCCTGGAACTTTTTTCCCTTGTCCCAGCTATCGACCCGCTTCATGGTTAAGAGACCTCATCGCACATTGCCGCCAAAGTCCCCTGCTTGATCCCCCCATACTCAGTCATAGCAAAAGTGCTTAATTACATAGACAGAGATGCTATCCTGTGAGAGGTCCGACAGGACAGAGACCCCAACTATGAGAACCATGTGATATGCATCTTCCCTGACTATACAAGGCAGGTGCAGCAGCTGCGAAAGACGTTCAGGGGGGCTAGACAAAAGTTGAGACATATGGGTCTTAGCTGTATGCTCCTTCATCGGATGAAACTGAAGGTATTGCACAATGACTGTTCACACTTCTTCACCAGCCCTGAGGCAGAGTGGGACTGGCTGGAGCTCTATGGAGTCAACAGAATCCCAGCGCCCATCTCTCCGCAGGTCCAACAACGGGTCAGGGAGCCCCCGACACTTGTGGCGATTGGGGAGGCAGAGGAGACAGCACAGCTGAGATTCCTGCTTTACCTCTCAGGTGGTGGTCAGACGGGATGGCACATTAGATTCTGAAGAGAAGAGGTTAGAACGTGAGACGGCGATGGCATTGGTGTAGGCAGTGAGAGCCAATGCCGCAGATGTGGTGGAGGAGATACCGGACCCGATGAGGTTTGATTTTGATGACTGCTCTGGCTATATCGACTATCTATGCACCTTTCTATGCGGAATGAGGATTCCCCCCTTCTATTGAGGAAGGTGTTCACTCAACAGCTGGGATAAGGACTGGGGCAGGTGGCCTCCCAGTGACAGGTTACCAGCACGGTTAATATGCTTGCCATGCTGATGGTTGGGAGTGGCTTGTGCGTGGACTATACTGAGTTGAACGGGGTGGGCGGGCCAGGCCCAGCCCCTCCCATTTTTACTTGCACCTTTCCTTCGTCTTCTTTCTGTATTGTTTTTGGGATGTATATCAGAGTGGGTGGATGGGCTGTTTGTGTGGGAGGATGATTGATGTGGTGTGGGTGTGCGTATGTGAGATAAGATCTACATAGTGGGGTGAGTTTTTGTTAGGGTGGGTGAAGTTGGATTGAAATGATTGGGAAGACACATGTTGTCTTGGAGTGTTTACCCGGTGGGTGAGAATGGTTGTTGTTTTTGTTTGAATTGTTTCAGTATTGCAGCAACAGCACAGTAGTGAGGTTGGACGGGATACTGTGTTCTACACAGTATTTTGGTCAGTATACAGAAGGATGAGTATACAGTTTGCTCTGCTCCAAGAAACTCACTTCCTAGAGACTGAGGCCCAGAAGGTACATAGGAAGTGGAGGGAACTGATTTACTCTCCTACATATTCCAACTATGCCTGTGGTGTGTCCATTTGGGTTGCTCCTCAGTTCCCCTCCTGGATGCCGTTTTAAGGCAGATGTCGAGGGTAGATACCTTTTGTTGTGTGGGTGGATGTGAAGTGTGTTTACTGAATGTGTATGCACCCAACACCGATGATGGGGTGTTCTATTTAGACCTAGAGCGCAAACCCCTCCCCTACATTTAAGCCCCACTTTTCTGGGGATTTTAACTGTGTCCTGGATGCTGGTTTGGATCGTCACCTTCCCAGATTAGGTACAAAGCCCAGAATGTTAGCTGCACTCCATGGGGTGATGGACCGGAGAAGCTGTTTGGATGTCTGGCGCATGACACATCTGGGCGTTAAGGAATAAACATGCTATGTCCTGGCACATGACACATATAGCTGTCTAGACAGATTCATAACTACATTGGATATAGCCACTGAAGTAGTGCAGATGCAGATACTAGGTAGATTCCTTTCAGACCATGCACCTCTTCTTCTGGAGTGGGGGTGGGTGGCAACAGCCTTTTGGTGCCTCTATGGTGACTTCACCCGGAGGCACTTACTGATGCACTGTTTCCTGAGGAGCTCAGGTCGGTCACAGCTGGTGACTTTCACTCTAATTGGACAACGTCAGTGCACAGGGTAATAGAGTGGGACACACTGAAGGCAGTGACACAAGGGGAGTGCTTGTCTCGTATCTTTGGCACAAGGCGTTGCTTGGAGGCCAACTGCTTTAGGCGAAAAGGCAGCTGGTGGTTCTCCAATGAGATGCTCCCACGCTGGGGCACAGCGAGGGCTGCTGTTGACAGCCCGGAGGGCAGAGGAGTCCTGGGATAGGCCGAACTGACTGGTGCAGCGAGACTATTGTCAGTTACTGCAAGTGAAAGAGACAATATCAGGACGCCAGCTGACATGGTTACTTACAAGGGAAGACCCACCCCCCCCCCCCCCAGTGATTCTTTCTTTGAGCTACCACAGTGGCACCCTCGCAGGGTTGCAGGCTGCAGTTAATCTCCTTCTGCGGGACCACCTTAAGTCAATTTATGGTGCTACGGTAGTTAGCGTATTAGAGAGGACACTCGACTTCCTGGATCTGTTACAACTCCTGAAAGTCTCGAGGGAGAGCTGTCAGCGCAGGAGTTACTTGAGGTGGTCCGGAAGATGGTGCAATGTAAGGCACTGGGCCCCGATGGGCGACTGGTGGAGTACTACCAAGCCTATGTGAAGTTAATCCTCCCCCACCTACTAGAAACACTTCTGGAGGCACAGGAGTGTGGGATACTGCTGCAGTCCATGTGCTAAGCACAGAAAAGGTGGTGCTGTTCCTATTGGTCGCACTGGCAATAATGCAACCAACAGAGTTCCTCGTAACTGAACTTCAGTGGGAGACAGATCACTTTTGGTATCTGGCAAACCAGTTAGCAAATACGCTGGTAGCCCGCTATAATCTTAACATGGGTAGAGTCCTTAGAGGACTGGAGGACTCCATTCATTTCTGGGTACGCCAGCCACTATCAGTGATGGGCAGTGTCACAAAATGGTTCTCCTGCCCCAGTGTCTCTATGTCCCGCAAAATGCTATGTATAATATCCCGCCATCTACCTTCACCAAACTCAATAATCTCCAACTGTCCCTGGTGTTGGCAGGTAAACACAGTAGACTTAAAGTAGATCTTCTGAAGTTAGACACAGACCAGGGAGGTCTGGAACTACCAGACCTCAGACTGTACTACTTCATGAGTCTTTTGCAATACGCTGCTCAGTGGTGTCTGATGGCCCAAAGTTGAAAAAGAACCTGTTGGACATGTGGGGCACTGGAGAAGACCATCCACATTGCCTTATGCTAGGGGCGGGTGTCCTGAACAACCACCCCTTTGTTGTCTGGCAAGTGGCTGTGGCATGGGAGCAGGTGATGGTGGGGATGTTTCTCTGGGCCCCCTATGCTAGACTTTTGCCTCTCTGCAGGCTGAAACCCATACGTGACAGCCAGTCAGTGATGGCCCTTACGCAATGGTTCACAGGTGGTTACAATACCGCTGGCGACCTATACCTTAATAGTACATTCCTTACGATGACTGAAGATTGAGAGGTGTTTAACCTTCACCAAGGTCAGTTCCTGCAATATGCCAAAGTATTCCGCACAGTCCGTGGGATTTGTCTGACTTTCCCTACTGAGCCTGCAGAATCGCAGACTTTGGAAAATATTGGACCCTGGGTCACCCCGAGGCCTGGTTTCACACTTTTACAGAGCCCTTAAGGAGGATCATCATACAGATCTGATGGTGGTTCAAGACAGGCGGTTGGGGGCACTGATGGTGCTCCTCATGGACGGTGCCTGGAAGAGAGCGTTTACCCAGTTTAGACAAGTGACATGCAACGCAAGGTTCAAACTTACACAGTCTATTACCTACACCAAGCCTACCTTACCCGCTCCATTTACACAAGATTAACAGTGCTCACTAAGAGGATTGCCCACACTGTGGGTTGACCCCAGCAACCTTCCTTCATATGACATGGGAGTGTGGTGCATTATAAGGGTACTAGTAGGAAGTCTTGAGAGAATTACTAGGAGTCACACAGGTGCCGGTGGATGCCTCCGTGGAGCACTGCTTGCTCAGGGTGCTCCCGATGCCTAAACGTGGGACCCCAATACACCATAGGTTTGCACTCTTGGGACTGGTGCTAGCCACGAGGAGGGTGGCCATACATTGGACACAACCCACAGCCGCGACCATCGGTAAATGGCTGGCAGATGTGCAGGAATTCCATGTGGCAGAGGAGAGATGCCTGCAAGCTGTACACACAGATGAGAATGCTGAGCAAAATCTAGAGATGTGGGAAGATATGTTGTATAGCTCATCGGAGATAGATTTGCTGGAACCTGCCTTACCCTCAGTTTTGAGGTGCCTGGAAAGGGAGTAACCTCGGGTGGCAGGGTCGAGAGCTGTGATCGTCCTCGAGCTTGGATGAGTCCCTACACAATTATCAGGCTTCAGAGAGCTGATGAGAGTGTGTGGGGCAGGTGTCCCCAACCAGTTGATCGCAAGCAACCAGTAGCTCCTAGACCCTTTCAAAGTAGCTCTCAGTCTGAAGATTATTTTTAAATAAGCACAGGGTCATGTTTTTCCTTTTAAAGTTAAGGGAAGGCTGTGTTTATTGTACATTAATATCACCAAGCTACAGACAGCAGGTCTTGATAAGGAGCAGTGCTGGAGTCAGATTTATGACCCAGGTCACAAAGGCAAAGAATTGAAGCACTAAGGTATTTAACTCTTAAATAAAAGTCCTTGTCAACTCAGTGTTGGAAGTGAGAACAAAATGATGTTTCTCAATGCTTTTAAACTGGAGAAAATTAAAATGAAAAGTTACATTATAGTTAAGTTAACTTTTCATTTACATTTTCTCAAATTATTTTTCAAAGTGTTGCATTTGCAAACAGCAGGCCTCTTGCTCCCAGTGGCCTTTAGAACACTGTGCAATACGTAATAACTGAAAAATACAATCATTTTTTAAATGGAGAAATTTAAAGTGCAGAAAAATGTTCCACTTTATGAACATTTTTGCACTTTAAATTTCTCCCATTTAAAAACATGGTTGTATGTTTGTGTTATACTTGTTACGGTACCACATATGGCGAAAGGTATGCCTTGTGCCACAAGGCACCGGCTCTCAGTTACCCATACATATATATCCCATTCACATGAACACATGTTCATAAATCCCGAAAGACCACCCTCTCAGTGACACACTTGGCAGCCTTATCATAGTGCCCCTAGTCAAAGTATTTTGTTCAAACCATAGTATCTGGCTCTATGAACATTAGGCTTAAAGTCAAGGAAGTCTGGCATGAGTGTGTCTGGTAATAATGGGCGAGTTGTTTACCCTTCAGTAGCTCACAATGATTTTCACTGATCAGAAGCAGCTCTCGCTACAGAAAAGATTGGAGTCCCCTGGTGTGGGGGATACTATGTGTGTTTGCACCACTCCACCTGATGTCGAATTCTCTTGCCCCCCTCCTGCCCCTTCCTCTCCCTCATGGCCTGTTTTGTACTCTATCCCTCTCTGCTTCTCTCCGTTGTGTCTTGGTGGGATACATGGTAGAGTCTCACTCACTATTGAATGCTGCTGTTCACTTTAGTATGAAGAGGTTACAGGTATATGTGACATTTTTTATGCAGTATTGTTCCTGTCTTGCATGTGATTCCTTGATCATTCTGCAAACATGTTAGATGATGTGCTGGGCATGATACCCGTGCTATTTCCACGTGCTTTACTTCTGAATCAACTGCTAATAAAAAACATGTTTATTATAAAAAAAATATATATATAATGCGGCAGAATAGAATATCCAATCTTCTGTTTGTAGAAAGCCACCAGTGAAATCGTAAAAAATGTGTAAAAACAACCAAAAACGTCCTTCATTGCAGCCCTTCCTTTTGACTATTTCAAGCCTTCCTGCATGCAGAAGATCCTAATAAATGATGAAGATCCTAATAAATGATGTAAAATCTTATTGTACCTTGATATGTTTTCTAATTTGCCAATAGCCGTTTCTTATACACCCGTACTACATGTTACCCCAGCTGTTAGGGTGTTGTTAGTGTTCACGTAGGAGAGGACATGGCTTGCACCATGTGTCTAATGTCACTTTAGAAAAGTATGGTTCTGTGCAGCAGTGACCGCAAGTTTTGGGCAGTTAGAGTTTTGCTGAAGTGTGGGACTTGAAGGGGAGGTTGCCGCTGATTATGAATGGAAATAATTCTGTCATTTTGGCGCACTGGAGTGTTGGTTTGGCCACCTTCATAACAGAACCAGTCCCCAGTCTGTACATGTTAGGTGCTTACACTCAAGAGGTGAAATTCAGTCTGTTTGGTTCAGTATGAGGTATGAAATTGACGCTCACTGTCTTTTTTAGAGTGGATGGGGCAAGGGGTTGGTCTTTGAGTTACTGGCTGAACTTACTTTCAGATAAAGCTGTGCGTCATCACCGTACTGATGAATCTTGATTCTGTGGCTGGCCAAGAAACCTTTGAAAAGCTCCATGTTTACATTCAAGGCAGCAAACTACATAATAGACCCTGAGGGAGTCCCCCTGTCAACACGTCACTGGTTGATTAATTTGGGTGGGCTGACGTGAGCTGCAGAGTTAGAAGGTTAACAGTATGGTGTTTACAAATTCCAAATATATTGTCAAGGTGTTGCCCTTGGCTTGATGGTCAGTGGTGTCGAAGACAGCTGAGAGATCAAATGAGACCAGGAGGGAGGGATTGCAAGTGTTTGTATGAAAGGGGCACCATCTATGACCCGAATCATTTGTGCCGCAGTGGTGCGCCAAGTAATGATAGGGCTTAATAGGTATTTGCACAGTAGGGATCGCTGGGAGGCTTTCAGATAAGGTAAAAGTCACTGGTTGCATGACTCAACTAGCCAATGAGGGTGTCGAATGTCTTATGGAATTTGGCTACTACTTCAAGAACATAGGCCAGTTGCCAAACTTTGAAAAAGATTGCAAAAGCTCTTGCTTGAGGGTGCCAGCCTGTATTGACACTCTACTGCTTGTGCTTATAACCTTCTACATGTTAAAAAGGGTGCCAGAATTTAGTTGGCACTTGACCTGAAAAGACGGAGGAGTCATATAAATTATGCAGTCGGAACACCAGAAAACCACCTTAGGTTTTGCTAAGGGTATAAAAAGCACTAAATAATTACCAGTGCAGTTCAATACGTGAACCAGGAGGCACGTGATACAGCATTCCTTGTCGATGATAGCTGCACAAGGTAAAATCAAAAAGCAGTTTCATGATCATTGCCCATCCTCAGATTGATCAACTGCCTAATGTTGTAGATCGCTGGAGTGGCAATGTTAGGAAGAGCAAGGTTGTGCTCAACTTGTTTGGCTGTTTCATGTTCTTCATTTTCAACCCTTCTGGAAAATGGTACAAGATGAGGACACAGCTTGGCTGGTGCATCATACTTGAGTGGCTGTGTAGAATACAGCCAGTGCTGGCAGATCAGGGAGTGATTTCACAATCTCAGACCTCCAGTAGGCCTCTCGTCTGGTGTGGTCGCAGCGCACAAGAACAGCGTTGTGAGGGTCCTAGGCCCAATCTCAGATGAGGATTGAAGGGATGCATGTGCATCTCCACAAGAATCGGCTATTGTATCACAAGTCAGAATTATTCAAATAAAACATGTGTAGCAATCTTACCGTACACAACATAGCCTATGGAAGATGGGAGTCGGGCCCCCATTGCTGGAGAGTTGGAAAAAAGGGACCAGACAATTTATATGAGCTTAGAACAGCCCATTTATCTAGCACGAAAATGTCTGCAGAAACACCATAAAATGTGGAAGGGCTGGGTTCAATGTCGGGAATTCAGTTGGAGCATGTTGGGCCAGAATGTCGGTCTGTGGACACTGAAGCAATCACTCACAGATCTGAGATCCATTACTCGTTAATGCTGCGAAGATAATGAGTGTACTGAGGCGGAGCCTCTCTTGTTTTGTGATAATGGCGGGAACTGTCAAGAGGTTCTTGCCTCTTTGCCTAACTGCTTTCTTTTTATGTTTGTATGAAAAACAATAGAAATGTTTTTTCTTTAAAGAACAGTGGTGTGAGGGGGCATGACTGTCTGCTCATTTTTTTCTCTGGTATCACTTAGTAATACCTGAACCATTAAAGTGCTTCATTAGCACAATAACTTGCCCATCTTAATGGCCCCACAGACCTGTGGACTGAAATGCATGCACTCAGAAATAGGCATTGGCATATGTCAGCCCAGACTGACAGGACACTAATGAAGACAATAGTATAGATGTTTTTACTAGTTGTCCTTTGAAAACATTTGTTTAGAGCTGTTGTTGGTAGAACGTATTAAAAAAAGACAGTCTTCCAGGTAGGGTTCAAAGACATGTCAAAGTTAGTTGCTGTCTTTGCAATCATTTGAAGCCCAAGCTGTTCTGCATGAGTAGGTGTGACGTACTACTGGAAATTCAGGATTAATTCCAGTTCGAGTCATAACTACTCATAGCCTGTAAGTCATGCCTACTCATCGTAAACATTTAGCAGCAGCACAAGACCTAGGGCCAGATGTAGCAAGCAGTTTTGCCCATTCTGTGTCTATGGGAAAATGTGTTTGTACATATGGCCCCTAGTGTTTGAAAATATATGGGTGTATACAGGCGGTTGTGCTTCTTTAGCAATGCTGGTCTTCTGGTGACATTTTAATGCTGCGCTGGAGAAATGTCTGAATTATCTTGATTGAAGCTCTGTATTTTTCTGACTTTCTACAGGATAAATGTAACATTCTCACTTGTTCTTTTGTCACTTTAGTGAAGGCAGCAATCTAACTCCTGCTCATCACTATCCGGACTTTAGGTTTAAGACCTATGCACCACTAGCATTCCGCTATTTCAGAGAACTCTTTGGGATCAAGCCGGATGATTACTTGGTAAGGCACAAACTGAATTCACAGAACCAACAAAGGTCTTTATGATATTGTGCTTTATAAAAAATCATGGATAAATATGGGGTTCAGCTTTTAGATTTCATTAAAGTTTCAGAAATATACTTTTCCTGGGTTCAGTCAACTACAATTTAAATATATTGCTGACTTTTTGGGAATTCACAAAATCCCAAGAAGCAATCATGAACATCAGTGCAAGATATAAATTCCCATGAGTAAATAACCCTCTTTATGCTTACTCCTATCCACTGCCTACAGTGTGGACACTCAACAGAAGTAGAAATGGTGGATTGGTGTTTTGGAAAATAAAATATAGTTTTTCTCATATTTTTTTTCTCCTCGTGGAAAATATGCTTTCCTGTGAAGAAACCTCTTTTCCTGCATTCTGTTGAAATGTTGGCAGTGGGATTCCCTACTTCCTATACTTTTCTATACTGCAGAAACATTTAATTCGCTTTTTTTTTCTTTATAACAAGGGCATATGTGCTTGTTTCGTCTGTGGGAATGGCGATACAAATGAATTGTGAATGCCCACAAAAGTATGGGTTTGGCCACATCTCTGGCGCATCCATCTTTTCGGCTTCTTACTCTAAAGTTCTGACACAGAGTAAACGTATGGATTTTCCAGAGACTACGGCTCCATGTACTGGAGGAAATCTTTGCAGAGTCTAACTCTGTGATCAGAGATTTCTGAATTGCGCCAACAGATGTTTCCCCTTTGTGCACCAGAGGAAATCATATGTCTGCTAAAATGTTCAAGAATCTGGCCTTAAGTTTGTAAATCGGCACAAACTTGCCGTTGTCAGCCCTTTTATTTCATTAAATTTTAAGTGAAGGCTGCTGGGATAATTGATATTTTAGCAACCCAAATATCACTGCTGGTTATGGCAATTATTTCTGCAGAGTGTGATAATTAGATTTAAAAGCCCATGTGAATCACGTTGATTGCGTTTCAAATGAGAGCTCTTGTGTGGTAATTGACCAATTTATGCGCTGTGGGGAGGACGTGTTATTTCGAGCAAACCTTCTACTAACCTTGACCTGGAAATACTGAAGCAAAAAAACACCAAGAAGGGATCATAACATTAATGTATGTGATGTTGAAGACCTGCAAGGAGTGTACCTGGCCGGGCAGTGGACATCTATCTCAGCTGGACGTTCTTCCTGTTTGGCTCTTCATAAAGTCTTCTTTTCCCTGGTCGCTACCAAAGAACAGGATGAGAGAGCACTGGGATATGAGATAGGTATCAGAAAATTAGAAATAGAATTGTTGGTCTTAATATCAAATATAAACTGGTCGGTTATACAGAGGCAGAAAATCTGTCAGTTTGGTGTTAAGTTTATACGCTGAAAACTACAAAGACAAAAACCTTGATGCACAGCCTTGAGAATTATATGACTCTCAAAAAAGACTGTGTGTCAGAATATCATTAGCAAAAATATAGCCTGACAGAAATAGGGTGCCCTACATATCGTTTACAAAAATTTCGTCCATTGGCTGTAGCTTTTCTGTAATTCACTTCAATTGGATGATAGTTTTGTAAATGATGTTTAGAACTCACAATTTCTGTCAGATAATATTTTGGTTACATCGTTCTGGTACCCATAGCCCCAAAAGGGGAGTAACTTTATGAACATTTTAAATCTTTAGTTTCTGTCTGTATTTCACTAGCCACGTCTCTAAACTGAATGAATACTAAGTTACCTCAAAAAATGAGGTCCCACCTGCAATAACTTACCTAGACCGCGCAGTCCGCCTATGAATACCATGCAGGGGAGTCAGTGACCAGTTAGGTCTTTGGGCACTTCATCTCACAGTTCTTCAGTTCCTCATTGGCTAGAAAAACAAAAAAATGAATACTCATAGGTTCATGTCACAATTTATCCAACTTTCTCTGTGTTCTGGGTATTCCCAGAGTATTTATGCAAAGTCTCTACTGTTGTGGCTTCACAGGAATACTTTCTATCATATATTTTTCTCATGTATGGAAATCCATGTGTGCATTTCCTAATGCAGCAATGTATAGCATAAGTATATTTGTACTTTACTCTTTTTTTTGTTTTTCCTCTGGAGTAATATTCGTCCCTAGTGATAACACCTTTCCCCTACACCAATAGATTTGGGGACATTACTCTCTTGTACACATCTTGACAATGTTAAGGAACCAACTGTATCCATGGTGAGAATGTATCTGACAAATGACTATGAATGCCCACAAACTCATACGTTTGTAGGTGTTCACCTACAAACTGACAGTTGATATAGACACAAATGCCCAATACCTAACACTGTGAGCTGATTACAGATAAGGAAACTTCTATATAAACAATGGCACTTGCGCACCACAGTGTCACCTAGGCGTGTAGATACCTTTGTGAAGCAGCCCCTGACGGTGCTGTACGTCTTCTGTATGGGAAGGAAGCTGCCAGGGAAACTTATGCACAGACTGGACAAACAGTGCACATTCTCTGCTGGGATTCTTGGTGGATACTCTTTGCCACCTTCTCCAATCCACACTGCCACTGAACCACACCAAGCATTACAGATGGTTCAGTTTTATTAGTTTATCACAACAACAGAACAGTCAAACAGTGGAATAAAATATAAGCATGTTTAATGTATTTATGAAACAATGGCATCCATGCAACCTATCAAATTCCCATGTAAGATCTCTTATTTTTCTTATGCTGGTACACTTCCCATTTTTTTAAACAATGACTAGATAATAACCTCTTTTTCTCTTCCAATTTGGCTCCTGCAGACTCCCGCAAAGCAGGTAATTGCATTTTCTCAATGACTCGACAATGCTTCCTTCTTCTTCGCTCCTCAAACATCACATTACCATGCAAACTCTAATTCCGATCATAGTCAGACCTGAAACACACATGCGTACCACGTACCTCTGATGTGATAATACTTGCCACTGGTCTTATAGAGGCGGCCATGACGGACAAAGGGATTACCTAATTCAGTAGCAGCTTGGAAGTGAAAATAGTCTTTCCCTGTCAATTTGCATTGACAGGGCAGAGCTGAAGGGCAGCATAGCATAGACATTGTCCTTAGGTACAGCAGGAAAAATCTAAAGGAAAGAGGACGGACAACATTTTCAAAGTTCAACAGTTTGACACAGCTAGATTGAATGAATTACTTGTACAAGCCATTATAGGACCCAGATCTCCACTGCTTACCCAGGCATAGGATCATATCCTTCTCTGGAAGAATCATTTCTTGTGTTGCAGGAGAAGAATCTATTCCTCTATGCCACTTCTGAATGTACTTGTCTAGTTCTCGAAGAAATAAACTTCTGCCATGCGCATCGATGATTCTCTAGTATCAGGATCCTAGTAGTCCCCAGCAAGAATTCTAACCTATATTGTTACTAAAGTAAACACATAATACATTCTTACTGTTCCATTGTGAAAAAGACAATTCTTCTCGAATTCTTTGGCCATGATTTAATAGATGTGTTCATTGTATAAAATGAAAGCCTGTGTGAAAAGCTCAGACAATAGCTTTGCCCTACTAAAGAAATCTGAAATGGCATTCTAATAGACTAATGCTCATGTATGGCTACTCCATACACAGGAGGATCAATGAGGCCTGAATATTATTCTGGCGAGTTATGCCTTTCAACCTATGGATCTCATTCAACTAAGGTTTGTAATTTGGAAGACATCTTTGACAGTTGCTGTTACTTTGCGTGTAAAGTAAATGAACAAACAGGTTTGGTCCGAATGCAGTTTTTTATTGAAAGAATGTGACCCAACATGCTTATCTATGCAAACCAAAAATAAACCAGGAAAACATTTTCCCAGAATGCACTTTTGTCCCACTGAGGAATCTCTTCACAACCTAGCCTGTGAGGCAAGCTCTAAATTTCTTGACACTCATAGTTCACATATTTCTAACATATGGTGGAAATGTTCCCATTAGTCAAGCCACCTGACTCCTATAAGAGATGGATTGCGTCTACAACATCATTGCCTTTTTTTCTGTGTATTTAGTGAGTATTGCTTTTTGGCAATCACTTCAAAGTAGTAGACTGTGATTTGCTATCTGTTAGACAAAGTCTGTACTCCTAAAACGTTAGGATTATGCTCTAACTACTGCCTAATCCTAGTATAAAACCAGACCAACTTCTCTCCATTCCCACCGATTTGTGATTACTGGTCTTGGGATGAAAGGAAGAAGGGGGGGCAAGATCTAAGCCAAACAAACACTAGGCAGCTTCCTTCAGCAACAATAGTAGGTTGGCAGACTACAATTACTGGCGGCAGCTGTTTGCCCACCGTCAGCGGAGGGGGCATCAACATTTCTCCTTATCTAAGGTGGTAGAAACACTAGACCAGTCCTGGCAGACCATTCAGTCACACTCCACAAAAAGCAGGGATCTTCAGCAGTACTAAACTGTTGCTCCTGGATCAAACAAACCTGACAGGTAGGAAGAGAATATGCTCTTGAGCACTACCACAATTTATGTTCAGTCTATGTTATGGAACTCAGCATCACAATTAACAGAGAAAAAAGTGAGCTAAAAGCAATTTAAGTATGTTCCCTTCAAGGGTGCAAGCACGCTACCGTTGTCTTAATTATCTGTCAAAAAACGCTGTGCAGACGCGTCTTAGATGTTGAAGCTGTGCCTGGCATGAGACTAATTCACTGTTAGATGTACACTTCCAAGAGCACATCCCAAGCATAGCTGACAAGCCTGTCTGAAAACTTCCACTTCCCATTAAATCTCAAATACCGGTGGATCTACATAGTTAGGTACCATAGGGAAGCGTGGGCTCTCACATAAAACGCGTGCTTAATGTGTAGCCAGTTCTCAACTACACCTAAATGTTGTCTTCTGTTCTTGTTTTAGTATTCCATCTGCAACGAGCCTCTCATAGAACTATCCAACCCTGGAGCCAGTGGATCCATATTTTTTGTAACCAGCGACGATGAGTTCATCATCAAGACGGTTCAGCACAAAGAGGCCGAATTCCTGCAGAAGCTGCTTCCCGGCTACTACATGGTGAGTACCTGCCCCGCATGTTGAGTGTGGTAACAGCGACGTTGGTAGCTTGGGCTTTATGCTGTGCCCCACACACTCTGCCGTCCGCTCGGCAGTAGGAGGTGTTTGCTTATGATGCTTTCTATTGGAGCATTGACAAACTATATAGGAAGGTATTTTAAGGAGGTCTATGATTTCTCACACGAGTACTCAGGGTAAAGTTGGGGAGACAGTGTGATGTCTTCATGTGTTCACCCATCACTTGAATGCTCCCTTCCAGCAAGGGAACCAATAGAAACAGCAGAGAGTACCCAAGACGAGTAGAATGCACGGAACAAAGGGAAGACAACTGTTTACTCCCTAAACCGGAGAAAAGAAAAGTGAATAACCAATGTAGTTCTCACCATTCTGTTTTTATTTGTTGACTGCATAGTGCAGCTGTCAGCTCCCCTATCTGTTGTTGTAAAGAACAGGCACTGTCTCCACAGCAACAGTCGTTCCTACTGATTAGATGCAAGAGTTTAATACAGGCCAATGGTGTATCTGCAGAAGGCGAGTTCATAAGAAATGAAAAATATATCAATTCAAGAGACTTGCTTGTCTGTATAGTGAATGTAATCCCATACGGACAACGAAGCATGCTTGAAGAGATCGACAAATTTTACTCATACACTGCGCAACTTTAGGTAAGGCTTTACGTGGGTTTAGAATAGGAGAAAAAGGAGTTCTGAAGTATTGGCCTCATGCACGGAAACCCGCGATAGGCAGGCACAAAAGTGAAAAGTGGAATTGTGATTTACAGCAAACATAGGGGGTCATTCTGACCCCTGCCGGCGGCGGATGCCGCCAGCCTGGCGGGAACCACCAGAAGACCGTACTGCGGTCAAAAGACCGCGGCAGTCATTCTGAGTTTCCCGCTGGGCTGGCGGGCGACCGCCAGAAGGCCGCCCGCCCGCCCAGCGGGAAACCCCCTTCCACGAGGATGCCGGCTCCGAATGGAGCCGGCGGAGTGGAAAGGGTGCGACGGGTGCAGTTGCACCCGTCGTGATTTTCAGTGTCTGCTATGCAGACACTGAAAATCTTTGTGGGGCCCTGTTAGGGGGCCCCTGCATTGCCCATGCCATTGGCATGGGCAATGCAGGGGCCCCCAGGGGCCCCACGACACCCGTTCCCGCCAGCAAGGTTCTGGCGGTCAAAACCACCAGAACCAGGCTGGCGGGAAGGGGGTCGGAATCCCCATGGCGGCGCTGCCTGCAGCACCGCCATGGAGGATTCCTCAGGCCAGGGGAAAACCGGCGGGAAACCACCGGTTTCCCTTTTCTGACCGTGGCTTTACCGCCGCGGTCAGAATTGGCCTGGATGCACCGCCAGCCTGTTGGCGGTGCATCCGCGGTCCCCGGCCCTGGCGGTCTATGACCGCCAGGGTCGGAATGACCCCCATAGTATAATAATGCGGGTGGATGTACCTGCAGCATGGCACAGGGAAAGAGGCTTGTCTTACGATGTCACCCAGTGGAATCTGACTTTTGTCGGGTGAGTGGTACAGTCATTCCTTTGTTTGGTGATATGCGGCATGTTGAGGGAGTCAAAGCTTTGAGCACAGGCTCTGATTGGCTGTTAATATCACCAGAACCATCTATATGGACCTGCCATAGTGCCATCTACAGCAGAAAGCTGACACTTGAAAGAGTGTCACCCTTTTCCACCACTTGAAACTTTAAGGTGGTTTTTGCAATACATCTTTAAGACAGATGACTTGGAATTGTGCCCCTTCCTTTCAGAGTGCGCTCAGTTCACTTGAGGAAACCCCAGGGCCAACCCCATTCACCTTACTCTTAATCCTTCTCATTTACTTCCAAGGACCATCCCTTTCACCCTCTTCTTTGCACCTCACCTGCTCCCTCTGATGAGACTCCGTGGATTGGGACTCATCTTCCACTTTTCTGCTAATGATATACAAACATATCTCCTTTACGAAAGGCCAGTGACAACTTCTCCCATTGGGTGATGATCTGCACTTCCCCAAATTTGGGTGTACACAAATTACGTGCAAAGGCAACTCATGGAATATTAATCATATCATATGACTGCATGAACACAAACACCCCATTAACTACAATATATACATACAAAACGTAAAACGTTTTATGGAAACTATAAAGAAAAACACTATTAGCCAATACATGGAACAGAAACAAAAAGATACACATATAGGACATGCACAGACAATAGTTGTATTAGGAAGAAATTATATACTCGCATTGCATACATTGTCAATTTGTGAAATAGAAACAAACCACTGCTATGAATGAAACAAACCATCAGATCAACAACTAGAACAACTAGAAGGCTGTGATAGATCCAACCCCTAATCTACATTACATGATGGAACTCCTTGAGAGCTAAACATAATTCAGAGGTAAATACTTCAGCTACTAAAGTAAAGTGAAGAGCTATTTAAATGAATGGTTGTAAGAAAGTATTTGAGCACTTTACTTTGTCATCAAACTTTCAAAATTGTGTAAGGTTTTCAATTTCACAATGTATATCTTTATAGACCCTGCAGCAGATGTGATACAGTTCTTAAATATTAAGTTATCCTTTTGGCATAGCTAGTGTGAGTGGTCTTTAGCATGGAGGACATGTGATTGCATGTCACCTTTTCTTTTTCAGAATCTGAACCAGAACCCCAGGACCCTCTTGCCAAAGTTCTATGGACTTTACTGTCTCCAGTCAGGGGGCATAAACATTCGGATTGTGGTGATGAACAATGTCCTACCCCGCGCCATGAGGATGCACTACAAATACGACTTGAAAGGGTCAACATACAAGCGCAGGGCCTCGAGAAAAGAGCGGGAAAAGTCATGCCCGACATTTAAGGACTTGGATTTCTTGCAAGACATGCACGAAGGATTGTACTTTGATTCGGAAACCTACAATGCTCTTGTGAAAACGTTGCAGAGGGATTGTCGGGTAAGTACACCTTTGGTATGTACCCAAACAGGAAGTGATGTTGAGCTACCGGGCTTACATAGGCATGTCTCATTGAAATGTCAAGTGAAACGATGATCATTTGGACTGCAAGCGCTTTTGTTGGCAAAAGAACAGTAGGTAATTTTTCTGGAAGTGCTCAGTTTCTTAACAAAAATAAGCCAACTGCTCAAAGCATGTTACTTAAAAGGAAAGCATTTATTTGAGGTACGTTGGCCATATTTTAAAACCATTTATGGTAACAAGTAGCAGGCAAGTGGTAAACCCTATAAAGCAATGAAGCAGAACAATGCATACAATTTTAAGTGATTTGGAAGATGCTTCAGCCTGATCTAACCACACACTTACTGCTTTTATGACTTGTTTGAAAGGGTGTGGAACCAGGCACAGGTAGTGGACAAAAGTAAATGCCCAGTACTCACAGGCCATGGCCTGAGGAGCGGTTGCCCTTTTGACCTGTGGCAATATATGTTTGTTGATACAAATGGTGTAGGCGTAATACGGATCTGAACTTTCCCTGATACCATTTTAGGTGCTTGCATGAAACAGTTCTTAAAAAAATATTGCTTTAATTTTGTATAGTCTTACCTTGCCTTTCCAACTACGATCACAGGACACGGGTATTTATATAAAATAACTGAATGCAGTTTAAGTCGCTTCTTATTATTTATTGTGTCGTTTTTCTGACAGGATTGTCAGCCTACACTATTACTGTGCATTAAGCCATGTGCCACTTTGAAACTGTGGATTCTGTATGCAACAGTCTGACCACCCAAACGCTTTTAGTGTGCCGTGTGTGGATGTTACTGTATTGGAAATGTTGTTAAACAAAACAGATTGTGTAGAAAGAACACTACCGCAGTATGTTTTGTGGATTAGCATTTTGTGGTGTTTGGTGCTGCTTCTAGGTCACGTGTACACTAAATGGGTCCCATTGTCTGGCAAGGGGTGGTTGGCTTGAGTTAGTCTTGCTAAGCCGCTGATCTCATGCGCAGCTGCACAGTGAAAGGAAGATGGGGGGGGGTCTTACTGAAGACATTGTTTGATTTCCAGTTCTGTATGTTCTAAAAAAAAAAAAACGTATACCAATTCCCACTTCCCAGTGGCAATGTTACGTTGCCAGATTCAACTTCATGATGTCAGTGGAGGAAGCAAAAGATAGAGAAGGGACTGCAGAAGAAATTAAGAAAATCACAAAAATAGCCCAAGAAGAAAAAAATCACACAAATAGCAAGACGTCAAAAATGCATTTGACATGTGTATGTGCTCTATTGCTAGCCATCCCTTCACGACACCCCAATTGTTTGTATTGTCCTATCATTTGTTTAAAAATTGAGTTTAACATGACCAAGTTAGAACATGTTAAGTTTAAATCCACCCACCCACACGTACACTCACGCCACAATATAAATAACTCTTAGTACAGACGTCTTCCATTACGTTACTTTGAATTACAAACTGTGTGTCTAATGGAGTTGTCTCTGAACAGTTCTTAATACTTTTGGAAACAGAACAAAAGCACCAGAAAGCTACATTATGTTTGCGTTGGGATATTGATCTTCCTTCATTGACCATTTTCCACTGCACCAGTGCATTCTGTTACTCGGTTTCTACATGTGAAATATGCACTGCACCTGTGAATTGAACAGACAGCAGGCAACGTGCTTTGGTTTTTGACAACTTGAAATTGATCAATTGCACACAATGGGCGAGTGAGGGCTTCTTGGAGAAGTTGTGTGTGTGTCGGGCACACTAGAGCCACCCTAAATCATGGATGCATAAACTATCTGAAGATGAGTCATAGCAACCTTGAGCCAACCTATTTCAAACTTGAGTCATTCCTGGCCTACGCCAAGTCATGGGTGAATTATAGCACATTACAGGTATCCCAAGCCCCATATAGGGCAAGGTATTCTTAAGTTATCCCATGCCATGAGCAATCCAGGTCGTTCATGAGCTACCCAAGTCCTGAGTGAGTCTGGTCACCCCTGAGCCATTACAAGTCACAGGTGAGTGAGGGCACTCTTCAGGTATACTAAGGTATTGTAAGTTGGACTATTCATGAGCTGTCTCAAGTCATGGGTGAATCAGGGTACCTTTGAGCCTTCCCAAGTAATTTGTAAGACAGGGCACCCTACTAGTACTCTGCCTGTCGTGAGTGATTCTATAATTGATCCAACAAGGAAAAATTATGATGGTGCTAAGAATGGGAATGTGTAGATTTTAGATTTATGGGTAAAATGACAGTAATTGTGCATGTGAAATTGGATCAACAAATATAAGTTGTCTGAAATCACCAATTATGTGAAATATTCTAAAGCTTTCTGTGAGCAATGATGATGGTGGAAGCTGTAGCCATATTTCAGGGGCATCTGGACTTAATGCATCATGTATCTTCACTACACAAGCCCAGTTGCATTTACACGTTCACATAAAGCCAGATTATTACTGAGTGTAATTTATGTTGAGCCCTTTATGTTGTGCCCATGCTACTATGTTCATATACCTTTTTTTGGGTTGCTTACACAGTACATAGGAAATATAATGTAGCTCTTGAAGGCTGATACTGATGGTCCTGTGATAGAGGGCCCTTGTGAGCTTCTGTTTTTTCTGGGGGGCGGTTTCTGGGGATCTGTTAAGTCGAGAAAAAGAGAAGAAACAGGATGTTATCTGCACAGATTAACTCCCCTAAGAGATCACTGTGCTCATCAACCCAGAGGACAATTTATTAACCCCTTTAAATGTTCCTCCTCCTTGAAAAGAGCCCCTTCTATGACACTGTCAGTCCGAGACATGGGCTGGGATGAAGTATTCTTCTCCGAGTTCATCTGCTCCTTCCATGTCAATGCAGATGTTAATAAAATCAATTTTCGACTTACTAAGGGCTTCATTACTACCCTGGCGGTCTTAGGACCGCCAGGGCCATGGTGGCTTCAGACCACCGCCAAAGCAGCAGTCCAGCCTCCATATTATGACCGTGGCGGAGCCGCCACGGTCTGACAGCCAGCACTGTCAGGTTGCTGCCAGTCAACAGCCTGGTGGTGCCGGTGGTCACAATCTGCCAGGGCAGCACAGCAAGCAGAGCTGCCCTGGGGATTACGAGTCTCTTCTCTGCCGGCTTTTGCATTGCGGTCCCACTGCCATGCAAAGCTGGCAGAGAGAGGGTGCCGGGGGCCCCTCACTGCCCATGCACTTGGGATTGGCAGTGCGAGGGCCCCATGGACAGCCCCCTCGTGCTTTTCCCTGCCCGAATTGTGGGCAGTGAAAAGCACGACAGGTGCTATCACATCTGATGCACCACAGCATTGCCGCCAGCTCGATTACGAGCCGGCGTCAATGTTGTGGACTGATTCCCACTGGGCCAGCGGGCGGAAATGCAGTTTTTCTGTCCTAAAGAGTTTGGACTCAAAATGAGGCCCTGGGCGCTGAAAAACTTCGACCACTATGGCAAACTGATACGTGGCTTGATTTAACCACTGTAGCATGGTAAGTGGAGCAATCACAATCTTGAAAGTGAGCTTAAAAAAGTTCAAACCTAGGCAGCTGAATAAGCATATAACTTGAAAAAACGAAATCAAGTAAGCACTAAAAACATCCCAGTAGGAGGTCTTCTGGTATCTTGGATCGAGATCAAGGGCCTCTGTGCCATGCACAGGACATTCTGGAGCAAGACCCCTGCATCCTGCAGATGCTAAGCCCTCACTATATCCTGACCAGTACAGCATCCCTTAACCAGAACACTGATTATAGCTGAGACCATCCACCAACAAATATAACACCCACAGTGGCAGGGCGCCGGGTGTACGAGGCCCAGAGCTAAGGAGCACCATTATCGGTCCTTGACAGCCCAATCCATCTACCTCATTTTTATAAAAAAGCTGAACCTAGAAAGAGACCTAAAGAGGGTGGGTTAATAGGTCAGCTTACAGACTCTCAATTCACAAAAGCACTTATCACAAAACGTATTTTAGCACAATATACTTAACAGGTTATTACCCGAATTGGGTCAACATCGGAAGTCCCGAGTTGGAACATGAGAGGAGTGCTAGTTTAAAACAAGAGGGGTGTTTCTCCTTATGGAAGAGGACGCCTCACACATTTATTTCTGTCATGCTTCATCATTGGTGACCTCTCTCCATCCTGGTAGGTCAAGTAAACTTGCCCCCTTTTATCTCTAAAACCTAGTCCGAATACTAATCTTGAGTAGTCTCCACAAATACCTCACTCCCCCCCAGACAAACTAGACCTGCAAGGCCAGAGTTAATCTCATTAACAACTGATTAAACTAATTCTTGTGCACATATTCACTTATGTTTTCCTTTTCTCTGTGTCTGTATCCACTAAAGACATTCCTGGAAGCAGTTGCAAGGCTGCCAGTAATGTTGGTGCTGTGGAAACCAGTAGTAATTCAGAGCAAGCCTTCAAAATCTGTTACTTACACTGTTTGCTGGAAATCCTAAAATATGTGCTGTACAAATGTGCACAGGCCACAGCTCTAACTAAATGTGCCTCTGCACGTGGTACATTAAAGAGCAGTGAGACGTACGTCTTGAAAAGAGGTGAAATGACCACTCTGCTTGCAGAAATATGCAGCCGCAGTGCTTTTCTCCATCGGCTTCTGCTGCGGCCCATTCAGTGATCTGCAGACGGATCAGTGGCTCAAGGAAACTGGACACCAGGAGCGATGATTCTTTGTTTCGCTCTGATAACACTGAAGAACAGAGGCATGAAGACATATGCGCTGTTAAGGAGGGTGCCTAAATGTGAAGGTTGGCAAATCTGTAAACGACTCTACAGTCTCTCTGAAACAAGGTGGTATTCAGTGGCGTAGCAAGAGTGCCATTAACCCTGATGCAAGCCAGGAAAATAGGCCCAGGGCCAAAATTGGAAAGTCAGATGCAGCCATAATATGGGTGGAGAGGATCCCTTGCCACTGGGCCCCTGTGCCCCTGTGCCCCTGCACCTGCAGTACTATTTAGAGTTACGAACTTGCTGAAATTGATTTTTCGCCCTCCTTAAATTCTTAGAACTTTGCAAGAAAACGAGAAGAAAAGTATAGGGGTCACCCCTCATTGAGCAACCAACCGGAAGTGGCCACAGATCCTGGTTAATAGGACAAGCACAAGCTTCCGGCTCTACTTGCCCTGCCGCAAGTTTACAAAAGAGGTTTGTTTCATTTGCCTGCGCCCCACGACTTTTCCTGGGGGGCGTAAATTCCCTCTCAGACCTTTCCCGGCTAATTAACATCACAATGAGTTCACCGCTGGGTCGACATTGTCACACTCTCAGGTGAGATCAGCTCATCAGCGTTCAGCCCCCGCCTGCCCGCTGAAAGCACACATATGACGTGCAGTTTTATGATCGGATAAGGGCAGCAGGCAGTTTGTGTTTTCACGGGCTCCAAAGCAATTGTAGGGAGTGTGTCTGTATGGGGAGCGGTGATTTGTTACCATGGAATTCATGTAGCACATTCTCTCTTTGTTGTGGTTTTCCATTTGGGTGTTGCTGTTGGCAGTGTTCAAGGATCTTGAATTACGGAGCAAGTAAAGCAGATTTCTGTTGGTAAAACTCTGATGTGTTATCCATTTTTGCCTTCGACCCAACCCCCTGAGGATAGTGTTAAATCCATAACTTTTCCTGCAGGAATAAGTACGACTAGACCAATTGCAGTGAGATATTTGACATGGCATGCTGCCTACCAAATGTTTAAAGCCCATGAGGAGGTGCAACAAGAAGGTTTAGATAAATACAATGAAAAAACCCTAGCGGCTATTGTGAGTTAGAATTGGGCTGTGTACGGTTCTCAGCAAAATGAAGAGATTTTGGAGCACAAGTTGAATGAAACCAGGAAGATTTATTCCTCGTAAGGACCCACGACCTGCTCCTTGCACTGCAGCACCGAAGTGTCTGCTAGGCTTCCATTCTAGAACCACTTCACAGTTCTATACTCTACCACTGCATTCATTCTGCTACTTATCCACATACTGCAGGCTGCCTCTAACAGAATGCACAAATGTCACTTTTCACGCCTCTCATCCTACTGAGGCAGGAATTAAATGAGTAGAAAATTGGTGACAACAGAAAATAAGATAAATGGACCTCTGCTAAGTGGCTGGCTTAAGGTACCAAATTTATTTCTGGGTGGTGTCACTACGGTTCAAGGGGAGTGATGCTCAGTGAAGCAGTAGTTAGTGCCATTGGTGGTCTCCAAAGAGATGCAGTAGCCAACAAGCTGCGCTAAATGAAACCATAGTGGCCTTCATATGGTCCCAGTTACCAACCTTTGAACCAGGTCCTGCATTGCCTTACCTGTTGCAAAAAAAGCAAATTCCATTACATTCACAACAGGATGTAGGCAGCAAGAGCAAAAAGACTTGGCATGGGCTGTGCATCTTCTTTAATTATGGCTCGGCCTAGCTAAGATCCTCCCCTTTCCTGAATTGGTTGACCAACGGCAGGCTGCACAAGGTGCCTGTCTGAGGATCCCTTATTTGAAAGAGAGGTTGAGCAGGCTACATTTCACCCATCCCACTTTCACTACAGCTGGGAGATTCATCATACTACTTTGCCATCCTAACAGGTGTCATTATCGTGTTGGTCAATGAAGAGGTGATAGAAGGTTTTGATGTTCAGTTTAGTGGTGTGGACTACGCACAGGGCTGTGTGAGCTATAGGTTTTGGCATTTGGTGGACCCATGAGTACGAACCATTGTGCTTTGTCTGGCCTGAAGTCGCAGTGCTGTTAAGCACCATTGCTCTCTAGCCATCAAGCTACAGAATTGTGTTGCGTGTTGATGTTTCATCAGTGTGGCCCATCATCAGCCATGTTGCTATACACGTTACCCTCCCGTGACCAATTTACACTCTTAACAGTGGTGATGTCTTATCACGTGCAAACTTTAGGTAACCTCTTCCCGCGATCATCAGTTGACTAATGATGCATTATCTTCTAAAGAACAATTTCAGACCCCATTTTGTAAGCTCCTGTGCCCGTAGGGGAACACGTAGAAAAGCGGGTGGTAAGTTTGACACATAAATGCCAATTTGGGAGAGACAAATGCTTCTGGGAATAGAAAGCTGCTCATGTTGAAAAGAAATACATGGATAGGGCGTAATTACACTTATTGACTCGGTGTTGCTGTTCAGGTGCTAATTCATATTCAAGTAGCATTTTAACCCAGATTAGGAGCTATTGCTTTGGTACAGCTACATTAGGCACTAAGCAATTACTCCATGCCGCTCCGCCCGCTGCAGTGCCTACCACGGGCTGCTTTTAACTGTTATTGCATTTGCAAAGAACACTGTGAACTTGCTGGAGGAAATACCGAGATAACCTTTTGAGCTGGCCCATTTTCCAACAAATATGATAGAGTGGTTTCCAGCCAGGCCTAGCAGCTCTCTCGATAAATAGGTTTTCAGTAATACAAGAAAGGCCTTTGCAATCTCGGGGCGCTGACTCACTGCCTGCATCATCTCTCAGCGAGGGACGCTGGGCTGTTATTTAAAGGGCCCGTGGCTTCACACGTCTTTGCGTGTTTTCAGTGTGCTCTACCTGCGAAGACTGGCCAGTGTGTGTAATGTTATACTTCTTCCACACAGCTTTAAAAAGGGGCTCTCAGTCAGACGAAAAGCCTGACAGCATTTTAGCATTCTGGGATACGTGGAAATGGCTAAAGATGGAGTTTAGTTGCATCGTTGCACTTTATTAATTTGGCGCATTGCGTTATGAAGATCAGATTACACCACAAGATTAATACATTTTAATTAAAGCGCGTTGTGATTCAGCATCCTTCAGAAACCAGAGATGCTGAAAGAACCTGTGTGGACCCTGTGTGGCTGAGCTGCAAAAAGAAAGTTACAGAGCAATCAACAACAGACTGGTTTCTCTTTCTCAAAGTCTTGGGTTCACCCCTTACCACCACCAAGGTTCAAATACTATGATTGTGTTCGCCTTTGACCTCCCCTAACTGCGTATGTTTGCATGTTATGTCATTGGTGGTTTTATAGCATGCTGGTCACCAGTGAGGGTATCCTGGTGCTCTGTAGTAGTTGGGTGCGGCCATCCCTGGGGGCTTACTCAAAAAGATGGGACTTCAGCTTCTTGCGAAAGTCAAGAAGAGAGGGGGAAGATCTGATGTGAAGTGAAAGGTCATTCCAGGGTTTAGGGTCCAGGTACGAGAAGGTGGGCCTCTCCCCTTCCGAAGTCCCACCCTTGCCCAAGTCATTGGGTCCAGAGTGACAATGAGGTTACAAACTGTTAAACTTTATACTCAGATAGGTAAAAAACACAGCCTTCTGTTTGCCTTGAGCCGCAGCCATCAATATAAGGGCACCAAGAGAGATGTAGACGTTGGGTGGACTTTCCCTCGTAAAAGGTGGATCGCCACAGACCTCAGCATCTGCTTTAGGGTGGTGCACCCAATGCAGCTGCACCTGGAGTTGACTTAGGTAGGGGGTGCTGTGTTTAAAAATAACTTATGGGTTTAAAAGAACCTGAACTTCCTTGTGCATCCAGCTGTTTTAGGCAACAATAAAAATGTCAAGATAACTCTGGTGATTAATGTTACAGCTGTTAAGAGATTCGAATTTTGTCTACTGGCAGGTTTGACTCGTCATAAAGTAGCACAGAAGGATAATGTGCCTGCTGCAGAGAGAGTGAGTGAACTATGAGTAGCACTTTAAAACAATGAAATGTATGTCAGAGAGGGACTATGGAGAGATGTGGGCAATGTTGGATGGTGGTAGTGAGGGAATCCATGGAGAGAGAGGTCATGGGGAGCACCAAAAAAACTTGCACCGGGTGCCACCAGCGCTAAAGCCAGCCCTGACAATCTTGAACTAGTATCACACTCATTCCCCAGAAACAGTGAATGGATTGCCAGCATCTAAAGCCAAAGGTCACTTATTCAATTTCATACCCTTCCCACCTTGCAACACAGCTGTTGACTCAGGTCCTACTGTAATTGGATGCCCACTACTGGTAGTACCATAAGGCCTGACCTCCGCTTAGGAACTCAGCGGACCTGAACACCCCTTTTAAAAGCAGAGTAGCTAGAGAAGATAAAAAGGAACCAGGCAGTGGTGTACTGCAGAAGCTCAGGTTGCAGGGGAGTGTGGAATGTGGTAGAAACTGGACTATGCTTTAAATATGGACATAAAACACAATAAAGAGTGGAAATTGGAAGAGAAAAATGTCATATTAATGATTGTATGTATTTAGTGCTCTTGATATATCTTTAAGTGCTTGATGCCCATTTGAATGGCAGCAGCTCAGGAGCTAAGGTTGCATGAGAACAAATGAGTATTCAGGGATGATTTGAAACTGAATAGAAATCTACGCAATCTGAAAAGTGAGGATGTTTCATTGACACCTCCATTTAAAGTGAGTTGGTGCAGTCCTAGTGGGAATTGACCAAGGCAATCATTACAAATTGAAAAAGGAGAAGGTGCTACACATTCATCAGACAAGAAAGATGGCACATATTTTGTCAACAGGCTCAAAATGATATTTTCATTAAGAGATTGTCATCTAGGATAAATCCCAGGTTTAATAGTCAGTGTTAGTCCAATAAGCAGGCCAACTATGTATGGAAACCAAACTTTTACAGTGGAAGTTTCCAAGCTGCCCCTTTATCTTAAAGAATTTGAACTCAGTTTTATTCAGGTTAGCTGGAGTGGCTGTTGTTCATACACACCTTGATATTGTTGAAGTAAGACAGCAGAGTACATATATTTATTGTAATGGGATTTTATCTAAAGTGTTGATGATATGGGTGTCATCTGTATAGATCTGTACATATAAATCTCATCTCTGAATGAGACAGTAGAGGAACTGCAACCTGTCAACCCCAGATGACTCCTGAGCTGCTGCCCGAAGAAGAAGATCCCAAAAGTGCCACCTTGTACATACGCAAGGAAACACTTTTGGAGGTGGCTGCCAGGTTGGTGACAGTAATTGTTATTGTATTTATATAGCGCTTACCACCCCTGACGAGGAGTTGAAGCACTTTTTGCCAGTAGCACGCTACTCCAGAACCAAAAAGGATTAGTGGTGGATTAGTATGCGGAAATATCATTACAGTATTAGCATAGGGAGGTATGAGTTAATTTGAGCGGAGAACATGAGCCTGTTAGTTTGTTTGAATAGAATAATGGAGGGATAGAGGAGAGAAGAATCCAAAAGTGTTAATTAGGGGAACATAGTAATGAGATGAGGTTTGGGGTGAGTAAAGGAGAGGTGAAGGATGAAGAGTCTGTAGAAAGGGATTAGGGAGATCATAGTAGTTAAATGGGGTTTGAGATTAATCAAAGGAGAGATAAATTAGGGAAGAATTTAGTAGGCTGGTTTGGGGAGATCCAGGAGGGTAGAGGAGGGAAGAGTCTGGGAAGGGTTATTTTGCATCATAGTAGTAGAATTGGTTTGGAATGAGTTAGAGAGTGGAGACAGAGGATAGATTGATAGAGGTATAGGGTGATGATCTGACAGAGTAAAGCTTTGAAGACAGTCATTTTTTCCCTCTTGCACAGTAGGATTAGGGCAGTAAATATACAGATACATGATTACATAATTAAGGGAATAATGTGTAAGGAATATAATATATTGAGATTTAAAGGCGGATCGTATAAACACAGGCTTTCAATAGTTACAGTATTTGAAGCTAATTTGTGTACTTTTAGAACATTATTTTATCTTTCATCAATATTTCAATAGTGAAAATGCTTCTGCATAAATAGTTAAGATAATATTTACCTATTGTGATAGATAAAATAAAATCAGAGACTCATAAGCATCTAATCAAGCACCTCATATAGAAAACTATGCAATGATCTATGAACCGAACATGTCAAGTGTAGAATAATATATATATATGTATATTTAGAGTGTGATTCATACTGTACGCATAGCCTTTTGATCTATATCATTGACAAGGTTAACCTTCCTTCCCAATATAAGATCAGAAAATCCATGCAGTTCCTAGTAATGTGAGGCCGTTACTCCCAACGCAGTTGTACGATGATTCCATGGTACTAGATGTTGCTCCAGATCTTGGTGCGTAGATGGAGGTGGTTCTCAAATATTTTTTTTCTAGCACTTCTTCCTTTCCACACTGATGGGGTTTTGACTGTGGGTGTACCAAGAACAATTGGCGATGGCAATTTTTTGTGGATACTGCAGCTGGCCTTGAAGGTGCTGTGTGGTGGCAGGAATAGCCAGGGATGCTGATGTAGTCATAATGAAGACTGGAGATAGAGGTCGAATTTGACATCTGTTTCAGAAAGCTTGGGTGAGTACACATAGCTATGTGTCGCCTTTGTAAAAACAAAAGAATACACACCTTTCAGTGATCCACTTAATAAATCTAGACTAATAAGCTAGTGGCTTCCGTCAACCACAAGTCTATTCTCAATTCATATTCAAGACTGAAACTGCCCAATCAGTTCTTGAATTAACTTCCAAGGCTCTCACTTTGTACTGAACGTAGAACATAATAGATCGGATGAATACGGAGTGAATGTTAATTATGTTTTCCTTTTTTCAAGGCACTGAGTACAACGTTTCATGGCCATTTCAATACTTGCTAATCTGTTGCCCGTCTTCAAGCAAGAGAAACGTAGCTGCCTTAATTTATTTTGAGCAAGAGCTTGCCACGAAAAATAAAACTAATTCTTTTCTTTGGTCATCCATCTTTTGAAAGTCTGACTTTATACCCTTGCATTGTTGCCCAGATCTAATTCCAACCTTTTGTGAGTTGTATTTTGGAATAAAAGGTCTGCTCCCTTTTGTTCATGGCACAGTTCCTCCCAAGGTCATTATTCTGGTGCTTAGGTTTTCCCACATTAGGTTTGATTTAGTCTAATGCACAGGGCCGGTTTTCCAGGTGGACATCAATGAGAAGTTCTGTGCATGACTCATATCAATAGTACAATAAATTGGGCTGAGCACAGATCATTCTTACTTAAGCTTACCGCACGCTTGTCCTTAGTGGGTGTTGAAGAGGTGAAGCTGTTCTGGAACAATGTGGGCAGCTTCTGATCACGTATATCCGCTTTGCTGAGCATCACATTTTACAGCAAGGCTTTCATTTCTCTTTTATTTCTACCATTTGTTTGGTCCACCACGGCACACTGTTTTTATTTGTTATTCCTTCTATTTGTGCAGCAAGCAGAGTCCAATATATTTTTACTCCTGCTACTACTACCATTTGCATGATCCAGCACATTATCCAGACTGTTGAACTATCATTTATCTCTGCAGTCTTTCATGTGCTAGTTCCACCATGTTTTACCATCTCCACTCACAAGTCTTTTTTGTGATCCTTTGTAACACTTTTGTTTCTTTTCTATTCAATTTGATAATCCAGTGTGATTTACGTTTCTTTCTTCTGTTTGATGGCGCTAGGTGAGTCACTGTTGTTTTTGTCTTATTTCTTCCATGTTTGCGCAGGCGTGACTTACTGTAGGCCACATATTTTAGCTCTTGTTGCTTACAATTACTTTGTCTACAATTGCCTTTGTCTTTTCAATCATTGCTTTTGAATTTGCATTGTGCAGCCCAATACACAATTTTGTTTCTTATTTCTTCCATTTGTTCTCTTCTGCCAAGTTAGCTGGGTATCCTCTCTTATTCCTTTATGCCTTCCATCTGCTTGGCACACAGTATTTAGATGTTGTTTTCTCTTCTGCTATTCTATCAGTGCTGAAATATTGATATGGGGAGGAGTCAGTTTAAATTTGTGATGACGCCTGTAGGTCCTCAAAGACACACGGTGTGAGTCACAGGGAATATTCTACGTCTTACTCATGAATGACCAGTATTAAGTCACACTTACTGTTAGAAAAAAGATTTGGGAATCAGGGTTTGATGCATAGTGTTTTGGTAGCTTGTTTCGGTTCTGGTAATTTATGCTGTTTGTTGCTGATTGAATTGGTAAGACAAGTACATCTGCTGCAGTGAGTGCATGTGGCTTTGAGAGTGATAGGACAGGGAGGTTTACTTGAAGTTTTTAGGTTTTTTTTTCTGGTAGCCGCACATGTGAGGAATTGGCCTGATCACTAGGCGGACAGACCGAATGAAGAGGTTTGGGGACAAAATCACTCAACTGGTTGGCGGACCAGTACTTCTGGAGAGGCTGCGAGAAGTAGAGAGCTGGTGGTCAAAAGGGACTGAAGATAGGACAGACAGATCCAGGAAGTTGGGAGTGACTGAGAGGCAAGTAATGGGGATGGTGCAGAACCACTAGGATGATAAGTGGGTGACTCTATAATAAAGGGTTATAAGACTAGTAGGTTAGGTTTTGTGAACAGGCAGCACAAAGGGATGCTAGGTGGGTTCCACAGAGGGAAAGGTCTATTCTGCCAAAGTAGGTGGGTCAGAGAGTGAATGAGCAAGAGATGATTTGTAATCATATTTTGGTTAGGTTCAGTCTAAAAGGCATTGGAGCCAGGTGGTGCATTTTTGTGATGTATACACCTCCCTCATTAAAGCGGCCTACCGCACAATATATGTGGTGTGTAGTAGGCTGCTGTGTTCTGCTCAAGGCACCCTGAAGGTGTGATCATTTTGTCTAGGAGCTCTTGTCACCAATCCTCCATGCATCTTAGAAATGTTGGCTGTAATTCTAAGGCAATGCTGCCATGGACTACCTTTCATGGGAATCTGTCCAGAACCTGCCTGACTCAGTGTGCGTGACAAGTGACAGGCGGAGCCCTTGTCACCATTGCATGAATTGCGGAAAATAAACAAGTGCGTGGGATGGGCTGCAAAGGCCACATGGCTGGCATACAGATCATTAGCTCCCGACAAACATAATAAAACAATAATAGGGTTTTGCCTGAATTTCTGAGCGCAGAAAAATGTGTTTATTTAACTTTGTGGCTTTTGTTTCATGTTCAGCGATTCTTACTGTTGTTTAAATATAGTGTATTTCAAGATGAAAGTTAAGTGGCTTATTTTTTCTGGCCTTTCGCTGGGACTGCTGGCGAGCTGAGTGATTTTTTTATTATTATTATTTTGCTCCTGTTGTGTTTTATTTGGCTCGGGAAGGGAAAAGCAGCTGGTGGTGCGCGTAGCCCTAAACTTTGTTTTTTTTATTTGCATAGGCCTCACTGTTTTGAATGGCAAATATTCCACATAGGTGCAGATGTTCTTTCCTTTTCAGGCCCAGTTTACTTTGGGTCTCTGTGGCTCACTTAACAGTCAAATTCTTAAAGGATGAACTCTTGGTGTTTCATAGGAGCCACCATTATGCTTTTGTGCACTCGTTGGTTTAAAGAAGATGGATCGACGTATAATGGTGCTCAGTACTCTAACCTCTCAGGCTCCACGCAACTCTATTAGCAAATGTTATCGATGTTTAATAATTATGTGGGTAACATAAAAAAATGTTAACTAGCCAAATACTTGTCAAGTCTCGAGGCCACTTTAAGCAAACCTTGCTCGCAAAAAGAGAGCTAATACATTCTGCATCAAATCGTGCGCTCAGTTATACCATACTGCAAAAAATGGTTTTGTGATATGGAGTAGCAGAACTAGGGTACTGGAGTACCAGTTGTGAAAGCAGTGTACATGAGGCCACCTGGATTTACACCTTTTTGCCCTGAGGGAAACGGTAATATGGCCCGAGGTCTCCCACACGCAGAGTTCACGCCAGACATCATAGCACTGAAGGTTTACGAGAATCCACCCTCAGCATAAGGTCATTTTTAAAATAATAGCCTTTCGTCGTACACAGAAGGAAAGGCCACATCTGACGGTGCCTGAGCCCCACTCTGTATCTGGGGAAAGTCGTTTGTGAACATCAGTATTTTCCTAAATCTTGAGCGGTTTCATTTTAGGCTGTGCTTTTTTGCTTTATTGTGGTTTAAACAGCTTTGCACATGTGCTCCATGCTTTGCAATTCAGTACAAAACAAAGCTATATGACATATGTAACATCAGCAGTGTCGTAGAATTACCAATGCAGGTAAATACCACCAGTGGTAAATATTCTGTTGGTAAAACCACCATGGCTCCCCAGCAGCTAATCTAATGGTGCTAGGACTAGAAATTACCACCAGCAACGAAATGCCGCATTTATTAATCTATTCATAGTTGTGACACGGTGCCTGGCTGCACAAACCGCTCCTCCAGAATCACTTCCCTGTCCACAGGACACACATAACCCACGCTTAACATGGAAGGACTTCTCCTTTGCAAGACCACGGCAGACATTATCTTATTTTAAGTGCTACGTTAGCGGATGTTCAGGCTGTCTTTTATTTTCCAATAGGAATTATTGGCAGTAATGCAGTTATCAACGGCAGTAACAAACGTAGTGCCTGGGTATAATGTTAGACTCTCCTCGTAATGGAGGGGATTTCTCCCACTGCTATGCTGTGGTGAGGCACAGTGGACGACGCTACACAAAGCCAACCAAATAAATATATCTTTCATGACGACTTGTAGCCAATAGCAGAGCAGTCCACGCGCCCGAGCTCTTTCTTCAGATGTGAACTTGTGCGAACAAGGTGTGCCGAAGCATCTCTACAATCTGCGAAAAGTCAAACAGGGCTCAGGGGTAAACCCAGAGATTTTGCGTCACAGGCATCAGACACTGTCCCGGAAATACTGAGCCCCTTGGGAGTCTGCACATCTGTAGCGGCGGAAAGCCCCCACTGACTTCAGAACACCTGCACTTGTTATCACCATCATCTTGCTTCTGTGTGAACGCTGACTGTCCTCTCTCGCCGTGTGACGTCGACAGGCCGCGCCCTGCCAAGAGCGACTGTGACTGCAGGGAAACATTCTGTGCTAAACAATAAGCCAAAAGGTACATGATTCTAAGAAAAATGCAAGTGTGTAGCGAGGTGTTCCTGTTCCGAGTCCAAGAAAAAGTGAATGCATTGATTTTATTTGTGGAAATGCTTCAGGGTGACATGTGCCTGCCCTCAGCTGAATGGAATCCCAACAACTGAGAGCCAGCAGCTTGAACTGTCAGTCATCTCATTAAACGCACCATTATACAAGGTGTATGCATCACAGCCGTGTAAGGGGGTAAATATACCCCCCCCCATGAACCCACCTGTAAAAGAGCAGTAATGGCTGGGCTGGCAATAGCATTACTGACGGCCGTAAACCACTGTTTGGCCACCTTCCGTTGAACCTCTGCCCAGTTTTTCTTATATTATGTTCATGAGCCCACTCTTCGTTCTTACAGACATCTGCAGGGTCTTCCCAGTTTTGTTTGCTTTATTCGTTTTCACCTTGAACATTTGCATTCGTCCTATTGCGATGTGTGTTTCCATGGACACCTAATTGATTCTATGCCACGCTGTTTTGCTCTAAATCAGTGCCTCTTGTTCAGTTGTCGCTTCACGCTACAAGTCACATTGCTGCCTGGGCATCTTGCAAACCCTGAATTATGTCTTTGGAAGACATTATTACAAAGTGAAGTCCATTTGCTAGATGCTGTGTACTAATTAGTCATGTTTGGGTCTCAGCTGAAGATAGCTGGCAGATGTTTTGTTTTCAATACATAACATACCCTTACAATGGGCTTTGAGCTGCCCCATGCTCGTGATTGGATGGCACTGTTGTATATCTCAGTTGTTTGCTTTTGGTTCGAGGGCTTTCTTCCCTACTCTTGTGTCTGTCCCACACAGTATCCCAGTGCTCTGATTGGATAAGCTGTATCCTTCTTCCTCTGGCTTGATGGGACCCTTTTTGAGGTCAAGCATAGCAGCGCTCAGGCACTGCTTTTCCGACGTGTTGATATCTGTGTGGGCTTTTAACCACTGCACGCCCATCACTACCATTCATTCATGGGCATGCCTTTCAAAAATCCTTTGTTATCATTGGTAAATGCTTTACGTTTTCCCTCCTTGGGGCAGTTGTGTTACCGCCATGTGGACCGACCCCGTTACGTGGATAATTGCATGTTTGCCAGTATGTTTGACTGCGAACAAACTTCTTTTTCCTTTTGTGTCTCTCCTTTGCGCTCAAGCTCATGGTGGAAGTGGCGCTTTGAATAGGCTTGCTTACGTCAACTGTATTACTTTACATTTTCAATTTATGTGCCAATAAAAGTCCAGTTAGGAATTTACAATGCTAATAGCTCTAACTCGACAAATGCGAGACCCATTGCCTTGCAAATGCTTATTTATGATTCAACACTAAATGCAAGTGTACTGGTTACCCTGGCCTCCCCCTTGTTTGTTCCTCTCCCCGGCACACACTTAGGGCCGTATTTATACTCTGGTTGCGCCGAATTTGCGTCGTTTTTTTCGACGCAAATTCGACGCTAAATTAACGCCAACTAACGCCATATTTATACTATGGCGTTAGACGCTTCGGGCGCCAAAGTGCCCGGAGTGTGCGTCATTTTTTAGCGTGAACCCCTTCCTTGCGTTAATGATATGCAAGGGAGGCGTTCCCGTCTTAAAAAATTACTCCCAGGCCTTTACGTGGTATTTATACTCCCGGGCAAAAATGACGCCCGGGAGTGGGCGTGGCCAAAAACGGCGCATTTGCGCCGCTTTTTAACGCCTGGGTCAGGCATGGCGTTAAGGGACAAGTGGGCTCAAAATGAGCCCAGAGTGCCCTCCCCTGCCCCCAGGGACCCCCCCCTGCCACCCTTGCCCACCCCAGGAGGACACCCAAGGACGGAGGGACCCATCCCATGGACATTAAGGTAAGTTCAGGTAAGTATTTTTTTTTTTTTTTGTGGCATAGGGGGGCCTGATTTGTGCCCCCCTATATGCCACTATGCCCAATGACCATGCCCAGGGGACAGAAGTCCCCTGGGCATGGCCATTGGGCAAGGGGGCATGACTCCTATCTTTACAATGATAGGAGTCATGTTGATGGGGGATGGGCGTCGTTAAAAAATGGCGCAAGTCGGGTTAAGACGATTTTTTCGACGCAACCTGACTTGCCCCATTTTAAGACGCCCTAACGTCATTTTCCCCCTACGCCGGCGCTGTCTGGTGTACGTGGTTTTTTTCCACGCACACCAGGCAGCGCCGGTCTGCTTGCGCCGGCTAACGCCATTCCATAAATATGGCGCTTCAGAATGGCGTTAGACGGCGCTAAATTTTTTGACGCTAAACTGCGTTAGCGCAGTTTAGCGTCAAAAAGTATAAATATGGGCCTTACTACATCCATCCAATCTGCCTTATGCTCTCCAACACACTCCCAATTTATTTGTTAATTGATTTGTTTTTAATGCAACCCAGCAGCTGCAAAGTGCACACTTCCTTTTTTGTGGTGGTGTGTACTTTGTTTTTTACTTTTTAAGATTTGAATTAACTTTTCTAACAAGCTTATTAACTGTTTTAGAATGATACATTAAGAATGGCAAAATGGTCACAGTGCTTCCTGATGCATAGACATGATGGTAAGAATGCCGGCTACTTATGCCCATGTCATGGCACATGCGCTGGCATGCGATTGGCAAAAAAAATCGAATATTGAGTAGGTCGCCTTTTTAAAGCTCAGTTTTGATGGCGATGCCAAAGCTTATTTAAAATTCGTGCTGAGCAAGAGCATTTAGAGGTAAATATTTTTTTATGTTTTCATTTAAATAATGATTGTGTGGAGCACAAATCTGGCTAGTGCTGTTTGGACCACAAAACATTTTGTACTTCAGTTCCTAAATGATGTAAAAGGCAACTCTTGAGTTGATGTCTTATGTGGCCAAGCAGTTCTTTGTAACTTGCTCATTTGAAGTGTGGTTTAAATTGATGCTCTTTAACTAAGGAATGTCTGCTTAGGAATTCCTTCCCACCATTTAGGCATCTGAGGATAAAAATATTAACCCATATAATGTAGATTTACTTATTATTAACTCCAAAAGGGCAATACTTATTTAGGACACAATACTTTTGTCAGATGGTATTTAGGCAACAATATTGTGGTTTAACACGGCTGGGCTCCCACTGGGCTCTTTCCTTCACTGCTTAGCTACATTCCATCTGCCCTATGATAGAGACATACAGGAATGGGCAGATAAGCTTAGCGTACACATGTGCTGAGGTGCCATGTGACTCGTTTTTATTGTAGTAAAGAAACTACAAGGAAAGAATTATCCTGATCCCATTATTAACAGGGCTAGGAAACGTGCATGTGACACACCAAGAGAGTCTCTTTTAGAACCAAGCATACTAAAGGTTAAGGACTCTATTATCTGTATGACAACATACAATAACCAATCTAATGCAGTGAAGAAGATTATCAATAAACATTTGAGAATACTGAATTCCAACAAGTTATCTTTAAGTAAGCCAATGTTCTTTTTTACAAGGAATAAAAGGTTTAGAGACCAGCTGATACATACGAGGCCTAGAACAGTGATGATGTCCCGACAGACTAATCTATGGATTCTGCCATCAGTCACTGGACATTATCCTTGTGGGCAGTGCACCGCATGCTCGTTCACTCAACATTCGAAATCTATAGACATTGGCCTGGTTAGGCGATGGGAGCAACTAACACATACAAATTGCAATTCAGAGAATATTATATACCTCATTACATGCCCATGGGAACTCAAGTATGTCGGGATGACCTCCCAAAAGATTCAATTGAGAATCGGGGAACAAAGAAGCACTATATAATGTAGAAAGGCATCCACTAAAATGATGGCCCATTTTTTTGGGACAAAGGACACGGTGACCGTGACATTAGGTGGACTGTCATAGTGAAGGTGGTTCAGAACCTTGTTACGCAAAGGGCACTTCTGGAGAAGGAACAACGTTGGATCAACCGACTTAAGACACATATCAAAGGGTTGAATGATAATGTTGCTTGGAATAGTTTGAACCAGCAATCAAAAGTAGCCAACTATTCCATTTGGGTATTCTTAAGCATGTGATGGCGAAACTGGGGTGACATAGGGTTTCTCTACAGTATGGGTAACATCAACCCCAAACTGATGAAAACATATGGGTATTGAGATGTACAAACCTTTACACAACACCCCTTAGACCATGCTCCATTAGTTGAGAGACTAGTAATTTTTTACTAAAGATATGACCGTCCTTGAGCATTACTACGTTAATGTGGAGCCGTCATATGGTCATTACACCACAGAGTATACCGAAATAATTGGGTAAGATGCCCTCCTAAACTGCATTTATGACCTTAAGTAGATGGTGTGGAATTACATGCCATTTCTGAGTATAATATCATGTAATAGGGAGGAAACTGGCACAAACGTGTCTAGATTTGTGTCCCCCCACTTGCCTCCCCAATTCACACCCCGCCCCTAATAAGTGAAGGACATTACACATGCCACCTATGTTGATCTAACATCCTGGTATGCGCACCAGTGTTTTCCTGGCAGCCACCTGGGGAGAACCACAGTAGGCCCCAGGGTTGGCTAATGGAGGCCGCGTGAGTACATGATCACCACGTGGGGCGTGGTCCTGACATGGTACACCGGCCTGCAAGATGCTGGTTAACTCACCAGTGTTCATGGGCAGCCACTTTGGGAGTAACTGAGGAGGCCCAAGGATTGGCCAGCTAGGACCGGGTCAGCACGTGCGACACACGTTGGGCATGGTCCCCGACAATACGCACCAACCGCCAAGATGCTGGATAAAAGCACTTGAGTCCGGAAGCCTGACACTGCAAACGAGCGGCACAGGCCTGGGGCGAGAGGACCATTTAGGTGAAATATGCTGCGTTGTCCACTTGACAACGTATGTAGTGGCGCAAGGGTTCCCCCATCACGATGGTGCACCACTACCGTGGCACTGAGATAGTTGGCAGAGATGCCACCATTGCACCGTTTTATAGCAAAGTTTGCCCTTCTGTTTTGACTTTACCAACCACCTCTTTCTCTTAGTGTGTGACTACAGGGGCATGCTCCCCTACTCCCCCAGAGAAGTTGAGTGGTTATCCAAGATGGGTGAGTTTGTAAGAGATTGCGGCACCTGTCACCATCTTGTGTATATCATTTTGTGGTGTCTGTTATATATTTATGTGGGTATGTGATTCACTTAGGTGATGTGTGCCAACATATACACATTTTATACCTTATGCATGCAACCATCGCTGGACGCAGATCGCCCGCCACATTCCTACAGGTGTTTTGCTTGTTCAAAGAATGCTTTTTTTATTCCTGACTGGTACTGATTATTATGAGAAGTGCAGTGAAGATACTTGAGAGAGTTGACTAGCATATGACTCAGTGTACATCTGTGTTTGTTTGTTGTCCCTCTTTAAGTCACGGCTCACTGCGCTCACGCGGGGTGGGTGCAGTGCGCGGGGGTGAGAGGGTGTGGGTGGTTTTGGGGTACAATTTAATAAAAAACAAAATAAAAAAAAAACGTACCTGCATGCCGCCCCGCGCCGCTCATCCATCTCCTCTGCTGCATGCAGGGACATGCTCCCAGCCTGCCTTGTGGCCAATCCTGATGATGCTGAAAGCACCATCAGGGTTGGCTGGGAGCACCCAGCGAGGGTGCTCCCAGGCAGGCTAGGAGCCTGTGCAGGCTCTCTCCAGCCCGGCAACGGTGTTGCTGGCCTGGAGAGAGCCTACTGCGCATGTGTGTTTGGTTGGCCCGAGACAACCAGCCAAACATACATGTGCACTGAGGCGGAGTGCTGTGTACTCCCCCTCATCACAGCCTGTGGCCCCACCCCTTTTACCAAAAAAACTATAATAAACACAGTTTATTATCGTTTTGTGGTAAAAGGTTTGCAGCTGCCGCAGCTGGCGGGGGGGGGGGTGACATTTCTCTGCCCAAATGGAGGAGCTGACCCTGCCCTCTTTGTTGTTGTTATTTTAGGGCCACATTTGTGTTTTATTCTATTTATAGGCGAGTAAAGGTAGAATGCCTTGCATGTATTTTTAGTATATTATGCATGTTCCACAATTCACTGAATAAGCTGTTTCAACTAACCAAGGCCAAAATAGAGATATACATCCTGATGAAAGGCAAGGACCTTAATGGGCTTCGCAAGGGCTGAAACATGTTGACATATTAGGAAGAGTCATTGGACCATAATAACCTAGAGCACATGTTGTGATTTGTTTTAACCATACCTACTGTCACTCTGAATAAAGGAATAACTTTGTGAACAGTAAGGTATTTTTATCTTTAGACCTCAGTAGGAGCTTTATAAGAACTCCTGCAGGTCGGAAGAGCCCACCCTGGCTTTTAGGAGCTAGGGTGGGCCCGGTGATGAAGCATGCCACTACTAGAGTAGGTGGGGGTCACTGAAAAACAAAAGAAAACTTTTCTGGACAAGAACGACCACAGACTAGCCTGTGATCCCAGTGGTGTCATTGTTTGCTGATGGGCTTAGGGATACTCTATTGTGATAGTAAGTACTAATTTTTATGAATCTAATAGGCACATTAGTCACTCTCCTGGCCTGAAGGAATGTCAATGTTTATTGGTAATCTGAAGGTGATGTACCTTAGGCTAAGAGTGCTTATGTTTCTATGCTGAATAACACATTCTTTGCTGCAGAACACTTTCATATTCCAGGGTTGTTCTTTTATAATTCCAGAATTTGTTTTAATAATTTTCTAACATGTTTTTTTTAACATTTATTTGATAGGTTTTGGAAAGTTTTAAAATCATGGACTATAGTCTTTTGTTGGGAGTACATGTATTGGACCCTTCTTCAAGAGAAAATAATGGTGAGAGCTCACAGAGTGCAACTGACAGACGCCCTGCGGGGCAGAGAGTACTGTACTCTACAGCCTTGGAGTCCATACAGGGGCCCGGGAAGTCTGTTGACACTGCTGTCATCACTGAGAGCACGTAAGTGTTTTGATCAAACTCTTCGCAATAACATTTTGGGATTCTTTCTGCATGTAGGTTCTGAACCTTCTATCTCTCTTCTCATGTGTGCTCTGTTTGTCTAGGGGATTGTTGAGGGGGGCCATGCAGTTTTTGCCAGGCCAAAATTTACCTCATTAGGAAACACAAAGTTTAGATGAATCAGAGATGGTGTGAAACCTCAGACAAGGCACCTTCCAACATATCAAAAATATGAAAATACAGTCAATTAAATAAAAGAGCTCACTCAGTAACTGAGTTCTAGATCCACAGAATAGTTAAAGGGTTTTAATACAAACTTTGGCAAAAAGGCGATAAAAGTCAGTGCCATAAAGGCTCTCAGTAAGTAGGGTACTACAGAGAAATGCAAAATCAAAAATTAGTCCACGTCCCAAATGGGAAGCAAAATCCTTGGTAGAACGGGAAAGTCTCTTGCTCACCCCCACAGTCAAGGGTTTGTATACATTATTTTCACATATGAAATTAAAAGAACTACAGAATCATAGTGATATGAGCAAATGTATCATTTAATTAGCAAATCAGAACACTGAAATATTTAACGTCATATTGTCTTAGCATCTAAGCACTATCCCACTACATGAATAATTATTTTACCCCTTCTATGCATCTAGCATCAGTTTAATCTAGCATCAACTAGAGATGCTTGAATAAACTAGGTACATCAAAACAACACTTTATATGAATGAATAGGGCACAGTGATCTCGTGGAAAGACCTTAAATGAATAGTTACAGTTTTGTGACTGAGCAGGGGAAAGTTTATCAAAGACAGCATGAACAGTGACAATGGAAATAAACAAAGAACATTCTACATGAGTATGTGCTTGAGGAACAACAGGTAGCGAGATGTGCGGCGGGTAGACAATAGTGAAAAAGGTCACATCCATTTTAAAAATAATGGTGATTAGGCCCAAATTGAGGCCTAGTTAAAAGAATCAGAAAAAACAATTCTGCACATTATAGGAATATTTCACACAAACAATAGTACTAGATCATTGAGGGCTTGTGTAATCGAGTGTGAAAATATGTTCTGCACGTTAATATTGAAGCACCAAAATATAAGAACTCAAAAATTCTTAAGAGGGCGATGCTCTATGAGTGCTTGTTTCCATTTTCAGCTGCACAAATATGCTTTAGGAATATTGAGTACCACTAAAAGGATTAAATAACTGCCCCTTAACAAAAGATTTTGTAATATGGTACTTTTAATGAGAGAATTGACAATTGAACCTCCTTCTTTTTTAATAGCGCAGTTTTATTCCATTTTACATTCGTTTTTACTGTCCTTTGTTTTATTTGGTTTTAATCATGAAAATCGTGCTGAAAATGTGTTGCTGTAGAATGTGATGTGCACTGTCTGAAAGGCAGATAGGCTGCCTTTCTCAGACTTAGGCTGGGGACACTTTATTTTGGCATTTGCACTTTGGTGTGAGATTGCTTGGAAGTTTAATTGCTGTTGGGCATATTGCCCTGTTCTTTTCGCCGCATCCTCACTTCCTGGTGGCCCTTTGGGTTGGGACACCGGCATTGGAAGGCAGCATTCTAGTAGTTCTCATGCTGCCTTGTACCTAGCAATTCAAGTAATTCAATTCACTTCAATTCAAAGAAGGCCGGGGCGGAGACACCGGTCCGAGTAATACGGTACGTTTAACAAGAGCCTTGGCAACGGGTCATCCTTACCTTTTCAATCGTGCAGTTTTACTCGTTTTACATGATTTTTCTCATTCTTTTCTTTTATTTGGTTTTAATCTTGAAAATAATGGTGAGCATGTGTTGCTGCTAAATGTGATGTGCACTGTCTGAAAGGCAGATGAGAGTGAGCTGGTCGGGAGTGCAGGATTTGGTTACTTTGAAGTTTAATTGCTATCGGGCATATTACCCTGTTCTTTTAGCCCCATCCTCCCTTATGATGGCCATTTTGGTTTGGCCCCAGCGTTGGAAATCAGCATTTTAGCTGTTCTCATGCTTCCTTCCTCCCGGCATTTCAATTATTTACAGTAGGCCAACTCGCAGATACGCCTCTGGCGTGCCAAAGGCACACCAATTGCAAGTCTGTGTCCTCCCGTCCATGCCTGGATGGCGCCAGGAATGCAGCCCCTCTGAAGAGAGACTTGCCCTCTTACCCTTCATCTGCCCTGCTCAGTTTGAGGGAAGTCTTCCACAATGATTGTCTGATTGGCTGGTGCCCGTGGAAAAGTACTTTTAAGTGTGTACAGTGTGGCTTTGTGTCAACCATGAACCTCCCTCCTCTGGCACTCCCCTGTTGGCCATGTGTGCTGCCTAGGACAATTATTACCCAATGCTAAAAATGTGCACCATTAACTGACGCTCTTTGGTTCGCCACCACACTGAGGTATTCAATCTGATTCAAGATAACTCACCTGATGTTATATTTCTTAATGAAACCTGGCTCCCTTCTGTAACCACCGCTGAACCCCTTCTAGCACTTTCCCCCAGGCTATAGCATCAAAAGGTGTGTGGACTCAGTGGAAGAGGGGGCCGCACAGTTAATATCTACAAATCTATTATAGCTTGTATCCTGGATGCGTGCCCCATTCAAGATTCTGAAAGTGCCCTTTTCCAGATATCAGTGACCAAAAGTTTTATCCTGTCTGGACTCTTAATTTACAGACCCCCAGCCTGTCAAACCCTTCAGTACAGCCTTGGTGAACCAGGTGACTTTTTAGCTCTTAAATCATCCAATTTTAGGAGATCGTGACCTTTACTTTGACCAGCCCAATGACATTGGGTCTTTGAACTGCTGGATGACTTAGCATTGCTACAACTGGTTCAGTTAGTAAGAGGTACTACACACACACAGCTCCTCATCTTCTATACTCAGTTTTTTCTAACCTTCCTAATTAAGAGGTAGCACCTCCCTGGCCTATGACCTGATCAGACCACTGTCTGATTTCCATGTCCTTATCAATGTTTAACAATATGAATACCACCACCATCAACACTACTATGAAAAGGCCCTGGCATAAATTTAAACTGGCAGAAATCAGCAGTTATATATCTGCCAATATCCCTCTGTTGGATGCCAACGTGGAGTGCGCTGAATCCAGGATAAAGGCCTGGCTCACCTCGAACCTTGACAAGTTAATACCCTGTGGGGTTCAGACCAGAAGTAAGCCCTCCACCCCCAGATTTACCGGGGAGTTGGTTGCTTAGAAAAAATACTGCAAAGTACTTGAGCAAGCCTGGAGAAAGTCCTATGAGGCAATGCAAAAACGACTTACATGAGCGCACTTTTAGCATACCACAAATCAATAAGGAAAACTCAAGCAGAATTCCTTTCTAATGAGATCTTAAATAGTAAAAATCCTCCAAAAGAAACGTTCTCCATTGTAAACAGCTTCACGAAACCAGTCACTACAGAGCCAGTTGAGGTCTTAATTGAACTATGCAACAATAAAGCAGACTTTTCGTCTATAAGAAAAACACCATTTGTATCCATTTCCCGCCTAAGGTCCCCGCCAACACTGAGGCCATTCTTGATCGGCCAGTTGACTTACAGCCTTGGCCAGAATTAAATGAATTAGCCCTCCTTGCTTTGTCCTCTTTCTCCACTTTTTGCTCACTAGTGAAATTTGGCACCCTGGATGATCCCCTCAAATCAGACTTTGTTATTAAACTCCCCAATGTCATCCTTCCTACATTTCTTGAGGTTGCCAATCTCTCATTGTCCTCGGCCATTGTTCCACACGCGTGGAAGCAGGTGACAGTGGTACCCCTGCTGAAGAACTCTCTTGACTCTACTATACTTGAAGGCTACCGCCCTATTTCCTTAATCCTAATACTAGGTAAAATTGTGGAAAAACATGTCAACAAACTCCTAACTGAGTTTTTAGAAGGCAATCACATTTTGAATATGTCCCAAAATGGCTTCAGGTCCAATCACAGTTCTGAATCGGCTGTGTTGACTGTAACAGAGTCAATTTGAAGAACAGCCGATGAACATGGCTCCTCAGCCCTTATCCTTTTGAACCTGAGTGCTGTCTTTGATACCATATCACATAAGGGGCTCCTCCAGTGCCTCTGTGATATAGATGTCCGTGGTAAGGCTCTGTCCTGGTTCGCTTCCTTCCTTGGCAAAGAGTCCTTTCAGGTACTTTCTTATCCTCGCTTAGACCATTGGAGCATGGTAAGCCCTACTCTTTTTAACATTTACATCATGCCCTTAGCGGGGATTGTGAAGTCCTTTGGCATTTCCATAGTATCATATGCAGATGATACTCAACTTATTGCCTCCCTCTCTGCTGATGTCTTTCAAGACATTGTTATGTTTCAGGGATGTATGCTGGAGGTGGGCACCTGGATGGATGACAACTGCCTTAAAGTTAACTCCAATAAAACAAAGATCCTGTTATTCGGTATGCATACACAGATAAGGGGTGATCACTGTTGGCCGGAGGCCTTGGGCCCTCTTCCATCTCCAAAGTCATCCATAAAATAACGAGGTATTTGGCTTGATGAGTCCCTCTCCTTTGAGACTCAAGTGAGAACTCTAGCAGGCTCACGTTTTGGTCTCCTGAGAGGATCATAACCTATCATCACCTTTTTCCAACACCACATTCGACAGATGATTATTTAATCTCTCATCCTGTCGCGCTTCGAATATTGTAACATCCTCTCTCTGGGTTGAAAAAAATACATTTTAAAGAGGCTGCAATTGGTTAAAAACACTGCGGCAAGACTACTGTTTTTCCTTTCTAAGTTCTGTTCCTCCTCTTGGCTCCTTCAAATGCTCCATTGGCTGCCATCGGGAGACCCCATTCCCTAAGAACTCATCATGCCCTATCTTTCTACCAGAGAAATTCACTCTGCAGAACTTAATCTGGCAGTGATCTCTCAATTCAAGAGAAAGAAACTGGAAAGTAGCTCCTTGCACCTTCCCTCTGGAACAGCATGCCTCCTGATTTAAGGAATACTCCAAGTCATCTTTGCTTCAGAAAAAAATGAAAACATGGCTATTTTCTACCTAAGCCTCTCAGTAGCTCCCCGTCTTTCTTGTTTCATTATGCCGGGCTACTGGGAACAGCGCTGGGAAACCCCGTTGATGGGGCAGCCATGCGCATTACAAATCATATATGCATAACTGACGAAAAATGAGTGAGTAGTTTCAAGCTTGGCCTGGAAAGGCCTTCTTTAGCTCACCCTGACACCTCCCCCGTACAGTTTGGTGTAAAACTACATTACCCCTGATGCAGAAACACTTAGGCTGCACACTCACTCATGAAGTAATTGTGTGCTGTGTCATTGCTAATTCTTAATTGCCTGTTGCCAGTGTTCCACATAGCAAAGTTATTAGAGTAGTATAACTGAATTGTATGTAGACAATACTCCATTTTGGCAACTCCTTCAAAGGACACTTCAGGACGCAGTTCGTTCAACCTGCACTTTTTTCATACTTACGTTTTTACTTTGGGCAAAGAAAAGGGCAACCGGCGGTTTCCCGCCAGTTTACCCCTGGCCCAAGGAATCCGCCATGGCGGCGCTGCTTGCAGCACCGCCATGGGGATTCCGACCCCCTTCCCGCCATCCTGTTCCTGGCGGTAAATACCGCCAGGAACAGGATGGCGGGAACGGGTGTCGTGGGGCCCCAAAGCAGACACTGAAAATCGCGATGGGTGCCACTGCACCCGTCGCACCCCTTCAACTCCGCCGGCTCCATTCGGAGCCGGCTTCATTGTTGAAGGGGCTTTCCCGCTGGGCCGGCGGGCGGCCTTCTGGCGGTCGCCCGCCGGCCCAGCGGGAAAGTCAGAATGACCGCCGCGGTCGGTCTTTTGGCGGTGCCCGCCGGGGTCGGAATGACCCCCTTAGTGTCTATCTCACTCACTTATTTTCCTTTCTGATCCTATATCTGCCTGCGCTAACAAAATAGGTATTTTCTCGTTTTTTCACCACATTGTTATATTCCTTAGTTTCCCTTAGCATGCAGAAGGCCGGCAGATGCCCCTCTGAGAGCTGAGTAGTAATAGCCTCTCGGTACATCGAGCTTAATTCAAGATATCATGCGCCTATACTTAAAGACACTCTTCTGCCCGATGTGCATGTTTTCCGGCAGCTGCTGCTACGGATGTGCACTGCAAGGCGGCTCTGTCAGGGCAGCGAGGTAGCAATTAGCGTCGCTTTAATGACCCGCTGCGTTCTCTCCTCTGAGACGTAATGCTGTTGTTTTTTTTCCACTCTTTAGTGTGTTTGTGCAGCAACATTTTGAAATGTGACATAAACAGTTTTCCGTTAGACTAGCGTGGCCTGTGTGTAGTATTCCCATGGATGGTTGTTGGTAAAGCGGGGCCGAGCTACATCTTGCGGGGCTGTCGTCGGTACACAATACAAACATCAGCTGTCTTAGTCGTGTTGTCTTTGGTTGTTGTAATACACCCTTTTGAAACAAGCAGCTGAACATCACGGATGTTTTCCTACTTCACTGTGACCTATGAACCCCGGAAGCATGACTTGGAAGCTGCTGCATCATATCAATATGTTCAGGAATGTATATTCACCCTTGCCTCACATAAAGGGCAAAAATAGAAAGGAAGCCCTGTCACTAAATGTCTCCCTCGGACTTTAGTTCAAAGCCTGTTATTACCTTACGGAGACTAGCGGCACACCTGATTTCAAATTCCACTGTGGCCAGACACTACCATTTGTTTGAGGCATGGTAGCAGAAACACAACTCTCCAGGCTAGGGCCTTATTTATTTATTGTTGGGCAGTGGTAAATAGATCCACCATTTCAAGAGATTTACATCTTCTGTCAAGGCGTCAGAGGAGTATTGACCTTATTTTGGTGCCGGTTTTTCCACCCAGGTGCCGTTTGGCAAAAAAATCTCTGGTGGAGAATCTATAATTTCCTGTATTTGCTGGTGGATTGTCTGCAACAGTGTGTGATTACTGGAAATGTACCATGTCAGTGCCACTATATCCAGTCTCTTTGAAATGCAGGGGGTGGGATGTTTCCCAGCACGTAGATGTTGTACTTACCTTTCCCAGGTGGTGTTTTCTGTAGGTAACTTCACCAGAAATGCTGGTGGATCCATTGATCTTAATCTGGTGCTTGATCCACCAACATTTCTTGAATAGTTAACTCCTAGCCTTAGTGGGTTGAATGGGAGCGACAGAGGGGTTACTGTCAGTGGAATATCTGCTATTTACTAAATCTGAAATCAGTGGTTCAACTGCCTCAGCAGGTAGTTGTAAATATACCAGATTTCAACAGATTCAGTTACCATCCTCTTTTAAATCAAGGTCTTTGATGTTATTTCAGTGGTCCAATGTTTTAAAATGTGCATTGAAACAGGTCTTGAGATGACCCCGTGCCTTACAGGTGCTTGTGTGCAAATAGAATGCAGTGAGCTTCTTAGTAGCATATGCTTAAGGAAATAGAACATGCTCCAGAGAGCGCTGGATATGTTTGAGTATGCCTGCTAGCTAGTAAAGTGTAGGAGACTGGACATACCCGATAGAGTCCGAGAATCACCCCAGAGAAAACCACAGTAATTAATGTCTAGATAATTTAATTTCCGTCATTGTTATTACTTTCTTTCTGACTAATGCGTAACATTGTGTAATCCCGCTCAAACCATTTATATTTAATGAGGCTTCTGTTTGTTGTGTTTTTTTTAATCACTAGAATGGGAGGCATTCCAGCTAAAAGCCATAGAGGAGAAAACCTGCTTCTGTTCATGGGCATCATTGATATTCTTCAGTCTTACAGGTACCTTTATTGTCTCCTCGCCAGTCCCAGTTTAATATCGGCATGGTTGGAAGGAAATGTATAGGTAAATTGAGAACGTTTGTTTGCTTGCCTCTGGGGCATAGACCTGCTCTTGAACCGGTGGTAGACAGCAGACCTATGCTACACATGGCACAGGGTGCACTATAGACCTGCCTGGAAGCAAGATTGAGCTTAAGGCAAGAACTGACTAGAAAAGTGCAGTTATTACAGAACCCCATAGACAGAAAGTGCAGAATCAGGTAAAAGCTGAATACATGATCACAGTCCGTGTTACGTGTGGCAGATCTGGTGGCATTATCCTATACAACCAGGAGTTTAGCAGGCCCTTATTGTTTATTGGGAGCATCAAAAGAATTTGTACAGAAATCCTGTACATAAAACATGAAAACAATACCTAAAACCATTTACAACTTGTCATGCTTCACAAAGCTTTATTTGGTGGGTAGGTGACTTACTCATGGACATTAAGAAGTAAGTTAAGAGAAAAACAAGAGTAAGTCACCTACTGCTCAAGTCAAGTATGTGTTTATTGAGTCCAAATAATGTGCAGTATTTAACAGGGAGTATAAAGGCTGAGAGATAGTACACAAACTATATATATTATTGCATTATAGCCAACTGCAGAGAGCTATACAGTTGTTAAAGGCCCTCAGCTAGAGCGAGCTATAGGCTCGAGCTGCAGGCGGGGGCCTATAATCAGAGAGAGTATACAAAGCTGAGGGATAGCCTAGGCTAGAAGGGCTATGGTAGTATTAGAACATCTTACACATTGAGAGTTGAATGTTTTAAAGTGAATAATGAGTAACAAAAAGACAAACATTGGGAAGCTGAAGAAGTCTGTAGCAGTCATTATTGGTCCTTTGGCACTTTGTTGCTGGCAGTGTTCTAAATATGTACATACTTCAAAGGAGGTTAAGTGGAGAGTATGGGGAGAGTGAGTTGATACAGAATATTAGTTCCATCTGCTCTCTAAATTGAGAAAGCGAGTCTCAAGGTGGTTCTGGGGTGTGAGGAGACACAGAAAAATTCTGCTGGAAAAAAGTTCCAGTGACGTGATCCTAATAGAGTGAATGGTAAGACTGTGCAGGTAGGAAGATTTGGATTTGTCAACTAAAGGGTGAGTTGGTACCATTTCTAGTCAAGTTGGGAAGGAGCAGCAATAGTCTGTCACTGAGGTAAACCTGAGTAGACAAAAATACTAGAGTCACAATTTTTAAGATACGGTATATTAGCAAGGGTGCATTCCCCACGGGAGTTCTGTTGTACCAGAAATCTTTATGTGGAGATGTGACTTCAAGGACTGAGTTTGGTTCATATTGAAGCAAGACTTTCAACAAAAGTGAGAACGTAATCATGTTGGTCAGCAGGCCCAGGATATAGATATGTGATGCCTGGAACCAGATACACAAATGGATGATAATGCTCTCTGTTGGCCCCTTTCAAAAGGGGCTTTGCTGACCTAAATGCAACCTAAAATGTGCCAAAGAAGGGTATATTCCCAATCCTGAATATGATTAGAAGATGATTTCTCAAACAAGCTGCCTTTGCTAATGTGGACATTCCACCAGCATGGTGCTTTTTCTACAACTGCAGACTTAGAGCCATGTTTTATGTATGCATATATTTATGTGTTATGTGTACTGCTTGAACCTAGCCAAAAATGAGCGTAACATTTTATGGGTTTTGCGTGATGGTCCCACCTGCAAAAGCAGATGAATATACACAAACCACAAGGTAGGATTGGGTATGTGTTTTGTTGAAGTCTGTACTTCTGTACATGTTGACAAATTGTAAATGAATGCCATTGTAGGCCACTTTCATCAAGCCTAAAATCAGGGTACTAGTGCTCACATCAAGGCTGATACTCATAAAAACTAGAAACACACACTTCCGTGCAGTGATTTTCATTTTTTGCCACATTAATGATATTGTTTGTTATTTTTTCGTTAGGTTAATTAAGAAAATAGAACATTCCTGGAAAGCACTTGTGTATGATGGGGTAAGTCACCTTTTCGATGTTTATTTAAGACATGTTTTCAACATTTTTTATCACTCATAAAATAATGCACAACAACAGATACACATAGTACCATCAACAGCAACTGACTAAGTATAGGCCAAAAAATACACCAAATGAAATAAATCCAGAAGTCTTATGGTATTTTTTTTAAATGGTGAGGGTCTGAGCTCCCAGGCATTACCCTCATTCGTGTATGCATACTAAATATCCTTCAATCATTGTGCGACTTTTTACCAGTACCATACCACCACTGTTTCTAGGACACATTTCCGTATTTCATCCAAGGACCTAATACATTATCTTTCTTCTTGGGACAGTCCCTATCTTGGTATACATATTTTTCAGCTAACATGCACCAGTCCAAAATAGAACACCACCCCACCAGGTTCTGAATCTCGAAGCAAACCCAACGCCTGTCAATATCTCCATCAGATCTCCGGGCCTGCTGGGAGGTGGGCTACCTCTGTTTCGGACTTTATTGAGCCTCTTATTCTTAAATCTGCAAATTTTACTGTGCTTGAGACTATTAATTTCCATCTCAAAGATCCGAATTGTAACCAAACCGCAACTTTGATACAGGATCTGAACACTCTTGGTCTTGCTCTGTGGAATTCCACCGCTTCTCATACATCAAGCCATCTTTTGGATCTGATTTTCTCGAATATGGTGGATGTGTTTCCTGAACCCATATCCTTTTACTCTGGACTGATCATTTTGTGGTTCAAGTCAAAATGGCTCCAGTGTTTTTTACTGTCAACTACAAATCTTCTCTTACTGTTAGAAATTGGTCCAAACGTGATGTTTCCATCCTTAATGAAGGATTAAAGAGCCCCTGGTCTACTCTAAATTTCTTATTCCCCAAAGACTGGGAGAGTTTTCATGATTGATTCACAAAGGGAGTGGATGATGTCCTACTACGTACAGAAAAACGTTTTAATCAGTTTCCCACCAGCATCCTGGTTTAATGACTCTCTGAGAGAATGAAAATAAAACAGTGCAAGGTGCTGGAGGGACGTTGGAGAAAGAAATATTAGGAAGTGGATAAAGCTAATTATAAAGCTCAGCTTAAGAAATATAATTGTCTGTACAAAGTAGCACAAACTGCATATTACGCTACCAAAATGTTAAATTCCCAAAATTGGCCCCAAAACTCTTCACAATAGTGCAGGAATTGTGGCATCCTAACAAACCTTCTCATCCTCTCGCATTATATCACTTTCAGTGTGAGGAATTAGCCTGCTTCTTTAGTTGAAAAGTCAGTAATATCTATGCACAACTGAAGAAAGATCGTACGTCTGGAGTGCATATGTCCAACGTTGGGAGTGGAGGTTGTTGACTCTAATTTCGCAGCAGAAGTCATTAGTGCTACTTCCCCTCGTACTGCTCTGTTGTTTTCTATAAAAGCATTGCACCACTTTTTAACCTCCTGCACCACTCCAACAGGTATAATGTATGAAAGGGGGTGCGTTACCCCGCGAGGAGGCTAAAAAAATTGTGCAGTGAATTTTACAAGATTTCACTGTACCATTCTAGGGTCATTTTGTAATGTCTGCTCAGGGCAGGTGTTAAAGTGAAGCTTGTGCATTAGCCTATGGGCCTCTCTGTGCTTTGCTGGACTAGCGCCACAATAGCATCAAAAACGTTGATGCTATTGTCCTAATGTGCGGCATTGTGCACTGTATTGTAAATACAGCGCTAGCATGGTGTCGTTAGGGAGCTGCAGGGTGACGCAAGGTAACTGGCACATCGGAGCCGATACGCTAGCTCCTTGTAAATATGCCCCAGAGTTCCTTATCAAGTTATGATCAAGACCGACCTGGTCAAAGGTTTTGGCCAATTTCTGTCCTTTGTGCTGCAACTTAAATGTTTCATACTGTGCCGTGAAGATGACCTTCATTTGAAAACTGAAAGAGGAGCATTCTATAAATTGCTTAAACTTATGAAAAGAAAAAATCTCTTATAAGAGAAATGTTAGGACATAATGGATACATATTCAGCAGGCAACCCTTCAACTTTGAGCAGGCTGCTACAGAAGGGAGGTAAATATTTTCCCTGAAGAAGAATCTGCTGGAAGTGCACAGAACATTTCTAACACAGAAAGCTTAGTTTATTAGTTTCTTTTGTGAGTCAGAGTTGCCTCCATAGAGTCTGATAGCAGCTCAAAAAGAGGACAACCCGTTCACCAAAGGAGCCCTGCCATTTTGGTTACCTTGGTATGGACGGCTAGTTACATTCTTATTACAAAATCCCCTGCAGGTGATATGTCCGTGTCCTTCTATCAGGTTCTACTTTTCTGTAAAGACATGGAGCAGTGCTGTAATTGGTGGGTTTACAAGTGCCCCATCCAGGCATAGCATGTGTCGGGGATGAATCTGTATGCCCTTAAAGAGAGTCCTTTCAAGCCAGGGGCAAAGGTGTTAACTGAGAGGGGAGATCCCTACTCCACTGATGACAGCAGGAATGGCCATTTAAACTATGAACATGCCTCTTAAGTTACTGCCTCCATTGGGTTTCACATTCACCTCCAGTGCAGACCTGCATGTCAGTGAGTACCTTTTGCTCTTTAGGTCTGCTCCACCTGTGCTTTGCAGCAGGCCAAGGGTCAGCTGCAGTCTTTGCACCAAACACTGCCTCAATGTGGTGGCTTATTATGGAAAACTAGTAATTAGTCAGTATTTTTCCACACAGTTGTTAGATCAATTAATCTTCTAATAAAACAAAAACGCAGTAGGAATACCAAAACGATAGGTTATATATTTTCTTGTCTTTCTTCCTATGTCAGGGAGGTATGCACATATACATTTGTACCGAGAGTGCAAGTAAAGGTCTATTGGATTTGCACTAAAGAGACCCAGAAGGTATGTGTCTTGTAGCTACATTGCCCTTGAAACATTCTTCTCAGGCAAACTAACACGTGTTGGCCAGGTGCAGACAAATCACAGATTTATTGATCTCTTTATTTATTTCACTATACTGTTTTACAAGGAGAAAATCAGCTCTGCAAGTTATGCTTTTTATGCCTTACTGTCTCTACACTAATTCCATGTCAAAGTAATATTCCAACTTTATATAACTTTTCTTCCCTTTTTATGGCTTGCAAGCACCTTCGTGTACTGAAGCAAAAGCCAATGCTCACCACACAGATTTCACTGTTTGTGCTGAGGTTTTGCTACATACGTTGATCCTATTGACCCCATGAGCGAGTGGTAAAATGGTGCCTGTCTTAACACCAGCGCCCTTTACAAAATTAGCACAAATTGTGCAAAATGTTGGCGTGGGCCCTTAACTGGATGCACCAGGAAGTCATTTTTCATGTAAAACTTTGTACAAGGGGTATTAATGAGAGGAAAACGAGGGTAAACTCAGATGCTGCATTTACCGTGCAGCTCTCAGAGCTGAGACTCCTAAGTACTTAACAAATAGAGGAACCAGAAATAAGTCATGCTATCACCTCAACCGTGGCCAGCAAAATAACAAAAGATTATACCCAGGTCTGCGACTGATTATACCCAGGTCTGCGACTGGAGGTGAATTTTTGACAACGTTCCACATACCATCCATCATCTTTTTGTGTTGGATCCTTCACATAGAAATTGAGGTCCATATTTATACTTTTTTAGCGCACCATTTGCGTCATTTTTTGACGCAAAAGCAGCGCACACTTTTGCGCCAATTTTGCGTCAAAAAACGACGTGAATGCGGCGCTAAAAAAGTATAAATATGGGCCTGAATATCAGAATATGGGCTATGTCAATAATATACTGACCTTGTGACTACCTCACAACAAGTCCACATTTTGAATAGTGTGCTTCTGACAGATTTTATCTTAAGTGTTTCTCGAGAGCCCAATGATAAAGCCGCATTCACCTTTTGTGTACTGTTTTGACTCCAATCTGCATCTTGTAAGACACCTTAGTAAAGAGACCGTGGTTCTAAGAGTTCAATTCATGCTGGCAACTTCCTCTGGGTCATTATGTCTCATGGTACTTTTCTCTTCTTAAGGCTGTGGTTTTTAAATCTTTTATACTGAGCCAGCCAGCCCCTTCAGTAAAATATTTAAAGATATGGGTTAAACTTGGGCAGAGACTCCCGAAATGATTGACTAATTCTAAAACAAAGGCATGCTACATGTTGGTGGTGAATGGTTTTCTTCTTTGACTAAATGTGGTAGAACGTTTTCGTTTGATTTTATCCTGTGCAATGATACTAATAAAAATATGTACATTAAAATATTTTAATTCTGCTCCCATGCTGTCCACAAAATTGATGAACCCTTGTATGTGCTCTCACAATCAATATATAAAATATGAGATGTCTCTTTCTTGACAGACCCTTGTTCCCGTGGCCAGCTTGGAATTATCTTTGCAGGCCCTTCTCTCACAGTTAAAAAAAACACTGTCCTAAGCTGTACGTACGAAGTGCCCTCATGTGAAAAAGCCTTTTCCAATAGAAATACCAGATTCTATATTTGTGTGCTAACATCTTAATTTTTTTATTTTCATGAAATTATCCCTGGAATCCTACTAGAACCATTTATGGTAGAATTTAACTGATGTTTTTTGTGCATTTTAGGACACTGTCTCAGTCCACCGACCAAGCTTCTATGCAGACAGATTTCTAAAGTTCATGAACACCAGAGTCTTCAAAAAAGTGCAAGGTACAGTAACTACGTTTTGGGGCTAAATTGCCTAAGAACAATAAAGCTCTATCAAGTTTCACTTCACATGATTTAGCATCATGCTATCAAACACATGATTTTAATTTCCACAGTAATTGCAATTAAGTGCTCACCCCATAGAAATATAAAAATATTTAATTTTAGGATAGAACAGGAAATTGATCAGTTGTATTGTAGATGACTATATATAGATTGTACTTAATATGCAAATTATACATTTTGAATCTATGTTCCGACTCACTGTCACCATTGTGTATTTGATTTATGTAGTGTAACCATAATTTGTTTGCCAAGACCAAGACTTTGCACTTGACAATGGTTGTATATCCCAAAATAATTTAGCATTGTTTACTAAATTCCAATTTGCACCTCAGTTCTCTTTGTTAGTTTTGGTTAAGCGTAGGCATTTTTTTCTGTTCCTGAATCAACACTGGTTTCATATAATTGTGTCTTTTTGCCTTTCCCTATGATTATTGTAGTACAGTTTGCTTGTTGTTGTTGGTCTGGTCGCCATATGTATCATAGATGGTGTTTAACAGTATGTTTCTCCTTCTTCCTATGCCGTCTTCCTCCTGACCTCCACCTCCGATTTCCTCCGCTTTCCTCCCCTATCTCTCTACACCCTCAGTTGCATCACTATGTTGTTATGTGCATTTCTCTCTTCATAGCACCTGGAAAACCCACATATGACCTGTTGTACTCTTAAATCTGTATCTCTGATTGTTCCCTATAACGCGCCTTAACGTCAATCTAGTAGAAACAGCACTATGTAACACCATTAAATAAATAAATACCGATATACTACTACTACATTTACAATGAATGTGCACACTTACAATTTCGACTCCACATGCACTAGAACTTTCATTTCTCCAGAGATTCTTGACACCATTTTGAAGAACCACAGTGTGGAATGCGTGGCCCTGGATAACAAGCTGTCTATATTTTCGTGATAATAATTTAGATACAGAATGTTTTTTTAGTTAAACAGACTCATAGCCACGGACTCGTCACAGAAAAACAGTATGAGGCATAAAGTTCTAGGATCACTCTCAGGTGGAATTAGCCATAACAAAGTACACATTATGGGACGACACAAACCAATGATAGTTGTGAGTTTGAAAGCCATTGCCTGTCATAAGGAGTGGATGGTACAAAACACAAAAGATGTGTGATAACTACACACAGATGTGTGATAACCATGGGCACAAGCTCCATAGAGTAGGGAACGAGCAACCCTGTAGAAGTGGAAAATTAAGGGAGGCACCTCAGGCAAACATTAATGGGGGGTCCAAGTTGCAATTTGGAACACCACCCAGGCTTCTCATACACGATGTGTCAAAATGCAGAGGGGGAAGGAAAACGTTACTTATCGCTAGGTCTTACTGCTCACCCGTCATAGTAAAAGGGTGGTGCACCACGTCAGTACTGACCCTACAGGATATGTCATTGCAGTGGGGACTCTGAGGGAAGGGAGGTTAAACATAAAGAAGAGCATGGGTGGGGACTCTGAGGGAAGGGAGGTTAAACATAAAGAAGAGCATGGGTGGGGACTCTGAGGGAAGGGAGGTTAAACATAAAGAAGAGCATGGGTGGGGACTCTGAGGGAAGGGAGGTTAAACATAAAGAAGAGCAATGGTGAATACACCATATACTTTATCGGTAGTGTGTCAGCGCATGTTAAAAGTAAATGAAATTACATCAGTAAACTATTCATTGAAAGTCGACATGTTTCACTGCTATGAAGAGATTTAGCACAGACTCATCAGGTCTGTATTAAAACCAGCAAAGGGTCAAAAGACTGGATCGCAATAGATTCACCGCCTCATAGTGAGCTATGGCGTGTTTGGGGACAGAATATTTTTTAAAGTATCCAAAATGCCTTGTGTAGCATTAAACAGTAAAAAAATGGAAACAATCTTGATATTGTTGACTGTGTTACTGAGTCATAGTGCAAGGTAACACAAACAGAGTATTCTGTTTGTGTTTAATCAAAACCCTTTAACACAGATACATACATGCAAGTTCCATGTCAAATTCACTAAGTAGCGGGACACTAAGTTTGATGTAATTGGTATTCACTGTGGGAAGGAGGATGGCCTTTGTCACCGACAGCGGTCACTATTTATGGCCATCCTGTATAATGTTTTTAACAAAGAATTAAAAGAGAAAAAGACAGACCTCTGTAGATGGCAACAATAACATTTATATAAAACAAACGAGTATGAGTGGAAAAATGCAAAGGAGTATAAGACAATTTGAAGAGTGGTCATACGTGTGTCAGCTAAGATTAGGTGTGCCTTGGTGTGTGGTCTTGCTTTTGGTGCTGACTAATTAAAGGAAGTAAGTAGGTAGGTAGGTTAATGGCATTACACAAAAATTGAGTGAACGTGTTGCGAATGACCTATCCAACACCAAAATTGCGTGGCACTCTGTCACAAAGAGACAGGAAATATTGTAATTCAGAAGGAGACGTGAAACTAGCAGAAAAAACAAGTTCTGTTATCACTGCATGCAATGGTCTCACTTCAGCTGACACTGGACTATGGAAGCCCATATCAGCTCTGGAAGATATATCGCCAATGGATAACCAGAGATTGCATTCATGTCAAGGAAGAGAAATAGTGATGCTGAAATTTATTATCAAGATTTTGATGAAGACACTGGTAAGGAGTTTCACTGGTATCGGTTGTACAGAGGTGAAGGGGTGGTCTGTGGGCCCTCCAGCATGAGCAGCACATATACATTGCTGGCTGAGATTCTCCCACTAGACCTGAGAGGTAGCCTGTCTCTGCAGAGTATTTGCATTGTTTCCTTAAGGGAGACATCAGTACAAGATAACAGGCAAGAATGAATAAATATTCTCCTAAGGGACTGCTCTTTGGCACCCAAATCGGACATTTCCCTATGGCAGTACCTGGCTAGTCACGGGCTGTTGCTTGTGGCATCACAGTCTTGTTCAATAATTTTAGATTTGCAGCAGAAGTCATTGTCCAGCATCTTTAACTTAAATTAAGATACCTGAAATTGGTCATGGAAAGTGTTGTGAACATCCTTTTACTGTCCACGAACATGGCACATCAGCAGATTATATGGAATTTTGTTGTAAGGTAAAGCTTCCTTGTGAATTACAGATTGATACGCCCCTCCAAGAGAGGCCGAAAGTGTAATTGTAATCAGCGAGCAGGGTTCACTCTGCATTTACCCTGGTGCAGTGTTCACCAACTCGCTACAGTTCAATGTGCTCCCCCCACACCACATAGCTCTCACATGTTCCTAGTTCTGTTTTGGAGCAGGCATTCAGAGGATTTCCCGTAGCCTCCTCTGCACTATCTCTCCATGACAGCTTCATGGTACTAAGCCACTTGCTTCTCATTAGACAGAAAGAGTGATGTTGCTCGCATAATTTTGGCCAGTCTCCTAATAGCAGAGATGAGTTTAATGGAGGCATTTAAACACATCTGGTGCTTAAATACACTCAGCAAAGTGAGAAGATTGTTAGTAGAGACACACTTTGAAAAGAACAAGTCTCAACATGGGAGGTTCGGTTTAACATAACGAATAGCTACATTTCAGAAAGAACAGTAACAGGTTTACATGATTACATATAGAAGAGATAAGACAAACTCAACATTGGAATTAATACAAGTATAGTGAAGTCAAAGAGGAATAATCATAATTTAAATGCAGAGGTGACGCTGTCAACAAAGTAGTGTTCTCAGCAGTAAAGGTTAATGGATCTCGTGGTTCTTATCACTTAATATAAATGTTTGCTATATGCCTGAGATGCAGTTAGTGCAGATTCCTTTTCATCTGATTTCATGTTTCCTTGTATGTTTTTCCTTCATGTAATTAAATTCCTTTGGGTATGTCAGAGATGTATTTCCTGGTTGTTTCAAGGGCAGTTCTTTATCGTATTTGCATCTGGGCCATCCAGACGCAACTTGATGCTCTGCTCAAACAATCAAGCATATGACTAAATGAACTATTTATCTTTTCTGATTTACTCAAGGTCGGCACAACTTTTCTTCTGGTGATAGTTCTCCCTTGTGTTCCTTCAGTCTGGTTGCTAAAAACTCATGGAGTTCCACTAGACCCTTTTTACAGTATGAATGAGATGCCAACCCTAAAATGTCTGCAGTGGTTCATAGTTTAATGGTCACCAGCACTTCAGGTGTTAAAATAATAATTTCACAGAGGCACAGGCCTGCTGACATTTTGGAATCTAAGTCATAGTAACAACTAGCAATATGGTTCTCCTGCTCAAGGTGGTTTTTGCCCCCAAGGTTTGTATGATCCATTTGCTTCCTTATATCTCATCTTCAAGGTTTTGGTAATATTTCTGCATTAAAACCTTCTTTGCTTTGTTTGGGGTCTGGTCAGTGTCTTTCTCCTATATTCTGCAGCACCTACATCTTTGGTTATGGTTTGAGGCCCCGACTTGGCTTTTGACTAGTCCCTTTTTCAACCTTTCCCTTCACCACCCCTGTAGATCAAGCATCTGAATACTTGTCTCATCCTAAACTGTTCTAACTTCTTCTAGGTTCTCACTTGAACCTAGATGTCTTATTAGGCTTTTCATATCTTACTTCTTCAGAATGGAACTCTATATAGGCTTTCTCAGTTATCATATAACAAACTCCACAGAGAAACAATTGACTTATATCTCCCTGATGATCTACTTGAAAGATGGTGAGATCATGTGGTGTTTGGCTATCACTTGAGGGCCTCTATCTCTTGGGCCAATGTGACTATCAACTTGAAAGCCTTTTCTGGTGACTCTTGTGTAGCGCCACAGAAGTTTCAGGTGACATGATACTTAATGGCATCAAAAGCCACTGAGATGTTTAGTAAAAATATAACTGTGGGAAGGTTTTTGTACAGGTCTTCCACTAGATTCTTATGGGTCCAGAATACTTTATATTGTAGCTGATGGATCACAGTTAATTGCAGGTTTTCATGAAGAGTGGGGGTTGGAAATAGGACAGACATTGAATGGATCTGAAAGGGAAAGTTGGTCTTTTGTCAGAGGGGCAATGGCATGTTTCACAAATGAGGTATGTTCCCTTCAGCAGTGGTTCTGTCATGAACTGAAGCAAGATTTCTTAAAAGGTATTGGTGACCCCCTGCAGGAATTAGAGCTAGAGGAGAGGGGGCAACAGTGGTTCATGATGGCAAACTCTTATGATCCAGGGGTCCCATTTGTCTCTTGAATAACTTAGTAACCCTGGTAAGGCTGGAGATGTATGATTCCTGAGTTGTAAAGATTGCTTTTTCTACAAGCAATCTGTTATCCAAACCAGATTTCATCCAATGATGTTGTAGTCCCCTGTGGAAATTTCAAAGGGCTATGTGATCTTTTGAGAACTACTTGTTGGTAATGTACAGGCTGATTTTTGTGTAGGATGTAGGAGCCAAATTTTCAATTGTCTCTCTTCTGGACGAAAAAAGGATTATTTTTTTATTCAGTGGACTCACTGACACAGTTGAGTTGGAACTTGAATTGAAGCGTGTCTGAAAATCTTCAATTCGTGTTGGCCATATACCTTTAAATCTGGTGGCCTTGGTGTATTTTAGGGTGGGAACATCAAGTGAAATCAAAAACTGATCATATCAGCAAAAAGGCTTTGTGTGGGACTTGTTGATGGAAACGTTCCAACATATGTCAATGTTGTAAGCTTGATAAAAGCATGTGTCAATTCCTTGAAATGCTGCTAGACTATGAAGCTTTTATAGGATATTTTGCAGTGGTGATGACCATTCTATTGGTCTTTCAGACAGATTTTGAATTGCCAAAAAGAAAGATATTCTTGGGGGTGATTAACTCATTCAGAAAGACAGGGTGGTGCTCATGAAAGGCTATCATGGGATCTAAAGAGAGGGTAGAGCTGCTATGGCTCTAGTTCAGTGATCAACTAGCATTGATAATAAGGGGGCAGCTCAACCCTTTCCTGAAAGCTATTCAGTGGGTTCAGAGTTCAAGGTGATTTAAATGGCGACTGATCAACAAATATAAAAAGAATTATGAAAAGTATTTCAGAATACACTGCTAAACATTTGGCTTGTCTCTCTACTGTCTCCCAACATTCCTAATGGACAAGGCAGACCTAAGACCTCTTGTTTCTTAGGAATAGTGTTTCATTCAATTTTGACTGCCAGTATGGATCTAGTTAATATCTTCCTGCGAGATAACAATCTTTTATTATAATTGTTCAATATGAGACAAAATATGGCAAAAATTATCATTCCTATAGGCCTATAGTTCCCTTGTGTGAGAGATAAGTTAATTAAAGGCATCTACTGTACCATGACGTTTGTGAGAAAGCAGTCAGAGTCCATAGCCTCTTGTTACCAAAAATGGCATCCGTAATTGTGATGTCACGGTGGCCCAAAAGGTTAGGGGTGACAAATATACTGAACGTTGTTCAGAAGAGCTTTGGTTGTCAGAGCTACTTGCTGGATTTTGGGTTTGCTCCCCTGAAATTGTTGAATGAAGGTAATCATGAATAATATGTAACCAGCATAAATATTCCTTTTTTCCAACCAATGTTGCATCTCTTGCAAGTCATTTCCTGGTCATTCAAATCTCCTCTTTTCCTCTTCGGTTATGTAGTTTTGTCAAGTGATGCTAACCATAGATTGATTTAAAGGAATATTTGCTGACTTTGGGTTCATATCTAATACTGTGCCTTGATGAAAATATATGGGGATATATTACATACTGCCCCACTCTGCACTGTGCAAGGACGGTGCTTTGTTGCAACTCCCTATGCTTGAGGACAAAAATGCAAACCCTAAGAAGCATAGAACAGAGAAGAGCTGTACATTTTGCAGCAGTATTTTGGATATCCAAAAAAATAGGATTCACCATTTATTTTTAAACATACAGATTCAACTGAGCGAACTGATTCGACTGAATTCCATGTTTCTCAAGTTCAGTTAACAAACATGTATGCATGAATGTAAAAAAAAGTCAGGTGTTGCAGCCTGTCACAAGTGTTTTAAAAAGGAAGCACAAACTCAGGGCCTGATTACGAGTATAGAGAGTGGCGGCCCCCGCAAATCTTGGGGGGGGGGAGGCAGGGGTAATATATATATTGTTTTAATACCTGTTCTGCTGCCGGCCAACTCGCTCCTCTGCTCTTCCTGATGCTGTCCCAGCAGTCCCTGGGGCACCAGCACAGGCTGCCACTCAGTAATGGTGCTGCTCTCATGCTATACCTAGCATGAGAGCAGCGCCAGGATTCGCTTTGTCTCCCACTCAGACAGCGCATGGGAGTCTGTGCTGTTTCTCCAGTCTGGCTGTGCAACACAGCTGGGTTGGAGAAACCTAAGTGCTCATGTCAGTTTGGCCAGCCTAGGATGGCTGGCCAAACTGACATGCACACTTTTAAGTGCACTCCACTGCCCTCCCCTCCCATGGCCAGGCCCCACCCCTCACTGCACACGCTGGCTCTTAGCCAGTGGGGGGACACTGAGTACAGGTGCTATTTATTGCACCTGTTAAATAGTGATACTGTAGCGTACGTTATTTATTAGGTGTAATAAATAGCACCTATTTTGTGTTTCTGGGGAATAATTTATGTTTAACACCAAAATCCACATTGTAAATAACGTGTGCTTACACCTGCCGAAATTTAACAAAGATTGAGGTATTTAAAGCATCTTATAGTTATGGATACGTTAAATAACACTCAACTCTTAATTTCAACCCCTGCTCAGACGTGTTTTTGGAGGGATCGGAAAATAATGACCCATTCGTAATCAGGCCCTATGGTCATGGAGGAGATGTAATGACTAAAAGCTAATTTTAGACAATCAAGTACAGGGATTTTATGTGTAGGCAAGAAGGAAAGAGAGAGGTGGTGTTCCAGCTTTTAAACTCGGTCAATTAGGTTCAAAACCAGCTAAACACAACGGGGGCACGTTTAACTAAGAGGGAGGTGAAAGTTTGGTAGACGCGTTTTCCAGAGAGTGTGGAATTGTGTGCAGTCGGCACGTGTCATAGAAATGTGTGACCAGGACTATACAAACACAAACACATTTGATAGATACACTTACTTTTTTATCTACTACTTAGATAATCAACCATTGACAATATCAATAGGGTCGTGTCAATCGTTTAGCAAATAAAAAAGTGCAGGTGCCCAAAGCTCTGCTATGAAACGAGGCTGCTGCAATTAAATGTGCGAGCACTGAATACTGAGGCGGGGTAATCTTAAAGCCATTTTGGGCCTTTTCAATCCATTTACAGCCACTCCCTGCCCCTTCAGCTCACTCTTGCAACTTTCTGTTTTATCACTTTGTGTCGCTTTTCCGTTTTTCTCTTCCTCCGTCTTTCCTATATGTGTCTTTCGGGAAATAACTCAGTGACAGCTGTATTCTTAGTGTAAAAGGTCATTTATTAGGACAGGGTTGCATAAGCAAAATAACCTTAACTTTTATAACGTAAACCGTAACTTTATTAACGCCCTCCCTTTAACATCTGCCTCGCTCATCCTTCCCCTTCAAACCCTTATTTCGTTTCCATTCCCCTACGCACTCCCCTTTTCCTTTCATGCCCCATTTGGTTCGTGCGTACCCCCACTCAGAGCCTTCACCTGCTTGTTTATTCCCTGGAAGGGTGGCCAAGCCCGCATCTGGCTCACCACCCTCCCCCATCTACTGCTCGCTCTCTGCTGCAACCTGCCCTAACTGACAAGTAAACCTCCCCCCTTTTTTGCCCTACCTCTAACTTCCATCCTTCAAAACTCTTCTTCCAATTGCCGGGTGGGTGGGAGGCCAAACTATCCGCACGATGGGTCCGCGCGAAAAGAGGCCGGTCCCTCCACCCCCACCCCTTTTTATTCCCACCCCTAAGACCCACCCCCACTTACCTTACTCCCAATCCCCTGTCCCGCCGTCACTTCCTTTCCCCGAACCGTCCCGCGGGGAAGACTAGAGCGTTGCTCTATGCTTCCCGCGGGCCCCCTCATCGGGAAATAACTCAGTGACAGCTGTATTCTTAGTGTAAAAGGTCATTTATTAGGACAGGGTTGCATAAGCAAAATAACCTTAACTTTTATAACGTAAACCGTAACTTTATTAACGCCCTCCCTTTAACATCTGCCTCGCTCATCCTTCCCCTTCAAACCCTTATTTCGTTTCCATTCCCCTACGCACTCCCCTTTTCCTTTCATGCCCCATTTGGTTCGTGCGTACCCCCACTCAGAGCCTTCACCTGCTTGTTTATTCCCTGGAAGGGTGGCCAAGCCCGCATCTGGCTCACCACCCTCCCCCATCTACTGCCAACCAGCACCAACCCACTTGGCGTTGTGCTGCCCCACCCCCCCCCAGACACGCTACTGCACCCCGCGCTACTCATTTCTTGTTTGTAATCCACAAATTCTCTCCCCACAACTCTTCAACCAGCAGTCTCAGATCTGTCAAATAATACGCATTCCCTAGTGTGGACAAGTGGACCCCATCATCTCTGAATAAAGCTGCCTCCTGCTCCGTAATATTTTCATGCTTAAGTATCTTTATCCCCTGAGCCCAGCAGAACACTCTCATTGCTCTGTTAAGTTTCCTTCGAGCCCGTTCCATGGCTCCGTACTTTACTGCCCCTCTCCACACCCTACGTGGAACAAGCTCTGTCCAAACCAAGCATGTACCATGCAGTTTTTCCTTGAGAATCTCCAAGTCCCTCTGCATGTGCTGCAGTAGCGTGAGTCCTGATAATTTTACCAAATCATTCTCTCCCAAATGAATGATCAACAAATCGGGACATCCCCAGTTCGATAAGTTAGTAGTGATGAAAGGAAGCAGGTTACCCCACCGCATTCCGCTCTTCCCCCACCATAGCACCTCGTGCCGTCTGCTGGATAGTCCCAAGGCCCGACCATATATCTGCTTCTCGGCGAACTTCGCTGCCCAATGTACAAATGAATGGCCGACCAGCCATGTCACCGTCTTGCCCTGCGATGGACCAATCGCATCTCCTGCAACGGAAAAATAACTGTAACATGTGTTTTTGAACATCCAAAACCCCCCCCCCCCTCAACCAAAAACTTTGAAGCTATCCCTCCTCACATCTCAGGGTCTAACGTATCGTTCACAACACCTTGATCTCCAGCGGCCTATTGCCCTAATCTTTGCCCAGTCCCAACCCAAATGCGCTGCAGCCGTGGCCGCCCCAATTCTGAATGAATGCGTGCCAAAATCCATGGCCTGACGGCCCACACGTCCTAAAGCCATCCTTAATACTCGCAGGAACTGAAAACTGGTGAGCTTGGAGCCTGACCTGTGTGTGAAAACCCCTTCTTCTTTTTTCAACCTGCCTGAAAATTGCCACTTACTCCATTCCGCAACAGGGCAGGCCAACACGTTGCCCCCTTTTTCTAACCATACCCACTTACCCCTGCCTAGTTGATCGGTTTTTGATCGTCTAAGCCAAATCCCTAAACGGCCACCGTGCGCGCACACATCCTTGTAGCGTACCCCCACCGCCCTGCCAACCCCCAGCAACTCTGACACTCGGAAAGCTCCAAAAAACATCCACACCATGCATAGTCGAAAAAGTGCCAATTCGTAATCGTCTGCGCAACATACCGGCAGTACGTGTAACAACTCCAGTAATAAATCAAAATCAATGGGCTCCCTGGCCGCTCTACCCTCTACCGATCTAATCCTGCCCCAACCTTTCAGCATCCTTCCCAGCAGATCGTTTCTTGCCGGGTCGTGATCAAAAAACAATTTCCCATAAAACGATACCCCTGCCAATTTTCCCCCGATAGTGGCTGCTGACAGCCCTTTCTGAATCATATGCAGCACAAAACGCAACGCCCGATGCTCTAACTGTCCTTTGCTTTGTCCCCAAAAACTTCCTATAAACCGTTCAAAAAACTGAAAATCCAACCAAGCCAGCCGGTAACTTCGCCGAGTAGATTCCGCTAAGGACATCTCCACCAGCCCTGTGATCATGCCCCCCACTCCCAAATGTCTGCCGGGACCGGTGTCTTGTTCTGTTCTGCTCCTGGCGCCAGGTTGCTGAAACGCTGCCACTGTGAACGAGACAGGGAATCCGCAATCTCGTTGAAAACTCCTGGAATATGTACAGCTTTAAATATCACATTCAAAGATAAACATTGCAACATAAAACGGCGCAACAAGCGCAACACCCTCACATCCCTCGCCTTCTGTCTGTTCACCAGCTCGACCACCGCCATATTGTCGATTCTGAATAAAACTGTCCTGTTTGCCAATTCCTGTCCCCATACCGCCATGGCCACCAGGAGGGGAAAAAATTCCAAAAAGGCAATACTTCTTCCCTGTTTTAACCATAATGTTGGCCACGCCTCCGCGCACCACCGGCCGTCCCAGAAAATCCCAAAGCCATGCGCTCCCGCCGCATCCGAAAAAATCTGCACCTGCCACACTGTCTCTTCTTCACAGAACCACATAGATACCCCATTGAATTGTTTCAAAAATGCTTCCCACACTCTCACATCTTCTCTAAGTCCCGTCGACACTCTTATTCTGTGGTGTGGCAAAACTGCACCCGACATGGACAAACCCAATCGCCTACAGAAAGTCCTTCCCCCCCTAACTACCCTGCAAGCAAAATTGAGATACCCCAACAGCTTCTGGGCTGTCCGCAAGTCAATTTTTCGTGCCTCTTTCACAAGACCCAAGAAAACCAGTATCTCCGTTACCTTCTGTGCTGGTAATCTGGCCGTCATAGTATTGGAGTCCAACTCAATACCCAGAAAAGTTAGTACCGCTGCGGGGCCTTCAGTTTTTTCGGGTGCCAAAGGCACCCCCATCTGTTGTGCCGTCTCCTGAAAGATTGTCAGGGCCCTCTGGCATTCACCTGAATTCTTTTTCCCTACGAACAGGAAATCATCCAAATAATGGGTCACCGCATAGTGCCCACTACTTTTTACAAACACCCACTGCATGAAGGTGCTAAATGCTTCGAACAAAGCGCATGAAATTGCGCAACCCATGGGCAGAACCCTGTCCACATAGATGGCCCCTTCAAACTGCATCCCCAGCAAATCAAAGTCCCCAGGGTGTATTGGTAGCAACCGGAAGGCAGATTGTATGTCGCATTTTGCCAGTTCTGCGCCATTGCCACACCCCCTGACCAATTTAATAGCATCATCCACCGACGCATACTCCACTCTGGTATCTTCTGCCGCAATGAAATCGTTAACCGATGTGCCCTCCGGCCATGATAGGTGATGAATCAACCTGAACTCACCCGGGGCCTTCTTCGGCACGACTCCCAATGGGGAGATCATTAAATTCTGACTTGGCCACTCATAGAATGGGCCCGCAATTCTACCTAATGACAGCTCTTTGTCCAGCTTCTTCCTAACCACTTGAGGTAGTTCCTTCGCAGACCGCAAGTTGTCTGCCCAGCGCCTCTCCCGCGGGCCTTGATAGCTGACCCTGAACCCCTCTTGAAAACCTACAGCTAACTTCAACGCAGCTGCCTCATCCGGGTATCTGTGAAGCCATGGCAAGATAAAATCTACCCTAACTGGAGTAGGTCCCCTTTGGAGCAGGAGCGCCCTGGGTCCCTCTGCCTTTTGAGGCCCTCCATTGCTCGGAGGGGCTGGAAAGTGAAAAACATTGTGTGACCGGATGACGGCCCCCGCACTTGGAGCAGTCGTGTTTAAATTTACAAGGATGTCTGGAGCAGAAACCCTTGTTGAAATTCCAGCACGCTCCTGTCGTGCTAGGTGTTGTTTTCTGTCCCACACCCGCCCCCCCCGGAGCGGGACGTGCCTGAAATGGCTTATAGATCACCGGTAAACCACTCGCTGTATGAGTTGATGCCGTGGATTGCGATGACGCCATCCATTGCATCCATAATTCTGGGTCGACATCCCCCCATGGCTTATCTGGGTTAATGCTCACTCGGGCTCTGAACTCTTCGTCGTAACTCAGCCAGGCAAAACCCCCAAAATGCATCTGCGCTTTCCTAATAATGTCCATGTATTTAAATAGCGCTATAGCTCTGTCAGGGTATTTCTCACAATAAATACTCGCAAAAATCAGAAACGCCGATGTCCAGTTATCCATATTGATTGGGACCCTCGGCCTACGGGCCAGCTCCCATTCCTCCTCCTTAGACCCTTCCTTGGCTTGTATGTCCCTATGTAATAACTTAAAAACGTCCACATACTCGTGTCTCCATATTCTGGCTTTCGTTTTCTCCGCCACATGTGAGCCCAAAGGCATCGCCAATCCCATATAGGGTAGCCTCTTCTTGTGTTCACCCCCTTCTTTTGCTTCTGCGCCTGACTTCTCCCCTGTTGCCTTGTCTCCACCCTCGCCCTCGGTCGTGGCTCTGGCTTGTGTCTCTGTACCTTTTTCCCCGCCCTGTTTATCCTTAGCTGGTACTGGGTCAAGTATCGAACCATCACCTACTCCTACAGACTTGTAAATTGGCGCATCATCCCCTTTTCCGCCATCCCCCCAGACCGACCACCATTGCCCTTTACCTCCTCCTTGTGTAGCCACAGGCCGCGAAACCTTCCGGGCCCCTCGGCCCCGTGCTTGCTCTTGCCTCTTTCCTTGTGGACCACTGCCGTAGTCCCGTTCCTGAAAAATAGAAACGGAGAGGGGGGTTGCGCCGCTCCTGCGTCCTCTTCCCCTCCCCCTTAAGCTGAGTATCTCTGTCTCCCTGATCTCCCCCTCTTCCCATTCCTCCAGCTCCTCCTCATAATCCAGTTCCAGCACATCATCCTCACACACATCCATCTGTTTACTAGCGTTCCCGCTCATCATCATATGGTTAGCAGGGTTATCCTCATGGCCCTCGTGGCGTCCGCCACCTCTGTATTGTCCCCGATCCTGCGGAGTAGAGAAGGCCGCCGAAGACCCCTCTAGCGCTTCGGACCAACGTGCAGGGGCCGTGTTGCGCCCCGTTGGCATCGCCTTCTTTCTGCCAACCTCTTGCCTTGGCATTGACCTTCCGCGCCCAGTCTGGCCGCATGCGCCACTGGTACCCACCGCGCTGCCTAGACCGCTATCCATCCCTGTTTCCTGGCCCCTGTCGCTCGGGACCCATACCCAACTACCTTTCCCGGCGTCTTGCGGCCTGGTTCCTGTGCTGCCTACGCTATCTGCTGGTCTTTTTAGCTGCCGGCCGTGTGGCACGGATATGTCCCTCTCCAAGCACAATTGGGCCCACCTGTCCTCCGTTTCTGCCACTATGCGGCGCTGTTCCTTAATCCTGGCCTCTAGGTCCCAAGCCTCGTCCATATCTAGCCTGCCAGGCCAGGGGCCGGGGGGCGTCGACTCCCCCGCCTGCCCTCGCGTCTCATGGGACTGCCCCTTACCGGCCCTACCCTTGCCCAACCCGCCCGTGAGTCTGGGCCCCTTGCCTTTCTTTTTGGTGTTGTTGTTAGCCCCGCCCTTAGGCAGAGACAGGTCCATGGGCATGGGGTCAGTGGGGGGTGCGGGATGCTCGCGCACTAACTCATCCTGCACGGGGGCGTCTGTCTCTAAAAACTGATCCTGGGGCGGATCTATGCCCCCCACCTGGCGCGCTGGTGCCGTGCCCTCGTCTGATGGGCCTGGCTCGACCACTGGACCTTCCCCGTCACCTGATTGGCTGGTGGGAGAGGGTACGCCATGCGCCCTTTCCACCGCCGCTTTTTTGGGTTTCTTGGGCCTCTCGGGGGATGTGCATGCGGCTACGGCCGCCGCTACTCCGCTTGACGCGGCACGCGTCGGCCGCACCATACCCACCCAAGCCTGTTCTAAAACCCCAGGCCTGAGGAGGTCAGCCCGACCCGCTTCGCCAAGTACGCGAAGCGCGGCCCGTACCGCCTCCGCGTCGTGGCTGGCTGCCATGGCGCAGGGGCGGGCCTCCCCTTTTTTTTTTTTTTTTTTTTTGTGTCCGGGCCTCCTGTACTCGGTGGGAAACGAAGACAAGGGCTCTATGTTAAAAATCCCTTATTATTTTTAACTATATAAATATCTATTTATTTATTTATTTATTTATTTTTTTTTTGGGGGGGGGGGGGGGGGCTCCCCTACCGAGTGCGGGGGGAAAAAAACTCTCTGCCCTGTGTGTGTCCTTCTAAGTTGTGTTCCCAGTTATTTAAAAGAAATACATATATATTTATGTATATTTTTTTTTTTTTTTTTTAAATAGTAGTGCCCGACCGGTTCCTTTCTGGTCCCGGTTGTTTCTGTCTAATTCTGGTTGCTACCGCAACCCGATCTTTTTTCCCGGCCGCGGAGCCGCGGAGCGGCCTGGCCGGCTGCCAAACCACACGTGCAGCCTGGAAAGGGGGAACGGCCGCCCGCGGAGGAGCGCTTGCCGCCCCCTGTTAATTCCCGCCCACGGGGGATAGCGTGTGCCCAGCCCCGGTTGCCGCGCGCCCCACCGACCGCACCGCCGAGACCCCACACTACCTTTATAAAATTGCACCCACAGGGACCGGCCAAACTATCCGCACGATGGGTCCGCGCGAAAAGAGGCCGGTCCCTCCACCCCCACCCCTTTTTATTCCCACCCCTAAGACCCACCCCCACTTACCTTACTCCCAATCCCCTGTCCCGCCGTCACTTCCTTTCCCCGAACCGTCCCGCGGGGAAGACTAGAGCGTTGCTCTATGCTTCCCGCGGGCCCCCTCATTGCTCGCAGTAAATTCTTGAGGTAGAAGAATAAGTGCCGGCCCTCAAAAATAAGCACCGGAAACAACAAGCACAAATTAAGCACAATATGGGCAAAATATGTTGGTGAACCGGAATGGATTCTACAGTTTTTCGGGTATCTGTTCTACTATGTGAGGTTACTCTTTTTTAGCAGATTTCTTGTGATTGCTGTAAAATTATAAAGTAGACTGCAATTGGTTTGTACATGATTAAACCATACAGTGTGAACCCCCTAACCGGTACTGACATTTTTTCGATGAGGAAACAGCAAAATACCACGAATCAGTGCACCTTTTTTTTCTGCATTCTAAAAAAATATAACTTGACCTGTGCTACAGCAGGGGTGACTTATTCAATTATGTAGCAAATTTGCATTCCATCTGACCACGCTAAAACTGTGTTGTAGGTCACTGAACTTTAGTGAATTTGGGCCTATATTTATGTTTTTTACCACAAAGCTGTGCTAACCCAGTTTTGCGGCTAAAAGTTTAGCACCTGCTAACGTCATTTAATAACGCTAGCCAGGCGCCATATTTATTGAATGGCTCAAGCCGGCGATAAACTTGGGTGAGCATCTTAAAAGAAGACGCTAGCCGGGTGGGGGTGGCGGTTGGGAAGGAGGGGGTTGTGCGTCAGAAAATGACGCTAGCCTGGTTAGAGGCAAAACAAATGCCTCTAACCAGACTAGCGCAATTTCCTGGTGCACAACCACCAAAAACATGACTCCTGTCTTAGGGAAGACAAGAGCCAGGCCCACCACCACAATGGCCAGCACAGGCGACAAGTATCTCCTGGGTATGGCCATTGCACCCTGTACCATGCAGGGGACCCCAAGTCAGGGCCCCCGATGGCAATTTAAAAAAAAAAAAAATACTTACCCAGACTTACCTGGGATGGGGTCCCCATCCTCCAGTGTCCCTCTGGTGTGGGTGAGGGTGTTCCTGGGACTTGGGGACGGCACCTGTGGACCCATTCCATGGTGTTTATCCATGGAAATGGGTCCACAGCAGTGCTTTAAATGGGCCGGTACTGTCCGGTACTGAGTACCGGCACTTCTTTATCTTGAGAGGGAGAGTACTTGCACTTCCCAAGAAATACGTAATGCTTTTAATTGGAGAGTACCGGCACTTCTCAGAAACAAGCAGGTACTCTGGCACAGAGTACCTGCACTTCTATTTTTCCATTTCAAGCACTAGTCTACAGGTCCCCTAACGCCTGGTCTGACCCAGGCATTAGATAATGTTGCAAAGCAAGCTTTACACCATTATATAGCCCCTCCTCCCGCCTGTGTGTCATTTTAGCACAAGGGGATAAATATGGGGCGCTAGCCCCATTTTTAAAATGGGAATGCCTACCTTGCATCTCATTGACGCAAGGTATGTGCACGCAACCAAAAAATGGTGCGAACCCCTATATTTTGACGTTAGACGTGTCTAACATTAAAATGTAAATATGGAGTTAGTTTTGCGCTAATATGCATTAAAAAAAAATTGGCGCAAACAGCGTATAAATACCGTGGTTTCAATGACCGAAAGCCAAAATCTTTGGCAATGCCCTTTAGGGCAAGGAATGTGAGCAAGAATATGTGGAATGTTCAACTACCTTGCAGTGTTATGGACCCCACTACATGGCATTTTAAAAACGATTAACCCCACACTGTGAACCATAATTAAAAAAAATCATAATCTGGTAAGTGATTATCATACATCACAGTAAATTTGTGTTGGCTCCGATATTCACAAGTTCTGCGGTCTGCTATGCGGCGTGCAAATATTTACTTTTTTCTTCAGTGTGTTTTTTGGGAAAACTCAGTCATTTTTGGGAGCCCAGTAAAAGCAAACATTCATGCGATCTAGTTCCCAGGTTATGAACTGGTAATCCAGGAGATCAGGGTTCAAATTTTGGTTCCACAATTGGTGACAATTTGTGTTTGCAAGCAGATTACTTTATCCCCTTGTCCCTCTGGTGGTGAATAAGGCAAAACTGAGAGCATTCGGAAGTGGACTAAATGCAGATATTTAGCTTTATACATACCATGCTGTTATCACAAATTGTGACGCACGTCTTTTATTACATAGAGATCCTGGTGTACCTATACAATTAGTAACATAAAACTGTCTTGTGTGATTATAGTTGGGAAGATTGAAACCCTGGGTTAATATTCTTACTTCTTTATCCCATAGTGATCTGCGAGGACTGATTCTCTAAAGCTGTAGTACAGAGGCTTCGAAGCTCCCTAAAAAATAACTACATGCATACGTACTCCACGAGTGCCCTTGAACAATTAACAGTGTGACTGATGCTGACAAGAAACCAGCTGAAAATTGCTAAAAGACGACACTATCCTAAGTGTCTCTCAAATGGACACAATCTTCCTTAAAATAACATTAAATGGGTAGTTACAGAAAGAATGCCAATTAGATTTTGCTGTAGTTGAATATGCCATCTCACACAAGCATTATGGGCTTGATATGTTTGATGTACATGCTCCATGAAATCCGTTTCTGAAGCATCTACTGTTAGCAAACATTAGGAACAGTGTCCAAAATATGGCACAGACAGAGCCAACAGTCTTATGGTGACATTTGTAAGAAGAGAGCAGGTGCTGACCCTGTGAAATAGTTCATCTGTGACAAAACAAAAGCTGTAGAAATAATAAAAGCAGTGCAGACAAATTCCGCCAGTAAACCTTGAATAAAGTTAGATCAAGCCTTGATATTCAAAATGACCACAAATATCAGAGGTAGAGCAACTGCCAGTCTGGAATGGAGCAAGGCAGTGCCCATCATACCTATGGTTGGTCAGGGGTATGAGCAATTATTTGCCTTATTTCCATGATCTGTGGCCTGCCTTGCAATATCAGCAGTGTATTACAGCAATATGTTCCTATTGTTCCACTGGAAAATCCATTTGAGTGCTAAAGTATGGTATTTGTGGGTAACATATGTAATTGGGGGCATAGAGCATCTTGTGATGAGTAGCAGATATCTCCTGTTTAGTGCCAAGTATCGGCTGCTTGGAAGAAGGCTATCATCGGAAACAGAGGAGATGGTAAACCTCTCCGCTGAGTGACCCATAATCTGATTCAGTGATCTTTCTCAGCTTTTACAGCTTTGTAAACAGGACAATTGTTGGTCTGAGGCTAAAAGAAGAACGTGTCTATCGCCAAAAGTGCACATTGTTGTGTCCTGAATGAGTTGTGTTGCATAGTCACCATGTTTGTGCATGTTTTCCATGCTGCGTAAGATATCTACTGCTCGACAAGATGTAGGCCTCTACTCAAAAAGGCAAATTGTGACCTGTGGGGTATCAGGTTTTCCCATACTACCATAAAGGGATGAATGTCTGGCTTGGTGCAAGTCTGACAGGACATTATCGGCTACTACATATGGCGGCTTCATAACCAAAGGAGTATATATCACTAGCATGGATAGTTATCTGACTTCATTGATTCATTCTAGGTTTATTTGTACTTTGGAAATAACTAACCTTACTATCTATGGGAGAACAGTGGGTGGTACAGACTTACTCCTGAAAAGGAACCGCATACATGAATGACAGTTGTTAATTAGAGAACTGGGGTAGCAGTTACAGCTCCTTAGATCTGAATGCGCTTCGTATGCCCGTTTTCGCAGAGTAACCTAAGCATACCCTCCTAAGCAGTGTAATGCTGGACGGATGGCTCCATTTGTGGGTGAATTGACGCTTTATCCCCTCACGCAGCTATAATCCCCTCCACCTCATCCACTTGTAACCGTTCCATGTAATACTCTGGTACAGTTCCATTGAGCCTATGTCTGGTACATGTGCATCGCTAACATCCATGCACTGCAAATAGCTACCAATTTACTGTCAACCCTGAAATGACCAAAAGGTAAATTCACTACTTGAGAACGATTCTTGTCAAAATGTGTAAAGATTTTTATACACATGTGAAGAATTAGGAACTGCTGTGAGGTCACATTGCTGTCTATGGAGCGCCCTGTGATACTCTCATGACGTGGTGAGGTTTTGCTCATGAGATATAGATCCTGGTGTGCCACAAGTGTGCAGCTCATTCATTGTTTTCTGCTCTGCTGTTTGGTTTGGGGAGGGAGGGTTGTGACCTTTGCTATTAAAAATGCACGGAAGTAACAAATCACAAGCCTAAACAAATATTTCGTGTGTGGATTTGTTTCCGCAGCTTTAAAATCCTCTCCCTCCAAGAGAAGATGCAACTCCATTCCCGCCCTTAGGTTCACGTCGCAAGAAAAACTTTCTGCAAGCAACCAGGAGTGGAGAGACGAGAAGAACGACAGGTTAATCGAAGGACAGAGCTTTGCCAGCCTCGATGAGGAAGGTAATTCGCAAATACCCTGAAGTATTACATTTATCTGTAGGCAACAAGATATTTGAAATATCCCCAATAACTAGTCTTACATGACACCGTGTTTCAGCCATCCTTTATCATACTTATTTGCTTATTTATTTTGGGGTTTTGCATACAGTGATTTCATACTCACCAGTCAGCCACTGAGGAGCGCCATGCCTACCAAGACTGGGACAGGGTGAATAATAAACTTAGGCCCATATTTATACATTTTTTGCGCTGCATTTGCGTCTTTTTGTGATGCAAAAGCAGTGCAAACTTACAAAATATAATTGTATTTTGTAAATTTGCACTGCTTTTGCATTAAAAAATGCCGGATATGCGGCGCAAAAAAAGTATAAATTTGTGCTACATATTGGTGTTAGAGTTATCAAGTTATTTACTTGGCTATGGTTGACAGTCAGCGGATGGTCTCACGCTGACATGCAGGTTGCGCAGTGGGAGTACAGGAGGAGGCACCTGTCTATGGTCACCTGTTGTAATGCCCTAAACAGTAGTGGTCAGGCCCGGTGGTGGTACTTATTGCTATATCTGCTGGCCCTGAATCTTTGTCACAGAAAGTCCTGTATACAAAGGACGATTAGACCATGTGGCATTGCAAGCCTTATCCAACTGGATACACATCCCGGTGGCAAGCAGTGCCCCTAGTTATATGTGGCCACATGCCATACAGTAAATTTGATGATGAATTGCTTTGTGGGGAGGGCAAGCCTCCACTGCAAAGGGCGATGGCTTGTAAATTTAGTAACTTTTACATATTGCTCATTGGACTTCAGCATGCTTAGAACATTTGTGTGGGCAAAATCTGATGGGCCCCTCACATTTCATTTAGTCTGGCTACTTAACAGGCGAGATAGTCCCCTGTGCATTACTGTCCTGGCCTGCAAAGCAAGCATTGGCAATGTTTCGGTCGCTCTACAGTGGAAATGGTTACCAAACTTGACTTCCACTCTAAGCGAACCTAACATGAGCAGCAGCAGTGAATCTTCGCTGACTCAACGCAATGGCACAGAGTGGGTATCAGCAGCAGCAGTGCAAGACACACACACACACACACACACCCACACCGACACATACCACCTCCCCAACACGCACACACTCTTCCTCACATCACAGTTTCTGAAGTGTCAGCCCTGCTTCCCTGGGAGAGGAGTGGGATGAAATGTGGCTCCCTCGTCCTGCTCTTTGCCGCCTTCCTGGTACATTGACAAAGAATTTGCAGAATGCAAAAACAATGTCACATGTTATGCCTGTTTCTTTTGCTTTTGGCTGTCTTGTAAGTGTACCAGAGCGCACGCCGGTGCATTGCAGCATAAATGGTGCAGGGAAGAAGAACTGCATTGAAACATAAAATGAAGGGAGTGCAGGTAAAGATCATCGCAGCAGAACAGAATAAAGAAACAGAGGTGTGGAGAGCAATCAGAGCACCAGCAAGCTCCACTTCTACCTGCCCTTGGTTGGCAGAGTTGCATGTGTGGGTGGTGGTACTCACGGGGTCTGGAACCAGTGGAAGTGCTACAATAATAACTGGGTCAAATTTCATTTTGTCAGTTTAGCAGATGCGTTTCACAGACAGCTGCCATTCCCTAGCACAGAAGGTATCACGGCATCTGCACTGCATTGAATGGACCCTTCCTGGCCCTGCATTTCAAAGGAAGCATCACATGTATGTTGTGTGCATGCACCCTTGTGTTAATGAGTTTATCGGTGTGTGGCTGATTTGCAGGGGTCATTACCCGACGCCAGGCTCTATTAAAAACACTGCCACAGGCCAGTGTAGCATTTTATGTTTCGACTTTTTTTTGCTTAGGAGTCTATATCTGTCTAATTTCCCCAAGATCAGAACTTCAAATCGCTAAATCAAATAGAATGAAGGGTAAGTTATCGATGGGGAATCTTATATGGAATGTCATGTTTACCCACTGGCTAATTAAAGTGCATGCCTTCCTAAATTAGGTTTTTAAAGCAGTGGCTGGGGAGGCCTATGATCTCCTCGCAGTGCCCTAAAAACAACAAGTAAATTAATACCAGAGAGGGCAGCACCACCCGAGCTGTGGAACCATTTCTGCCTGTTACTCAGTTGATATCATTCGTACGGTATAACTGAGCTCAGACCCTTACTTTTGTGTCAGAGATCTCACATAGGTCGTGTCATGGTCTCTGCCAGTAATTAAACAGACGTGAGGTGATACTGTTGCAATTGGAGCCCTCCATGACTGAAGCTCTTAGAAACTGAACAGTTAATCTCAAGCAACCAACTTGTGTTCTCGAAGAACAGCAGCTACCAGGGCAGATCACAAGATGTCCCCATTGACGTCCTCCTCATTTTCAGGCCACAGCACCTGAACCGGCCTGTGGAGTCATGTAGGTCTTGCAGCTGTGTTATGCTCCTGCGGCAGTCCCAACTGCTGCTGTACCCATAATTGTTCGCACCATTATGCCAAGAGACTTTTTGATTGGATATTAGATGGGTAACCAGCAGCGACAAAAACAGAATCTACATCCCCAAACAATCAACATTGATGGTCAGAACGCTGCAGTGACCATCTTGCGATTGACCTAGCTCTTAGAGGCCAACAGTAGCAGCTGCAGGGTCACTTGAACTGTTGCCACTTCCATATGATGGCAAGATTCTCAGTGAGTTATATGCTTGCACTGACAACTGATGTGGCCTGCAGAGTGCAAGCATGAATCCTGGCAAGATCATCTTTAACTTTCATTCTTCAGACCTTAGTAAAGGGAAAACTATTGGGGAACCATACCACCTGTTACACACAGCTCTTCGAACTGCTTTATGAAATACTACATAGCATCATGTTGTTATTATTATTGCAAGGAAGGCATCATACCGAGAGTAGATGTTCTTTCTTGGGAGTTAGGTTTTCATTGGAAGGTGCCTAGAAGCTAGCTGTGCCTCTCAGGTCCTCGCCGCCACAACATGAAAATCCTCGCACCACAAAATTTCCTGAGTCCTGAGCATGCTGTGTGCTGCCTTAAAACCTAACAACTGAAATTGTATCACAGAAAGCTTTTAGGATCCTGCTAAGGCAACTGAAGCACACCATGGCCTGTATACTGAGGAGATAACAAGGGCCGCCATGTGCTGCCTTTCCTACCGCAAGGCAGGTGTAGCTCGAGTCTGTCACTACTGGGAAGCACATCACTAACATGACTCATGTCGCACCAGTCCTGGCTGGTACCAGAAAAACTACATTCTTCACCGAGTTAAAAGTAAAACGAGCGGTGATGAATAAAATATATATTTTTCTATACAGGTGCCTGCTAAGCTCTGTGGATGCCAAAAACATTAACCTATGTTTACAGTTCTGAAACTTTTTTGAAACGTTTTCACACGCTCAGCTTTTAAACCCAGAACTTAAAGTAAGTTGAGAACCTTCTGGAAGGGAGCCCTTTGGACTCTGGGTCTCCAGTGACGCATGAAACAGAACGGATCAACTGCATTTGAGAGAGTGAGTCCTGCAGCTCACAGCATGGCTACTTCTAAGCCCAAAATTAAGTCCAAAATAAACAATACGCCATTCAGCGCAGCAGGCAGAACTACCTCATGCCAAGTAAACAAACGGCTGTTCCCAAGCACACTTGTATTTAGACTGCGTTTTTCAATAGTCTGCAAACCAACATGAAAGGAAATGATACAAGTTCAGGTCTTCAGGTTCAAGGGATTAATAGGAAAGAATAGGAGCGATCCCAGAGAGCTCAGGAGCCCAAGTTTATTTTAACAAAAGAGTCTTGTTATTTGTTGAGGCGCAGCGTCAGATATATCATTGGATCTTGATACATGTAGACGAAAGGAAAAAACCGTCTGATAAAGCACTCTACTAGGCCCATTTTCACTGGATGTAAATGAATTCCTGGTCAAAAATGTAAGAGAAGTGAAGTTTTCTTCGACATCTGGTAAGTTAGCTCAAGTGTGTTAAAGCACGCTTAAGATATTTGCATTGATCTGAATATCACAAATTTGAATATTGATAAGGTCGTCTCCATTTTCTATTCTTCTGAACTTGGTAAATTGAGTATCACTAAATCGACTAATGGTAAAATCTGCTATTTGCAGGGCTTAGAAGTAGGTATTTGCAGTACAAGGTGTTACAATAAAAACAAGTTATTTACGTTTATAAGTGAACGTGCTTTCAGGCTCTGCTCTTGGGTTGAAAAATACCACCCACTTGCTATTATCATATAGCTCAAGGGGTTAAAATCTACTGTTATGAATTAAAGCTAAGAGGCTAATTATGTAAGGTGTATTCGCACCACGGACCCAGTCACTGCAGTGTAAAACTCTCACGTGTATCAGAACAAAAAAGGTACACTGCCAGATCCTTCTTATGTTGCGTTCCTGCATCAAGGTGCAAGTTCTAGCATGCATTCATTTCACCTTCTCCAGCACAGGACAGCAGAGCTTTGCTGCACCTTGGTTCTTTCTGGAACCCTTGCCTTGTACATTTTAGACTGTTCAGAACATGTTCGATGAAGCAACTCTAAGAAGGTGGCCCTCACTTAGTATTCCTTTTATGAGAAATGGACTTCTGAATTCTGTGTTGTCAGTGCAAACGTATGTGGCAGATATTTCCTCTGGGCTTATTTACACGCATTTTTAGTTTTTCAAAGATGTTTCCATCTAATAAGCATGGTATGCACAAAATTCCAAGGTACCTTTGAAAGGATGCACATAGAGCGACCAATAATCTGTGATGGAAATGTGAACAATTGTGATTTCCAAATTAAGAGTTACTGATGTGTAAAACAAGGTGCTACCTAGCAAGAAATCATTAATATTTGCTGCACAAGACATTTAATTAGAAAATCACAAATGGATGCAAATTGTTAAATGTCACACAGCTTCCACTGATTACCTCACTAACAACGTTCACCCTCAGAAATCGCACACACAAATAGTAACAAGAGGGCAGCTGAGAGCAAACCAATGGGATACGAATAATGCAGTTGGGGGTAACTTGCTTTGCCAATGAAACAATAGAGAAGAGATGGTACAAAATACATATCTGACATCATGCACAGCAGCCTCCTCATTATGCCATTCATACATAGAGCAGAAAATGCATCTGTGGCCATGCTGAGAGGGGTTATTTTATCCATGTGTAATGCACTGTGTGCGCCCATGACAGACAGCACAGGGGGATGAAGGAGAATGAGTGTGTAAGAAACTTTCTGATATGAGTGATCTACTTAGCAATCTATTACCTGCATGTGTAACTGAAGCATGGCAATGGATGCTACATGCCACATGTGTTACATCCCACTGGAGTATATCAACCAACAGCATCAATGGAAACCTCATGCCCGTGATCACTCAGTGGTGTGGGTGCAGCAGTTCCATGAATTACCTACCATTAATACCAGGTTACAGACCATGGGATCTAATATCAGTGACATTAAAGTATCATGCAACTCATGAGCAAGGCCATTGTGTCTGTTAAAGCATTTTTCGGGTTATGCTTTAAACAAGGTAAATAAATCTTTTCACCTGGCATGAAGGGGTGGAGAAATAGTTCAATCAGGATCCCTTCAACCAACAAAATTTAGAATGATAGTATGACCCATGTGGCCACACAATGAGAGCTCCAGTCTGAAATAAGGTTAAGGATTGTATTACAAACTCAAAGTTATGTAGACAGTTCTCAAGACAAGGTTAGAAAGATACAGAGGGGGTTATTCTAACTTTGGAGGAGTGTTAATCCGTCCCAAAAGTGACGGTAGAGTGACGGATATACCACCAGCCGTATTACGAGTTCCATAGGATATAATGGACTCGTAATACGGCTGGTGGTAAATCCGTCACTTTTCCGTCACTTTTGGGACGGATTAACACCTCCTCCAAAGTTAGAATAACCCCCAGAATCACCAGGGATGACCAAGGCGATGGAAAATGTTCAAATAAACTAAAATCAAAAGGAAAACATTCAACAACAGACATACAAAACATCAGAAATGTAATCTGATGGGTAGCAAAAAAGCTCTGTTCAGTTCTTTTAAGTGTAAAGGCAATTTAAAAGTCATCTAAGCTTAGCTAGCTAGAGTAAGGGAAAATCTTACAGATTAGCAAGTCAGAAAGTTAACATGTGCTGGGCTAAAACACATGGGCAAAAAGTAAAAAGAAAAAAGACGAAAAGGATTTGGAAAAATGACATCTGGGGTAAAAGGTGACTAACCAAAGTTGGCAAAAAGTAGGTAAAAAGGTACGGCATAAGCATATCAGAAGCTCTATCAAGATCCTTTTTCTCTCGGTCAGGGAAAAAACATTCTACGTCTCGGAAAAGCATTGTAAAAGGATAAGTGTAGAGAGGTCACTACCTATCAGAGTCCAGTGGGTCTGTTCCTAAAGGGAAGAGCAGGAAGAATGCTGCAGTGGCATCTGTAGAGAGACTGCCAGGGGAAGAGTGACAAGCAGAATGATGCTAATCCAACCGAAGAAAGATATATTAAAGTCCAAAGTGCAAGATGATTGGCTCATCCATCACTCCACAATGACTTGGAAGGTGTAATTGTCCAATCAGAGTTCGTCATGAGACATGGAACTGCAACATCAGTAAACATTCCGATTACCAACATGTGAAAGGCAGCCATCTTTGCTCATCCTTGCGAGTTGAAACAAATGTAGAAATTCCACTTCCACAGTACCTTAATGTATAGAGCTCAAGGTTAGTTTCTTAGGCTCACTATGTGTAAAACAATACATCTGTTTCCAAGCTCGCATTTCTTAGGAATGAAGTCTGAAAGAAAAGTCACATTAGCAAGAATGACAAAACATTTTCTGCACAGTCAGGAAACAGGGCCTTGCCAGGCCTCACTTAGTCTAACTAAAATGAGTTAAAATGGCTCATTCATTTATGCAAATAATTAACATATAACATTTAAATCATGAATTCAACATTAATAAGCTCTGTCAGTGTCGGTGTTACTGTAGATTTAAAACAAAATAATTCTGTTAATACATCTCTGTAAATATGTTGCAGAACTGCATTTTCGACTTTTTCATGTAACTTTTAAAACATTACTTTTCTGCAATTCATTGTTGTTTTAGTGCAACCTATTAATTAACACAATAAAGAATCACACAGAGTTGAATTAATTGGCTATACATGAAGTTTTAGCACTATACCACATCACTCAAAATTGCTAGTCTACAGTGAATGCACATTAACATAGGCTTTCAGTGCACTACTTTACAACTAATCGATTAATTTATATTAATAAACTGTAAAGATTGTCACAAATAGATGATTAGTGTGATGTCAAAGGTAGCAATAAGATTTCTTCTACATCATGTCCAAGGTACATAGATTTGATACTTTACCCAACAGTGAACGCTCAATAAATGATTGATGAGTAGTGCAACTTTTATTTAACAGTTTTGAGGAATTCCATCTGCAGAGTCCCCAGGCATCTTTCAGTCTTTGCACAACAATGTAGACCTCTGCTGAGGACTGAGACCTTAATTACTTACCCTTTTTAAATGCATCAATGCAGCAATTATTTTCCCCTAGTTCAGCCGGTCCTATGGCTTAACTCTAGCCCTGCTGGCCTCTACTTGGGGATCTCATTTTGAAAAGAAGAGCACATAAAAGTGTTCTTGTTAGCACATGATTAAAGAGCCCCTGCCTAGAGATCAGTGCCTTTATAAGTGTAAATATACATTTATGTTGTCGTTGCAGCTATCCTTCCCAAAATGTGAAGATATGTTCCCCTTTCTGTGGAACAGGTGAACATGGTAACAGTTTGGCAAAACTAATTTTCCAAATTACACTATAGTAGAAGTTGAAATCTGTGTCCTCAGATTCAGTAAGTTTGCCAGGTGCAATGCACAAAATGCAAGCTGAACTGACTTCACAGAGACATATGTTAATGTACCAGCTTAGAAGCTGTGCCTGGAATGTCAGTCCTGGCCTAATTCTCAAGAAGAGGTGAAAAACCCAGAACCTCCTCCTCATGCTAATTTGTCAAAGTGGTCGGGTTATCAAGTTCAAAGGGAGCAGAGCAGAATGCTGGATCCAAGCCAGGAGGCGGACAATCGACTGTGATTCAGCATGAAAGAGAATCATGGCAGTGATCTTCAGTTGTTTTCTATACATTCTATTCTCTCAAAATGTCCACCTCAGTGTGTCACGTTTTCTATATTTTAGTATGGCAAGCAAGCCACTGTTGTTATCACTGTCAATCTCAGCTCACTACAAAAGCATAGAGAGTTGGCAAAACCAATGGCAGTGTCCCGCATGGAGTGTAAGATGGGAGTGGTGGAGGGAGTTAAGACTGTGGAGAGGGGGTGCTGAGCAGGGAGCAACAGAGGAACTGCAGAGGTAAACAGTAAATAAAAAGCGTGGAGGGGCGGCGGGACATAAGAGGAGCAAGAGTGTGGGAAGTAGGATGAGCTAGGGCACAAAGGGGGGTTGGAAAAAAAAAGCTGTGCAGGAGAACTGGTGGAGGCTCTACTACCCATAATATTTTTCTGGTAGGCCAAACGCTTATTTTAAGAAAAAAACAATAAGTTACATTATTCTGAACTCAAACTTGATTGGTTTTGTTTGTTGACGACAGGGATGCTATTAAAACTGTAAACAATTCTGCCCATAATGTTCATTTAATTGTATTACTTTTGGTTAAAAGCACGGAGTTCGTAAATGGTCATCTCTGTATATCTATTCTGCACCTTTTATGGTACAGAATCTTCATATCAATTCAGACGATTATTCCCAGATCAGGGAATCCCAGGATATTCAGGCAATCTGACCAAAGTGCTGTCGATTAAAAACGATTGTGTGACATCCTCTTCAGTTTTTTGTATCCACCTGGTATGTTTTACAGAACTATAACATTTATCATGTTAGTTTATTGTTGATATTTTTCTGTCAGCTGTTACCTAATAGTACCCTTTATGATATAAAGGTTCGCTCAAACGTATTGAACCTGATGGCAGTCTCCCCAGCACCAGTGTCACTATTGGCGAGGGCATAACAAACACAATTAAAATAATGCATTAAAGAATAGGTAAAATCTAGAGCTTTATGAGGCATGGTATGTAATTGAAAACCAAAAGTATTTTTTCTGACAAATAACAAATGTTTCCAGATGAAACATCCTCACACGGTGGGGTTCAATCAGATGGGAGTGTTCCGTTCTTTGTAACTTGTTTATAATGAATGTAATGTTTGCTTAAATTCTTGCTTGCATGCTTTCTTTATGAACACACTTAAACTTGACTTGGTTAAGATGATGCATTGTTAAACTGATAGACAACTGAGAGCTTTTAATGGGACCGGTCCCTCCATTTTCAAAGTAGTAGAGTTGAATTATACACATTGAATTGTGTTGTTTTCTTCATCTGGCGACAACTGCTGAGCCTGGTTGATGGGTATGCACATAAATGTCACGTAGATGGAAGAGGGACTCCCTAAGGCTGACACTAACTAATCTACAATGTATTTAATCAAAATTTGACCATGAACATGACCCCCATGAAGAGCTTTCCATTGCAGTGTTACGGAAGCATGATGTAGCAAAGCACATCAATCAGGATTGGTTTGCCACTTGTAGAAAGTAATGCTTGTTCACTGAGATATATTGAGTATTGCACAGTGTCCAAAATGTTTTTTTGTAGGAACTCTTTTAAAACCTTATGATTGACAACTCAGAGGGACTAGATAAACCCATTGCGATGGAAGAAGTCATGTCGGCCTTTGCCCGCCTGAACTCCAGTAAATCCCCTGGACCATATGGCTTCACCCAACTATTTTCTAAGGTTTTCTGACATGCCCTGGCCCCGCCACTTACGTGAATTTACAGTTTGTTTACTGACACTGGATCTCTTACTGACTCCATTTTGTGCACCTCCATCTCAGTGATCCCTAAGCCTGGTAAGGATCCATCCCTATGTGGGTCTTACAGACCCATATCCGTTTTACATGTTGATGCTAAACTCATCACTAGTATCTTAGCAAGTCTCCTTAACCCCTCCTCATCACCAGCCTAATAGAGCCGGATCAAGCAGGCTTCATCCCAGCACGTCAATGCGGAAACACCAAACACATTGTTTACCTCATGATATTACCACGCATTCTGCAAATATTTCAGACTCTTCGACTGACCTTTCCACAACATTTACTACCCTCCCTCCAAATAGAGCTTAATTAATTTATCTGGGTCAGGAAGAAACCCTGGTTACACAAACACCAGCTTTACCGTTCCACACAAGGGGGGGTCTTACAGTGCCCCTCCTGTCACGCTACTTCCAGGCTATGCAGCTCTGCTTCTTAGTGGAGTGGAGCTGTCCGGCCTCAGTGAAACACTGGCTTTTCATGGACCAGCCGTAGCCAACTCCCACATCTGGAAAGAGCCTTGGCTCCCCCATAAACACCATGCATAGGGCCTATACTCTTTGCCGGTGACAGGGTTGGTTTTCAGAGTGTGTGATGCGGTGGCGTTTAAAGCAGGTCTCAGTACTTTCCCCTCCCTATGACTCCCATCCTGTCCAACCCGCACTTTACTCAGGGGCTGAGCACTGAGAAATTCCAACAAGGGACAAAAGGGGGCTGTAAACGCGTAGGCTGTCTGTTGGACGCCAATGGTATTATCCTGTTTGAACAGTTTTAATCTGATTATGCCCTTGAGGAATTGGACCTTATACATTAACTCCAAGTGCATCCCTGGGTATTGCATCCATCATTCGAAGCTCATGCTGAAAGTCCCCTTACACCGTTAGAAAAATGGGTCTTCCGAACTCTACGGCCTATTAAGCAAAGAGAGGCCCATATCAAATTCAGCAGGGCAGTTAAGGTGGGAGGACGAACTCAGCAGGACCCTCTTAGCCAAAGAGTGGGAAGACATTTATTACAGAGCCCGGCACTCAACCCACAATATCGCTAGTATTGAAACTGCGTACAAGGTAGTCTCATATTGATACCTGACCCCTGTGCATCTCCAATCAAGGAACCCAGAGCGTTTGAAGAAATGCTGGAGGGGTTGTGGAGGGACAGGCCCTCTACTCCATCTCCTTTGGCATTGCCCGAAATTAAATCGATATTGGACCCTTATCCCAATGACATTGACAACGCCTTTAATACAACGTTACCGAGATTCCCAGCCTATACAATCTTAGGGCTGCCAAACCCTCTAACTTCCCCCCATTGTGCTTTGAAAGGGAAACAATTGGCTCTAGCTCTGGAGGCCAAACACCAGGCAATTCTTTCACTGTGGGGCACCTGCAGGATTCCCGATTACACGGCTTGGCTCCATAGATTATGATTCATACTGGGGATGGAAAAGCTGTCTCTAATAGCCGACCAGAAAAGTGATTCCTACTCTAAAATATGGGTGCTGTTCATCTTCATTCTCTCCTCAGTATTTAACGAACTCGTCTGCCTGGTCTACCTTAACCTGCTCTGCTTACTCACGCCACCCGATCCAGCGGATGACCCTACACCTACTTAACCTAGTGGATAACAATGCCCACCCGACTGCCGCTACCACACTTAGCAAATCTTTTGAAGGAATTGGGGGGGGAGGGTAAGGTTGTGTTGGTAGTAGTTATATTCTATCAAATTGAAATACCACGTTAACGCTGCCAGCCCCAGGATTGCAGGCATACAGATGTGTACAATGAGGTCTATCAATTGTACTTCACTCTGCCAGCCCCTTGGTTTGTAGGAGTACAGCTGTGTACAATGAGGTCTATCAATTGTACTTTACGCTGCTGGCTCCTTGAGTTGTAGGCGTACAGCTGTGTACAATGAGGTCTATCAATTGTACTTCACGCTGCTGGCTCCTTGGGTTGTAGGCGTACAGCTGTGTACAATGAGGTCTATCAATTGTACTTCACGCTGCTGGCCCCTTGGGTTGTAGGCGTACAGCTGTGTACAATGAGGTCTATCAATTGTACTTCACGCTGCTGGCCCCTTGGGTTGTAGGCGTACAGCTGTGTATGCTCGTGCTATACGGTGGCTTGGAATAAACAGAATTGATTCATAAAACCTCATGATTGTAGTTCTCAAGATTGTTAAGTATTGAGCAAGTCCACTGTCCTAGGAATGTCTCAAGAGGTTAAGGAAGTGGGTGTACATCTTCTTATGCACAGGGCAGAATATATGAAACTCTTCCATGGGAAAGCTATATTTCACCGAGTTTCAGACACTTTTATTAGTTTAGATTCATTACTTGCTATTATTGGTTTATTTCATCACATTTGTATTATTTATTTTAATAGTTTATTTAGTTATTTAAGGCTCCATGTTTCCATATGTTTTTTTCTTGAAGTTCTTTCACTCATTATCATTGAAATCTTTTATGTTTTTTAACCTGTTTGATGTTTTGTTTTTATGGAAGTGGAGTGAAGATGATCATGCAGAAATTAAAATTAATGATACCTAATTATGAATTCTAATTAATCATAGTCAATGATGAAATCTATTTGGAACCAGTTAGTGTGCACTGTGTCTTTCACTTTTTGAAACTCATTTGGAGAATTGAGCTAAATAATCTGCCTTCTTTATGCAGCATTAAACTTACGACATCGGCCCGATCTTGTGCCAAGCACTACGTCTTTGTTTGAAGCTGCTTCCTTAGCAACCACAATTTCTTCGTCCTCTCTGTATGGAGATGAGCAATATCACAATGATGGAACTTTACCTTACAGGTAATCCTTCATATTGTATTTTGAAGAACCCATCACAGATCCGTAGTTGACTATGTTGTTTGTATCAACTTTAATGATCAATGTGATTCACCTCTGTCCTGACAGAGTGCTGGTAATTCTACATTAGTTATGTTTTCTTTGTAATAATATGTATTTTCAAAAGCCATTTTTGGGTTTAAGTAAGTGTGGATAATTAACTGCATTGGCCTACTTCACTTTAGGAACGTACAGGCACAATAGGTATATTCATCACAAATAATTTGAGCGTATTTGCACCTATTGTTGAAGATACAGAATAATCTCCCTGTAGGCCTCTCTGCTATTGCAAACTTCCATGCCTATTTCTTCTGACCAGCTCATGCTCCTGAGGAGTGTCTGCAATGCAGCTCACTGATTCAGTTTGTAGTGCAGTTTATAAATAGTCGGTCTTAATATGTTTCTAATTTTTAAAAACTCATTGTACGTTGCAAAGCTGAAAACATCAAAATCAACCTTTTAAAGTAGTATTTTGGTTTATATTTCAAACCATTTGATATTTCAAATATTTATAGCACTGCATACTTATCATGTTGCTTTGTCTATAGTTTACATATAACAGAACATGAATTTCTGTTCAGGAAATGATTACGGTGGTTCAGTAAAGGCTTTCCAAGTTTACATTTTGAGGGTTTGAAATGGAACCAAGCCACAATCAGAACAGCCCTTCCTGGCTTTAGCACCTCATTTTACAATCCTAGTTCCCTACTGTTGGTTGTGTCCGTCAAAGTTATTACTTTGTTTTTATTCTTGTTCTTATTACAATTCTGAACTGGTTTCTCTTTTATGGTTATTTGATGCAGATCATTTCTTTCTTTTACGTAAGTTGTATACTTTTAATGAATATTTTTCTGAATCTGTGATCTGAAGTAAAATGCATGTTGCTATATTGTTTCCAGTTGCATTCTTTCATTTCTGGGTAAGTCCAAAGTCAACTTAGTTTCTTTCTCTTCACCGATGACAATTACGAAACGCTTCATTATCTGTAAAGGAAAATGATGGCAACTGAAAAAGTCAGGTTTATTTTTCATGAGAGGTGCACAGACGAATGCAAAATTGTAACGACTGTCAAGTAAATCATTTTATGAGCCCTCATGTGCCTCAGTAGTTGTGACTGTTTATAATCAGTCACCCAATTTGTACCCCTTTCATGAAGAACTACACGATATACAGTGGCTGTGTTTCCAGCATTGTCACTGAGTGTTTACACTTTATGCAGGACAGAAATAAAAGGCTGCCTATTACCAACACATAAGAGAAATCTATTGTTCTCCTTACTTTAAAATCCACTGACGAGGGCCTTCTATACAGTTGCCATTTATCTTCTACAATGGTCACCATCAGGTTATATGGGTATAGAGGATAAAATGAACCCCTTTCTGCCTTGGGCAGAATAAGACTTTTCACATAGTCCTCTTCAACTGACAACAACCCATATCTACAAACAAGTAGGTCTGCATTGTTTGTGACTTAGAAATTGCTCATAAAATCACAAACTCTGGATTTTGAAACTACTGTTCCCGCCCGCTGACCCAGCAGGAAACTCGTAATGTGGCCCGTGGGGAGGCGGCCGCACTGACAGCAACCTGCCCGTCGGGACTTTGGTGGATGGTGTAAACCGTACGCCGAAGTCATAGTGACCCCCGTAGTTTGTGCGCCCTCAAAGAACTGCTAATTTCTTATAATTGATGCAGATTTTCAACCTTTTACTTCTGCGCTCTACTCTGCTGGAGCTCCACTGCCAGGAAGTCGCAATGACTCAGACAAGGCAAGGCTATTTCAGACATATATCCCACTGAGTATAATTGGAGGCTGGCAGATGTGGACCATGTGCATCCACCCTGTTTAGACAGGGGATGTCACCTCTTTCAGCAGAAGCCAGAGGAACAGACGAGCCTGGGCTGCATTATGTCACACCGTGGCTAAGTGGCATTTGTGAATATGCGCTTTAGTAATACATTTTCATCCTGGCTTCACGAGGTGCTTCTTATTATCTTCTTCCCTCCCCCTTCCAAACAACCACTATATGTCTATGAAAAACAATTAAAGGTGGCACCTTTAGAGTCCTTACATTCTTCAAAGGGGTTAATCTGATACTTACCCGTTTATCACTGTATTCCAGTAGTCTTCAAATAATTGTAATGCCCTCCTCTCAACCCTGCATAAAATAATTCCATCAAGCTCCCAAAAATGACAAACACACTTTTTTGCATTTTAATTACAAGCAAACAAAAGAATATCAATGGCACTTGAGGGCACACTCTGCAGTGGAAAACACAGAAAGCTAATTAAACATTTTATGGCAGATTGCTGGGGTGAAGGCCACTTAAAAATAGTCGAAAAGCATTGTTTTGTCATTTTTTCCTATAATAGATTTCATTTCTGAAAATACAAATATATTGTAAGTAAAGGATCTTACATGGCTTACAAAATATTTTGACAAAAATGATGATGATTGTTTACTTTTATTTGTTCACATTATAACACCCACCTGGCAACTGGCCCCTTGTCAAGTGTGTCACATTTAGCCAGTTGTGGCTTTTTAGCCGAAATCATTTTCCATGCTGTGATTTTTAAACCCATGTCTACAGTGTTAAACATGTAACTTCAAATCCCCAAATAAATGTTCTCCTGGCTAAACTACCAGCACTGGCTGATGGTGTTGCATGCGACGTGGGGACACTTAGCGACTGAACATATTCAACATTTCTAACTAACAATGCATGTATGATCAGTAATCCTTTTCCAACATGCACCTAAATACATGATTGCCAGCGTGACATAGCGGACATTTCACCACAAAAACTCTATGCTATGATTCTTTATTAGAAATGAGACAGGAGTAGTTAGCGGTAACTTGGAGACCAACCAAGACAAGAATACCACAAGAAGTTACTGACTGCTCGCTATGGAACTGCTCATGGCCTCTCTTTTCTTTCACAGTATCTCAGCACTGCATTCTTTAGGGGCATGCTGGTGCTCCTCCCGGCTAGAGATTGAGCAATGCTGTATTCAGATCCAAGAGACATTAGATTGTCTCTCCTGAGGGTTGAGATAGACACTTTAGTGCTTTGACTGAAGACTAAAAAAATACCAGGAGCAAACAAAAGCATTACACTTTCATTGTGAAGACAATGACTCCTTCTTTTGTAAGAATTTAAATGGACTTCTAAGATACCATTTTAATCTAAAGCAATTTACATTACATATAGAACATTTTGTATGCAATGGTTATTACCGTGTCCAATCAGGGGTTCATTTTATTGATACTATACTTAAAGGATGAAGGGCAGACGTTACCATGCCGTGATCTGAAACATTGGGCTGGATGTCCCATTCAGATCTCAGCAACTAGTGTCCAACTAATTGAGCTTTTTAAAAAAATATACATGTAGGGTTATAATGCTGGGACCCACAAATTAAGAAACATTCAGAAAAAATGGATATCTGCTACATAAGCACATTTGTCTCTGGATGACTAGCCAGAATGTTCCTTACATAAGAACACAGAATAGGGAAGGCCCACTCCAGTTAAAGTTAGAGGTGTGATAAGGGTGTGATATCACTTCCTATGACAACACTTTCTGTAAGATCATTTACTCATGAAACCAAACCACATCTATTGCAGCAGAAACTCCTATTTCAATCCAACTTGATACTGTAATCAAACTAATTGTTGCAGAAGTTCAAATCATTACCTTACTATTTGAACCCAAGGCTGAGTGATATAGGCCAGTTTAACACATTCATTTTTCTTTGAGAAGAGCACATTAGAATAAGAAGAATCTACAAATCAATGAGCCTAAACCCTCCCACCCCTCAGTCACAAGCGTATACTCTGAAATCATCCAGTATATTTCTTGAAAACATCTGTCATGGGTTACGCAGCAAGCTAGCCATTGTGTAGCATAGACGGCACTGAGGGTTCATAAAGCCATAGGAATGCAGGCAAAGCATGGCCTTGCGAGGCTGTGCTCAGTTCCATCATGTAAATACCTTGCCCAAACTTTAAGGGTGAAGATAATAAAAGATCCTCTCTGGCATTTGCAAAATCTCCATCCAAGTGTTTATTTATTACCCATATACCTTCTCACATTGCTACGATCGTAAGGTTACTACTTCTTTTCAGCGTGCCTATGGCTCATCATATTTCGCAATATATGCACCCAGCCATTACACTACACTTCCAACCTCTGAGAAGGTCAGCTGTCCTCGTTGACGTGGTGGCCTAGCAGTAACCTAGCAGCAGACAGAATGTTTGTCTCATTCTAGTGCCTATCAAATTACGAAATACACCAGTATATGGCATGCAAATAATGTTTTTTAACAGTTTTGCAAGCTATTTTAGGAGAATCCACAATATTCCTAAAAAATGTGCATGAAAAACTGACGTTGACCCCAATCTTTGAATTGTTGACTGTCAGCTTTTTTATGGCTCCCTTCTTTCTTTCCATCCTCTGTTTGCCTGCACTCTGAGCACAGCATTCTCTAAGTCGCATGCATGTTTGCCTTAACCCCTATCACTGTATCTCAAATCTTGCAACGTCCCCTTTGAAAGTCATAACCCTGCAACCTAACAATATTTAATCTCCTGTAGTTTATCTATAAATACCAACAATAAAATTCATTCACACACCCCCCTTCTCCAACTAAAGCTCACACCTACCTCCTTAATAGTAGTTTCTACCACATAGAAACTGGAGTAAATGCATGGAATGGTAGCCTTACGATCACAAAACTAATCCCAATAGCCAATAGTAAGCACAAAAACAACACTCGCCATGGGTTCTGGAGCAGCGTGCTGCCTGGCATAAAGCTCTACAAAGCCTCTTCAGCTGCAGTATGTGCTACATAGATGTAATTACAATACATTATATAACCCTCTTGTCCCACACTAATACCATAACATTCAGATTCTGGGCAGTTGATTGTAGTTCATGGACTGCATAGTAATTCCAGTTTACTGCTTGACATTCTTATACTCAAATAACACAAAACTATGGGTCATGTCCATCACCCAGTATCATACTGGTCCACAGCCATGAAACACCAAGTACCAGCTGAAGAGGTGTGCAATAACTGAAGAGATCAGCAACATGCACAGGCCAATACAGGACTTTAGTGTAGTCCACCACTACAGGTCCCAACAAACTGAATATTATGGCAGCTTCTTTTCATCTCACAATGACAATCAGATATGAGATGATGTTACCAAAGTCCATCCCAGCAGATCTCCCCTCCACTTTTCCCTCTAACCTATACCGCCTCAGGACCACAAACTTTAAATAAAACATTTTAAAATCAACAGCCTAGTAACCAGCTAAGTGGACTATGACCATAAGGGACCTGCAGACCTCAAAGCTGCCAGTTTACCAAAAACCATAAACTGTGCACCTCTTTCTCACACCTCGTCATCCACCACACTGCTAAGTGATATGTTCATAACACAATAACAGCACCTCAGTGGTCATCACACACAACATGGAAACCATTCCCACACAGAATCAAAACAAAGACAACACACTTCCAACAACACACCCTTCATGGCAGAGTGTGCTGCCCATATAGCAAGCACTTCAGCGCCCTCTGGTGGTGTAGGAAGTGCTATATAAATGTTGCAGTACATCCCAAAACCTATATTACTTTCTCTTGCTAAGGGCAGGCGGCCTCTGAATGTTAATACATCAGCCCTAGGCAGGTGTAAAGGGCAGGGCAGAGATTGTGCTTAATTGTCGGTTAAGCGCATGCCTTTCAGGACAAACCTGTTACTGAATTTCTAAGCAAAATTTGCTTTTCACTGCCTAGAGGCAGCCGTCAAGCATCTAGCTTAATATGCCGTGTACATGCGGCCACGTATTATGTACGAGACGGTGATGTGCCCGATCCTTAGCTCAACTGTCTGCAACAACTGAACTCGTGTTTTTACTTACATTCGCCAAAACAGGAAGGTTGGATTTTCCAATTGGCTTTTACGGCATTTGGGTGTTAAATCCATATTTTCAAAAACTTGGGACAAGCTCACACAAGTTGAAATTGTATCAGGCAGCTGTGTGAGTGTGAAAGATCGCACCATCGTTTACATTATTCAGCTGTGGCTGAAACAATATTTGCAGCAGCTAACCAATGCAAAAGTGACATTTTTACCTGTGTGTAATTGCAAATGCAGTTTCTGCACTAATCAATGTAGTTAGAATACAAGTGGAAAATAGTACCGCTCAAAATTTCGTGAGGAAGGTACAATCGATTTAATCAACCGTTTGTGGAAAAAACAGCACTACATTTGTGGACTTAAAGCAACGCTAAAACTAAGCAACTGTAATTGGGCGGTTTAATTTTAAATTACTAGAAAAAAATAACGACTGTGCATTTGGTTTTTCACTACTGAGTATTAGGGATGTTTTTAGACATTTCTTAGTTCTGTCAGCCATGCCACAAGCAATGAGTTCCACTGACGTCAATGGGAGTGTATAAAATAGAAAGATAAATAAAGGCACTCGTGTTCCCATATTCACAATATCTGTCAGGCATTGGAGTGGGTCAGGCATGCTGCAAGCAATGACTCCCGAGAAGGCCCTTTATGTCTCGGTGTGGCCTACTATGCTGCCAGCATTATCGGTTCCCTCAAAGGAAAGCAAACATACAGCAAGCCGTTTCCTTTTATAGCCTGGGAGCCAGTACAGCGGTAGCTTAGTAATGGAGAAAACTGACTCCATCCCTGCGTCCATCCCGCCAAGATGTCTGCATTGGGTTTCTGCTTGGCCTTGCCCCGTGTGTTTTTTCTCCTCTCCAGTTACTCCGTACATTTGCTGAAGTAGGTAATTTCGAGAAAAAGTAACAGGAAAGCTTCGTTTATTTTCAGAATCCTCTGCTGGGCCTAGTCCTTTGAAGGATTATTGCTACTGCTGCTGCGAGCACCGGATTAGTGACGTCACCACTGTTGAATTACAGGGATATCAAACACTTTACTTCAGGCGGAATATCATCCGGCATATTACATATCATCGAAATGCACTTACCATTGTTGAGCAAGATGGCCGGCAGCTGTCAATAATAAAAGCATATGAGGCTGGCGGGTTTCTGGACACCAGAGTGACTTTAGACACATGTTGTGAGTAAGTGGCTTGATCAGGGAAAGCTCAGCATCCTGTGATTCTGGGCAGATCACTTGATCTCCCCGTGCCCACTAAAAATGAATGTTTTCTGGTGTAATGTAACCGCTGCTCAGGTATAGTGCTCCAATAACTTTGGGTAGAGTTCGTGCTATAGGGAAAAAAAACAACAGCAAAATAAGTATTTTTGTGCCCATACGGGAAAGGGAACTAGCTGATGGCGCGTGACTAAGGGCCATATGTACGAACACATTTTCCCATAGACACAGAATGGGTAAAACCCTTTGCTACATCTGGCCCTAAGTGTACAAAATTCACCTATCAATGTAATAGAGCTCTTCTTGCGTTATCGTGTGGCTTGAGGCAGTCCCCTTCAGTGCACCTCTGTGAGGGAGTCTATAGGTTGTTGGTGCAAAATCAAGGTAAAAGAAACAAAAACGACTTTTAACAATTTATTGATCGAATAGAGAAAAAACAAAAACCTGTTTTGGCTAGAAATGCTAATAGTCTGCACGGCTCCTAGGTGGTGCAATACTGACTACCCCCTCCCCACAAAGTATGAAGATGAGCCGCTGCTCCCATGTAATGTAACCAGGGACACCTCCTCCTTCAGGGTGGAGGAGCTTCACCCCACTAAGAAAACTGCCCACCAGAAAAGCCCAGGAGATGGAAAATAAAATAGTGTAAAAGTTAATTTATTGCCATTTTCTGAAATGTAATTCATACAGTAGAGAAAACTATTAAGGGGTGAAGTGAGAGAAGCCCATAATCATTTGTGACATATTTACTGACATCATGTGGTCAAAATACCTCTTTAAATGCATTACAGACTTATGTAGCCAATATTTCCCTTCACATTCACAATTCGTGTGGTTCATTATAGTCCTAGGTATAATTCTGTTTAAAACAATATTTAAAACACAAGCAATACTGTGTCCAGCAGAGTTCATGTAGGCAATACATTTGAAAAAAAATGATTGCTGCATTATAAAGATCATGAATATATGTGTATCCTCACTGTCAATGTCTTAACTCATAACCAGTCATATTGAGGCAGACCTCTATAGAGCGCTTTAATTCAATAATACCAGTGTCTTTATGGGTTAGGGAACTTGAAAGTACGGGTGCTTGCAATAAAGGTGCAAGTCTGTGTACGCAAGCATTTGTATAAGTGCAGAGAGAGTGTAGCTTAGACAATCTAAGTACAGGCATAAAGCCAAAAGGCCATTGTTGGTCCTCCGGAACATGCGAGCATGTAAATTAGCGCAGGTGAGATGCGCCACTTTTACTATGAGAGCTCTGTCAGAGCTCAGTTATTAAAGAGCGGGTCATTTTTACCTTGCGTTCTATTTGGAGAGAATTGAATGATCAGGGTCTGTTCAATTAGTGCATATGAGCATGCGAGGTCATCGCAGCTCCCCAAAGCAGACAGGATTAAAGTCATGTGGCGAAATGCTAACAAGTCAAGGTGGCGTGGTCTGTGGAGCCCCGTATACTGGGCTGTTGAAGGGGAATAGTATGTGGGCCCTGTAGAACTAGATAAATAGAAATCAGTATGAGGCAGCTTGGGCTCAAGAGCCCTCTTACTGAAGTCATGAGGTAAACCCTGGACATGAATTTGCCAGGTGTGCAGCCAGCAAAGCGAGTGCACACCAATTTTACAGGAGCGGAGGGCTGAAATCCCTCCTCAGTTTCTATTACTGGATTAGAGTTAGAGATGGTAGACACAGCCACCATCTATAAAGTGTCATTGGAAACCCTAAGGTTGAAGGCGGGGAATGAAGGGTTGTGGTACTAAATGGTGATTTTGCATAAAAGTACCACACTAATAAGTAATTACTGAAAAGTTTCAGGACGTGATATTTGGCATAACATAGTATAAGGGTTGGGACACTTGGAGGTATTTTTACTTAAAAGTGCCTTGAAGTGGGAAAATAATAGTAAATTTCGAAGTAGGATATTGGACGTAACTTGTTATAGTTTGTTTTTGCAATCGAAGAGGTCTACCGTATGTATATGTGTATTTCACTTCAAATTCAAGCCACTGTCACTCCTTTTCCCTGTCCCATGTATTCCTTTTTCTGCTACAGCTGTTCTTCTAAATGCTGTTCAGGAGTGTGGTGTCATGGGTTTTAAGGCAAGCGTTTTCATTGCCCATTGGTATGCTCTTGAAGGACAATGTGCATCTCAAAAAGGGTCCGCACTGCTATCGCCAACAGGTTTAGCAATTATCCTGCGGGATATCAGTTCCCTGACTCAGAAAGTCCATGACAGATTTGTGAATCTGACATCAAGGCTTAGTCGAGGCATACTTCAGCTTTTTCCCTACTGGTTGAGAACTATGACATACACTACAGTAACTGGGAAAAGATGTGACCTTGCCGCTAGTTCTGCTAATCTTGGAACTAGGGAGCTAGGCTAGATTCCCATCCTTAGCTCAACATCCTGTGACTCTGGGCAAATCACTCAATCTTCCTGTGCCTGAAATATGTGTAGCTTATCATTAAGCTCATCACACACACCGACAAACAGGGAAATCAGAGAAGGCCCAGTAATCATGATAGCAATATGCATATGGAGGAGATGCTGTCAAATGGACAAATGATGCCAAATAGATAAGAGTGAGGGTTAGTTACATGAACAGTCGCCGTGCACCTTTTGTAAGGGCAAGGACACTGTCTCGCACTGCACAAATACACCTTATCAGTGAGCAAATAAGTGGAAGAGCAATTCCAGATGGCAATCTGAGGAGAAACTACGCAATCTTTAAAAAGGCTGATTCCCCCTGGGCTGAAGAAGGTCAAAAATTCGAGCAGGTGTTTCTGTCCCAAACCAGATTCAGGTCCCAAAAGCTAACAAATGCGGGGGCACCGTAGTGAGGGAATGACAGATTCTTCAGTCTGAAAAAAGACAATGTGGTGAAAGAAGACGTGTCCTGCTTCCACTGTTATGACTAGGGCAGCAGCATTTTGTTCAGTCGAAGCTCTTTTCTGACTTGTGAGCCTTGCGAAAAACAACTTTTATATCTATCTCCACTTGAAGCAACTCACCTCGAGTCACTCACTGTCCATTCAGCCTAACGTGATTCTGTGTATTACGCTTGTGACTTTAACATCACAAATCTTTATTTTCTGGCCCTGAGCGCAACTCAGGATCCAAAAAAACCTGAAAGACTCTGATCCTTAGAGGGTCCCTCAATGTCTGTGAGAGCCTAGCCAATGGGTCTGCAGTTGCCATTGGCAAAAAAGTCGCAATAGAATGAGACGCAATGCGAATACAAAAGGTAGTGAGGAAACAGGCTTTGCTGACGGCACCCTTGAAAAGGATATCATGGTACCCTAGATGAATACATTTCCCAAGTACTGCGTGCATTGTTGTTCTGATTTCACTGCTAGCAAACAGGCACCAGCCAATAGCAGCTCAGTTCACTGAGACACACGGAGGCAGCCCTGCTTTTCATTTGTGATGGATGGTCCACCAAGGATGCATGCCCTGTTTCAAGCCCCGTACATTAGCCACCTCCTACAGGGAGGGAAGTGCTCATCCACAAACAAGACAATATGGAGGGGATAGTCTGACATACCTTACCTATGGTGTTTGAGTAGTCTGAAGGAACAACGAAAGCCCTACGGGGAGGAGTCTCTTGCTGGTCTGAGGTCAGAAACATTCTAATCATTTTTGCAGACCGACCTGAGCCGGCTGGTATTTCTAAATCGTTTTGTGCCCTGTTGGTTTAATTTCCTGTTTAACAAAAATGGATTTGTCAGCAACATTCTAAAGTTACTGGCGGTCTCCTTGACAGTGGCAAAATACAGAGCCTCCTCTGCCCCCGCAACACTGGCAGGTGGCAATGTTTCTCTCTGCTTTGTGACTTTGCTCAGTTAACCTCCCACCACCTTCCCCCTACACCCGCGTGCATATGGTTAACTATTGTATCTAAACTTCATACAGTGAGCAGACAAGTCTCTTTTTTTAAACTTCTTTAGATGGTATTTTCAAAGTATTTGCCCTGACAAACTCGGAGAGAGTTTAAAGTGAGTATTGAAAGGGCTTATTTAAGACAGGATTCTGCAGATTTTTTGGGCTGACTAATGTCTTAAAAAGTTTTAAAAAACTGATGATTGATACTTTACCACCTCAAACCGTGGTAAGTGGTGATTGTCACTGAACATAGAAAAGGATGTGCTGCTTTTGACTGAACTTGTAGCTGACTTTATTTATCGCCGAAGTAAATAGAACACAACACAACAACCTAGCTCAATGCAAACCAACACAACTAAAACAAAATGGGCAAATCACAACAAAAAGTAAAAATAGAATGCAAAATAACTACAGTACAAAACAATAGTAACACCATTCAACAATGCAGCACAAAAATACACCAGGACAAACAACAAAATGGAGCACAGTACATGCGTACAAATATACTTGTCATATATTCTCCCCTACAGAAATCTGATTTTATAGTACAGTGGTAAATGTTGTTTGCACCAATCACTGCCTTACGTACCTCCAAAAACATGATAACAGTGCCAGCCCAAAAAAGTTTTGAGATCCATCCCCGTGACTTAAAAGAGATATGTCCTAGGAAAACCTTATGGTAAATGCGAGGAGTACAAAAAATATCCAATAATCAGGTTACCACAAACATGTTTTCCATGGCATCTAAGTATGAATATTATCAGAAGAGGCAGTGCTGGAACAAGAAGTTAGGTCTGCAGTATCTTCCGTCTCCCTGTAATTCTTACAAGTGTCTCCATCAGATGTTTGCTGCTGCAAAAAAGTTCACCGAAACACCAGGGAACACAACGTTTCACCTAGTTATTTGCCAGTTACTGGATTGAGTAGTAAATACAGCAGAAAGATGAGCTTGTAATGGTAGTATCGACACGTTCATTTACATGATAAAGGTACTACCTAGATCTAGTAAGAGTCACCGTATTGGGTGATTGCTGTTGGTATACTGGCACACTTCTCCTAAGAGGAGCCTGGAAACAGAAAACGAGAAAGCACAATTGAGCATTCAAAGCTAATACAAAAATGTGGTATGAAGCCAGGTCAGAGGTGCAAGAGCGGCTTCAGCGTTACAACCACTTCAAGAATCTCAGTGAACTGAGCGCCGGATTTGTGTCATTTTTTTAAATGCAAATCCGGCACAAACTTAACTCCATATTTATACTTTGGCGCTATACCCGCCTAGCGCCAAATTTATGGAGTTTGAGTCATTTTTTTACAGTGGAAACCTACCTTGTATTAATGAGATGCAAGGTAGGCATTCCAGGTCAAAAAATGACTCTTAGGCCTTTGCGCCTTATTTATACTCCTATGCAAAAATGACATATGGGAGGGCCTTTAAAATTGATTCTAAACCAGTTTAGAGTCATTTTTGAACACCTGGGTCAGGGCAGGCGTTAAGGGAACTGTGGGCTCATTTCCATGGTCTCTGACCGTGGAAGCTGTCCACGGGTGCCCTTCCCTGCCCCCAGGGAAACCCCCTTCCACTCTCGCCCACCCCTGGAGGACTCCCATGGATGTTCTACGGTAAGTAGGGGTAAGTATTTTTTTTTATTTTGTAAAGTGGCATAGGGGGGCCTAACTTGGGACTGCCTACATGCCATTGTGCCCAATGGCCATGCCCAGGGGACTTCTGTCCCCTGGGCATGGCCATTGGGCAGGGGGGCATGACTCCTGTCTTTGCTAAGACAGGAGTCATTTCCATGGCGGTTGTGCATCAAAAAATGACACTAGTCAGGTTAGAGTCAATTTTTTTGACTCTAACCTGACTTGCACCATTCTTTGACGCACAACCCCCATTCTTCCCTACGCCTCCGCTGACCGATAGAGTCATTTATTTTGATGCTAACCAGGCCGCAGCGCCGGTTAACGTCATTCCATAAATAAGGCGCCCAGCTGGCGCGTTGGAATGGCGTTAGCCGGCGGTAAACTTTTTTACGCAAGTCTGCGCTAGCGCTGATTTGCGTCAGAAAGTATAAATATGGGCCTGAGTGTGGGATGGAACATTTTGTCTGGCTGTCAGATGGATGATAGGCTTTTAGGCTGTTCTGTTCTCTCTTTGGCTGTCTTGTTCTTAGACCTTGAAATCAGATGAGAATTTATATGTAGCATCAAGAAATGCAGGACTCTCTTCCAGTTAGATTCTGGGCCGTTGCCAAAGCTTTTTAAAGAATAACGTATTATTCATGTTACTGCGCCAGTGTTACTTACCCTGTTTCTCAGAGGGAAGGGAATTAGATATTGACTTCTTTGGAAATGGATATGACATTGGTGTGGCATTTCAAGAAGGCTGCTGCCATTATGCTCCCAAGGAAAAACAATAAACCGAAATGTAAGTAAACAAGGAACCCCATTTGCAATTTTTATTTTATGCTGAATTTTTAAAAACAAATACAGCAGTACAGGTACAAAGTAGGAAGCATAAAAAGCTGGTACTCCTAAAAATGACATGCTGCTTGCTCTGATAATTACAATTAGATACCAAACGTCCCAAAAATTTCCCTTAGTAAATTCAACCCATACAGTCCTTTTACACTTCACCCATAAAATTCACATTTGAATAACTCACACGGACATAGCCGAATACCACAAAAAAGTTCAAAACATATATATGGCTTTAATCCTATTATACAATTTAAAAACAATTTGTCAAAATGCATAAAAACATGAAACTTAAAAACCAAGGAGGATGTTCCAAAGGCCACACAATTCGTCTTTCAATAGTTAATCAGATGTAATTTTTATGGGTGATGGTTAAGAGATTGAATGGTTTTAATTTACTAAAGGGAGGTTTTGAGATATTCTGAGGGCACAACCCTATCCTCTTGGTTTGAGGAGTTATCTCTATTTGGTTGTATGCTTATAATTACAATTAGGCCACTGCCCAAAAGGTTCCCAACTGGCTAGAAACCGTGTTGTTTCAAGGCTATTCCTTGACACTGATGCTGGAAATCATGATTATCATGTCAATGGGAATGTTAAAAAAAGATTGTTTTAGTACACATTTTTTCCAGTCAGGCACAATTTTGGTTTGATTGAAGGGGTTGAGTGACTCCTACGTTTCTAATAGACCCAAGTTTGTTTACATGGGCACCTCCAGCCCTATCCCTATCATTTGTCGAGTCCCCCAGGGTTCCATGCTGTATTCTTTCATCTTCGACTTTTACATGAAGCCACGTGTTGCTCTACTGACAGATAACAGCATAACAATTAACAGTATGCACATGATAACCCAATTCTACTAAAAGGTTTCTTCTACTTCAGACATCCAGTGCCTCAAACATTATTGGCATTTCATCCAGACCTGGGTGTCCAGCATCTACCTAAAGTTCAACCCAACCAAGAGAGGATTACAGTTATTTGCCAAGAACAACAAACAAGAAACCGTGCAAATCTGGCTCAACGATATCAAACTTAATGGCTTCGAGCCCCAACGTTTCCTGAATGCCAAGTCACTTTGATTCACCCTGGATACCAACGTTACCCTCAATTGCAAATAAGACAAAAATGGCCTGCTACCACCCCTCTCCTCTAAAGAAAGTGAACCTTTTACTTCCATTAAGCAACTTGAGAACTACTCTAGCATCTGGATGGTGGTAATGCTGTACCTCTTGGCTTCCACGACTGCATACTGGCACCCATTAGGGGAATAATACATGCTGCAGCACATCTCTTCCAGGGCCTAAAGAAGGGTGATCACATCACCCTCATGTTGGAACTCCATTAGCTCCTCTTGCCAGCCCACACCATCTTCAAAACCAGCTGCATCATCTTAAGAGCCACACATCCAGGACTACCTCTTATGCTGCATAAAAGCTCACCATCTCTGGTCATTCTAGGAACACCCACAGCCAGGACAACACCAGACTGAATACTAAGAAGTGAAAAAAGAAAATAACAAAACAGGATGCCTTCTCTGTCTATGCACCTATATGTAACAACATCCCTGCATCCATCAGTAAGGCCCAACGCTGCTCCAGTTTAGGAAAGAGTTGAAAACACAACTCATTAAAGACCACTACATCCTAATATATTAACCATACCCAACCAAGCTTTCTTTTGTTTTAACACTCATTGAATTTAAACTTGTCTTTAACCTTGTACACCACTTCTGTGTGTTTTGTCTACGTTTGTGCTACAGAAATACCATATACATGCTTACGTATAGCGGTGGGGGTCACTGGGAAGACATTGAACTCAAAGTGGTTGGGTCTGGCTAGAACAATGTTCTATGGCCTACACATCTCACCTGTATTACATTTACTATTCCTGGTCACCGCATAGGCAGTGCTTTAAATTGACAGGTACTGTCCGGTACTGAGTACCTGCACTTCTCTAATTTGAAAGGGAGAGTGCCTGAGCGTTTCAGCTCTGCTGCAATATATTTAATGGGAGAGGACCAGCACTTCTCAGGAGCAAGCAGGCACTCTGAATAGAGAGTACCAGCACGTCTATATTTCCATTTAAAGCACTGCACATAAGCATAATTTCTTGTCTACCACTGCAGAGATTTCATAATTGCATTTAGTGTAATGATAAGTCAGCCTTTTTTCCTGAGCCTAACGGGTGAGAAGGCACCTTCTGATGAAGAAACCTCATTTACTACAGATGTTATTTTACGTCCTTTTTCCTCTGCAATTATAACTTGGTTGGCCAGGTTACTGCACAAGGGATGGTTTATTGCAAAAAGGTGATAGGCATTTTTCTGGAGCATCCATTCAATGAATAGTGTTTACCAAGGCACACTATGCAGTACAGGTTGCTGGTCTGCATGTTTCCCATCGGTTTTGGAATACACAGGCAGTGGTGTGGCTTTAGTAGAATGGAATCTTATGCCATCTTGCAGAATATAAAGGAACATAATCAGAACTCACCCACGGTTTTGATCTCAATGAAAAACAGACACACTTATTAGAAGTAATTGAAGATGTAATTTTGCCCTTGCGATGGGCAGTGCAGGGGACAGAGGCAAAAATGACAATGATACTGAAACAGGAATATTGGATAGGGTCCACCTCACATCCGGTTGGATACTTAACTGCCCTTAAATGGTGGTTCCAGGCATTCTAGTGCACATGGCAATGGTCCAGTCTTTCTGTAAGTCCAAGTGCGCACTGTACAAAACTGCTACATACATAAATCAGATTAGCAATTGAAGGCATTGGTGGAGGAATGTATGCATATTATGTGAGAGGGAATCAGATTCTTTGGGAGACATTTTCTAGACATGTACAGATTTAGTAGTACTTAAGGGGGGCTCTGTGAAAGAAGGTGTGAGTGACGTAGTAAGGGGCATGCAATTTTCCCGCTAGTTCAAGATACAAATGTGTCCTCATTAGATTTCCTTGCCCATTAAGCAGGAATATAAAGAGAGCTTGAGCTCTCCAGAGTGGCAGCCAATAGCAATAAACGGCTTTGGGTCAAACAGTCAATAAGTAGGTACGCTCTTAGTAAGCACAAAACACCTCAGCAGTCTTCCTTCCAACTAGGTAAACTATGGTAGGGATGATCTGGCAAGTCAGTGTCGATGTTTCTAAAAATTCTAATTAGATAGTCATTATTTAGAGACCATTTTAGGAACTGTAGTGGTATTTTTTATATGTCACAAATGTCAACACTGTAATCCGATTTTATGTATTTTGTATTAAAATAATGTCACCAGTATCAACTCTCTGGCATATAATTTTTTTTCATTTCAATATTGTAATTCAATCTTCTTGGAAAAAGCAATTCTGCTGTGCTGTTTCTAAAGAATCACTTCCCAGATGCCCAGAGAGCCACAAACATACTGCCATGTGGCAAAAATCCCACATCCCTTCTTCCTTAAAAAGTGGAAACAATTGTGGAAAAGGAGCAGGTGGGGCTGTTGTTTGTAGCAGTGCTCGCAAAATGGAGCCATGGTAACTACTACTAAGGAATCAGACTATAATGCCTCAGCTTCTTGCAGCGATACTCCAACAGGGGCAGATCAGTCTTGTGCAAAGATGCAGCTCCCTGTCCACCCTAGCTACCCTTTGCAGGATAGTTATGTTATGCAGATTTGTAGAGTGCACTGTCCCCCAGAAGGGTATCCTGGCGCTGAAGTGAAGCACTAATGCTGTATAAGCGATACTTACCTACATGCTTCTCCCTCCTCCATATTTTGGCCCTTGATATTTTGGCTATGATATTCTTATAAGCAGGTATTCCCTATTCGATATTGCAGACTACAATGGGTATCATTCTCCATAGTTCTTCGATAACAGACAGTTGCAAGATGTCTTAAGGCAAGACGTAAAATTGTGTCAAGAAGGAGGAAGTTGAAGAGGGTAGGACAGTTAAAGGCCCTTTCATAGCCAAAGAAATATTCTTCCATATAGGATTCACTATCCTAAGTTTGCTTTACTGGAAAAGGGGTCCTGATGCATCTCAATTATTATTACAAGTATTGAGAGAATCACGTGTTGACCGTTTACAACAAAGTGGGATGAATCAGCAGCAAATTTAGAGGGCGGATCACGGTTTCTTCATTCCTGGCTGTTGTGATTTATGAAATCAACACAGACACACTTTGACTCTCAGGTCATACAGCGGGCATCTCAAGTACTGTCATCTTTCCACCAGTGCTTAATTTGTAAATAAAAACGTGCTGGTGCCCAAAGCTCTCTTTTGAAACACAGGGGGTGATGGATTTAAGTGTGCGAGCCACCTGGGGCCTCTTTAATCAATTCACAGCCACTCCCTGGCCCTTCAGCTTACTCTTGCAGCTTTCTGCTTTCGCCTTTTGTTACACTTTTTCACTTTTCTCTTCCTCCACCTTTCCCATATGTGTCTTTTGCTCACAGTATGCCTGATGCAGAAAACTAAGTGCCAGCCCTCAAAAATAAGTGCTGTGCCCCCCACCGGAAACCACCGGCTCAAATTAAGCACTGCATTCCACATTTTAAAAATATTATTAACTATTTCACACCACTATTTTTTAACATAAATTATAAAGACACCATATATTGTGGAGGTTTGAGGTTGAAGATATTCTGAAATTATGGGCATAGCCAAAGATGAATTGGAATGTCCATTGTGCTTCTGTAAATCATATTTTAAAAGAGGGGCACAACATGCTGTGCATTACGGTGTAACAACAGCTACTTCACAGCAGATATTCCTCAGGCATTAGAGTGGCCTTCTCTTTGTAAGCAATACGAAAAGTTAAATAATTCTAAAACCGAGAGGCATTCAAAGTTTGGGGGCAGTTCATAGTAATCCAGTGGAGAAGTAGTCTTAGGCGTTCGGAGCTACTTGAGTTTATGAACAAGAATATTAAATGTGCATGTCATTAATGCGTGTCATTAATATTTAGAATTTCGGTAGTATTTCCATTCGTACAAGGTTCCGGAGATAGCCTTAGTACATGAGTCGAGGTCCACCAGCAATAGTAACCTGAACATCTTACTCCAGAAGACCGATGGAGCCAAGAAGAACATCGATAGATATCCCTGTTCTGCTTGCAAGAAGGATTCAGACCATTACAACTGATTCATCCAAGTTCCTCTATTTTTAATATGCTCTCAGTAGTCTTGAATAAAGATGTTTTAAGCTTGATACTTTGGTCACCAGATTATTTTGGTTTGGAAGTAAAATGGCGGTGGAATGCGGCTAAATTAAGCAAATACTATAATGAACGCACTTGTAATAATTGGCTGGCGTTAAAAGTACAGCTAAAGGCGTGCCCTTGATAATGCGCCGGTTTATAAAAGAAACACTGACTGACTGATACCGAGTTTTAATAACATATGTACATGTACATGGTTTAGAAACTGATTTGACAAAGTCACCTTGACAGTGTCCGATCTAATGCCCTTCGGTTAGGTGATACAATTTGGAGAAGCCATGAGAAGTCGTAGATGTGCCTCCATCGTGAAGCAGCATGCACAAATGTTACATGTCCCTACAATAATGACAATTACCACACTTAGCAAGCGGAATTTTGTCTTGGCTAAATTACAGATGATGTACTCAGCTAAATGTTGCCCATTTTCTTGCTCTCAGAAGGATTTGAAGCTTCAGAGCCAATCGAGAGGCAAACAAGGTGGTGCTTGCAAAGGAATCCACGTATCTCCGCAGTGAATACAGCAACCCACTAAGATGTCTCGGCACAGTTCTCTAGAAGTGTGTGGATGTGCTACCTTGGAGAGTGGGCAGACTAAAGTTTTCCTGCCTTCCTGTCCTTTTGTTCCTCCTTGTCATCATTTGTCTAGTTATATCATAGCTCCCACCCCGTCTCGGCACCATCAGGGAGCTTTACTCCTACGTCCATAAATCCATTTTTTCTCGTTGCCTGCTCTGTTTAATGACTTCTGCCAGGCTGTATTGATCAGTCCCATTTTAGAATCGGCAGCTGTGCTGAGATATGACCTTCATGCACTCCTCTTAATTGGACATTTGCCCCGGATTGGCTTTACGAGTGGACTTTTGAAGAGCGCTTCTTGGCAATTACTTCTCTTTTCTGGAACACTAATTAGGAAAACAACAAATAAACAGAAATGAACTCGGCAGTTCATTAGTGCACAAAAACATTAGGTTTAGGGTTACAGCGATACTAGTTACAAAACAGTGTAAAAGGAATGACTCATCTGTTTAGCCCTTCCTCTCCTAACATCCTCACCTTGTGGGGTCTCAGAGGTACAATTATGCACCAGGCCACATGAGTCGGCTATAAGTAGTTACAGGGGCAGCTCCTCCGCAATGGCGGATCAGCGTCGCCCCACTGAATAAGAGCCTGCAGCAGAAAAATAAAATGATAATTTGAATATCGTTTTATTTTTCTGCTGCTGGTTCAGCCAGCAGTTGCAGGGAGGAACAGGGCTGGGCCAAGGCAGGTAGGAGGTGGGGAGGCAAAACTGTGTGCACTAAGTGCACATGTGTGTTTGGACGGCCTAAGACAGCCGTCCAAACACACATGCGCACTTAGGATTCTCCAGCCCAGCTGTATACACAGCTGGGCTGAAGAAACTGCACAGGCCCTAGAGTTGTGTCTGAGCGGCAGTCACTACCACTCAGACCAATCCTGAGGCTGCTTACATGCTATATTTAGCATGTAAGCAGCACCAGGATTGCTGTGGAGCCTCTTCTGGTGTCCCAGCAAATTCTAGTACACCAGAACAAGAAAGGAGGATGCACGAGGTGGCAGGAGAGGACAGCGGCGGTGACTAACAGTACTTTAAAAATAATGTATTCCCCCCTCCATCACTGTCATCGGCGTCACCCCCCTCCCCTTGATATCTGCGGCAGACGCCGCTAAGTACTTATATGATAGACATCCCTCAGGCACTAAAAATACAGTGTTATATAACAAATCTCCAATACAGACAATACTGCAGCGTGAATGTGCCACTTGTACTGTAATAGCAGAGTTAATTATGTAGAGAAAAAATACAGGGATATCATAGTAGTTAATATTCAGTAATTCATTGTTGCTAGAGGAGCTATTCTGTGGAGAGGAAGTGTGCAGTAATCCTTCTGTATTTCCAAAGAAACCCTGTGGGTAGTAATACTGCTGTCCAGTTAGGAGCACGATACAAGAAGTAATGGTGTTGTGCTATAAATATAATCCTATATGTAGGAGCACTGCAGTATTATACACGTAACCCCACATACTGGTCTGGCTGGATACTGCTGTAAGAGCCCAGCCCTTGGTGCTCGATCACGGTGTTATATGTTACCTTGCATGCATTAAGACTGTAGTGCTACCACAACAATTCTTCATTGAATGAGACGAGTCGTGCGTTTCATCTTGAACAAGCTCCATCAAGGAGAAATGTAATGGCATTAGTAGAGTTCCTGCATTTGCCTTTTTGAAGAATTACTGGTTTTCTCGAAACACTAGGGACAGTCAATTGCAACCTAGCTGACTCATTCTTGACAGCCTTGAAAAATCACCAGGCCTGTTTCCCGAGCACAAAGCGAAACACGTGTTGGGTAAAAAAAATAAGAGCTGCACAAAAAGTGTTCTTCATGGAACACAAATAAAAAATCTGCAATGTACTTTCTCAAGTCAATTTTACTCCTTTGTGTTACATAATGTCCTGTCAAGTCAAGCCTTGAACCCCAACTATCTGAATGTTTACTAGTTACCGTTACAGTCGTTGTTGTCTGCTGATGTTTCCATCTTTTTGTTGAAAAGATAATAGAAAGCAGGCCTGATTTATTCCTTCAGTTAACTCAGTAGCACCTCTAGGTAATGCCAAATTTTACATTTTCCTTTTTCTCAATGTACATGTTTCCTAAATTACTACCTATTCGCTGGATCGGGAACCAAAGACAGGCTCACAAACCTTTTGGCACGCATATCCACAGGCATATCTACAGGCATGTCCACAGGCATATCCACAGGCACGTCCACAGGCATATCCACAGGCATGTCGACAGGCATATCCACAGGCATGTCGACAGGCATATCTACAGGCATGTCCACAGGCATATCCACAGGCATGGCGACAGGCAGAAAGCTTTGGGTGTTGGTCAGTGAGGCGGAGGTTGGCATTGGCAGGTACAGTGGAGTGGATGGAGGGTATGCTTTATATATTTTTTAAATTAAATTGTATATGGTGCTTAGCACTGCATGAGGCTTCAAGGCGACGAAGATATTGCAAAGTAGAATAAATATATAGGAGTCAGAATATTGTTGACCAACTAACACGAAAAAAAGTAACAGTAAAAATAATTTATCAGCAGATACTTCAAGAATATATTATATCGAAGTATAGATTATTTCTTCCATGGTGTTTTTGGAGCTTCCCAAAATAAGGCCCACAAAACCATCAGCGTCGTTCCACCAATTTGCTGCACCCTGTATCTTGAAATGTTTCAGATAAGTGTTCACACTAAGAGCAAGATTGGGGTGGAGAGGACCTGGAGATATCATCCATGAGATATTAGGTCATTAATGGAAGAGAATTTTCCAAACAACACAGCACAGTTGGTACTCTTCTGGTAGCAGTTTCTCTTTCTCACTGTCAACAGGTGGTCTCATTTCAGTAAGTCACAAAAGACTCAAACAATTCATTTTTGAATTGGACTGGGATGGAAAATAAGATTTCTTGAACGACCCTTAGGAAGTGTAAAATATGATCTCACATATTACATTTTTGAAACCAATGTTACTTCTACCAGAATATGTTTTATTACTTTGTTGTATGAGTTGTAAGTTTTAAACTATAGTTGCCTTCAGACATATATTTACTGCATGAAAAACAGAAATTAAAGCAACATTCAAAATGTAGAATATGGGCTAACATTTGTAGAAGGTTAATGAATGCACCACAGCATAGGCATGTCACAAGTTGGATGTCACCTATTCAGGTAATGAGCGCACCACTTCTGTACCCAATGATACCTGTGCTCACAGCAGTGTCAGGATTGGCTGGGAGTGCTTTGGCTGGGCGCTCCCAAGCAGACTGGAAGCCTGTGCAGGCTCCCTCCAGCCCAGCAACAGTTGCTGGGCTGGAGAGAGCCCTGTGCACGTGTGTTTGTGGCCGGCCCGGCACAGCACTCCCCCTCAGTGCACGTCAGCCCCGTGGCCCCACCCCTTTCAAAGAAAAGGATAATAAAATAGCTGCTGGCAGGGGGGGCAACCCTCCTCTGCCCAAATGAAGGAGCTGCCCCTGCTGTGCTGGATTCCCCATAGCAGAGAACTCTGCACAGAGGGAATAGGATGCCATGTGCAAACACACGTTGCCCCACAAGACAAATATGTTTCTGCATGGAGAAAGCCCTTCTTCTACATCCCCTGCAAATTTGAGAGTGATGAATTCCCCTTCCCATCCCTGTGCTAGTGTATGTCTCCAACCATTTCCAGCGTGTGAATGGGTCGGATGGGAGTTTGGGAAAGCCTAATAACATGCTTGTTTGCAGGTGTTCTCAAACTTTCAAGGCAGACAGCACCTTGGACTGCCTGCGTCCCACACATTGAGTGGCAATTTTAAATGCAGAGTTCTCTGTATTTGTGGCAAACATCCTATCCTTTTAAACACCGGCTGGGGATCTCAGTTGTAAACATATTTATGAGCAAATTTTACTTTTGTGAATAGGGTTCATCATATGAAACGTCAACACTAGTCGTTGCATCTTTGACCCTTCAAATGCCCCAAATCCTCTCCTAGTTCAGTTTAAAGTGTAGGTAATCAGATTCCAGAGAGCCAAGTGTAAGTGAAAAGACCCTAGAGTGTGCATGTCAGCCCTTGCCAGGCCTTCTACATGTGACTCCAAAGGTACCCAATAAATATAGTCTTGGCACCACTCTGCCTTCATTTCTTTCTTCGGAAGTACTACTTAGCAATTGAAAATTCCGAGCTTCTGGTTTTTGAGTAACGTGGTCAGAAAATCCACTCTCTGGTGTAGCAAAGTGAATGGTCCACTGCTTACAAGGTTTGTCACCATGGTAGTGTGTTTTCACCTGCAGTGCTTTCTGCCGACATGTTGGCTTCCGACATCACAGCCATTCTTCTATGCCAAGCTAACATATCTGAATTGCTGTTACAAGTATAAGTGATGTGTCACACAGTGGAAAAGTTCTCTGCACTGTACAGCTCTCAGCTTTTGGACATGCACCCCCAAATTGGTGGTATGTTATTTATTCGTGACCAAGCCAAAATGCATTAATGAGTTCACTTTGGAGTGCAAGATAGGCAGTAAAGGAGGGATGTGTGAGTGTGGTTCTTCTTTCAACACCAAAGAGAGGCTTTCTGAGTATATTTATGTATTTGTGGGATTTATATAGTGCAAACCAGACACCCAAGGGTTTTCATCCATGATAGAAGCAAACTTATGATCGCCCCAGAGAGTCATTCTATCTCTGTAACCCTTGCTCCACTTCCACAGAGGACCTCATCCTTCTCCAACTTCCCTGGGGCATCTAATTCTCCAAATTACAAATGTTTTTTCCTCGCATGCCAGGGACGTTTGTAGGTCTTTCCTTGCAAGACCATTATGTCTTACTTAGTGGCTTTGCATGGAACTAATGCTGCCAAACAAATGCCATTTTGTGTATGGTTATGACTGCCTTATGGTGCTCCCAGAGGCTGAGATAGTGGTGGCTTGGCTAGAAGGTCAGTGGGATTGCTACTGTTCATGGGCATGGATATCCTGTAGCTTTCCGTGTCTAAATCAGATGATAACTGTGGCGAGGCACCTTCAATGCATATGTCCATAAGCCCACTTTTACTGAAATTATATACATTTTTTCTATTCTTCTATTACCAATCCAAACTTTGACAGGAAACATTAGTGGCAAAAAAATCAATATTCTGTCTTGTTAGTAATTCTATATTATACCATTTATGCCTTCATTCACTTATTCCATTTATATCTCTTCTCTTACAGCAAACGTTTACCTTCTAGTTCAACATTCACCCTAGAAGATAGTGCCATCTACTTGACGTCAGAGCAAAGCACACCAGAAATGGACAATGATAACACCTCCGTTCTGGATGTCTACTTAGTAAGTCCTCCATTTGTCTGTTCTTGGTCGGTGGCTCAAACCTAGCATGGGTTAACCTTTGCTCGTTCTACTTGGTCCTTAAAACATGGCCATCTATGCCGATGATGCTGTTTCATGTCCAGGATGATGTGTCAACTCTTGTATGTCCTATGTATCTCCTGCGACATTGTTTTCTATCCACTGCTCTACTGTTTTTTAAACAATAAGGTCAACATACATGGTGACCCCTGAAAAACATGCTTAAGAGCACCTTGCAGCTGCAAATTAAGGGTCCAATGTAAGCACCTTACAACCACAGAGAGCAGAACTAGAGACAATAATAGCAAGGATGTCACAACTAATGCCGTTCAATGTCCTGTGATACAGCTAACATGAGAGTTTAGTTTTCTCTCAAGATCACAGACGCTAATCGGGAATGAACTACTTTTGTCGTCCAAGAATGTATGATTTTCCCTGTTTCTTCTGCTTGGCTTGAAGGCGAACTTCGTAGGCAAGCTTTTTGTTGCTGTCAGGCAGAGGGTAAAACTTAACGCAGGGCTTGCAAACAGCAGAGTTTATAATTCAAAGTCCTGGAGAAGGAACCCACTTATTTTGTTTCCAAAGCCTCCCTCACTCATCTTCTGGGGGCATCCCTATTGAATTAGAAGGACCCTCATCCACTAGAATTAGTTAATTTCATGCTTCACCGTCCGGTCCTCATCCAGGTTATTTTATGTACCTCAGAAACAGACCAATGGCAATTTTTAAAACAAGATAAACTGAAATAGTTGAGAAAATATGTATTTGCATGTAATAAAATACCAGACTATGAACCAAAAGCAGCCCCGGGAACAATCTTAAGTCACCCAGGTTGCATTAAGCATTTCTTAATTGTTTCTAGGTGCACCCTGACCAGTTCTAGAAATATTTTGGGTAAATAGCACCAAACAGTGGGTTTTATAGCACAGTGAATGAATATATTTACTACAAGCACAGATGCTGTCATATTTGATATGATTATTTGTGAGGGTGCTGCTATCAAATGCTAGGACACATCTAATACACACCTGAATGTTGCAGAAATATTACAGCCTCCTGCTTAAATTATCATTGTATCACATATGATTACAATGGAGAGGGCGAATCATTGTGTCAAACAGCAGTTCATAGTATTATGTGACTGCTCAGGGTATTAGGTGGGGTACATAAATTGCATTTATGTAAGTATGTGACATTTTCAAAAAATGGGCAAAATTGTGTGGCATGCAAAAAATAGCATTTGACGATATATTTTATGTGAAATGTGTCCTCCCACCCATTTTGGATGCATTTTGTGCTAAAAAATAGCACAAAAAACACAACTGCCACAAACAGCAGCCTATGTAATTCTGGTGATTTATGCTGTTCCCGTGCACTCCTGTAATTCCATAAATTTGGTAAAGCAAGCATAACACAAAATTATTAAAATTAGTCAGGATTACCCCAGTATAACAGAAAATTTGCACATGCCTAGTTTTAGGAATGTTGCTGCAAGTGCTTAGACTGGTGCAGTTTACATATTACCCCAGACAACTGATCTTACATCCGATACCTGGGGCATTATCCATTAGATTACTGACGCAGCCAATATCCACGTTGTCAAGTATTTTTGGAGCGCGCTACTCACCCATGGGGTCTAAAGGCGCTGTGGGGTACATCCTCAGGGCTCACTCGAAGAGCCAGGTCTTGCGGTCCTTCCTGAATTGAGGTACCGATGGCAACTGCCTGAGGTGAAGAGGTAGGGTGTTCCGTTGTCCCATTAAGAAACACAGGCACTGAAAAAAACAGCTCCTATACTGCTCCCAGGTTTGCCACAGCAGTTTCACCCAATCCAAGGCTACATAAAGTAGACCTGCTATGCCAGGTTTCATATTGCCCCAGTATATAATGTAGTGTAGGTTAACAGTAATATTTTTAGAGTGTATGCTTACCTCCAAGGAGGCCTCTTTGTCCTTCTGACAGAGATGTTTATTGTTATCCAGCTCAATGGCACAAGCACAGAAAGCCTGAATAACTTGTATTGGTATCAGTGTGAGGTGAAAATGCATCTGTGTTGGAAACAAAGGATCAGCCTTTGCCTTTTGTCTCTGTGCTACTTTACCCGTATTTGTACTTCGTTTTTGTTGCAGGTTTCACTTGTTTGTGGTTTCAGTTCCCTGCCACGCCTCCAGTGTGGGCCTGGCCCAGCCCCAAGTCTATTTGTCTGATGGGGGCCTTCTAATCAACCTCTACCATGTCCCCATCTCTTTCTGCCGACTCCTTCCATAGCTCCCCCACCCAGGACATCCATCCCATCACTCCCACATTGACTCCGTCTAGTACATTCACGGATTGTACATTTAGGGGTTGTACTCTGAAGCACATCTCCAGACCTCAGCCTCCATCTTCACACCTTGCATATGGGCCAAACTGCAGTGAACATGCTTTTTAGTTGTGTGGTTACAAAAAGCACATAGGAATCTGATGCAAATCAGATCGTTTTATGACCTCATCGGGCATATGAAGTGCACCGTAAATGATACAGTACGACACATTCCATTTCCCCTAACTCATAAAAAACATTATCTTGCCTATTGCCACACAAACTGGCCCCCAGTACCTAAGCATAATTGTCAAGCCAGTTAACACATTCACGTGCACTCAGTTTATAAACCACTATTGCCACAGGTCTAGTAAAATTATTTTCGCAGCACTAGACAAAATGATGTTTTGCTGTTGGGTGCTCCTTTTGACACGCAGTAAGGCGTACCCAAAGCCATTTGTCTCAATTTGGCAAACCCTTGTGGAAATAGCTGTTCCTTCTTAGACAGCTACATGAAATAGTATACATTTAGCACCTGCCCAGATTGTCAAGCCAGACTCCTCTTCACCCCCCACACCCACAGGCCGCGCGTCACCATTGTCGGGTATAGTTTCTGCACACACCTCGTGTCCTGGATATGCCAGTCGTGCCAAGCCAGTTTTCACAAGCACTTCTTTTCTCACCTTCCTATCTCTGACAGTACTCGCTGTCATGTGGCCCCGCTGAAGAGGCTGTAGTGGGGGCTAGGCACGCAGGGCTAAAGGTGCTGTTGAGTACTTACTGTGCCCCGGAACTCCAACGTTGCATACCAGCGAGTGAGTTCCAGTGGAGTAACAATAGCCCCCGCAGTGCAGGGGGTCGGGAGGGCTCCTGAACTCCAGGAGGCCCCCTCCGATACTGTGCACAAGAGGCAGGCCTGAGATCTCCTCTCCATGTACTTTGCAAGGGGGCCCCCTCAGGTTTTGTTATGCCACCGGTGAGTTCCTGAAGGCAGGCTACCTGTCCTGCAAGCGCATGTAAGGAGAAACACAAACAGCCCTGCATACTGTAGCTACCCGCACGAACAATGGCTGCACCTCTCCAGCAAGGACCTAGGCAAAGAAAATGTAAGTTCATCTGCGCACCTGTTGTAGAAGGATCATTTGAATAGAAATTAGGGGGAAATCTGAATAAAGTATGTATTTGAAGCAGACAGGAAAATACAAAGGAGCAGTGCCATCAGCAGACTTTTGAGGTGGCATGTTCCTTGTTACATCCAATGGCTGCTCAGCCTGGTATCTCTGTATAAATGCTTGTGCCTAATTTTCTTAGTGCTGGCTACTTGTGATGTCTCTAGTCCCTGCTCATAAAGAAGTGACTACTGATCAACTGTAATAGCTTATTACAGTTGACTCTCAACACCTGTACCAGAGCCAGCAGCCATGGTTAAAGGCAGGCCACAGAGCAGAATTACAGCTGATATTAAAACACGGAAATGGGAACTGACTTTTTCTTCATCTGATCTGGTTTTCTAAAAAGAAAAAAGTGATAAGCAGAAAGGAGATCTTTGTGGCAGCATATAAATTTGTTTCCATGCTATAGGTCATTACAAGAAAGACATAATAGCTGTATATAGCTAATCAGTACGACCCGCCATATTTTTAACATGATATACATTACATTTATTCTAATTTCTTTTTGCAAAAATTGCAAACTTCTTAGTGAAGTGTTTAATTTCTCAACATAGGTGCTGCTTTTATTCTTCTGTTCTGCAATGTACACCAAAGAACAAGACACCAATGGTTTAATTGTTTTTGGGAAGGGTGATGGTGGGTCTCATGTATTACAAATAATAAAATACCTGCTGCTATAACTTGAAAGGAAATTTCAAAAACCTCAGGGTTCGAAGACCTTTTAAAGGAACTTGGCAATCGGCCTTATTCCTCTACATGATCAGTGAACTCCTCTGTGACTTGCAATGGCATTATAATGTATGCTAGGGTGTACTTTAATATATCATGCATTTTTATCCGGGGCCTCTTTGAAATGACCACAAAAACTACACTGCAAATAAATAAAAGGCAGTAGTATGTGCGAATAAAGAATTAACAGCAAATGAGACTGAATTCTAAAAATGCTCAAATAAATACTAGATGTGTGCATGCATGTTGAAGTGGCCCTGCACAGTCTCAAACCTACCAGGACGAAAATCGGACTATTGACAACATGAGCTATAATGTACATCATAGAGATACTTTTTTGGTGGGGAGTTTCATGTTGCACACATTTTTTCTGATTCTGTGTTATCAATGTTCAGTTATATTGCAAATCCAAACTTTAGAGGTTAGGAGCCCAATTTAATAATATATTTTTACAACTATCACAAAATAATAACACCACATTTTAGTGACATTTCACAGAAACAAATCATTTTCACTTAGAGGCAGCAGATGTATAGTTACGCCAATTACTTAAGATACGTATGAATGACAATTTAGGATTTTTCAGAGATAAATATATGTACTAAAGCATTCTGTTGTGCCTGAACATTTAGACTACTTGTACAAAAGGCTTGAAGAGAGCAATCTGATTGGTGTATGTGACAAAAAGAATGCAGGTCGGTCTGATCACACAGTTTGCAAGTGAGGAAAGAGGCAATTTATTCTTTCTTTTTCTTAATTTTTCTACACATCTAATCGTAAACCTACATTTATATCATGGTTCTTCAAACTGGGGGGCCTCAATTGATTCCAGGGGACGGGCGCCAGGCTCTGGCCAAATGAAGCAATTATGCTATTAATGGGGCTTTGTTTTAAAGTGAAACAAATGAGCATCAGTAAACCGCTCTGTAATAGGCCATCAGTAACATGTTTTGTCATTTATATCCAAGCAGACAGTATGTGTCAAAATGGAAGGGACTCCAAATACTCTTCAAAACCCTCACCACACGCCAACTTCTAATATTCACTCTGTGGATACTTTTACGCGTTAGTAAGGCCTGTCTGACCAGAATACTATGTTTGGCATCATCTGTTTGATTGCATTTTTCAAACACTAACAGAACTTAACTGCAATGTTTAAATAAGTGTAGACATATTTAAACATTGCCAATTTAACGGAGTAATTGTGAATAATTCAGGGGGGGTGTCAATAATTATTTTTTTCGGGTGGGGGGGACGGCATCAAAAAGTTTCAAGAACACTGTTTTAAATACTGACATTTGAATGAACTTGACTACAGAAAGGTTTGATCAGTGCGGATTTGAAATCTGAGTGAAGGGACTTGATATTAAGTGTTTAGGAAAAGGATTGCAAAGAGAGTGGTTTTAAATTCTTTTCATATTCATATTTTCTTTATTCGGCGAATCATCACCATTAAAGATCATAACTATACATTCAGATAAAATGAAAATAAGATTATAAAAGCAATACAATAACAGTGAATAAAAAGGACACATAGAAAACAATTTAAACAAATTAACTAGTGAGCAATATGCATCCACCTTTTAGCGAACTCTTAGCCTAATCTTCCACATCAGCATTAGGAACCCTGAGAAAGGGAAGCCCACATATTGCCTATTGTCTGACTGAATAATCCTAAGTGCTTCCTTGAAGTCTCTGACACCAAGATTTCAGCAGAGTGGTGCAATCCACGTATTTCTTATACCACAGTAACCAAGACAGAAGAACAACACATGTTCCATTGTTTCAGGCCAAGATACACTGAATGGTCACTAAGCATCTCTTGCGTTTGCCATTTGCCCCCAACTAGCTTTAAACAAGGAAAGCGGTAAGTTCCCATACCTAAATTGCAGATTGAAGTTCCTGCAATAGAGGGCTCTATTTCATCCAGGAACTGCTCTTTCTGAAAATTATCTTTTAACACTTGGAAGGCTGATATCAAAGGACCCATGTTAGATTGGCATTGCAGTAAGCCTATTTGGCGCTGCCCAAGGCCTTCTTTATGTGCCCCTTAGACGTCACACTAGCCTCTTCTGGGGCAGTCCACAAATGATCAAGCCCAATGTCCACTAATGTTGTTCTCACATGCTTGATCCATGGAAGGTCACTTGCACCTAGAAGGGACACAATTTTGACCATCCCCTGCTGGTAGAGGCTCAGTTTTAGAGTTGCCCACAGCCTCCTCCGAAACAAAAGGGGTCGTAGCCTATCTACCTGCGTAATGCTTTTTAACCCCATATCTAGTCGCGGGGGAAACAATTTTCAACAACATCTAAGGCTGTAGCTTCCTTATGGCCCCAAAGTTATGTACCGTACAGTGCGGACCCAAGTGATTGACAGTTATTGACCTGCAGTGCCGGCGCGATTGGGCAAAATTGGTAAGCTTTAAATATCTTCAATAGTATCCCAGTAGTTTGCTCTAATCCAGGTTTTCACCTTGTGATGTGGGTCTACCAGTGGAAGTGCTCATTCAGAACCATGTCCAGATATTCAAAAGTCTGGACTCGCTCCAGGGGGGTCCCTCTCAGCGTGGGATTCGGTTTAGAGGAGCGACAGGGATTGAACACCATTTACTTGTTTTTTGCTAGATTAATATCTAGGCTCTTTACCCCACAAAAGCTGTCAAACCTATCCAAGATTTTTGCGGTCCCATAGGAGACTTAGATAGGAGCAGTGTATCAGGACAAACATCAGGACAGGAACCATGAGGTTTGCCAAGCAGGGTGCGTCTGACTCAACATGGTCCACATGCGCTACAAAATCGCTTATGAAAAGCAAAACAGGGTTGGGCCCAAGACACAACCCTGCCTAACTCCTCTGCTGACCGGGAACTGATCAGTCAGTTCCCCCAACTGTCAGCACCTTACTTGGGCATAGTTGTGGTCATGAAGCCTTATTATCAAATTTAGTGAGTAAAGCGGAACTCCCATGCCAGCTAAAACTTGCCATAACTTAGATTGAGGAACGAGATCAAAGGCTGCCCTTAGCTCGACCAGTACCACATACAATCTCCCGTGACCTAACAATGACCTTCCAGTACAATGACTGTAGCCAAAAGACCTGGTCTAGTGTGCTAGTGCGCTCCCTAAATCCTGCCTGCCAGGGAGTCCAAATATTTGATGAAGACATCCAATCTTGCAATCAGCCCAAGATGACCTTTGCAAAGAGTTTTTGGGTACTATCAATCAGGCTTATAGGCCTGTTGTTTGAGGGAAGATCTCTAGATCCTTATAGCTCTGCCTGTATGCAGGTCATTATTTTATCCACCCAACCCTCCATAAATTTTTCCATCCCCAGGGATTCTAATGAATGGTCCAGCGGCTGCTGGTTTGCCAAGCCCAGTACCACCGCAGGCCAAGGCCTAACAGTTCCCTTCGAATGCTTAGCCACCACTGGTGTGTTCGAGCTATCAGGAAGCCTGAACAATAGTGATGATGATGGTAGTGTAGAGCAGCCCGTCTCTGGTGGAGCCAAATACGCCAGCGGGCTGCCTAATGGACTTTGCAAGGGGGCAGGTGAAGAAGGGGGAACAGAGCCCATCCCAGGTACAGAACCAAGTGAAAGTCTGCATTCTGAAAGGTCAATTTCATTAATTATGGTTAATTTAATTAATTATAACACTCACCAATCATCCTGTCTATTGAGGTGATTTTAGTAGGTGGCGATAGAACAGAACTGTATTCTCCCTGCTTCCTCTTTACCGTGATGTCTAGAATTGTGGCAGTGCAGTAGTGGATTGAATTGTTCTTGGGGCCACAATCATCAAAGCCCCGAATTACAAGCCTGCAGTTTGCAGGCGAAAGAGGGATGGCCCAGCCTCTTCTGGGCTCAGTCCTCTAATAACAGTGGTCCAGGAAAGGAAAGTTCAGGACTGCACACACTGGTGGACATCGTGGTGACATGGAAACACCTACTCCTCTACACACTGCGGTTCTCATTAGTGACAGAATATCGTTTTAAGCAGGATGCATTATGTGGTACATGCGGTTCCATAACAAGTGACACTCTCATCTGCCCAGCAAAAGGGCAGTTTTGGACATTCCCCGGTGCACTCAGTGGCATAGCTTCGAGGGGGGGGACAGGTGTTACACCCCCCCTAATAAATGTATTTTCTGGAAAATTGTGGGTGCGGATGCTTTCAATTGGGTATGGTGAGGAGGTGTCTGTCAGATTTCACAAAGATTTTTTACATATACAGAGACAAAAACACACACACACTCTCTCCTCTGCTTTGAAAGTCTTAATTTTTTTTAGTTATTTTACAAAATATTGTGTTTTCCCTCTTAGTACCCCTACCAGTCCGACTAACGCTTCCTTTCCACTACCCCTTAGGCCCCTCTCATACCCTGCTTGTCTATAATGTATTTTAACATCTCATGTCAATTTAAATGTTGGGAAATCTGAAGCTCCCCCCCCCCCCACACTTTCCCCCCGTCTTACTGACCAAGTTACGGCCCTGGGTGCAATATGGCGTCCTTGGCAGCCTCCTGCTGGTGGACCCGAGGCTGCCTGACCTCACCTGATGGACACGCCGACCATGAGAACAGGCCTCATGAATGCTCAGTGTCTGCCCTTCGCCTAACACTGCTCCATGCAATAACATGTTTTCCAATATCCACAGCTGGGCACATACTGTTGTTTGGTTCCAGGTCAAGGTGAAAGTGCAAAACAGAAAACAATTTGTCATGCTGCGAAGCAGGCAGACTAATGCTCGGGGGAGCATGTGACTTCTCCGAGTCAGTGCCCACTCTAGAATAGTCAAGATAAGTCAAACCTGCTGCCTGAGCCAAAACAAACTGCGGGTCCTTTTACAGGTCTTGTGACGGAATCACTCGGGCTGATAAAGCCTTCCCGGAGCGTCAGCATCACCCTAGTTGGAAATGTGAGTCTGCTGCAGATACAGGAAGATCGGCGCGATAGAACATTTCAATCTAAAAACACCCTTTAAAAAGTGCTGCTTCAGTGCAAGCTTCTTACTCGTGTTCCAGATGACCACCTCCTGGGTGAGCTTTCAGGCCAGGGGCCTGCTGCCTCTGCATCGCGGGGGCTGCAGGGGCAATTGTTACACCAGTGGGCATTACAAAAGCCCGGGCAGCATTCATTGGTAGTTCGCATCCGCGGTTAAAGAGCGTGCAGAGGAGCATGAGAGCACATAAGGGTGTATAAGAAGCCTCACGTATGCTGCGTTGTTAAAACGCACCCTCAACTGATGATTAGTAACACAGGATGCAGCAATGAATGTAGCAGGAGAGGGCCCGCCTTGAGTCCTGGCTGATTTTAAAAACCCATTAACTTTCGCAGATAGTCAGCCGTCCTTCCTTGATATTAGAAGTGGGTGAACCAACAAATTAACAGAGGAGAGTCGTCTGGCTCGGATCCTACAGCCTGTGCACGAACCGAGTCCTAAGAACGTTTGCTATGTAAATCATAGCCCAAAAAACGCCTAAAATATGTTACAGTGCACAAGATCACCATTCATTGTTTATAGGGATCACAGGATCTTGAGACTCCAACCTGGTTCCCCAATTCCAGAGTCCACAGCTCTGGCCCTAAAGCCACATTCGCTGTACAGGGAAAGAGGGAGGCAGAAGCCACACGAAAGCTGGGCTGGTTATGGGCTCAATGTTCCAACAAGACCTCAAGCTGAGCCAGAGACAAGCTTACAGCTTGATGTGCTGAACTTTTAGCCCTTGGCTGTGTCACTGCAGTGTGTTTTTTTAACTTTAAGTTATGCTGCACAGCAGCCACACTGCTGTATCACATGATTAAAAAACATTGACAAAGCCCATAGGTCTCGTAGACTAGATCTGTTGGGTTTGCCAATTTTTCTTAAGTCATGCTGCATGACAGCCGCACTACTGTACAACATGGCTTAACATTGACAGAGTCAATAGACCTTCTCCCAAAGGCGAGACCTGTTGGCTTAGCCAATGTTTGCCCTTCAATGACGTCCCCCTCCTGCATCAACATCAGTGCAAACTCCAAGTTCTACATGCGCGGATTTATTTATGCCTAGCTATTATCTGAAAAATGTATCCAGCATATTATTATACTGAAAATATACTGTTATTTTTACCATCCATGCATTATAATGTGTATTATTGAAAGTGTTCATTATCTAATAATAAGACTACTAGGCCTATCAAGCCTGACTGCTACTAAACGGTATACTACCTTTCGTACTCAATTGTTGTTCATACATAGGTACTACACTCCTGTGTTTGTCCCGGACCTTTTTGAATTATGTTACTCACTCAGCTCCCACACTACCCAGTAGGAAATTTAAAAGAAAAAGAAAAAAAAACAAGCTGCTCAAAACCTAAAAGAAGTCATGTATTTCACTGTGGTTTTTTGTCTCCCTTCACGTCACATAAAATATTTTACTCATAGGTCCCATTTCTGCAGTGAAATGTAGACACTGAGGGTGAAATGGCAAGAGGAAGGGCAAGAGGCAAGAACAGCACACACCACCAGGATGTTTTTCAAGTGTTCTATAGAATATCCTATAAAAACAAGAAAATAAAAACAAGCAAAATTGTCAACATCGTATACAGCAAACTTATGTTAATATTGAACATGTTAGACATGTTAAAACGAGCTTTTGTGAAACCTATTCATACATTTGCATCGCACTGTTGTGTACATTCCACAGATACGTGTGTGTCCATCTGTTTCTTTTAGGGGTTTTTGTACCCACTTTTTTTGGGTGTGTGGAAACGGCCTGGTTGCCTGCATGTGTACTGTTCCTGTATGTGTGTTGAACTGCGTGCCTGGGTTCTTGTGTATCTGTTGATCTATATCGTTGAGTGGCTGTACATCTGTTGGTCTGTGGGACTGATTGTCTGTAAATTCGTTCTTTTGTATGTCTGTGTATATGGGCTCTCCAAAAGTGTTGCTCTCTACATTCAGAGGTAGTATGTATGCTAAAACTCCATACCTCTGTCCATCCGTCGCCCTGTGTTTTTGTGACTGCCTCTGTACACATTCTCTCTAGTATCTGTTTTGCCTTGGTACTTAAGTGGCTGCATGTGTGTTTTATGTATGTGCATGGACATGTGCATGTCTGTTTCTTTCTATCAATGGGTGCCTGTATGTCTCTTGAACAATATGTATGAGTGTTTGTATTTGTGTTGGCCTTGTGGACATATGCACCTGAATGTTTGTTGGCACGTGTGTATAAGTGCATGTAAGTAACTGGTTTTTGTCTCTGTTTTGTGTTCTCTGTGTGCATGTCTATCACTTAGGGGCAGATTTATGGAAAGTGGCGCTGCACTCACCACTTTCCCTGCGCCCCTTAACACGCCCCTACCACCACCATGTGTGTGACGTATTTAAAATATGGTGCACTATGCCGCAGGGTAGGGGGCAATAGCGTAATTTCTCATGACGCTATTGATGTACTCTGCAGGAGTACCGCCAAAATATTGGCGCTACTCCTGCAGAGTACATAGGGCCCCATTGCTCCTGAGCAGGCGATAAAAGTGCTGTGAAAAGTGGCGCATTGAAATCTCAGAGATTTCCTTACACCATTTTCCAGCTCCCCTAACCGGGAAACGCCCCCTTTGCATACTTTATGCCTGGCACAGTCATAAAGTGCGCAAAGGGTTACAAAGTCGCGCAATGCATGCATTGCTCCACTCAGTAAATATGGCGCAGGTATTCCGGGCTCGTTGGGCCACATTAACGTAAAAAATAATGGCGTTAATGTGGCGCAAGGTGGCGTTAGGGCATTATAAATTCTCCCCCGAGTGTGCTTGCACTATCCTACAGGTTCCTACGGGTTGGTGTTATTGTTTTTTCCATTGCTAGCGCTTTAATACCACCATATGTGTTTTCGTGCAGAAAAATCCTCACCCTGTGAAAAGTACAAGGCCCAGCCAATGCATCGCCCCTTTTGTCCACATACTATCCAATTCAATACTATGTACAGGGAAGAAAAGTTCAGGGTAAATATTATCAGACCTTCATCAAGTTAGCCCCCTTCCTTGGATTTTCTTTAGGGGATGCAGAGTAAAAACAGAATTTATTAAACTGAAAGACTTGAACTTTTAGACTGTGGGGGCTTGTCGAATAATAGTTCAAGACTTTTGATTCGGTGCCAAAATATAGTCAAACGGAGAGGCAAAAAATGTGTACTTTAAAGCTTTGGTGTTCATGTTTTTCTATATCCAACGGTCTGTCACCTGCCCCGGCCCGTGATTCACCGGCATCTATTGGATATTGTGTCCCTCGCTTGCACCGCAGCTGCTTTTCTTTAGAAACACGTCTGACTGGAAACACGTCAGAGCTTTGTATGGGGCAAACAATAGGTTATATGAATCCTAAACAAACAGGGCGCTGACGTCTTTGCCGCATCGCTGACATATTTCTCCACCTTAATTTGTTCTCTTAATAGAAACTAGACGGTTGTAGCCGATTTAAATAAATAACAGAATGCTACGAAATTGATGGTTCCTCCTGCTGTTAATCCCCCCATAAGTAATCTCTGTGTGGCGCACAGGCAAAGACAAGCGCATTAGTGGCTGAATGTTTTTCAGCACAGAGACAGTTAAAATGAACAAACACCAGACAAGTTATCCAGTGCACAATTATTGCTGGTCCAGGCGAGTACCATGGTAAAACACTCTTATTTCTCAACTGTGCGGAGCGCATGCATGAGGAAATGTTTCCTCTAAATATTGAATACATGCAATACTGCCACCTAGTGTCTCTCATGTGTAAAATGTTAATCATCATGGAGCCGATTCGAACACAAGTATTGGAAAGTTAATGGTTTAGTGTTTGTATTGTTAATTATGTGCACAGAGAGAGAGACACACAAGGAAAGACAGAGCAAAACAGTAACACGCAACTAGACACAACATCACCCCCACAAGACAGGTGCAGACACCAATTCAACACTACTCATATACATGCACACGTACATACCTGGATAGTTGGTAAGGATCTCAAGTGAGACAACTTCAGGAAGTGTGTTGTGTTGTTAGCTTTCGTTCCGCCGCTTTAATAAATTAATTACCGACACCATGTGTTAGTTTTGTGGCGGCGCGGCAGAGCGAGGCCTCACAGTTACGAGAGCCCGGCAGCACGGGTCTCTCACTGTGTGCGGCGCCGTCTTCTCTGTCCGACCACGCCTCCGTTTATTTTTATAGCTCCGGGCGAAAACCCTGGAGCAAACCGCACACAACTAAAACAGAGGTGAAATCCCTCGGGAACATCCGGGGATTTCACCAAGATGCATTATGCAATCAGAAACACCCCTCTCACTGAGGGGAGTGTCAGCAGGCCTGTTACATCACAGGCCAGCGACACTACATTCCTCCACAAAATGCAAAAACTGAAACATTACACAATACTGGATTATTCCTGAACCATCAGTCACACATGTGATCACGCAGATGCATTGAGGGACGTGGATTACTCCGCAGCTCATATCTCGCAGACCCAGATCGTTGGGACACTAACTCTGGGACCAGCCCATCAGTCACGCGCTCCATCGGGGCAGACCCGGCAACCACACCTCCATTCTCGGTACCAGGTGTTGAAATGTTTCCGTCTGACCCCAAAGACCAAGGACCGGCACCATTATGGTCATCAGACCCCTCGTCCTCAGTATCTCTAGATGGGTGGAACCTCTTAAACAACGACACGTTACGAGTTACTGTTTCACTACCAAGCTGAGCAACAATGGCAGACCCATTCCGTTGAACGATTTTCCACGGTTCAGAGCTGAAAGGCATACGAAACTTGCTACCTGGCAGGGTTTGCTTTAGCAGCACCTGATCACCCACTTTGAGATCAGACACAGTCGCTCGTCTAGCACGGCTGACCCTTCGATTGGACAACAGCCTTTTCTCTTGAACCAAATCTCTAGCCAAGGGGGGAGGCATCCAGGACGAATGATGAGGAATGGCATCAACAGACGCCCTACCAAATGCTACATGGCTGGGTGCCTGATTCGTAGTGGAATGGGGTGTTTTTCGATAGTTCCGTAGGAATGAGAATATGGCATAGTCGACGGCCTGTCCACCTGCTAGCGCAATTCTAATCACCTTATTTAGAGTTCTCATAAATCTCTCAACCTCGCCATTCGCCTGAGGCCAACGCGGTGTAATTCGACGATGACGGGTTCCTGTAAGCCTTAGATATTCAGCCAACTCTTTGCTTTGGAAGGGTGGTCCACTGTCGGTCTTTATCTCAGCTATGAGACCATGAGTGGCCATCGCTTTCTCGAGACCAGAAATAACCCCAATTAACCGTGAGGGCAGGTATAAGTTCTACTTCGGGATACTTCGAGAAATCATCAATGATGACCATGGTGTGTCGGCCATCGGGCAAACTGCCGAAATCCAAACTAGCTGAAACCCAGGGACCTACTGGAAAAGGTTCCGTTTCGATGGGAGCAGGCCTACTCGAGTCACCAGTAGCCTGACACCAACGGCAAGACCTTACCGTGCTCTCAACTTTTTCGTCCATAAGGGGAAACCATACTTTGGAGCGAAGACGGCTTTTAGTTTTGACCATTCCTTGGTGGCCATTGTGAGCCAGCTCAATAGCTTTGGTGGTGAGGGAGGACGGAATAACTAGTCGGCTGCCCCTCAACAGGCACCCTTCAGCATCAGTGATGAGTTCACTTTTGACATTATACAGACTCCCTAGGATGCGTTGAGACTCGACGTCTAACAAAGGCAACTGTCCTTTTATCCAGTGCCACTGGTTATTCTGCATTGCCAGCAGGACCTTCTGCAAACACTCATCCGTTTTAGTGGCTTGTACAATTTCGTTCACAGTTATGGGCATGGGCCGGGACCGATCAGTGACATATCTGACATACTCCTCTGTCTCTTGCGCTTCTTCGACTTCCACATCCAAGGCCGCTCGGGGATGTCTCGACAGATAGTCAGCAGGGTTTTCCGAACCCGGGCGATACTCTAACTGACACCGGTAGTCCTGCAACTGTAGCATCCTCTTCTCAATTCTCGGCGGTGGCTTGGAAGCGGTTCCATTAAACAGAGGCAGCAACGGCTTATGGTCGGTGGTCACTACAAATGGACGGCCGTACACATAAATATGGAAATGCTTACAGCCCCAGTGTACCGCGATTGTTTCCTTTTCTATCTGCGAATACCTCTGCTCCGTTTCAGTAAGTGACCGGCTGGCATAAGCAACGGGAGACCACATCCCTTCTCCCTGTTCTTGCAGCAACATCGCACCTATACCCTTTGGCCCAGCGTCAACAGCGATCTTAGTATTTTTCTTTGGATCGAAGTACCTCAACACGGTTTCGCTGGACAAAGCCTCTTTAATGTTATCAAAAGCAGTCTGTTCAGTGGATTCCCACCTCCATGGCTCAGAGGTCTTTGTGAGACTTCTCAGAGGCAATGTCAGGTTAGATAAATCCTTAATAAATCGGCCACAGTAGTTCACCATTCCTAGAAAACTTCGGACCTCGGTGATGTTGGTGGGAGGGGGCACATTTTTAATGTCATCTACCTTTGCAGGATCAGGGGCTACTCCACTCGCTGAAAAAACATAACCAAAGAACTGGATCCGATCTCGTAGAAATTCACACTTTTGGCGATGCAGGGTGAGTCCAGAATCCTGAATGCATTGCAGAACTCTCTGCAACCTGGAGTGATGTTCGGCAATGGTAGGCGCATGAACGAGAATGTCATCACTGACATTGATGGTTCCAGGTAACCCCACCAACAGCTCCTGGATGACATTCTGAAACACTTCCACAGCACTTGACACCCCAAAACTCAAACGTTTATATCTCCTAAGCCCCACATGTGTGGAGAAAGTCGTGATATAACGTGATTCCTTGGCCAGCACCAGCTGGTGGTAGCCAGACCGGAGATCCAGTTTCGAGAACCATTTAGAGTCACTGAGTTCTCCCAATATGTCATCAATCGTCGGGGTCAGGTGTCTCTCTCTCTTGATGGCAGCATTCGGGAGACGCATGTCCACACATATTCGCACCTCTCCCGGTTGCTTGGGTTTCCTCGCTACCACAATGGGAGACACCCACGGTGTGGGTCCAGAGACCTTTTCAATTATCCCAGCTCTCTCCAGGTTGTCCAACTCTTTTTCCACCTGTGGTCGAAGGTGGAACGCCACCCGCCGATGTTGAAGGGCTACCGGTTGCACTGTGCGATCAATGTGGAGCTTGATCTCTCGGCCTCGGAGACACCCAATGCCTTTGAATACCCCTTCATACCGGGCTACCAGTTCAGTCACAGACTCTTGGTGAATGCTGAGCGCGAACACCACAATGGCTAACTCCTAAGCGGCCTTGCAGCCTAGCAGCATACCAGTTCTTCCCTCCGTCACATAGACTCTCGCAGGTATGGATTGTGAACCATGGGTAATAACCGTCTGGAACATGCCTCTCAAAGCTAATGGGGTACTTTTCCCGTAGGCATACACCTTGACATTTGCCTTGGTCAATGCTGGGGTCGGTGACATCCGGCAGTGTTCCTCAGCTGCCAATAGATTTATTGACGCTCCCGTATCCACTACTGCAACAATTTCGTGATGGCCCATGAGGATCTGGCACTTTGGAAGTTGCGCTTGGCGATGGCTGGTGGGTTTGACAGCAAATAAAGAGTGAACAACATGAATAACTGCTTCATCATCATCCATATCACTCCCCGCTCCGATTTCTCTGTAGGGACCTCTTCAATTGCAGTGTTGACAGATGCACCTCGCGTGTTCTTGGATCTGCAAACCTTTGCGAAGTGATTCATCTTTCCGCAGCCAGAGCATACCTTCCCTCTGGCCGGGCACTCTGATGCTCTGTGTGGTACTCCACCACAATATCCACACTGCCTGGTGCGTGCCTTGTTCACCTTTTGTCGGGGTCTATTAGTGGGTGCCATGACTGCATTGGTTACCTCTTCCTTTATGGGACACTGTAGGGCTGCCTCCATATGTGACGCCCTCGCTCTCGACAGCTCCTTTGTGCGACCCAATTGTAGAATGTCTGGTAATGATTTTCCAGACTCCTCTAGGATGCGCTCCCTGAGCTTGAGGGATGCACACCCTTGTATTAATTGTCCTCTGACCTCTTCGGTCTCATCATTAAATCTGCACGTACTCGCTAGCTCTCTTAGCCTTAGGTGAAAGCATCTAGCGACTCCTCCGATTGTTGTCTTGCTTGTCTAAATATGAACCTCTCGTAATCCGTATTGACCATGGGTTCAAAGTGACGGTTGTGGGCCGCTATGAGTGTCGTATGTGTCTTAGGTGCATCTTCCACTAAGTTCTTGGATATCTTATATATGTCCTTCCCTGCTATGTGGATGAGCATGGCACGCTTTTGGTCATTTGCTACCTTTGTGGCTTCAAAAAATAGCAACACTCTTTCCACCCACTCTTTCCACTTCGGCGCTTGTGTAGAGGGAGCACCTTCTACAACAAACGGTTCTACAGGAGGTATTGCAGACATTGTGGTCAGGGCGGAGTTCGACAGTCCTGGTGAAATACTATATTAAGATATGATTAATATTGCCTTAGTTAAGGAATTAACGTTATCTGCGTAGTCAATATGTTATGGGGTGGGACACTCTGGTACTCACGGTGTTCTGATGTGTCCCTGTTGTTTCCCCAGCTTTGGACTTGCTAGCAGTTTCTATTTTAATTCCTTTCCTTGTGTCACAGCAGTTTTTGTTTTTTGCACTGTTTTTTTTTGTTTTTTTTTGTTTTTTTACAACTGGCACTCCGTCAGCTGCTCGTTATTTTCCTTTTTCTCTTCACTCCCACTGCACGAGCACCGCGTTTAGCACGTGGCCGCAGCGGGAGCCCAGGGGCGTGGACTCGCCCACTCCTCGTCGCCAATTTGTTGTGTTGTTAGCCCTGAGAAGGGCTACAACACTCCGCTTTCGTTCCGCCGCTTTAATAAATTAATTACCGACACCATGTGTTAGTTTTGTGGCGGCGCGGCAGAGCGAGGCCTCACAGTTACGAGAGCCCGGCAGCACGGGTCTCTCACTGTGTGCGGCGCCGTCTTCTCTGTCCGACCACGCCTCCGTTTATTTTTATAGCTCCGGGCGAAAACCCTGGAGCAAACCACACACAACTAAAATGGAGGTGAAATCCCTCGGGAACATCCGGGGATTTCACCAAGATGCATTATGCAATCAGAAACACCCCTCTCAATGAGGGGAGTGTCGGCAGGCCTGTTACATCACAGGCCAGCGACACTACAAAGTGTATGATTCTTGGCTGACAGCGTTGTGCAAGCTGGCATTGTGGGCCGATCTTATAATGATCAAATCAAAACTGTCAACTCCAGCATGCACTGGTGAAAGGGGTCGTTTGGCAGCTGAGTTCTTGGATAAAAGAATAACAACCAGGGGTGTATAAAAAAGTAAAAACATACAGTTTGTGCTGCAAAGACATGTGCTTCATTTTGTGGTGCCTTACACTGTGGAGGCTTCCAATCTCAGGTCTAAACAAAAGTGCAAAATATGCATTTGGATAGTAACAGTTTAAAAAGTTTAGCATGGGGCACATTTCAGGGTATATTGAACAGGAGATACATTCAGCCAAACCTTTCCAGACTGTAGCAATGGAAACTCTAGACTTGGCCTTATCCTTTTGGGTCCATGATAGCCTGTCACCCCAAACACAAATGTTAGTAAAGATCTCTCAATCAGTTCTGTCCCTCTACTACAATTCTCACAGAGGTAGATAAGGGCAAAATAACTCCATTGGGTCATAGGCGAGAGGAAAGCCATTCCCCTGATTCCACCCCACCATTTTGAGGCAACATCTTAGTGTTGGTGGTTTTGCATTTGTAAGCTATCATTTACCTGTACTGGTAGCTACAACAAGCCCCAGGACATGGTTTTCGTTGGTGAATATTCTGTACCCACAAGGTTTGTCTGTAAGTAAGGCCCATCCCTCACTGGACCTGGCCATGTTGATCAAGGGTATCTGCACAATTTTGGACACGGAGGAAATATTCATTGTCTTACAACAGAAGAGATCAAATCGGTAAAGACTGTGGTGATCGAATGAGTTCATGAAAGCCTTGAGGTAGTTTCATGATTTCCTGCCCATTTAACCCTTTGTGTATCTTTAAACATTCCTGAGGTTTTAGAGAGGGGACTGGGACAGTAGCTCAACGTTTATTGTTTTATAAGATCCATTCAAAATGCTTGACATCAATAAGTCCCCTCTGTACGTAGCTTTCATTGATCTCCATCAAGTATTTGATTTGATCAACCATGAATTGATAGATATTCTGGAATTATGAAGATCTTGTGGGATATACAGTGATAATCTGGTCAGGGTGTGATTTGGCCCAGATGTGCAAACAATATAATTTTTCTAATTATATATATGAATTACATCTCAGTTCTCCTTTGGATGTAACACATGATGGTCAACGAATAGGAGCAGATGTCTTGTTCCTACTCTTCATGGACAATATATTGTTAATTTCAAGGATGCCAATGTAACTGATATATATTGTGATCATCCAGTATAGCCATTGTTCGCTAAAGTACCAGAATGGAATACTCCTGTCAGGCCTGAAATCAGGCAAACAACTTTCCATTCACAGAAGTGACCAATACAACATCCTGTTCCTGGTGCATCCCTTCCTTTTATTGCAAAATCATTGAAGGTAAATGAGGGACTAGGTGTTGCTGAGTAATGTTTCCAGAATAATTACAGCAAAGACACATGCTTTGAGGCCCATACGCATGAAGACCTAGCCCTGCCTGAAACAGCATGAGATAGCAAGCATCAAATTCAGAAACTACCCCAACAAATCCACCTGCTCCTCCTTCCCTCAAGTATCAGAAGAGTTGTCATTAGTGAAGCAGAAATGACAGAACTGGATGAAACAGACTTATTGGGAAAACAATCAACGTAGGATTTCACAGTATCTCGAGCATAGGACAGCCCAGTGTATCCCACAAGGGAAAGACGAAACTCTTGGTATAGGGGGCTATGGTGCCATGCATATATTCTGTGAGAAAATTATCATGCCCTAAATATCATTTACAAATATATTGCCCCATTTGAGCTAATATAAATATAAAATCTGCACCATTGGTATAATCTTTTTGCTAACAACATTTAGGATATATATTTATTTCAGATGATCTTTGTGACAATTATACACACTTTTGAACCCCCAAATTATTGGGGTCTCACACACACTCAGTACATTTTCTGAGTCCCCATAGGAAGCTGCACCCCTTTTGAAGAAGAGGAAAACTGCTGTGTGTCTATCACTCCTTTTCCACTGAGTTATACTGAGTATGGTGAGAACGCAAGGAGTCAGTCAAAACCTGTTAGACAACCCCTCATCTGCAGGTGGTATGTATACCCCTGCCCCAGGATGCACATGTAATTGTTGGTTTTATACTACATGATTATTTACTATGCACTGTTAGTCTGCAAATCATGCTCATTTGAATGACTGTAAATATTTAAACAACTCAGCAATTGGTGAACATGTTGAGTGAAATACTTCGTTTTCTAAATCACTACCTAAATTATAACCAGTTGGTATTAGTTCATCATAATCTGCCATGTCACGTGAGCCTTCCCTGCGTACCTTATTGTCATGGCAGACCTGAAGTTACAGCCCTATGTGCAGCATTGGTCCAGTAATCGCTTCATCTGTCTAACCCTGCCTCTACACTAGTATCCTAAATACCTTTCTAATACATGGTGGGCTATGGAGTGAAGAGAGGTCAGCTCATGCTTGGCTCCTATTTTAATACGCAGGATAGCAAACCATGCTTCTTGTTCAACATATGGCCTTGCACTGGAGCTTACTGCTACTTCCCTCCTACAAGGCACAACCCACAAGGTCATCTCTGCTTTTCGCCATATTTCAGCTGCATTATTTACGAAAGAGCAACAGGAAACTGCCTATCAGCAAAAGTCTCAGAAAAAACATGGCAATCAAGCAGACATTTTATTAGCTTCGTCATTTAAACAGGTCTTTGTTAGAAAACGAGAAAGCCTGTCTTCTAGGCCCTCTACTTCCTCCACTCACTATAATACTTTTTTGTATGCAAACAGTGACAATGTTAGCTTACAACCAGGCCTGTACTGTATGTAACATTAAGAAATGCATGCATAATCCTTGCCACACATGTCCACACATCCTATGGAGAAGGATAGCACAAGGTATTGGGCTATGTAAGGACAGCAAAAAGCCTAGCATCAGGGAAGGACAGCAGGAGATAACTCCTTGGACTATGAGCTGGAGCAGCACGATATAAGCACGCACATTTGGTGGCCATTTAAACAAAGGATCAAGACTAAGGCGGTCATTCTGACCGCGGCGGGCGGCAGTCGCCGCCCGCCATGCAGTCACCGCCAAATGGCCGCTCCGCGGTCAGGAGACTGCGGATGCCATTCTGGCTTTCCCGCTGGGCCGGCGGGCGACCGCCCGCCGGCCCAGCGGGAAAGCCCCTGCAACATAGAAGCCGGCTCCGAATGGAGCCGGCGGTGTTGCAGGGGTGCGACGGGTGCAGTAGCACCCGTCACGATTTTCACTGTCTGCAAAGCAGACAGTGAAAATCTTCATGGGGCCCTGTTAGGGGGCCCCTGCATTGCCCATGCCAGTGGCATGGGCAGTGCAGGGGCCCCCAGGGGCCCCACGACACCCGTTCCCGCCATCCTGGTTCTGGCGGTGTAAACCGCCAGAAACAGGCTGGTGGGAAGGGGGTCGGAATCCCCATGGCGGCGCTGCAAGCAGCGCCGCCATGGAGGATTCCCTGGGCCAGGGGAAAACCGGCGGGAACCCGCTGGTTCCCCTTTTATGACCGCGGCTTTACCGCCGCGGTCAGAATGGCCCTGGAAGCACCGCCAGCCTGTTGGCGGTGCTTCCGTGGTCCCCGGCCCTGGCGGTCATGGACTGCCAGGGTCGGAATGACCCCCTAAGAGACAAGCGGCTGCAGCACATTCAAAGAAGTAATAGGAGTAGCAGTATGAAACATGGAAGCTGCCAGATCCTACGAAATAGCCATAGAGAATCCACATACAGGCTCAGTTAAGAGAATCAAATGAATGGATGTATGGGAACTAGCTAGAGGAGAGAAGAATTGGAAAGCACCATTCTCATTCAGTTCTCCGGTGTCATAATGAGAGATGTATCCACAGTCTCCCAGTGGAGTATTGTCACCAGTGAATGTATTCACTCTCCTCTACAAACATGCAATATATCAGTACTGTGTCAGTAACCAGTCACCAACAGAAAAAACGTTTCCAGGCCTGGAAAAGGCCTGCCCAGAATTACCCTGATACAATGTTCCCAACAAATGTTGCAGTGCACAGCAATGGAGGCAAGAGTAGACCACCACATCCAGGATCCACCATTACTGATGCCTGTGCCAAGTGTGTCTTTAGCCCTGGGGCTGTGGCACCCTATGATCTGGACATCCGCCAAAGTATGACATCCATCCCACACCAGCCTTTACATCCCAGAGGGACCCAGTATTTCCAGGAGGGAGACAGAGAGAAATTGAAATTAGCCTCTAAATATCAATGTCTGATGTTTGCACCAAATATGAGACATTGGGACCATAAACTAATCAACTCGCCAAGAGGCACAATAGGCACTTTTGTTTCTGTGACTATAGGATGTAGTATAATTTGTATGTACCATGGTATTATTATGGGACCAGAGCAGGGGTAACCAGGACTCTTGAATTGGTAAGAAAGGTGACAAAGCAAGACATGAATTGAAGTTCATATTTCCAGGGATGAGGTAAACACAATTTCACTTCTACAGAGTTAATTACTTTTGTGACTGGGGGCAAGCTGGAATAAAAAAGGATGAAAAGGTGATGCCCCTTCTACGAAAAGATGTTTGTTGACATCCAAAACTAATTGCCATTCCGATATACAAGACATAGAATTGATGGAGAATTTTAATAGATTTGTACCCAGGAATACAGCAAGGACATGGTGGAAATCTGAGGCAGGGCTCTACATACCACCTGCAGATGAGAGATTATCTGCCAGGTTTTGTCTGACAGCTAACACTCTCACCTAACTCAGAATAATTCAGTGGAGAAGTAGTGAGAAACAGACAGCAGTTTTCCCTTTCTCCAAAATGGTTGCAGCTTCCTATGGGGACTTCTTTCTGCCAAGCTTGATTACAAGTCTCTCCAAAAACGTTGTACACTGGTCATGAGCAAAGCCAAAAGAAATCATCTTGCGTTAATATTGATAAAACAGACAACTGACATTGGTTAACTATTTATGTTGGTCACAGGCCTCAGTGTCCATGTATGTATCACCCACCACTGTCCCCCGCAGAAACTGCCAAACTAAAATGTGCAGCTTAATAATCAACAATGTTGAGATAGTCAAAGAATTTATGGCTACTGTTTTTCCTGTACTTCCCACTTCAGACCCTTTAACTTCCTGCCATCTTTGTTGCTTCATCAGTTACCCCCCGGGATCCATCCTCTTCAATCCAGAAGCACATAAATTTCTCCTGTGTACCGCTTCTCTCCAGCAATTATGAAAGAGAACAGATTCAATCTCCCCTATATCTTTCTCCTTTATACAAGCTAAGCAGTTTTCAGAGTTTTTTCTTGATCCACTGAAAGAGGTTGACACCACAATGAAAAACAACTTTCCTGGATCTCAAGGCCTCAACAGACTATCCAGCAGTATCCTTAGCCCCATTTGTTAGTAAAATCCACAAATGTATGTTTGTCTCACAAATTCAGTGTTATCTTGAAATAAGATCTATTCTGTATCATCACCAATCAGATTTCACAAAACGCACAGCAATGAAATGGCAATGGTTGTAGAAGTTGAAAATCTCCTAAAATGATCAGTTTGAAATGAAGGTGCGCTACTGTGAATGTTTGATTTCTCAGCAGCTTTCAACAATGTTAATTAGAATATTTATCATCCCCCTCAACGGTAGCACGAGTCCCCTCTCCATCCTATTACTGGTTCCAATCCTAACTGCAAAATCGCCAGTTTAAAAGTCTACCAAGATGTGTACTCTGAATCCTCAAGTGATGGATATCTGCAGAGATAGTGATATTTCCAATGCATTGCTAAGGTTATTTAACATGTACCTACAACTACTGAGAAACCTACTCAAAGATTTAGGTCTGGTATTTGTGCTAGATTGCCAGTACCCAAATATATACTGGTTACCTAGGTATAACTTTCTGAAACTGGCACGCATTTCCGAAAGACTTATGGCCTTATTATGAATTTAACGCTCCCACCGTGAGACTGCCAGACTTGTGGGGAGGACACCACTGCCATGGAAGTGGCGTCCCCCCGAGCATATTACAGTGTTCCTGGCGGGCTGACCGTCGGGAACATTGTAGTACGCGGTTCCTGCTGACACTGCTATGATATTGGTCTTGTCTCCCTTAAGGGAGCCGAGACCCATACCGTAGCATACAGCACTCTCGGAATGTGCACTCTCTGCAAAGCTGGGCAGGGGGGCTGCACTGCCCATGGGCAGTGCAGAAGCACCCCTGTGACCCCTGGCACTTGTTCTCCACCAGCCTTCTAATGGGTGACCCCACCATGAGAAGGCTGGCGGAAAGCTGAGTTGTAATCGGCCAGGCTACGCTTAGTTCAGCGCCGCCCTGCTGAGTACAACTCAGACCACTGTTGGACCATCGGGAACCACATTCCCGGCAGAGAAGGCGGTACCCTGGTGGGTCTGCCCACCAGGGTTGTAATGTGGAGGTCGTACTGCCACAGTTGGGGTGGTCTGACCGTCACCGCGCCACCAGCCTCGTAATGAGGCCATTAGACTGAAGACTCCAAATTTAGATGAACAATAGCATGCCATGTCTGGATGTTGATTTTTGTAGTCTGGACTACTACAATGCTGTCCGTGAACATTCCAATACCTGCCTTTGAAAGAAGCTCAGTGTTGGTCATCCTGATCATATTTGAATAAGCGCACAATCCACCATAGGCAACCAGCCAAAGAAAACTGCCAATTTTAAATTCCAATCCTCATTTGTAAAGTGCTTTATAATTAAGTTCCATACATGTGTCAGATCTCATCTTCCCACAGTACTGCAAGTCTTTGCTGCCTGTCCAACGTTCAAGCTAGAACTTAATTCATAATTCATCCTTAAGGTACATTTTACAGAAGGCAAAAGGGTCTATATTAAAAAAAAACAATTAACTTTATTTAAATGTTATGAGAGGCATGGTGATCTACCAATGCCAGCAGGCCACCATCCTTGTGATGGCATGTAATTAAGTTGCAATTTGTGACCTACCTCATAATCATTTATGAGGCAGGACTAATTGCAACCCGCTCTGAATGTGATTTTGCAAACCCACCTAATAGTAATTAGGTTGCTTCAGAAAATCTCATTCATTTGCAAAAAGCCAGTGGCAATTTGCAACCACTTTTTGCGAATTTGATGTTAGTATGGGCCATATGTACGAACACTTTTTTCCCATAGACACAGAATGGGTAAAAACCTTTGCTACATCTGACCCTATATCTTTCCCAAGGTTGCATAGATGTGAATGGAAAAAGGAAAACTGACCGTGATTTTTGGGAAAAATATAAATCTCAAGACTTTATGCAGCGAATCAAGGTCAGTTTTTTCTGGCATCAATCACATCAAGTTAAGAAAAGCAAGGACATAAAAATGTTAACCATTGTCATTGTCAGTACATCATAAGATAGGGGAACTGACTAAAAAAAGTGAATCAGATGTCAACTGCTGCATTGCACCATCACTAATTACAGAGAGTAAGCTAACCATAGTCATGGTCCTTTTGTATGACAGTCTGAGATACAACTTCAATATCAGCTTACTTCTGTCTCCATCAGCTTAGAAGCAAATGTTGTAATAGTGGACGCTTTACAGCTTGTGAACAAATGTCCCTTTGGGAGACTGTTCGTTCTCAAGTAGAAGAGAGTCAGAGCAACAGTCAGTATTCACTGAATGCTCTTTAGACAGAGTATATTAAGGATTGTCTTAAGTTGAAGAAATGCCAGAATTGATAGTTTAAAGGTTAAAGTTGTGAAAAATGTGAATTGATATTTCAAAGGTGAACATTATTAATATTTTATAAGAAAATTATTTAGTACTATGTAAAATTGTGTTCCCTACAGTGACAGTATGAAATGTAAAATCAGTAAATTTTATTAAATAAATCACAATTATGAAAACTGATCTAACGGGCAGTATTTTCTGTTTTAGTGAAGGAAAGAGAAAAAAAGTCAACGCTGGACATGAATGAACCACAGTGGAAGGAGCCCTTCAGGAACAAGGGGAGTTCTCTGAGCCTAATATACAAAGAGTAATAATGGAGAGACCTTAGTCTTGCCTTCAAAGATACTGCAAGCCCCTGGGATCCAGGACAGGAGATGGAGTCAGAAGATGTTACGGGAGAACCTTGCAGACTTCACTGTTGTTTGCTGCTGCTTGCTGAACTATGAGGAACTGCAGAAACTGTTATTTATGCTGCTTTACATGCTCCAGCCAATCACCTTTTTCAGGGACAAAGGGGACTTGAAAGTGATATTTTCCTATAGAGCCTTTAGCTGTTTCCTTTGCATGTCTTACTGATCGTACCACACGCGACACCAGTCAACGGCTTGCCCATCGAATGAAGGAGGAGATACACTGAAACAGTTGTGAATTAAATTCCCACTCACTCATCCGTTTTGAGAATAATAATCACGTGAAGTCATGTTCTTGGAGGTGCACACTGATTTCATGCAAAGATTGGCATACTATGTCTGCACATCCATTCTGAGTGGGAGCTTCTGTGAAAATATTTTCTAACTGTTTACCAGTGAAATGAGGAAAAAAGCTATTTATAACAAGGCCTTATGTTGTGTACATACATTGTCAGAAATATTTGTGATTTAGTTTATTGCTTGTAAAAGAGAAATTATATAATTTATTTAGTAAAGACTACTGTACACTATAGTTTTATTGATGAAAGAAATAAACTATTTTGTTCCCAAACGTTTCCTTGCCTTTCTGTACTTGAAACATTTGTATGGCTTCTGCCCTACACAACTGTCTAGTATTAGTGCATTATGTTCCGCAACAGATATTTAAAAAACAAGTTTAGAATACTATTTTAATCAACAGAAAGTGCCCCAGATGCCTCTCGTTGAGCAATATTCCCAAATATGAAGCCTAATACAGGATGACTAGAATTGCAATTCTTTTATGTCACATTTGGTATTGTTTATAAATAACCTGAATGCCTTGGTGGCTAAAATGCAGAGCCTTGTTGAATAGTTATTATATTTATCTGGATATTGTTCTAATATGAGTAAATTAAAGTTATTACCACTTTTCTAAAACAGCTAATATGAATCAGACACCCGATGCCACCTAAAATTGTATAGCGTTGGAATACAGTTTAAAACCATTGAATTAGCTGCCACCATATACGGTACAATGACGGTTGTCACTGCAATATAAATAAAAAATATTTGAAAAGTATGAGGTAGCATAGCAGGCCTCCACTTTGTGAATCGATGGAGAAGCCTAAACACAATAAAAGCAATAGCAGCAACAATAATCTTGTGCCGACTGTCACTGCTCCATTCCCTATTTCTATCCATTTTAGTTCAGGCAATTATATGAATAACTTATATTGTCCAATTTCAGAATCATGAAGAATTTCTGAGCCATTGTGTGTTGAGAAATAACAGGATAATGGGATGCAATCAGCACTTCCAACCCACTGCTTATCAATAACCTCCTTCCCCCATTCCCATGCTATTCTCGTTTCCCTATGGAAGCCTCAAGGGGGCTCAAGCTCAAAGTCTTTTCACCTCACTGGTCAGAGTTCAGGCCACGTCCTGAACTAGACAGACCGCCCACGATGTGTGGCTAAAGTAGAGTTAAATTATTCTATTAAATTCAAAAACTTAATTTTGGCCACAAAGGTGACCATAAAAGCATACCCAATAAATATATCACTGTTAGAAATAGGGTCTCTAGTTGGCAGTCAGTTTACACCCTGTGCAAGTAGGGACCCTCATTCTAGACAGGGTAAGGGGGATACCCTTCTCAGATAACCCCTGCTCACCCTCTTGGTAGCTTGGCACACACACACAGTAACACAGTGAAAACACAATAAAAGTACTCAACTTCAGTTTGAAAAAATCGCCAATATTTATCTGAGTAAAACAAGACCAAAAAGTAAAAAATCCAATATACACAAGCAAAGATATGAATTTTCAGATTAAACTTCAATATAGCACTTATAAACACTGTAGCCCCAACTTGGGCTATCGGAATGCCATTAATGGAGTCGTTCCCAACAATCTAATGCCACTCGCGAGGAGGGCAGCGCTGGTCAGGAAGTCGCACCCCCAGGTACAGTACCTTTGGTAAATGAGGAAACCTAACCAGTGCACAGAGTCGGAGGTGAGGCGTCGAGGGATCTGGTGCGGTGTCGGTTCCTTACTGCATAGCAGGGGAGGTGATGCGGCGTTGGTACGAGGTGTGGGTTCCTGACGATACAGCTGGGTTGATGAATCAGGCTAGTCAAGACACGTTGGGCGACCTCACAGGGTTGCGGTCACACCACAGAACTACAGGCACCGGGGTGGAGTTGGGTGTCACGGGCATTGGTGACACGGCATTAGGAACTCACAGAGTCGGTGGGCATCAGTGGGGCTGCGGCAACATCAGGCCTGTGGTGTCAGTCACAGTCAACGCCCTCCAGCGGGGACCACAGCTTTGGTTCCAGGCGGCGTTGCAGAGTGGGGCAGCTGCATCGGTCCTGTAGTGGGTGCAGCTGGTTATTCTTGTTTTTAGGCCAGCTTTCACTCCTATGGGCCCAGAAACTGGAACAGGCACCACCTGGCAAGTTAGAATCCACAGCAAGTTACCCCAGAGGCTGGTAGGTGGAGTCTTTGATGTCCCTAAGACTTCTTAACAGGAGGCAAGCTCAGTCCAAGTCATTGGAGAAACTTCACAAGCAGGATACACAGCAAAGTCCAGTCTTTGTCCTCTTTAAGGCAGAAGCAGCAACTGCAGGTTAACCCAGCAAAGCACACACAGCAAAGTGGCAGTACTCCTCCTACATCTCTTCAGCTCTTCTCCTTGGCACAGGTTCCTCTTGATCCAGAAGTGTTCTAAAAGTCTGCGGTTTTGGGTCCACTACTTATACACATTTCTGCCTTTTAAGTAGGAAAGTCTCTGTTGTTTACAAGATTCTGCCTTGCCCAGGCCTGGCCCTAGACACACTCCAGGGGGTTGGAGACTGCATTGTTTGAGAACAGGCACAACCCTTTCATGTGCAGATGCCAGCTCCTCCCTCCCCACTCTAGCCCAGGAAGACTCATCAGAATGTGCAGGATACACCTCAGCTCCCTTTGTGTCACTGTCTCGTAGGAATTCACAAACAGCCCAACTGTCAGTCTGACCCAGACGTGGATTCCATAGGCACGGAATGGTTAAGCAAGAAAATGCCCACTACTAAAATCAACTCTACCAAAAGCTGTATTTTTAGATTGTGAGTTCAGAGACCCCAAACTCCACAACTCTATCTGCTCCCATGGGGGAAACTGCACTTAAAAGATATTTAAAGACAGGCCACATGTTAACCTATGGGAGATCTAGGCCTTGCAGTAGTGAAAAACGAATTTGGCAGTATTTCACTATCAGGGCATGTAAAACACACCACGACATGTCCTACCTTTTAAAAACACTGCACCCTGCTACATGTAGTAAAAGGGAAGGTTTGGGCCTGGCAAGTGGGTACACTTGCAAGGTCAAATTGGCCGTGCCAGAATGCACACACATACACTGCACTGGCAGGTCTGGGACATGTTTACAGGGCTACTCGTGTGGGTGGCATAAGCAGTGCTGCAAGCCCACTAGTAGCTTTTGATTTTTAGGCCCTGGGCACCTCTAGTGCACTTTACTAGGGACTTACTATTAAATCAAATATGCCAATCAGGGATAACCAATCATAATCACAATTTATACAGGAAGCACTTGCACTTTAGCACTGGTCAGCAGTGGTAAAGTGCCCAGAGTACCACAAACCAGCAAAAACGAACTCCAGTACACAGTCAAAAATACAGGAAGCAGAGGCAAAAAGACTGGGGAAACCGTACCCAGGATGCCAGGTCTAACAATCACAGTACAGAAATTCAGATAATAAATTATAAATCGATGAAAACATATAAAAAAGCCGAAAGTAAATATTAAAATATTAAAATTCCCCAGCAGGTATGCAACAACCCATCAACATTTAAGACCGCCACACTAGAACAGTAATAATTTCCTTCAGCTGAGAGCACATTTTATGAAGGAACATATATTAATACAATTGATTGGGGAATACAGCTATTGTAAATACACCAAAGAAGCACCTGCAGATCGAATCCTCTTTAGTCATATGATCGGAACTAGGAACTGCATCATAAGATCATTTAAGAATTTACAAAAAAAGATAAAAGGTGCAAATTGCTTTGCAGAGAGGTTTTGTTGCATGGGCATAGGAGTACCTTTGTAGAATCGAATTGGCCCAAAGGAAACCCAAGATTCCATCTCACAAAGCCCAATCTAAATCTGGTGAGCAGACATCTGTCCCGAGAGTTATCCACACATTCAAGATAGGGCTCCATAGAAAGAGAAAGGTGGTCCTCCGCATAATCTCTAACATACTGCTTTTCAAACTCGTGAAGCTCCCTCAGTGATCTTGACCGGTCCATGAAGGCGGTGTTAACCCATGATAAATCGGACTTCTGCATGGAGGATGCATTGGTAAAAAGAGATGGTCTGCCCAGCTTAGTTAATTTGGTTGAAATATAGCCTAACCCCAGGATTTTCAAACCTTCATCACACCCAAGGCAGTCAAAAATAATTTATTTGTTTAGCACAGCATGAGGATTAGCCCAGATGGAGCACCAGGGAAGCAAAGGGGCACGCTTAATGGTATTCTCAATGTACTCCATCCCAAGTTCCTGATGGACTATAAAAGTGGAGCATGCAGGAGGGACTCCCAGTAGTCTCCTCAAAGTCCTGTTGTGCTTCACCTGGAAGGCACAAGATTTTGCGTACCCCTAGATCCGAGCGCCATAATTAAGTACAGGGAAACACTTCCTCTTGTAAACTTACAGAAGAGGGGCAAGAAGTTTCTTGCCAGCAGCGGCTGCCACAAATCTCATCAAGGAGGGGCAGGCAGCGGAGGGATGAGGGGAGGGGTAATAACACAAAAACAAACAAAAAAAACGTACAGTTTACCGTTGCCACCACCTCCTGCTCCATTGCTCCTCTTTCCTCAATGTGGTGTCCCAGCATTCACTTGGGCACCAGCACAGGCTCCCCAGCAATCCTGGCACTGCTTTCATGCTAAACCTAACATGAAAGCAGCCTCAGGATTGGTCTTAGTGGCTTGGACTGCCATTCAGACACAACCCTACGGTCTGCGGAGTTTCTCCAGCCCGGCTGTTCAACACAGACGGCCGGCCAAACACACGTGTGTACTTAGGTGCACGCTCTCCTCCTTCTCCCCTCTCCCCCCGTTCTGTGGCCCAGCCCTGCCCCACCCTTCACATGCTGCTCGTTTTATCTTTCATCTGCTGGCTTAGCCAGGGGGCAACTCTCATTCACCATTGTGAAGGAGCCATCCCTGCTTCTTGCCGATGTTTTTGGCCAAGTTAAAAACACAGCCATCAGCACTGGAAAATTTGTTCCTCACCCTAGTTATTCACATTCCCCAACTGGACCTGGCGCCCATAGCCACCCCCAAGTACTCAGTAACCTTGGCAACTGGGTGACCGTTCAAAGCTATACCAAGCATCCTATCTTTTTTTGGATTGCAAACCATGATAAATGTTACAGTTAAATTATTGTATTTGAACACTGAAGTAATTTAAACATTTGAGTCTATAAAATATAAAATGCTGGAGGTATGTTTGGCCAGTTCTTACACAGAAATAAGACCATGGTCCAGTATCAGAGAATTATGTGTATTCTCATCTGCGTATCCATGAGAAGTCATTTTCCTATGTAATATATTTCTAAGTTACTTTACTATATTGTTTGTAATTTGCTTAATATATCATTTAATAGTGTTACCTCTCTATGTGATAACATTTTCTATGCAGATTTATGTACATTATAAATGCTGTCCCATAAATAAAATTGAATGTTTAACTTAGCTATTGTGGAAGCAGAGATTTTAGTGATAAAAATCTAGATTTGATGATGTACTCATTTTATAGATTAATGTGTGGTTTAACTTTGATTAATCAATGTAGTAATGAAAACGAGTGTTTTATGAAATGGCCACCATCTTACTTAGGCCTGTGATTTAGCATGCATAGAATTATTTTCATTCACTCTGCACATATTTTCTCTAGTATGTTTCTTAGCCAATAAATGTGTTAACAGTGACATCTACCGGACTAAAGCATAAGCATATATAAGGTTGTTGTATGATGTAATTAATGAAATGATTCAATTGCTGTTCCAAGTCTTAATATTCTCATTGTTAGAGAAATGATACTAACATGTGTGTTTCCCTCGAGGGTGGAAATTAATGAAACAATGTTAAATTACATATCTTGAGCACAAGTTTTTGATGGGGTAAACAAAGGATCCACAGACGAGACGGAAGAGAAGGAAGTCTAGAATACAAATGTATTAGTTTAGGGATTCGACAACCAATGGAAAATGTGAATAATGTTTAAATGTGTAATTCCTAGGTATCTGTTTTTATTCTAATTGGTCATACTTTGCTCACCTTATGTGTTGTCCACTGATTTTCATTCGTGAATTTTAATTTAATGTTTAGTCACCATTATATTTGGAGAGTCATCTTTTCGGAGTTTATGTTCCAAATGCTTTAATGGTTTAGTGTAACTTATGGCCCAAAATCCAAACCATTACCCTGTTCCATCCTGTAACCTGTATTCTGATGCTGTTTTCTGAGGGTGTCCCTCTGATGAAGCAGAAGAACTTGCTGATTTCGTAGTGCATTGGGTAATGTATGAATTGTACATGTTATGTGTTTTTGTTTTGCAGGTACCTGCTGCAACTCACTGAATCAACTGCTGCTAATGATTTTTGACATAACCCGAGTTAGATATTTTTCTAAATTTGTGTTACTAAAACTTTTACATGAAGCCCAACATGTTGATGCTAATTAGTGGTTAGTGAGGGAAATGTTTTTCTTCACATGCTCTTGAATTGTTATTGATGTTTTATCATTTGTTCTGATGCATTTGATTACTGTAGCACAGATTTTGGTGCTATGTTCTTGTGTCATAATTATTGAATTGATTTGATTATTTGCTTTGAATAAACTTGGATACATGAGGCGTTCTAATCAGTCTTTGTTGACTCTATATGTATAATTTGTGCTTGAGAATTATTTTTGTGACTTTAGCGTTGTTAATATAGGGAAATAAAATTGTTAACCTTTTACTAAAACTGGTGTGGTTATTGCAGTATTTTGAGATTGTAGATTGTATTGATTTTATATTGTTGGTATGATTATGACGTCATACAATTGACATCCCCTCTATACAATGTCAGTTCAGTCCAATTGGCCTGATGCGTGAAACTTGCTATCTGATCGGAGGTAATAATAGCTTAGGTTTCTCTGCGTGTTCACAGTTTTTGGAAGCAGAGTTCGGTCACGTCATTTTTTAGATGATGTCATTGATGATTTCATAATTGGTGAAAATGTTATTGAGTTTTGGTTACTAGTTTTTCCTAAAATGTTTTACAGATTTAACAAAATGAGTTGCTAGATGCATTAAGTGACTTTCCCCAGTCCTTGGAGATGCTCTAGGTTGGTAGGGAGCATTCACAGAGTACTGTTGTTAGATCGAGTGTGGTTAGGAAAAATCCACTTACACAGCTTTAGCTAATTTGCAGATGATTGAGTTGTTTGTGAGTTTATTGGGAGTTGGCGTACTCCAATAGAGAAAGTAGTGTTCATAAGGAGTGGGTGTACTCCATAGAGGTATGTGAGTAGGGAAGTCAGCGAACTTCATATGAGTGTGGCGCTTACTGCACGGTGAAATTATCCACGTGGTTGTTGGTAAGACAGACCTAATGAGAGAGGTCTAAGACTCCGTAGTATATTGACAAGTGTAGTGAGACACTTGGTATATGTTGTAATTTGTCTATTTAGTAGACCAATCTTGGCATGGTTGGTAAGTCAAGTTTGTGAGATAATTTGAATGTTTGAGATTTTCCAACTGAGATTTGGTGAGTTCTGTGTACATTGGGACAGTATCTTTTAATCAGTTGAGAGTGAAATATGCGGGTCAAATTTTGCCTGCGAATGTGGGGAACTGTGAAAAAGAATAGCTGTACATGCGAAACCTGAAGGTGAAATTTGGAAGGTTCCTAAAGCGGTTGTGTTACCCTACCTAGAGTAAATAGACAAGTTTGTTTTCTTTATATTTTTTGAGTATTGCTCACCGATTAATATTGCATTAGGCTGTGTGTTGAGTCTGTGGAAGATAGGCCGAAAGACTTTGTCAGCATCTCAGTTATCGCGCTGAGGGGTGTGTGTGAGTTAGTGTGACGTAGGATTGTGCAGCGCTGTGATAGGTTGGTTAGCAAGAGGGTTTGCACTGGGATTGGTGGACAATTACGTGTTGCGATTGGACGAGAAGGGTGTTGAAGTGGATTATGGGTCTTTAGTTACTTCCTAATGAATTGTTTTGATCAGATTTAGTGAGGATTAAGTTTTTAAGGCTTTTAAAAGTGCTCGTACAGGTGATGAGTACATTCAGGCGAGAGAGGGAGAAATTTGTCTACCAGAAAATACTCCAGCTTATATTGTAATTGAGGAGAAAGGTATCGGAGCATGTCTTTGGTTGAATCATTGGATTAAAATCACAAAGAAAGAGGGTTGTTTGGCTTTTCCAGAAAATGGTACATTTAATTTTATGAGTTTGGAGAATTTGAGACAGAAAATGTACAGTCTGAAACCTCCTCCGAGACCAGCTCAGTTCAAGGCTTTAGCTATTTGGAAACTAGTAGCGAGACAACAACAGTCTTTGAAGTTTGAAAAAAGGATGAAACAAGTACAAAAGACACTAGCAGAAACTAGATGGGGTAATGAGCAGAGACAGTGGAGAATCAAAACTTTACTGGGTGTTCGGTTGTTTCCAGCATTTACAAAAAGTTACGAAAGTGAGTTAAACATGACAAAGAAGAAGAAAGGGAGTGATGCAGTAGTCAAGGGACAGAAAACAGTTATGTTCACTGATGATGATGACATATATGGTTCAGGAAGCTACAGGGGCTAGTGGAAGTGGGATTAATAATGCTGGTCCTACTGCACCACTATCAGCTGTAGCATCACACAGCTCAGTTCACAGTGATTGTCTCATCACAGAGAATCCGTTACAGGTCAGCTCTAACATGAAGCAGAATTTTCCAGGTCAAGATTCACAAAGTGCAGGTCAGATTAGTTCAGGTTCAAGGGAACAAGTACAGATGCAGAGTAGTTTTAATGATTTGTTAAACAATGGACAGCGACTAGAGATGAATGTTACAGAGGTTTATCAAGAGGTTCCGATTGTAAGGACAAATACTAATTTGGTGATGTCTTCAGGTCAAAATGTACAAGAATTGAGGTTAATTCAATAATAGCCTATCTGAGTGCTGACACCACAGCTACAGATTATGGGGTTAGGAAGGTCACAGCATTGTGAAATAAGAAATCCAGATGCAATTTCAGTACCAATTACATTTGGTCCACCTATGCCATTATATCTCCCGGATAACAATGATGTAGTGAATTCTTTAGCTCAGAGTCAGAATAGAGTTATGTCTTCTTCTGGGCAAGGACAAAACGTGAGTGAGTCAAATTCTTTTATAGATTTGTCTCATATTAGACATACTGGAATAGGATCAGGCAATGCTCAAGAGAAGGGATTATTTACTCCGCAATGAGTACAATACAGTAGCAATCATTGAGTGCTCAGCCTGACAGAGTTTCATTAAAAGGTTTGTCTGCACAAGAGATAACAAAATGGTTAGAAAATCTGAATGTTTCAAGAACTCCAGAGTTTCAAAATAGGGAAGAAGAATTCATAAACAGGGTGAGATTGTCAATGGAGGGGAATGAGCTTTTGGAAGGAACAATGGGTGTGAACAGAATAGAGTCATGTACGGAAGCTCAATTGAAATATTTGTGTAAGATCATTACAAAGGGAGCGAGAGAAGTACACCAGCAACTACAAGAAGTAGCAGATGAGTATGGAATAGAGCTAACAAAAATGAAAAACCTGAAGAGAAGTTATAGACTACATTTTGAGGAAGAAGATTTTGCACACATGAGGTCTGCAGGAATGAAAACACATCTTAGGGAAGTACTCGAGAGAGAGTACAGATTTGGAAAGCATTGGATAAATGGGAAGGCAGATGGGTCAAGAAAAGAGAAAGACCGAAGAAAGATTTAGGTATTCCTATTGTAGATTTATCACAGACAAGAGAATCAGAGAAGATGTTGCCAGTGAGAGAAAATCCAGGAGGGAATTTTGTGCATGTCCCTTGGAGCAGAAGTGACATTCTATCATTTAGAAATGATTACCCAAGGTGGAGGGAGAAACCAGTGGAATGGTATCAGCAGACAGATAGGTTTGTGAAACTGACAAAATGTCTGTGGGAGGACTTCAATACTCTCTTTGATATTGTTGTTCCAGCAGATTTGTGGACGGAGTGTAAGCAGAGTGTAGATTGGCCTAAAAATGAACTGCAAAGGGATTTGAAAACAGGTGCACTATCTCCAGAAGTAATGAAATATTACTATAAAGTCATTGATTTTCTGAAAACAAGAGTTTCGCCGAAAAATATTGATTGGCAATGCATAAATAGAACAGCACAGGAGGGAAAGAGTAGATCCATGCGTATTATGAATGATTGTTAAAGGTTTTCAAATGTCACAGTGGTACAGAAACAATTGAGCCAAAGGACATGAGTCATTTTGTGCACAGATTTGTTGAAGGATTGAGGCCAGAGATTAGTCAGATGAGTAATGATCATTTGATCTCTTGGCAGAATAAACCGATTGATGAGGTGTTGCAATATGCGAAATAGTGTAGCAAAGAGATTGAAATAAAGCAGAGAAAGTTGAAAGAGAAGGCAATGGTAATGGAGATTGAGGCTGCACAGTCAGGAATGCAAGGGGATTTTCAGCAGCAGTCGCAAGGAAATGGCATGTTTCAGAATCAAGGTAGAGGTAGAGGTCGAGGTGGAATGATGCTTCCGGTTGTTAATGGGAATGTAGATTTGAATTCAGTGGTGATGCAAAAAGGACAGCAAGGAAAGAAGATGTTACCGTGTCACAATCACGGAGCAATTGGACATTGGAAACAGCAGTGTCCAATGCTGAATCAAGGTGGCGTTGGTGTTGTTCAACAGACAAGAGATATCAATACTTATCAGAGCATGAGAGGACCTAGAATAAGAGGTCAAAATCCAAATTTTCAGAATGGTGTCACTAATATGCAAGGGTTTCAGCCTTTACAACCGATGCAGCAGATGCAAAATGTGCAACCACAGGTACAACAAATACAGATGCACAAACGCAACAATTGCAGCCACAGTTGCAGATGCAGATGGTGCCTGCACAGCAGATTCACGTACCAAGAAAGATTCGAATGCCACAGAGTCCTATGAATCAGCATCAGAAAGTAAACAAAAGTGACAACACAGTGAATGAATCACCAGCACATTGTGAGAATCAAACAAACGATATATGGCTGACGGATAGTTCAGATGAGGAGGAGTGCGTGATGGCAGCATCCTTGGAAGAGGATCAGAGAGGTCCTTATATAAGGGAAACGTACATGGACATGAAGTTTCCTTTCTGGTTGATACTGGAGCTACGCGCTCAACAGTGAGATCAGTAGAGGTTCCAGACTTACCTTTGACAGGGAAAGCAGTTCAGATTGTGGGAGTTGCAAATCAACATTTGACAAATCCTATTACAGAACCAGTTATTGTTAAAATTGGTAATTTTGTGGGTTTGCATAAGTTTGTGGTTTGTGATTCCAGTCCTATGTCACTCTTGGGAAGAGATTTGTTGTGCAAAACAAATTGTTTAATTACTTGTTCAGATGAAGGAATTGAGATTCAAACAAAAAGTGATGACGATGACTTGACACTTACTGATAACAATAACCGAGTGTCTGACGAGTTTCCTTTGATTAGTTTCAATGAGCCAGAAATTGAAGAAAATACTTTAATTGATATGATTAGTTCTTTCCAGTTTTTGAGATAAAAGATCTTCCAGAGGATTTGCAGAAGATTGTTAAGTCTAGAGTTTGGGATCTTTCAGGATAATAAATTGGGTTGATTAAAGGTGTAGAACCAGTCAAAGTTGCAGTGAAGCCGAATGTGGTGTTTCCTCAGACTCCACAATACCCGATGACAAATGAAGCTATCGAGGGTATAAGACCTTTAATAGACCAGTTGTTGGAGCAAGGAGTCCTGAAAGAAGTGATGAGTAGTCCGTGTAATTCACCAATAATGGATTTGAGAAAACCATGTGAAAAAATTTGACTTGTGCAGGATTTGAGGAAAATCAATAATATTGTGATCAAGTGTTGCCCAGTTGTGCCAAATCCAGCTGTGATCATGTTCCAGATTCCGTGTGATGCTGAGTGGTTTACTGTGTTAGATCGGTGTCAAGCATTTTTCTCTTTACCTCTTCATGAGGACAGTAGATATCTCTTTTATTTAAAATTCTTGACCAGAGTCTACTGTTGGTGTAAAATTCCGCAAGGGTTTTCAGAATTGCCTTCGATTTTCAATCAAATTTTAAAAAAGAACCTGCAGTCATTGGTGTTGCCATATCAATCAGCATTGGTGCAATATACAGATGACTTATTGGTTGCATCTAAGACAAAAGAGGGGTGTAAAAATTATACAATTGCTTTGTTGACTTTCCTGGGAGACAATGGTCATAAAGTGTCCCCTACTAAATTACAATATTGTCAGAAGGAAGTGAGATATTTAGGTCACCTGATTGAGAAAGGAACTAGGAGAATCTCAAGAGAGAGAGTAGCGATAATTGTACAGATGAAAGTACCAGATACACAGAAAGAGATGAGGATGTTCCTGGGAATGGTTGGATATTGTCGTCAGTGGATTCCAAATTTTTCAGCTATTTCAAAGCCCCTTCAGAGATGAACTCATAAGGGTGTTTCTGGTCCTATAATGATTTGTTCAGAGTGTATGAAAGCATTTAATGAGCTGAAAGAGAGTTTGTGTCAAGTTCCAGCCTTAGGAATGCCTGATTACACAAAATGTTTCTTGTTGTTTTGTCATGAACGTGATGGATGTTCTTTATCTGTTTTGACACAGACACATGGAGGTGTCAATCGTCCAGTAGCATATTTTTCAGCTACTTTGGATCCAGTCGCAGCAGCCTTACCAGGATGTTTGTGTTCTGTTGCAGCACTGGAGCACAGTATTGTTCAAAATGAGGCTATTGTAATGGGCTACCCTCTTACTGTGATAGTACCTCATTCAATAGAAATTCTATTGGCACATTCAAAAACACAGTACTTGACCAATGTGAGATTGTCACAATACGAAACAGTGATTTTGGGAACACCAAATGTAACAATCAAAAGATGTACTGTGCTTAATCCAGCAACTTTACTTCCGGTTGAAAGAATTGGTTCAGATAAATTGGATGATACTGAACATGATTGCTTGGAAATTACAGATCTATGTACAAAGCTAAGGGCAGATATTAGAGACAACTGCCTAGAAGACAATAATCAAATTATTTTTGTTGATGGTTCCTGTTTAGGAGATAATGTGGGCACATTGAGAGCAGGGTATGCAGTATGTACTATCACAAGCATACTAGAAGCATCATGGCTTCGAGGAGTGTTTTCTGCACAAATGGCAGAATTGGTGGCTCTTACTAGAGGATGCCAGATTTCAGACCAGATGAAAGTAACAATCTATGCAGATAGTCAATATGGATTTGGCATAGTGCATGATTTTGGCCAGATTTCGTCACAGAGAGGTTTCACCTGTGAGAAATGGTGAGAGGATTCATGAATTGTTACAAGCTGTTCGGAAACCGGAGAAAATTGCAGTGGTGAAATGCAGTGCACACCAAAGGGGACCGAATATTTAACTTTGAGAAATGCATATGCTGAGCAAGTTTCAAAATTCTGTGCCTTGAATGGTATTTCCTTCAAAGGAAATTGGGAGTTGTTTCCTGAGCATGATAACATTCATGAAAATTTCACTATGCAAATTGTCGATACTTTGGAAGAGCTGAATGCGCTACAAGAAAATGTTCCAAAAGAAGAGCGCAAAGATTGGGTGAAGCTTAAAATGTATCCAGAGGGATGAGGATGTTTGGGTAGCACCAGAAGGAAAGGTGGTTCTGCCAAATAGTTTGCTTCCTCAAATAGCTAAATATTGCCATGGTCAAGAACACCTAGGGAGAGATGCAATGATTCGAACTTTCAAGCAGTATTGGTTTAATCCAAAATTTAGACAAGTTACCAAAGTGGTTTGCCATAGATACATTGTCTGTCAGCAGATGAACGTTGGCAAAGGAACAGTAGTCAACATGGGACACATTGGCCTGGCGGGCGGTCCATTCAGCAAAATGCAAATGGATTTCATTGAGATTCCTGCATGTGCTGGTTTGAAATATGTATTGGTGATTTTTTGTATTTTTAGTCATTGGATTGAGGCTTACCCTACTAGGAGAAATGACAGTTTGACAGTAGCCAAGTTACTACTTAGAGAACTGATTCCATGTTTCGGTTTCCCAGTCTCTTTAGAATCAGATAGAGGAAGCCACTTCAACAGTGAAGTGATAAAGTTACTATGTTCAGCTTTAAACATTAAGCAGAAACTTAATTGTAGCTACTGCCCAGAAGCTTCAGGACTTGTAGAGCACATGAATGGAACTCTAAAGTCCAGACTTGCAAAGATGTGCGCATCAATGAATTCTAAATGGCCAGATGCTTTACTGTTGGTTTTAATGTCAATAAGAAGTACCACTGACAAGAAGACAGGATTCTCACCTCATGAAATCCTAATGGGGAGAGCAATGAGACTGCCAGCAACTCCTGCAAACGCTCTTGTAAATATTACAGATGAAATGGTGTTAGACTACTGCAAAGGTTTGGCTGATGTGGTTCGATCTTTTTCTCATCAGGTGGAAGTAACTACAATTCAACAATCTCAAGGCCAAGGTCACAATTTGAAAGCTGGTGAATGAGTAGTCATTTGTAAGCATGTGAGAAAGTCGTGTTTGGAACCATGTTGGAGAGGACCTTATCAAGTGATTCTAATAACAACAACAGCTGTGAAGTGTGCAGGGTTACCAAACTGGGTACATGCAAGCCATACCCGGAAGGTGAACAATCCAACAGAACAATAAGAAGAACTGTTGAGGTTGCCATCAGCGAAGAATATTCCAGGGCCGGAACAAGGAGAGAGAGAACTGGAAGCAATACCTGGAAATGTTCAAACTGATTTACATATTCCTCTAACAGATGAAAGAAAAAGAATATTGGAAGGAGGTGAATCATCTACAAATGAAAAAATAAGACAAACGGTGCAGGAAGAACAAGAAAGAATACTGGTCGAGAGAAGATATGATCAGAGGAGGGTGCCTTCAGAAACAGATAATCTGACACACCTGATGGAGAAAAGTTTTGCTCAGAGGAGGGTGTCCTCAGAAGCAGGTAGTCTGACATACCAGACTGAACAAGTGACTGACCCCAATGGAAAGGGAGTTGAGGCAGGTCCTGACCAAGTGGATTTGACTCCTCCTGAGCCTATTGCAGCAATGTCAGGAGAAAAGACTTTGAATTCAATCCTGAGGAAACTGTTGACAAGAAAACACTTGATAGGTGACTGTTGGCCAGAGACAAGCTCAAAAAGAGAGAAGATAAATGTAGTTCCATCAATACAAGAGGAAAAGGAGCTGAATGAAAGAGAAAACATCAGTGAAGAAGAAGTCAAAAGTAATACAAGAGCAAAGAGAAAGAGAGTTGCGAACAGTAGATATTCTGGACCAGAATGGGCATATTTGGCTACAAATGAATGGCAAGAAGAGTTTTTGAATTTTTGTTTTGAAAAAGACATTCCGAGTTTATATTTTGGCATGTGAAGAACACAAAATCTTTCTTGATGATAAGTCGCATTTTGAAAGAGAAAAGATTTTTGAATGAAGTCATGCCTAGAGACATTTGCTTAAAGAAACTTTGATAACATATTTTTGACAAGCTACTAAACTGGTTTTGATGACAGATCTTTTTATTGGATTATGACAAGGAGGATCTTGTTGTGTTAATACATTTTTGAAAAAAAAAATTAGGAGGGACTGATGCTGAATTTTGAAAATTGTTGAAAATCTTTGTCTTATGTTTTTGTTTTGCTGCATAGTTGTATTTTTTGCTTACTTCTAATTTCAGATTCTCAATAGATCATGGGAAACTTTAGTAATCAACACCCTAAAAATGGTCATTGTAGGTTTGTAGGTATTGGTTTGGCAGTTGTTTGTGCTATAATATGTTTAATATTATTTGTAGGTGTGATTGTTTTTTAGATGAATAGAGCCAACCATGATACAGAGTTACACACTTCTGATCATTCTTTAGAGACTACTACTATGTCTTCTACAATAGATAGGTTTGAGATAGATATGAAATATTTACACGAAAAAAAAGAGCTTTCTTCTAATGTCTTCTATCGCTTATTGCGTGAGTATGTTGAAGTGATGGACGCAAAAGATTGTTATGTTTGCATACAGATTCCAGCCTCTGTGGAGGAAATAATTACATATAATAGCTTGCCTTTGACTTATGCTATAAGTTGCAGTCTTTTATTAACACGCTTCTATGACCAAGAATATATACAATACTTTTTCTCGAACTACGATGTAGGTTTTTCTTTTGTGCCTGTTATTGGTTATTTGAGTAAAATAGCCAGAGTTCATAATATAGTACTAATGAGAGATTTCTTTAAGTCTACATTAACCTTTGGGATGGCATTTGCCCACCGAAACAATCTTACGTGCTTACTAACACCCGTAGAGAATACATTTTTAGATAACACAGAAGATATGAGAAGAGAGATTAAAATTAAGATAGAGAAAGGAATACTTAATCGTAGACCTCAGATTGATTATGCTTATAGTGACATTACTAAACAAGGAAAACTAACATTAGATGCAGAACATGTGGGAAAGCTTTATATATATATATAGGCCACAAGGTCATTTTGATAAAGTATATGTGGGTACGAGTGACTGTAGATGTGTTTTTGTTTCAGAGTAAGTGAAGTTTTATGTTGAATGGACAAGACCCTTCAATACCTGATGTATATTATATCTGTAGAAAGAATGCTTATTATCGTCTTCCTAAAGGATTGTATGGCACGTTATTTGGGAATAAGATTCAAATGAGACACAAACAAGAATCAGTTTCTAGCATTGTGGAAGACATTTTGGAGCAATAATTCCTTCAGTGGGAGTTGTTCTCAATTCAATAAAGATACAGAAGTTGTCTACAGTTATGGATAACATGTTGATGAGTTATTCTGGAGCTATTATACTCCTAGATACTGAATTGGCTGCTACAAGAGCTATGGCTCTTCAGAACCTCCTTGCATTAGACATTCTTTTAGCGAAAGATAGCGGAGTTTGCAAATTACTTGGTCCGCGTCACTGTTCTTCATACATACTGGACAATTCAAAATTAGTTAGAGGTGTGATTAATAATCTAACAGATGATAAAACTGAACTAAAAGAACTAACAGAAACTACTATCTGGGAAGGGAATTGCTTCAGTGGGAAATTGATTGGGCAACTTGGGAAAAGGAATAGTACTGAAAGTGATCAAATGGGTATCATTTATTATAGTGTTTTGTCTAATTGGAATATGGGGAATATAAAAAATGTATAAAATAATTAAGAGAAGAAAATTTGAAAAGAATCAGAAGAGATTGGATGTTCAAATAGAAAAATGTTATGGGGACAAAATCAGGCGAAAGAAGATTTATAAGAAAACAAAAGAGACAAGGTTCTAAATTTTCTAACGTGAAAGAAATACATTTATTTAAGAGGTTTGTGTGATGACATATATAGTCATCAGAGGAGGGATTGCGGAAGCAGAGATTTTAGTGATGAAAATCTAGATTTGATGATGTACTCATTTTATAGATAAATGTGTGGTTTAACTTTGATTAATTAATGTAGTAATGAAAACAAGTGTTATATGAAATGGCACCATCTTATGTAGGCCTGTGATAACTTAGCATGAATAGAATTATTTTCATTTACTCTGCACATATTTTCTCTAGTACGTTTCTTAGCCAATAAATGTGTTAACAATGACATCTACAGGACTAAAGCATAAGCATATACAAGGTTGTTGTATCATGTAATTAATAAAATGTTTCAATTGTTGTTCGAAGTCTTAATATTCTCATTGTTAGAGAAATGTTACTAACGTGTGTGTTTCCCTCGAGGGTGGAATGAATGAAACAATGTTAAATTACATATCTTGAGCACAAGTTCTTGATGGGGTAAACAAACGATCCATAGATGAGACGGAAGAGAAGGAAGTCTAGAATACAAACGTATTCGTTTAGGGATTTGACAACCAATGGAAAATGTGAATGATGTTTAAATGTGGAATTCCTAGATATCTGTTTTTATTATAATTGGTCATACTTTGCCCACCTTATGTGTTGTCCAATCATTTTCATTCATCAGTATTAATTTAATGTTTGGTCACCATTATATTTGGAGAGTCATCTGTTGGGAGTTTATGTTCCAAATGCTTTAATGGTTTAGTGTAACTTATGGTCCAAAATCTAAACCATTACCCTGTTTCCTCCTGTATCCTGTATTCTGATGCTGTTTTCTGAGGGTGTCCCTCTGATGAAGGAGACGAACTTGCTGATTTTGTATTGCATTGGGTAATGTATGAATTTTACTTGTTATGTGTTTTTGTTTTGCAGGTACCAGCTGCAACTCACTGAATCAACTGCTGCTAATGATTTTTGACATAACTTGAGTTAGATATTTTTCTAGATTTGTGTTACTAAAACTTTTACATGAAGCCTGACAAGTTGATGCTAATTAGTGGTTAGTGAGGGAAATGTTTTTCTTCACATGCTCTTGAATTGTTATTGATGTTTTATCATTTGTTCTGGTGTAATTGATTACTTTAGCACAGATTTTGGTGCTATGTTCTTGTGTCATAATCATTGAATTGATTTGCTTATTTGCTTTGATTAAACTTAGATACACGAGGCGTTCTAATCAGTCTTTGTTGACTCTCTATATGTATCATTTGTGCTTTAGAATTATTTTTGTGACTTTAGCGTTGTTAATATAGGGAAATACAATTTTAACCTTTTACTAAACTGGTGCGGTTATTGAAGTACTTTGAGATTGTAGATTGCATTGATTTTATATTGTTGGGATGATTATTATGTCATACAATTGACATCCCCTCTATACAATGTCGGTTCGGTCCAATCGGCCTGATGCGTGAAACCTACTATTTGGTCTGAGGTAATAGCTTAGGTTTCTCTGCGCGTTCACACTATGTATATATTGCAATAATTAAATATAGCATAGCTATACTGTGGGGATTTTGTAAAGTGCTACCTGGAACACTACTGCACTGTACAATAGAGTGTTTATACAGAAGACAATGGCAGCCATGCCAGTGTTAAATGACAGTGATTATTAATTTATTCTAGGGTAAGGTAGCTCACATGGTGAGCCTAGCAAGAGGATGTACTACGAGCATATGTTCTAAATTTGTCAGGGTTGGAGGGGCCCATGATAATTACCTTACTGTGAAATATGCATTATGAGGTAAATTACCTCTTTTGCATCTGCCTACTAGCCTTATATACACATAGTAATAATGGAGAGACCTTAGTCTTGCCTTCAAAGATACTGCAAGCCCCTCGGATCAAGGACAGGAGATGGAGTCAGAAGATGTTACGGGAGAACTTTGCAGATTTCACTGTTGTTTGCTGCTGCTTGATGAACTATGAAGAAGGCTTTATATGCCCCAGACAATCACCTTTTTCAGGGTGAACGGGGACTAGAAAGAGATACTTTCCAATAGAGTCTTTAGCCATTTCCTTTACGTGTCTTACTGACCATGCCACACGCAACACCTGAAAGGGTGCAACAGTTAAAATCACACAATAGTTGGCATTCATATCCTGAAGAGCGCCGGCAGGCAACCTTTGGGCTAGGACTACATGCAACTTGGGGTGAGGCCTGTAGTCTTCAGCCACACACTCATCAACGCCGCCCGCTGCCTGTGAAAGGAGAGGTGTCACTCTTCATACAGGCTAGTCCATGCATACCTGTGCTTTGGTGTTCAGTGTCCTCCTTGTGCACATTGGCTGGGCAACACAAAGAGACTCAGAATAGTCCTTTTTCTATTGGGCCCCTGTAAAATCCATAGAAATATAATTACTTTGTCATAACACTATTTAATCCACTTTGCACAAATAAAAAATGATTTGCTGAGTTAACATTAGTGTGTCGTTTATATAGCAAACCTTCGAGCCTTTCAGCTCCTTGGGAGCTTGCTGCATGATTTCATATAACATAAAGCACGTAAGGATAATTAGAGGAGAAAACAGCACTGTCTTGTGCTGCTTTCTGCATCTCCATTTAGTATTATGTTCCACTGTTTTCACTACAACTTTATTTTGAAACTCAACAGAAAGGGCTCAGTATACAAATGTGGATGCTTGAAGGAAATGTTGCTGTATTACAAAATGAGAAAAGATGGAATTAATATTAAACAGACATGGTTGTTTCACAAATTTAACAGCAGAGAAAGGACATTTCAGAAATGTTACCTAAAACATGCAGTGGGCCTATTGTAATTTCATTTTCAGGTTGCCAATGATTAAGTTTGGACGGTATGTCGGCCAGTTTATTAGATTGGCAGGTCAACTGTTGGAACTATTTCATGCTAGAATTAGGGCCTTGATTGGTCATGACAGAAGACATAGAAAACTGAACCAGTCAGAATAAGTTTGAGGTAGTGACATCGAGATAGCATGACAAAGCTTTCTGATGAAGAAACATACAGTATGATTTTAACATTGTGCATGAAAACTGAAAGTGTATGCGAGCGGATTTATGTTGTACTTGTATGTGTAGCTGATTTAAAAAAAGATTGAATAAGACCATAAAATACTATCCAATGCATTGTGTGAGAGGGAGGTCAGGGAAAATATACAATGCTGCCAAAATGCCATGCCATAGAATAAACCAATAATAGATCAAATGTAATGTCTTTCTACATATTTTTACATGGAAAAACCGTGGCATGTCCCAGTGAATGTAATGATAAGGAAGTAATAAACTTTTTGATGCTTGTGAGCAATACTTATGAGTGGTTTTCCGTGACTTGTAATATGCTCGATAATCTAATAGGAAAAAGGCAAATGCTTGTTACACAATAAGGTCAATAAAAAGTTATTTGCTGCCAGTCTTAACATTGAATTATGTCATGATCCTATAGTAAGAAGACAATCGCCTTATCAGCTTTAGATGGCAAGCTTTTTGCAAAATGTCTGCTGTGTAAGCCCCAGGCATGGGCCAGCGACAAGAGGTTACTAACATTTACTCAAACTAGTTGTTTGTGCTAATTGATTTACTCGAGATAATATAATACCTCTAAACCTGTTCGCTTACCAAGCTCTGTCAAGGTCTAGTAATAAAGTATTTGTCGTCAATTGTAGATTATTTTACAGACTTTTACAAAGTAGAAAGAAACTGCTTCTGGTCCAAACGTCACTCATTTGGTGTTGACAGCACCTTACTGCATTTTCCAATTAAATTATATTCTGACACATTGTTTCAAGTTAAGCGATCTATATTAAAGGCCTATCCCACAAAATATTCACAGCTAAGATACTGAAAGAGGGTTTTAGTCTAGTATTGCTCTTGCATTCCTTATACATTGCTGTTTTACTAGCATTTCTGGATCACACAGATGGCCTGTCTGCTAAATGTGGGAGAGCAAGAATTAGTATCGGCTTATGCTGAACATTTGGTTATTTTATTATTACTCAGCTAGGCTTACAACATTAACTAAATAATCTGCAAGAAAATAACATATTGAACAGTTTAAAAATGAATCTTTCTCAAACCAAGATTGTTTTTTGGATGCTGGAATCCAATGTTTCACTGGTGAATAGATTCACTTTTTTCGATCATCTAATAAATTGACTGTTTTTAGGAATACGTATTGATTGGAAGTTGCAGTGGAACACATACTGAGTGAATGTGGTATAGGGAGAAAAAGGTACAGTTAATGTTAGTGAGCAATAATGAGTGTGTAATCAGTGGTCAAGTATACCTCATGCACAATGAGCAGGGAGACTTGCTAAACAATTTGATTCCAGATCATAACTTAGTCAACTTGCTAAATAAGAAAGAAGCTAATTCTGAAGAGAGACTACCCATCTTTAAAGAAGCAGGGGATAAGTCCATAATTCACTATATTTTAGTTTCAGCTGATCTATTTTACTCACTGATAAACTTTAATGTGAGATTGGGATATTCATATAGATCACAATCCTCTTCAGGTACTTTTCAGTGGGGCATGAAACCAGTGAGTATAGGTTGTTTGTTTAAAGACAATGTTTTTCTTAAATATCAAAGCTGTAGAGTAAAATGGGCCCAGATTTCCCCTGTGGTTTTTAACTCAAACTATTGTCTATTGGCCAGTTTGAATTCCAGATCTGTCTGGATGATGTAGCCTCTGAAGTATGTATTCTAATAGCATTTGCTGCGTTGTGCAGGCAGATTAAGTCTCCTCTTACTACGTTGGGGGCATCCCCACCACTACCACCACTACCTCCACACAGATGGTTTGACAGGAATTGTCAAGAGTTCATAAATAGCTGCTGGCTGTTAAAAAAAAGCTCTGTGACAGAAACAAGGTTGAAAAGGCTTCGGCTTTATGCCGTCTCGCAGGGAGGAATAGCAAGAGCAATCCAAAAAAGGAGTTGTGAGAGAACCTACAGAAGGTTAGCGTATTGCGGAACAGTGCTGCTTTCTGGAGGATTGTTAATAACCCTCTATTCAGTTCAGAACAGGTCGTAAATCAGGTTCTAACAGTCCTGGCTCAGGATTGGTCTGATCCCTTCTCAGCTCTATATGACTTTTAAGATGCTGAATAACCCATTCCAAGTGTCTAGTGGACACAAGGATAAGGCTACAGTGGGAAGGAGTCAGGAGAGCTATTCTCTCCTTTCCTACAGGGAAGGCACCTGGACCAATGGGGTTCCCCTCTGATTAGTCCAAGTCTTTAGTTGATCTCTGGGCACCTATTTTGACTCAACACATAAACAGAGCCATTTGCGGCTCGCTACCCTCTGGCATCACTCTGTCAGAGTGCCAGTATTCAAAAAGTGGGATAGATCAGACCCCACTTGTTTTAGATCAATTTGTTTAGAGGACTCAGAAGTCAAGATCATAGGTTAGGTGATCCTAGAATGAGTCACTGTCTGGGTGGATGAGATGATGCCATTTTGTTTGCACGTATGCCAAGGGTTCTTCAGTGCCTTTTAGATCTTTTTATTGTTTTTATGGACAGTCTTGATCTGTCGACTAATTAAAAAAAAATCTCATGTCATGGTGGTGGGCCCCAAGAATACTAAAACACAAACAATGTATGGTAAAAGGCCAACACATAAGCAGGGTGGAAAAGTTTTCCTACCTTGACATTTTACTTGATTCCCGTTTTAGTTGGCATCCTCTGTTTAAGGATAACACGGTGTACCTTAAGAGGGCTATATTTAACATAAAAGACTTTTCACGATGACTGGAACACAGGCCAATCAAGGTTTTTTTGTTGATGTTTTTAAAGTTAGATGCATTCATATAGCTTGCTTTGGCTGTGAAATTTGGGGCTATGTTTGTACTGCACACATGCTTATAAGGAGTCTTTTAAGTGAACTACAAGTATACCCTCTGAGATCATACACAAAGAGTTGAGGATGAAGTACATATCAGACATTATACGTCTTCATCCCCTCTTACTTCGGCTTTTAGTTTGGCTGAAGGAGGAGCTAAAGCTAAACAAGTTAATTACTCATGATTGTATGGGCCCGGACAAGATGCTACATATTTCATGGGTATATTAAATCATGTCCAACTTTAAAGAATTAGGGAGACCATAGCTTATCTTTGACCATAGTCATATTGTTAAAGAAGATCTTGCTTGGTTGAAGCAGGCTTTTTCTCTCAGGGTGGCAGCAGGGTGTGAGACTGCTGCCATAACCAAGCAATCCATGCGTCAGTATATTCTGATGAAGTTGGTAAGTGGGATGGAACCTTGCCTATACATGGAGATGACTAGCTACCATCATCGGCTGTTGACCTATTTTAGACTAGGGATGTTTCACTATCTGATGTTCCCACATGGAAGCTGGTTTAAAGAATCTAATATACCTGTCTGCGTATATGATAACATCTCAATTTGTGACACTCTGCATATTGCTTTCAGTTTCCCCAGATTTAATACTCTGCTATAAATACATACGGTCCGTTCTGCATTCTATGAATTTCAGACAGATGAGACAAGCGTTCTTACTCAGCAGCTTTTACCAATTCATAAAATATTTTTTCATATGATGGCATTGAGTTCATGTTAATTAGACACCTGTTTGTATGGAGTCCTTTGACACAGTGTATATAATTAGATCTGTTATACCTCACTCTCTGAAGGAGCTCCTTAATACTATGGTGGTCATTATGACATTGGCAGTGACTGTTAAAGTGGAGGTAATACCGCCAACAGGCTGGTGGTAATTACCACCAAATTAAGACAATGGCGGTGATAACTCCCATAGACAGCCAATTTAACACACCAACCGCCAAGGCGTTAACATCACGCACCACAACAGTAACCACCAACAGCCAGGCAGAAGACAAGGCACCGCCCACCATATCATGACACTGCAATTCACCACGATTTTCGGGGCGGTACCAACGCCATCAAAGTCTGGTGGAAACACTGCACAGAAGACGAAAGACTTACCATCCATTGGAAAATCACATACAAACAATGCTAACAAATGATCAACTACCTTTATTGGATATTATTGCTAAAATGACCAAACTGACTGTAAGATCTATAAGAAGTCATTCATAAAAATATGTTTAACTTGAGCTTATCATTAACAAATAAACAATCTAATTGCAGCTAGTAACCCTATTTAGATTCTAATCTGTGAAAAGAGGAATCTTATGCTTTAGATTACTTTCCATACCAAAGCTTGAAGATTCCTGGCCAAAGTATGTGTAGATAGACTTTTGAACATATTATTTGATTATGACCTGGCTTAACTGAGCTACAGGGGAAACTTTTAAAATCTATTCAGGTTTTAGGACAGTTCAGAGCAGTAGCACCTATTATTGTAACAATAAAAACAATAATACAATTGGATGTATTGTTTAGTTTTTAAGATTTGCTATAACAAGATTATACTGAGGAAAGTTTGGTTGTGACATAGCAGACATGTTTTCATTGAACTGTGTTTTGAACTTTGTTTCTAAATGTAGTATTTTGATTACTATTGTTAATCTTTTAACTTCTACATGCACTTAGCAACTTGTCTTGTCCTTATATTTTGTTGGGTTATATTGTTATTTTTTATTTTAAGACTGTGATTAACATTTTTAACTTCTGTATAAGCTAGGCCCTTTGTTTTATTTACTAATGCATTATATTGTAAATGATTTTTAATCTTCAAAATAAGAATATAACATACTATACTGTTAGAGACATAGGACTATACAGTGAGTGTTTTTATTATGTCACAGAGCTCTAATGCAAACCTGCAATATCGTTGTAAGTAATTTTGTGAATATGGTATTCTTTGTAATATATGGGAGAGCCTCCTCCTTTTATCTCTGCCATCTCCAAAGGTTTTTTACTAGCTCACTATTGGTGGCATGGGAATCGTTCAGTTAAATTTCAGTTTACCACACGTCAAACAATTCATCAGGGAAAACCCCCTCAACCTTCGGATTCAGGTCGATGGATCTTTGATGTTGATGGAGATTGATCAAGAGCTGTACATCACATTAGTTATAGCAGTTTCAAACTCGATTTTCATAAATAAAGGGAATTTATTATGAGTTAAAGAGTTTTATGCTTCAAAATCATTAACTAATTAATCTTTATTAGTTACAATATAAATTCATTAATCTGTCATTAGAATTTTATGAGTCAATATTCTATAAGTAAACAAATAATTGCAATAAAATGGATTAAGCGCATTTCACAAAGAAAGCATCCCTATTCTAAGAATGAGAAGGTAAAGATGTCAGCTTCAGAAACCCATAATTTGATCAAGGCAGAACTTCTCATGAGCGAGAAACTCAGTAGAGTCTCCAGCATGTATAGCATGGCATGGACAGGGAAAAAGGCGAAAGGAAGAAGTATGAACTACCCTAAACATGTGCTATTATAAGCATACAAAAATTCACTTTTGCTACATGTTGCTTCTTCATTCTTTAGTTGGCCAATCAGCTTTCAATGCGCTCATAGGAACACGTTCACTCCCTGTCTTGTCACAGGAACACAATAAACTTCAGACACCAAATTGAAGGACCACAACTATATCTTATCATGTAATTATTTTGTCTTGTTTCTCATGCTTCATTCTCCATTTAAGTATGCATTCCCATGTGTGAACATCCATACCTATCTTTTCTAAATAACACTTCTATTCATTATTTAACAGTGGTCTTTGTGGAAGTAGAAACCTCTGCATAAACAAGAAGAAAAACATTTTGCATGACAACTATTCATAGTGAAAAACAGGACTTGTAAAAGGTCAAGGTCAAGCCTTGTGCAGATTGCTGATTCTACAATTCTTTTAGGTTAGTTAACTATAATATGGCTGCATCTTCATATTTCAGCACATTTAAGCATGGTTGCTTACTACATTTTTTGCATTAATATGCATATTAAACATAATTAACTTTACAAGTTATTTTTGCATAATTACTCAACATTGAAATGTTATGAACTGTCTTATCTTCTTCACAAATTAATGTTTAGAATTCACTCTCATCCTCAATTGAGGTCTGTCCTATTTCTATTCAACGACTTTGCTTCTTTCAATATTTCGTATTCCTTTTTCTTAGCATCTAATAATTCTAGTTTTTACTAGCTGTTTGTTTCTATCTCTGTTCTTTTTCTTTTCAAGATAACATCTACAACACGTAACAAAATCAATTAGCAAAATTACAGAAACTCCTTTACTAACATTTTCTAAAACACTAGGAGTTGATAACAGCTCTAACTCAGGTTTTAATGTCAGAATTTTTTTTAATAATTCTAAAACTTTCTTACTTTTGTCAGATATGCATGTACAACAATGCTGAGCTTTCAGCATTCTGCAGACTCTGCATTTCTCTGCTTGCAAAATATTTAAAGCCAATTGATCTTGTAAAACCACAGACCTAATAGCCACTAATTCTGTGTTAACAACTAGCAAAGCTCCAGAAGTACTGTTTGACACTTTATCCATTACTATTGCAGGTTTCTGATCTTTTTATTATTTAAAACGATTCCCATTGTTGGAATGATGGCTCAAAAAATATCCCCCTCTAATTGTGTACCACCATTTATGCTACGTGTATGCCTGTGTGATGGGATTGTTGTCAAAGCATCCATATTATTTACATGGTACATTTTGGAAGCATTAATGCTAAATAGCAAACATCTTTCCAGACAGCTGGTAATTGAAATTAAGCATGTTGCCCACAAATTAAATAAACTCCTAAAATAACTGATGCATCTCCTTCTAAAATTTGCCCTGAACCTCTCAAACCTTTAAATGTGTCTCCACAACTACTTCTGCCTAGAGGCCTTTTTCCGTATTAATTTCTTCTTTTGTAAGACATGATTTTCCCTTTTGCGTCTATCTAAATTCAGTTTTAAGGTAACCCATTTTCTTTCTATACCCATTTTCTTCCTTGTTCCAAATGTTTTTCAAAATGTATTCCCATCTATAAATAAATGAAATATAGCAGCAGGTAGAGTCAATAATCTGTTTTTAGACTTTTTCGCAAAAGTAGCTTCTCTGGTTTTCTTTTTGTGAGTTCTTTCAGCTTTATTTACAACAATCTTTGTATATTCATCATTAACCGTTCTCCACCTTCTTCTAAATGTGTTACCCATGCACTTCTATTGCAGCCTTCGGCCTAAGGAAATCTTTTTAATTCTTTTTGTCAACTCTCTAATTATTATTAGTCTTTATTTCAGTCTTTGCACTTTTTATTCAATAGCATCACTCAAAATATTTATTTTATTTCAGAAAGTCTTAACAGCAGCTTTTTCTCCTCATACTGTTTTCACTGTAATATCATGGGGGCTCACATACTTCCGATCTCAGGTCAGTCATATCCAGCACTGATGCATTTAACACGTTATTCATATAGTAGGTCCATTCAGGTGCAGAATACCTTTGACAAGGCACCCTTGCTCTTTTTGTTCTTCTTAGGGTCTGTTGATCTTCTTCTGAGTCACTTATACCGCTTGATTCTGTCTCCTCAGTGATTATTGGAAGTATGCTGATACACTTGATGTCAATTTCTCCTGACCATAGTTTCTTGGCCACTCAGCATCATGGGACAGTCCTCTCGACCCAGTAACTGTTCCTTCACCTAGCCCCTCAGGTTGTTCCTTTAATGTTGCAACTTTTCTCTCACATTGAGCTCTTGTTTCTTTTACTTCAGGAAGTACCTCTCCATTCTGCAGTACTACAGTAACTGGGACGGGTGTGAAAGTCTGAGATTCTTCACCCATTTCTGCTGCTTGCTGCTGTGCTCTTTGTGATGGTGCTGTAACAAGTGCCCTTTGTTCTTGTCAGCAGAACACTATCTCTTCATATGGACACCTTACTCGCTGAGTAGGCGATGCATGCACCCAATTTGGTATCCCAGTGCACTTAACAGCAGTGTTCATTCTCAAGATGATCTGGAAGGGGCCTTACATCTTGGTTCCAAACAAGACTTGCGCACATGTTTCTTCACCAATACCAGTCACCAGGACTGAGGTCGTGGCACTGTTCCTGATGCGGATTTGAGGTAGCAGCTTCAACCTGGCGAGAGACAGAACACACCACATCCACCAATCCTTTGCAGTAATCAAGCATTATGCTATCTGCGATGTTCACAAGCACATTTGCAGGTACAGAAGGCAGTCTCATTGCATGTCCCATAAGGATCTAATTTGGGGATAATCTTGTTCTCCGGTCAAGACTACTTTGGAGGCTCATCAACACCAAAGGCAAAGCATCTGGCCATTTCTGTGATGTGGAAGCACAAACCTTCGCAAAACGGGGACTTTATGGTTCCATTCAACTTCTCAACAATTCCAGAGGCTTCTGGATGATAACTACAATGTAACCTCTGTTTCACCTGTAAAGCTGCACACAGCATTCTCAGGATGCTGTTGAAATTTGACCCTCGATCTGACTCTGGAAAAACTGGTAAACTGGGTATCAGTTCTTGTTACAGCAACTTAGCTACAGTGAGACCTTCATTTTTCTGTTAGGTATGCTTCCACCCATTGAGAGAAAATGTACACTATAACCAGGACATATCTCAACGTTTTACAAAGAGGCATTTAGATTAAGTCTATTTGCATTCTGTTGAAAGAACCACCTGATCTTCCTATGTGACTCAATGTGACTGGTATTCTTTTCCCTACATTCATCTGTTGACATGTCATACCACTGTGGCACAATTCGTTTGCAAGCATCCTTAATATATGGTTAAAAAATGTTGTCTGAATAATCTCACCATTGCATCTTTCCCAAGGCGTGTAGGACCATCAAAGTGGGAAACAGTAAACTGTCTGGCAACACTGCTGAAATCCAAACGTCATCTGCATTTTGTACATCCTGCTCTGATCCAACCTTGCTGTTCTACTTCCGACAGTTCTTCCTGTATTCTCTTCAGTTCTTTCCAAGTATCAGCCACTGACAACAACATTGAAAAAACAGTGTCTTCTTCAGATTTATTTGTATATGTTCTGTTAAATGTGCAGGCCACTAGTGCACAATATCATGCAACTTCATCAGCAAATCTTTCCGACTGTGACATATTTATTGCTACTTCACTGAGCTGCAAATTTAACACAGATATTTCTACAGGCATTTGCAGGGCATCCAACAATCTTTTTACATGTTTGCCATTTCTTATTGGCAAGCCAGATGAAGTCATAAACACCCCCTGTGACCATAACCAAAGCCATACTGACTATTTGTAAATACAGTCACTATCAAGTGGGCTGATAAGCTACAGGGTCTTGTAAGGGCAATCAATTCTGCCACTTGTGTTGATGTAACACCTCAAAGCCATGAAGCTTCCACAACTTCTTGAGCTGTACAAACAGCATAGACTGTTCTCAAGGTACCTATGTTATTTTTCAGACATGAGCCATCTACAGAAAATGACATAATCAGACTCAACCAAAGGTTCATCTCTCAAGTCTGGCCTTGGCTTGGTGCATAAATCTGTGACATCTAGACAATTGTTATGATGAGACATGGTGGTCCTACTATGATATTGGTGGGAGGGGTGTTTGTTAAGGAACTCCTCAGCACAGACAAGGTCATGGTTCTGACTGTCACGTGCAGGAGGTTCGCTAATAAATCGGAGCGAGGTTCAGGCCTTGTAGTTATTTCATCATTGACCACTTCTGTGCCCTGTGTTCTCTTTCATAAAGTTAATATTGCTGTGTAGCTGTGTCAGGTCTACGCTGAGGCCAGGTTTTACATGGCAAGACAAGCACAACAAATTGGCGACAAGGGGTGTGCAGTACCTCTGTGGCCACTTCAACCGCCACTCGACTTGCCTGCTGTTGGGTGGCCTCGTCGCCTCTGCCGCCATGCCGTTGCAACACACTCTGGCTCCCGATCGTGTTGGCAGTCTTCTCTGAGGAGCAGCACCTGCCTAGGTGCAAGCACTATGCCGGTGTCTGTCTACCAGCATCAAGGGTTCATGCTGGGACTCCATGGCTGTCCAGCGCTTGGTCCTACTCCTGGCCTACTACAAAGCCGCAGGCCAACCTTGAATACAATGTTTCAGTGGTAGTCCAGAAGGGGGCCATGCAGCTAGGTTGCCTCTGGTGGCATTTGGCCCAACCCACTCTGCCCATCCCAGAGCCTCGACATGGTGTGAGTATGCGTCACTGTTATCTGGACCCATTTCAAGTAGCAGGTGGCCCCGCCTAACAGAGCTGGCCAGGGGGGGTCTACAGTCACACTGGACCCCAGCAGCGGACCCCGTTTGGTGGCATAATTTTCCATGACAAGGAGGGTTGTGGTGCCACCCACATTGACATCGATACCACAGACTTGCCCACCTTTGATGATCACACTGTGTGAAGGCCCTGCTTTCAAGGTGACTTTCAGACAGGTTGTTAGATCTTCCTTTCCCGCTCCTGTCCCACATCCAATGTTTGCCCTGCCTTTAGAGGGTGTGGTCTTGAGGCTTTGCTGCCTCTTGCATTGGATGCCTAGGTTACCCAGACTCACCGCAACTCTGGTGAGTAGCATGAGGGGATCCCATGGTGTCAGTTCTAGCTCTTGAGCCATTTGTGGTGGAGGGATCTCTTTCCTCACTGGTGGCAAAATGGAAGGAGAAGGTGTGGGAGGTTAGTCTGGAAATGTACTTTGCTGCTGTGGGTTTGGATAATGACAGAAGGTATCCCATGCTCCTACATTTGGTGGGAACTGCCATTCACATGAGTGCAAAGACAATCATGAAATCTAGCTCCCCTTTAACGTACGATACCCTGAAACGAGCCCTAATGGACCATTTTTAACTGCTCACAAAGCCTAATTAAGAGCAGTTTCTCTCTATGCCAGACCAGGAAAAAGCTGGAGGAATTGGTGGACTAATTTTATGCCCAGTTAAACGACTTGGCCAGAACGTTCTCCCTGCCAGTGGCAGATGATGAGATCAGGCCTCAATTCATTCAGGGCTGTTCTTCTGGCAAACTAAGGGAGCACATCCTCCAAGTTCCAAGAATGATCATGGCCGACATGCTCACCATGGGCCACCCTAAAGAACTCTCAAAAAACTGTGCCATGCACATGGAGGCGGCCTTCCAACAGCCCATCAAATCTGAACCAGTCAACTTGGTTGCAAAAGCTGGCCTGGACAAGAAGAAGACTCGTCCCAAGTCAACTGCCAATCCCATGTCGTGTGACCGGTGTGGAGGCCCTTATCCACATCAATGTGACTGTCCAGAGCAAGAGAAAAGGTGTGCCCCATGCAATAAACTAATCATTTTCTCAGGGGCGTGGCTTGGCCGTCCTGCTAATGGCTGCCACCTTGTGAGGCTTTGCCGGGCAGGAGCCTACATTTGGCATTTCTCCAGGACCGGCTGCCTGGTTGGAGCTGCTCCCCTGTGAGGGGAGATAACTAGCTGTGGCGGAGACCGGAAGCAGTGCTGGCTCGCTTATCAGAGCGGCGGTCAGTGAGGAAGTGGCCTTGGTTCACGGTGCTCCCGTGGGTGGTGGTGCCGCATGGTGCCCCCTCCTCTCCCCCTCCCCTGGTACTTGGCTCTGCAGCTTCCTTGCGGTTCTGCGTGAGCCCTGGATTGAGGATGCCTTGCAGGGCCTAACTGGCGGGTAGGTCGGCCCGCGGCCCCCTCGGACATTGGGGTTGCTGTGCCGGAGGCCTGGGCCGATGGGCGGGGCTGCCTTAGAGCTCCGCTGCGCGGCCTGGGTGGACCGTGCCTAGTTTCCTCTGGGGGGGTGCGCGTTGGTGCCCTGAAGACGTGCTTGTGCCCTGGTGCTGGGGGGGTCGTGGTCAGATGGCGGCCCCCCTGAATTCTGACGCACGACCTGGTGGTCCTGTTTGATGCCTCGGCCGCTGGCTACCTGCCGGGGTCTCTTGATGGTGCTGATCGGGCCTTGCGGCGTGTGGCCTCTGCGGTGGTGACTGCTGTGGGGACCGGAAGACGACGCTCCTCAATGGAGTGAACTGGGGCTGCTGGCCGGGGCCCATTTACTTTTGGCGGGCGTGCTGGCTCTGCCTGGAGGCTGCAGGAGAGGGTGCTTGGCCCTTGGTCACTTTGTGAAGTTGGTGGATTCCCCGTCCTCCCTCTGGCCCAGGTGGTTGCCTGCATTGGAGAGTTCCACAGCGTATACCTGTGTGGCGTGGTGAGTCCTGTCTGCGATGGGGAAGGCGGATCATAAGCAGCTCAAACTTACGTTTAAGGGCAAAAAGAACAGTAGCCAGGCTGGTAAGTCGTCAGACGATCTACCCCAAGAGGAGGACACGCAATTGCCCTCTGTGAAAGCTATGTTTGTAGACCTTAAATGGCTGGCTAGTATAGATGGGAAATTGGACCATCTGACTGAATAAATGGACCCCCTGAAGGAGAGGGTGGATGACCATGCCACCCGTCTTGAACATGTGGAGTCTCGCACATCAAATTTGGAAGAGAGCCGCCGCGATGACGGAGAGAGGCATCTGCGGATGGAACGCGTGTTAGAGCTCATCCATAATAAGAACAAGGATCTGGAGGCCCGGTCCCGCAGCAATAACATTCGCATTTTGGGTCTGCCGGAGACGACGGCCATGGGACAAATGGAGGATAATGAGGTGACTATGGTTCCAATGCTTTTTCCTGGCGAGCTCTCTCAGGTGCTGGTGGTGCAGTGGGCTCACCGGTCGCTTGGCCCCCAACCCCCGCCGGGAACGCCGGCACAGCCAATCATTGTGCATTTATTGAACTATTGGGACAAGGACGGGGGCATCATCCAGTGATTCATCACAATAACAAACTCAGCATTTTTCCGGACTATACTCCCAGGGTGCAGGCTGCCTGCAGGGCGTTTCTTCCAATCAAGTGCACCTTGAGTCAGACAGACGCTAAGTTCACTCTCTCATTTATCCTGCCAAGTTGCGTGTACTACACAAGGGCAAGCTGCATTTCTTTACGCATCCGACGCAGGCAACCAAGTACGCCAAGACTATTCCTAAAAAAGTGCCTTCGGCTTGTGCACAGGCGGACAGGGCATTTGATGATGCCCCTGATGGCAGCGAACAATGATTAAACTCTGCTCTGTTGTTGAGGATGACAATGGACCCTCTGCCTGTGGGTTGGAATTGGACTAGGTTTGACTTGGGCTGGCTCTGACGTGGCGGTCCTGGACTATAGACGGTATCCTGATGCTCCTGCCCATCCACCCCAATCATGTGGTTACCGGATGGCCTCGCTGATGCCCCGCTGGATGAGTCCAAATAAGAAGTTTGCTGTTTTGCAATGGGCTATGAGTTCGGGTGGGCTTACTGGGCTGGCCCTATTGGCGGGCCAGTGTGGATGGGGTCATGCAATGTTTGTTGTTGGGGTTGTTGGTGCTATTCTTTTTCCCCTTCTCTCTCTTGCCCCTTCCTTAGCAGCTGTTGCTTTATGTAGGATGGCTGGGGTTGTCATGCGATTGGGCGGCTGTTGGGATGGTGAATACAAGTGGGGCGGCTGTTGGGATGGTGAATACAAGTGCGACAGCTGTTAGGTGACTTACTTGGAATGTCAGGGGGCTGAATGATGGACGCACAATGAGATTGCTGCTGGCCTATATGCAGGGCCATGCGATTGATATATGTATGCTGCAGGAAACTCACTTGGTCGAGGGAATGAAAGTGTGGGTGAAGGCTGGCTGGATTGGTGAGAGTTATATGGTGATGTACTCGGGCTATGCACAGGGTGTGGTGATTTTGATCAGGAAGGGGCTGCCGTGGCACACAGGTAAGGTGCTAGTGGACCCGCAAGGTCACTATGTCATGCTGAGGGGCACTTTGTATGATAGGCTGTTCTGCCTGATATAAACTATGGCCCCAATGTTGAGTTTTTTGGGGAAGTCTGGCACTTTTCTTGGTTCGCTGGGCCCTGGTTCTATATTATGGGGTGGTGATTTCAATGTGGTCTTGGACCCGGAGGCGGATATTGAGAGCCGGGCCAGACCTCAACATGTGGCAGCTGTGAGGGCACTGGAGCACATCATGGCTGAGGGCACTCTAGTGAACCTGTGGAGGGCCAGGCACGGTGAGGATAGGCAGGGCACGTGTGTTAATTCTGTGCATGGCAGCTGGTCCAGAATAGATAGATGGCTGGGCACCAGAGATGTGGAACTCTGGACGAAGTCAATTGAGCATATGCCTCACACTTTATCGGATCGTTCGCCGGTCTTGCTGGAGCTACATGTGCCCAGGGGTCCCGGCCACGCATTTTCTTGGCGGTTGCCTTGTGGGGCGCTGAGAGATCGTGTCTTTCGGGAGGAAATCCGCACTGCTATTGTGGACTACTTTGAGATCAATCAGTGTTCGGTGTCCTCGGTGGGCACCTTATGGGAAGCTTTAAGGTTGTAATTCGCGGAATCTGTCTTGCTAAGCAACATGGGGTGCTGAGGTCACTTAGACAGGAGTTAGCGGACCTGGAGCTGCGGCTTGCTGATTTGGAGAGGCTTTTGGTTTCTGAGTGGTCTGCAGGCCTTTTGGCTGAATTTAGGGAGACGCTGACCCAATATGAGGAGGCGGGTGTGCTTCCTGGGTAAGGAGGCGAAAGGGAGGAGCTATGGTGAAGGTGAGAGGACTGGAAGGACACTAGCTGCCATGCTTTGCAAGCCATGGCCTGGGAATTATATAGTAGAATTGACTGACTCAGCGGGGATGCTTCGGACGGGTACAGAAAAGGTTCATCGTGTCATGTCAGACTTTTACTCGAACCTGTATGCTGAGTGGCCAGGAATGAGTACTTTGGATGCTGTTAATTACTTTGAGGAGATTAGCCTGCTCTGGCTTGAGAACTCCCACAGACAGTATCTGGACACTCCTTTCTCGGAGGAGGATGTGGTTCAGGCTATACGCAGTCTACCAAGTGATAAGGCCCCCGGGACTGGATGGCGTGACTCCTGCCTTCTATAAGGAATACCCAGATATCCTGGTGCTGCACCTTCCTGAGGTTTGTGCTGAAGCGCTTGAGAGTGGTGTCCTCCCGGCTTTGTTGTGAGAGGCTCTCATAGTGATGATTTTAAAGCCCGGGAAAGACCCCAGCAGTTGCAACTCTTATCGGCCGCTTTCGCTTATAAATACAGACAATAAGATTCTGGCAAAACTCTTTGCAGTACGTCTGCAGCCCCTGCTCCCATCCTTGGTATTACCAGAGCCATCTGGCTGTGTGCCAGGACATTTGACATTGTATAATCTTCGTACCCTTTTTGGCTATTTATGGTGCAGCAGTTGCTTGGTTGGAGGATAAGGTGGCGGTCTGGCACTCGCTGCCACTCTTGCTGACCGGACGCATCACAGTAGCAATAGCAAAGATGGTAGTTCTACCTAAATTCTTGTATCTTTTTGTTAACTTACCTCTTGTTCTTACAACTGGTTTCTTGAAGCGGCTTAGATCTTCGCTTGTGGCCCTCGCGTGGGTGGGAGGACAGCTCAGAATTTCATGTGAAACTCTCACTTTACCATTCGAGCAGAGAGGTCTTGCGACCCCGGATCTCGAACTTTATTATTACTTTGCACAGGTTCACTTTGTGTATTTTTGGCTGCATCTCATTCGTTATTTGCCGCACCTAGCTCCTGAACATGACTCGGTATGGCCTGACAGATTGGAGCGGGTGGTTGGCCCAGGCCCCGTCGGCGAAGTGTGGACACTGTAGGGTGTTCGTCATCGGCTTGGGCGAGCTTGCTAAGACGAGCTGGGGTGCGTGAGGTGTTTGCGCCTTCGATGCTGGTGCGAGATGTGGTGGGCCTTCCCCCGTAGGAGGATAGCCAGATATCTGAACGCTCCTGGGAGTTAAATATAACCACTTTGGGGTCTGGGCTCCCAGCGGGAACTTTCGTTTCCTTGGAGACCGCGCTGGGAGCCCTCTGTGATACTGCGATTTATCAACTTTTTTTTTTTAGGATCCAGGCCTTTTTGCGGGCGCGGTACTCCTGCTTTCCCGTGGAGCCCCCGCTGTGCCGAGCGCTGCAACTGATATACAAGGCGCCATCCGCCTGACGACTCATTACGAGTCTGTATGTTTGTTTGCAGACTACGGAGCCTCTTGCTGAGTCCAAAGCTAGGGTGCACTGGGAGGCGGATTTGGGTGTGCCCATTCCTGAGAAAAAGTGGCGCTATTGCTGCGCACAGATGTGGGAGCTTTCCCCCAATTACAAGTTGCATCTTCTACACTTTAACTTGCTACATCATCTGTATTACATGCCTAGTAGACTGAAGAAAATGGGCCTTAGGGCGGATGCTAGATGTGAGCGTTGTTCTGCCTTGGAGGCGGACTTTCCGCAATTGGCGTGGGACTGTGTGGCATTGCGAGGTTACTGGTCTGAGGTACTGCATGCGCTTGAAGAGATGACAGTGCTTGTGTTGCCGCGTACTCCTGAGGTTGCACTTCTGGGCTACGTGGAGGAGATCCCCTCTGTGTCCGGGTGGTTGGTGGGATTGATGCTGCTGCTGGCTAAGCGCAGGGTGGCACTGTGTTGGGGAAGGAAACGGATACCCGATGTGATGAATGGTTGAAAGACGCTGCGTACTGCCAGGAGCAGCTGGCGATTTACTGGGAATTGATGCCAGAGGTTTTCCGCCCATGGGATATATGGGCCCCCTTAACAGTCTTTCTTGCGGCCCGAGCAAAACGAGAAGACTAGCTCTTCATGCATCCCTTTGAGTATTCAGTGGTGGTCGTTTTCCTTTCTGAGGTAACAGGGCATGGGCCCCTCTTCTATGGGAAATACAATGCCAGCGCTGCTTCCTTCCCCCTCCTTCCTTTCTTTCCTCTTCTACCCCCCCCCCAAGCTCTGTTTCTTACGTTCACTTGTGCCTCTGGATGGGGGCAATCATGTAGAGGAGTACTCCATTCTGTTGATTATCTTGATGCCTGGACATTGTTGTTATTCATATGAGGCCTCCTAGCAGACTATGGCCCTCATTCTGACCTTGGCGGGCGGCGGAGGCCGCCCGCCAAAGTCCCGCCATCAGATTACCGTTCCGCGGTCGAAAGACCGCGGCGGTAATTCTGACTTTCCCGCTGGGCTGGCGGGCGGTCGTCTTCAGACCGCCCGCCAGCCCAGCGGGAAAGAGGCTTCCACGATGAAGCCGGCTCGGAATCGAGCCGGCGGAGTGGAAGCTGTGCGACGGGTGCAGTTGCACCCGTCGCGTATTTCACTGTCTGCGCAGCAGACAGTGAAATACATGTAGGGGCCCTCTTACGGGGGCCCCTGCAATGCCCATGCCAGTGGCATGGGCACTGCAGGGGCCCCCAGGGGCCCCGCGACCCCCCCTACCGCCATCCGGATCCCGGCGGTCGGACCGCCGGGATCTGGATGGCGGTAGGGGGGGTCGGAATCCCCGCGGCGGTGCAGCAAGCTGCGCCGCCGTGGAGGATTCAATGGGGCGGCGGTACACTGGCGGGAGCCCGCCAGTGGTGCCGGTCCGACCGCGGCTTTACCGCCGCGGTCGGAATCCCCATTGGAGCACCGCCGGCCTGTCGGCGGTGCTCCCGCGGTCCTCTGCCCTGGCGGTCTTGGACCGCCAGGGTCAGAATGAGGGCCTATGTTTGCTGAATATTGTATGTGAACGGTACTTTGCTCTGTTTCATGGTTTTTGTTTTCTAAATGCAAAAATAAATAAATACAATTAAAAGAAACTAATCATTTTCCCAAAGTATGCCACTCCACTGCATCCCAGAAAGTGCAGAAGTCCAAATCAGTGAAAGCCATAGCCATCCCGGCTACCCAAGAAGATGAAGGGGATATGGACGATGATGATTTGGATGGTGCAGTGCATGTCATACCTGCCATGCAATTAGAGGAATCTCACACTGCATGGTTACTATCGCTGGTCACCAAGTTCCGACTCTGATTGATAAGGATGCCTCCATAACCATTGCAGAAAGTACTGCAGATGCTCCTGCAGCAACCCATTCTACGCCCCACATCGACACATGTATATGCATTTGGCTTAACATTGCCTCTCCCGCTCGCTGGCATATTTACAATGGATGTGACCTATGAGGCCTGAACAATACAAGCCAAAGTGTATGTCACAAAAGGAGGCTTCTGGAATGCTGATCAGCTGTCAAACAGCAGAACGCCTCCAACTAGTGTCTTTTGCATTCAGTGTACAAATGTTCAACATTGAAGCCCTTTTTGATGAGTCTGGACTGTTGTTTGACTGCATTGGAAGCCTCAAGGGTCACATGACACACCTTCATGTTGATGATACAATTCAACCAGTTGCCCAGAGACACCATTGCGTGGCTTTCCTCCTATGCCCGAACACAGAGGAAGAACTACGAAAGAAAGTTGAAGGCCCCACTCCATGAGTGTCCTCAAGAGTCATGCCCTGGAAACCTAAACAACAACATGAGTTCAGAATTTGCATGGACATGCATTTGCTCAACATGGTAATCAGATGTGAGAGGCAGTTGACACCCAAGGTAGATGATATTGTGGCAGAAGTCTCCGGGTCGAGGTGGTTCTTCAAAATGGACCTATGGGCCGGATATCATTGGCTGATGCTAGCACCCGAATCCAGAGCAACTACTACTTTTTCCATCTATGTGGGTTTATGGAGATACAACGCCTCAGCTTTGAGGTGTCTAGTGCTGCTGAAGTGTTCCAGTACACAATCTGTGAGGAGCTGGCAGGACTTCCAGGTGTCATTAATGTTAATGTCAGCGATTACATCATGGTGCACACCCCTACGCTCGAAGAACTCGATAGGCTGAGGGCAACATTTCAGCAGCTGTCAGGGAATGGCTTCACTTTCTTTCGCGAAAAGTGTGTGTTCCTTTAGAACGAGATCTGTTTTTTTGGATACCCTTTCTCTGAGAATGGAGTCATGCCTGATTCTGCAAAAGTCAAAGACATCCAGTCAACCCTGCCCCCACCAATGTCATGGGGATAAGCAGTCATCTAGGAATTTTGACCTACTGTGCTTGTTATTTGGAACCGCACCACCCTTACTGGTCTGCTCAGGAAGTTTACAAAAGCAAATGCTATATGGGCATGGGGCCACAACCAACAATAGGCTTGAAAAACAGACCTTTTCAGAACACACTACCTTAGCCTATTTTGAACCTCACCACAAATTGGAACTGTCAGTTGATGCCAGCCCCACTGGGCTCGTTGCAGCCCTGTAGCAAAAACAAGATAATGGAGAATGGGCCCTCATAGCCTATGTCAGTCGTGCCTTGACGGACCAACAGCGATACTCACACAATGAGAATTCACTGCCCATTTCATGTATATCTCTTTGGACACCTTTTCGTAGTCCACACCGACCACAAGCCCCTTATTCCTCTGTTCACCGGGTGCTCTTCCAAGCTGCCTAAGAAAATCCAAAAATTGATTCTCAAGTTGCAATACTGTGTTTCTGTGGAATATTGACCGGATACACAGAACCCGGCAGACTACCTGTCCAAACATGCAAGGCCAGCTAGTATAAGTGAAGAATCAGAAGCGGAGGAAATTGAAGGGTACGTAAAGTTGATAGTAGAATGGTCTTGATGTTACCAATTTCCCTAGAAGGGATTCTGGATGGAACAAGAATGGATGAATGTCTCTAGTTGGCCCTATTAGCTGTGACATCAGAAAGTTGGAAGACATTGACGCAGGAATTGTCCCATTGAACCTCTGAAGCATGGCAGACTTTGCTGTCACTGCATCATGTCCGCCATGAGTTGGGGGCCTCTCCGGAAGGTTATCTGTTGAGAGGACCACAGTTTGTGATTCCTGGGTGATTGCAACAAGAGCTGGTGGATCTAGCCCATACTCCTCACCACAGAGTGGTCATAACAAAATCCAGACTTCGGTGCAAAGTTTAGTTTCCTGGACTAAATAACCGGTTTGAGCAGATCATTTACCACTGCCCGCTGTGCCAGGCTGCTGGACCAGCAGATCCACCTGCACCCATCATTACAGAAGACATTGTTCCTTTTCAATGGCACAGAGTGAGTGCTGATTTCAGGTGTTTAACTGACGGTCAGCACTTGCTGGTTGTAATCAATTGCTTTTGAAAATATCCAGAGGGGGAAATCCCTGATTCCTTGAAAACCAGCCAGAACATGTCCATTTGGAGAAGATAATGGCTACTCGTGGTTTGCTTAGTGAGCTCGTAACAGACAATGTGCTCCCATTATCCAGCCAGGAGTTCTCAGACCATTTGAAATCTAGAGGTATTTCTATGCCTCAGGCTAATGGAGAGGCTGAATGTTTCATGCAGATGCTGAAGAAAGTAATAAGGACTGTGTTAGCCAAAACACAGACCCTGGAATGTGCCCTGTACTTGTTCCTACCAGAGTATACACTCACATCACATGACACAAGAGTAAGTCTAAGCACGTTAAGCATGAATAGGATGGTGGGCGACACTATCCCTCATACTGTGTAGCAGTCAGCAGCTATGGATGGAGTGACAGATGCACTGCACCAACGCAAGCTGCAGAATGACAGATCATCTGTGAAGTGGAAGGCCTGGTAGAGGAATCTAGAAGTAGGTGACCTGTTACTTGTTTGAGATTGGCATCTGGGGAGCAAGTTCCAGCTACTGTTAGAAGTTGATCCATGGAAGGTCAGTGCTGTATGAGAGGCAATGTCCGTGGTGAGAAGAGGTGATGATGCAGTTACAGGTAATGTAGTTTTCTTCAAACAGCACATACCACTGGGCCATGCAGTGGGTGCTGATCATCCGCTGTCCTGGGTAGATGACACTAGAGGAAGTCCCATTGAAGTTTCCACAGAATGTTTGACTGAGTCAGACATTCAGGATCCAGTCCACTGATCCTCTAGTATCTGTATACCCCTCTGGAACTCGAAACCATGCCAAAACTCAAGAACTGACTGCCATCATGCAATGGTATAGAGGAAAGGCCTGGCACAAGTCCACAACAGTAAACCACTCTGCAGTGCACAGAATCTGAAAAATTATTGCTGCTGGATTTTGTACCACTGGATTACTTGAAACAATACTGTTTCTAACCTGTGAAGATCTTGTACAATCTAATATTTATCATTTGACTTCTGTAAGCTCATGATCGAAGAGTTACAAGGGCTTCCAACAATTTCTTTTAAAATTCTTATCCTCACAATGTCTTCAATTACTGGTGTTATTTCTGCCATTGTTACTGGGGTAAAATTATATGGTTGTGTTCTCGGATACAGAGCATTGGGTTTAACTGTGATTTAGATTGGTCTTACTCCTTCAAATAGTCCAATATCTTTTCCTATAAAGTCCCATACTTCTGGGTTCACAGTCTCTTTTAAATCAGGAGGTAAATCCTCTACTGTCCTTATTGGAAATAATTCTACAGCTGTTCCATGTCGGACCATTTTAAATTCATCACCTTCATTATGTGTTTGAAACTCAATACCATCTGTTGTATAGTATATTGTACAATTTAACTTACACAATAAATCTCTTCCTAGCAGATTAAGGGACTAGAATCACGAACAACAAATTGATGGTTTTCTTCAAATGAACATACAAGGACCTTCTCTGAAACTGGGTTTGTTATCTGTTTATTTGTAACTCCTACAACTTGGATATTCTTTCCCAAGATGGGTAGGTCTGGGACTTGTGTTGTTCTAACAGTGTATCTGGTAGCTCCAGCGTCAATCAGAAATGACACTTGGTGGCTGTTAATCTCTCCTTCTAAAAATAGTCCACTATGGTCTGTCACCAAGACTGTACCAAAGTAACCAATCTTCCTCCTCCCTCTGGCACCCTCGCTGGGAATTGTCAGAACCAAAACTCTTGTTATCCAACACAGGGACCTGATTAAATAAATTCTGTTTCTGGTTCTGAAATGTAATCAGATTTGTTCTTGGCATCTGATTCACATTAAATCTAAGGTTTCCCATATTATGTGTGATTATCAAAGCCTTGGGAACCTGCATCATTGGAACCTGGCACTTGCATTTTCTAAACAGGTACATTCTGCATTCACCCTTGGTTTCCTCCCAGCGCTTGACCATCTCCACTCAATTTATTTGGATTTTGCTAAATTACCTCTTCTAATGCCCTATTTTGTTACAATAATGATAAGGGGTCGATTTCTTAAAGATAGCAATATCAATACTGGAATTCAGAACAACCATAATTCCTCGACCTCCACCCTGTGAAACAACCATTCCTTGAGCACGTTGAACTCTTTAAATCAGTACTTTGCATTCCACTAGCGTTTCCTCCAAACATCTGATACTTTTTTTTTAGCCATCTTGGTTTGCTCAAGCATGAACATCTCCTTAAGTCTTTTCTGCTTCATCTCTTGTTTATCAATGCAATACTTTGCATACCTCGGGATCTCATCTAGAGGTTTTGTCTGCCTGCAAATCACATTCTGCTGTATATGCGTACTAATCTCTGGTCTCAAAACAAGAACAACATGTGACACAAAACAACCCATATCACTCCTTTCGTGATTTTCTCATCAACTGTGTTATCTAAACAACTGTAGCAATCACTCATAATAGGCATGCACTGACTCCTTTGCCTCTTGTGTAGTCCGATCAATCTTCAACCAATCAATGTCTTTTGCTGGGACTTTGCCCTTCAGGAAAGTGATCAGCTCATCATACTTGGTCATAACTATGGTGCACATGGAAGGCACATATTTCGGAAGGTACATTACTTGGCCATCATGCAGCTATTTTACACTCAGCACACAAATCGCTGGGCACTACAATATCAAAGAATGTATTTAAATCAGTTCACAATTGTTACAACTCTGTCAACTTGTATAGGATGCTCCCTCAACTTTTGAAAATTGTTTGTGAATGTTACAAGTTTGTCTCTATTCCATAGTAAATTAACATACTCTCCATCTGGTATCTCTCTCATTGGGGATGTCAAAGCTTCTTCTTCATCAGGGGGAACTGCCAGTGGTTTACTATTTGCTTAAGCAGCATGCCATGTGATTGTCTCTTTTTCTTTTCCTATTTCCTTGACAATTTACTCTCTAATTTCTCAAAATTGCTCCATTTATGGATGCATTTCACTAATGCAGTAATGTCTAATTGCATTCCTGAATAACACATTGTCTCAATAGTCTCGTCATCTAACTGTGCTCTGAAACATCTTTTCAATGAGATGCTCTTTGAAAATCAACCTCATGTTTTCTTGTCGGTTCAGCTAATCTGTCGTGTGTGACAGCTGCACGTCTTGTAATTTCTTTCTTCAGGTAAATTAGCTCACTATCTTGATAATGATTTACATGTCCAGTGTCTAAACATCCCTGATTATTTCTTCTAGCTCAACTTTTAACTTTGGGACATTTAAAGTTCTGACCCTTTCAGCTTCCGGGCATTTAGCTTTATGTAAAGCTCCATCTTCAAATAACTTTACCTCTCCTTGTGCCATTTGTGTTGTAAAGATAATCTTTCTCCCTTCTCTCAAAGACAGAGTAGTTTGGGGTGGTGTCCAGGCAACAGTCTGTGAAATATTCATGGTAGCGATGTACCCTGTCGCAGGTGCTCCGCCAACTGCTCCCGGTATTCGGAACAATGTTTATATGTGCACTTGCTGTTCAAATCTTTAAAGGCTGAGCAGTTATGATTCTAGTAACTGGTGCTGGTACAGTCACAATAGAAGCAGTGACACCTTGAGGTATCAGTGTAGGAACAGTCTCAACTCATGCAGGCACAATATTAGTTATGACGGATTGTACAACAGGATGTGATATATGCAATGGTAGTTCTATTTGGATTATATTTGGATCAAACGGAGCTGCAGCCACTGTAGTACCAGAAGTTAAAGTACCCTCCTTATTAGTTACAGGGGCCATGTTTGGTGGGGACACAAAGCCAATAATGCATCAAGAATATAATCCCTTTAGTCACTATCAGTGTTGGATTTTCTTTGCAGTTCCGGCATCATCATTTTCCTTTCTTGTTCTTTTTCTTCTCTGTAGTTATGACTTTGGGTTCCCTTGATTACTCACTTTCTCCACTTTTGCTATCTTTCGTCCCATTGAGCAGCTGCATAATTCTACACAGGTCTTTTTGCCTAATTCTGGTATTTCTCTTTCTCCTTATCGTGTGTTGTTTTCTTCCAAACATTTAATGCCTCATGCTCTGTAGATCTAGGTGATGGCTTTGTCTTTTATAATTTCTCCCTCAATCTTTCAATAATTCTTAATTCAAAAGTACCATATTTTGGAAATCTCAATGGTCCTTCATTCTCAGTGATCTTGCACCACTGACAAAGCCATAAACATATATGTAACCCCACTTTTGTCACCATATAGTGTGCTGGTGTACCTTCGGGCGGTGCCTCTTCACCTTCCCTTACTTGAATTCTTACATCACCTCTCAAAAAATGCTTAAAATCTGTAAAATATTCCATTGTCTTTTTTAGTTATTTAACAATAATCAAACAAAACAATTCAAACCTACAATGTTTTGATTCAATTCGTAATTCTGCATAAGTCAATTGTTCTTCTAGTCCGTTACCATAACTCCTCACTCCTTATGGTTCAGCATGGATGTCAATTCACCAAATTGCCAGGGGTAGCGGAAGGGACCTTTACTTTCACTCATGCACACTTGCTTACCAATACATACACATTCACACACACACACACACACACACACACACAAACACACACACCCTCTCTCATTTTCACACTCTCACCTGCAAGCATGTTCACATCATACACTAAAAAAGCATTTTTTGCTTATCTCAGGTCTCAGGGAGGGTCATATCCCAGCGAATTGCACTCTATTTTGTATAGCACTAATAATGAATAATATATAATGATTCACTATTAGTGTATTAAAAGATAGAAAACAAGGAAAGTGGGTCCTCAATTGACATCTGTAAGGACGAGCTGCCCTCTGTGCTCCTGGCACTCAATTTTCCACCTCTGAAGTCACGGGTCACAAAGACAGGGATCACAAGGGGCAAGCCAGGGGTTGCAGGTGTGACCGGTGGCAACCCCTAAATGACATCTATGCTGTTCGCCCTCCTTTACAGTTCTCTCATACACACACAGTTCTACAACCCAAACAACATAGAATAACAACAAATACTTTGCTCCACCAAAAAAAATCAAGATACTTCAACAATCAGAATATAAGGTTTTAACACCCTCTGACTTTTCATAGAAAAAACCTTCACATGCACAAATGAAATCTCGACCAGAAGTAAATCACCCTAATTGATATAGCTTTACCTTTGTGCAATAGGTTCCACTAACATCAATCAATATTAGATCATTTACAACAATTAGAGTCCCTAACTCAATTTGTGAAAATGATGGTACCTTACGATGTGCACCATAAATCCTTTAGCAGGCAAGAAAACCATAAAATCAACTCATCTAGCTATCTATCTATCTATCTATCTATCTATCTATCTATCTATCTATCTATCTATCTATCTATTTACCTATCTATCTTCTATCCCGGGATCTTGGTTGTGGTGGCGGGTAACATTTCAAAGTGGTGGGGTGTAAAAGTTGCGGATGAGTGTTACGTCACAAGCAAACAAACCTGACTGGCGTAAGAGTGGTTTGGGGAGTTTTCTCCTCCAAGAAGAGTGGGCAAATGGCGCATTTTAAAAACACATTTGAAAAAGTAAGACGGTTTATAAAGCTTTTGTGAACATGTAGTCTTTAAATGTTTTACCACATTAAAATTCGCCCATACCTTACTGCATTAAATATTTTCAACAGGCCAGAATGGAAGCTGCACATCTGCTAACCCCATGGTCACAACAGCAGCATACATAAAAGGCAAGGCTGGGATCCCCAAAGTTTACTGCCCACGCTTATATGTTATGACATCATTACCATCATCCAACCCATCAAATGCAGCCACCAGTTGCCTGGCTGTGTTCTTCCTGACAAGTGGTTTGAATTGTAACTGCTTGCATTTTGGAAGGAGTGAAAAAAGCTGTAATCAAAGCAGCACTCGGAAGTACCAGCCTTCTGAAAATAACAGTTTTATCTAGGCTACAAGCCATTCGCCACACCGCCATGGTCACACTTGTTGGTTCATGCTGCATGACGTACACAAAAATCAAAAAGTGACAGCACATTACAGAACTGTACTTTGGTGTTGCGTAGGGCGGTCGCCTTTAACCACAATAGGAGTGTCTGCCCACTCTGCCGACTGCCTGGGGGCATAAAGTAAATGAGGAATTGAAAAATAACCACATCTTTGCACCTACATGTTAAATTAAGAGAAGCTGCCAGGCTACATTAAAGATTTACAGAACACAAGCCTCAGACACTCATCTCACCAGAGGAGCCCATTTCTTTGCTGTTTACAGATAAGCTTTCAAGTCATAGCATATTCACCAACTTCCTCGCTTCATCATTCAAAAAGGAAAAACAAATAATAGAAGTTCCACGTAGCTGCGCTTTTTTTCCTTTTTGAATGATGAAGCAAGGAATTTTCTGAATCCTCCAAGATTGGAAACTTCGGGCCTCATTCTGAGGCTGGCGGGCGGCAGTAGCCGCCCGCCTGGTGGGAACCGCCAATTGGCCGCTCCGCGTTCGAAAGACCGCGGAGGCCATTCTGGTTTTCCCGCTGGGCTGGCGGGCGACCGCCAGAAGGCCGCCCGCCAGCCCAGCGGGAAACCCCTTCCCACAAGGAAGCCGGCTCCGAATGGAGCCGGCGGAGTGGGAAGGTGCGACGGGTGCAGTTGCACCCGTCGCGGATTTCAGTGTCTGCACAGCAGACACTGAAATCCTTTGTGGGGCCCTCTTACGGGGGCCCCTGCAGTGCCCATGCCATTGGCATGGGCACTGCAGGGGCCCCCAGGGGCCCCACGACACCCCATACCGCCATCCTGTTCCTGGCAGGCGAACCGCCAGGAACAGGATGGCGGTATGGGGTATTGGAATCCCCATGGCGGCGCAGCAAGCTGCGCCGCCATGGAGGATTCCGTCGGGCAGCGGAAAACCGGCGGGAGACCGCCGGTTTTCCTCTTCTGACCGCGGCCAAACCGCCGCGGTCAGAATGCCCTGCGGGGCACCGCCAGCCTGTTGGCGGTGCTCCCGCCGACCAAGGACCGCCGGGGTCGGTATGACCCCCTTCATCTGTAAACAACTGAACATGAGCCAATAAGGACAGAGAGTTAGCAGAAAAAATAAGTGATCTTACAATTACACTATATAAATCAACAATCCAAATAACTTGGATTGCTGATTTTTATAGTGAGACTAGTAATATAACTTGTTTTTCTTAAACTTACAGGCAATGTCACACTTTACTCCCCACAGGAACAAGCCACCAAGCGGCTGTTGTACATTTTTATGATAACAATAAATGCCAAACAGTAACGCAATCAGGAACTCTGAATTACTTTAGCTTCTCATTGCAACATGCATACATTTTGTAAAATCCTTATCCGACCTGTTTCCCTCTGATTATGAACTTTCTCTGCGCTTCTTGTGTGTTTGTAGAAGAACCTGTCTACATCTCCTGAGTCAATCCAAACGCTTCTCCCTTGCTGTAACGTTAGCAAACAGCATGAGAGCAGCGCTTGGATTGGTTTGGTGAGGCAAACTCAACGCTCCTTAAGAGAACAGGGAGCTGCAGCTGTGATCCCCCGGCTCCCTACACTGTGTGGGTAGAAGAGGCCTCAACTGCGCATGCTGGGCTGGCCAGAGAAAGGCATCTGTCCAACCTCACATGCTCCTGAGCCTGCATTCAATTAAGCCCCACCACGCTCACCATCATTCATGCAGGAAAGCACCTGCTGGCCTGCTGTTCACATAAAAGCACAGCCGCAGCTGGGGAAATAAAAACGAGTTTATGCGTCTTTTACAGTTTAAACGGGGGAAATAAATACGTGAGGGCGATGCTCTTTTGTCCATCTAAAGGACCCACCACTGGATCTTACACTACTTCTGGGTCCGATAACCTCTTCAACTTCTTCACAATTAACACTTAACCATCACCAAATCATTTAACACATATACCCCAACAAGCAAACAAATTTCAACAACAAAAACAATTGCAACGTATAACCCTATTGATATTCACACCTTCAGTACTGCAACCGTCTTCTAAACCGCACTCAAGCTTCAAAATTTGGGTTTGGACAATGGGCATTTCTTTAACTCTGGGTTATTATTTACAGCTCCTCTGTCTCATAATGTAAAGTGTTCCTCTGCTACTACCTTTTCTGTTGGCGCAGGGATTTTTCAGTTACATTTTGGCTTACCAGAAGTAAGACCTCAAGCGACAGTTCATTAGGGGAATCCCCTGCAACTTCGGATTCAGGTCACTGGATCTTTGACATTGATGGAGATTAATCAGGAGCTGTACATCATGTAAGTTATCATAACAGTTCCCATTTCTATTTGAGGCAATAAAGAGAGTTTAATATTAGCTAAAGGGTTTTATTCTTTAAAATCTTTTAGTAATGTATTTTTATTAGAGTTACAATAAGTTTATTGATCTCAGTCATTAGAATTTTGTTATAAATTAATAATCAATAAGTAACCATTAAATCACAATGAAATGTGTTAAGCGTGTTCCATAAAGGACAGTATCAGTATTGTATGATTGAGAAGGTAAAGATGTCAGGTTCAGAAAGAGTTCTGATTTCGAGAGAGGTTATGCATAAAGCACAAAGCTTTAGCATCAAAGGTCAGCTCAATATTAAAAAATAATTTGATCAAGGCAGCACTTCTCATGAAGAGATATTCGTGAAACTCAGTAGAGTCTCCAGCATATATAGCATGCCATGGATGGGGAAAAAGGCAAAAGGAAGAAGTCCGACCTACCCTGGGAACATGTCCTATTATAAACGTATACAAATTTAGTGTTGCTGCTTGTTGCTTCTTCTTTCTTCTGCTGGCCAATCAGCTTTTGATGCGCCCATTGGGAAAATGTTCACTCCCAGTTTTCTCACAGGAACACAATAAACTTCAGACAGCGTCTTCTAAGACAGCAACTATGTCTTATCATGTAACTATTTCAGCTAGCTTCTCATGATTTATCCCTCATTCAAGTATGCATCCCTATGTGTGAACATTCATATCTATCTTTTCTAAATAACAAGTGTATTCATTAGGTTACAGTGGTCTTTATGGAAGTAGAACCATATGTATAAACAAGAAGGACAACATTTTGAGCAACAGCTATTCATTCTGAAAAACAAATCTTTTTAAAGGTCAAGATCAAGCCTTGTGCAGATTGCCGATTCTACAATTCTTTCAGTTTAGTTAACTATAATATGGTAACGTCCTTATGTTTCAAGCCTAACATGTTTAACTATGGTTGCTTACTACATATTTTGCATTAATAGACGACGTTATAAACATCAACATTGCATGTTATTTTTGCATAATTTTTCGACATTTTATTGTGCTTTCCCCTCTTTCTTGTCCTTGCCTTTATACTTCTGTTTGATTGTATGCCAGAATGTCAATGTCCTAAGTATCATGGGACATAAATATTGCATCCTCAATATCATACACAAAAAAACAATCATTCCACAGGGTGTAAATTCTGTTTTATTAACTCCAAAATTGGACAATATTTAGGTCATAGAGTATTCTGGCAATGATATTCTAGTGCCATATTGTTTGTTTCTTTCTTTCAACCTACCTATTGTGGTGTTACTATGCACTTGTTGCAAGTTTTCACAGGCAAGTAACGATGTCAATATAGACAGGGATACTCACCTGAGTCAAAGGAAGAGTCCTCAGGAGTGCTACAGCAACGAGGTGCTTCCAGAAAGTAAACAGAGGGAAAGTTAGAAAGGGCTAAAAGACTGCCTACAGGCGGGGAAAGAAAGAAAAGACTAGAAGATGGGAAAGAGGACAGAACAGAAAGACTCGGAGGGTGAAAGAAAAGAAGGACTATAAAAAGTAGTTATTTCCTGATGACCTTTGACCTCTAATCCTCGCTACTGGAAGATAGCAGGAGCAGAGCCAATGCACGGAGGACAAATTACTGTAGCAGCAAGGGTGAGAAGAGGAGCCACAACACAGACAACAGCCAAAAGGGACGTGACTGTGTCGAAAAGGGAAATAAAACCAGCACCAGGAGGCAGGCCTCGTAAACCAAGCAGACAAAGGAGACCTAAGCCAGCATTTCAGGAAGAGGAGGGGGAGGACCATAGCTGACCCGCTGCTTGACGGGGTAGTCTGGGACAAGAGTGGACAGACTAATAATATAGGGGGAGGAGTGTACTCTGCTGGATGCCACTGGGCGCCAGCCCTTATATTTTAGGACATAACTTAATCCTGGACTTCTACTAAACCGTAACCTGGCTAGTGTGATTGGTCAGGAAGATACCTATATATCCAATAATTACAACTGAGCTATGTATAGCCAAAAGGAGTAGGGAAAAAAGATAAAAAGAAGGGAAACGTAAAAGAAGAAAGTGAAGCAGAGGATAAAATAATGGAAGGGTAGCAAAAGGGAATAAAATAGAATGCACATATATAGTGTACAGAAAAACACAGAAAGAAATGAAATTCAAAAGAACGTTTTGAGACTTGTTTTGATTTGTGGTTAAAATAATACCTATGGTTTGTTTTAGACCAAGGGCATTGGAGGTAAAGTCCATAGCTAGTCCCAGGAAAAGCCCACCAGTGGAAGGAGAGAGACCTTGTTTGCATGTAGCATACCCCCATGGAAAGGAGGTCCACCACATTTCAAATCAGAATTCCAGTGTATTACTCCTGAACTAACATCTTCCTTTTTCCTTTTAAATACACAAATTGTATAGTTTGTGCAGCTGGAGTGGTTATTTCAGGAACATAAACTTTCTAGATTCTAATTCATATCAAGCAGAAACATGTGGAGAATCTGTCTTCAAATCTAATTAACCTTCTGTAGTCTCAATCCTGCTTGTGAGTCATGCATAAAAGAAACATCTACCATAAAGGCTAAGTATAGTAGTAATTCATAAAAACCAAACTGTTTTGCTTAAAGTAAACATATTGACAGTATAGTCAAGTAGTATTATACTCTAAGCAAAGAGCTAAATCTTTACTGTGTAGCAACTATGGCTTTGCATTTCTATGTCATGAAAGGTATCAAACAGTAACAGCATACAAAACATGTGACATTAGTCTGCTTCAAGTAAAAATAAATTGAGAACACAATCTACATGAAAAGCAGTTGTGTATCCTTAATAACTTTGTGCTTCCTTGACTATTTTACATCAGCCTCAGGAAAGAAACATTTTAAGATTGACGATTTCATAACAGCAGATTTGGTGCAAATTGGCAAAAAGGAGTCAAAAGTTGTAAAAGGAATCCTAAGGCAAGGTTTTTTTTTTCATTTTCATTTAAATCACCAAAACTAATTTCACAAGACATCTGGCAATACTGCCTTGACAATTCTGCTGCTAAGACCAGCAATGCTAATCATTACATCTGATAATTCCCTTTTATTTTATCCTTAAGGACAATTACACATATTCATGTTACTCCATATTTCTACATTTGGAAAATGTGTCCTTCTGGCTGACCTAATGGGCCTCATTATGACCCTGGCAGTCATGACACCGCCAGGTCCGCGGTGGAGGTCAGATCGCCGCCAAAGCAGCGGTCCGGCCTCCACATTACGACCGTGGCAGAGCTGCTATGGTCAAACCTCTGACACTGCTGCTTACGCCCGCTGGCCCAGGAGGCAACTCTTAATAGGGCCACCAGGCAGAAGACCGGTGTGGCGGTCTTCTGTGTGAATGAGTTTGGCAGGCAGCCTCCGCCACCCGACAAACTCATAATCAGGGCTATTTTGTCTGTAAATGTCATTTACTTTATAGGTCAGCAATCAGCCTTTAAAAAAAAAATCATAGCATAACTAAACCTCCTTGTCATATTCATATAATTTAGCACAAAAACACACTCTGCTTTAATACAATGCACTTTGAAATATATTGCCCTTTGAATGCTAGCTTAAAAATGAATAAGACAAAGTGAAATATATCTATTAGAGAATAAGAATAATACATATGTTATTCAATACTATCAAGTTTTACTTTTACAACAATCATGGCATATATTTCATATATAGAAACTACTTGTAAATGCACATCTCTTTTACATAAAAATGCATATCCCTTTCAAAGAAGCCATCTTGCTTCTACTGGGTGATATGTTTAAAAGCACAAAATATATTATTACCAGTTCTGGCAGATGCCTCCATTGTGAAGCCTAAGTAAAATAGTTAAATAATCTCTGAAAACTATTAAAAGAAGCTATAGTAAAGTAGATGCTGACCAGTTGCCAATATTTTTAAGTTGATATAAGAAAGCCAAAAAACAATACAGCAGTCTTTGATGTGAGGAATGAAATGGCTCAAATATCCAATTACCCCTTTTAGGGGTATCCCTATCCAGTTCTTGCTCAGCACTCTACTAAGCCAATTCTAGACATCAACCTGGCAGGGTGGGTGTGCTGCCCTACTATAACCTGTGTTAGCCTGAGATGCCCTATTGGCAGAAGAGTGAGAGAAATTGAGAGAAATCCACAAAATTATCAACATACCCCCTCACCAAGTGCCTTTGTTCCTTTACAAAAGCCCCCGCACCGAAGGATAGGAGGCCAAGTTACCACTCATTTCTTGTGGTTCCCTGCACACCTAATTAACCTTAAGAAATAGTTTCCTAATATCTGTGAAAATTGCATGAATTTCTGGGAAGAGCTACAAACTGGTTTTGAATGGTATAGACTAGTTTTTGATGCTACAAACCTAATTGAGCAGATGTGAGTCAACATTTAGGTCTTGTTATGTTGAGTGAAGTTAGGGATAATTTGATGGAAAAGAATAAGAGAGGAACCTGAATATGTGGCTGGTCTTGCGACTGTGAAGAAGGTGTTGGTAACGGAGATATGTCCGGTCATGACTGAATGGACTAAGATTTCTAATTCTAAACAGAATGAAGGTGAATCTAGTCCTGTTGAGATATGTGTTTGAATGTTTCTTGGTATTAACCAACCTGCTGAAAGTGCACAGGAAGTTGCTGGTGCCTCTTTTGTTCAAGGTCTGCTGCCCAAGGTACAGGAGCAGGTCTGCAGCATTTGAATTGGGAGTCAGACGAATGGCCAAGGAGACCTGGTACCTGTTACTAATAATTGTCTGTAAGTAAAAAAAAAAAGAAAAAAAGGAAGCAAATAAACCTAGACTGATACCTCTAACATGCAATCTTTTTAGAAAACGTGAAAACAAGTTGTCATGGATAAAATGGGGAGGTCAAAAGAAAGGCTTGAGCAAAGGGGAGGAGGATCAGGATTGCCCTTCATGCTTCAGCTGTGGATAATGGGGTCACTGGAAACAGGAGTGTCCCCATTTAAACTCAATCACTTCTTTAACCTGATAAAACTTGAGTTTACCCAAATCTCTTAGAGTCAATACCATATTTTTAGCACAGCCTCAGAGGTGCCAACTGCTCTGTAAGAACCTTAATCCAGATAGACCACTATGGTCTGTGAAATGTTTAATTATTGGGAAACTCACCTCATGCCCTATTGATACTGGTGTTAGTCGACCCCTTTCCTGGGCTTCTCCATTGATGTAGTTGTCATTTCAAATACCTGTGTTTCCCATATTACTGATTCTGTCTCCATAACTCTGGGTCCTATCACAAATCAGGTTGCCTTTCTACTGAGACTCACCTCTACTGCAAACCTATTATGGAAAGACTTTTTGTGTAAATGGAACTGAGCTGTCTATTCTTCTTGCAATTGTGCTTATCTGAAAGTGCCTAAAACGTTTGAAATTAACTTCTAGCTGCCTTATGTGAGACCACTGATTGTAATGATGATATTGAATGTAAAATAGGGTCCTTTATCAGTAAGACATTATGATAATCGGTCACTCACACTTTAAAATGTGACACGTCTTTTTATTTCATAACTGCTAATAAGCTCCTCCACAAATCACAACAAATAGATGAATGAATAGATGGGAGTATTACCACTAATATGCACAATACAAAAGGAGTACTGACACAGCAGACATGTGTACCATGTAGTTCCCCAACATAGGGTAATCTAAGAAATAATGGATTTATGGATGGTTTAAATGGATTAAAATCTAAAATCGGAGGAAAGTGCAGTTAGACTTGGAATGGCTCCTTTTTGCAAATAGGTGAGCCTTATGACTTGTAAAAACCCTGATATAATCACCATATTTTGCATAGAAACAAGATTTTGGTTTATCTTCACAGCACATACACTTTTGTATTTGATATATGTCTGTAAGGTAAAGAAACTGATTATTGGGTCATTTGGGATTTTGCTGTGAAACGTGACATAGGCATAGTAATATCTTATTGGACACAGCGGTGGCTTACCCAAACGTCACTCTGCCTGACAAGTGCATAATAAGATAACGAAAGTCCCTTTTGATGTTTTCTGATTGTTTGTCTGATGAGTCATATGGTGCAGGAGATTTGATCAGTCTGTGAACAGGAAGATTAACTTAATATATGGTTTCTAGCCCTGCCCTAATGAATTAAGTGATGATGAAACACATGTTGGCTAAAGCGGGCCAACTATTTACTGAATAAATAAGAATTGGAACATCAACAGTAACTGGAACTTTGAATCTTGGATTAATTAGGAAAGGAGTATTTGAAGGTGATTTGCACAACTTTAGGGGGTATTCCTTCTGTGGAGTGTGCGCTAGTCACTCTTTCCCTTGAAGCACCAAGACCTTGGGATTAAACATCTTGCACTGTCTGTATTGCAAAGTGTACACCCTCAGTTTCTTAGGTACTGAATGGTCCAGTAAGTGTTTTGTGTTTTTTCCAGTATCACTGTAATGATTTATTAAAATTTAGCTGCAATAAGCTCTGCCAACCACAAGAAGAAGACACTCCTTTCTTTTGTAGTAAACAGGGTCTCATTATAGGTGCCCCACAAGTTCATATGAAATATATCTCAAGCGGCATTCTTTGCATCACAATCATATATGCAAGGAAAGGTAGACAACACATATGCACTACAAGCTGCAGGCATTGGTTCAGAAATTGTGTAATTTATTACTCTAAAGAAGGACATGCTAATATTCTCTTATCAGTAGGAACACACAATGTTATGGTAGGTCCCAGAAGGCAGTTAAGCTGAACTGTTCCCATGGGCAGAAGGGTCAAGACTGATTTGCATATGGCTGAGTCCAAACTAGGGTGGCAGGGTGAGAAAGAGAACGGATGGATTTATCCCAGATCTGTGACTGGGGACGAGTGTTTGAAAGGTTTCAGCATTTCGTCTATCATCCTTTTGTGTTGCTAAAGTTGCCCTAAGGCCAGGGTAAGCCCAGACGTGGGTCCCTTGTTCACTGTGCCACTGGAATCAAGCTAGCCTGGCTGATGATGGCTGAAACCCCAAAAACCGGTCTCAGGATGCTTGTTTCCAGTCCAGGGAGGACCTGGCATGGCAGCTCGGGCAGGACTGTTCCGCTGGGAAGTCAGGTCAAGACTAATTTGCATATGGCTGAGTCTAAACTGGGGTGGCATGGTTAGCAAATAAACAATGGATTTAACCCAGATCTGTGACTGGGGGTGAGTGATTGAAATGTTTCAGCTCTTCGTCCATCATCCTTTTGTGTTCCTAAAACTCCCAGAAGAAAACATACACTATTAAGCACAAACAGGAATTAAGATATATTACTTAATATAATGCCGAAATTACCAGCTTATGGAAGCTAAGATAGATGTTCTGTTTGTTGCTGATAATTAATGTTTGCAGCATGTTATGATGCAGCCCACATTACAAACTCTGAAAAAGAATTAAAAAAGATATGGTATGGTGTTTCAGCAAAACAACATTATATTAGTCATGTTTGTTAGATTTCAAAAACAGTGATAATGTGGTTTTTAGGTTTCACTTGAGATACTGCATGCAGTGCCACTTGAAAGACATTTTGTTAGCATACAAGGGCACTTGGAACCCACCTACTGCTTACCACTGGTTGACTTCATCATTTCCTTGCTTCTCTTCGGTCAATGTGTACTGGCTTCACTCTCTCTTTGTGTGTTTGTCCCTCTCCCCCCCGCCGGAGCTTGGCACACGTATGGCTTGGCTTCCTTGTGTGTGTGTGTGTGTGTGTGTGCCTGTGCGTGAGTGTGTGGGTGTGTCTTTTTATTGCTCGCACTTTCAGAGGTACATTTTGTTTTCAACTGCTTACCCCATTATTGTTGCTTGCCCATTGTCTTTGCTTGTCCCATTGTTGTTGTCTCCCCATCATTGTTGCTTCCTTCATCCCTCTTGTGTTGTTGCTGTTGCCCCGTCACTTGCACCCCTTCCTAAGTTGTCTTGCTTCTTCAGTCCCTCCCTCCCCTCTCCCGCATTCAAAAACAAACTGGGGAAAAACTGTGCTTTGAAAAGCTTTGCTTGCTTGAGGAGGGGGCATACAGGAGCTTAAGTGTTAAAACATTCTTGTAGTAGTCCTGCGTACCACCCCATGCAATCCACTGTAACTTGGGTTTCAATAAACAAATCCAGTGTTAATTATGTGCAGTGGTGGCTGGAAGTTTTAGGAGGGAGGATTAAGCACACTCACACACACACGCACATCCATTAACAACACTCATCAAACATGCACCAAACATTCATTTAAAAAGATCACACACACACACTTACCTTCAGCCTCGGAGGTCCCAGTAGGGTTGGGACTGCTGCCTTCCCTCACTGGCTGACCTTAGGTCAGCCAGTGAGGGAAGGCAGCAGTCCCAACTTCGTCACAGAGTGGGATGGGGTCAGTGAGACTGCTGACCCCACCCCACTCTGTGACGAGGTGTCACTGATTCACATTCGCCCCGGGCACTTCAGGGCTTAAATCTGAAGTTTCCAGGTTGAAGTCAATGGGTGATGCTTCCCTCGTCACCTCGGGGAGGGCCTCGAGGCACCTTTGCTGAGCCGAGGAGGTCACGCCCACAGGAGCTGTGACCTCTTCAGCCCAGCAAAGTTCAGCTCAGGCAGCCAGGAGTCAGCGCAAATCGCACATGTCTGCTCCTGGCTGCCTGACCTGAACATGAATAGTGTCTGTCAGGGTGACCTTTATTCAACCTGACCGGCACTCTTCATGAGGGGCAAAGCTGGGGGGGCGTGGCACATCTGCCCTAAAGGACGGGCCACGCCTGATTCTGTGGCATTACACCACACAAATGTATAGCAATCTTCATCAAAACTGTTTCCATAATGATATACGAGTGATTAACGTAGGACTTATCTGCTCCTGCCTCACAGCTGTCATTGAGAGAACATCCCTTTTACAGCCTTATTCAGAGTCTCTCTTAAACCCATATTCGGCCCAAAATTGGTATTCTAAGTAGTGAAGAAATTAACACACTTGCAGGTTTTTTGCAGCACATTTATTCGAGATACTACCTGACGAACTGATGCAAGGAAATCCCTCATCATTATGAGTTTTACACATTCAAACCGGGGGTATAAAATTGTATTACTGTGGTCTCCCTATTATGAGGTGTGTTATTTTGCCTGTCACATCCCCCTTCTGCGTTGTGTTACTTGCATCGCCCCTACCGCCACCAAAAAAAAAGCGATATGCTACAGTGGCCAGGGACGCCATGTCATAGTGCTATTTTTCCCTAACTTTCAGTCAAGCTGCACAGCAGATGCGCTACTAAATAACATAGGTAAAAGACTTTGAAAAAGCCAATAGCACTCGCATACGTGAGACCTATTGGCTTTACCAATGCTTGTTGTTCATACAGCTACATATTTTACATGGTATAGTGAGTTGCTTAAGCCAAGTGTTTTCTAATTTATATTCACATAGCATACTGAACAAACTTCCAGGAGATTTTTTGCTCATGCTCCAAATGTCATGACAACACCATATCACACTTTCTCGACATGACTCTACACCTTGAGCACTATAGGGCACTGAGACGCACTTACTTGCTTCCTGGGAGTTTGGGGCATATTTATAATTGTTTTGCTCCAAATTTGCGTCATTTTTTTAACGCAAATTCGGTGCAAAACTAACTCCATATTTATACTTTGGCGCTAGACCTGTCTAGCACCAAAGTTATGGAATCAAAGTCATTTTTTGGATGTGGAAACCTACCTTGCGTCAATGAGATGCAAGGTAGGCATTCACATGCAAAAATGACTCTATGGCCTTAGCGCCATATTTATCGCCGTGCTAAAATCACACACAGGGGGGAGGAGGGGTCAAATAAAGCTTTGCACCATTATTTAACGCCTGGGTCAGGGCCGGAATTTGGGGACCTGTGGGCCTATTTCCATGGTGGAACACCATGGAATATGCCCACAGGTGCCCTTCCCAGGCCCCAGGGACACCCCCACCCACACCAGAGGGACAGTGGTGGATGGGGGACCCCATCCCAGGTAAGTATAGGTAAGTACAGGTAAGTTGGTTTTTTTGTAGTGCCATTCGGGGCCCTGAAATGGTCACCCCCCTACATGGCACTGGGTGCAATGGCCATGCCCAGGAGATCCTGGTCCCCTGTGCTGGCCATTGGGGTGGTGGGCATGACTCATTTCATTTCTAAGACAGGAGTCATGTGTTATGGATGGTTTTGCGAAAGAAAATGACGCTAGGCTGGTTAGAGTCTTTTTGTTTTTTACTCTAACCTGCCTAACTTCATTTTTTTGTGCAAAACCTCTTCAACCATACCGCCACCCCCACCCGGCTAATGTCATTTTTGTTTTATGCTAGCCTACCTTTTGCGCCAGTTTGCACAATTCCATAAATATGGTGCCCGGCTGGCGCTCAAGAATGGTTCAAGCCAGTTCAAAACTGTCCGATGCTAAACTTTGTTCAGGCATCAAAAAGAATAAATGTCCCCCTTTGTTTCTTCAGTGACATCGACTGTTAACCAGCCGAGCTCTCAAAGATAAGGGCTTGCTTTGCAAGCACAGGACAAAGGCCATCATTACAACCCTGTCAGTCGGTGTTAAAGCGGCGGTAATACCGTCAACAGGCCGCTGGTAAAAAAAAATTGAATCACGACCACAGCGGTAACCACCAACACATACATCCACTTTAACACTCCGACCGCCACGGCGGTAGCAACAAACACCACGGCGATAACTGCCAACAGCCAGACGGGAGACAATGTACCGCCCACCCCATTACAACACGCCCATCCACCAGCTTTTCCGGGGCGGTACCAGCGCCATCAAAAGCACGGCGGAAACAGTTCTTGGAAGAGAAACCACTCACCTTTCGACACTCAAGGAAGAATCAGGACGCCATGGAGCCAGAGCTGCAGGTCCTGCCCATGCTGGTGGATCTTCTCATACATCAGGAGTACCAATGGCGGCGACAACGACCACGGTGAGTACAGCACCTAGCACACAGGGAAGTGGGGGAGGAAAAAGAGACACACACAACATCCCCACCCCCACCCTCACCCCCAACACCACACACACAAACACATGCAACATTACATATACACCCCGTAACCCTCTGGAATAACACAAGTACAAAAGGAATTGAGTCAAATTAGTGTAATATTAGAATTGAAGAGAAATACATTCATAAATAAATAAACAGTATGTACAATATATACAATATATACAAAATGAGGGACAATGTCCATACAAAATAGTCCGTGGCCCACTGGGCCAAAACACATAGGCCAAGCCCACACTTGACTCCTGCCTCAAAACAGAGAGAACACTGCAGAGGCATCAGGTCGAAAACACACAGGCACCTCACGTGGATGGGGAAGGGGTGGGGCACCTCAGCTGGAAGATGGTACTGCGCCAATGCTCCTGGAGGGGGCTCCATGCCCACAGCGATGTCCTGGGGAGTGCAAAGCCACAGTCTCTCAAGTCTCTCCAGTGAGTGGGTTGCCCACTGCCTGGTCCTGGGGAGTGCAAGGCCACAGTCTCAAGTCTCTCCAGTGGGTGGGTTGCCCACTACCTGGTCCTCGGGAGTGCAAAGCCACAGTCTCTCAAGTCTTTCCAGTGGGTGGGTTGCCCACTGCCTGGTCCTGGGGAGTGCCAGGCCACAGTCCCTCAAGTGGGTGGTTTGCCCACTGCTTGGTCCTGGGAAGTGCAAGGCCACAGTCTCTCAAGACTCTCCAGTGGTTGGTTTGCCCACTGATTGGTCCTGCGGAGTGCAAGGCCACAGTCTCTCAAGTGGATGGCTTCTTCCACTGGTTCCTGAGGGGCCTTTGTGCCCAGTGTGCTTCATCTTGCCAAGGATAGGTGAGTGGATGCCTTTCTCCACTTGTTCTGGAGGGGGCTTGGTGCCCAGTGTGCTTCATCCTGCCAAGGATAGGGTGCCAGTGAGGGTTGTATAGTGATGAGCGTGCTGGTGATGGAGGTAGTGGATGAGGATGTAGTGCATGCAGGTGTGAGTGGAGATGCTACTGGGAGGAAGGTGGACGAGGAGGAGGAGGGGGACACAGTGGAGGCAGAGGATGTTGATGTGTCTGCATGGGGATGGTGCCTGTGTGAGTGCCTGTGAGATGAAGTGTGGTGCTTGTGTTTGCCTGAGCCACTTTTGTGTGTTGATTTGGGTGAATGCTGGTATGAAGGTGTGCTTGGGATAGGTTGGGGTTGAGGGGATTGGGACTGGGACTGGGTAGAGGAAGTTGGAGGGGGGAGGCTAGAGACAGGGACAATGGCTGCCATCAGTGCGGAGGCCAGATCCTAAAAATGCTCTCTGTAGGGCCGCCACGCCAGAGTGAATGCCCTCCAGGTATGCATTTGTTTGTTGCAAATGCCTCTTGACACACTGGATGGCATTCAGAATGGTTGACTGCCCAACAGTGAGGGATCTCAGGAGGTCAATAGCCTCCTCACTGAGGGCAGCAGGGCTGACTGGGGCAGGGCATGAGGTGCTGGGGGCGAAGGAGATGCCCACCCTCCTGGGTGAGCAGGCATGTGAAACATGCTGAAGGGATGCTGGTAGGGGGAGGGTGGCTGTACCTGTTGTTGGGGTGGGCAGAGAGGTGTCCGCCACCGCTAGGGAGCTTCCATAGGAGGAGGAGTCACTGTCTGTAGTGTCCCCTCCTGTCTCCGTTGTGGTGCCCTCACCCTTAGTGGATTTTCCCTCCAGGCCCATGTGGGATGCAGCTCCCTCCGTCGCCGGTGCCTCTGCTCCTCCGCCAGATGATGCTAATGCACACAAGGACAGGGTGACAAAACAAAAATGGTAGGGAGGGACAGAGGATACACTTGGTCAATGCCAGCAACACCACTACCGTTGGCGTACACAACACACAGGGAGCTGCCCTATGCACTAGGCCATGTACTACCAGTTACAATGCTAGTCACCAGCCATGGGGGACATGGCATAACGCCATCAGCTTCACACCTGAAACCTACAGGACCCTGCCCAGTAGTAGATGCCCACTAACACCATTGGGTTTGGAGTGCTTCAGAGCCTGCCTACAAGGGACCTAGCCTGCCGTGCTCCCCCTGGCCTGGGGGCACCCACAGTCCACATCCCCTACCCAGGTAAAACATTAATGCGCGTCAACTCATGAATCTGAATTTCTACATACCCCCTTGTGGCTGCTTTGATGCCCTCAAGTGCCCATCCAACTCCGGATAGGCCACTGCCAGGATGCAGAACATCAGGGGGGTCAGGGTACGACGGGCACCCCTTCCTCGTTGGGAGGCCAGCCCCAGGTGGGCCTCCACCATCTTCCTTGCCCAGGGGCGCAGGTCCTCCCATTCTTTGGGCAGTGGGTGCTCCACCTGTCAAAGACCCCCAGGGTCCGCACCTCCTTGGCGATGGCATGCCAAATACCCTTTTTCTGATGGGCGCTGACCTGCAGGAAAAATACAGCAGAAAAGAGATTAGTAATACGATCCGGACCGTCACACTCATGGCCCACCATATCCCTCCCATCCTCTAACGCACATACATTGACCACCATACATGCAGCGCTCTGCCCAGGACCCCTTAGCTCCCCCCACATGTGGCTTACACACACAGCACTCCATACATTCATGGCCCACGCATCATGCTCACAGTGTACTCACCTGTTTGTCTGGAGGACCATAGAGTAAAGTGTACTGGGTAGGACCCCCTCCACAAGTCTCTCCAACTTCTCCGCAGTGAAGGCAGGGGCCCTTTCCCCAGACACATGAGCCATTGTCGCTTCCAGACACAGGTCAAAGCAGCACTTGCAGTGTAGGTCCTCTCCTGTTGAAGGTCAGGTAGCAAGTGAGTGAATCACCGGCCGCGTACATCACCATTGGCTCCTGGAACCCATAGGGCCCAATGATAACCAATGCGAAGTTGTGCGGCGGTCATCGACCACCTACCGCAACGGCGCACAACGCCAGTGGAATTACCTCATTTCCACTTGTCCCTCCTCACAGGTCAGGCAGCTGCCATTTCAGGGGGGCACAGGCCATGGCACCTAACTGCGTCACAGCAGACATTGGCACATCAACTGACTCTCGGATTCACATCCTGGTTCTGTAAATGAAGAGATGCATCATCATGATTTCAATAGATGTGTGAATATGACCCTCTGCTTACTATTTTCCTCCCTAGGCTTCGACCGCTGAGGATGAATATGAGATGGAGACATCCTCCAGTGTACAGACCCCTGGTGGACCTTGCGACAATGGAGGACAGACACATTATCCTAACCTACAGACTTGATCAGGCCACAATTCAAGAACTGTGTGCCCAATTGGAGCCAGACCTGATGTCAGCTATCCACCAGCCCACAGGTATCTCCCTCTAGCGCAAGTCCTGTCAGTGCTCCATTTCCTGGCAAGTGGTTCCTTCAAAACAACAGTGGCCATGCCATCAGGGATGTCTCAGCCAATGTTCTCAAATGTGTTGACCAGAGTGTTGTCTGCCCTGCTGCAACACGTGCTCAGCTATATCGTATTCCCACAGGTGGAGGATTTGGCCACAGTGAAAGCTGACTTTTATGCCCTGGGACGTATCCCCAACATCATTGGTGCCATTGATGGTACACATGTAGCATTTGTGTCCCCCCCACCCCCCGGAGAAATGAACAGCTATTCAGGAATAGAAAAAGCTATCCCTCTATGAATGTGCAGATGGTGTGTTTGGCTGACCAGTACATCTCCCATGTGAATGCCAAGTATCCTGGCTCTGTGCATGACACCTTTATCTTGAGGAATAGCAGCATCCCATATGTGATGGCTCAACTCCAGAGGCACCGGGTGTGTCTGATAGGTGAGCCCAAGGTCCCCACCCAGTATATGTTGGTGTCTGGTTATGGGGTTGTCCCTAAGGGTTAGTGTGTGTCTAACAGTTGTCCCTCGATGTTTGCAGGTGACTCTGGTTACCCCAACCTCTCATGGCTACTGACCCCAGTGAAGAATGCCAGGACAAGGGCAGAGGAACGTTACAATGAGGCACATGGGCGAACAAGGAAGATTATTGAGAGAACCTTCAGCCTCCTGAAGGCCAGGTTCCAGTGCCTCCATCTGACAGGTGGATCCCTGTACTACTCACCCAAGAAGGTGTGCCAGATCATCGTTGCATGTTGCTCAAACTGGCCTTGAGATACCAGGTGCCTTTTCTGCAGGAGGATGAGCTTGGAAATGGTCTTGTGGCAGCGGTGGAGCCTGTGGACAGTGAAGAACAGGAGGCAGAGGAAGAAGATGTGGACAACAGAAGTAATATCATACAGCAGTACTTCCAGTGACACACAGGTAAGACACTGTAGCTTCACTTTACTTTTCAGTTTTTTGTTGGACATTGTACATGGCAGCATGATTTCCCTTTGTCTATGACAAATTACTGTTCCCTTTGCCATCTCTATTTTCAGATCTCTGAGGCCCACTCTGGCTTCTGGTATGTTTACTGCTGGCCACTACAGGTCATACCAATGTATAAATTACTGTACACATGAATTGCAATGTTTTCAGAAAGTTGTACTAATACATATTTCAATCAATTGACAGACTCCAGATGTGTATTTGTTCCAAGGGTTTTTATTTAAGTGTTAATAAGTAGAGGGGGATGTGCATTGGGCTGGGGTGATGGTGGAAGAAAGTCTAGGATAGAGTCCAGTCTCTTGGTATCACAGGTGCATTGCCTAATGGGGCATAGGAAGGGGAGTAATGGCAGTTCAAGGTGGACAGGGTGACAGAGTGGGACACAAGGGTGACAATCCTTTCCTGGCGGGGGTCTTGGCAATGTTCTTTGGCTTCTGCTTGGATTGCAGGGACCATTTGTGGGGTGGTTCTCCTTCTGCAGTGGTTGGAGTGCTGGTGGCCTGTTGTTTCAGTGGCGGGCCTCCTGTCCACTAGCGGAGGTGGAGGGCTGTTCATCGGTGTGGCTAGTGTCAGGGGCCCGTTGGTGTGCCACTACCTCCCTCATGGTGTTGGCCATGTCAGCCAGCACCCCTGCAATGGTGACCAAGATGGTGTAGATGTGTTTGAGGTCCTCCCTGATCACCATGTACTGTCCCTCCTGCAGCCACTGGGTCCCCTGCAACTTGGCCAGTATCTGGCCCATGGTCTCCTGGGAATGGTGGTATGCTCCCAGGATGTTGGTGAGTGCCTCGTGGAGAGTGGGTTCCCTGGGCCTCTCCTCCCCCTGTCGCACAGCAGTCCTCCCAGGTTCTCTGTTGCCTTGTGCCTCTGTCCCGTGAACCGTGTGCCCATTGCCACTGACCACAGGTCCCTGATTTTCTTGGGTTTGTGGGGTTGCCTGGGGTCCCTGTAGTGGTGGACACACTACTGATTGACATGTCCTGGGGACAGTGGCATGGGCCCGCTGGGTGGGTGCTGTGGTGGTGTTTCCTAAGGGGGAGGCTCTGTGGTGGGTTGGGACTGTGGCAGGGTAACCGACTGTCCAGAGGTCCCTGATGGGCCAGGTTGGTCATCGTGATCCAGGCGTGCAGAGCTGCTGTCATCACTGTGGGCCTCTTCTGGGGGGGACTAGATGTTGCTGGCAACTCCTCTCCGGTGACGTTGAGTAGGGGTCCTGTGGGGATGCAAATGCAGTGCTATAGTATCTGTGTGTGCCATCTTGTGCATGGCTGTGTTTCCCTGTATAGTTGTGATTGCCCTGTCAGCTTTGCCTTGTGTGAGTGGTGATTTTGTGGGCTAGGTGATTCTCTCTAATGGGCATGCTGTGGTGATGGATGTCTATGCAGGTCTGTGATGGGGGTCCATGGATTGGTGTGGCATGCAGGGCTTGGTATTGGGATGGGTGGGTTGTGATAGTGAGGTATATTTGAGGTGTTAGAGTGATGGGTGTGAGGGTAGGTGTAGGAGTTTGTGATGGCATGGAGGTAGGGTGGGGGATATAATAGTAAAGATTTGACTTACCAGAGTCCAGTCCTCCTGCTACTCCTGTGAGGCCCCCAGGATGCATGATCGCCAAGATTTGCTCCTTCCATGTTGTTAGTTGTGGGGGAGGAGGTGGGGGTCCACCGCCAGTCCTCTGTACAGCTATTTGGTGTCTTGCAGCCACGGAACGCACCTTCCCCTGTAGGTCGTTCCACCTCTTCCTGATGTCATCCCTTGTTCTTGGGTGCTGTCCCACGGCGTTGACCCTGTCCACGATTCTCCACCATAGCTCCATCTTCCTTGCAATGGACGTCTGCTGCACCTGTGGTCCGAATAGCTGTGGCTCTACCTGGATGATTTCCTCCGCCATGACCCTTAGCTCCTCGTCTGAAAACGTGGGGTGTCTTTAGGGGTGCCATGGATGTGGTGTGAGTGGTATGTGTGAGGGTGTGTAAGGTAATGTGTGGGGTGATGTTTTGGGGTGTGAGCTGTGAGGTGCGTGGATGGTGTATGGGTGATGGTGTTCTGTGGCTCAGCTTGAGTAGGTGCTCCTGGCTTGTCTCTCTCTCTGTTGGCAATCTTTTTTTTTCGTTGAAAGGGTTCTGGGTAATGTGGGTGTGTGTTTTATAGTGGTCTGAGTGTGTGGGTGTGGTGTGTGTATGTGTGTCAGGTGTGTGTATTTAGAATTTTCCAATGTGGTGTAGTTTTGTTAGTGTGTGTGTATTTTGAGTGCGGCAATGTGTACCAATGGTTTACCGCGGTTGAAAGACTGCCATGGTGATTCATGGGTCCTGATACTGTGGGGGTATTTCTGTTGCCGTAACGGTGTGGGTTTTGGTACCGCCAGTTTATCACTGACCTTTGGGCTGGCGGACTTGTGTGGGTGTCTGTATGGTGGCGGATTTCTATATGTATGTCATAATACCCGTAGGGGTATACCACCATAGGTCACGGTATGTTGGCGACCGTCAGCACAGCGGTAGGCAGCATTTACCTCCAGGGTTGTAATGAGGGCCAAAGTGCCCTTACCTAAGAGAATTAAATAAAATATTCTGTCTCTCATGATGCTAATTCTTGATATCAGAGTCTCAATAGCATCAGAGGATAGCAGAGTCTCAGATAGGAAAGACACTTTATGAGAATACATGTTATCTCTTTTCACAATCTTTATATTCTCCAAATTCTGTACTACTGCCATGTCTGGGATATTTGCCATAATTACTTTGCATGTATTTTGCGTAGTTTAACTTTGAGCAAAAGTGCCTAATAATCCTAGTCCAGATGGCTTGTGTTTGTGCTTACCCTGAGGAAAGGGTATGACTGAGAAATTGGGTTGTTGGTTGAGCAGAGTGTGGTTAAGCAACAACCGAAATCCCTTGCAGGGTGAACCACAAAAAGTCACTAAATGAACCTGTCTTTAGGCCTGTGGAGCTTGGAACAAAAGCAGCCAGGCTTAACTTAGAGGCGATGTTTAAAGTATTTATGCAGCGCACAAAAAGTAACTAAGTGAAAACACATCAAAGGAAAATCCCAAACCAATTTAGAAACACAGAGTAAATTGTAATAAATTATTTCACACCAAAATGGCAAAAAAATCAATACATTATTTCACACCAAAATGACAAAAATCCAATCAGTAAAACCGCAGTTATTAATTTTTAAAGTTTTTAGTGAAAATGTGTGCCTAATAGATCATAGCACAAACAGCGGACCTCTAGTTATGGAAGATTGGGTCAAAGTCTAAAAATATGGCTGACAGGAAGGAGCCTGGTTGGGATACAAGCAGTGGATTAGGCCTGGTCAGCGCTTCCCTTTGGACTAAAAAGAAATTCTGAGAAAATTGTCTGAGAAGGTAAAGTTCAGCGGGGCAAGGCTTCAGGAGGTGTCCAAAGAGGGAGCTTCATCGTCGGATAGCCTTGGGTCCAAGTCAGGGGTGAAAATATCTACGTTCGTATTTAGTCTCCGAAATGGAAGTCGAAAATTTCCAGCAGGACGAGGCAAAGGGCCGTAGCCGAAGACAGTTCCACAAGGCCAGATACCTCTGAGGGCTCATGGCAGGCGCCTGGCAGCCAAGCAGTCCTTCCCGGTACATTAAAGCAGTCTGGCAGAGTGCACAACAGGTCATCCCAAAAGGCAGTCCTCCTAGTGTCCATAAACAAGGACCCCTAGTGAATAAAAGAGTGGGTCTAAAGGTCTTATTTTTATACCAGGGTGTCCTTCTTCTTGAAGGTGGAGAAGCTTCTAAAAAGGTTCTTTGAAGTCCATGGAATTCCCTCCTTCTCCTGCCCTTGCTCCAAGCTGGCTGCAATGAAAATGTGAGGTTGTTAGGCCCTTTGTGTGAAGGCAGAGCGTGCCCTATTCACCTGCAAGCGAGGCAGTCCTCAGCTCCGCCCCCCTCATCCTCCCAGCACGTGGACCATTGAGGCACACCTAATTCCTCTATTGTGGGACTGCCTTGGAGGAATTGATAAACGCAAACTATCAGCTACACTCACTCATGTGACAAAAAATGGGCTACAGGCACAAATGGCGAAGGGGAGGAAAATGCCAACTTTCTAAAAGGGGCATTTTCAAAATTGCAATGAGAAATCCAACTTCACCATTTAAGGGGATTAATCATTACAATTCTATAAATACCAAACACAGCTAATTTGTTTGTTTCCCTTTGGAAATCACTGCTTATTAAATATAATTAAGGAACCCCTAATGTTATCCCATAGTACTGAAAAATGAATTTAGTTTTTTTTTTTACTACCAGGGCATGTACAATTTTAAAGTACATGTCAAATTTTTTATTTACACAGCACCCTGCCTAGGGCCTACCTTAGGGGTGACTTGTATGTAATAAAAGGGGAGTTTAAGGCAGGTGGGTTATATTGCCAAGTCGACTTGCAGTTTAACTATGAACTAGGGCCCATATTTATACTCGGTTTGCGTCGAATTGGAGTCTTTTTTTTAACGCTAATTTATCGCAAACCTAACTCCAGATTTACTTTGCCGCTAGACCCGTCTAGCGCCAAAGTTACGGAGTTAGCATCATTTTTTTACCGTGAAAACCTACCTTGCGTCAATGAGATGCAGGGTAGGCATTCCCGGGCAAAAAATGACTCAAAGGCCCTAGCGCCTTATTTATCCTCCTGTGCAAAAATCACAGGAGGAGGAGGACCTTAAATAATGGTGCGAAGCCTACTTAGCACCATTATTTAAAGCCTGGGTCAGGGCTGGCATTAGGGGGACCCGTGAGCTCATTTCCATGGTCAGAGACCATGGGAAAGAGCCCACAGGTGCCCTTCCCTGCCCCTAGGGGCACCCGCACCCACACCTGGAGGACACCTAAGGATGGGAGGAACCATCCCAGGTAAGTCCAGGTAGGTATTTTAAATTTATTTTTCAAAGTGCCACAGGGGGGCCTAACTTGGGCCCCCCTACATGGCACTGTGCCCAATGGCCATGCCTAGGGGACATAAGTGCCCTGGGCATGGGCATTGGGCTGGGGGTCATGATTCCTGTCTTTACTAAGATGGGAGTCATGTTCAGTGTGGTTGTGCGCCAAAACAATGATGCTAGTCAGGTTAGAGTATTTTTTTTTTACTATAACCTGACTAGCGCCATTCTTTCCCACACAACCTCCAGTTATCCCCTCGCCTCCCCTACCCGGTTAGCATCATGTAGTTTGACGCTAACCGGGCCTTAGCGCCGGTTTGCGCCATTCCTTAAATATGGCACCCGGCTGGCGTACTGGAATGGCGCTAGCCGGCACTAAACTTTTTGACGCAAACCTGCCCTAACGCAGGTTTGCATCAAAAAGTATAAATCTGGCCCTATGTATTCAGGCTGCAATGGCAGGCACTGACATGTTTAAGGGGGTGGCACAATAAGTGCTACCGACCCACTGGATGCATTTAATTTACAGACAGTGAATATATGGTGAATCCCTCTACAAGGAATTTATAAGTAAATTAAATATGTCACTCAGGTGTAAGTCAGTCAAACCATATTTAGGGAAGTGAGCACAAGCACTTTAGCACTGGTTAGCAGTGGTAAATAAAGTGCACACATTCCTAAGGCCAATAAAAAACGAATTTCAGCACAAAAATGGAGTAGGCAAAACGTTTAAAGGTCACCCTGCAAAGAGGGCCAGCTCCAAAGGTATGCAAAGAGTTAATGGCAAATATTACATTGGAACACAGAAAAATAATAATTTTGGCTTTTGCAGTTTGTCTGTTCCTAACTTGCATCCCTTCTAGATTAGTTTGGTAACATAACAATATTAATGGTCTGACAACTAACAGCAAATCTTTAATAGAGCAAATGTAAAGGCACACTTTGGCTAAGTCTTTGATTTTCTACAAGCACAAAAATGGAACTTTGATCAAAATGTAACAGCATAATCCCAACAGTTGTGTCACATTCACAAACAATCTCAAAGAGTCTTACTATCCAAATCATTCTTGAGTCCTGAAAAGTATTTCTTTCTTTGAAATAACCCAACATGTTGCATGTCAAGCTACAGTCCAATCCAAGGAAAAAAATACCCAACAAATATGAAATCCATGGAGGTGAAGGTTTGGTAAAGTGTGGCAAGCCAAACCTAATTAAACACTGAAAATTAGACAGCAAATCCACTAGTAAAAATATAGGCGGTCATTACAACATTGGCGGTAAAAGTCGCTTACCGCCGTGCAGAAGACCGCCAACACACTGCAGCGGCCGCGGAATTCCGCCACAGCTATTATGACCCACATCTCGAAATCCGACAAAAATCAGACACCCACACAAGTCTGCCACACCAAAGGTCAGTGATAAACTGGCGAAAACAAAACCGTCACACCAACAGAAATACGCCCACACTATCACGACACACGAATCCACGCGGCGGTCTTTCAACCACGGTATTCCATTGGGGGTACACACCGCTGCGCCCAAAATACACACACACATACAAAACACAGCCACATTGGACAATTCAAAATACACACACCTGATACACATACACACACCACTCCCACACACTCAATACAATATAAAACACACACCCACATCACCCGCAAACCCCTACGACAAAAATCACAGAGAGAAAGCCAGAGAGACACCACCATCCACAAACTAGCATCCACAGGCACTCAACACCATCACCCACACAACTTCCACGCACCTCACACAACACACCACTACATATCACCACACTTATCACCACACACACCACCCCACATATCACACACACCACCCCATGGCATGGCAAAGACACCCCAGGTTCTCGGAGGAGGAGCTCAGGGTCATGGTGGAGGAAATCGTCCGGGTAGAGCCACAGCTATTTGGAGCACAGGTGCAGCACACATCAATTGCAAGGAAGATGGAGCTGAGCTATGGAGAAGAATAGTCGACAGGGTCAACGCAGTGGGACAACACCCAAGAAATCGGGACGACATCAGGAAGAGGTGGAACGATCTACGGGGGAAGGTGCGTTCCGTGGTCTCCAGACACCACCTGGCGGTACAGCGGACTGGCGGCGGACCCCCACCTCCTCCCCCACAACTAACAACATGGGAGGAGCAGGTCTTGGCAATTCTGCATCCTGAGGGCCTCGCAGGAGTCGGTGGAGGAATGGACTCTGGTAAGTCAAACCTTTAACTACCATATCCCCCACCGCACCCTACTTGTATGCTATCACAGACCCCCACCTTCGCCCCCTCCCCTATCACTCCAACTCCTCACAAATGTACTAATATCACAAACCACACATCCCAACACCAAGCCCTGCATGCAACAACAAAGCATGGACACCCATCACTAAAGCATGCCCACTGCACATACCCATACAACCCCCTAAACCATCATCACACAAGCCCCCACACAGGAATGCTAGCACTGGGGTACACGGTCACCCACCCATTGCACACCATGACACACACAGATGCAATAATCATGCTTTTACACCCCTGCAGGACCACTACCCAACGTCACCAGACAGGAAGGTCCAGACGTCTCCACCCCACCCACAGAAGAGGCCCACAGTGATGACAGCAGCTCTGTCCAACTGGATCCAGATGACCAGCCCGGACCATCGTGGACCTCGGGACAGTCGGTTCCCCTCACACAGGCACAGGCCACCACAGACCTTCCACCCTCTGGTAACACCAGCACAGCACCCACCCAGCGGGCCCATACCTCCGTCCCCAGGACACGTCAATCAGCTGTGTGTCCACCACTACAGGGAACCCAGGATAACCCACCACCCCAACAACAACAGGGACCTTGGGGCAGTGGCAGTGGGCACACGGTCCAGGGGACGGAGGCCCAGGAACACAGGGGAACTGGGAGGGCTGCTGTGTGCGACAGGGGGCGGACAGGCCAAGGGAACCCACTCTACACGAGGCCCTCTCCTCCATCATGGGAGCATACCACCACTCCCAGGAGACGATGGCAACGGTCCTGGCCAAGTTTCAGGAGACCCAGCGCATGCAGGAGGAACAGTATTTGGGGTTCAGGGAGGAACTCAGAACCATCAGCTCCGCCCTGGGTACCATCATAGGGGTGCTGAAGGAAATACTTAACACCAGGAGGGACACTGTGGCACTCCAAGGGGCCCTTGACACTAGCATGGATGATGAACTGCCCACCACCTCCGCCGGCGCTAGTGGACAGGAGGCACTGCCACAGGACCACCACACCAGCACCCCACCCCCTGCAGATGGAGAACCACCCCGCAAGCGGTCCCAAGATCCAGGAACAAGACAGAGCACAATTCAAGACCCCCGCCAAGAAATGAGACTACCCTGATTGTCAAACCACTGTCCCACTTTGTCACCCTGTCTATATTGGAACTGCCCCAGCTCCACTTCATATGCCCATATGGGCAATGCACCTGTGAGACTAATAGACTGGACTCTGCCATGGACACTCCTCCACCATCACCCCTTACCATTTAACTCCCCCCACCAATATTTTGAATGTAAACAAACAAACCTAAAGCACCAAAAGATCTGCAGTCTGTCTGTGATTTAGAAATAGTGTATTTGCAATTACAGTGACAAAAATTCCAGGAAATGGTAATGTCAACATACCAATGTCAGACAGCTCTAGTCCATGAGGAATCTAAGCAGATGACACACGTTGGAAACCACACCTGTGAAACCGTAAGGGAAAATGACAACTCAGTGACCATACACTGGGTGAAATCGACAGACAGGATAGAGGTAGAAGTGTAAAAGTACTTGTAGTAGGCAGGAATGTATTCTCACCTGTGTGTCACTGGAAATATTGCTGGATGACTAAGTCCCTGTTGTCAATGTCTTCTTCCTCTGCTTCCTCCTCATCACTGTCCACAGGCTCCACAGCTGCCACAACACCGCCATCTGGACCATCCTCCTGCAGAAAAGGCACCTGTCGTCGCAAAGCCAAGTTGTGAAGCATACAGCAGGCCACGATGATCTGGCACACCTTTTTTGGTGAGTAGAATAGGGATCCACCTGTCATATGGAGGCACCTGAACCTGGCCTTCAGGAGGCCGAAGGTCCGCTCGATCACCCTCCTAGTCCGCCCATGGGCCTCATTGTAGCGTTCCTCTGCCCTGGTCCTGGGATTCCTCACTGGGGTCAGTAGCCATGACAGGTTGGGGTAACCAGAGTCCCCTAATAGCCACACCCGGTGCCTCTGGAGTTGACCCATCACATAAGGGATGCTGCTATTCCGCAGGATGTAGGCGTCATGCACAGAGCCAGGGAACATAGCATTTACCTGGGAGATGTACTGGTCTGCCAAACATACCATCTGTATATTCATGGAATGATAACTCTTCCGGTTCCTGTACACCTGTTCACTCCTGTGGGGGGGGACCAAAGCCACATGGGTCCCATCAATGGCACCTATGATGTTGGGGATATGTCCCATGGCATAGAAGTCACCTTTCACTGTAGGCAAGTCCTCCACCTGAGGGAAAACGATGTAGCTCCGCATGTGTTTCAGCAGGGCAGACAACACTCTGGACAACACGTTGGAAAACATAGGCTGGGACATCCCTGATGCCATGGCCACAGTTGTTTGAAAAGACCCACTTGCAAGGAAATGGAGCATTGATAGCACCTGCACTTGAGGGGGGATCCCTGTGGGATGGCGGATTGCTGACATCAGGTCAGGCTCCAACTGTGTACACAGTTCCTGGATTGTGGCACGGTCAAACCTGTAGGTGATGATCAAACTTCTTTCCTCCATTGTCGACAGGTCCACCAGCGTCGATACACCGGAGGATGCCGCCATCTCACCACATGTCCCAGCGGACGGTGCCTATGAAGGACAACAGCGACCACAGAGTCAAACAACTCAGAGGTATGTTCCCACAGTCTACACAGAACACCATTCATACACAAAATGTGGCCTGTGTGTGTGTTGTGAGACTAGGCCTAGGTATGTGTGACGCAGTTGGTAATTAGGCCTTGTGGGCCCCTGAAATGGCGGCTGCCTGACCTGTAAAGTGGGACAATGGGATGTGAGGTAACTGCGCTGGTGTTGTACACCGTCGCGGTAGGCGGTCGAAGACCGCGGCGCAAAGCTGCATTGGTTAACATTGGACCCTATGGGTCCCAGGAGCCAATGACGATGTACGCCGGCGGTGACGGTACGCACCGCTGCGGACGTGACCGCCATTTTCTAACTGTTGAATCACTCGATACCTGATCTTCGACAGGAGAGGACCTACACTGCAAGTGCTGCTGTGACCTCGGTCTGGAAGAGACAATGGCTTGTGCGTCTGGGGAAAGGGCCCCTGCCTTCACTGCAGAAGAGTTGGAGAAGCTCGTTGACGGGGTCCTCCCCCACTACACACTACTCTGCGGTCCTCCAGACCAACAGGTAAGTACACAGGGAGCATGTTGTATGGGCTATGCCTGTGTGGAGAGGGCTGGTTGTAAGAAGGAAGGGGGCACAGTTCTGCGTGCATGAAAGACTGTGAATACATTGCCACATGGCAAGGGTAGAGATGTGGGCCACTCACTTTGACGGTGCAGTTGGTAAAGACTTTTCTTCTTCCCCTGTACATTTCATGTAGGTCAGCGCCCACCAGAAGAAGGATATTTGGCGTGCCATTGTCAAGGACGTTCGACCCTGGGGGTCCACCACAGACGGAGCACCCACTGCTGGAAAAGATGGGAGGACATTCGCTGCTGGAGCAAGAAGACGGCGGAGGCTCAGCTGGGGATGGCCTCCCAACGTGGGAGGGGTGCCCGTCGAACCATGACCCCCCTGATGTTCCGGATCCTGGAGGTGGCGTACCCGGAGTTGGATGGGCGCTTGAGGGCATCACAGCAGACACAAGGGGGTGAGTACACTATCATTCCGCGGACTTTGCGCGCAGTGAAGGTGTCTGGGTGGGGGAGGAGGGCTGTGGGTTCCCCTAGGCCAGGGTGAGTTCCGTAGACTAAGCCCATTCGTAAGGCATAGCCCTGTGGCCCCCCAGCCCACCACTGTAGAGTGCCAAGTACAGGTATTCATGCCCCTGTGTCATCTATGTGTGCAGATGTCGTACATAGCCTTGTAGGCCATTTCCACGGAATTGCACTGTAGAGCCCAACAGCGCGACGTAGTGCAGGGGGCTGCTGTGTCTGTATTGTACGGCAACTGTAGCGGTAAGCCATGCACTCAACCTGTCTTTCTTCTGTCGTCCCCCCCCTTTTTGTGGTCTCCCTGTTCTTGTGTGCATTAGCATCATCAGGCGGAGGTACAGTGGCACCGGAGCACGAGGGAGCTGCATCCCACATGGGCATGGAGGCCCACACTACGGACTCAGAATACACCAGTGGGACAGAGGGCGAGGGGAGCACCACGGCGGTCACAGGATCTGCAACCAGCGACACGGACTCATCCTCCAATGGGAGCTCCCTTGTGGTGGCGGCAACAACTGTGCCCCCCACTTCTACAGGTACAGCCCCACCCCCCCTACCAGCACCGCCCTCCCAGCAGCCCCTCTGCCTTTGCCCCGTGCCTGCTCACCCAGGAGGGTGGGCATCACCTTCGTCCCAGGCACCTCAGCCCCTGCCCCTGTCACCTCTGCTGCCCCCAGTGAGGAGGCCATTGACCTCCTCAGGTCCCTCACTGTTGGGCAGTCTACCATTTTGAATGCCATCCAGGGTGTAGAAAGGGAGTTGCAACACACAAATGCATTCCTGGAGGGCATTCATTCTAGTCAGGCTGCCCTTCATCGAACCGTTCAGACTCTGGCCTCAGCACTGATGGCAGCCATTGTCCCTGTGTCTAGCCTCCCCCTCCAACTTCCTCCACCCAGACCCAATCCCCTGTACCTCTGCCTATCCCAAGCACACCATCAAACCAGCCTGCACACACCTCACTACACAAGGGAAGCTCAGGCAAACATAAGCACCACACATCCCACAGGCACTCACGCAAGCATCACACACATACAGACACACCAACATCCACTGCCTCCACTGTGTCCCCTCCTCGTCGTTTCCCTCCTCCCTCCCAGTCTCATCTACACTCACACCTGCATGCACTACCACTACAGCCACTACGTCCGCATCAGCACACCCACCACCACACCCTGCTCACGTGCACTCACCACCCCCACTACCATTTACACGTCCCCTGTGTCCTCTCTCAGTGTGTTTGTGACGCCCCCTCCAAAGATACACAAACGAAGGCACACACCCACCCAACAGCCATCCACCTCACGACAGCCTCCAGCCCATGCACCTGCACCCAAATCCACAAAACTTACACCTCCTACAACCACCACCTCTTCCTCCACTCCCAAACCCCCTCCAGCTACCCGTCCCAGTGTGTCCCAAAAACTTTTCCTGTCCACCCTTAACCTATTTCCCACCCCCCCCCCCATCCCACTCATAGGCCCCGTACTAGCACCTCAGCCAAAAAATCTCCGGGACCAGTGGTGCCTGTTGTTACAGGTATGTGGAGTGCACCGGCCACCAGGGCAGCCAGTGTGGAACGGAGCCACAGCACAGCCAGTCCCCCCCCCCCCCCCCCCCCCTGTGAAGCACCAGAAGTTCGACAGTGCCCGGAGGGAGGGGGGAAGACTCCAGCCAGCCAAGCCGCTCACAGGGGTCCCGGGGGGAGTGTGGACTCAGCTGTGACTCCTCCCAAGGTGGGGAAGGGGCAGAAGAAATCTCCAAAGTCTGGAAGGAGCAGCACGGCGGAGAAGACCACCATCATCCCCACTGCCCAGGAGGCCACCGCCAGCCCCATCGTCACTGCCCAGGAGGCCACCGCCAGCCCCATCTTCACTGCCCAGGAGGCCACCGCCAGCCCCATCGTCACTGCCCAGGAGGCCACCGCCAGCCCCATCTTCACTGCCCAGGAGGCCACCGCCAGCCCCATCGTCACTGCCCAGGAGGGCACCGCCAGCCCCATTGTCACTGCCCAGGAGGGCCCCACAAGCCACAGCCCAGCTGGCCAGGAGGGACCCGCAAGCCACAGCCCAGCTGGCCAGGAGGGACCCGCAAGCCACAGCCCAGCTGACCCATGAAGGACCGCCAGCCACAGCCCAGCTGGGCAATGACGGACCGCCATGGCAAGGAATGCTGCACAGGGCAAAGACCGCCATGGCAAGCACCGCTGAACAGGTCAGACACTGGCAACTCAAGCACCGCTGAACAGGCCAAAAACTGCTGCACAGGGCAAAGACCGCCATGGCAAGCACCGCTGAACAGGTCAGACACTGGCAACTCAAGCACCGCTGAACAGGCCAAGGACCGCTGCACAGGGCAAAGACCACCATGGCAAGGACCGCTGAACAGGTCAGACACTGGCAACTCTAGCACCGCTGAACAGGCCAAGGACCGCTGCACAGGGCAAAGACCGCCATGGCAAGGACCGCTGAATAGGGCAAAGACCGCCATGGAAAGCACCGCTAGCCTATTTGCGGCAGGGGCAGTGACGCAACTGGGACCGTCACGGGGTGAGTGCTGCACTCTGGGCACCAGTCCCCCTCCAGAACCAGTGGAGACCTGCATCCACTCCGTCTGTCCTGCACAGGATGAAGCACTCTGGGAACCAGTCCCCCTCCAGAACCAGTGGAGACCTGCATCCACTCCATCTGTCCTGCACAGGATGAAGCACTCTGGGCACCAGTCCCCCTCCAGAACCAGTGGAGACATGCATCCACTTGTGAGACTGTGGCTTTGCACTCCCCAGGATGGTACAGTGGGCAACCCACCCACTTTAGAGACTTGTGAGACTGTGGCTTTGCACTCCCCAGGATGGTACAGTGGGCAAACCACCCACTGTAAAGACTCGAGAGACTGTGGCTTTGCACTCCCCAAGATGGAACAGTGGGCAACCCACCCACTGTAGAGACTTGAGAGACTGTGGCTTTGCACTCCCCAGGATGGTACAGTGGGCAAACCACCCACTGTAGAGACTTGAGAGACTGTGGCTTTGCACTCCCCAGGATGGAACAGTGGGCAACCCACCCACTGTAGAGACTTGTGAGACTGTGGCTTTGCACTCCCCAGGATGGTACAGTGGGCAAACCACCCACTGTAGAGACTTGAGAGACTGTGGCTTTGCACTCCCCAGGATACATCAATGGGCATGGAGGCCCCTCGTGGATCTGGCGTGGTGCAGTCATCCGGCTGAGGTGTCCCCCCTTCCCTTCCCCCTGAGGTGCCTGTTGTATTTCTATCTGATGCCCCTGCAGTGTTCTCTCCGTCATGTTCGGGTATCTTGTGTGGGCCTCGCCCATGCATTTTGGGCCCAGTGGTCCACGGACTATGAATGGTGCAAAACCTGCACTACTGATCGTGGTGTATATTTTGTTTATTGTGTATGCATATATGTATATATTTGCTTTCTGTATTTTGATATATTACAATGGTTCCACTCATTTCCTTTTGTCTTTGCATTCTTCCGGAGGGGTTGGGGGTGTTACTGTTATGTATAGATAAGCATTGGTGTGTGTGTTGTAGTGGGTGAGGGTCGGTGGGGGTTGGGGTGTTGAGTGTGTGTGTCCCTGTGATTTTGCCTCCCCCTCCCGTATGTCGTAGGTGCAGTACTCACCGTGGTCTTCGCCGCCGGCATTGATGCTCCTCGTAGAAGAGCAGGAAGTCTGGCGTTGGGAGAATATGAAGTTACGGCTCCATGGTGGCCTCCTTCCTCGTGGAGTGTGTAGAGGTGAGCGTTTTCCCTTTGAAATGGCTGTTTCCGCCGTGTTTTTATCCGCGGTGAATCCACCCCAGAAAAGGTGGCGGATTGGACTGTAATAATAAAGTGGGCGGTACATTGTCTCCCGCCTGTCTGTTGGCGGTTACCGCCGCGGTGTTTGTTTGTACCACTGTGGCGGTCGGAGTGTTAAAGTGGCTGTCTTTGTTGGCAGTTTCCACCACGGTCGTAATTGCTAATTTTTTACCGCCGGCCTGTTGGCGGTCTTACTGCCGCTTTAACACCGTCCGCCAGGGTTGTAATGACCACCATATTGTTTTCCATATTCCAATTTTTAAACTTTAGGACAATCAATAATTTAATTCAGTCTTGGAACCTATTACTTGGCATTTGACTACTTTTTGAAGGGAGTATTTGCTTGCCCCATTTGAACCATATATGTGAAAATGGTGAGACACAAAATTCAACAAGAAGACCTAGCAGCAGCTGAACTCAGTATACCTCTGAACAAGTCAACAATCAAAAATAACAATTCAGCACTGCTAGTAAGTGCTGACATTCAAAAGGGCCCTCGTCGAGACTAAGGTGTAAAGGTGATCACAATGGTGGAATTTTAAGGAGAAGAGATCAGTATTCTTTTTGCACATAAATGTCAATTTTTAATAACATCATACATAGACAGGAACATGAACATGTGTCCAAGCTTCAAAAGCAGTGCTTGGCCAGATTGAGACACAAACAAATGTTTCTAATACACACTAAGACAATTTAATTGCATGAGCTACTTGCTTAACCACATTCCTGTTCAGTAGTAATAACTACATGACTTATAGCGCATGATTTAAGAGGCATACTTTTGCATCGTTTTTAATTGTGGACAACACAGTGTTGGGTCCTCCCCAGCCTGGGTACCCGCCAATGAATACGCCACATATGGATCCATGGATCACATGTCTTTATTCGTCAGTGTGTAACTGCAAACTCAACATTTTAAACCTGCATTCACTTCACCATGTTCTAACACTTACATCACAACTCTACAGAGTTCTTCAGGAGCCAAGAGGGGTCTGTCTTTTATACTCACATGAAACTACATCTCCCTCTCTGTTAAATAAAAACAATACATGTTTTTAGAAATGTCTACACAATTATAGCTCTTTGATAAACCTTCTTGGCACTTTGATTGCTTGTTCCGACTGTGTGATCTGAAACTTGGGATCAGCAATGGAAGTGTCCATGATCTGCGCTGGTGATGTAGGAGCAACATCAATCTGGGATTTTCCAAATGCCCTTTCTGACCCAGTCTCTACTTTGACATCAATGTCTGATGAGTGATGAGCCACCTGTCTGGAATGCAAGGAATCTCATGTGATGGATTTCCCAAGACCTTGGGCAGTCACTATATGTCATTTGCTGGTTACAATATGGAATGGCTCGGCATCAAATGGAGCATCAGAGTTACGTTTCCTCAGTGGATGAACAAGCACTCAATCTCCTCTTATGAAGACAACGCCTTTTGCACTTCAATAATATGTTGTTGCAGACTCCACGGAATGACAACTCTCAAATCCCCTAGGAATAATGCCTTCTTGTGTGATGGGCAGTTCATCTTTGACATTTTTAAACTTCTGGTATTCACTATCACTAGTAAAAGAATGAGTATGTTGGTTCCATGTAATAATGTCAATCAGTTTTTACACGTCACTATCTTGACTCATGGCAGTGACAATCTCTTCCAACGAAATGACAGCAGGTGTCTTTGATTTCACATTAAAATTCATGAAGGCTTCATCTGTTTTATAAGGGTTACCTTGACATTGTAGAGGCACTCTGTAAAAGTAGTCAGCAGGGTTTTCATCTTTCTCTGGATGATGAACAATTGCATAGTTGTACTCTAATTGTAGACCCTCAACGTTCAATGCATGAAGGCATCTTGGCCTTTGGATTGGCAAACATGGTCAGAATTTCTTGATGATCTGTCACAAATGTAAACGGTTTTCAGTATAGGAACACAGGGAAATGTTCACAAGCACACATTATTGCTAAACTCTCTTTTTCAGGATGTGAGTACGCACATTCAGTCCCTGACAAACTCTTGCTTGCATATGCCACAGTAAGACTTTGAGCACTTGGGTTCTGTTGTGCTGTGCAGGTATTGCATCATACCCAACCAGGCTAGCATTAACAACTACTTTGCTCGTATTCATGTGACTAGTGAAATGAAACATTCTTTTTCGTCAACTCTTTCAATGGAACACTCACAGTGGCAAAGTCTCGTATGTATAAGACACAGTCACTGGCCATGCCAAGGAATGAGCTACATGGAAATGTCTTGTGGGAGACTGACAACTCTTGCACTTTAGCTATATCTGGTGTCATGCCCCCATCAAAAAAGATACAGCCAAATAATTTTAGCTTTGTCTCATTGAATTCACATTTCTCAGCATTCAGTTTTAAACCTGCATTAAGTAAATGGCACACTTTCATTATGTTCCTTGTGTGTAGCTCCGAAAACCAAGATGTCATTGCTATAGTTGAAAGCATTCATGACAGGGTGTATGATATGCCCATGGACGCATTTTTCATCCTTTGCATGAATTAAATGTGCAACGAGGTCAACTGACCTTTGGACCCAGAAAGATGTGTGGTGAACCATCAACAGTACTTCAACACCACCCCAACAATTCAGGTACCATGACCAATGTGGACACAGAAAAAAAACTCCAATCAAGAATAAAGTTAAAAGATTTATTACAATAACAAGCTCAAAGTTATGTAGACAATGCGCAAAACCAAATTGTCCACGGCAACTAAATAGATTCAGGCGAACTAACATTAATAAAACTAAGCATTCAAGAAGAAGAATGCATAACGTCAAAACAGGATTATCTGTGACACAGAAATTACATGATACTAAGAAATTGCAATCATTAGTTAATTCAAATTTAGCAGAGTCAATAATCTTCGGCTGGGCACAGGATAACCCTATAGCTAACCAAATCAGGGAAATACATGTGTGGTAAGGAACACATGCGGGCCAAATACAAAAAATATAAAAAGGATAAAAATAATTTAGAAAAAGAATAACTCTGGCTACAGGTAACTAACTAAAAAAAAAACCTAAACTAAATAGGCATCAGCATGGTGGAGTTTCTAACCTAAAAGGGCACTTCAAAGGGCAGTGGCTAATGGCAAGGGATACCGCGTTCAGGGAGTTTTCATTGGTAAAGCATCTAGTCAGCAAGGAATGTACAAGCATCAGGAAGGCATCTGGAGTTGTCCAAAATCAGGACCAAGACTGACCAAAGTTTGAATGTCCATTAGTATGTCAGTTCACATAGAACATTCTGGTTTGTCAAAGGTGTCAATTCATGTTACGTTGAATAGGCATCATCCAGTCATAAAATGTCACCACACTCCAGGTTGCTACAGTTCGACCATTTCCCAAGTCTGTCATGGGAACATATTCTTTCAGTGTGACTCCAAACAGGTTGAAACAAAATGGATATGATTTCAGTCCATGTTCCTGCTTTATACATTCTCATGGACCAACTGGGTATAACTTTCCACGCTCTAACAATAGACTTTTTCAAAATTGACTTTATTTCTCATGGGAACGAAATCTGAAAGAAGGCTTCACGTTATGAAAACATAATTCAATACTTGTACATGACTGCAAAATCCAATCTCTATAAGCCACAGTTACGCTAACACAAGCAAAAATATAAATTGCACTTAATTATTACTTTTTATGCTAAAACGCATATAATATACAGACTTATAACTTCAATATTAATAACATTTCATCAGTAAGAGTAATACATTTCATACAAATTGAGAAAGCTTTGAAATTGCATTACATTAGGTATAACAGAGAACTGCATTTTGCTCAACTAACACATATTTTTAAAATTATTAATCTTTCAAAAATCACAAGAAATGTAATACCATTTCTATAAGCACTTTTAGTTTAGAGTCTAAATTACATTTTAACATCAACGTTAACCTTCTAGCATGTGATTTAATTAGAAAGGCACCCAAGTCGAACTTTAAAATACAAGCAAATTGCACATTTAAAATGCGTGTCAATGCAACTTTCTATGTTATTAATGTACCTTCAATTCTCCTCAAGTTCCAATTTATAACATGATTCAGTTAGATCAACATGAGTGAACACTTGCACCATTTAATTGTGTTATCATATAAGCAATGTGTGGTCTTGATGTTGTTCTCTTTCAATTGCCTTGCTCACTTGCTGCATATCCATATATATGTGCACAGCTCACTGTCCTTTTTGGTCACTACCACAATGGGAGAAACCCATGGTGTCTGAACAGTAGTATGCTCAATGATATCATGCTTAAGTAATGAGTTGAGTTCCTTTTCAACAGCTACTTGTAAATGAAATGCAATTAATCTGTGTCCTTTAGCAACAGGACTGACCTCCTCATTAATATGCAATCATACTTTCATAGTCTTAAGTTTTTCTAACCCATGAAACAACAAATAGAACCAACTGTTTCAAGATACATATTCATGTTTTAGTTCACTGAGATCAGTCCATTTCAGCCTGAGTAAACAGGTACTTGACCCCATACCTTAAAGCACATAGATAGGCACTTGCACTTTTGTTTTCTTATGTTTCACAGTTGCAACAAATTAATCTTTACTTTTCAGGGGTGTTGATGCAACCCATGTGTACTCTTTAGTTTTCAATGGCATCAGTCTTGGCAATGGAGATAGTTCATTATATTTCTCCTCAGGCATACTATTTATCGACACACTACTGTTGATTATGAAAGGTAAGGAACAACTGCTTATTTTTAGTGTAATCTGAGGACAATGTTTGAATGACTTTTGTGCATTTTCATGTTGACTTTTCTTTAACTGGTAATTTTTCTTCACATACGGCCAATCCAACATGTGTGCATTTTTCTGAGGTAAACATCGACATTACACAATCATCTTCTTCACTTTCACTTGACACTGATACTGAAGAACCTTTTAATGATGATTTAGATGACGACTGATTTTGTTTGGTGTTGATTTAGCCCAACTGATACTGTCGGTTGGCCTTTGGGCATGTTTTAAACATTGCTTCTGGAACGCCCAGTGGGCCATTTTGTCACCTCATTATGATGCACTTATTTTTCTTTCACCTTGCAGACTGTTACTAAGTGGTTCTCTTTTTTCACAGATTCTGCATAACTGTCCATTGGCAGGACATTTACCTTCGTGTAGAAATGACAATTCACACCTGAAACAAAACTTGTTTTTCTTTGGTGACTTCATCTTGTGTCTTTCAGCTTTGTGTTTCTGCTTGCTTTTTATTTTCATGACTGACTCACTTTGAACACCTCCCGCCTCATGTCAGTAGCTTGTCAGTCAGCACGCCCTTCAGCTCTGGCAGCCATAAGAACTCGCTCCAAACTAGGAGTTTCTATCAGCATTCGTCATCTGAGTGAATCTGACAGGCATCCATCAATAACTCTAAAACTATTGCTTCTTCACTGTAAATGGACCTTTCATAATCTACATTCGCAATTGGATTTAGTTCGCAGAGTTCTGCTATGTGGAACTCTGTCAAGTGCTGAATAAACTCTGCTGTGCTACATGGAGTTCCGCGAGCAGCAGAGTTTGGGTAAGTCACACTGATTTTCAGCAACAGGAGTTTATCCTGCTATGTAGAATCAGCGCGAACAGTTTCATGCAGAGCGCCTGAAGGCTCTAACTTCTTTCTGCTGCTCAAGTAGATTTTCTACTTGAGTGTCAGGTTCCTCAACGTGAGCAGCAGCTGTCTCATCACCAGCGATTGCAGCCTACCACGACCACTCATGTTCAGAAATCTCGCTTGCCAACTTAGTGACTTCTCACGCTTGCCAACTTAACGTCAGTGAGCAAGAAAATAAACTCTGCTCTGCATCGCTTCGCATAGTTTTTTTAAACTCTGCGAGGAGCGCAGAGTGGGTAAAACTCTGCAAACTCTGCCGGCAGAGCGGGATTCTTCACCCGCCCCTAAATGGATTGAATTTGAGATTCAAAGCTTCTTTAATTTGACAGTACATAACTGCATCAGCTTGGAGCATTTTCTTTATGACTTCTCTTACACGGTCACCAGCAAGATTCTTCAGGTACTTGATAATCTTTTTGTTACATTTTTCTTGTAGCGCATCAATGAAAACATCAAATGTCTCTGTACAAACAGTCCATCTATCTCCAATATTTTGCCTTTTGGTGTTATCAAATAGTGGTGATAGTTTCAGAAAGGCGGCAGCATTATAACCATTTATGGGACTTACTGACATTGATATTGGAGGTCTCTCCAGCTTCATCTACCGTCCATTAGGGCCTGTTCCATTCATATCATCAGCCAGGCCCTATGACGTGCTGGCCTCAGGATCATCTTTTAGAAATGCAAGAAATGGTGCCTTTCTTGGCCTCCATTGGAAGGACACCCTTCTACTGTGCCTATCACCGCTGCAGGTATGGACGGCTCCATATGCACAACCGTAGGCACTTCTCCTTTGGCCACTTCCCAGTGCTGCAGTATGATGACTCTCTTCGATCAGGTTTGATAGGTGGATGAACCTTTTCTTGTTTCTGAATTGTTGCGTTTTCAAGCTTTCTGACACCTCAGTGAAGGCACACACGAGCAGTTTGCTTGGACCAAAGCAAATTCTATAGGAGAGCACTATCGATCTTTGGGTTACTTAACCCCAATCTTGTCGCCAGTTGCATGGTCCTCCCTAGCCTTGGTACCCACCAATGAATACACCACACATGGAACTATACATTCTACGTCTTTATTCATCTGCGTCTAACAGCAAACTGAACATTCTAAACCTGCATTCACTCCACCACTTTCTAACACTTACATCACAACACTACAGAGTTCTTCAGTATCCAAAAGGGTTCCATCATTTATATTCACACGACACTACATAAAGTATGAAAACAGACTGGAATATATGAATCCAACAAATGGTGTCTGTCAGCAAGTTATATACACATGGCTGAATATGAAAGTACTATTTTAATGTTGTTTATCATTTATTTAACGATACAAGTTCTACCAACCTTATTCATTTAACAACACAAAAGGTTCTTAGCAAGCTTCTTGGACGTAAGCATTATTGTGCTTAGAGATCTTCTACAATTAATCCCAGTTTCTGATGCCTCTCCACAAATGCATCAGCATCTACTGTATCCTACAATACTCGGTATGCTATAATAATTATTATTATTAACATTGCAATTGATCAGCATACACTGTATCTTACAACACTTGGTATACTATAATTATTATTATTATTATTAACATTGCAATTGATCAGCATCTACTGTATCTTACAACACTTGGTATACTATTATTATTATTATTATTATAATTAACATTGCAATTGAAAAAGTGCACCTGCAGGTCATTTAATGATAGCTCAGTCTCTTTTCTTCTTTGCAGTAAAAGCAGGAAATGTTGATGGTCCATATACCATGCTATTATATTAGCAACTTGGGTTAGTGCTGCACCTTAGTTTAGGCCATTTACAAACCAATTCATCCTTAAAATGTGCTCACTTTATTTCTCACTGAGGCACGATTCTGTTTCTCAGACTCTGGTTGTTTACTAAATAAATTTGAATGTGTGAAAATTCAAGTTCTTTTGTTATGGTACTCAGCAAAATAGTCTAGTGTCCAGTTTTGATACTGCTCTTAAATGTTCTTGAATTCTGAGGTTTAACTGTTGTTTAACACTCCCAATATATGTCCTTTTTTTTTTTGTTCATGTCATAGAAAGAAGAATCCGTATAACGACAATTAATAAAAGTAAGAATTTCACATGGTGAATATGAAATCGATTGGAAATCTCTTTTTTAACCTAATGACAGCTAAAAAAAATACAAATAGGTAAAAGTGACAGAACAATATACTTAAGTAAAAAGCTAGGGTATCCTAAAAACTGGACATAGTCACTAGTTATGATTCAAAATAAACCTTAACTTCCACAACACAACACTTACAATAATGGAAATAAAACAACATATTACTTCCTGACCTATATCTGAAGCTGTGTAAGTTTAAAAATGAGTATACCATAACAGGTTCACATTAAGTTTAACAACAAACCCATCTTTTACTAACATATCTCATCCTATTGCTAAACAGGAAATATGAAATATCGTTTTGCAATACAAAATTTGTTAACCAGCATCTTATAATTCAACTCCAGCATTGTAAGTACCAAAGGTATAACAATCAGAACTATCAGAACTAATTTCTACTAAGCAATCCAGCTTTAAACGCATAAGCAATAAGATGTTCATACAATGGTAATGTTGATATAAAAAAATAAACTGTCCCCATTACATTTGGAAGTCATCTAACAAAAAGCATAAATAATCCTTTCTTCATAACACTTGTGGAAGAGAAGAAACATGCTGAGAAACCCACAGAAGTCTAACACATGTTTAATGCAAAGCAATAGGAAGTAGTAAAAATATTCTAAGGGCGAATATACAATTTAAGTGGACCAGAGCTTCATCTGAGCCGATGGAGGATATAAGGCTTAATTCACTTGAGTTTTGACCTTCCTTTACACATTGTCTATAATACAGCAAGTGAAGCATACTACCAATGTGAAAATCTAGATAGCTGCTAATGAGCACGTCCCTAACTCTTCTCATGAGAAGAATGCAAGGAGACCTAGGAACAAAGATGCAGTAGGGTATGGTAGGTAGATGACTTCAAAATACAGGATAGGAGTACATTTAAAATGCATGTTAAAGTCCAACAATGCACGGCTTTGGTAGTACAATTTCACTAATTCAGTCCTTTTTCACAGCATTTGTAAAATATTACAAATCATTAGCAATTAATCTGATCATTTCAGCATGAAATTCAATATCATTACATATTTATTTTTCTACATAACTGTTAGCATCATCAGCAATATCAAGTGGGGCAATACATTTATGGGATGGCTGATGCACGTGCATAGTTTGATCTGAAGGTACGGAGTTACTGCAATAACAATTACAGATAGTATTATTCCAAAAGTTTTCATTAACCACTTTCCAAATAACCCATATATCCATGACCAGGTGATACTCCTGTTCACTTCATTGGTGTTTTTAATTTTGGTTAATTTCTAATGCTACTCCTGAAGTGATCTCACGATGCTGAGTCAGGTGTTGAGTACTTGTGAAAAACATTCTGATCTGACTGTGGCTCAAACTCCCCTCTTGACAGCACAGATAAAGTAAAAAAAAACATTCTATTCTGCATGATCATGGTCCTCTGGGAATCGAGTTGATCAGTTATCAGGTCTAAAGGAATGGCTGCAGCTTTAGGGATTTCTTCTAATATTTAAGCATTATGGTGGTGATTACAACCCTGGCGGACGGTGTTAAAGCGGCGGTAAGACCGCCAACAGGCCAACGGTAAAAGAATTGGAATTACAACCGTGGAGGAAACCGCCAACAAAGACAGCCACTTTAACACACCGACCGCCACGGCGGTACAGACAAACAGCTTGGCGGTCACCGCCAACAGACAGGCGGAAGACAATGTACCGCCCACAGTATCACAACCTACCAATCCACCACCTTTTCCGGGGCGGATTCCCCGCGGACAAAAACACGGCGGAAACAAGACTTCGAAGGGAAAACGCTCACCTCTACATACCCCATGAGGAATCCGGACACTATGGAACCCGAGCTGCACATCCTGCCAGCCGTCATCTTCTTGCTCCTCTACCAGCATCACAAACGCCGGCGGCAAAGACAACGGTGAGTACTGCACCTACGACACGGGGGGAGGGAAAAACAGGGACACACACACGCAACACCCCCACCCCCACCCTCACCCACTACAACACACACACTAATACATATTTATACATTATAGTTACACCCCCAACCCCCCGGAAGAATGCAAAGACAAAAGGAAGAGTGTAACCATTGTAATATATTAAAATCAAGTAAGGAAAAATATATATACATACACCATAAACAAAATACACCAAGCTTAGTAGTCCAGGTAGTGCTCCAATTAAGTTTGTGGAAGACTGGGCCCACACGGTATGGGCGAGGCCCAAACAAGATCCCCGACCATGACGGAGAAAACACTGCAAGGGCACCAGAGAGCAAGAAAACAGGCACCTCAGGGGGAGGGAAAGGGGGGGCACCTCAGCCGGTTGAGTGCACAACGCCAAATCCATGAGGGGGCCACATGCCCACTGTTCCATCCTTGGGAGTGCAAAGCCACAGTCCCTTAAGTCTCTACAGCGGGTGGGTTGCCCACTGTTCAATCCTGGGGAGTGCAAAGCCACAGTCTCTCAAGTCTATACAGTGGGTGGGTTGCGCACTGTGCCATCCTGGGGATTGCAAAGCCACAGTCTCTCAAGTCTATACAGTGGGTGGGTTGCCCAATGTGCCATCCTAGGGAGTGCAAAGCCACAGTCTCTCAAGTCTATACAGTGGGTGGGTTGCCCACTGTGCCATCCTGGGGAGTGCAAAGCCACAGTCTCTCAAGTCTATACAGTGGGTGGGTTGCCCACTGTTCAATCCTGGGGAGTGCAAAGCCACAGTCTCTCAAGTGGATGACAGTCTCCACTGGTTTTGGAGGGGGCATGGTGCCTAGAGTGCTTCATCCTGCTAAGGACAGAGGTAGTGGATGTATCTCTCCACTGGTTCTGGAGGGGACATGGTGCCCAGAGTGCTTCATCCTGCTAAGGACAGAGGTAGTGGATGGGAATATCCACTGGTTCTGGAGAGGGCTCTGTGCCCAGAGTGCTTCATCCTGCTCGTGACGGACTCAGTAGCGTCAGTGCCCTTGGTGCTCATGGGCCAGCGGTGCTTGTAGCGGCGGTGCCCTGTTCAGTGGTGCTTGTAGCAGCAGTGCCCTGTTCAGCGGTGCTTGTAGCAGCGGTGCCCTGTTCAGCGGTGCTTGTAGCAGCAGTGCCCTGTTCAGTGGTGCATGAGGCGGCAGTGCCCTGTTCAGCGGTGCATGAGGCGGCAGTGCCCTGTTCAGCGGTGCATGAGGCGGCGGTGCCCTGTTCAGCAGTGCTTGTAGAGGCGGTGCCCTGTTCAGCAGTGCATGAGGTGGCGGTGCCCTGTTCAGCGGTGCTTGAGGCGGCGGCCTCTCTGTCCCAGCAGAGCTTGTGCTGGTGGTCCTCTCTAGCCCAGCGGAGCTTGTGCTGGCGGTCCTCTCTGTCCCAGCGGGGCTTGTGCTGGCGGTCCTCTCTAGCCCTGTGGGGCTTGTGCTGGTGGTGGCCTCCTGGGCAGCGGGGATGATGGCGGTGGCCTCCTGGGCAGCGGGGATGATGGCGGTCTCCTCCGCCGTGCTGCTCTTCCCAGACTTTCTGGGTTTCTTGTGCCCTATCCCCACCTTGGAAGGTGTCGCAGCTGACTCCACACTCACATCAGGACCCCTGGGAGCGGCTTTGGTGGCAGGAGTCTTCCCCCTCTCCCGCCGGGCACTGGCCAACTTTTGATGCTTGACAGGTGGGGGACTGTCCGTGCTGTGGCTCCGTGCCACACTGGCTGCCCTGGTGGCTGGTGCACTCCAGATTCCAGTGACTACAGGCACCACTGGTCCCGGAGATGTTGTGGCTGAGGTGCTAGGTTGGGACCTGGAGAGTTGGGCCCTAGGACACGGATGGGGTGGGGGAGGTGTGGGAAAGAGGTCAAGGTTGGACAGGAAATGTTTTTGGGAGACGGGTAGCTGGAGGGGGTTTAGGAGTGGAGGAAGAGGTTGTGGTTGTAGGAGGTGTTCGTTTGGTGACTTTGGGTGAAGGTGCATGCGCTGGAGGCTGTCGTGAGGTGGATGGCTGTTGGGTGGGTGTGTGCCTGCGTTTGTGTATCTTGGGAAGTGGCGTCACAGACACACTGGGAGAGGACACAGGGGACGTGTGAATGGTAGTGGGGGTGGTGACTGCACGAGAGCAGGGTGTGGTGGTGGGTGTGCTGGCAGTAGTGGCTATAGATGTAGTGCATGCAGGTGTGAGTGTAGATGAGACTGGGAGGGAGGAGGGAGACGAGGAGGAGGGGGACACAGTGGAGGCAGTGGATGTTGGTGTGTCTGCATGTGTCTGATGCTTGCGTGAGTGCCTGTGGGTTGTGTGGTGCTTATGTTTACCTGAGCTTCCCTTGTGTGTTGACGTGTGTGCATGCTGGTCTGAAGGTGTGCTTGGGATAGGCTGGGGTACAGGGGATTGGGTCTGGGTGGAGGAAGTTGGAGGGGGGAGGCTAGACACAGGGATAATGGCTGCCATCAGTGCTGAGGCCAGAGTCTGAAAAGCTAGCTGAACGGCCGCCTGACCAGAATGAATGCCCTCCAGGAATGCATTGGCTTGTTGCAACTGCCTTTCGACACCCTGGATGGCATTAAAAATGGTAGACTGCCCAACAGTGAGGGACCTGTGGAGGTCAATGGCCTCATCACTGAGGGCAGCAGGGGCTGAGGTGCCTGGGGCGAAGGTGATGCCCACCCTCCTGGGTTAGCGGGCACAGGGCAAAGGCTGAGGGGCTGCTGAGAGGGGGGTGCTGGTGGGGGGGGTGCCGGCTGTACCTGTAGATGCGGGGGTACAGATGTTGCCGCCACAACAAGGGAGCTCCCATCAGAGGACGAGTCCGTGTCGCTGGTCTCAGCTCCTGTCCCTGCCGTGGAGCTCCCCTCGCCCTCCGTCCCACTGGTGAATTCAGACTCCGTAGTGTCGCCCTCCAGGGCCATGTGGGATGCAGCTCCCTCGTGCTCCAGTGCCACTGCTACTCCGCCTGATGATGCTAATGCACACAAGAACAGGGAGACCACAAAAAGGGGGGGACGACAGAAGAAAGACATGTTCAGTGCATGCATTACCGCTACCGTTGGCGGACACGACAGACACAGAAGCCCCCTGCACTACGCCACGCTCTTGGGCTCCCCTGTTCTATCCCTGGGAAATGGCCTACTAGGCTATGGACGACATCTGCACCCATGGATGACACAGGGACATGACTAGGTGTACTTGGCACTCTACAGAGGTGGGGTGCCACATGGGCTGCCTTACGGAGGGACCTTGCCAACTAAACTCACCCTAGCCTAGGGAAACCCACTGCCCACCTCCCCCACCCAGACACCTCCACTGCGTGCATAATCAGCAGGATGAGAGTGTACTCACCCCTTGTGGCTGCTGTGATGCCCTCAGGCACCCATCCAACTGCGGGTACGCCACCGCCAGGATCCTGAACATCAGGGGGGTCATGGTGCGACGGGCACCCCTCCCACGTTGGGAGGCCATCCCCAGCTGAGCCTTCGCCGTCTTCTTGTCCAGCGGCGAATGTCCTCCCATCTTTTCCGGCAGTGGGTGCTCCGTCTGTGGTAGACCCCCAGGGTCCGTACGTCCTTGGCGATGGCACGCCAAATATCTTTTTTTTTGGTGGGTGCTGACCTACATGAATTGTACATGGGGAAAAGAAAAGTTATTACCAACTGCACCGTCACAGACATTGGCCCCCATCCCGACCCTTGCCATGTGGCACATGCACTCACCGTCGTTTCATGCACGCTGCAATCTCCCCCCCCTTCTTACATCCACCCCACTCCACACAGATATAGCCCATACGGCATGCTCCCAGTGTACTTACCTGTTTGTCTGGAGGACCATAGAGTAGCGTGTACTGGGGAGGACCCCGTCCACAAGTTTCTCCAACTCCTCCGATGTGAAGGCAGGGGCCCTTTCCCCAGACACTCGAGCCATTGTCTCTTCCAGACCGAGGTCACAGCAGCACTTGCAGTGTAGGTCCTCTCCTGTCGAAGATCAGGTATCGAGTGATTGAACAGATAGAAAATGGCGGTCACGTCCGCAGCGGTGCGTACCGTCACCGCCGGCGTACATCGTCATTGGCTCCTGGGACCCATAGGGTCCAATGTTAACCAATGCAGCATTGCGCCGCGGTCTTCGACCGCCTACCGCAACGGTGTACAACGCCAGCGCAGTTACCTCACATCCCATTGTCCCACTTTAGAGGTCAGGCAGCCGCCATTTCAGGGGCCCACATGGCTTCATTTTTAAGTGCGTCACACATACCTAGGCCTAGACTCAACACACATACAGGCCACTTTTCGGATTAGGATTCGTGTTCTGTGTAAGCTGTGGGTACGTACCTCTGAGTTGTTTGACTCTGTGCTCGCTGTTGTCCTTCATAGGCACTGTCCGCTGGGATATGTGAGGAGATGGCGGCATCCTCCGGTGTACAGACCGCTGGTGGACCCGTCGACAATGGAGGAAAGACATGTGATCATCACATACAGGCTTGACCGTGCCACAATCAGAAACTGTGTACCCAGCTGGAGCCAGACCTGATGTCAGCTATCCGTCATCCCACAGGAATCCCCCCTCAAGTGCAGGTGCTGTCAGTGCTCCATTTCCTTGCAAGTGGGTCATTTCACACAACAGTGGCCATAGCATCAGGGATGTCCCAGCCTATGTTTTCCTGATGGGACACGTGGCTTTGGTCACACCCCCCCCCCGCAGGAGTGAACAGATGTACAGAAACCAGAAGAGTTATCATTCCATGAATGTGCAGATGGTGTGTTTGGCAGACCAGTACATCTCCCATGTGAATGCCAAGTTCCCTGGCTCATGTCATGACGCCTACATCCTGCGGAATAGCAGCATCCCTTATGTGATGGGTCAACTCCAGAGGCACTGCGTGTGGCTACTAGGTGAGCACCTGGAAGCAAGACAGTGGGCATGGTTGTCTGGGTCTGGGGTTATCCCTACAGGTTAGTGTGTGTCTAACAGTTGTCCCTCACCATTTGCAAGTGACTCTGGTTACCCCAACCTGTCATGGCTACTGACCCCAGTGAGGAATCCCAGGACAAGGGCAGAGGAACGCTACAATGAGGCCCATGGGCGAACACGGCGGATAATCGAGCGGACCTTCGGCCTCCTGAAGGCGAGGTTCAGGTGCCTCCATATGACAGGTAGATCCCTATTCTACTCACCAAAGATGGTGTGCCAGATCATCGTGGCCTGCTGTATGCTTCACAACTTGGCTTTGCGATGACAGGTGCCTTTTCTGCAGGAGGATGGTCCAGATGGCAATGTTGTTGCAGCTGTGGAGCCTGTGGACAGTGAAGACGAGGAAGCAGAAGAAGAGGACATGGACAACAGGGACTCAGTGATCCAGCAATATTTCCAGTGAGACACAGGTAAGAATACAAACCTGCCTACTTCATGTACTTTAACACTACTACCTCTCTACTGTCTGTCGTTTTCACCCAGTGTATGGTCACTGAGTAGTCACTTTCCCTTACGATTTCACAGATGTGGGTCCCACTGTGTGACATCTGCTTTGATTCCTCATGGACTAGAGCTGTGTGACATAGGTATGTTGACATAACAATTGAAAGATCTTTTTGCCACAGTAATTGCTAATACACTATTCCGAAATCACAGACTGACTCCAGATTGTTTTGTGCTTCAAGGGTGTTTATTTATGTGCAAAATATTGGGGGGTTGCAAAATGGTGAGGGGTGATGGTGGAGGAATGTCCATGGCAGAGTCCAGTCTATTAGTCTCACAGGTGCATTGCCCAAATAGGCATAGGAAGTGGAGCTGGGGCAGTTTAAGGATGGACAGGGTGACAAAGTGGGACAGAAGGATGACATTCAGGGTGGTCTCATTTCTTGGCAGGGGTCCTGGCATCGTTCTCTGTCTTTGTCCTGGATCTCAGGGACCGTTTGCGGGGTGGTTCTCCCTCTGCTGGGGGTGGGGTGCTGGTGTGGTGGTCCTGTGGCGGTGCCTCCTGTCCACTAGCGCCGGCGGAGGTGGTGGGCAGTTAATTGTCAATGCTAGTGTCAGGGGCCCCTTGTTGTGCCACAGTGTCCCTCCTGATGTTGAGTACTTCCTTCAGCACCCCTATGATGGTGCCCAGGGTGGAATTGATGGATCTGAGTTCCTCCCTGACGCCCAAATACTGTTCCTCCTGCAAGCGCCGGGTCTCCTGAAACTTGGCCAGTACCGTTGCCATCGTCTCCTGGGAGTGGTGGTAGGCTCCCATGATGGAGGAGAGGGCCTCGTGGAGAGTGGGTTCCCTTGGCCTGTCCTCCCCCTGTCGCACAGCAGCTCTCCCAGTTCCCCTGTGTTCCTGGGCCTCAGTCCCCTGGACTGTGTGCCCACTGCCCCCATGTCCCTGTTGTTGTTGGGGTGGTGGATTAGCCTGGATTCCCTGTAGGGGTGGACACACTGCTGATTGACGTGTCCATGGTACAGAGGTATGGGCCCGCTGGGTGGGTTCTGTGCTGGTGTTTCCAGAGCAGGGAAGCTCTGTGGTGGCCTGTGACTGTGTCAGAGGAACCGACTTTCCTGAGGTCCCCGATGGGCCGGGCTGGTCATCTAGATCCAGTTGGACAGAGCTGCTGTCATCACTGTGGGCCTCTTCTGTTGGTGGTGTGGACATGTGTGGACCCTCCTGTCCGGTGACGTTGGGTAGAGGTCCTCCAGGGGTATAAAAGGATGTTTATTACATCTGTGTGTGGCATGGTGTGCAATGGGTGGGTGACCGTGTACCTCAGTGCTTGCATTCCTGTGTGGGACCTTGTGTGATGATGGTTTAGGGGGGTGTATGGGTTTGTGCAGTGGGCATGCTTTGGTGATGGGTGTCCATGCTTTGGTGTTGCATGCAGGGCTTGGTGTTGGGATGTGTGGTTTGTGATAGTGGGACATCTGTGAAGAGTTGGAGTGATGGGGGTGAGGGTGGGGTATGTGATGGCACGCAGGTAGGGTGGGGGATGTAATAGTTAAGATTTGACTTACCAGAGTCCAGTCCGCCATCTACTCCTGCGAGGCCCTCAGGATGCAGAATCACAAAGACCTGCTCTTCCCATGTTGTTAGTTGTGGAGGAGGAGGTGTGGGTCCGTCGCCAGTCCGCTGAACCGCAAGGTGGTGTCTTGAGACCACGGAACGCACCTTCCCCCGTAGGTCGTTCCACCTCCTTGATGTCATCCCGATTTCTTGGGTGCTGTCCCACTGCGTTGACCCTGTCCACTATTCTTTGCCATAGCTCCATCTTCCTTGCAATGGAGGTGTGCTGCACCTGCGATCAGAATAGCTGTGTCTCTACCCGGACGATTTCCTCCACCATGATCCTGAGCTCCTCCTCTGAGAACCTGGGGTGTCTGTGCCGTGCCATGGGGTGATGTGGGAGATGTGTGGGGTGGTGTGTGTGGTGATAAGTGTGCTGATATGTAGTGGGGTGTTGTGTGAGGTGCGTGGAAGTTATGTGGGTGATGGTCTGGTGTGCCTGTGGATGCTAGTATTGTTGATGGTGGTGTCTCTCTCTGTGCTTCTTTCTCAATTGTTGTCGTAGGGGTTTGTGGGTGATGTGGGTGTGTGTTTTATATTGTATTGGGTGTGTGGGAGTGGTGTGTGTATGTGTATCAGGTGTGTGTATTTTGAATTGTCCAATGTGGCTGTGTTTTGTATGTGTGTGTGTATTTTGAGTGTGGCGGTGTGTACCGCCAATGGAATACCGCGGTTGGAGACCGCCACATGGATTCGTGTGTTGTGATAGTGTGGGCGTATTTCTGTTGGCGTGACGGTGGAGGTTTTATTTTCGCCAGTTTATCACTGACCTTTGGTGTGGCGGACTTGTGTGGGTTTCTGAATTTTGGCGGATTCCGTGCTGTGGGTCATAATGGCTGTGGCGGATTTCCGCGGCGCGGCAGTGTGTTGGCGGCCTTCTGCACGGCTGTAAGTGGCTTTTACCGCCAATGTTGTAATGAGGGCCTTTGTCTCATTTCATGGATAGCCTGCTCTACACCATACAAAGGAAACATAATGAAGAACTGGACAATCACATGGAGTTCAGCAGTATACGCTATGGTCGCACACAAACTGCTGCATTACACAGTTTTGCCTTATCAAAGGCATCAAGTCGCTTGTATCTGCAGGACTACAGCAGTACTACACTCACGCTAATCTGTGAGTACAATCCTTTCATCTCCTTACACATTTGTGTTTTTTCAGCAAATTCTGGGTGGTATCGGCCCCTTCCACAGCGGCTGTCCTTTTCTGACTGACACTAATTCTTTTCCCAGCCTCATTGAACTGGCAACCATTCCCTAGGGTGTTATATGTCCAGATGAGACCCATGTATCCCTGAATGATTCTAAAAGATGTCAACAGTTTCAAAGACAGACCTTTCAATTGCTTATCTCACTTAGGGATTTGCCCTGTCTGGTCAAATGTATTTACAACTGTCATTAGTTATGGCTGTCTGACTTTGTATCAAATATACCAACTATTATTTTAATAATATAAACCCTTTGTCTCAGTTTTGGTGTGTTTGCACTTTCTCACAAATTTGTTTGGTCAATAATGGAAGAACGTTTTTCTGGTTCTATGATATATACAAATAAATAACTTGCTGAATTTATAAGGTAAGTACAGTAGTGGTTGCATTGTGGAATTTGGATTCATGCCTGACAGAATGTTGACTGTCTTAATGTAAAAATGTATTTTTAAGATAAATGAGTTTCATGTGGACAGTTTTTACATAATAAAGGGCAATAGCACCCCAGCCAATCCAAGCATAGCTGTCATGCTTCTCTAAATACCAAAAAAATAAAAGCAGTGCCAGTATTCACTTGGTCAGTGAAACACAACGCTCTGTCGGAGACTGATGGACTGTGGGGAAGATCTTCCAGTTCCCATGTAGCGTTGATTATGGAAGCTGGAGCTGCGCATGTCACACTAGCCACAGCAAAAATTGCGACAAATCTGACATGTGCAGTTCATTAACACAGCCTGAGTTAATCTTCTGCACATTGCTCCGCAGCTCTGCCTCTATCCTACAGAAACCAAATGCATTGGATATGGAGTGTGTCTGATGTATTTTGGCTCACAGTAAGGAGTCAGTACCCCCACACTCATAGAGATGAGCTGCCCCTGCAAACCCCAGTCTAGTCTTGGGGTAACAAGGGATAACATACTTGCTGCAAATTAGACTGTCAAGCTCCTCTCAGAAACCATGCATATGGAACAACTTGCAAGCGGGAAAGCAGTTTTCAAAGGAGTAACCTAGTGATGCATAATTTCCATAACAGTGTCACATTCACTTTGGCCCACAAAGATGATCCAGTTAGCTGGATCTCGATGTTTACAAAGCTGCCCATACTCTGAGTAGGAAAGATAAATAGTGTTTGACAAAAAGTAACATTTAGGGTCATATAAATCTTCCATACCATGTCAGGAGCCTGGGTAGGAGCCCACATATTCAGGCAAATGATGCCCATGATAGAGAAGACAGGCTTTAGTTTTAAAAGGCACCATGATCAAAGGCACAACCCCCAGACATCGGTGGTCAAATGAGTACCAAGAGGGACAACAAATAGAAAATGGGAATTTACTAATAGAAACACTGGTGGTACAGCAGCATCTTTCATCTCCGCTGAAGGTGTCCTAGAAAGAGAAAAGGGACTTGTAAACAACACAGTAAAGGAACTGAAACAGGAAGAGAGAGGGAGGGGTCATAGGCCTAATGTACTACCAAAATTAAAAAAGAACTCATTCAAGTGGGAAAAAGGGGGGCTGGAGGAGAAAAGATGCAGAGAACAATGAGGACAGAAGGTTGAAAGGAGAAGACAAAGCGGTCGGACAGGATAAGGTGGAACAGGACAGTGAAGCTGGAGATAGAAAATAGAGGAGCCACCACGGAGCCCAAGCGGAGGGAAGGCCTGGAGACATTCTTCCCCTCCAACTGCACCCCAAGGGAAGCAAGCTGATGGAAGAAGAAGGAGCTGACCCACAGGGCGATGTTAGGTATGAGAAGTGGTTGACAACTTCCATTCAGCCACAGTACAGGAGGCCTGTGGCCAACCCCAGTGAGTCGACTGCACTGAGTGACAGTGTTTTTGCTTCTTTTCTTTTGCACTGGTGTGGGGGTTTTGAGTTTTCAATCAAATGGCACACTATTGACTTCCTGTTTTAAAGATAAGATTGACACAATCCATGTACATCTTTCACATCGTGGGCTGATGAATGGGATAATAGTACAGGGTAGGAGTCTCTGCTTCCCTTTCCTTCACTGTCACCATAGCAAAGCCTAATAAGACCTACCCAACACCAGAAATGGAGACTAACCAATGCATCAGGATGGTATTTGTCTTTTCTATCTGTATCACAAAGGATCACAAAACTGTCGCCACAGGAAGGGTGTCGGAAATGGCTTTAGAATAGGTGACAGGTGAAGAGCAAGAAATACTACAGAAGCAGAATATTTGCCAGCATAATTCATTTTTTCTAGAGGGACGTTGGAGGCAAGTCCATGAAGACCCGGAGTGAGGGAAAAGAGAAGACCATATTAATGGTATTACCACCACCTTGCTAGACTTGGAGTTCTTCTTATGCCCCCTCCCCAGAGAAAATTTAGCATTTTTTGTATTTTATGTGCTTGTATAATACAAATCAAAACCACCACAGGCAGAAACAATGCTTCAAAGTATCCTAGATTTAATGTAAGGTTATATTTGTCTAGCAACAGTATGTAGAAGTTGTTCTGGGACACATATAGGTGGTTTCTCTCGAGGACAGGCAGAGTGCAGTTGGGCATTATGCCAGCGGTCCACTCAGTTTCTATGAGCTACCCCACAAGCAGCCAGAGAACAAGAGCAACAGCAAAAAGAAGATGCCAGATCCTCAATGTGGATTCAATGTTGGAAGACTGGTTGTTCAACTCTCTTATGGGCACCATTTGGGGCCAGATGTATCATTTTATTAAATTGTGATTCCCTAATTGCGATTCCCTGCGACTCACAATAAGGGAATTGCTATTCAAATGTGTGAAACTCGTGGAGTTTCATTTTGCGTTTCCTAATGGGTTGCAAAGCAACCTACCTTATTAATATTCATGAGGTTGGTCGTAATTTGTGACCTATTAGGAAATGCTAATGTCACCGAGATGGTGACCTGCTGGAATCAGCATACCTCCATGTTTGTGATTGCTTTTAAATAAAGCAATTTTTTTTTTTACATGCAGCCCATTTACCTTACAGGAAAATGGGGTGCGTTTAAAAAAGAAAAATGAAAAGTTTTCTTTTCATTTTTTAAGAGTAGGCAGTGGTCCGTGGGACCACTGCCTACTCTTAAAAAATGTTTTCGAATGGATTCACATCCCATTCCCCTTTGTGAATGGGTTACCACCTACTTGTAGTAGGTGGTAAAATGCAAAATGTTTTATGACCGCATTTCGGCCACAAAACATTCCTGCATACCGCTGTGATTCGGTTTTAGGAAGGGACGTCCTTGACAGTCCCCTTCCTAATACCGAATTGGAACGTAGTTGCAATTCCAATTTGCAATTTGGTAACAAGTTACCGAATCGCAAATTGAAATTCATACATACCAAAAAGCATTTTTGCTGTCGCAAACAGCCCAATCGGGCCGTTTGCGACTGCAAAAATGCATGATCCATCTGGCCCTTAGTCCTTTAGGCTGGAATGGCCCTGACTGACCAAAGAGCCAAGACAAAGACATAAGGCCATTTCCAGTGGGTCTCTGAAAAGATTTTTGCTATCTTATTCCTAAGCATGCTATTATTGCTCCCACCAGTCCCTTCTGATTCGGAGTGATAGATCATAGAGGAAGTGTTGCTTAATCCCTAAAGCTCTGCAGATCTCCTGAACTACCATTGAAATAAAATGTTTTCCACAGTTGCTAGAAAGGTGCTAAGGAACAGTGAATTGTGGAATGAATTCCCTGAGTAGGCTATTTTCCACAGTTATAGCATCTACTCTTGCACATGGATACACTCCACCACCCTCCAGGCCCACAGGAAACATACAATCACAAGAGCATAAGGTTAGGAAGCACATTTTAGTACTTCCATGAAGTCCATCTATAGATGGGTGAAGGAGCCCCAAGTAGACGACCGGGCATTGGGTGGTGGTCTTGATTCCCTTGCCAATGTTGTGAGACTGACAGATGACACCAGTGTAACAAAAGTTTAGAGCAACAGAGGAAAAGGAATGGTGCATACCAGTGGGTTCATGCAGCACAAGTTATACCCTTCAGTCAAACATGGATAACTCCATAACACAAATGTGCAAGGTTGGGAAGCAGAAATGTCGGTGTGATCACATGTCCTGAGCTGTCTCTACACACTCCTTATATGTCTCTTTTAAAATTCTAATTTGTCCAGTATTCTTTTAGACTTCTGAGACTCTTGTAACAATCACAGATCCTTTAAAGCGAGAACAGGAAATAAATTGATATGTACAGCATACACAGCAACTTCATTATGCAAGGATAAAGAACATTTCTTAAGAGGCAGAACCAGCAAAGGCATTTCCCTGAAAAACTTCATCCTGAGTTTGGTGGTCAGTGTATTTGATGACTACAATTTTAAAAAGCAAACATAAAGTGCTCAGCAGTTGTTTTTATATATACAAAGAAGCCTTTTTGATTAGGGTGCAGGCAGAAGTTAGAAAACCCCTCTGCATCCATAGGAGCCCAATGTCATGTGCAACTCTGAACGCATACTTTGAGGTGAGTACAGTTACACTATTTTTCTCGGCAATAATACAAGCTCTGGCAAGAGCAAAAAGCTCAGCAACCTGGGCAGATGTCAAATTGAGTAAATGGCAGCTCTCTACAACTTGATATACAGTACATACAGCATAGTTGGCTGAAAGCTCACCATTGTTATTTTTAAGACATGACCCATCCACAAAATAGACTAATTCACAATTTGGTATAGAAGTGTCTGTAAAATTAATGCAGGGCTTTGTCAGATATTCAGTTATCATAAGACAACCACAGGATTCTCCTTCCTCGCTGGTGGGAATTAGAGATGCAGGGTTTGGGGTAGGGCACTAATTAAGGTAGCATAAGAGGAAGATACCAATTGAATCTCAAATTGAGACAGTCTGGGAGTGGAAATGTGGTGAATGTTGGTTGGAAGGATGGGTGGAATAACAGGATAAGAAACAGCCAGAATCACAATATAAATCAATAAAATATTTTAAGAGGCTTCAACAAGGTGGGTACCAGTGGCTAGAGGGCTGGGCCATGAGTGACACCCTGCTGCTGCGAGGGCTAAAGCGAAGGACTAATATGTTGTGGGCTTGTTCTGATTGCTATGAGCTTGCACCAGTACTCCAAGTGCAAATCCATCTCGTTCATGACAATACAAAATAAATGGTTTTGTGCAATGAGTGTCCCAAGGCAGGTGGAATGGTAAGGGCTTGTTTTATTTATACAAATGCATGCTCAGCTTCTTCAGACCATTGCAAGGGGTCAGGGAGGGGTGTCCATCTTAACAAGAATTTGTGAAGGTTTTTCATTAGTGGGATACCAAAGGATCTACTGTGTACAAACCCAGCCATACCCAGTTCATACCTGGGAGAAGGTTACCAGACATAGTAAGATACAGAGAGCTGCAATCAGCTCTTTCGATAGATGAAACTTTCCTGCAGCGATCTCTTGATCGAGATACCATACATAGGAAGGTAAAATTGCAGATTGTCTGTCAAACCCATATGCCTTTTCTTAAACAATTTGGTGAGGACAGAAATGGAGTCACTTTTGCATTGGTCTTAAGTAACAGAGACAAGAAGATCATCAACAGATTAAACCAAGGTGACGTTTTCAAGAAAAACTAACTTGTTTAGATCCTTCTTTAAAGCTTGGGAAAAGACTGAAGGAGATTCCCTAAAGCCTTGAGGAAGAATTCTACATCCTAGTTGGGATCCCCCAAATTATGAAGCAAAGCTAAACTTATTATCATCAATAGATATGGAAAGGAAATATCAATGAGGCAGGTAGTGGTTTTTCTGTTTATCATACAATCAATTTAAGAACCAATCTGATCAATGCACATCAAAATGTTCAAGGTACAGTCAGCACCTCTTGGTCTGTCTTAGTATTCAGGATATGGATTTTACGTTATCTTGGGAAATTCCAGTGGGTCAAAAGAACTAGGCACATTTGAAATACTATTAGGACAATCTATTTTCCAATGTCCCAGTTGCACACAAGGAAAACATGACCCTCCAACTCCTGGAGCTTTTCCTCTACCTCTTCCAGTCCCGTTTTCAGCTCAAACTCCCTGTTGGCCTTCTTGATGCCCCCATGAAGGAGCTCATTGTTGCATACTTTATAATTTTAAAACCACCAGCTTACATTATGCTCATCCTTTCTTGCATTCCTGCAATGCTACACAAAGCTTTGCCACAGGCACTAGTCCAGCCAATCTTTTAGTTTCACATCCAACCCAGATACATTTCAAACACACCCTTAAGCCTGTCTAAATATTCTTCTGCTGACTCTCCTTTGTGCAGTGTACAGTTCTAAATCGAGTCCATTCTGTTTTCACCTAGCACACCGCCCCAACAACATTCAATAAAGCATCATTTGGCTTATTCAGGGCCCTATTGTTCCTGGGGTCTTGTCTCGATCAGCCTCCCTTCTAACTCAATTGATCTCTTACTTCACTTGGCACAACCAAATGTAACAATTTAGTCACATCAGACCAGGCATGTTTCGACACTTCGGACACACTTTGCTGTTCCTTGTGAAATGGGTTATGGTCTTCTTGAATATTAAAGACTAGCTTCTTGATGCTCATCAAATAAGAAGGGGTCGAAGAAGCATGAATGATAAATCTACCCGAGACCCGGCGTACTCTCTCAAGGGAAGGAGAGGATTTGGGCCGGACAAAGAGGGACTTTCGTCATCTGTGCCACTATCTTCCCTCTTATTTAGGACTCTACACCTAACCTTTTGCTCGGCTCTCTGCCTTAGACTTTCTCAGGTGATAGTAGAGCTGTGCTCCTGTGGATCCCTTAGTGCAGCTGGGACAAAATGATATTTCTGCCTGTTATCCTCACTCTCCTTCCCTTTTTCTTGTTGTTCAGTGATCTGGGGTAATAGGGAGGAGCCGTGGCAGTAAGAGCACAAGCCTTAACTCTGTCCCTAAGATGGCTTAATTAGTATTCCAGTCTCTCCTGAGACTGTTTCATACCAAGGACTTGAGATTCATGTTTGTGTAGGTTTGTGCCCTCATACCAATTCAAACCACTGCCCATTGTTCTGCATATATTTTATTTTTAGGAGCCTTCAATTTCTTTTTCAAATCATTCAAATGATCCAAGTCAAAAGGACCACTACTAGGAAAGGATTTCTTCACATCCCTCTTAATGCTTCCCACCCATTGTTTCAGAAATCTGCATGTGACTTTACTGTACTGGTACTAGATAGCAGGGGCAGGAGTCCCTTTTGGTGAGAAATTCATTATGCTTAGAGTTCTCTGTGCCCACTACGTTTTCTTCACTCATACACAGACAATAAGAGTATGGGCCTCATTAGGGCATCTTTGGGCAGGAAAACCACCAGTCTGGTTTTCCGCCCACTCACCCTATACCGAGTTTCCCACTGGGCCACCGGGCAGAAACAGCTTTTCTGCCCGCTGGCCCAGCGGTAAACTCACCACAACATTGACGCCGGCTCGTAATCAAGCTGTCTGCAAGATTATCATTTGAGAAGTCGCATGGGCAGGCAAAGGTGCCGATGTGGCTGGATCAAAGAGCATCTTTCTCTCACACATTCATTCATTATGGATCCATGCTTCAGATCACAGCACCCCTGCCTTTCTTCCCAGTACCTGCACTATTCCCTAGAACCTGCTCATTCTATACCATAGATTGCAGACGCATCATCTCTCTTCTGTGGGACTCCTTCCATTCCTACCTACCCAATCACCTCCTACTCAGATGACACTCTGCCCCTTCAACAAATCCCATACAAAGAAACAAAGCAACAAATAAAAACATGATCAGTCTTCACCTTAATTTAATTTAGAATGCTTACACTGTCTGGCCAGAATAGGGGTCCAGCGCTTGGACATGCTCCATCCCAGTCCCCCAGGAGAAATATATCCCTTAACTTGGCACGTGTGTGTCCTGTGGAGTCCCCTTGGTGTCCAAGTTAAGACACTTCCAGCACGCAATGAATAAGGTTCTGTGGAAGAAAAGATACACACTGAGAAACCCACTGAAGTGAAATACATGTTTAATGCAAAAGTATAGCAAGCAGCAAAAATATTCTAAGTGAGAAGTCCCAGTTTCAACAGACGAGCGCTTCACCAACTGAGACGCTGTACCAACAATGCTAAATTCACTTCAAGTTTGAATTTCTGTTATATATTTTCTAGCATAAAGGAAGTGGAGGCTAGAACGTGCTACAATGTGATACCTAGATAGGTGCTAACGAACAGGTGCCCAGCTCTTCTTATGGAAAGAATGCAAGCAGACCTGGGAAAATAGATACAGTGGGGTATGGCAGAAAGCGGACTTCACTAAATTGACAGTTTCTTGCTTCTCCGTGCCAAATTTGAAAAAAATGAAGATATGCTTACTCGAGCAGTGAAGTCAAATGTGCAATTTACACCACTGAAATACAAGAAAGCAGTACAATTAGCATGCATGTTAATTTGCAGTAATGCAAGGCCTTGCTAGTGCTCAGTTTCATTCATTACATGCAGAGTAGTATAGTGAGTATTCTAGATTACTTACAGAGAAGCTGTTCTGAGTCTGCAATGAATCTTGAGATAGGAGACAGCTCAATAACACAATGTGATAAGCAATGTTCGTTATAACTCCCAAACATGGGAGAGACTGGTAGAGATTAACATTTTGAGTGGAACCTTTGTAGGATGCATATTCAAGATGATCTTGGTGTTTGTGTGCTCCAATCAAGCGGGATTCATCCTGAGAGGACATATGATAAGCAATCTTTGCCTTCTTGCTCTTGTAAGGTATTACTTAGAGAAAAGCGCAGGCAATTATGCTGTGATTTCCATAGATTTGGAGAAAGCCTTTGATACAGTGGGTGAGCCTTAATGTTTAAGGACCATGAAAACTTAAATTATGGCGCTAATATTTAAAACTGGGCTAAGGCGCAATATTTGATCCCCCAATCTCACGCAAAAACCGGGAAAGAGGTTTAGAAGAAATGGACAATTGAGAATGGCACCCGCATGGGTTGCTGCTTATCACCTTATTGGATGAATCAGTGCAAGATAAGAATTGGGGACATGATATATACAGTTTTAATTTTCACTTACATTGCATGTTAGAGAGACCCTGAACTGTCATCTCCATGTGTGATGGACTACTTGAATGAATGCAGAATCCTGTCCGGGCTCTTTATTAACTAGTGAAAGTTCTGTGGGGCATATTTATACCTGTTTTTCACCGCATTTGCGTCATTTATTTTTTAATGCAAATTCGGTGCAAAACTAACTCCATATTTATGCTTTGGCGCTAGACCCGTCTAGCGCCAAATTTATGGAGTTAAAGTCATTTTTTGGACGTGGAAATCTACTTTGCGTCAATGAGATACAAAGTAGATGTTTCCGAGCAAAAAATGACTCTATGGCCTTAGCGCCATATTTATTACCTCTGCTAAAATCACACACAGGGGAGGAGGGGTCAAATAATGGTGCAAAGCTCGCTTTGCACCATTATTTAACGCCTAGGTCAGGGCAGGCATCATGGGACCTACGGGCCTATTGCCATGGTGGAACACCATGGAATAAGCCCACAGGTGCCCTCCCCGGGCCCCAGGGACACCCCCGCCCACACCAGAGGGGCAGCAGAGGATGCGGGACCCCGTCCCAGGTAAGTATAGGTAAGTACAGGTAAGGTTTTTTTTTTTAAGTGCCATTGGAAGCCCTGAAATGGGCCCCCCTACATGCCACTGGGTGCAATGGACATGCCCAGGGGACCCTGGTCCCCTGTGCTGGTCATTGGGGTGGTGGGCATGACTCCTGTCTTTTCTATGTGGTATGGATGGTTTTGCATCAGAAATTGACACTAGGCTGGTAAGAGTCATTTTTTTTTTTACTCTAACCTGTCAAACGTCATTTTTTGGTGCAAAACTACCTTCTTCCATACCGCCAACTCCACCCGGCTAACTTTTTTTTTTTTTTTTTTTACGCTATCCTACCCTTTGCACAAGTTTGCACCATTCCATAAATATAGTGCCCGGCTGGTGCTCAGAAATGGTGCAAGCCAGTGGTAAACTTTTTTGTGCAAAACTGCATTAATGCAGTTTTGCACCAAAAAGTATGAATCAGGGCCAGTGTGTTTTGTAGCACTGTGCTGGTGTGAGTGACTGAGTGTGACCGCCCCAAAGCTGCACTATATTGTAGGCTACTGACTTTAAACACCTAGGAATTAGATTTACAGACAACATTGATACAGACATACATATGAATGTGGTGTGTTTACCGGAGGGACAGTGTCAATCCATATAATGCTACCCTTTATGATCAAACATGCAGCCCTGGTTGGATTAAGCTCACCTGTAACAATGGTACATCAGAATATAGTGGTAATGGGTGTGACACATCGACCCTACTGGATAAAAGTACCACTGGATTAAGGGAAATTGGTAAAAGAAACGAGGGAATTATATTTCATATTAGAGGTTATGTAAAAAATTAAGGAATAAGGGTACATCGATATATACTACATTGATATCAGTTTGATTTTCATAACAATACTATAGCATTGAAAATGTCATGATACATATGTTGTGAAGAAGGCGGGTTTAACCAGCAAACCCATAAAACACTGTGTCAACACTTTCAGTGACATTTTCTATGTCCAAGATTTTCAATGTGAATTTTAGGATATATTATTGCGAATTCTATTTCTTTATCTTGATATGCTTGTGTGATTTTTTATTAATATAATTGGTATGATTTTAATGAGTTGTACAATGTTAATGTGGAACAAATTGTAGGAAAACACGTGACAATTATGATGCTGTAAGGAAATCTTTATAATAAACTCATGTAAGAACTTTTATGAATATGTACTATAAATCAGGATTTTGATACAAGAATAAAAATATGTTTATAAGAAAATAACAGAATTCTTGGATGTTGTATACACCGTTGATGACTGGTATGAAGATTAAGAGACAAAGGGCACACTAGGGTGCACCAGCAGAAGTAGACAGAGGGGTAACAGTAGTTGCCCATATATCTGAAATTATTGGTCCACTTATCATCAGAGCCCATATATATTTTTTTCGTTAACATGTTCATTTATTTATAACGCACAGCAATGCCAACAAACTATACTTCTAAATGCAGAACAAAAATCATGCCAAACAAAGTAAAAAACAAACATGGTAACATACTTAAATGTAAAGAGTTCCCTCTGCCTACCGCCCAATGAGTTATGGGGATGTTACTGTGCGCTCACACACTTCCCAGCATTTTCAGTGCATAAGTGCTGCAAAAAATGTGCAAACGTGCAGTGGAATTTCCCACTATGACCATAATGTGGGAAAAGCAAAAGGGTGTCATGGATAATATTTGTCTACAAAATATGAAACATATGTATTATTCCCATTGTTATGGGTGGGACATATGAGAAATTAGAAAAAAATGTGTTGCTTTGTCTTCATTTTCACAAAAGGAAGTAGATGTTCTTTCGATTCGGGAGCCTCTTCCCCCCCTTTGGACTACCCATGAGACTACCAATGATTACTCCTGTTGTTTATGATAGAGGGTTTCCTAATAAAATATATAATTGTATTAACACACTTGAGATATTTTGTTGAGAAGCTGTGTTTATTTTAACACTGAAAATGTAGGTCTCGATTTTAAAATAGTTGTTGCCGTCTGCAGCCATCTTTTCCTGCGCGCAGTCACCTCTTTGTTCTTTCCATATAATGCACTCAACAAACAAGTTATTTTGTAAGCAATGTTTTGAAACACAGGGCCATTCTCTGATGTATAACATGATGCTTTACTTATTGGCAGTGGTGGTCGGTTATTTTACAGGGAAGGTGCCAGGGGAGAGGTTACACATGCACACATACACCTCACTCACACCCATTAATTCACACACACACTTACACACCCATTCACAACACTAACAAATACACATACATGCATAAATACACACACGCACACACCAAACATAAACAAAAATAAATAAAACTTACCTCAAGAGCAGCAGCTCTAACAGGGAAGACTCAGAGGTCCCAGGACGGTTGGGACTGCCGCCTTCCCTCATTGGCTGACCAAAGGAGGGAAAAACAACAGATAATGGACGGAATGCAGAGCAAATCAAACATTCACCCCCAGGCAGAGATCTGGGTTTAATCCATCAGTTTTTTTGCTTGCTATGCCATTCTAGTTTGGACCCAGCCATATGTAAATCAGTCTTGACCCTCTTTCCAATGGGAACAGTACAGCCCAAACTGGATGGAAAGCATGACTGGAACGCCTCAAAACCTATTTCGAGGCCCTCGAAGTAAAAGATGAATGGGAGAGGCCCCTACTTCTCCATTTGGGCGGGGCGGACATCCACAAAATTTCCAAGTCTGTGCACGAGGCGAAACCACACACATACCTCACGCTAAAGGAGGTAATCACTGCGCACTTCGAAACATACGCCGACCAGGACTACGAATGCTTCTTGCTTCAAGCGTGCCAAACCGCTGATGAATCAGTAGATGTGTTCTATGCGCGTCTAAGAGAGCTAGCCAGCACGTGCACATTGCCTGATGAGGAAGACGTAATAAGAGCTCAATTTATCCAGGGCTGTTCATCGTTGAAACTTCAGGAGCGCATCCTACAGGAACCGAACATGCAGAAGAGAGACATCCTCACCCTAGGCCGCTCACAAGAGTTGTCCAAAACGAGAGTGGTGCACATGGAACAGACACCAGGTGTACAGGTAAAGACAGAACCCATCAATGCAGTGACTGCAGTCACACCAAAAAGCAAGACTGACAACCCAAGAGGAAAACCCAGAGACAAAGTCTGCAGATGGTGTGGGAACCCACTACCACATCCGGCAGGCTGGAAAAACTTGCAGCGAGTATGGCAAACTCAACCACTTCGCAAAAGTCTGCCACTCCACACCAAAGGCGCCTACTACCAAGAAGACCGTCCAAGCTGTAACTGCCTCTCCCACCATCACATCCGACAGCAACATGGGTGACGACCAACAGGTAGTTCACGTCAGATAAACTGTCGGCAACCGATGACTGCCCACGTGTCAAGTGGTGCTACACCACCAGCGCGTTTCAGCCCTAATCGACACCGGAGCATCCATTAACCTCATAGCCGAAGACGTATGTCAAAAACTCACAGTTAAGACCCACTTTAGCACAAGTCCACACTTTTGGAAGCGGATGCCCGCTTGACATAGCCAAAGTTTTCACAACAGATGTTGCTCACGAAGACTCGAAGATCACAACCAAAATCCATGTACCACAAGAAGGGACAGGATTCCTGCTCAGCTGCTGCGCCGCTCAGAGCCTCAACCTGGTACAGTTGACATTCAACATTCACGGCAACGGGCTAGAAAACCTATTAAGAGACTTTAGCCCACTATTCGAGGGCATTGGATGCCTAAAGGGCCCACCCCTAAAACTCCATATAGATGAGTGGGTAGCCCCCGTTGCCCTCAGGCACAGGCGGATAGCGTTCCATCTACGGTCCAAAGTCAAAAATGAACTCCTCATGCTGGAACAAGCTGGCATAATTGAAAATGTGTCAGGGCCCACTCCGTGGGTATCTCCCATTGTCGTTGCAAAGAAACCCAAACAACCGAACGCTGTCAGGATCTGTGTGGACATGTGCCTCCCAAATCAAGCCATCAGAAGGGAGAGGCATCTAACCCCAACCATCGACAACATCATGGGAGAGCTCTCAGGGTCTAAGTGGTTCCCCAAAATGGACCTTCAGTCGGGGTACCACCAGATTGCCCTACACCCTGCCTTACGCCCAATCATCACCTTCCCCACCCATACAGGCCTCTGGAGGTACACCCGCCTAAATTTCAGGATCTCCAGCGCTGCCGAAGTGTTCCAACACACGATCAAGGAGGTCCTAGGAGGACTCATCGGAGTTCTCAACATAAGTGACGATATCCTAGTTCATGCCCCCACTCTGGAGGACCACCTGGCAATGGTACGAGCAGTATTCGAAAGACTGCAAGAGCAAAGCCTAACACTCCACAAAGAAAAGTGCAAGTTCCTCAAGAAGGACATAAGCTTCTTTGGCTATCGTTTCTCTGAACATGGCATCTGTTCAGACCCCCTCAAAGTCCAAGACATCCAGGAAGCCCCACCGCCCACATCTGACTCCGGAGTTTCCTGGGGATGGTCACATACTGTGGCCGGTTCATAAAGAATCGGTCAGACCTAACTGGCCCCCTTCGAGTGCTGATCCGAGCTGACCACCCGTGGGTCTGGAATGCCAAGCAGAAGGCTTTTGAGGACACAAAGAAAGCCCTGTCCCCAGAAACCACCCTCGCCTTCTTTGACCCCAGGCGAGAGTCACAGCTGGCGGTAGACGCCAGCCCCACCGGACTAGGCACCGTCCTGGAGCAGAAACAGGACTGCAGAGACTGGGCACCTATCGCATTCGCCAGTCGGACCCTCACTCCGACAGAACAACGATATTAATCACGGACCACAAGCCGCTAATACCACTCTTCAAAGGGTCATTCTCGAAGCCTCCGCCACGGATCGCGAAGTGGATCCTTCCGCTGCAGGAGTACGACTTCAACGTGGAGTACCAATCTGGCACCCGAAACCTGGCTGATTTCCAGTCCCGTCATGCTCGCCCAGCAACCCCGCAGGAAGCGGAAGAAGCACAGGAAACAGAAGAATACGTCCGGCTGGAAGTTGACCGAGCCCGCCCACACCCCTCACGGAAGTGGTGGAAGATACCAACCAGGATGGCTGTCTGCAAATAGTCATACAAGCTGCCAAATCAGGAGACTGGCGCCCGCTGCGACACCCGGCGGCCTTCCGCGCTGCAGACGCCCGAGCCAAGCTCCAGGCACTCCTCAATGTCAGGGACGAACAGTCCATGAGCGACGACGGGTGCCTACTACGAGGATTCTGCCTTGCACTGCCGACCTGCCTGACGTCTAGAGCCGTGGTCCTGGGGCATGGAGCCCACCAGGGTATCGTCAAGTCGAAAAACAGGCTCAGGAGTAAAGTCTGGTTCCCTGGCCTAGACCAGCACGTGGAGGAAGTAGTCAGGGGGTGTGCAGACTGCCAGACCAGTGGGCCACCTGATCCCCCAGTGCCAGTCATCACCGAAGAAGGCCCTACCACCCCTTGGTAGAGAGTCAGTGCAGATTTTGGGAGCCTACCTGACGGGTCCCACATGCTAGTAGCGGTAGACGATTACTTGTTCTGTCCTGAAGTGGAAATCGTGCAGTCCGTCAGCGACGGCGGTTACCTGAAAATGGAGAATCTGATGGTCACGCACGGCTCTTCAGTGAAGTCCGCACCGACAACGGGCCCCCATATAACAGCCAGGAGTGGTCTGAGTTCCTAAGGTCACAAAACACCAGACACTGCTGAGTCACACCCAGGTGGCTGCAGGCAAACGGTGAGGAGGATCTATTTGTAAAAACCCTAACCAAGGTGATCCGTATTGCTGTAGCTGAGTCGCAGAATGTTGAAAGCTACATCTACACGTTCCTCCGTGAATACCTGGTCACACCCCATGCCACCACCGGGGTTGCCCCGCACCAACTCTGTTTTGGCTTGACTGTGACAGGTGCCATACCACACCACCCAGCGTGGACAACGCAACCAGAACCCCAGAACCACTCAGCCCAGCGGAGATGAGTACGCCTCGTGGAAGCGGTGAGCCCGCCTGGTATCGGTCCGAGTCAGGGACACCGTCCTGGTCAAAGACCGTCACCAAGGAGGGAAGTTCCGGTTGCCGTTTGAAGTGGACCCGTGGGTAGTGACAGCAGTTAAAGGGACCATGGTAACTGCAACAAAGGGATCAGAGACTGTGACCGGAAACGTATCTCACTTCAAACTGGTCTGGACAGCTACCCAGTCGGGGTGGAACAGTGAAGGCACCACTGCACCCGAGGAGCCCAATGATCTAGACGCTACTCAACCTTGCCCCGGCACGCCCGATTCGGCAGAGCGGCCGACGGCAGTGAACACGGCTGCCAACCCGCAAGAAGCGTCATGCTCCCCGCAAGCCAAGCCCAGCACCAGCCAGGAACCCTGACAGCCAGCTGGGAGGCATGGGGTGGGCGATATCATCAGAGGCAAAATCCCAACCCTTCTAGACACTATGCTGATTTCGTATCAGACTGATGTTCCCTGGCCCGTAGATCCAGAACTAGTGTGCACGGGGCGCGCATATCCCAGCTCCTATGGACATATCCGTTTCTCTTTTCCACCATGTATGTGTATGTGTTTTTCTGAGTTTTGTTTGTTTGTCTCCAGTTGGGGAGGAGTGTAGCATTGGCCCTGTGTTTGGCCCAGCCCACCCTGCACTGTTTTGCAGGGTTGCCCCCCTAGGATACCCTCATGCGTGGGGCTAATGCCAGCGCCCAGGCATGACATATCCTAGGGGATGTAATGTGAGCGCGAACGCGCAAACGGGAATCGAACAGAGACAGAGTGGAGGTTAATAAATACGTTTTCCAAGCAGCCGGCGGCTCAGCGTAGTTATTACTGCTGGCCCAGCCGACCCTACAGTCACCATTTGTAAACAGAAAATTGGGAGAATTAAAAAAAATCGGGATAACTTATTTTCTTCCCTGATTTGTATTGATATGGAGGGAATTTTAGAAGGGAGACTCTTAAAGCCATTTTGTTTTTTTTTAAAAAGGGTGTTTATCTTCTGAATGGGGTCTGTTTGCATACACGCACTTACATAGTCGTTTATCTCAAATTCAATTTATATTTTATTAACTTACCAGTTTTAAGTAACAAAAACGTAGGTAAGTCCCCTTAATGTTATTGCTTTAAAATATGCATAAATTTCTAATTAGGACAATCTGCTGTTAAAATGTTTATTAAACAATAATGGGAAAAAAAGAGTAGTCAGAAAGACATTAATACAAGTTTTGTTTGCGTAGTCCACTATTAATTTCCCGCGTGCCCGGTAGAGGTCACTAAAGACTCGCGCATCTCAGAAACGGCAGGAGGAAGGGCAGAAAAAAAACTGCTGCCTGTGGGAGAGACGCGGATGCCTGTTCGGGACAGCCATGCAGAGGGCAACCCTGAGCTTTCTGCGTTGCGCGACAAGGAATGCCCGGACACACTGGCTAGCTTCAGCATACAGAAATATAATAGAAGGGCAGAAAACAGAGAGCAACGTCGGCCGATACACGGTGAGAAGCTATGAGGTGCCTTTGATCAGCTTGTAAGAGCTGCAGTTGCAGAGACAGACACACTAGAATCGACTTCCCGATCACCGTGCATGACGGGAACCCGGAAGTGAAGTGATATAGGAAAGCACTTTAATACATAGATGTGGCGGCCATCTTGTAGTGTGGCGTGGTATTTTTTTAAATGGATAAGGACGCGGTTGAATTGTTAACCGTCGGGACATTTCGTTTTTGAAAGTACTTTTCTGTGTTGTAGATTTGATAGTTTCCTATAACAGTCGCACATATTCGAGAATGTATTTTAATATAACAAATGTTGTATATCTACGCTTCGGTGCAGGGTATTTCGTTTCTAAGAAAACCCTTAAACTGTAATGAATGGGATAACCTACCAACCAAAAACGGTGGTTGGGGCAGGTAATCGCTTAAAATGGACAGAAGGAATAGATGAGGTCCCTCGTGTCCCCACCTAAAAAATGTATTTATGTATTTGAGTTTTTGTATTACCTGGTCCCAGTGGGTAGCAGGGCGACTTATAGGTATTACAGAGTCTATGTGGGCGTACTTGCCAACAATGTGACCTAAAAGAGGTGGTAGCATTTGAAAACCACTTATTAACATTTATTACACGACTGAACATAATATCACACGCCCTTCCGCCACAAAAACGCAAATGAAGTCTCTGATAACAGTTGTTACTAGGATACAACTTTGTGACCTGCAAGCACCCTGCCATCTTTCATACACTGATTCAAACTCATAGCTCCAAAGTTTCCCATATTCATGAGTGATGATTAGCTGAGTAATGATGAGCTGTCCTGCTGTTTCATTGAATAATAGAACTGTAGTCCTGGTTAGGTGTCGCCTGCTTGCGAAGTCTTTTGTTTAAAAAAAAAAAGAAGAAAAAAATCTTCAAAGGGACTCACATCCCGCCTCTAAATTTTCTTTAACGTTTATTTGATTGTCTGAATGTCAGTCACTTTATCTTGCCTTTTATTGGTTTGTGTTTGCTTTTCCTGTTCATCTTCTGTTTGTCTTTGTAGACTGTGTGTGCTTTCTACTCTGTGGAGTGTTGGCCAAGTACTCCTTCCTGTTGCCGATTTTCTCCACGTTTCAGATCTACTTTTTTCTTTCGACTTCAGCCAGTTTCCAGCGTTTCTGTCATTCTCAGCAAGAGGTGCTGGTGTTTGAGCTCTGTCCTTTTGTTATTCAGGTCTATTCTTCGTCTCGTCTGCAGTGATTCCTGGCAGTTTATAGAGTTTCAGGGCCATTCACTCTGTCGTCTTCTGAAAGTTTTAAAGCACATGATGAGTTCTCTACTGTTTAAAGAGCCAGGCAGCCAGCCTGTTTTATTCTTTTATGTGTATTTGTAAAATTTGTATGTGGATGCTGTTTGCCATATTTACTTTTTTAAATGTACTTATGGCAAGTTCTTCACGGTTTGCACACTACCGACTGAGTTAGCTCACTGTAGGGTGAGCATTAAGATAGCGTTTAACCATTTTGCTTTGTTCATTAATATTTAGCTGTTAGCGATGTGTGCTCAACACACTAAGGCATCTGAATAAATAAATGGCAGCTTTTCCATTTTAAATTACATGTCATTGGCACTCCGACATTATAGTGCTCTGGTCTGATAACATTTAAGCTTTACTGAGTCATACCCAGGGCCTCTGATTTTTTGCAATTGTGCAGGTGTTGTGATTTTTGAATATTTATAGATTTACCACATTTCACTTTTTAATTCATCCTTTGCCGCATAATATGCAGATTTTTCCACTTTAACAAAATTGTTTCGAGTTCAAACTGTTGAAAAGTTACTAGAAACTGAGCCACATGTCTTGCCGCTTATTCTTTACAAAGCTGGGCTGAGCTCCATTCCGTTACTTATTGCTATATTTGGGTGTTAAAATGGGACTAGTGAGGTGCAGCTAATGTCCAGACTGTTACCAATTTTACAAATAACAAAATAATCACCAAGCTACCTCATCACAATATAGCACACTTTAATCTAACCCATATAATATACTACAATCACTCCACTCCAATCTAACACACTATATAAATGCTTTAAACAAATCTACTCCACTCCCTCCCACTCGAATGCAGTCCACCACAAAACACTGTACCTTACTATAGTACACCACACTACACTTCAATCTACCCAAATCCAACACACTATATCCCATTTTACCTTACTCCACAATACGTCAGTATACCTCACTCTTATCTACCCCAACCTACCCATTCCACTCTAAACTACTCTATCCTATTCCAAATTAGACAGGCTCACCCAAACCTCGCTACACTCAACACCAGACACACTAGTGAAAAACATAATTAAAACATATAATCAAAATAAGTAGATCTCAGATATGCGAAACCTATTGGCTTTGCCAAACTTGTTTTTGTAATGGAATAAACAAGAATACATGTCCCTGAATTAGAAGGGGAAAAACTGGACGGGATCAGATAGTCACATGTGGCCCTGGGACATGTATGAGCAGTGGATTGTACAAACCTTTCTGTTGCACGTCTATCAGCCGCATTAGCTGATTTATCTGCATTGTCCCTAGAGTCTTGCCAGATTCACATAGATCTCAGCAACAGGTGCCTTAACCCTTAACACAGTATGCTGGCAGTGCTGTCACTGACATGCCCCTCCTTTGTCCACTTCTTTCTGAAGTCAGTCTTTCCACCTCCTTCCCCCTATTTGTAGGTTCTCATCTAGATTTGCCACTATGAAAAAAGCTGTAGGAGCGTGTGAGTGCTAGTGGTTATGAGGGCTTTGAAAGGTCCAAGGAACCAGGCTGCATCTGTAAACTAACAGTGTCTGCTCCTTTAAGAGCTCTTTCAAATCCTCCCACTCTGCTCATATGGAAACATCTGGCGCCGGGTTCTCAGGATTTCCCCTCAAAAGCACTCTGTACTGTTGTATTAATGCATACCAAAAAAAGGAGGAGGGGTCAGAATGCATAGAGGAGGAAGGAATATCGAAAGTAGCGGTGGGAGTGAAGGTGGGAATAGAGAGGAAGATCTAGTCAAAGTGGGTGATAGGGTAGGGGGGCGAGGAAGTGGGGGTGGGGTAGAGACAGCCTTGCCAAGTGCCACTCATCACTGGTCAGACAAATGTAAATCATTCCCGAGTTCCCCCACTTGCATCACATTTTCATGCTCTTTTGAGCTCTGCTCCATTTGTCCGCTATGCTCCATTATGTCTTAAAAGTTTGCCATAGAGGTTTCTGGCAGCATTTAGTTAGAGTTTGCAGTCTGACTGGATAACCAGGGTCTAGGAATAGGTCAAGATCGCCATGGCTACACAGTGACGCTCATGTTTGTGTATTTGGTGAGAGATGGTCTGTCTTTGCCCTCTGCAGAGTTCAGTAACACCACTAGCTTTGTAACGCCACTCTGATAGGAAACCCTCCGAGTATCTTGCCTGAAAGTTTGTTCTTACAAGGCAAACAATTAGGTCAGGACGTGTTGCTGAAATGGTAGTCCTTTCATTTTACTCTTGAATGATGTTTTCTGATAGTGGATAGAATGGGATTCCACAGCTAAAATGCATTCACAAAGGAGGGTTGTTTGAGGGAGCTTTTTTCTACAGACAGAGTTTCCTAGCAGTAGGACAGCTGAGCTAACATAGTTGCTGCTGACCACCTGGGATAACCAGTTTCATAGATAGATATCTGGAGCTTCTGTGAGGAGAGATTTGAGGATAAAGCAAGTGAGTTTCAGTCTTCTTAGATTCGATCGAAAGCCAGGTCAGGGATGGTTGAGATATTGTAGTACTTCCTGGTTCCTGAGGCTAGGGCAGCTGCTTTCCAGTTAATGTGTTGCCATAACCTAATCTTGGGAGCACTATGGACTGGGTCACATGTTTAAAATCTTCAACAGGAAGGAACGGTTAATTCCTATGTAGAACTCTAATTTGTAATTGTGCTCCTATTGTTAAAGAGTTTGATATAAGCTTGACTATTGGGATTCTTATCCAATACGGCATCCAGTTATGGAAAGGCGACAGTCCCAGACGTTGACGTTATTCAGCCACTGTTGCACAATGGCTGCGCAAGTGGAAATTCTGTTTTTGTGAGGTTAAATTTTAAGTTTTGAAAAGTAATCTATTGTTAAATAATTTTCAGAATTTTTGTAAGGAAAATGTTGTCCTCCCTGGAAGTTAATTTAAAGTTAAGCTATTAGTCATCTACATACTAAATGTCGGTGACAGTTTTTTTAAAAGAGAGCAGAGGGTTTCTATGCATAGATTGAAGAGGGTGGGTGGAAATATAGAGTCTTGCAGTATGCTTTTTTGGGGAGGTGTGGAGTTGGAACAGGAGTTAGTATTTTTTATGGATCAACATCGGTTGTCAAGGTATCAAGAAAAGCAACGGAATATCACCTCTTTGAACTGCGTTCTCTCCTTCAGAATCTTTAGAAGCGGGAAATAGTTGATCATTTTGAACGCTGTGGTGTAATCCTGGAAAATGAGAAGACAGGAATCTCCTTTGTCCAGGATGAGTAGTGCATCTTTATGTTTTTTTTTTATTTGACACAAGCATTCTGACATTTCAATCAGAAAGGTTTACATTAGGGCAGAGTGATAAATAATATGCTATGTGGTTGTGATACGGGGCATAAACCAGGATAGTAATTAAATCATTAGGGCTTTGGGTGTATAGAATGAGGGTTAGGGACATATTTTTTCAGTGTTGGTAACCTGCTCTCTTGTTGCTGTGGTGCTGATAGAAATAAACTCTTCCATTTTCAGGGAAGGCTTGGACAGAGTGCCTAAATTTCTATTTGAGGAAGTGGAGTTCTGGTTATGTGGATACAAGCACATTGAAGTTAGAAAGGTGATAAGAGTAGAAAAGACGGAAAAGTAGAGGAGTTCTGTCTCAGACCAGTTCAGCTTACAGGACCGGAGGGCCATCCAATGTCAAATTGCAGTAAGTAAATCAGAGATTCATGAGTAGAGGAGGGGAGTGACGGTAGGGAAACAGAAGAATATCAACATGTCCTTAATGCACCGATGGTTGAAGAATCCAAAGGAAGAGATGTCACCAAGTGTGAAAGCCAAGGCACGGAAGATTAGGGGACCTAGTATTGATACTTGGGTACACCGACATGAAGAAGTGTCAGAGGGGCTTTTTTAGAGCCCTATTCTACTGAGAATGAGCAGTCAGTTAGGTAGGATATGAACTATCAATTGGTCACGACATTGGTAGACTGCGGTCCTTTGGACAATGGAGCTCTTCTAAGAACAGCAATGATGTCGGCCGTCACAGCTCTGTCTTAACACTGTCTACCTCTGCTAGGGTGATCACCTGTCAAACAGTAAAACACTAGGCACAGACAGGCAAATCATCTGGACAAAGTGCACATTTTACAGTCTCAATATAAGAACACTAATTGTGCAAAACTTTGGAAATTGTGGAAATGTATGAAAATGAACAGTTAGCACTTAAGTTATATAAGTGTGAGCTTTGTATTCTTTACATGTCTCTCTTGATTGTGTGATACATGTGCTAAGAAGATTCTTCCAGTTAATTGAAGGGAGTCTGCTGCACATATATGCCAACATTTGGGAACAGCTACGAGGGGGATTTGAAAAACAATCTCCTGAAATTTCTTTCCCAATGATTTACATTGAAGTGAAGTAAGTTTTAAGCGCCAGAAGGCTAAAATTAAGGAAAGTATTTGCAAAAAAATCGAGTTCTCTGTCTAAACTCAGAGTGTTGGTATATATGGACACATCAAAGTGGAGCATTCGGTGACTGCAGCAGCAAGTCAACATGATGTCCACCACCAAACTCTGCATCCAATAAAACACAGGATGCACAACCTCCAAATGTGTGAAATACCAATACAGCAGTGTTAGGTACACATTGCGATGTCTAAATTTCAGTGCCCCTAATAGGTCATCATTCCCACACTAGTAGCACAATGGCCCAGTCAGGTACGCATTTCATGGTAGTACTATAATTTCCCAGTGAGGTTCACGTATCCATGCCAAAATTACAGTGACAAATTTATATTCTAATTTCCATGTCCGATTCACAGCGCCTCAGTTCTGTTTATATTGCAATGCCTTGCTCCTATATACTCCCTGCGTGCCCCTTGCCACTGCTGCAAACTGCAGCAACTTCCTGTTATTGACCGCACTTAACACTATCCGACCACAAGGAAGATATTTTTCAAATAACATGCAGACTTTAAGTCTGCACTTAAGTTCCTACAGCCTACCAGGCAGGCAAGCGGACTAGCACACTTTATGCAGCTCCACAGCCAATGAACAATTGGCAAGAGTCCAGCCTGCCACTCCCAGGCCCCTACATATTTCCTGCCACTACCTGAGCATGATTGTGCCTACATGATTGGCTTTGGGCAGTCTAGTGAAAACGCCCTGGCACTGCTGACAGTAATTGCATGCAAAATGTGTCCATGCGTGGAGCAATAATGGGCAATGGCGTCCAGTCTCAAATAATGAACCGTCTGAGAAAGGACCGTTTACGTGGTAACCCTGTGTCACTTCATAACTTCTACACTTCAGACATCTGATTACAGCAACATTTTGCAAAACAAACGCATTTTCAAACTTAGATTATAAGGCATTTGAATTGGTTTTTAGAATAGCGTGAAACCATTTAATAAGGAGCATTCATATAATTGTCCATATGTGTTTTGCTTTCATAATGTAACAGAGGTTTGCCCAAGGTTTTTTATTACTCACAGAAAGGTGTGCCATAGAAAATGTTAATACGTTTTTTCATAAAGCAAAAATGGGACACTGTGAAGTGTCCCATCCTTTCTGAAAGAATTTAGGACGATCGTAGGTCTCTGAATGAATGAGTGGAGAGTGAAAGCTGTTTCCTGCAAATGACTGCTCAGGTAATAGGGGAGAATGATCAAGTAGTGCACTTTGAAGCATTCAGCTTGAAACAGAACACTTTATAAAGAGCACCGCACACTTGGATCTATTCAATACATCACCTAGACATGCCAGTTGTTCTAAACTCATAGAAACCTCTGCATCACAAACACAAGAACACACTAAATAGATCATTGTACGCACATCCTCACACACTTTCACAGAAGACATTTCAAATAGCACCACACATCTCCAACAGAGCGTAACCATGCCACTTATCCAGTGATACCACATGTATAATACAGTTAACCAGTGGGTATTGGATATGATGCGGGTCGGTAGGTATGCATAAGTAATCGATAAAGCCCTTTTTCTCACATTTCTCCAACGTCAAACCATACCCCCGTGGTTCATTGAATAAGACATTTCTACACAATCTAAAAAGTGAGTGAATTAATCTTGTTCTAACTTGTGAAAAACCCTTTTATCTTTTCTACTTTGGAACCTTGATTTTCAGCCTCTACCTGGTACTGTGACACGTGACCCAGTAAAGCAATCTCACCCACTCTAAGCTCTTGTTAAAATTATTTTGAGCTATAACCTTTAGTGCCCACGATTTTAAATATGGTCAGCTATTGTGCAGCTGGGATAAGATGCTGTGTGCAGGCTCCAAAAAAACTTGTGTGTGCATATGGAGGCTGAGTGAGGGAGGCTGTTGTTTGACTCATCATTGCGTCTTCGCACAGGTAGCACTGTGGCAGATGGGGTCATCCTAAATCAATCTGATCGGATCCATTCTATTTGGGATGTAGTGTAATGTGTGATCCTTTTTTGCTGTGCACTATATGTGTAAATAGTGTATTACTTTAATTCCTGATTGGAATGGGTTACAAAAGCCAGAGTTGCTGTCTTGTATGTTTTTCTTCCAAGCATTCAAGTACGAGAACATTTTCTACATATTTTAATTCCTTCATACATTTAATAATTTGATATATTTCCCCGAACCAGCCTTCGTGAGTTTCATGGTGAAGATGCTTTAATTGCATTGCTGCTTCAGCTGGCAAATCAAATGCCCTTGAACACAATGGACCCATCATAGCACTATTAAGTTTTGCCTGGTAAAGGAAAGGAGAAGAGAAGGAATTCCTTTAACTGTTAGAAACACCTCCGTGTGGGTTGGATTGGCACATGAAATAGAGAGGAGAGACATGCCTCTCACTCCAGCCATCGCAGGTTTCTTTAAAGTCTTGGCGTATTACCATGCCCTGTGGAGATTAGCTCAGAGACAGAGATGTGCTTCTGTTTTGCTGCAAGCCACCCTTCCAAATTCTTCCCATAATGCTGTGCAGCATTATGGGACAGCCAGTAGGCTGATCCCAGGTACTTTCAGGGGTGGGGAGATGACCTGGCATTACTGGATTGGGTTGGCAACTCTCATGTTCAAAAACTCTCCACCTCCATTTTTAAAGCCCTGTAAATGGAGGACCAGCTGAGAAGAAAAGCAACACCAGAAGGGACATGTACAAACACTGCTGATGAACTCCTCTCTGGAGCAGGAGGGTCCTCAGTCTGGACTCATATTCCTGGACTGTTGTGGACTCTGTATACAGGTTAGTAGCACCAGCTCCCTAATTTATTCTCCAGCCTACTAGATTGCAGGCTTTCTGGGGATCCTGACAGAAGGTGGCCCCCTTGGACTTCTGTTCAACTGGACCTTCAGTACTGATTGAGGAGTGGGCAGTGCGGTCGCTTGATAGACACAGGGATGCCCGATATAGGGTAAAAGTCCCTGGTGTCAGGGGAGTGCAGGTGAGGAGGGTGATCTCTGTTGGAGGATCCTGTGGTACAGGTATCCGTGAGACTGCACATCAGAAGACTACCATGGCTGGACTAGAGGGCAGGCAGGTCCGGGACCCTACGTCCAAGCTGTAGCTAAAGAGGGGAAAGCAGCATCACCAGAGGTTATAGAAAAGCAACAGAAATCCTCATGCACGCTTGTGGATGTGGGCTAGAAGGCAACAGAAACGTATGCTTGATGGGTGGGGCACACATCCATGGGCCACAGTCTTAGTCGCAGGTGAATGTTTTTTTTCATGATTGCTGCAGGTGCCGTGGTCCAGGGGGTGGGGGGCATGGGCGGGCACCCACAGAAGTGACAAAACATAGCCCTTAGAGATTGGGGAACTAGGAAACCAAATTGCCCGTGTTTTTTGGAAGCCGACGGAATCTGTGTGGGTGTCCCTGTGAAGGAGTGGGGCTGCATGAATACCAAAAGCTTGTCTGGCGCTCACCTACTCTCCGCTCACTCGAAAGAGACCACTTTGTTGCGGGGGAGAAAGGTGTTTCGGAAAAGAGGACAAGTTGACTTCACTCTGAGATGAAAGAAAGCAGTGCTGTCTACAAGACGTTGGAGGTTTCCAGATCACGTGGCATCTGGGCCCCGCCGTGGGTGTGTGCACAGGTGCCCAGGAGGGTAGGGGCACTTGAGTTGAATAGTTTACAGCTGTGCCTGGTACCTCAAAAAGATAATCACGGCCCTGGGGGCGCAGGAGCCCCGTAGAAGACCCTGGGGCTAGCCAGAATTTGCATATTTGCAAGCGCACTCCGAGACACTAAACGCTTTTGGTGTCTGTGTTACTGGGACCACTTGGAGTCAAGGTGAAGGCCCATATTTGCCCCTGCAAAGGAGAAAAGCAACACCCTAAACCTTCAGTGGAAGATAGTAAGTGACCTGGGAGAAGCTAGCTGTAATTTTTTGTGTTCCCAGGGTGAGCTTATCGCCTTGATTGGTTGCTTGACAACATGCTGTAAACAAGAATCAGACATTTTATATGAAGCATTTAATTTTGTTGAAATGTTCGTTTTTGCTGATGAAGCTGTGATAAACCCAATACATCTGGCTTTTTGATAGCACATTATCAGTGTTAAAATGTGTGTGTTTGTGACTAGGCTTATGCTTTAACATGTTTCGCGTATTGTTAAAGGCTGTGGGCCTCCTCTTAACATTGCGAACACCCTTCACAAAGCCTGTAGGCCTGACTTTCAATTATTGCATCTATTTCTGTGGTTTGCTACAGTTACATACTGGTGCATTGTGTTTTCATGGTCTGGTGTGACAATGCAGCTGTAGCCAGACATTTATGTGAGCAGCACCAGAGAGTGTCTTTGGCTCTGCCACATTTTGGGAGCCAGAAGTACATGTTTTGATTGGGCAGAAGTTGAGTGCTGCCACAAAAAAATGCTTGCTCTCCATGCAGCTGTTATCATTTTGTTTATTTATCCAGTTGCCTGAGCTCGAACTTTCAGGGTCATACCCATGACAGTGGAATGCTATTAAAGTGTCTTAGACAACTAGATAATTTATGTTGTTTTTCTCTGGCAACAGCACAGATGGGAGGAGGGCAGCCATTAACCTAGATGAAGTTTCAGGTCGCTTGACAATGCAACTGGCACCTAACATTTTAATCTGTATCAATATTATTCTACAATTTTTTGCTTCCGCAAAAAAATATCTATTTTCATGTTATTTTTTTGTGATGCTTCACATTGCCATACATCTTTTATTTAAAGCCATATCTATTGGCAATGCTAATGATTGTTAGGAGAGGAGTATGCTAGCGCACAGACAGTTCAAGTATCCTTAGAACTAAGGGATGAGGACTGGGTTTTAGGAGGTTTTGTCCACTCTGACCTTTTTTGAGAGTGCAATATTTGCACTTCATTTAGTTTACAAACCTTTACTAGGTGGTGTTTCAATTGCTTTTTTACCTGCTATTATGTAAACATTTGCAATTTTGTTCATTGTATTTAGTTGTGTGTATTAAAGCAATGATTTATTTAATGTCATTTGATGTGTTCCCGAGTTCTGATTTTGTAGCACTCAGTACCACCCTGAGTCAACCTTGGACTCCTCCACCTCGCTACCTTAAAAGTCAAGTGCTAAACCTGATAATTTGCCAACAGTTTGAGGGACACAGTAGGGGCACATGACAGCAGAGATGAACAAACCCTGTTGACATAATCGTAACTTCTGATTACCCTGGGACCTCATAACCCTGATTTCTCACACCGACCATAAAACTATACCAAAGTCAAAAATAATATAACATTTATTGTGGACATCTTAGAGAGACACAACAAGCCTTTCCAAACTGCGAAGAGCCCCATGCTGCCATAGTGATGGCAGACTGTACTCTATGTAGATGCCACCACATCTGTAAACTATTGGTGAATTAAGGCATTAAGCCCCAGACTCCCCTTAAATAGATCAGTATATCTAACAAGAACCCCAAATCATTGTTCATGTGCACTAGCAAGAATATTTACAAGATCTGAAGGAACCTTTGTTTGTGTGACCAGGTTAGAGATAATAATCTGTCAAAACCAAAAAGGCTGTAAAATACCTCTTGTCTTCTACTTTGGAGAAAGCCACTTGCTTTGTAATCATTTCCACCCTCCGACCATGTCAGATGAGCCCCACAGATGTCAATGGAACCACGTGTCGCACACCAGACTTCATCTTCCTTGGAGACTCAGTAGATTGATAGCTTCTATCTTTGAAAACAACTTTACAAACAAACATTTTGATAGGAGGAATAGTGCCCCGTAGAATGCTGTTCATAGAAGAATGTTTTCTACAGACGGGTCAGTACTATGCTGCCTCCAAACACCCATTTGTTCATCCTGTTGACTGCACAAGCTTAGAGCATGTGAGGAGTGGCAGAGAAGGATAAATTGTGTATTGGCTTAATTGTAGACATCAGAAGCTGCCTCTGATTCTCAGCTTACTAGATTGGTCGTATGCTGTGATCCTGATGAAAGCACTTCGTTTCTTTTGCTTGGGTGCAATTTAGTTAGTAGTGTGTACTATACAAGAACAATCTTAAAGTGAAGCAGCACTGCAGTCATAAGACACAAGGATGCGCACAGGAAGGAAACCAGTACAAGCTTTAACAAAGCAATAGGTCTCACCTTTGGGATCTATTGGTTTTAGCAATTATTTTAGCCATGCTGTGCAGCATGTCTAAAGCTAACAAACTAACTTACATAAGGCACTGTGACACAGTGGTCACATCATTTCAAAGGTGCACTGATGTTGCACACCATGATGTCATACCTCCTCACTTGGTTGGTCCCCTACTTCTTTGTTTAGGACTCGTGCTCTGTTAAGCACAAAGACTCTATGCAAATGGCAGATGTTGCACTGAGCAAAAGTGGTTTCACATAAGTAACAGCTATGTTGTAATATATCAATAGTAACACATTGTATTTCTAATAGTAGCAAGTTATCTCTCTCTCTCTCTCTCTCTCTCTCTATATATATATTTATATACATATATATATTATAGTTTAATTATTGGGGGGCGTGGCCAGGCAACATGGCCGGTGGGACGTGCTCCTAGTGAGCTCCCGATCCCCAGCGACATCCTTACCTGATCCTGGGGTGCCCGTCGGATGATTTCGCCCTGCCGGTGGTGCCTGTGGCTTGCTATGGCAGGCGCCTGTCTCCACCTGCCGAAATTCGGCAGAGACGGGTTGCGGCAGTGATCTCAGCGTCGCGCACGCTGACTGTGGGCCACGGCTGTGGCCTGGTGCCGTGATCGGCGTCAGAGGTGTGTCTTCCTCTCCCATGGAGCTCCTGCCAACGTGGGGGCCGGATGGGGGTCCCGCTTACCTGCTGGGGGCCGATTGTCCCCTCCGTTGGTGCTCTGAGGGAGCGAGCTGCTGCGGTGATCGTGGCGTCGTGCCGCGTGGTGCTGGCGGGGCACATCAGAGTGCGGCTGCAGCCTAGTTGTGCGATTGGAGCCGGTGAGGGGTGTGCCCTCCCCCCTGGAGTTTCTGCCTGACTGAGGAGATCGGATGGGGATTCCTGTCTGCTGGCGGCTCGCTTGAGGGGCCGAAAGAGGTGAGACGATCCGGCCTGGATTGGGTCTGCCTTGTGAGCTGGAGCTGAATCCTGAGGGGACTCTGTGGAGAAGGAATTGTGCCTGGTTCTCTGGGCATACCTGGAGGGTGATTGGGCTGCGGTCCTGGAGACTGAGGCTGTAACCCTGCGCAGACCCTGACTGGGGGCTTCTACTTGGAGCCTATGTTCCTTGGTGGTTATTTGGACATATGGGGCTGGAGTTAGGGGCTGCCTGGGTGGCGAGCTTTCATCCCTGACTCGGTGGGGGCTTTCAAGTACTTTGGATCTTCTGTTTGGCTCTGCCGGCCTGGAGGGTGAGCAGACTGCAGCGGCGCTCTCTGTGGACCTTCGCTTATTGGCGCTGGACTACCCCAGTTGTTGCTGGGGTGATTGGGTGCAGGGTGCCCAGGAGGTGGACACTGCCTTGGATGTTGTGAGCTGCAGGTGTCCCTTTCTCATATTGGGTTTAGTCCGGTGGATGCAGGCTGCACGGTGCCTGCCCTGAGATGGGACGGCATCAGAAGACTGATGTGTCGCAGGGCAATACCATGGAACAATATACCACTGCTATGGCTGCGCAGCATCGTATCACGTGGGTGGCTGGCTCGGATGACGGACAGAGTGGGTTGTTGCCTGTGAAGGAACCGTCGCAAGCAGAAATTCTTGCGACGGTTCCTTCCTGACAGAAGGTGGCCCCCTTGGACTTCTGTTCAACTGGACCTTCAGTACTGATTGAGGAGTGGGCAGTGCGGTCGCTTGATAGACACAGGGATGCCCGATATAGGGTAAAAGTCCCTGGTGTCAGGGGAGTGCAGGTGAGGAGGGTGATCTCTGTTGGAGGATCCTGTGGTACAGGTATCAGTGAGACTGCACATCAGAAGACTACCATGGCTGGACTAGAGTACAGGCAGGTCCGGGACCCTACGTCCAAGCTGTAGCTAAAGAGGGGAAAGCAGCTGAGGTTATAGAAAAGCAACAGAAATCCTCATGCACGCTTGTGGATGTGGGCTAGAAGGCAACAGAAACGTATGCTTGATGGGTGGGGCACACATCCATGGGCCACAGTCTTAGTCGCTGGTGAATGTTTTTTTTCATGATTGCTGCAGGTGCCGTGGTTCAGGGGGCGGGGGGTATGGGCGGGCACCCACAGAAGTGACAATACATAGCCCTTAGAGATTGGGGAACTAGGAAACCAAATTGCCCCTGTTTTTTGGAAGCCCACGGAATCTGTGTCGGTGTCCCTGTGAAGGAGTGGGGCTGCATGAATACCAAAAGCTTGTCTGGCGCTCACCTACTCTCCGCTCACTCGAAAGAGACCACTTTGTTGCGGGGGAGAAAGGTGTTTCGGAAAAGAGGACAAGTTGACTTCACTCTCTGAGATGAAAGAAAGCAGTGCTGTCTGCAAGACGTTGGAGGTTTCCAGATCACGTGGCATCTGGGCCCCGCCGTGGGTGTGTGCACAGGTGCCCAGGAGGGTAGGGGCACTTGAGTTGAATAGTTTACAGCTGTGCCTGGTACCTCAAAAAGATAATCACGGCCCTGGGGGCGCAGGGGCCCCGTAGAAGACCCTGGGGCTAGCCAGAATTTGCATATTTGCAAGCGCACTCCGAGACACTAAACGCTTTTGGTGTCTGTGTTACTGGGACCACTTGGAGTCAAGGTGAAGGCCCATATTTGCCCCTGCAAAGGAGAAAAGCAACACCCTAAACCTTCAGTGGAAGATAGTAAGTGACCTGGGAGAAGCTAGCTGTAATTTTTTGTGTTCCCAGGATGAGCTTATCGCCTTGATTGGTTGCTTGACAACATGCTGTAAACAAGAACCAGACATTTTATATGAAGCATTTAATTTTGTTGAAATGTTCGTTTTTGCTGATGAAGCTGTGATAAACCCAATACATCTGGCTTTTTGATAGCACATTATCAGTAATAAAATGTGTGTGTTTGTGACTAGGCTTATGCTTTAACATGTTTCGCCTATTGTTAAAGGCTGTGGGCCTCCTCTTAACATTGCGAACACCCTTCACAAAGCCTGTAGGCCTGACTTTCAATTATTGCATCTATTTCTGTGGTTTGCTACAGTTACATACTGGTGCATTGTGTTTTCATGGTCTGGTGTGACAATGCAGCTGTAGCCAGACATTTATGTGAACAGCACCAGAGAGGGTCTTTGGCTCTGCCACATTTTGGGAGCCAGAAGTACATGTTTTGATTGGGCAGAAGTTGAGTGCTGCCACAAAAAAATGCTTGCTCTCCATGCAGCTGTTATCATTTTGTTTATTTATCCAGCTGCCTGAGCTCGAACTTTCAGGGTCATACCCATGGCAGTGGAATGCTATTAAAGTGTCTTAGACAACTAGATAATTTATGTTGTTTTTCTCTGGCAACAGCACAGATGTGAGGAGGGCAGCCATTAACCTAGATGAAGTTTCAGGTCGGCTTGACAATGCAACTGGCACCTAACATTTTAATCTGTATCAATATTATTCTACAATTTTTTGCTTCCGCAAAAAAATATCTATTTCCATGTTATTTTTTTGTGATGCTTCACATTGCCATACATCTTTTATTTAAAGCCATATCTATTGGCAATGCTAATGCTTGTTAGGAGAGTAGTATGCTAGCGCACAGACAGTTCAAGTATCCTTAGAACTAAGGGATGAGGACTGGGTTTTAGGAGGTTTTGTCCACTCTGACCTTTTTTGAGAGTGCAATATTTGCACTTCATTTAGTTTACAAACCTTTACTAGGTGGTGTTTCAATTGCTTTTTTACCTGCTATTATGTAAACATTTGCAATTTTGTTCATTGTATTTAGTTGTGTGTATTAAAGCAATGATTTATTTAATGTCATTTGATGTGTTCCCGAGTTCTGATTTTGTAGCACTCAGTACCACCCTGAGTCAACCTTGGACTCCTCCACCTCGCTACCCTAAAAGTCAAGTGCTAAACCTGATAATTTGCCAACAGTTTGAGGGACACAGTAGGGGCACATGACAGCAGAGATGAACAAACTCTGTTGACATCATCGTAACTTCTGATTACCCTGGGACCTCATAACCCTGATTTCTCACACCGACCATAAAACTATACCAAAGTCAAAAATAATATAACATTTATTGTGGACATCTTAGAGAGACACAACAAGCCTTTCCAAACTGCAAAGAGCCCCATGCTGCCATAGTGATGGCAGACTGTACTCTATGTAGATGCCACCACATCTGTAAACTATTGGTGAATTAAGGCATTAAGCTCCAGACTCCCCTTAAATAGATCAGTATATCTAACCAGAACCCCAAATCATTGTTCATGTGCACTAGCAAGAATATTTACAAGATCTGAAGGAACCTTTGTTTGTGTGACCAGGTTAGAGATAATAATCTGTCAAAACCAAAAAGGCTGTAAAATACCTCTTGTCTTCTACTTAGGAGAAAGCCACTTGCTTTGTAATCATTTCCACCCTCCGACCATGTCAGATGAGCCCCACAGATGTCAATGGAACCACGTGTCGCACACCAGACTTCATCTTCCTTGGAGACTCAGTAGATTGATAGCTTCTATCTTTGAAAACAACTTTACAAACAAACATTTTGATAGGAGGAATAGTGCCCCGTAGAATGCTGTTCATAGAAGAATGTTTTCTACAGACGGGTCAGTGCTATGCTGCCTCCAAACACCCATTTGTTCATCCTGTTGACTGCACAAGCTTAGAGCATGTGAGGAGTGGCAGAGAAGGATAAATTGTGTATTGGCTTAATTGTAGACATCAGAAGCTGCCTCTGATTCTCAGCTTACTAGATTGGTCGTATGCTGTGATCCTGATGAAAGCACTTCGTTTCTTTTGCTTGGGTGCAATTTAGTTAGTAGTGTGTACTATACAAGAACAATCTTAAAGTGAAGCAGCACTGCAGTCATAAGACACAAGGATGCGCACAGGAAGGAAACCAGTACAAGCTTTAACAAAGCAATAGGTCTCACCTTTGGGATCTATTGGTTTTAGCAATTATTTTAGCCATGCTGTGCAGCATGTCTAAAGCTAACAAACTAACTTACATAAGGCACTGTGACACAGTGGTCACATCATTTCAAAGGTGCACTGATGTTGCACACCATGATGTCATACCTCCTCACTTGGTTGGTCCCCTACTTCTTTTTTTACGACTCGTGCCCTGTTAAGCACAAAGACTATGCAAATGGCAGATGTTGCACTGAGCAAAAGTGGTTTCACATAAGTAACAGCTATGTTGTAATATATCAATAGTAACACATTGTATTGCTAATAGTAGCAAGTTATCTCTCTCTCTCTCTCTCTCTCTATATATATATATATATATATATATATATATATGTGTGTATATATATATATATATATATATATATATATAATAGTTTAATTATTGGGGGGCGTGGCCAGGCAACATGGCCGGTGGGACGTGCTCCTAGTGAGCTCCCGATCCCCAGCGACATCCTTACCTGATCCTGGGGTGCCCGTCGGATGATTTCGCCCTGCCGGTGGTGCCTGTGGCTTGCTATGGCAGGCGCCTGTCTCCACCTGCCAAAATTCGGCGGAGACGGGTTGCGGCAGTGATCTCAGCGTCGCGCAGGCTGACTGTGGGCCACGGCTGTGGCCTGGTGCCGTGATCGGCGTCAGAGGGGTGTCTTCCTCTCCCATGGAGCTCCTGCCGACGTGGGGGCCGGATGGGGGTCCCGCTTACCTGCTGGGGGCCGATTGTCCCCTCCGTTGGTGCTCGGAGGGAGCGAGCTGCTGCGGTGATCGTGGCGTCGTGCCACGTGGTGCAGGCGGGGCACATCAGAGTGCGGCTGCGGCCTAGTTGTGCGATTGGAGGCGGTGAAGGGTGTACCCTCCCCCCTGGAGTTTCTGCCTGACTGAGGAGATCGGATGGGGATTCCTGTCTGCTGGCGGCTCGCTTGAGGGGCCGAAAGAGGTGAGACGATCCGGCCTGGATTGGGTCTGCCTTGTGAGCTGGAGCTGAATCCTGAGGACTCTCTGTGGAGAAGGAAGTGTGCCTGGTTCTCTGGGCATACCTGGAGGGTGATTGGGCTGCGGTCCTGGAGACTGAGGCTGTAATCCTGCGCAGACCCTGACTGGGGGCTTCTACTTGGAGCCTATGTTCCTTGGTGGTTATTTGGACATATGGGGCTGGAGTTAGGGGCTGCCTGGGTGGCGAGCTTTCATCCCTGACTCGGTGGGGGCTTTCAAGTATTTTGGATCTTCTGTTTGGCTCTGCCGGCCTGGAGGGTGAGCAGACTGCAGCGGCGCTCTCTGTGGACCTTCGCTTATCGGCGCTGGACTACCCCAGTTGCTGCTGGGGTGATTGGGTGCAGGGTGCCCAGGAGGTGAACACTGCCTTGGATGTTGTGAGCTGCAGGTGTCCCTTTCTCATATTGGGTTTAGTCCGGTGGATGCAGGCTGCACGGTGCCTGCCCTGAGATGGGACGGCATCAGAAGACTGATGTGTCACAGGGCAATACCATGGAACAATATACCACTGCTATGGCCGCGCAGCAGCGTATCACGTGGGTGGCTGGCTCGGATGACGGACAGAGTGGGTTGTTGCCTGTGAAGGAACCGTCGCAAGCAGAAATTCTTGCAGCCATTCAGGGTTCAAGAGTGGTGCTAGAGGGTAAGATTGAAATGGTGGCAGTTGAGGTGAACCTACTCCAGGCAGACCTCTGAAAGGTTTCGGACAAGGTTAAGGTGGCAGAGGGCTTGATTGTGGAGCTACAGTCTGAGGTGGGAACTCTACGAAAGCAAATGGCGCAGGCTGGCTCTACGGTTGGCAGATTAGAGGCGCGGCTGGAGGATGCTGAAGGTCGCTCCAGGCAAAATAATATTAGACTGCTGGGCTTTCCGGAACGTTCGGAGGTGACTATGGTCGAGGCCTTCGTGGAGAACTGGATCAGGGAGGTGCTACAGCCTGCGGGGGTCTCTCAAGTGTTTTTGGTCGAGAGGGCACATAGAGCTCTTGTGGCGCTGCCTTGGCCTGGTGCGCCTCCCAGGGCCATCATTGCTCGTTTCTTGAATTACAGGGACAGGGACTGTGTTCTGAGGGCAGCTCGGGACTCGGACAAGGCGGTGTTTGAAAATGGGAAGATTTCAATTTATCCTGATTACACCAACAAGGTTCAAAACTTGCGAAATAGTTTTTTGGAGGTGAAGGCGAAGCTCAGCGCAGTGAAGATCAGATATATGCTTTTATATCCGGTGCGTTTGAAGGTACTCTCTGGTGGCAGGACCCATTTCTTTGAACAGCCAGAGGAGGTTTGGAGATGGCTGGAAATGTGGGACAATGCGGCGCTGGGCAAGCCGACTGGTGCTCGTCGAGTGGTGAATCGGGCCTCTGGGGCTGATGGATCTGATTGGCGGAATCGTGAGGGAGAACGGACTGTGGATTCTATGGACCAAGGAGTGGTGGATGTCCCTGCCCCTCGGGTCGAGATACAGCAGGATGGAACAATGGCCGTGGTTCCTGATGAGTCGTTGGCTGGCACTGGCGCAGGGCCGGACTTGGTCTCTTCGGCGACTTCCATGCAGAACTGATTCTCTGTCTCTTGAGCGATCTTCCTGGTGAACTGGTATCTTCTGGGAGTGGCAGCTTCTAGGGGATGATACTGTGTGATGCTATGCTGGGCTCGGAGCTGACTTTCTTGTAGTATGGTCAAGCTGGACATTAATGCTGAGGGGTGGGGGGTGCTGTTCTTTACTGTCTTTTTGAATTGGAGGTTTTTTGGGTGGGCAAGTGTTTTGGATGCCGGGGTGAGGGGTTATCACTCCACAGTTGTGGTAGGCCTTGAATGGGTAGTTGGGGATTAGGCTGTAGCCCTGACAGCATTTCTAGATTGGACCTGCAGTATTATGGTTTGTTTCAATTGTTATGCTGTATGTCCGGTGTGGGGTTGGGTTGTTTGGGTGGTTTAGTTGACACAGTTCACCAATGTTCATTGTTGTGATTACAGTGCAAGTGCTATGGCGTGATGGGCATTGGATACCTCTCTCAGATTAGGGGGGCTTTATGGTGGGTGAGCTGGGAACTCAGTATCAATATGGGTCGCCGACTTAACATAATGACTTGGAACGTCAGGGGTTTGAAGAGTTATACCAAGAGCTATAGGGTCCACTCATTTTTAAAGAGGCAGAAGGTGCAGTTTGCCTGCCTCCAAGAGACACTAATGACGGAGGAGGAGGCGCAGAAGTTATCCAAGAAATGGCGGGGTCAAATGTTTTCCTCCTCCTACGCGAGGGGTGTGACGGTGTGGGTAGCTCCTGGGGTTCCTTTTACCCATACGTATATTGAAGCTGATGTTGAGGGAAGGTATGTTCTTATTGAGGGCATGCTGGATGGTTTACCTGTCATCATTCTTGATACTTATGCACCCAATGTTGATGATCCCTTCTTCTATACCAAAATTCCGGAGATTCTGGGGGGAAGGTGTAAACGGGCCTATTATTTGGGCTGGAGATTATAACTGCATGCTGAATGGCGAATTGGATCGTGACCCCTCGAGGTGTGGTACTAAGCCTCGGATGGTGAGCTCACTTACGGACGTGATGCACCAGTTGGGGCTGTGGGATAGTTGGAGGCAGTTGAATCCGGATGGTAGGAAGTTTACCTGTCATTCTAGAACACATCACACTTATGCCCGGTTAGATAGGTTTCTCCATGGATCTCAGGTTTTGGAGGTCACACAAAAGGGTCGGTTTCTATCTGATCATGCTCCTGTAGTAATGCAATTAGAATGGGGGGCAGCGGGGACTCGTACTGCACATAGTTGGCGACTACCAGCAGAGTTTTTTGCGGATGTCTGGTGCAGAGAGGGCGTGGGTGCAGCTATTACGGATTATAAGGAGTTGAATTGGAACACAGTTGCATCCAGGGGTCTGGAATGGGAGGCCATTAAGGCAATAGTGCGAGGTGTGTGCATTGGGATGATGTGTGGAGCGGGCAGGCGCATGGAAAGTGAGTTGTCTGGACTGGAGGAGAGATTGGGTGCCCTGCAGCGGAGACTCCCGAACAGCAGAGAAGCGGAACAGGAGGAGCTTAGATTACGCAAGGCAGTCAATGATTGCTGGGTTTCCTTGAGTAGGGTTACCCTCAAAGCATACAGGCAGCGACTACACCGTGAAGGGGATAAGGCTGGCAAGCTTTTGGCATGGATTTTGAAGGGGGAGGTGGAGTCCCCCCTATACTGCATATTCGATCACCAAAAGGTGAGACAGTTACGAACCGGGCAGATATCTTGGGGGTGCTGGCAGAACACCTGAGGGCGGTTTCGAGGGCTGGACCGGCTCTGCCGGGAGAAGGTGTTGGGGGTTTCTTGCAGCAGATTTGTCTTTCTAGATTGGATGCGGTGAGTAGAGAGACTTTGGATGCGGTGATTACTGTTGAGGAGCTGAGGGACGCAATTGCAGCGATGTCTAAATCTATGTCTCCTGGTGGCGACGGGTTTCCTATTGAATTGTATCAGATGTTTTTGTTGACTCTGAGGGAGAAGCTTCTGGAAGTGTTTGAGGAATCTTGTGAGTGCGGCAAGTTGCCAGAATCAATGCAACAGGGCATACTCTGTTTGTTGCTTAAGCCGGGAAGGGACCCTGGTGATCCATCGTCGTATCGTCCACTCACGATGCTAAATAGTGATGTAAAGATCCTTTGCAAAGTTCTAGCCTCCCGACTCCGAGGGGTGATTTTGGGACTGGTGCACGAGGACCAGTGTGAGTTTATCACTGGTCGTAACACGTCTTACAATTTGCGTTGTTTGGCACATGTGCTTTACGAGACGGAGGGTGAGAACACTGAGATGGCATTGGTGTCTCTGGATCTTGAGAAGGCCTTCGATACAGTTGAGTGGGGGTATCTGTTGGAAGTAGCGGGGTATGGGGTTTGGTCCTGGTTTCTGTGCCTGGGTGAGGCTATTGTACACTGCTCCTACTGCACGGGTACGAGTTGGGAGGGGAAGCTGTCGGATGCCTGGGTAATAGGTAGGGGTACAAGGCAGGGTTGTCCGTTGTCACCTCTCCTCTTTGCTTTAGCCATGAAACCACTTGCAATATGGCTTCGAGAGAGTATGGCCCCTTGGGGAATCGGGGTCAGGCAGTCCACGCACGTGGTTTCTTTGACTGCAGATGATGCGCTAGTGTTTCTCCAGGACCCTAGTGTCTCGGTGCCCCTCCCACATTTAATAAGGCATGGCCTTGAGGAATGGGGTCCCCGGGGCCAAAATCGGCCCAGGGAGGGGGAAACACTGACCCCTCCCCTTCTCAGTATCAGCTGGGCCCTGGGAGATTGGGTCCATAGGGCAGAAATTGGCCTAGGGAGGGGGGCATGGTTGCCTCCCTCCTTCCCCCCTCCCCCAGCATAAAAATCAAAGGTATTCCCCCCTGGTCCTTGCCCACTCGGGAGACTAAAAAAACAGGCATGAGAAAACACGCTTTAAAAATAAAATACGTTTTTTGTCCCCAGAAGGGTCCCTGTGGAACCCCACCACACTAGACCTAGGGGGTCATGGTAATCCTCCTGTGTTAAACATTTTTCTTGGGATGTCCCAAGATGATTTCAACCCTTCCTAGTTAAAGTGGTAGCTGCCAACTAAGTCGCACCAAGAGATCTGTCGGATCTGCGGAGCCTCCGCGTACCTAGATGTACATAAATTATTTTTTTTAATTACTTAAAAACTACTGAACGGATTTACACCAAATTACAAAAAGCACTCTTTCTGGACCAAGATCTAGCTTTCTGCCAAATTTGGTGTAAGTTCGGGCTGTACTCGTGTTGCATTGGGAAAACGTGTTATGGCCCCCCTTCCATATCCATAGCTTGACGAATCACCCCAAAACTTTCCAGACAGCAGCTTAATTGACTGGCACACTAGTTTTGAAAATTTTGTGAAGAATGTCATACAGCGCTATAGGTATTAGCAAAACAAAAAAAGCTTTTCCTACAGAAACTCGGACACAATTATAACTACTATTGCCGACCGCCAGCAGGTAATTATTGTATATTCATTTTCCCCCCAAAATTGATTATATATGTGTGTGTGCACATAGATAGATAGAAAGATAATACCACAAAAAAAGGAGTGGTAAAGGGCCTCAGTTTATTGCAACGCATTGTGAATGCCAACGAATTGTATTACATGCATGGTAAAGGCATACATGGTACCATTTTACATCCTATTAGAAAAAATAACCTAAGAACAAGATCCTACAGTCATAGATCTTTTATACAGGTACAACTGCTTGATACCCTAACACATAAAGCAAGAAGCTATGAATGGGGTCAATAGCCTTGTTATTTTCCTAGACTTTGAAAAAATCTTAATGCTCATGTCTTATGTTACTGTACACCAGAATAACTCCCACATATCAGGTTTTGGGAACAATATGTCACCAATTCATAAAATGTTCATAATTCTTCACCCAGCCATCGAAATGTTTATAAGAATGTCGCAGAAATCATATTGCTTTGGATATGTTTTAGAAATAAAAGAAAAAAGGCTAAGTAGGTCATATTATGACTGTTATTTGTATGTGCAATATTGTGCCACAAAAATAGAGCAAACATGTTTAATGCCATGCCTTTCCAGCCAGTTGACATGCATCGTCCTTAAGACAGAACATCACAACATGGGATTTCGTCAGGACATAAAGTTTGCTACAACTTTACAAGTAACAATTAAGGTTGCACCGCAAGGTGATTGAACCGCATAATACCACTACAAATTTGGAATCCGCAAACAGTGGACTCACAGATGTAATAAGAAGCACATTTTTATTTTTAAATCATACAGCACAATGCCTGCAGATAGTTGCTTCAGAGTCTTTAGATATATAGCCAGGTAGGTGGTCTGTGTAAGAGAGAAGAATGCACTTACACAGAGATCATCTATCAGCGCTTTCTGTGTGAGTGGCCCGAAAATGTGGCCCTCTTCACTTCAGTGGTTTATCCAGTATTAAAACCAGAGTTATTACATTTGGTTATATCTCGTTACGTACCTGTCCAAAATATTTGAATTGGTTCTCAGAGGATTGAGACAGAAGGAAATTTCAATTGTATTGAGCAAGCAGTAAATGTGAGGCTGTAGTGTTGAATGAGTGTATTACAGCATCCTTCCTACAGGTATCTGTGTCTTCATTACTAAAACAAAAGAGGTATTTATGAACAGAAGAGCCGAAGAATACTGAGGCCACCTTTGCCGTGGTGGCTTGAGGAGCAGTTTCACAGCGGGATGCAATCTGACATGATCTCTTAGACCCACTTCAGGGCCTAACTGATTCAGGAATCACTGAATCAGGAAGGTCTCTGCACTTTTGCATGGCATTCCATCGGGAGGTATACAATAGATGCCAAGCAGGGACTCAAGTACCATTCCCTCTCGAAATTACTACATTTACATATTGTTAAATGTACTATTTTCCCCATAGGCCAGCACCTTTAAGGCTGGTGTATGTATATGCCATTACCCCATTTTGGAATCCTGACAAATCGCTTTACTGCTGTGTAATTCCGGTTCCGTATTTTCGAAACGTCAGGTCCCATTAAACGTTTTTGGCATTCATCACCATGCACACATACTAGATAATGCAATTTTGCACAGGAGTTGCCTCTCTAAAATCCTATAATGTGCTCCTTAGTAGTCAAATGCAGTGGAAAGTGAAATATATTATGTGCTGATGCCATATATAATTGAAACTACTGTTTCAAAAATCTTACACATTTTAAGCATGCGATTTAAACACTGCAATGGGGAAAAAGCATATAATGTTTCAGGTAAATTGCCTCCCTGACAAAAAACAGGAGTGGCTGTGTTAGAAAGCCACAGTAAACAAGCTCTGGGCTTCTGCCAGAGGCAGTAATAAATCTCCTCTCTCCTTAGAGAGTTTGGGGAGAATGATCTCCGTGTGCTGCCAGTTTTTTGCCTGAAAGACATTTAGGCTACTAGAAGTCCAGAGCAATGTGAAGGATAGGATCCGTTTGCTTAGCTTCCATGCAGATAAACGGAGGCACTCTTTTTGCAAAGAGAGAAATCGGGAAACTTCTTCAAACTTGTTTCTGCCCCAATCCCCACATGCTCTGCAGAATTGTCCTAGACCAGACAATTCCTAGTTTAGAGAAGTGCAGTGCCACATGTATGCCGTTATAAAAAGATCTTCATAGCCTAAGAGACCATCATTACGGAACTGCAATGCTACAGTCGCATCACACCACAAACATTGACTCCTTGTCAAAGTGCAGTCACATTTTAAAATTGTGTCTTGTTCACGTGGCCGTATCCCTAGATACTTCCCAAACCATCTGTCCTTTCACCCTGCCAAGTGTCTATGGTCAAGTCCGTCAGTCTAAATCTCTTGTCTGCTAGACCACTCAAATTTCGTTTTCACACATGATCTCTTTGTGTAAAGGGTTCCGCGTTATGGAACAACTACCTTGAGCACTTGAGACTCAAGTCAGATTTTCTGAAGTTTCAAAAGTTCTCATAATTCCCAGTTTCACTCAGCCTGTGACCAAAAACCTATTTGAGGTTAGGGAACTGATGTACAAAGGTATTTTGCAACAACAAAACCTCCAATTCGTAAAATTACACCATTTGAAATCACAAAATACCTTGTTACAATGTACAGATGCCATTTACAGGTCAGAATAATAATATCAACTCATAAATTCTTTATACATTTCCAAAAAGGAGGTGGAGAGAGGGGCATTCTCCTCCTATTTGTGGGTTGCAAAAGGTTCAATCAGTGATTCGTGACTGCAACTGCAGTCACAACCATTGATCATCTACTGGCACTCGAGTTGGGGTGGTAACTGATTCGAAAAGGGGAAGCTGTCCACGTGGGAAAATGTCCCCTTTGAGAATCGTGTAGCATGGCATCAGAGAGAGCAGGCAGTGGGTCAGGAGACAACTGTGTGCTTCCATGAATGACTTCCTAATGTCAACATTTTATTTTAAAATCACCACCCAGCCCTTTAAGTGACGCAGACGTTTTTTAAAAAAATGTTTAGATGCTAGGAATGTAAATGTAGGGATGGGGGTCTAATGTCCTCGATGGCCTCCATCCCTACGTTTGCATCTATAAGTAGAAGGTTGCAAAATAGAACTTGTTTTATGAACGTGGAAGGTGATTTTGTGACCCGCTTTGAATGTGCATTTTAAGATGCAGCCAAATAGTACACGAGTTGCTTCGCAAAATGATGGTCAGGTTGTAAAAAGTCAGCATGCAGTTTATATCCACTATTTGCGACCTACCGAAAAATACATCTTTATGTTTCAGTTTCACTTCCACTGGAACCATTGTGTATAGCAGACCATTTGTCTAGCGCTCTCCTCCTTTTTTACCTTCAAAGCAGTTTGTATGAGCCCATTCTGGTCCCACCTAATGCTTCCTCATCATATACAGCTGCAGCTACTTGGAGACTTACAACCAGTAACATGCACACATTTGCCTTTTCCTCTGAAAAAGAACTATGTATCAATAATATTGAAATCCATTATAGCTGACATTGCTGTAGTGTCCAAGGAGTATTACTCTTCTTTTATGTTCAGCTTCCATGGATGCAGCAGGTACAGTAGTACGGGGCCTAGAGGCCTGAGAGGCCCACTGAACCCTAGTTATTGCAGTATTTCACAGTTCAGACAGCGGTCAGGGTGCCTGATCCCTTCCGTGCACTAGGGCCCATGATATACTTGATACGCCACTGCAAATAAGGTCTTAACTGGTCGTAATTATTTGTGAAGTCATTTGGTGGATCAGTGGGTGAATCTTAGAGATAGCATTTATGATATACAATATAGAACGAAAATCAAAGATTTGTAAAACAAAAAAACAAAAAAAATGTTGCAAGGAGTCATGCACACGTAGTAAAGTTTTAATAAAATTTGTCAAATAACTTGAACCAAAGTTATGTAAATTTTATATGTAAGTAATCTCTTTTAACACCATCCCATTTTGTTGAATAAAGATGCTATTATTTTCTTGGCAAAGGCAAAGAAGGATCTAAAGACATACTGCTCAAATTAGGAAATTTGACATTCACAAAGTCCCCGAAATCGTTGTAGGGTAGAGGATTTCAAAAATGAAGGTTAAACTGAATGTCTTTGTAACTGCTAAACGCAGCTGAAATCTGTGTGTGGAACACTAGAGCCAAACATGCAGGAATCAGCACGAAAACTATGATACCCAAACACTCGCAGTGCCCATTATTCCTTCACCCCCGAATTACTGGGGATGCCCGGTAACAGTAATTGTGGGGTGGGGAAATAACGTGGTTTATTCTAGGGCAGTTGGAATCGAGTCCAAACTGTGCAAATTAGCAAAGACCGTTGAACCTTCTCTGCATATCATCTGTCTGTCAATTTGTCTACAGTGATCCAACCTCCCGACCTTTAGATTGAAGCAATACTCCTTCAACTGCAGAATTCAGGGTGTATGTGTTTGGTCTACATCTTTCACCCAAGTCTGTGATACTGTAGTCTTGTCTTTTATAGACTATGTATTGTGATAAAAATGATTCTGTTTTTTTCTTTATTGGGATTCTAAAATTCAGAACTTGGAGCACCATCAGAATGCGGCACATGTGCATAGTCTCCTAAGAAGCTCCTCAAGGAAAGCAGGAACCTCAAGTATTTCAAGGTAAAGAGCATGTTAATATCCGTAGATCTATTTTTATGTGTATTTGATGTTCACTTTCTCCTTTCTCTCGTGAATCTCACATACACATATAGTGGAAAATGAACACATGCATGGTAAACTTTCAAAGTCATTCATTGCCCTGGTGCAGCAATGCTGGGAATTTACTTCTCTAAAAGCTAGAGGTCTTCTGAAGCAATGATGGTAAGACAGATTTTGACTGTTCGGCAACACTTTAAAAAAAAAAAATTGCCCTTCCTACTGAGGAATGACATTTCTGCACACCAGTGCACCAACATCGCTAACTCAAAATCAAAATTTGAGTTCCTGTTATCTATGAAAATATGTGTGCCGATTATCAACATAACATTTAGGGCCTTTTAGATTTGCATGTTGTTCATATGTAATAGTATTCTTCCCATGTGGAGGAAGGCTTAAAGAGGGGGTAGTGTTAAATACTTATTTTAAACTAGTCTGACCTTCTATAGTTTCCTTTTGTACATGCACATCTACACAGCAGTGTTTGTTAAAAGTATGTTTTGAAGGTCATGTTGCAGCAGGTTGCAAATACCTTTTAATGAAAGACGGCCAAGAAACTGTAGTTTCTTTTATGTAGGTACGTATCCTTAGTTGAATATCTAGTTTTTTGTGTCATCAGTGGTAGCATAAATAAATTGTTTGCACAGTCCACCTTGCCACCGTACCTTTGGCAGCTGTTGCTCCTAATATATGGTGGATCATGTGCCATGATTAATTGCTTACATTTTACAATGTAATAGATAATAACTCTTCTCACAGCTAATGTTTGTATGGCCATTTCAGCGGTTAGTTGTATTCTAAAAGAATGAAGGTAATTGTATTGACTTGAAAAAGTTATAACTATCTTTGGAATGAAAGTTGGATTTGTTCTCTTCAATATTTTATGTTTTGTGAAGTGTTAGTGCTTATAATTCACTAACCTTTCTTAAAAATGTAATCACTAGTAGAAAAGTTGTCTTTGAGGCAAGATATTGTAAAGTTGCCTTATGTGTTAGCTTAAAAGACACTTTCATTAAGCCTGTTAGTATTACCTTTAGGCTCCATTGAGGTGATACAACTCCATGTGGGGATAGAGTGTTTTCGTCCCTCTGGGGGATCATTTAATTACTGTCTCTGTAAAAATTAGTTCTTGTTGGACACTTTTTAGGTCACGGCTCTAGACGGTGCACATGCGCGGTATCAAACTGAGACATGCTGTATCTACATCGAGGTCTTCAGCCCCGCCCACAGGCTTGCCATTGGCTGGCTCCCTCGTCGCTCCATTATGCATTCTCCTCATTTGTCCATTGAACGCATATGTCATGGGTCTTCCAGGGTTTAGCCCTCTCCGAGAGTACCGCCCAGCTACTACTAAACCTAGGCAACGTCCATTTTATGGCCTTGTTTCAGGACTACTTTTAAAAATGTTTGTTTCATGGACCTTGCGAGTGCATATGTTTGACCGGCAATTATCTGTGCCCCCTCTCCCCTTGCTTCTAGGGTGTTTGGTGCCCGGGTGCACCTCCCTCCCTCCCCTTGCCTTGCTCGTGTTTACCCTTTGGGCATTTATTCCTCCCTTGGCGTCCTTCAGCTCACACTGAAAGCATGCCGATCAGTGGCCACAGCATGCAACGCAACAGCTGCTGTTTTCTTCCTCCCCATCACCTCGCATAGGCGATGAAGAGCCCCGTGCTCCCTCTGGGCTATCAAGATAAAGGTTCTCTGGGCTGAAACCACATGATTATATGACCCCACATCGCCTTTAAAATGAGGGCTCTCTCCTGGCTTTTCCTGCTGCATGTTTAATTTGTGTTCAGCTGCTGAGATGCACATTTTTTTGTTCATTCTCAGCACTTCTTACTGAAAACAAGGGCTTGTGCTTTCAGCCGATCCTCACCCCCTCCCCTCCAGCCCCTCTCTCTTGGGGAAAGCAAACAAACAGTAGTGGGCTCCAGTGCAAAGGCTCACCAGTGCCCAGCCATGGCTTATCATCCTCACCTCCTCCCCCACTAGCACCACCTCTCGCTCCCCATTCAACATGTTATCACTCACAATAAGGTGTGAGGCATCTCAGGGAAAGGGATTGCTGTAAAATATCTGTCTGATCAGGGCAGATTAATGAATTGTTGGTTGCTCAATGGGCTGACTCAGAACTTTCAGTTTTGGGATGTAAGTCTTGTGCATTGTACACCCATTCCTGACTTCAACACTTTTGTCATGGCCTGTGTTATCTCTGAAAAAGTCCAGTTTCTGGGAGTTTAGTGTGTGTATTTTATATCAGTGAGTAGTTTGCTGGCGTTGCTTTTCAGCCTGAGCACTGAGTGGCATTAAGGTCTGTCCTGGACCACGTGTGCCGAGAGTGTTGGAAATGTTAATGCATTGTGTATTTAAATTAAACCAGCCCCAGAGCTGTACACAAATGCATTAATATTGCCATTGCCATTGCCAATAGCCCTCGGATTGCCGAGACCTATAGGCTTTGCCAATGCTTGTTGTATATGCCGCTGTGGTTGTCAAGTCCATTCTGAGTGATGCATATCTGTGTCCTGCATCCATCAAGTATGGTACATATAAGAAATTATTGTTTCATTAGGTAATCCCTCTAACTCACTGTTTTTTGTACACCAGTTAACATATCTATGCCACTTTTCTTCTTAGCATTTTCATGTGGATGGCTTCTTTACCTCTTTAATGATAGCCATACATTTATCTGATAAATCCATATGTCCAGACCCTACCATTTCAGTAGCCCCTAGCTGTAAAGTTTGTGTTTCAGGTGAAATATCTTCCCTCACTTGTGGTCTTTATGTGCGGGGATTTTGATAACATTCTAGCTGGACATCTCCTTGGGATGCGATTAGGTTATTTGGCATAGCCACCTGCCACTAGCACTAGTGTAAGTTAGATATTTTGGACTTGTTCAGTACAGCCTGGCTAAGTGGTGTTGAAGAACATACGAATGCAGATTTCCTTTACCAGCCTCTTAAGTGCGGATTCACAGTGGACCGAGGAGTCTTGGCGTTTTGCACATACATGAGTTGCAAATAGATTTAGGTTTGGCTTTCTCCATATGTTGAAAAGTAGATCGTTACCTCGTGGTTTAACTCCCATTCAAGTGTCCTGCTTACTTGCCTGCTTAAACAATCTGCCTGAAAATTGTCTAAACCTAAAATGCATGTGGATTAATGGTATGCTTTTTGCAGTTGGGCATTTTCATATCTCCTGTACTAACTGCGACAGGAGAAAGGAAACATTTCCTCCTTGCTTGTTGGGATAAAACGTTGTTTTATAGTCTGTTAGGATGTGCACAATTTTATTTTGTACTTGTCCCTGTAGGTTTTACAGCTAGAAAGACAATTTTTAATTCCAAATCTCATGTATGTCCTATGTTTCTGACCACTGACCTCTGGTTCTTAGATTGCTTATCAGCGCACCCCAGATCTGATGCGATGCATCTGTTGTTATGATGGCCTGAGAAGTAGGTAATTAAAATTGTCCGGTTGTCATGTTGTCTAATTACCACTATTGTTTGCTACCATTAGCGGCTTAACAAGTACTGAATCGGTCTGCTATGTAAACATGCCTTTGGAATTAGTTGAATACACGCGGTCATTACCTTCAATGGTTTCATTACATTTCTCACTGTCATACACTGTGACGTGGCAGATGGGAATCAATTCTTGCAATACCTTCACCCTCCTCCTGATTGGTTTGGCTACACACATTGTTGAGGTTAATGCTTCCACAGTAGTGTTTCATTATTTCTGGATTTAGTGATTATTTTTTTAATGAATGTGAACCCCAGTTGGAAAAGAGTGTTTACTACTGTCTATGTGATCTTTTGCCTGAAAGCCAGTCTTTGCCTTTACCAGGCAAACGTCCACACAAGGGCGCGTATGACTTATCTATGATGTGCTGCTACTACTGCAAGTGTTTTTGTGAAGACTTTTAGAGCAAAGTTGATGCCAAAGGGTAGAACGTTGAATTGATAATGGACTCTGTTCATTACAAACCCTAGGTATTTGCGATGTGCTAGACGAATTGGTATGTGAAACTATACATCCATGAGGTCGATTGTTGCCAAATAGGCATTCTCTTCCGGTAAGGAAATCACCTCCCGAAGAGTAGTCCTCAAAACTTTACATCATGATAACCCTGTTTACACAGCACAGCACAACCCAGTGTAGGTCTTAGAGTTAAGTCTTACTTTGAATTAAGAGGTATACCGAGTACTCTGGTGTCCAGATCCTGTAACGTCACTTTTCTATTGCTTGCTTCAGGAGTAGTTCTTGGACCTCTCATAGGATCTGTTGTTGCTACGTCCTTTTTGTTGGTGGTTTCTCTATGAACTCTGTATATTGATGTACTTCATTAGATTCAGTACCCATATGTCTGGTATTATAGACCACCATTTTATAAAGTGTATTATTCTACCTATCACTGTTATTAGATGTTGTGAGGAACAGGTTTGAAAATAATTTACTGGCTGATGTGGAGCATGCTGGGGCTTCTCTGCTACCCTGGCCGCTACCTCGAAAAGGTTTGCTTTTGATGGGTTGATTGGTGCCATAATCCTGTGTTTCGAAGGTAAATGACTTGCACCACCTTAAAAACAAATACAGGGTTACTTTCTTTTTTCTCTTGAATCTGCGGAACACTCCCCTCTTTTAAAGGATTACCTATTTTTAGAACCCCATTGCATTTGCTGTGTCACTTTGTTTTTTTAATTTGTTCTAATGAGCTTGTGTTCCAAACAAATTTTCCCCAGTAAAAGCATACCAAACATATTAATCTGCATTTCTGATTTATAGCTGAAAATGCACAGACATGCACGACTGGCACTTATTTCAAACACAAATTAGCAATATACTTTCCTTCTTCAAAAGTAGATTTCCCTCTTTTTTGCACCTCCTCTGGAAGATGTCAACAGCTCCTCTACTTCTTCTCCCTGTTGCTGTGCATATTTAATCAACGAGGCATTAAAACTGCCTATCTACGAATGAATGGTGTCTGCTATTTCAGTTATTTCTCCTACCACATGTAATGGTTTATCTTTTCATGTAGTGGGTCATGATTGGCTGTTGACTGTGCCTTTTTCCTGGATGTAGCAAGTATGAACTCTGTCTCGACATGTGACTTTATGTACTGAGGATTTTCCATTGAGGACCTATATTTTCTCTCAATTCTTGGTGGTACTCTTCTTGCTGTGACTTGTTTTTAGAAACACGTCTTTCCCTTGCTGAGTTATGGTTGGTAAGATAGGAATGTACTGGTGTTTTGTGTGTTTAGGACTCAAGGGATCATTATGACCCCAGCGGTCGGCGTTAATATGGAGGAAAGTACTGCCAAGAGGCTGGCGGTACTCTCCTCCATATTATAACATTGGCGGTTTGGCTGAAGGCAAACTGCCAATGTACCACACCGGCCACCACGGCGGTAATGACCGCCGGGCTAGAGGCTTCAATCTCCAGCCTGGCGAACGTCACTTGCCCGCCTGCGGGATTATGACCCCGCCTATCGACATGGTTTTCGTGGAATCCTTACTGCCATGAACACCATGGCAGTAGACACTATCAGCGACAGGGAATCCCTTCCCTGTCACTGATAAGGTTCTTCCCTGACCCACTCCCCAGGTTTCCCCCCACCCAGCCTTCCTCTCCAAACAACCCCCCTTCATACGTGCCCCTCCCTTCACACATGCACACACGCATACACACACCCATTCCAACATTCATCCACGCATGCATACATTAATTCACACACACATCTGCACACACTTACCTACAAACACGCACACACGCATTCACACAACTCAACATACACGACTCACACCCCCAAACATACACCCATATACAAAAGGCAAAACACACCCGCATTCACACATGCACAGACATACACACACACCCCCAAACACACACACAACACCCTCCTCCCCTTTCGGAGCACCCGACTTACCTATAGTCAGGGGGTCCTTCGGCTGGAGACGGGACAGGGTGCTGCTGCCAGCAGCAGTGCCCACCAGCAGAACACCACCAGGCCGTATTATTCTCATAAGACAGCCGGCGACGGTCTATTGGTGTGGTGCTCCTGCTGGCAGCAGCGCCACCTTACCGGCACCCACCGGCATGGCCACAGCCGGATTTCCGCCATCCTTCTGGTGGAAATCCAGCTGTGGTCATAATCCGGCAGATGGCTGGTAGCCACGGCGACAGTCTTTTGGCGGCCGTTGCCACAGCGGTAGGCGTTTTTTACCGCCGGGGTCATAATAACCCCCTTAATGTCCTAAGTGTGAAACTAGCATTCTCTTTGAGCATTCTTAATTACATTATGATATATTGTCTGGAATTGACCGACTATATTAGAGCTCTACCAATTCCTGCCTTGACATCCTGCCACATTTGTTCTTGTTCCACATTTATTTAAAACTGCAAACCTGGATCCTCAGTATTGTGTGCTAGGTTTATTTCCTCCTCCATTAAGTTTTCTCCTTCTATTTGTTCCTCTTTCGGGAATTGTGATGCAACAGAGGGTGTAATCTTTTCTTTCTGATTTGAGTTTTCAGTATCTTCTCAGCGCCTTTTTATTCATTAAGTCTTCTCAAAACGTTGTTTCTTATTTTGTGGTTTTGGAATCTCATGGTTGAGGGCTTTTTTAATCTTTCCTCCAGAATGTTCTGTTTCTGAGGTTGTTGGTTCTTGGGTTTATTTGGAGCTGGAAGGGAGGATTTGTTTTCTAGTCTATTTATTTCCCTCTCAATATGTTTAAACTTAGATCTGGAGGGATGCATCTTATAAACATTTTACAGAATGTTTTTTGAACATTGATTGTTTTTCCTTGCCTGTCCTTTGTTTTTCCTTCAGAAGCTTCAACTTGCAATCTTTTATGTTTGAGGGTTTTCTTTATATGGCCTCTCCAAAAGTTATTTTTGGACTTAGGATCTTAGGATGTTTTAGCAAGATTCTTTTGAGGAAGTGATTCCTGTGCCTCAACAAGTTCCAAAGAAACAATTACAAAAGTCATATTCTGAATGGTGTTCCCCTGAGCCCCCTCCGATATGTCCTTCTCACCCCCCAAAAAAAGATTTCTTTCATAGACTGAGTTTCTCTAGTTCTCTCTTTAATGCGATGCCCATTTTGGCCCAGTGTGTCAATGTGTCCTTTTCTCTGTGAACCAACATTTTTGGTTTTAAAAAGCTGGCAGCCATTACAGTGCCCAGGGCGTATGGTTTCTTGGGCAGAGCGAACATACACGAACACACACACACACACACACTTGGGTGTTAATAACCAACTTTTGCAGTTCAGACAGAGCTTCACTAATGAGCTCATTACACAAAATGTTGTTGAGGACCCTCAGAGACAACACCTCTCACTGTACACATTCTCCCCAGTTGAAGGCCATCAGGCAAATTCCTGTCTCAACATTCCAGCATGGATAGGCCCCCAGCAGCTGTTCTTCGAATTTCTTGAACTCTCAGTCAACCTATCAGTATTATTTTCCTTGAGCTTTCCTCACACATCTCTGAACCCAGCAACGGAAAACAAGAATCTAAAATGGAACCTCATAGGAAGCATTGCAGGCTTACGGATGACATCTCAGTGAGTCATATTCACACTACCCACTACTTAAACAAGAAAACAATTAAAATTACATACCCCACAATGAGGAGAGTAGTTGAAATTCTACCAAACTGATTTGAAAACAAGGAACTATCAAGTATTTGCAATGCAATATGGCTCACATTTTCTTGAGTTATAGCTATTAGCATTGTAAATTCAGAACTGGACTTTTCTTGCCACATAAATTGGTCAACCCTGTCTCATAATTTCATCTTTTCCTGCCATGTTTTGGTGGTCACTGGCGGCTACTGACATCAGGAATCACAAGCCCTTGAGGAGCGACGAAAAGATGGGTTCACTACTTCGAGTTGTGTAAACATCTGAACGGAAATTGGAAAATACAGCTGGAAAAGCATTTTCTGTTCATTTTAACAGAATGAAAAATTTTGCAAGCGTTTTTGTCTCGCATTTCAACAAAGCTCTAATGAAGTTAACAGTAGCAGAGCAGCTTGAGAAGATTTATGGCTCCAACAAGGGAGATAAACAATGCCCTGTGTGCAATGTCGTGAGTGCTCGCAGGGAGGGGCCCTGGAGAGAGAGACTCGAGATGCAAGGCTAAGCAACGTTCACATCATTGCTTCTAGGTTTAGCTACATTTTACCAGAAAAGGCATATTGTGGCTTACTTGAGCAGTGTCCGTGTGCGTGCTTTTACATTTTTATAATCTAAAACTATGGTTTCTATTCAATGCTGGAGCTTTTTTTTAAAGCCCCCTCAATTGCATATTTGTCTCTAAATATTTCAGACAGGGGAGGAAAAAGCTTGCTATTACCTCCTCACCTCTTTATAAGTAATGGAGGCAAATCACCCTCTGTGAGGATGATGTGCTAGACGTCCAACAAACTTGATCCAAATAATACTTAGAGTTTGTTCAACCTTTCCCCTCTAAACCATACTTGTACATCATAAACTCTACAAGGGGTGTTTAAATGTCCATTCAGCATTTCAGCCGGTGTGTATTCTTTAGTTGGAGTCACCGCAAGATGGTCTTTGAGAGTCTTCTGAACTATAGCTACTTTCGCTGTGCTATCAAGCCCTACTGCCCAAGTCCCTTTCCCAAGAATTAGCATATTAATTTTGCTGCACCTTCACTTAAATCTAAAAATGCATTATAAATCATGGAAATGCTTATATAAATTATTGCTGAGCAATCAAACTATAATAAAGCAAATGTTATACTATGTGCATGCGCAAATAATATTAAGTGCAACATGTGTTCATAAATTACACATGTACACTAAACTAAATATATGAAAACAGGAAGGTTGCGTCAGCAGCCGTCCTTTGAATTTCATGACTTCGCAGTCAGAAGGTCAATATTATTTATTTTATTGTCCTTTGAGCATTCCTCTCGCAAGTCGGGACCCAACAACGGAAAACAAGAATCTAAAATGGAGGAGGCCATGTTTTATTTTTAGGCACAGTGAAAACATGCAGAAACAAAACATTGAAAAGATATGTGGAGGGTTATACCCCATAAGATAGAAACATGTGTTGTCTGTCCTCCTCATACGTCTAACATGTCAATCCCAGTTAGCATTCATAGTTACACAGTTGTAATATTGAAGCATACTGAATTTATCCATGTAAGTGCTCGCTGGGATTGATTTGAACTTATCGACAATACAGTCAACCAGTACAAAGAGATCTAAAAAGAAGTAGTCTAAAGCTAAAAGCAAATAATTCTTCAGATAAAATACTAAACATGATGCTCAAGTATAGTTCCTTCCAAATTCAATAAACACTCCTAAATAATCCTGGTTACAGTCTGGACACTTTGCAGGTGTGGTTTGAAGGGCTTATCACTCCTATGTATAAAGAAAGATCTGAGACTTCAGTGGACTCTGTGCAAACAGAAACATAATGAACATGTTCTACAGACTTATGAACAAAAGACTTCTAAGTAACATTTTACATAGTTGCAAGTAAAATCTCCTATCCAACCACCTATCATAGATCATATCTCCTTGTTAAAGACAGACTGAAAAATATGTATTGACAGCAAACATTAATTGTGGTACCAAGGACTAAACCTCATGTTCATGCAGGTGGGAGTAGAGAAAAACCATATAACATAAAAAAAATAAGTTGCAAGGTGATATCTTCATCAGTGTTGAATAGGGGTGCAACAATAACCAAATGTTGTTCTACCTTTATATCAATAACTTGCCAAAACTGTTTTAGGAATACCAAGCCCAGGTTTTTATACTGAATGGTTTAGAAATAAAATTCTTGTTATATTCAGATGACCCAGTGACCTTAGCGCCCACTCAGGAAGGGCTACCGCTTAACTGCTGGAAGGGAACTGAGCACCAGGGACGGCTCCTTCAAAAATGGCGAATGAGCGTCTCCCCCCTGGCTGAGCTAGCAGCAGAAAAATAAAATGATAGTTCACTATTGTTTTGTTTTTCTACTGCTGGCTCAGCAACATGTTAAGGGACGGGCGGGCTGGGCCACGGGATTGGGGAGGAGGAGAGAGTGCACCTAAGTGTGCATGTGTGTTCACCACAGATTCCCATATGCACGGGTCTGCCGCTGTGGGTACTACCAGGATGCACAGACATGCATTCTGGGCCGGACACAGTCATCTGGGAGACAGCGGGCATAACGGAATAGGAGACCTCTTTGTGGATCAGATCTCGGCCATGTTTGATAGTTTAGTCGACGACTACGTCATATCCCTGGGCACTTTCCTGACATATGCTGCGCTTACACGATACCTCAAGCACTACTGGGACAAAACACAAGGGGAACCGACTCCCTCTGCACTACTGCAGGTACTATTGACTCAGGAGGGTACACAAGGAGCTGTCACTAACATATATAGTGCTGTACGCATGGACAAGGAACAATCCCTTCAGGCGCTCAGAGCTTACTGGGAGTCCGCCTTCCATGTACCGTTTACAGATAAACAATGGTTGCAGGACCCCTCAGTATCGAAGATCCACAAATGCCATACTTAAATATACACAATTCAATTACCTGCATCACACTTACCTCACCCCCAAAATACTGGTGAGTATGTGCCCGGGAGCGGAGGGTATATGCCTGAGGTGTCAATCAAACGACGCTGATTTGTTGCACATGGTATGGACATGCACCCCGTGATCACCTATTGGGAGTCCATAACCGGGATTTTAAACACAATAATAGGGAAGGGGCACATTACATAATACGTATCATGATTCTTGCACAGCAAAATGCAAATGTATTAACAAATTCATTGACCTGGCGTTGGTCCTGGCAAAAACCTGACTAGCAGTGTGCTGGAAATCAAGCAAAGCCCCACCAATCACACTGTGGTTATCTGACCTGCGGACAGGGTTAATCATGGAACAGCAAGTGGCGCATGTGGCAAACCCCGACCAAGATACCAGACTGGCAGAGACTTTTAGAAGAGATCAAAAGACATTCAATCATGCAGGTGAACTGGGTGGGCACATCACACAAGAGACCCAACAGAATATGAAGTAACCCTCTTTCCTCCACCCCATGCCACAGAATTATACATGATATATTGTTCACTCGAACCTCTGACACACACACACTCCAGAGTTTAAGGTTGTAAATATTTGTTGGACAGGCTCTTAAGGGTACAGCATATATATAGGTACGACTGTAGCAACCAGCGCTACAGCAAGCACTAATAATGTGGGAAGTTACGTCATATTTATTACAAGTGTGATGTATATCGCTAATAGACCAATCAATAACAACGTGACTGTAATTTACCTGACATTTGTGCTTCTGCGACAACAATAGCAAATATTATTTACTGTATTATGCACCCTTCTTGTTTCTTAAAACAATAAAGACTTTTTTTATTTTTTTTAAGTGTGCATGTGTGTTTGGCCAGCTGTCTCGGGCCGGCCAAACACACATGCACACTTAAGTTTCTCCAGCCCGGCTGTGTTGAACAGCCAGGCTGGAGAAACTGCACAGGCCCCATAGTTGTGTCTGCGTGGCAGTCCAAGCCACTCAGACCAATCCTGATGCTGCTTTCATGCTCTCTTTAGTAAGAAAGCAGTGCCAGGATTTCTAGGGAGCCTGTGCTGGTGTCCCTGTGAATGCTGGGACACCACATCGAGGGAACAGGAGTGTGAGGCGGCAGGAGACAGTGGCGTCCATCAAGGTAGGTTATTTTGTTTATATTTTATTTTATTTTTACCCCCTGCCCCTCCCCTTTAGATTTGCGGCCGCCGCCACTACTGAGCACAAATTATATGGGCAGTTAAGCAATCCATGTAAAAGCTCTCAGTGAGTGGGGGGTGGTTAGGCACCAGCCAAGACAACCGCCATTTAGCAGAGCTCCGTCCTTAACTCTTAAATCCTCCACGATATCCACCATTAATGCTATCCTTCACCAGAAGCTGTGGTCTGGGTGCAGCTGGAGTAGCAGGGCGACCGTTTGGGGGCTGTCGGGCCCTGTGCGCCGCTATGAATAGTGTGCGTCCTGCGGCCTGGAGGCAGTGGCGGGCCGCGTGGAGTCGGCCCTCAGGATGCAGAGCGCTGGGTCTGTGCCCCTGAATTGCCGGCTGTGGAGCAGCAGCATCGGACGGGGCGGGGCACCTGATGCAGGGACCCGTGAGTGCTGGGCCAGGTTGAGGGTTGGTAGCGACCGTGGCTGGCAGGGCCGAGGACACTTGGTGCCTATCTCCCCCCGCGGCCTAATGGAGTGGACCGCAGCGCTGAGAGACGAGGCGGAGGTGTAGCGGGACGCAGGCGGTGGCCCTTGTTCAGCCGCTCACCGTAGAAGACAAATGGACCAGCACGGGGTGAGTGGGGGGTGGTCTGCTTCCCCCCACATCCACGTTAAAGCAGCTGATATGCCCAGAGATCGGGGACCGGTGTGGGCCCCCTTGTCCGGGAGAGAGAAAGTCCGTGACCTCGCTGAGGTATGACGCAGTACTGGTGAGGGACTCTCATGTGGGAGGGGGGTGCAGCCTGGCCTGCTAAACTTGGGCCTGGGGACACTTGGGGCCCGCGGTTGGGTGAAGCTCTCACTGGGGGTTGCAGATGCCCCCCCCCCCGGCGGGTGTGCCCCTCCAGCATGGTCAGGAACAAAGGGCAGTTCTTGCAACAGATGAAAAACATTTATATATACGCGGTACCAAGACAGACAGGGAGGCCTGTGGTGCCAGACAACACCAAGGGGGGCCAAGACCAGGGCCCCTCAAGTGAACCCTCCCTGGGCGCAATAATGGCTGCCATCCAAGACCTGAGGGGACCTCTGGAACCCAAATTAGATGCGGTGACGGTGGACATTACCCTCCTCCTAGCTTATCTAAAGAAAGTTGTCAAGAAGGTTACAGACGCGGAAACGTACATTGTCCGGTTACAGTCTACATCTAAGAAGCTTGAGGACCAAGTACAATTTCTCAATGCGGAACACGAGAGAATAGTGGCATGCCTGGAGGATCAGGAGGGGAGGGCCCGGAGAAACAATATCAGAGTGGTTGGGGTGCCAGAGGGAGTCGAGTGCCAGTTTGTCCAGCTTTTTCTGGTGACCCTGATCACAGACTCCCTGTGCCCTAAGAGACTATCTAAGTTCTTCACTGTTGAGCAGGTGCACAGGACTCAGGTCCCACCTCCGCAACCAGGAGACCCTCCGAGGACAATCATTGCAAGAATTTTCAACTTTCGGGACAGAGACGGCATCCTACAGGCCACTAGAACCCACAGGGACCTCCAGTATGAAAATGCTACTGTCCGTTTGTTTCTGGACTTCACGCTGAGGGTCCAACAACAGCATCAAAGCTTTCAAGAGGTCAAAAAAGTACTGCGGGAACGTGAACTCAAATACATGATGCTTTTCCGGGCAAGACTGAGGGTAATCGCAGAGGGTAAAACATGGCATTTTGACACTCCGGAGGAGCCTTGGGAGTGGCTGGAGGGGTCCAGCGCTGCAGCCTCATGGATCGCCGGGGTGCTGGAGGAGGACACGGTGGAAGGAAGAGAGTGGTCCCTCCCTCACAACAACAGAAACAAGGACTGGGGACAGCAAGATCATCAACATAATAACTGGTAGCATCTGCCTTGACCCACCGCAGAGTTCGAACATTGGTGGTTCCTGGCTCCAGCTGGGGGCACGGCAAGTTCATCACTTCATTAGAACTGGCAGGAGATACAAAGCTTGTAGTGTACATTGGGGGACTGTTTTGCATTAAATGTTGGCGTAGCAAGTGGCGAAGGCAAAGAACGGTGGCGCTAGCCCACCCACGCAGGAGTTTAAGATGTTCTGGGCGATAGGCGCTCCACTGATTGTCAGTTCAAAGCCTACTATGCGGGGTTGCAGGGTGGGAGTAGTTTTTTGGTTTGGGATTGTTTATTTACAGTTTATTGTTCTACACTGTTTCTATGCTATTGTACAGCTATGTGATGCTGCTCGTAACAAGGTGGCATGGGAGGGACTACAAGAACAGGTGACTGGTGCAGTGACCCGGTTGGATAGGGAAAGGCTCACACATGGCAGGACCGACAGCTCGCACCCTTAGGGTCATGACATCGAATGTGAATGGTTTGGGCAGCCGCATTAAACGAACTATAGTCCTTCAGTACCTGCGCAGACATGGCCTCGACCTTGTCTTGTTACAAGAAACACATCTGAAAGGGAATCATTACAAGGCGCTAGACAGGTTTGGGTACCAGTTGGTAGCTCATGTGAGTTATACAACGGACTCCAGGAGGGTGGGTATCCTTCTAAAAAAATCAGTTCTATTTATCCTGTCACACACCTGGTGGGACACATTGGAGCAGTGTGTGGTGGTCTTGGGAGTGTGGGAGGGACACATTCTCAACATATGTTCAGTGAATGTTCCACCAAGACTGCAGTGGTCTACTCTGGTGGACCTTGGCGACCTGCTGCTTGATCTCCCGTCGGGACTCTTGGTTTTGGGTGGCAATCTGAATCTTGTGACCAAACCAGGGCTAGACAGAATTTCATGTGCAAGGGAGCCCACTGCCTCAACGGCAATGCGGTCCTTTCTGGACTCCTTTGGCCTGGAAGACCTGTGGAGGGAACAGAATCCAGGGAAGACGTAGTTCACTTACTCCTCAGTTCTGGACTATCTATTTACAACATGGTCCTGGGAGGCAGCGCACTACTCTACCATTTCCCTGTAGGGGTCACCATGCTGGGCCCTTCACAGTCCTACTCCCTGCCTCAACTTGACCCTTCGCATCTGAGAGACAAATCATTTGTCGACAAAATGAGGGAGAGGGCTGCCCATTATTTCGAGGAAAATCTAGGATCCGTGGACTCGGAGTGTACTCTGTGGGAAGCCTTTAAAACTGTACTTAGGGGCCACATGCAAGACATGATTGGGGGCAAGAAAAAGGAACAAAACATGCAAGCCACAAACTTTGAGCGGGAAATCGCAGCTCTTGAGGCCCGCTGTGCGGCGGACAGAGGGGCAGAGGGTGGTCTTCTGCACTGGCTACGTCTCAAGCACTATGAGCTGCGTGCTTTGACTGAACAGCATGAACGGGCATACTCACTGGCATCTGAGCATCGACTGTATGAGTTGGGTGACAAAGCCAATAAACTGCTGGCCTGGTTGGACAAAAGGGACCATGAACGATCATGGGTCGGGGGTACAGTCTAAAGATGGAGCCCTATTTGGGTCCAACGAGTCCATAGGGGAGGCCTTTGCCACATATTATGAGGAAGTCTATACCTCGGTGACTCGAATGACCGAGGAGGACTGTGCAGACCTCCTGTGGGACATCCCGCTGCGGGAGCTCTCGGAGGAGGAGAGAGGAGAGTTGGACGCTGAGTTGTCGGAGGAGGAAGTTACCTCTGCATTGCGGGGGCTTCAGTCGAGCAAAGTGGTGGGACCGAATGGACTCCTGATGGAGTTGTTTAAGTGTCTGGGGAGCAAGGTAGCAAAACCTTATGTTGGCCATGTTCCAGGAGGCGAGGGAGGTGGGAGTGTTGCTGCTGGATCAGTGGACCGCAATCATCGTATGGATCGTGAAGGATAGACCCCCTGAGATGTGCGCATCCTATAGGCCCATCTCCCTTCTTAACGCAGAGGTCAAAGTCATGCCGAAGGTCCTGGCAACCAGACTGCGCACGATTGTTACTAAGCTAATCCATACGGATCAGTTGGACTTTATGCCCTCCAGATCCACACGCTTGAACTTGCAGAGACTCTACGGAGTCTTACACATGTTGGATCACCAGAATAGAGAGCAGGAGGTGCTCCTACCCCTCGCTGCTAAAATGGCCTTCGATAGTATGGAGTGGCCTTATATTTTTGTGGCCCTCAGGAGATTTGACGTGGGGCCACGATTCCTGGCCTGATTAGACTGCTTTATCGAAAACCAGTGGCCTGGGTATGAGTCAATGCGACGCTGTCATGGCCCTTTACCTTACACAGGGGCACACGACAGGGGTGTCCACTCTCCTGATCCTATTTGTGCTGGCACTGGAGCCCTTGGCAGAGTGGATTAGGCAAGATCCCCTGATTCGGGGCATCAACGTGGGTGCAGCATGGGAAGAACGTATCTCCCTATACACAGACAATTTTCTGCTATATGTTACCCGACCCCGATGGTCCATCGATAGGATCATGCAGGTCTTTCAAACATTCGGGGACCACTCCGGCTACCAGATTAATTGGGCCAAATCGTTAGTGTTCCCTCTGGCTAAGGCCACATCCCCATCTTGCCCCCAGGTTGTGATGTGCCGATCTCCATGGACGGTTTTAAATACTTGGGGATATATGTAACTAGGAACCAGGAGCGCTTTCTTCAGGAAAACCTGCAGCCCCTGCTTGACAGGTTCCGCAGGGATGTGGCTCATTGGAGGGCGTTACCTCTTTCTTTCATGAGTAGAGCAGCCCTCTACAAGATGAAGACTTTGCCCCACCTTTTATTTGTTTTTTAGAACACCCCTTACAAGATTCCGTCAGAGGTGTTTCACCGATTGGATTGGGACATGAGACTGCTGCTATGGGACGGCGGCTGTTTCCTTGTGGCATTGCTGAAATTTAAACTCTGGATGTATGAGGGTGGACTGGCTATTCCGGACTCTCTTCGCTACTACTGGGCGACACAACTGGTGACTGTTAATGATTGGGCCTTTGCTGACCAGGAGGACCCAGCGTTCTGGGTGGATAGACAGTTGATGGGCAGAGGGGGATATGAGTGGGCCCTCTATGCCCCTGCGACGTTGCGAGCACTGCCTTTGCACACTGCAACGGAGGTGAAGGCGTGGTGTGACGCCACCCGTTTCCTTGGTTGGGGAACTACCTTGACAGGCCAGACTCCACTGTGGTGTAGCAATCTATTGGGGGACCTGAAGACCCTGGGCGGGTTCCACGAGTGGTCTATTTTGAGGATTTAGCATCTGGGGGATGTTTGGAGAGGTCAGGCACTCCTGACGTTTGTAGTCCTTCAGCAAGAATACGCTATGGCTGGAACAGAGCGGTTCAGGTACCTGCAGCTGCGGCATGCGTTTGGTCGATATGTCCTGTAGCATGAGCAGTTGCCTGAAGCAGCTCCCCTGGAGGACCGCCTCTTGACGGAACCTCTGGTGGCACAGGCCGTATCTCTATTGTACAAGAAATTGCTGAACAATTCTCCAGACCCGATGACAGCCTTGGGAGGGTGGGGGCCTACAGATGTTCGGTGTGACCGTTGGTAGGCTGTGTACGGGCAGGTGGAGGGCGCTGGATCATGCTGTACCTGACTATGTGACCAGGGGAATGCTCGATTTACATGTTATACCCTCAATATTCAACATCTGCTGAAATTTGTCTATGAGTAGTATATAAATGATGGGTCTTTTATTGTCGTCTGCTACATTGTACAATGGCTGCTTCGTTGTTTAATAAAAAGATTTTTTTTAAAAGCTCTCAGTGTCCTCATCCTTGTTTAGGGTTGGGTGAGCTTTCACGTGCACAGTTTTTTAACCCAATGTGGGCGCTCAACTGTAATTTGGTTAGCTTCTACAACCCATCCTTTTGACCACTGGCCCTGGCACAATGACGGTTATTTATTTGTATATTTTGGTCAGCCATTGCATGATGGTGCCTAGCCCTGGCATAATGCTGTCTCTGGCATTCTGATGGTAATTCCTGGAATCTTATGAGCTTCTGTCACATGATGTTGCCCACCCTCAGTAAATTGATGAGCATGGAATACTGATTTGCATATTGTGGGCATCCATGGCATGATGAGACTCACCCCTGTATAATACCAGTTTTTGTTTGTCATATTATAGGAGTATAATGGGCATCCATTTTTAGTGCCCACCGCTAGTATAATACTTATATTGGCTCTATGGTGATAATTCCTGGTATATTTCGAGTATCAATGGAATGATGGTGCAGGTCAGAAATTGGGTTAATAATTTGGTTGAGGGTCACCCATACCAACTTAGTCTATCTTTGCCAAAACACATTTCTTAGAGAATCTTTACTCAACCTTTGGTAGATACGGCAGAAGCTACAGACATGTTAAATTCAGGAAGTACCAACAATTTTAAAGTAGAGAAACCAATAGCTTAAAATTCTCAAACCAATTTAGGACAATAAAGCAAAGGTTAATGAACAAAAAGACACCGGAATTATTTCTATTAAAAACAAAAGGAGGTGAAGAATTGCATTTTAAGGCAAAAAGCAACTATAAAAGGTAAAGCGCCTAAAACACAAAGTAAAGAGCCATTGAATAAATCTCCTGATTTAGTCTAAGAAATGAAAGTCAAAATCCTTCAGTGGGGAGGGTCCAAGGCTGAGCGGGCAGAGGCTTCTTTAAGTTAGATGTGTGATTTTTTAGCTCTTCTAGCTGAAGCTGTTAGGTTTGGCACCAAAAGCTCAGAGCGGAACACAGCTGGATTTTGTAGCAGCTGAGATCATTGTGAGGGTTGGATAGATTTGCCACCTTAACCCAATCCCTCTGGTGAGTCCTCTACCCCTTCGCTCTGCAGGGCAGGCTTCAAGCCACTAATTCTGTTTCCAGCCATGTTTCTCGAAGAGTCCATTCCTCTGTGATCAGTTGGACCCTTTTTGAGTCATGAGTCATTCTGCCTCTTGTGTCCCTAGAGCAGGCAAGTAAGAGGCCAGCTACTTGATCCTTGGATAGCAGTCCCAGACCCTGGGTGCCAGCAAGTGTCCAGAGTCCTGTGGTCCTTGAGTCCATGAGCTCTCTTCTTCCAGCAGGTATCAGGAGAAATCTTTCTTCCAGCAGGGCCTTCTTCTTCAGTTGCAGTCGTCACAGATCCAGGAATAGTCTGAGGAGGCGGTAGTGAGTTGCCAGTATTTAGCTGTGCACTGGCCAGTGACTGGAGAATTTTCCGTACCCACTCCTGGCTACTTTCTCATTCATTAAGCCTGAAGATGTTTTTAACAACTAATAACAGCAGTTGTCACTGTGATGGCTACATACTTATACATTGTTCACTCTGGTGGCAGAAGGGGGAAGTTACTTGTACTACACCCACCTCGGACACAACTGTTGGTATGTACTTATCTTATATACTTCATTGATTGATACAAAACACTTCTACCTGAAATGTTGCGTGGCTGGTGTGCCAAATGGACACTGACAAATATAGCTTTTCATATTGCATGTGAATTAGTTGTGTGTTTATCTTTGACTTTGTATTGCAGCGCTCTTGACGAAAGTGCTTATGAAAGGTTGGCAGAAGAAACACTGGATTCCTTGGCCGAGTTCTTTGATGACCTTGCTGATCAGCCATTTACACCAGATGATTATGATGTAGCATTTGGGGTATGTTTTTACAAAGCACTGCCAACAGTTTCCTTACATGTCTTCGTTATAAGACAAGCCACCATGTCTACCGATACTGCTGTGTGGCACTATATATTGTGTGCTTCCTTAAAACTTTACATATATATTCAGGTGACATAATTTATTAGGCATCCACTGGAGACAAGTATTTTTTGTTAATGTGTGCGTTTTATTGGAAATAAAAAAAATATTGTGGTTCTCCCTTGTGCAAGTTATCAAGCCCTGTCTTTAAGTTGGGCCCATACAGCATATAGCTATTTCATTACCTACGTTGATGTTTTGCCATAGCTATCCCAAATCTAACCGCCAACATAAAATCACTAGGAACTTGCTTTCAATTTATGACCTATTTAGGAATATTCAGTACAAAAAAAACAATATTGTTTACTCTGGGGATTCCAAAAGGAGAATGGTGGGAATTCCCAATAGCCATTGCACCTGAGCAGAGCAGCATCGTGGGGGTCAGCCTGGGATTTTGACCAAAATGCGACCCATAAAATCTGCAAACGCAAGGCAGTTGGAGGTTTCGGCGCTATAGCTCGTTGCTGAAGTCCAGTGTCGCCCAGACCCACAGGTGGGCAGAGATGGCTAGCACGGCAGTTCTTCCCCAGTGCATAGTGCAGCTGATCTGCCTGCCCTGATCTGCCTACCACCTCCGCAGCTTGACAGACCTAGGATCATCTCCACAGTGCTATGCTGTGCTCATGAATCATTAAGTGAGTTGTGCTGCCACTCTCCTTCTCTGCCACATTTGTGATGTGTTCTGGATCCTGCGGGCACCCATCTTTCGTCAACCCTGTACTTCTTTGGAAGCTAAGACTGAGATTGGTGTGGTCCCCGTCAAGAGGGGGGTGCCTTTCAGAAGGAAGTGGTAGCGGCTGAAGCAGTTTTGCAGCTTCAGACTATGCTTCTTTAATTTGCCGGGCTCTGTTGTATTCTAACACAGAGGCTCGAGGTTTGAAACACGAATGGCCAGAGCAAGACATTAAGGGCCTGATTCTAACTTTGGAGGACGGTGTTAAACCGTCCCAAAAGTGGCGGATATACCACCTACCGTATTACGAGTTCCATAGGATATAATGGACTCGTAATACGGTAGGTGGTATATCCGCCACTTTTGGGACGGTTTAATACCGTCCTCCAAAGTTAGAATCAGGCCCTCAGTCTCTACCTTTAAAGGAAATATTTCATATGATTCTTTGTTGTTTCTGTTCACCCAGTCATTTGGTCAAAGCTGTATATTGCTAAAAAAAATTAGACCTTTGAAGCCAATTAAGACTATTCATGGCCCTAAACAGCTTAACCTCGAAAACACATGGTTTGATGGTGGACCCCTAAGCTCACACCCACACTCGTGTGGCCTCAGCAACACATATGTGCCTCTCCCTAAACTTTTACATAAACAGATCTGGCAAGATTATATAGCTTATGCCATAGGGAAAACAATACGATTGATATTTCAACTGCCCAAGTTACAGTGCTTCAAAATACATTGATTATCCCCAGTTTAAAGTTTAAACAACTATACTAAAAGAGCAAGGGTAGCAAAATATTTATGCAAATGGGGAGTGCAGATCGCTTGCCTGCACTACGAATGCAGTGGAGAGGTTGGCTATATCATACGGGATAAAGTACACGTGACAGGAGGTGGGGTTGCTAATCTGGCTCCCTCCACATGTACCATATGAAGCCTACAGAATATTAACTCACACAGAAGGGCAATGTGTGCAGTTAAGTGGACATTTGAATGGAAGAGATTTGACAATGATATACACCCCTTATATGGACAATCAATCCTCTTATCTTGAATTGGGCAGACTTGTTGCTTCCTATATGAGATCTTTGGGAGACTTTAACTCCATTTTAAATTGTAATTTGGAATGGTTGCTGGCAAAATCTGCATATAAACAGGGAATAAGGAGATATTTGCAACAAGACATGTTGGCACTGGCACATATACTAGAATACACTATGTGCTGATTGATCATTCAAATGCACAGCAGGTATTGGATATGGCCTACACAGTATAGTCTGATCATTCATTAGTAAAGTTTAAATACTGCTCTCAGAAGCATAGGGTAGTGATAACTCTTTAGAAATTACTGCTATCAGCCATGCAGGATGTAGTGTTCAGGCAGGAAAAGAGAGAGAATAGTGTCTTATTGCAAACAAAATGCAAACAGCATGACACAAGGGAAGTGGAATGGAATCTGATGAAAGTTGTAATATCAGAGTTGACAATGGCGAACACCAACACTAGAAAAAATAAATTCCCAGCAAAGAAAAAGAAATGGATAAAGGGAAGAGACAACAGTGTAGAGACGAAGAAGCACAAAAGGCAGTGTAAGAACTGAAAAAGTTAACTAGATGAACCAATAACATTACATGAGATAAAAGTAGCTATAAATAGCTAAATATTGCCAAGACACCGGGAGTGGATGGTTTACCAGCAGGGTGGTACCAGGCATATGCAGATCTATTGTTGGTGTATCAAGAACCAGTAGATAGGGGGAAATTACCCGAGATCATGAAGGAGGCAGCTATAATAATGCTATTAAAGCTGGGGAAAGACCAACACAATTGCAGATCCTATAGACCACTGTCCATACTCTGCATGGACTACAAGATTCTGGGCAAGAACCTTGCATTGAGACTGAACAGAAAAATTTAGTCCAAGTGTATCAGAACGGTTTTATACTGGTCAGAAGAACAACACTAAATATCAGATGACTGGCCAGCACAATGGAGAGACGAAGCAAAGTGAGCATGAGAGTCCGAGTGAACGACATGAAATTGTATGAGTGGGAATTAGGAAGAGGCACGCTGCAGGGGTGTCCTTTGGCGTCCCTGATCTTTGCACTAGCAATAGAATACCTGGTGTACTGACTGGGTAAATCATTAAATAACTGAGAATTTCAGACCTGCGTGTGAAGGCACCTAGTGTTGCTGTACGCAGATGACCTACTGGAATATCTGACTGACCTTGCTGAATCCTTGAAGATAAGATACTGCCATATGAATTAAATAGATTTTGAAAGTAATAAGATCTGTGGGTCAATAAGCAGAAATCAGTAGTACTCCTAGTGTGAGCTTTAAATTGAATGCCAATGGAACAGCTCCCAGCGACAGCGAAGATGAGCTCCTTCCGATATCTAGGGATCCAGGCGTAAATGTTAGAGGTAGATGGATTGAATGATACCTCAGCAGATTGTTAGCAGGTGTGCAAGGGAAAAATTATTACTGGATTTCTTTGCGTCTGTCAATGACGGGCGGGAAAGCCAATGTTAAAGCGCTAGTGTTGCCCAAATTACTCTGTTTGTTTCAGTATTGCATGCACCCTATCCCAAGTGACCATCTCAAGAAATTAAAATCTGCTGTGATCAATATAGTATGGGGGTAGGTAAAGAAGCAGAGTTAAGATGAAAATATTAGAATTCACATATCACTATCATAAGCTTCATTACATTTTTTAAAAACAATCATAAAAGCGTTGCATACAAAAATATGAACTCAAAAATAAACATGGATACACTTACTATGTTAAAAAGGAAACCGAATGTCAGACATTCAATGAATTTCATTTACGTAAAACGGACTTCAGAAAATGTCCCACATGAAAACAAACCACATTATTCTGAAGCTTGTGTAGGAAATACGAAGCAGAAACCATAACATTTAAGAACTGGTTTTAAAAACGTATTGGCTAGAAATTCATAATATTTGCAAAAGAAAGCAAAATGTTCTAAGGTTTGCATGGAGGGCTCATTGCAGGGCATTTAAAGGCAGTTGCTTAATCAGATTGGCCCAGGAGACAGCAAAGCCGGGATCTTATTATTCCCAGCCGAAATTTAGAAAAGACTGATCTTTCCCAAGAGCTCTTTACCAAAGTCAAATATGGTTCAAGGTTTAATGACATATGGACGATGACATGGTGCCACTGTAGGGGCAGCCTCATCTCCTGCACCCTGGATCTCTTACAGTAACTCATGAAAAGCTTTGTAGCTCGGGAGATATCCACTTTTGTTAACAAGTGGGGAGATTTGAACATTTCAAACCATCCTCTCACTTTGGCGGTAGATTGGACACAGCCAAGGGGCAATGTTACCCTTTTCACAATTCATACAGTCAGTAATAATCTCCCTCAGTTTCTACAGTTGGCTGCTGCATCAGAAAGGAGAATAAACCTCAAATATCCATATATCTTTGCATTGTAACAGTACACAGTCTGACTGAAATATGAACACTTTTTATTCAAGTATTGTAGAATTGTGTGTGAAGGTGAGTGACCCAGGGTAAGAAATGTTGCCGAAAAACAGGCACCTTATTACTGTAAGCTGAGGCGTAATGAATGGCATCATTTTACAAGAATCGTGGTAATGCTGCAGTTATAGTGATGTTTTCCTACAAAATAGAATTAATTGATTGGCTTTGTAACTATATTTTGTTTTAAGTCTGTCCACAAAGCTCAGTCTATCCATTGCTAAAACATTTGATATCGAGTCATGTAAAAATTAGTGGAATCGTTGGTTATTTTTTCTTGTGAAGAGGGTAGGCAAAATGTCTCTATAATTAAAATTATATTATATTTTTCCTGAGGAAATGATTCTTTGATACTTGCCCCCAACAGAGTGGTGTTTTGACCATAAAACTAGGCAGAGATATGGGAACCTACGTCATCAACAAACAGACACCTAACAAACAAATTTGGCTGTCATCTCCAACCAGGTAAAATAAATCTGTTCTGTGCTGTTACTTATTGCAGTAATTAAAAGTGTTTCTAATAGTTTTAGCCTAACTGTTTCCAGTTTCCTCTCATAGTACTGCACCAAAACAGCTATCCTACAGGCGGCAGACAATGCTCTTAAGTGTGCAATTAAAGGAGCTCTCCGCAATATATCTATACCCCAATCGATCCACGGCCTTTGACACTATCAGTCACCATTGCACTTGCAATATAACACTTTCCCTAACTGTTTTTCCTCTATCTTAGCACATACATTGCAATACAATAAACTGATTGCTCAAAATCTCTTCCACCCCCTGTAAAACATCGCTTCCACGATCATAGCTACGCTAGTCAGTCGGTATATGCAGTTCGTTGGCTGGCCCTACTCAGTTGTATCTTAGGGTTTCCTATACATCTAACATCATATACACTTTACATACTGACTCATAACCATTTCACTACCCTATGGAGCGCTGTACCTAAAACCAATTCCCACTAAAACCGAGTTAGTCCTCATTAATGCTTCCTCATCAGCCCCAGTTTGAGAACGTACCCCCATGCCATGCAATCCAATTTATTTTAACCCCTTCTTGCCAAAAGTGTCAAATTTATAGAATTTCAAATTGTCTTCAGCCTCATCTTCAGGAAACTCTTGCTAATAACATCCAAATGATGTGGTGTGAGATCAACTTATTGCATAAGATTGAGCTCTTCCTACCCTAATAATCCTGCTCCACTGTGTAAACCCTGGCCCTCGCATTGACATCCTCAAACTCACTTTCCACAGTGTTGCATCTTCATTTACAGGGCAATGCAAATAAAATCACATTACCCCAAACCTCAGAGACATCCTCTGACTACCTATTGAACTGGAATCACATTCAGATACTTTAGCATCACCTGCACAGCACTACATGGCTAAAAACACGACGAGCCACCAACAGCTGACTCTGGCGCTAATCCCGTCACAAACCAACTAGTCCATTAAATCCCCACAAAGTGGGTGAAACAAAGGCAAGATTTCTCATTCTTGACACTGTCTTTGTGGAATGAAGTTCTCCCTTAGCTCCCGCTCGCCCCCTCTCCTTGAGTTCAAGAAAGAGCTGAAGACTCTCTACACTTATCCATTCACCTCACTCTTCCTGATCGTCTCCCTCATACTTGCTTTCAATCAACTTTAGGGTCCCCCTGCCGTAGTCTTTTCTTGCATTAAATTTCACATCATGCTTATTAGGGATATTGTTCCCTGTATAGTTCTGTCATCCAATGTAAATGCTCCATGTAGTTTTTTTGTAATTTTTGTAAAATATATGGAAAAATGTACGTACTGCTCCATTTCACGTAAGGATGCGCCCTTACAACAATTCTTCTGTGCGCTGCTCTCATAGACTCGTTTCCATAACCTTTACCTGTTGGGTCACGGCTTTGCTTTCTGTATAATAAAACAATCACTGGAGACTTACAAGAAAAGAGACTTTTCTCTGTAGTTTGGCTTGTATCTGGTGCAGACTGACTGGTTAACCAGATACCTACAAATGTTAAATAATAAAGGCTGAAACAGGAGTTTAGATTGAGATAATGTACACAATATAAACAGTTGGCACAGACCAGAAATCAACCACCCTTCCTTATCTATAGAGGGAACAGGAACTAAGGATCCTCTCACCCATGGGCATCCGCAGGGGGGACCACGGGGGAGCACTTCCCCCCCTGCCGGTTTTGGGTACAGCCTGCTGTGCAGGCTCACAGTGCAGCATAACACTAGGGCGGCCATAGTGTTATGACGCTTGCAGTTGTACGGCAGCGCCCCCTGCCAAAAACAGTCAGGGACACCCCCCGTTTTGAAAAAATTTCTGCAGACACCCATGATCTCACCAACACTAAAATATTTAGTTCTACGCAACTTTAGAATTGCAATTTATTCACAGTCTGTCACACTAAACTATTTTCTTAGTCTAGTGTCTTGAGTAACAACTACAACATTTTACATTATATTAAACCAATTTAAGAATAACGTGTAAATTCATGAATTTAATTTGCTGGTGCTCTTAAAGCATGTTTCCTGCCATATTATCCTCCTTTTGTGTGTTTTGTAATTGAACGAAGTCTTCGCAGTTCGCACTAAAGTAACGGAATGTATCAAAGTTTTAAAACTGGTAGTAAATTATGCCCCTTAAAATGCATATACTGCAACCTTAGCCAATGCTCTGTTATTTTACTGTCACATGCACTGTTATTTTACTGTGATATGCACTGCAATTCGTTTATTTTGCCCTCTTTTTGAAATAAGTGTAGCTTTGGGCAACAAAGCAATTTTCACGTTAATAAACCTGCCTGAAAGGACGATCAACGGTCTTTAAAGATGCAAGGCAATTTATTGCTTAATCTTTTAACAGTCTACAACATTCATTAGGTGTATAGGTCATGGCTGATTTATAAATATTGCTGTTCTATTTAGGCAAAGCTTTTTAGATGCAACCAGCGCTAGACCAGTTTCAGGGACTTCACCATATTGTTTAATTTAGCACACCCTTCTTTCTGTTTGAGGAGAATCTAAGTATGATGATCATATATATTGTACCTTCTTTGGAATTTGAACATCTATTGTGTTACATTTAGCATAACTTTTTGTCTATTCAAACTAATTCATGTGATATGCGATTCTGCTTCACATATAATATAGAATATTGCTCCTATTCACGGTTTTGAAAATTCACTTTCATTCTTTCTGCTGTACACTATTTTCGATGCCACGCTATTTTAAACCAAAGTGCTACCTTATATATTACACCAGCCATAATCTTCAAAATATACTTGTATAGTGCTTATGTCTACCCTCAGAAGCTCTTTTGTAACATCATGAACCTTTTTTACAGAGGCCAACAAAAATAATCATAAAATCCAAAATAGTACTGCATGAATGCTCTTCGAATTATCCTGAAAAGGTTATGGCAATCCCGTGTTTAAAAAAAGGACTATATTGGAGGGTGTGTCCGAGTTAGACAAGGTGTTGGCCGCGTTTTAAGAGTGATCCACGACTTCCTCCCAAAATCTGCCATCCTCCTCCATTCCCTGCCACAAGAGTCACCTCGGGGAGCCAGGGGACCCACGAGAGTCTCTGGGGAGGGCTCAACAGCACCAGCAACCCAAAGGGGGACCTGAGAAACCATCTCACGATCAGGCTGGGGTCATGATCCTCCACGTCCCATGAGGCTCAACCAGCGTCTGACAGCAGCGGCACCTAGGATAGACAGGATTGCAGTACAGAGATAACCCAACTGGACCACAGAGGGACTGCAGACCCAGTGGAATCTGCTCACACCAAAGCCACACTAGCCACGGCCATGAAGTGAGAGATTGGTCGGGCCTTGGCAGCATTATCACACTCCATCATTTGCCCATATATATAGCAGGCCAGGGACCCAGTGAGAGACATCCAATTAAACAAGGCCTACTCCAGCCCAGAAAACAATTAGCCACGGAGGCTATGGCCCCCAACAGAATAGGCCCTTCCCCTCCCCCAGCAGGAGATACATGGTGGTAGGCCGCTGGCTGCTCAGGCTACCCTCCTTCTCAAAGATCTCCTGGGGGCAAGCAGCTGGCGGCGGGCACCAACACACCAGATCTATCATTGATTCCGGCCACACCTGCTGTACCTGAGCCTGCCTGCACCACACCCGCATTGGCTGCACGGTCAGAGCCCCCAGATGCATTCTCCAACGGCACTCACGTCCCTTACACATACAGAGAGCTCGCAATGGTGGGCTGCGGACTGCTCATGCTGCCCCTCTCCTCCTCAACGACTTCCTGGGGAAGTAAGCGGGCTGGAGGCAGGGCACAAGTACATCAGACCCACCAAAGGAGAACTCATGCGATACTGAGGACTCCACAGATCTCTGTAGAGAGACTCACAAGACAACCCATAAGCTAGTCACCCTTGCCTGAGCCTCAGGGAATACCGGGATGGTCCTGGACATACCGCATACCAGAGGCTACTATTAACCAGACCCGGAGACCCATCACACTACCAGGTGCCCCACTCTTACCACTAGGGACAGCGTCAGGTGGACCGTTCATTATGGGGAAAGACAAGGGACTGGGCGCCTAGTCTAGAATGGACAGATACACGTTTCCCTTCTCTGGTGCAACTGAACCCCCCAGTGATGCCTCACTTCTGCAGCTCCCCATGGAACCTGGAGATCTGGCAACCATCCTCCAGGTCATCTTGTCCTCACAGAAAGAAGTGGAATCTAAAATAGGACAGGGAAGGTAGGAGTAGACATCTCTGTCCTGCTCCAGGATCTCAAAAATGTGGCATCCAGGGTGACCAATGTCGACCCTTAAAACAAAGGTCTCCACACTGATACCATCTGCCAGTGCCTTTGAGTCTGAAGCAGAAGATACAAAAACAGGTTGCACTTGAATAACTTACCCTTTGTGGGTTTTCCCAGAAGAGACAGAGATTAAGAACCCTGGATTCCTTCCTGGAATCTTGTCACGCGTCCTGGATGTCCCAAGATAGCATATCCAAGTGGTTCACAAGCAAAATGGTGCACCGTTCCCTGAGCCAGCGTCCTCTACCAGGGCCCCATGAGACACCTGATCACCCGAATATTGAATTACAGAGACAAGATCCTCCAAGCGAGAGAGAAAGGAGACCTCCACTATGGATCATCCCGAATTATGAACTTCTAGGGACTATACCCGGGCAGTCCAGCGGCAGCGCAATTCCTGTGAGAAAGTCAAGCAGAAACCTGTGCCCTGAACCTCTGCTATATGGTGATATTCCTGGCATGTCTCCTAGTCTTCTTTTTCAAAAGCGGACCTATTTCTTTGATTTCCCTGAGGCAGAGTGAAAGTGAGTGACGGAGAAGCCTGACTTGTGCAATTCTGGGACACGTCAGGATTGTTCCCCAAGCCTCCATCCTGGGCAGCAGCGGCTGCCCCGCAGTGTTCCTGCAGGCACAGGGCCGGGACTTATAGGAGTGGGAGACAACATACACCCTCTTGTGGTCCCTAGCGCCCCAAGATACCAGAAACCGAGAGACAACTGACACAGATAACCTTCCGCAACAGCTCTCCCTAAGAGCCCAAAATCAAGAAGAGAACCCAGATGCCGACATCTTAGGCTGATAGTTCTGACTACTATGGTTTATCCTGGAACTATATGGTGTGACTAGAAGAATGATTGTGTGATCCTTGGTTGGAGGGACGGTAACGCCAAAGCCTTTTATCTGATTTTTAAGAGTTCTGTTGAAAGGGATGTTTGGGGCGAAACTCGCTTCTGGGGATGAAGTGGAGGGAGTATGTTGGATTTGGGAGGGAGATGCTGCAGTCGGTTTGTTGTTTTAGCCAGTCCTTTTTCCCTTGGCCCTGATGCACAACATGAGCAGCTCGTAAACACCGCCTAATTATAATAATGTGTCATGTGGCTAGTTCCATTGTTTCTTGGGTTTCGGACTGCAACCAAAATATTTATTCAACTGAAGTTTTTCTCGTAGAAAATATAAAGGGTTTTTGTTTTGTTTTGTTTTGTTTTTGTAACAAAGGTTGGTATGTGGTTTTATTACCAAACCATAAGATCCCTTTAGCACGATGTTTAATGCATTTATATACATGAACTAATGTTGTATAAAAGATTAGTTATTCAAATATTGCACCTCCATCCTATAATATAAAATACCTGGCTATATTATAAAGTAAAAAAGCCGCTAAAAGAGTTTCATGTAAAGCAATAACATTTGTTGGTGAATGTTTTGTAAAGTGTCTTGTGAACGCCGTCCACATGAAAAAAATAGCATTTTGTTATCAACATATATAATTTCCCATTTTACATGTACCTGCTGACTCTGAATCTTCACATGTGACTTCTTGGAGTTTCAGTTTAGGATAAGGTAAGGGTTGTGGGGGGAACAGTGTGAGGGTTCAGTTTATATTCATAATGTTCAGTGGGGCTGACAGCACAGTGAGAACCCCTGAAGCTAGTTCTGCTGTTTTCACATTCGCTACTCTCATTGGCCCCTCGTCTGAAACATATTTATACATTGAACTGTGGCAATAACTCGTGTTTGCTGACCTACGCATGCATTAAAACACTGAGTTAATGTCTCCTGCTAATTACATATTATGTCACATTCGCGATGCACGGTTAAAGTCCGCAGAGCTGTGTTGTGCTCTGGCAAATGTGAAGAGAGTGCATTGCCAGTGTGTGGTGCCAGCAGTGCTTCTTCGTTAGGCTTTGTCAAACTGCATTTCACAGCATCAGTAAGTTGATAACAGTTTAGATTCTGGACACTTAGCTCTGAATTAGCGTTATTTTTTTTACACTAATTCAGCGCAAACCTATCTCCATATTTATACTTTGGCGCTAGACACGTCTAGCGCCAAAGTTATGGAGTTAACGTTGTTTTCTGGACGTGAAAACCTACCTTGCGTCAATGAGATGCAAGGTAGGCGTTCCCATCCAGAAGAGGATGATATGGCCTTTGCGCCATACTTATCCCCCGTGCTAAAATCCAGCACGGGGGATGGGGCCCTTAAATAATGGCACTGAGCTTGCTTAGAGCTATTATTTAACGCCTGGGTATGGGCAGGCATAAGGGGACCTGTAGGCATATTTCCATGGTCAGAGACCATGGAAAGTGCCCACAGGTGCCCTTCTCTGGCCCCAGGGACACCCCCATCCACACCAGAAGAACATCACAGGATGGGGGACCCATCCCAGGTAAGTCCCAGTAAGTATTTTTATTTTCTTTATTTTTTCCCGCTCGGGGGCCCTGACTTGGGACCCCCTGCACGGTGCTGGCCCCAATGGCCATGCCTATGGCACATTTGTCCCCTGGGCATGGCCATTGGGCTTGTGAGCATGGCTCCTGTCTTTACTAAGACAGGAGCCATGTCCATGGGTGTTGTGCGCCAGAAAATGGGGTACACTGCTTAGAGGCATTTTTCTGCCTCTAAACAGTGTAGCGCCATATTTCTGCGCACAAGCTCCGGTTTCCCCTACGCCTCCCCCGCCTGTTAGCGTTCTTTCCAAGGACGCTAACAGGGCATTAGCGCCAGCTAGCGCCATTCCATAAATATGGCACCCGGCCGGCGTCTTGGAATGGCGAAAGCCAGCACTATACTTTTTCATGCAAAACTGCGATAACGCAGTTTTGCGTGAAAAAGTATAAATCTGGCCCTTAATATATTGAACAATCTATTGAGCTGAATTGGCAGTGTTAGTTGATGCTCTGGGCTGTGTGTGTGGCAGACTACAGATTATTAATCTCTTTGACTGGAAACCCAAAGAAATGGCATAAAATAAAATTGGATAGATGATGTCTCTGGAGAATACGCCATGCAAATTGCAAGAAATTACCAGCTCTACCATTTGTTTTACACAAATATATTTTATAGCTAAATGTACAATAATTCTGAAGTTGTGTAGTGACAGACTAAATGTGCGTAATGAGAACCAAAGGCTAGGCTGAGTGCGAAGCACGGCCCCTTAAGCCCGAACTCTGGGTCTGAAATGGCGAAATCCCACCACAAGAACCTGTGAGAGTAGCTTGAGGGAAATCTGCCTGTATGCACAAGTGGCGTGAAGAGGAGGTTTATGGCGAAAATGGGCACCGATTCTGTGAATTGATTTTCATATATTTCTGATATTTAAACTCAGGAACCAACATAAGTTGCCTTTGACCTAATTGTGGGTGAAAGCGGAGCTAAACCAAAAGCCTTACTTGGTCCCTCATTCCAAGTGGGCTCAGTCTGGTAAAACCTGGAGGTAAAACTGCCCTGGTAAATTTTCTTACCAGACTTTGGATTTTACCTCCAAATTCTTAGTTCGTCAGATGATAATGAGGAATAATTTGCATTTTTGTTTTTAACACAGAAAGAAAATGTTTTTCTTTTATCCAGACCGTTTTCTCCGTGCAGCTTTCACCTGCAAATACGTGTTGAAATTTGCATGGGTGTAAATTGCAGGTCAGTGCAAAATTATTGCATAACTTGGAATGTGGAATTGAGGACTTACACCCTTTGCGCAGTTTGCCTTTTTCTAACACACAGTGGCGTAAAAAAGGCTCCCGCAAGCCCCTCAGTGCAGGGAGGGCCCAAGCTCAAGGGGGCCACCTCAGCACAGCACCCTGGCCTGACGGCTCCTGAGTGAGTCCAAAGCAGGGGGCATCTATGTTCTTTGCAGGTGCCCCCCCCCCCCCTCAAGTTTCGTTATGCCACTGCCAACACACTCAGAATGAGGGGCAGCATGCCTATGGAAAAGCTGTTGTAAATCAAAGTCAAGTAATTTAAAGTGGTCTTTCTCCCTCCTTTGTAGGTCAAAGCATACTAGCATCGCATACGCTGTCTGAGACATACTGCTACCTTATGGTGGGCTCATACCCCACCCATAGCTTATGATTGGTTGGGTTTATTGTCACTCCCATTCGCTATCTATGATGCTGCACAGCATGGCTAAACAACATTGGCATAGCCAATAGATCCAACACCCAGTTGGTTTTGCCAATATTTGGTTTGTCAATACCACCTGAGCTTGCATATCTTTTATCTTCCCTCCCCTAGTTTATCAACAAGTGGTTAAATGATACTGTTTATCATCACACTGCTCTTCGCAGTGCTTATCGCATACCATTGGTGTTGATGCAATTCATCTCCAAGCTTTAGACTACCTCATTCTGAAAACTAAAGTTAAATGATTTGTCCATTGGTTGCGCCCTCTGCTGAAGGATATTAGTTTCTTCCCCGAGTTACAGATGCCATCTGAAAGCAAGGGCAAATGCTGAAGTCAGTGGCACTCAGCAGCCAATGATGCCCTGCAGCAGAACGGAAATAGTGCTGTTTGTGGACCACTTTTCCTAAACGCCCCCACGCTTTCTTATTGTACGTCTCTTCATCCCTGCACTGCAATCCCTCCCTGCTTCACTAGTCGCCTTCACCACTGTTTTCCTTGACCCTATCCCCTTTCTTGACCCTCCACATCCAGCAGTTCATTCATGTCCTGCTCTAGAACACTGCTTCATGCCCCTCTCCAGTTTTGCTCTTGGATATGCTCCTTCTCTTCTGCTTCCATCCTTCTTCCTGAATCTTGCACTTCCTCGCTTCTCCACCCATCCCACCCAGGCTGCTGTCTCCCACCATCCTGCTTCCTTTGTGTCACCTCAGCCACTCCTACTTTCTTGACTCAAATAATGATTGCCTTCTATGCCCCCTGGTTGGCTGAGCAGCTTTGCCTCTGGTCCTAATCCAGCTTGTATGTCAGTGTTAATGATTATAATACGCTTGATAACTCACATATAGCATAGTCGTGCCTTTCAGTTGTCTGCTACCTGTAGTTAAATTTTAACTGCTAAGGCCGGATGTCTTTATTTTACAACTTTTGGAGCTTTATCAAATGTTTTCATACTGCAGAACTTGAAGTTCTCTGAATTATATGATTCTGATAAGTAGACATGCTTTGTTGCTCATGCTCTACATGTTCTCTTTCTAGCGGACCCAAGCGCTATGACTGGACTGGAAAGAACTGGGTGTATGCACACGATGGGGTTCCCCTCCATGACCTGTTGGCTAAAGAACTATCTACAGCACTGAAGTGCCACTTAGACCTATCCTCTTTGGTTTATTCAGGCAAAGAGAAGACTTGAAGAGGCACCATATTCAAGAATCCTTTTTAATTCCCTTGACATATGACATTGCTCATCTTTAGAAACTCTGTGAAGCAGACCAACATATGTCCTCCCTAAGCTGTTATGTTGGGTTGCTTGGTTGTAATATAATGTCAAGAAGATTTGGTTCTCAAATGTGACTGTTATCTTATTTTGGGGTTTTGGTTACGAAAAGGTAGAGTACTGTTTTCTGTTAATACAATTTTTTTTCTTGTGCCACAAATGCACAATTATTAATGTATATGCTGCAAATTGTAGGACTGATATTGTTGCATTAAAGAAGAACTACCTGTGAGCACTTCTCTGACCCTGGTGCAGTGAGTAATTACACCGCAATATGGTGTTCCACGTCCGCCGGTACTATTGTTGTCAAATGGAATAACTGAGTTACTGCGTTCAATCACTAGCTAGCTTGAGCAGTTGTACATCCAGGTAGGTGGCAGTATGTTTTGGACTCTGGTACAGTTTAACAAAATTTTCACCCTCTATAAAAATACATTCTAGGCTGGGCTCTACTCAGAAAATAAGGTGTCTTCACAAATAGGAAGTGCGCAGTGCTAAAAAAGAAGTAGAACGCAAAAAAAACAGAACTCCCCAGAGCCTTTTCAAGTTGATATATGACCCCAAACTCTCATATAATGCTTGCACCATAATTAATTATAATCAAATTAACACTGTGGTCTATGCGCACTTATCCTTTGGGCCAGAGACTACCAGTTCTCTGCACTCTCTGGAGACTTTTAACCCTCCATTCTTTCCTATACACTACGGGCATATTTATGAGAAAGTGCCGCATTGGTCCGGGTGCGCCACTTATGTTGCGTCGCCCTTGCCCCACCTAACGACACCATGGTTGCGCTGTATTTACAATATGGCGCACCATGGTGGTCGTTACCACAGCAACATCAGAATTTTTTACGCTGTTGTGGCGCTTTGCTGCACTAGCGTCAAAGGGTGAAAAATCTAGTAAATTTCACTGCACCATTTTTTTGGGCCTCCGTGCTTCGGAACGCCCCCTTGAAGACATCATTCCTGTGGCAGGCATAATGTGACACACAGGGTTGCAAAGTGGCACAATGTATGCATTGCACCACTTTGTAAATCTGGTGCGGGGGAAGGACACTTTAGCACCTCCTTCGCATTAAAAAATGACCCTAATGCGGTGCCGAGGCAGCGCAAGGGACATGCAAATATACCCCTATGTTTCTCAATAACTTAATGTTGTTAATGTACCACGTGTGGTATAATATGTCAGCCCTTTGTTCTGGTTTCTCAGTAGCTCTGCTTGCTTTTATCCAAGCTGAAGAGAATTACGTTAATATGCTCAAGAAGAGGGGGGCATGGCTACGAAAGCCAAGATGTCGGACGCGAATTCCGAGTGCTCCGACCGGGCCTTACAATTATCCGCAATAACGGAGCCCCGCCAGAGCGAAGCCGGCGCCTGAGAAGTGACGCAACACCGCTAGAGATAGCGGTGCCGCATAGGGAGGATCTGCCTGACTCAAGGCGATCGGGAGCCAGAAGCCCCGCCTCACCCGGGGCCTCCCGAACGAGCCATAAGCTGGGACGCAGGACGGCTGTACTCGCTTGACCGAGAGGAGGAGGTGACGCCCGCCTGCCGCGGGCGTAACAAGCAGAGCGGGAGGAGTGAGCCCCCTCCGAGCGTGTGGAGCGCTGACGGCTCTCCCCCCGGGGGCTCAAATAGGCTGGGACGCGGGACGGCTGTCCTCGCTTGACTGAGCGGAGGAGGTGACGCCCGCCTGCTGCGGACATAACAAGCAGAGCGGGAGGAAAGAGCCCGCTCCGAGCGTGTGGAGCGCTGACGGCTCTCCCCCTTGGGGCGCGGCCGATCGCCGGGGCTGCCAGCACGTGGTCCAGCGTGGAGCAACCGCTCGACCCTGACGTCCCTGCGCCTCTGCATGTGATGGGCCTGGGGCCCGGTGGACAAAACAGTGCTACAGAGGTGGGAGCCACCCACCGGCTGGGGGCCCCCTGAAGTTGAGAGAGGGGGCCCAACACAGAGAAACCTGGGCAGGGAAGGAGCCAGTGGAAGCCGATGGTGAGGAACTTAATCCGCATGGAGCAGGAAGAACCAAGGTGAGCGAAGCCCCAGCCAGAGCCCTGGAAGGGTGGAGCGCCTAGGGCCACAACTGAGGAAAAAGGCAGCAGCAGAGGGCAGGAAAGATAGGGAACTAGGAGGACTCCTCGAAGCCCCGCGCCCAGAGAAGCAGCGGTCACGCGCAGGAGGGACGCGGCGGCGTTGAGAGAGCAAAAGAGAGACAGTACTGGACCCCTGTATACTGGTAGGCAACCCACGAACACCCCCGAGATCGGGGTGGAGAACACGGCTCCACCCACGGTGGGAAAGGCCAGTCGGCTCCTACCCCACAAGCAAAAGAGCCGGGGGAGCAGGAGCCGGTGAGAGCCCGACAGAGGGCGGACGGCCCTGGGAAGCATTCCGTGCATTGAGGAGTGGCACCACATACACACAAACAATCCCGGTGAGGTGGGTGTAGATAGCAGTGGAAGCATACGGAAGACCGAGGAACAAGTGATACCCAATCATTAACAGCTGGCTGAGGCAGTGAGCTGGAACATGATCTTGCAGGGCTGATGACATCAAAAAGCCGCCGCGGAGGGAAAAAAATGGAGCGCCAAGCACTTGATGGCAATAAAGGTGGAGATAAGCATGAGCCAGCACAATTTACGATGCAGGAAAAATTTGACAAAATCCTAGGAGCGATAGAAGACACAAAAACCACACTGCAACGCAACATCAATCAGGTCGCAGTAGAAGTGGGTCTCCTCCGAGCAGACCACCAAAAGCTAGCAGACAGGGTCAAAGACACAGAGGCGACCCTGATAGATATAACCCCGAGACAAAAGGATTTGGAATCCACTGTACTGCACTTAACAGAGAGAATAACAAGATTGGAGCAGAGAGCAAAAGATGCAGAGGGGCAAAGCTGAAGGAACAATGTGCGAGTGGTGGGGCTGCCAGAGGGAACAGAGGGCACAAATATGGTGGCATACCTGGAGAAGTGGATGAGGGAGACAGTGGCTCCAGAACACCTGATGCCGTTCTTTGCGCTGGAGAGAGCACACCGAGTCCCCGCAAGACCGCCGGTACCCGGTAGACCGCCAAGGGTGGTGATAGCACGCCTGCTGCATTACAGAGACAGGGACATACTGCTCCAGAGGGCTAGGGAAATGGGTCCTCACAGAGTAGGCAACGGAGAAGTGACCCTCTTCCCAGACTTTACCTTTGAGGTTCAAACCAGGAGTGCCTCCTTTATGGCAGTAAAGAGGGCATTGAGAGAAGAGGGAATCCTGTACTCACTCCTCTTCCCGGCCAAACTGAAGGTGTTGATCGATGGTAGCGCCATGTTTTTTCCTAACCCAGAGGAAGCTTGGGAATGGCTGGAGGCTCGAGGAGGTGGCGGAAAGCAGACCGAGGGCCCAGGCCATGATCCCCCCTACCCCGCCGGAGGGGGGAGGAGGAGGATGGGACGCAGTTCCCGCACACGAGCTGGGCCATCACAGACTCAGAAAGACCTGAGTAAAAAAGAGGCCCTAAGGGCAGCAGCCTCAATGAGCAAAGAAACCTCACCGAAGAGAAACGTTGACAACGACTCGGACGGCACAGCGGCATCATCAGCAGAGAGCACCTGTGGCTCGGAGAACCAATCGAAAGTGACGCCGCAGACGGCGGACGAATTGGGGTGATCATGGCACTGTTGAACACCAAGGTGGGGCACGCCGACCAGAAGTAAGGTCCCAATGGACTCTATACCAACCCCCAACAGGCTTCTCGCCTATTCAGCAGAACGGCGAGAACTAGACGTATTTGTTGTATCACGTTGCTCGTTTGCACGTTTTTCTGGGCACCCTACAGTTAGGGAGGGGCCCTGGGGTGGTGGAGTTGGGGTTACGTAAGTTTGGAACTAGTAGGTGCATAAATGGAAAAGGTCATATACATGTGGGTCGTCGGAATATACAATGGGGAAGAGAGATCACTAGGAGGGGGTGGGACCAGCATCCCTCACAAGACATACCCAGATGGCAGCCTTTTGACATGGAACGTACGGGGAATGGGGTCACCTGTAAAAAGGCACAAAGTATTGGCCCACTTGAAATGAAGAGGCATACATGTAGCAATGCTCCAAGAAACCCACCTGACAACGAACGAGGTAGAAAAGTTGAAACGCAGATGACTCCAGGGGTGCGCTAATTTGGATCCGTGCCGGCATGCCATTTGAGGCGAGATCCATAGAAGTAGACCAGGAGGGCAGATTTGTAGTAGTAGAGGGAAGGCTACATGGGACCCCAATAGTGTTGGGAAGTGTTTATGCCCCCAACCAAGATCAAGCGCCTTTTTTGCAGCATCTCTCGAGTCGCATCACCCATCAACAACATGGGGAATTACTAATAGGGGGAGACTTTAATAGTGTCATGGACGTAGACTTGGACCGCTCTTCACCCCCCCTACAGGGAGCAGCGACACACAAAACAGCAAAGAAAGTAAGAGAGTGGGTGGAAGCATGGGGAATGGTGGACATCTGGCGAGAACAACACCCAAACGAGAAGGACTATTCCTTTTATTCTGTACTACACCAGTTACACACTAGAATCGACAGGGTAGTATGTACTCCCGGGATAGCGAGAGGTATGTTTTATACTGAATACCTGGGACGAACCATATCAGACCATAACCTGTTACTGGTGAGGTGGAGAGTGGATGGGGATAGGCCCCCCATACCGCTATGGAGACTCTCACCAACAGCACTGGAAGATCAGACATTCAGAGAGACTCTTAGATCTCACCTAGCAGACCAAATTAACATAACCAAGGGGTCAACATCCTCCAGGTACCTGGAATGGGAAGCACTAAAAGTGGAGATGAGGGGTTATAGCATAGGACAGACAGTCGGGATTAAGCGAACACTAGAACGAGAAGTAATTAAACTCGAGGAGGCAATACATAGATGGGAAAAGAAAGGGCACAAGAATGCGCAAGAAAAGGAGGAGTACGAACAGGTGATGAAATCCCACTCGCGTGCGGAAGAACAGCTCCGCTGCCACTGCTTCCAGAAACACTTAGCCACAGTACAAGCAGAAGAGGGTAGATCGGGGAAGATGTTGGCATGGCTGGTGAAACAAGGAGGAGAGTGAACACCTATAGTGAGTGTACGTGACATGAGAGGGAACCACAGATTCAAACCCGGACCCATTAACGAGGCCTTTAGAGAGTACTACACCCACCTATATAGGGAACCGGACAAGTTAGAGAAAGGCAGACTAATGGAATTCTTACAATCACTCCCGCTCCCGACCTTAGACAGTGGAGAAGGTGAAGCACTAGGGGGCCCAGTGACGAAGGAATAGGTACTTGAGGCTATCACACAGTTGGCCCCAGGGAAAACACCAGGCACCGATGGGCTGCCAATGGACTTTTACAATAAATACTCCAAACTATTGGCTCCACAGCTGGTGGACCTTTATGCAGAGGCACTACAAAGAGGCCTTCTACCAGACACACTCAGGGAAGCAGTAGTGATCCCTCTGCCCAAAATGAAGACAAGCGAGGCCTCAGTCACCAACTTCAGACCACTCTCAATGCTAAACAATGATTTTAAAATCCTCAGCAAAATTCTAGCTAATTGGTTGCTGCAACATATACCAGCCCTGGTACATGTGGATCAAAATGGGTTTGTACCGAACCGCAATACATCACTCAACCTAGGACGACTCTTTGCCATTTTACAGATGCCAGTAACAGTGAAACCACCTAAAGGGATGTTACTGGCCATAGACTTCGAGAAAGCCTTTGATTCGATTAGTTGGGATTACCTGAGAGTAGTAATGCCACAGATGGGCATGGGAAACAAATGGGTAAAGTGGGTGGACCTGCTCTACACAGCCCCACAAGCGAGAGTTAGGACAGGGAAAGTTATCTCAATCCCCTACACCATTTACAGGGGCACCAGGCAAGGGTGCCCATTGTCGCCGCTACTGTTTGCCCTAGCCATTGAACCTCTAGCCGCCTATTTTCGAATGGAAGGCAAGGGCAGGGGGCTGAGATGGGAAGGGAATGAACACAACATCTCACTATATGCCGACGATATCCTAATTTACCTTAATGACGGAGACACTGGACTTCAATGGGCCTTACAGGCTTTGGATCAGTTCACTGAACTATCAGGACTAAAACTTAATAGAGTCAAAACATATGTTTTTCCGATGACAAGGGGTTGCGCCCAGCCATCAGCATTCCCGGAGACAGTGGTATGGGCTCCTGACACATTCAGGTACTTAGGAATTCAGGTGTATCACGACCCGGGGGACCTGCGGGAAGGTAACCTTGGCAGGGCGCTCGGCTCCCTAAGAGCATCCGTGGGTTTCTGGAGAACTCTGAAACTCTCTATAATGGCCAGAATAGCACTAACCAAAATGGTCATGTTACCTCGCCTCCTTTACTATTTCACTAACCTACCGATACTGATCCCAGCATCATGGTTTAGCGAATTAAATTCACTACTCAGAGAGCTAGTTTGGGATGGAGGCCGGTGTTGTGCGGCACTGTCAACGTTATGCAGGCCAACCATTGAGGGTGGGCTAGGAATTCCTGACTTTGAGCTATATTATTTAGCTTGTCAATTATAGTGGTCGGCCAGATGGATTGCAGGTGAGGGCACCCTAGATAGACACACGGGGAACAGAGAATTAAGCACGGAAGAGATCATGTCAGAAATGGTAGGACGAAAATTGAAGTCACAAGAAAAGAGCATATTGACGAAAGTGGCATTGATGTGCTGGAAGAGATGTTCAAAGAGGGTAGGAATAGGTAAACCCTACTCCCCGGCATTACCACTGAAAATGCTGAAGGCAGAATCGACCGATGGGAAGTGGATGGACACAGACCTAGGGCTCTGGACGAGGGCGGGAGTAGAGACAATAGGAGATCTATTCGAGGAGGGGCTACTGAGCCCATTCACCGAGCTAGTAGACAAAAAAGGGATTCCCAGAGGACAGTTCCTTGTGCACCAAAGACTAACCCATATTGTACAGGAACACTGGGAAACGATCAACGCAGAACCTGCCACACACTGCGTGTTACACCAACTATTGACAATGGGGGCAGATTCCCACCCAATCACCAAACTATACAAAACACAAATTGAGGACACACTAGACCAGTTGAGACCATTAAGAGATAAATGGGAAAGAACACTCGAAAAAGAGCTATCAGACACGGAGTGGAAGAAAATACTGACATACCCCAAAAAAAAGACATACCTCACTCCACAGCGCTTAACCCGTATATATGGAGGTACTCCAGCGGGATGCCCCAGATGTGGTGTGGTGAGTGCCGACCTGGACCACATGATCTACCAATGCCCAGAGATCCAAGTTGGATGGGGGACAGTAATGAGTGATTTGGAGAAGTTGATGGGAAGCCCAATACCACAAACCCCAGCAATATGCTTGGTAGGCCTGAAACAAGGACACACAATTGGGAAGGTACAAGAGTGTTACATAGATACTGCGCTAGCACTATATAGACAACTAATAGCGGTGGGATGGAAATCCCCTAAGAGCCCAGTAGTACCCGAGTGGAGGCGGGACGTAGAGAAGTGGACAAAGGCGGAATTACAGGTCCTGAAGAGCGAGGAAGCAAGAGGGTTGCGCCAAACACCAATAGCTCCGGCCTGGGAAGAGATATTATCAAAATGGAGATGAGAAGTAATGGGAGAAGGCAGTGACACAGGAGACTCAGACTAGCAACTAGCTAGTATACTGAGGCGAAGCAGAGAAATGCACACTAGTAGAGCCCTTACATTAGGGAGAGAGAGCGAAAGAAGTATAGAAACCACAAGAAGTAATGGGCAGCCCCATAGCAAAAAGGAGGGGAGGGGAGGAACCAGAGGACGCCGGGAGGATAGCAGACGAACCAACACACAAAATAGAAGGGGTAAGAACTGGTTAAGGGCAAGATGGAATAGAACAATACTCCAAAACGACATCCACATAAAAAGACAACTGGGAATAATAGCACCATAGAGTTTAATTTTATGTTTAAGTTCAGTTTAAGCCGGCAGGATAAAAGTAAGGGTCAATCAGAGACAACACTCTACTAAACCGAACACAGGGTAAGATGTCAATTACAAGAGAATAAGTGATAATAAAGCATGTAAAAAACCCTCGAGACATGTAATGCAAGACGACTTTAAACAGAAAAAAGAATAATGATGTTTAAATGCAAAGCAATATTTGAAAATGTACATGTATTAAAGAATACAACCTGTAAATGGCAAATGTTAATAAAAATATATTTTTAAAAAATACGCTCAAGAAGAGCTCTAAGTCCACACCCAAAAAGTAACCTGGAATTTTCGAGTAACAAACACCATGATTTCTGGTGGGCAAAAGAAACTAGTCCCAAAGACAAAGTTCCAGTGCTCAGTTGATTGGAACACCAGGGATCTGGCTATCATTGGCAAGAGGTGTCAGCTCTGTTCAGGGGGAGATCATCTTTAAAGTGAATGTTCCAAAATGAGGACATCTGGTATTGGTACTGGTAATGGACACAGAATCGAAAATAGGTCTCCTTGGGCCATTGGAGTTAAGATGCCTGTAGCTGAAAAAAAATGTGTGACAGGGGCTCACCCACTCAGAAGGGGCAAGGTGCAGAGCACGCTTATCAACAGATGCCTGGGGCGGTTAAGCAGTAGATTATTTTAGCAGTTATTAGCTAGTAATTTGGTAACTGGGGCACCATAGAAGGAAGTTGGAGCAGGTATGTGGAGATTACCTTTGAAACTTTGGGTGTTAAAGAAAACGTCCACGTTCTATGTTTGGTGAGTATGAAGTATATATTTAGTAAAGAACTAAAAAATGTGCAAGGATTCTCCTCAGATTTTGCCGAGGAGGGGAGCTCCTCGTGCTGAGACAGCACTCACATGTAGAGTAAACTACAGACGCTTGCAGACTAAAGTCATGCAACCTTATGTTTCTGTTCTCTAATACGGAAGTGCATGAGTAAAATCGTGGGAAATGCAGAAATTCAAAGTGTGTGTCCTTCAGTAGTATCTAAACAGGAACAAGGCTTCTACATACACCGCAAGTTTTGAAAATCACACTTCAGGTGGAAAGATACAGACCCCATCCAGGAGCAAGGCAATCACTCCGGGTAATGTCCTAACAAGATAGCTACTGAAGGTTACATATTTATATTAACACAGCTACATTTTACAGGGGACACTAGGAGATTTGATTTAGTAGCCTCATGACGATGAAGTGTTCAGGTCGGAGTACATAGACACGGTTAGCGTGTGATCTAGTGATCAAGGGGAAGTGTTCGGGTAGGAGTGCTTGTACACTGGTAGGGTGATGACAGTGGTTTTGTCTCCCCCCCCGTACTCCACAGGCTACACTCCTGGGTGGGAGACTGAACTAATGACAATGGGCCTTAGGGAGGCAGAGGGAAAGGGTTCCATGGAGGCTACTGCCTCAGCATCCCATAAGTGGTGTAATGTTTTATGTGATCAGTTAATAAATCAACCAGGGATCAGAATGGCAGAAAAAAATGTGAAATTCCCACAAAAGAGGTTAAGGAAAAATCAAGCTGAATTTATATAGCCATAATTAAACTTCATAGGAAGTAATCAAAAGATGCAAAGAAGCAATGTGATGGCACAGTGCCGTGTGTCGTGAATCAATTAGAAAAACAAACAGACACGATAAATATAGGAATCATATGTTTTGGCTGTAACCATCAATTGTGCAAAGGCACCGTGTAGATTATGATATTTGCACTCCCAGTATACAGCTGAGAAAAATACATGCCAAAGCTCCATTAAAGTCAACGTTTCAACCCCAAAGGTCAACTTAAATAGGTTCATCCAGGCTAAGACCAAAAGTGGTTTCACCTTAGTACCCTATGAAGCGAAAGTGCCCAAAGTTAAAATTGGGCAACATACAGTGCTCAGTGCTACCACAAGAGGCTAGATGTGTTATTTGCCTGTATCTGCCTGGTCAAAGCAAGTATTTATAGAAAAAGCATAGCTACAAAAATACTTTAACAAACCCAATGGAATAGTATGTGGGGCAAAAGTGAATACCACACAGTGGCCAAGCTGGTTGATAAGAGCAAACTCACTCACCAATAAAAGTCAGTAAGATAAATAACATTTGTATTCATGAGCTCTGCTTAACACAAGGGTATTGAGAGACTTACGAAGGCACAACTGGATACATCTCTTGTCTTATTTTTATAGTACAATAGCAGCAATTGAATTGTGAGAGCTTTATCTGAAACAACAATACTAGTATTGGATATTATCACAAACTTTGCCTGTTCTGATATGTCTGAAAAAGAGACCTTCTCGTATAGAGAATTACACTGACAAATTATTACAAGGCCCTTCTGTTCTAGGATCCATAATTACTCCTATGAATAACATATTGAATAGATACACTTCACCAATTAAAAAATAAATGAAAACGTAGGCGTTCGCATGGGCATATGATCACCCAATATATCTAACATTCCACCTCTCAGGCTGCAAGTAAAAAACTAACCATTCATTTTTGTAGACAATTCTAAATTTAGGGAAGACTAGTTTTGCGGCTAAAACGTACTCGTACCACTGAATGGTGTTTGGTATTGACACAGCACTTGAACATATTTGTACTTTAAAGAACGAAATTGCTGACCATAGACATGAAATTGTGGATGATCAAGCTTTGTCTAATGCTAGTGAAGCACTTCATTTGGAAACGACTTAGAGGAGTTCTGCATAATTGTACAACAGAAAAATTGACAATTTGATATTAAAAAGATAAGATAAAAAAGTATTAAAAAGCAAAAGAATGAGGTTGCATAATTTTATGTGTGTGGTGTATATTAACAACAAGGTAACCGAGGCCACTATCTAAACAACAGCTGCATGTACAAAGTGTTTTTGTGACTTTTAAAGAATCCTTTAACTCTAAAGGATCTAAATCTGACACAAACACACAGCCGGCACAAGTGCTTCTTCATTGCCGCCTGGTCCATCCAACTCAAACTCACAAAAGCATAACCCACTCCTTTAGACCAAGGCAGGAGGGGCAGAGGCAGATGAAGGAAAGGTGGAAGGTACCAACAACAGGACTCCACTGGCAGGAGACTTTCAACCAGAAATGCAGTTGGTAAACACATACTCACCTAGAGATCTGCCTACTGTATCACAGCTGGCTCCACTGTATCTAGCAATATGTTCACCCACTCTGAAATACCTGTACGCAGCACAGGGCTAGCGTTTGTGCCACATAAAAACCAAATGTGGACTATTCACCCGTCTGCTCTTTTCCACGTTCCTGCAGTAATGCACAGTATTCTTATGATGTTATTTTTTTTATATACTTTGCATCTCCAATTTTCATAATACACTTTCCACAAAACTGAAAAGTTTCATTTAGATAAGACATCTCATGAATCACATTCCTTATTGTTCATCTATACCTGTGTTTGTAATTTTGTTCATCAATTCATTGATACGATAAAAATGATTTATTGTGTAACATTTGTTCTCCACCTTGAAAAGATTATCCTAGTTCATTTTTCGCAAAAGTGCTTCATCAGAGGAGCGCCCTGCCACAATTAGAGAGATATTTTTAGCACATCAGACATCCAATTTTTCTGTCATATAACAGAATCATATGTAGGCTAAATCTGTGTGTCTTGGTTTTGTGTCAGTACATCCTCATAATAATTTCTATCCCCATCTGAATATTGTAGCATGTTAGTAACTGTGATGTGTAGTAAACATTACATTGTTAAATCGCGCCTGTTCACCTCATTTTGTACCAAACAACAATGGTTCCTACCGCTGACCTGTGCAATGTATCAAGCACTCTGTGCTCCAAACACCAACCATGTGACATCTGCTGCCCACCAACACATTCCATACAATATCAGTCTAATTATTTACCATACTCACTTACCTATAGAGAATGCAAAGGAGCAGATGAGGTTAATTGTCCGCAGACTTGATGTAACATACTAACCATTTACATAAGCTAACTGAATGTAATACATTTCTCAAGCGCACTAGCCATCACTCACATCACCCATTGCTTTTGGGATAATCTACCATTTCGGCAATGCTTGCATCCTTGCAGATATTGTAAATTTAAAAAAAAATGTTCATGAATCTGGCATCCTGATTGCTAGGCTCTCTTAGAAATGTTATGCTATGAGGATTATTAAACAGTCCAGAAAAATAGCTTTGAATTTACCACATGAATATCTGCTCACAGACCAAGGCAAATTGCCACAGATCACCTGGTTTTTGTGAGCTTATACAGCCCAGTGAGCAAACAAAGTCAAGAAGCTCATTAATTAAAAAAGCATACCAAGAACGATAATAGAGTGGTCAGATCAATGTTACCTGCTGACAATGCAGCAACCCTTAGAGAGCAATTGCGCTTACTCCTTGTGATGGACCACTTTAAATGTGGAAAGTGTAGCACTTGTAGATTTATTGTGGAGTCAAATTTCTTCGAGCATGATCATGTTAAGATACTGAAATATAATACTAACTGCAATTCACAAAATATTTTTTATGCTCTGTGGTACCCTTGTGGCAAACGTTCAATGGACAATCATTGCAGAACGTGAAAACCTGGATCCTACAGCACAAGAGCAGAATCAAATTCCGGAGACACTTCTTGTGGAACTCTTCAAAGATGTGAAACGCTGATCTCATGACATTAGGTGGCCGATCATGGAGCAGGTGGTGGCTGATGCACAAGGAGGCGATCTATCTACTATTCAGCTAAATCGTGAAGGTAAATGGATAGCTCACTGTCTGCACACAGGCAAGTCCCACAAATGAACTGCTTAATCGCAGCAGAATTGCTGCTACTATCTAAACTAGTAAAGAAAAGATTTTTTGTTCCAATTAGCTTTATTGAAACGTGTTCTCTTTAATTTTTGAACGTCATGTAGTTAACATCTGTGCATCACATCATCTTTTTACAAACAATTAAAATATCTCATTTTTGATGGAAAATAATCATGTTTTATCCAGAGCACCATGCACGCTCTATGTTGGTGTGCTTTAGACACCTATCCTACTGATAGAATGCCGTACTTTGGCGGTTGCATGGATGCATCAATTCAACACACACACACACACAGAATGCAATATGAACTTTTGCTAAACATTTCCCGAAGATGTCCAAAATGCCCTGGGGCTGTATATAAAACATGATGATCATCTTACATCAAAATTGAAAGATAATGGTTCTTTCTATAAAGATGACCTGAACCATCATAAAGTTCAAATTCAAGAGAACGCGTTTCAATAAAACTAATTGAAAAAAACATTTTTTGTTTACTTGTGTAAACGGCAGCAATTCTGCTGCAATTAAGCAGTGGATTTGTGGGACTTACCTGTCTGCGAAGAGGGAGCTTGGTGAATTTGCAATATAGTACCTACAGACGCTGAGTGCACCCAAATAGAACGGTAAATTGGAAGTAATGATTATAAAAATGTTAAAAGCAAGATGTGGAGCAGAGAACTATTATTTAATGTACATTGATATATCAGACACAGTCTGTTCAGCTAAGACTAAATTAATACAAGGAATAGCTATTCTTGGCAAACAGCGCCTCGATTCTTATATTTCTGTGTACCTGCTCGAATGTATTCTTTTGTCAAGCTTGTTCTAATTATTTACATTTTTATAAGATTTTGACTGTCATGTGGCCTTGTTAAATATACCTTTGTGGGTATATTTTCTTTATCTTTCTGTGCATAAGCTTTCTTCATTGACATTTTTCACCGTTTTTGTCTCAAAGGTCCCCTATATTCCCCAATGTCAATTAATTTCAATATTTTGTTGAATCCAGAGGGTGTTTTGGAATTGCTTTAGTAAAGGATATATTTTTACTTCCCTGCTTTTCACATGTATGTCGACCCTGCTGCCATCTTGGAAATTATTACATTTTAGACTGGCATCTTGGTGCCAGTATCAGCAGGGTTGACACGAGTTACAGTCCTACAGACTCACCTGTGAGAACTGTTAGACTTCATACTGGGTGCATGTCATATCATAGATCAGCTGCACTGGAGCTTCACTGGTGGGTCTGTTACACAGGTGGTCAGGTTGTCGAGTCAGGGCAGGACTAAGCCATAGCAAGATGAAAATACTTCTGGGAACTAACCAATCAGAGGCAAGCATACATGAGCACTTCTGGGGCACCAGAGACCGCGCCTGGCAACAGAGGTTGGAGGGCTACTGTTCTCTTGTTAGTTTTCACCATTCCTGTCCCGGTGCTTTTATTTTACTCCATCTCTGGCGCCACATGGTTAGTTATTCCGGACTTCCCGCTTTACCTCTTGCCCCTGTCAGAACTCACACATGCACCCAAGATTGACCAGGAGCGATGCACATATGAGTCCGAGATCCACCTGGAGTGATGAATGTCCCACCACCTATACCACAAAAGATATGACTGCTCCGAATGGGGAAACCTTTTTACAGTTCCTTCATAAAGGAATTCAACTAACGATGTAAGGGCCAGATGTATGAAACTTTTTTGCACTCTCAAACGGTGCGAATCGCAAAAATCGGCCGTTTGCGAGTGCAAAAACGTGGTCTGCGATGCATGAAAGGCATTCGCAGACCAAAAATAAGAAATCGCAAAAATTGCGATTTATGACGTTGCGACCTGGTTTTGCGAGTCGCATTTTGTGATTTTGGTATTTCCAGTAGGAAATTGCGAAGCGCAAATTGCGAGGCGCAAAATCCAAGTCGCAAATAGATGCACCAAAAAATCGCAAATTGCGATTTTTCGCAGAATGGCATTTTGCACATGCAAAATACCACTAAGTGAAACCAGGTGGTAACGAGGTGCAACCTATATAAAGAGGCCCAGAATGCCTCAGACTCTTTTCCACAATGGCTGCACTCTAAATCATGGAGAGGAGGATGAGGATCTTGGCAGGGAGGAGGAGAGGGAGGAGGAGACAGGAGCGAATTTTCAGAGTACGCATTACACTTTTTAACCTGACAGAGGAGGAAATATATGAGAGGTATAGGTTGAACTCAGCCATGATACCTGATCTGATAGCTGAGCTACAATCCATACAGCAGCGCAGAACACTAAGGACTCACAGCATCCCTACCCATGTGCAAGTATTATGCTCCCTCCACCTACTCGCCTCAGGGAGCTATCAAGGGGTCATAGCAGCAGCTGGAGGGGTATCACAGAGTACCCTCTCTAGATTTTTCAATGCATTTATCAACGCCATGCTGAGCAAACTACACCAGTACATCAGATTCCCCCACACCCCACAGGAAATACAGCAGACAAAAATTGTTTTTTACCAGATAGCACAGTTCCCCCACGTCCTAGGTGCCATAGATGGGACACATGTTGCAATCTGTCCACCATCAGCCACAGAGTATGTGTACCGCAACTGGAAATATCAACATTCAATGAATATACAGGTGATTTGCAATGCTTCCTACATCATAACTGATCTCGTGGCCAGGTACCCAGGGATCACACATGGTTCGTACATCTTTTGCCATAGCGGCATACACACAAGACTGCTAGCTGGGGAGTTTGGAGAAGGCTATCTACTAGGTATTGTCCCTCTATACAATGGCACATTTATGGCATGCTGATGTCAAATGGCTCACTTACTCAATATACCCTCTGTCCCTTCCAGGAGACAGTGCCTACGCAGTGCGCACCTACATGATGACGCCCTACCTCAATCCTGCAACACCGGTTGAACGGAGATACAATGCAACACACAGGGCGACCCGCAACGTGGTGGAGCGCACCTTTGGGCTGCTGAAGAGTCGCTTCCCGTGCCTCCACAAAAGTGGAGGGGCACTACAGTACAGTCCAGAGACCACATGTAGAATAGTGGCTACTTGTGCAATCTTGCACAATATAGCTACCACCAGGGGCATACCTGTAGAAAAATGTGAATCTGAATCTGATGAGGATGATGATCCCATACCACCCCTACAGCCAGCAGACAGGACCAGTGCAGCAGAGGGAAGGCAAAGGCGTGCTGACATCACATACAACCATTTCAGATGTAAGTATGAATGACACAAATGCACTGACAACTGTACCTGTAGTGAATTAAATTTATTACCTTAATGTCAGGTAATGTTCGTTCTACGAATAGCAAAAGAAATGAAGATGAAAAACTAGAGACAATAGGAGTCCAGAGTAATGCACTACTACGTCATAGTGAACACATTACCCCTCTGGCCGTTACAGTTATTTTTTTGCTGCCACGCACACCACTCGGGTGCCCAGTTACCTCACTGGCACCTCTATTGTCCACCTCAGTGGCAGTGCTGTGCCTGGCACTGTGCCGTCTGGTGTCCAATGCTGGTACAGCTACACTGCTGAGGCTGGAAGTGTCCTCTGTGTCCCCCAGTGCAAGCTCACTAGGTGTGGCTGACCTCTGTCCCAGGATGTTATCGATCACATTAGTGATTTGTACCAGTCCGTTAGCCACATCCCTGCTGCTGTGTGCTGCCTCGACTTGTGCAGCCACTGCACGACGTGCGATCAGTGACGTTGCAGTAGCCACCCTGTTCACAGAGCGACAGAAGCCCCCGAACATGTTAAGGAATCTGCACTCCTGTCTGCGGTGGCTCAGCCTCTCATGGCGCAGCTCCTGGCATAGTTCACGCACAGCACAAGTGAGCTCTCTGGTGTCCTGTGATGCCTGCACCTGTCCCTCATGCAGCAGTTCTATGTTAGCATTTAGGCACTCAAGCTGGCGATGCAGGCCCCCCATGTTGGTGTTATGTTGCTGCATATTTTTTTGTAATCCAAGGATCCTTTTGTTTTGTAGCCGCTGCTGCTGCAACATAGCAGCTTCCAGCCCACCAAAGAAGGAGGGACCCTCACCTGCCTCATTCGCCTGTGCACCGGAATGTGTCGCCATCCTGCGGGGTGCTGTGGTCTGCTGACAACTGGTCTCCTGCATCTGGCTGCGCCTCCCTGTTGGTGATGGTGTAATTGGCCCTTCCTGCTGCTCATCTGAGTCTTGGCTGAGCTCTGGCAGTGGCAGTGCCCTGGGCCTGCGTCTGACAGGCGCAATGGTGAGAGACCCACTTGTGTTGGAATCAGAGGCTGGATGCGTGTCAGTCTCGCCTACGCTTGCTGATGCTGTGGCTGCTGGGCCTGGCCCACCTGCAACGACAATATGCAGCATGTCAGTTATGTTTGTTTCAAGTAAGGTCACACAATGGTAATAAAGGTACAGGTACTTCTCTTCACTGTGTTGTGGGTGTTGTGTTCCTCTGGGCGTCGCTCTACCTAATTACATTGTATGGGCTACTTTCAGCTCTGGGTTGTGGACTGCCACTCCCATAATGCATTGTTGTGCTGCTTCTAAGATGTGGCATGAACTACTTCTCACAATGTATTACATTACTTGCTAATTCCTAAGAGGATTTTGTGCATACACATATGGGGTTACAATTCAATATTGCACTTACCTTGGCTGGTACTTGGTGTGCCGGAGGTGTCTATCTCTGTGACCCCAGTCACAGCTTCAGGGAGGAGTGTTGACTCCACTAGGTCCTCTAATGGGGTGGATGGTGCCTCTGTGGGTGGACCGCCTCCTGTGCCCCTGGCCTCCTGCAGTCTTCTTGCCACCCTCTCCTTCGCACGGGACCGCAGGTCATACCACCTCTTCTTTATCTCGTCGACCGAGCGCTGTGCCACTCCAATTATGCAGATTTTGGATTGAATATCTGCCCACAGTCTCCTTTACTCATTCTCCGGCACCTGGAGTGAGCTTTTCCCAAAAAGGCGTCATGGCTCCTGACCACCTCCTCTGTCAGCACCTCAAGCTCCTGCTCACTGAATTTGAGCTTCATCTTTCTCTCTCCCTTCTCCTTTCCTTGGGCTGAGGTGTCCATCCTTGCTCAGGTGTGCTGCCTCCTTCAGAGTGTTGCTGAGTGTGGATGGGCTGCTCTCTCTGGATGCTGGTTTGGGTGTAGCACCTGAAACTGCCTCGGATGACTCACTTCCCGCTTGTGACGTCATCAGGCTCCTCCAGGTGTGCTTTCTCGAAATTTCTCGCAATTTGCGATTTTTTACCAAATCGGTAAAAAATCGCAAATTGCGAAAATGCAAATTGCGATTCGGTAAATGGGCCTCGCAAACCACAAATAGCGATTTTTAAGAAATCGCTAATTCCAATTCGCAATTTTGTTACATGGCCTATTGCGACTCGGAAATAGCGATTTCTTAAAAATCGCTATTTGCGATTCGCAAGGCCATTTTTTCATACATATGGCCCTTAGTTCCTACTCTCATGTGGCCATACTTGGGTAATTTCCATTTATGGAAGAAGAAGCCTCACATACCTAATAGCGTCATGCTTCATACTTGGCTTCTCTTCCCTACACTGGTAGGAACACTGCCACCAGGGCGGACTCGACCACCTGCGCTCTGTGATGGGCGACCCGAAGTAGAATGGACCGTCACAACACCAAGCAGAGAAAATAGGGACGGGAGAAGAGAAAAGGAATCAACTGGTCCTTATTGGAAGTACTAGATGCCTCTCATATTTAATTGTTGATTTCTGATAACTTAGTGTGGTAAACACGTATACCTTGCCACCTTATAAAGTGAAGCCCTTTGTTGAATCATTGTCCATACAATGATACTCTACCAAGAATGTCAAGCTATTAGAACTTTTGACTGAGCAACCACATTCACAATCTACCTGAATCCTTTCCTCTGTTTCTAAAAACCTGCAATTCTCCAGCAAATAAGGCTCTTCAACTTTTTCTAGGAAAAGCTAGGATATGAAAAAACTCAGATTTTTGTGCTACAGAATCTTGTATGAGAACGCTAATAATGTTTAAAATTGTGAAAGTGTTCTCTCATTACCTCATCAAGGAATGCTCAAGCCTGGGTGGCACAGCTCCTTCTTTTCGCTGACCGTGTTTAAACGCAGCCACCACAGCTCTTCTCTTCCATGGGCTTCTGTCTGCATCTCAGCCTCATTTCCTTGGCATGGGACAGCTTTTTCAAGAGACATTTTTTTTTTCTCTTGCTTATGTGTCAGCTCAATTGAGCCTGCATGGTGGCACTGGTATACCACATGCAAAAAGCTATTTTTTCTGAAACCACAGCTATTTATCGCTCTTTACAATCATTGCATCATACAAACATGTATTGTATGTCTGACAATCCGTATAAATTACATATTTGATTAACCCCTTCGCTGCCAGGCCTTTCCCCCCTCCTGTGCCAGGCCTTTTTTTGGCTATTTGGAATAGTTCTCGCTTGCGCCCTCATAACTTTTTGTCCACATAAGCTACCCACGCCAAATTTGCGTCCTTTTTTTCCAACATCCTAGGGATTCTAGAGGTACCCAGACTTTGTGGGTTCCCCTGAAGGAGGCCAAGATATTAGCCAAAATACAGTGATTTTTTTTTTTTTTTTTTTTAATAAATGGGAAAAAAGGGCTGCAGAAGAAGGCTTGTGGTTTTTTCCCTGAAAATGGCATCAACAAAGGGTTTGCGGTGCTAAAATCACCATCTTCCCAGCTTTCAGGAACAGGCAGACTTGAATCAGAAAACCCAAATTTTCAACACAATTTCGGCATTTTACTGGGACATAACCCATTTTTACGATTTTTTGTGCTTTCAGCCTCCTTCCAGTCAGTGACTGAAATGGGTGTGAAACCAATGCTGGATCCCAGAAACCTAAACATTTCTGAAAAGTAGACAAAATTCTGAATTCAGCAATGGGTAATTTGTGTAGATCCTACATGGGTTTCCTGCAGAAAATAACAACTGAAATAAAAAAATATTGAAATTGAGGTGAAAAAAACTGCCATTTTTCTCTACGTTTTACTTTGTAACTTTTTCCTGCAATGTCAGATTTTTGAAAGCAATATACTGTTACGTCCGCTGGACTCTTCTGGTTGCAGGGATATATAGGGCTTGTAGGTTCATCAAGAACCCTAGGCACCCAAAGCCAATAAATGAGCTGCACCTTGTAGTGGGTTTTCATTCTACACCGGGTATACAGCAATTCATTTGCTGAAATATAAAGAGTCAAAAATAGGTATCAAGAAAACCTTTGTATTTCCAAAATGGGCACAAGATAAGGTGTTGAGGAGCAGTGGTTTGCACATCTCTGAATTCTGGGGTGCCCATACTAGCATGTGAATTACAGGGCATTCCTCAAATAGACGTCCTTTTTACACACTGTCTTATATTTGGAAGGAAAAAATGTAGAGAAAGACAAGGGGCAATAACACTTGTTTTGCTATTCTATGTTCCCCCAAGTCTCCTGATAAAAATGGTACCTCACTTGTGTGGGTAGGCCTCCTGCCCGCGACAGGAAATGCCCCAAAACACAACGTGGACACATCACATTTTTCCACAAAAAACAGAGGTGTTTTTTGCAAAGTGCCTACCTGTGGATTTTGGCCTCTAGCTCAGCCGCCACCTAGGGAAACCTACCAAACCTGTTCCTTTTTTAAAACTAGAGACCTAGGGGAATCCAAGATGGGGTGACTTGTCGAGCTCTCACCAGGTTCTGTTACCCAGAATCCTTTGCAAACCTCAACATGTGGCTAAAAAACACTTTTACCTCACATTTCGGTGACAGAAAGTTCTGGAATCTGAGAGGAGTCACAAATTTCTTTCCACCCAGCGTTCCCCCAAGTCTCCCGATAAAAATGGTACCTCACTTGTGTGGGTAGGCATAGTGCTCACAACAGGAAGTGCCCCAAAACACTATCTGGACACATCAAAATTATCAAATAGAAAACTACCTGTTTTTGCGGGGGCGGTCACCTGCATTTTTGGTCCTGGGCTCAGAAGCCATCTAGGGAAACCTACCAAACCCAGACATTTCTGAAAACTAGACACCGAGGGAGTCAAGGGAGGTGTGACTTGCGTGGATCCCCCAATATTTTATTACCCAGAATCCTCAGCAAACTGCAAATCTAGCTAAAAAATCAAAATGTTCCCACATTTCTGTGTGGGATCACTGCACCGGGACACATTTCCCATCACCCAACGTTCCCCTCAGTCTCCCGGTAAAAATAATACCTCACTTGTGTAGGTGGGCCAAGTCTTTGTGACAGGGAAGAGCCAAAAACACGCCGAAATTGAGGGGGAACCAAAGTAGGTCCAAAAGGGCAGTTTGAAAAAAAACATTTTTAGGCTGACAAGTGCAGCAGACATTTTATCGGTATAGATGAGACAATGCTGGGTGGTAGGAATTTTGTGGATTACTGCAGATTTCGGAAGGTTCCATCACAAAAATGTGGGGAAAATGTGTGCTTTCCAGCAAAGTTGCAGGTTTGCAGGGCATTGTGGGTAAGGAAATGGTACGGGGTGCATGTGAAGCACACACCCTGGAATCAACTAGATGTTTAGTTTTCAGATGTGTCTAGGTCTCGTGGATTTTTCAACATGGCAGCGTCCCACAGTAAAAAAAAGTGCAGCCCTCACCATTCCAAGTGGGATGATTTTGAGAGTTACCAAGCTCTCATGGGCCCAAATGTAAAACAAAAAACAAAAATAAACAAATGTCCTCTTGCTTGCCATGGGATAAGATGTTTTAGTGTGTGGGGGAGAGCTGAAAGACTGTTAGCCCCTTCAGTTCGGGTGGGGGCATAACCAGGCCCATACTGGTTGGTAGCCACCACCCCACTATTTTTTTTTTTTTTTAATTATTCCCTGGCATCTAGTAGACTTTCTGACCCCCCGGGGTGTGGATCGGGGGTAACTACCCAATCTGCCCACTGGTGGGCAGAACAACTTTGGCCCCATTTATTTGGGGTGGGGGTATGGCCATACCCCCAACCTCTTATTTTGAAACAAAATCTTCCCTGGTCTCAGGTGGGCTTTCTGCCCCCCTTGGGGGCAGATGGGCCTTCCAAAATAGGCCAGTCTGCCCCCAAGGGGGGCAGTTATGGCCAACAGTAATGTGCCCCCATGGGGAGAGACCCTTGCCCAAGGGGCTGCCCCTCCAAACAAAACACATACACACACACCAATACATGGTGTCTAGAGGTTTCTGCCCCTTTTGGGGGCAGAGTGGTCTAACAAAAATAGGCTGATCTGCCCCCAAGGGGGGGCAGAAATGGCCTAAATACAATTTGCCCCCCAGGGGAGCGACCCTTGTCTAAGGGGTCGCTCCCCATACATAAAAACATAAAGTAAATAAAAAATATATATATATTCCTGGTGTCTAGAGCCCCCCCCCCCGGAGCGACCCTTGCCTAAGGGGTCGCTCCCCAAATATAAAAAAAATAAAAGTAAACAATTTTTTTTTTATCCCTGGTGTCTAGTGGTTTTCTGCCCCCCTAATAATATTAGGCCAATCTTCCCCCGGGGGGGGGGCAGTAATGGCCTAGAAATAATTTGCCCCCCGAGGCGCGGCCCTTGCCTAAGGGGCCGCTCCCCTTACTTGACATAGCCCACACAAAAAAATATTCCCTGGTGTCTAGTGGTTTCTGCCCCCTGGGGGCAGATCGCAAGGCCGATCTGCCCCAAGGGGGTGCAGAAATGGCCTAATAATGATTTGCCCCTCCCCCCCCGGAGCGACCCTTGCCCAAGGGTTCGCTCCCCAAACATAAAAAAATAAAAGTAAAAATTTTTTTTTTTATCCCTGGTGTCTAGTGGTTTTCTGCCCCCCCCCCCGGGGGGCAGTAATGGCCTAGAAATAATTTGCCCCCGAGGAGCGGCCATTGCCCAAGGGGCCGCTCCCCTTACTTGAAATAGCCCACAAAAAAAAATATTCCCTGGTGTCTAGTGGCATTCGCGATCGGGCAGCAGAAATGCTCAGAGAAGCCTGAAAGGAGAGGAAAGGCCTTTCCTCTCCTTTCAGGCTTCTCTGCCCCTCCACGTGATCGGAGGAGAAATGCTCTGCAATTCTCCTCATATCGGCGCTGAAAGCTCAGGGAAGGCCTCTGATGAGGTCAGTGCGCAAAGCGCACTGACGTCATCAGACGCCACGGGGGCGGGGGTGGAGTGTGCCTGGCCATCGGGGGAGCGCTAGCGCTCCCCCCGGGGGCCCATAGCAGGATGAGGTGATCTCGTCCAAGGCACCGGGGAACCGGTGCCTTGGATGAGATCACCTCGTCCGCGGCACACTAGGGGTTAATATGTTGGGTTGTCTTTATTTGGAATATTTGCACATATTCTCTGCCCAATCCAAGATAGCCAAAATGTCTCAGAATGATGTCACATACTGTGGAACACTATAAAAGGGGGTCCATTCAAGTTCAGTTGCATCATAATTGTTCTTGCTTGATTGCTCGCTCACTGGACTTTGTGAATTTCCCCATTTTTCCAGTTCCTTGTGATAGTTTTTTTCTTCATCTTACTGATCAGACTGAGAGCTGGAAGGCTTTCTTCACTCCAGTTTTTCCCTTCCTGCTGGACAATATTTCTGGAGCAAAACTAGACTCCCAGTTTCAATCTGGTGTTGTTTCTGGAGATAGTAGGCTGTTCCTACACATGGCATTATCTCCCCAACTCCGTTCTCACCCTCTGTGGGGGAAGAACTTGGATTCCTGGCTTGGAGGCGGCTCGGCAGCTCTGGTTTCACTGGGTAGATGGCCCAGACATGGCTGGGGAGATGGTTTGTTCAACCACATTATGCAGGAAGCCATCTTGGGCATTGCAGTATGCAGTACGTTTCAGTTAAGTGGGATTACCTGTGAATCTCATCTTCACTGTGTTTTCTATTTTTGGGGGAAGGTCTCTCCAGTTTCCTACTGCTGCTTTTTCTTGGTGTCAACCATAGCCATGAGTTTTCAGTCCATGTACACAGAAAAAGAACAAGGAAAAGTGAGAAGATTTTAATAGTCATGAATATGAAGGCAACACATTGCAGATTGTTTTGGGTGACCCACATTGAATATGTACGTACCTTAGTATTTAGAACTCAGATCTTGCTGAATGCAGAACCAGTGCTCCTAGGTATCATACAGCTGTTGAAATCCTGCTACTAGTCTCCTCTTAGACGCAACATAGAGGTTCGACAAGACACAATTGTGCATATTAGTTATTCTCATAAAGATACATCCAGGCAGTAAAACTGAAGAATTGAGCTGAACTGGAAAATGTGTAAAACTATTTATTTTGATAAAGACATTGTTCTGCAGAAAAACACGTTAGGAAATATCATGCTTGAGAGTTCAAAATGCTATAACTTCAGTGTACATTGTAAATATGAAGTTTTGTAACTTCAATCTATTCTAGTCACAGAGAACTTGGAAAGGAAAGCCAAGCCCACTGTGTCAAGAGCTGGTCTTCTAGGTGACACTAGGAGAGTCTTTTTCATGTGTAGGAGTGGACTACTATATCCAGAAACAACACCAGAGGCCAGATTGAAACTGGGATGCTAGTATTGCTCCAAAATAATGTCCAGCAGGGAGATAAAAACTGGAGACCTGAAAAACCTTCCAAATGTCAAGCTAAGCAGCAAGGTGAAAAGCAAAAAAACAGGGAGGAACGGAAGAAGGTGAGAAATCTATGAAGTCCATTGAGGGCAGAATCAAGCAAGAACAATTGTGATACAACTGGACTTGAATGCACCCCACTTTTATAGTTTTAAACAGGATGTGGACATCATCCTGAGATATTTCAGCCATCATGGATTAGGCAGAGAATATGTGAACATTTATAAAATAAAACCAACCCGAAGTACTCATCAAATGGTTCATTTACAGCAAATGCCACACATTTAATACAGGTCTGTATGATAAAATGTATACTAAACCGTGATCTATAGCCTTGATTCCAGGACAAAAAGGCATCCTGCATGAGATTTACCATCGCCAGCATTCATTGCTGGCTCAATTCATCCAACAAGTAAGGGAGAGAGAAAAAAATGGCTCTTGAAGACACTGTCATGTGCTGTTGAAATGAGGCTGAGACTGAAGCAGCCCCCCACAAAAGAGAAATGCATCTGCAACTGCATACGAGGCGACCTGAAAAAAGCTGTAGCACCTGCACTTGAACGTGGCTCAATGAGGTAAGGGAAGAACCCTTACACTCTGCCTCTTCTTAGGAGCTCCGAGTGTTTAAGGGAATTTAGCCCAAAATCCTTTGACCAAAAGGGGAGCATGTACCTCACCTGCTGATTCACATGAACGATGACAACGGTTATAGCCATTCCAATCAAGGAGGTATTACATTTTCCCTTTAAAGTACCAGGAGTCATAGATCTTGTGAACTCTATACTCACGCTGCCCATCAACAAGCATGGGACAGGGTCTCTTTTTAGCCTGAGGTCCTCTACAATGGAGATAAAGTCTTACCTGGGAAACGTGACAAAAGGGATGAACCCTCCAAGAAAATGGGAAGCTTAAATTGTACTGTGATAGGATTAACTAGAAATATCAAAAGAGCCTATGCGATTAGCCTGTAACATCTGTCTAGATTTAGCTATCTGCAAATTCTGGAGTAGTTTTTCTCAGACCTTTTTTAATCTTTCCAATCAATTTTGGAGCATAGGTATGGATCTTCTTTCTCCAAAGAGTGTGGAAAAGTTGAGGATAACATCCAAATAAGGCAAGGGAGTGAAAGATGCCTGCGGACATAAGTAATGAGTTATTGTAAGTGAACTATGCTCCAGGTGAATGGATATGGAGCGCCAACTAAAAACCCGATAATGAGACGCATCTTAAATTGGCCTTTAAAAAGTACCATAAATTGATACACGACACTAAAATGTGATATTAAACTGAACAAATTGGAGGTGCTAATAAAGACCCTAAGAAGATTTTTCAAATAGCTAAGGGTTTCTTATAACCTAAAGCCTCTCTACTCGACAGACACTTCCCCTTCTCCATTGCTATGCAATAGCCTTTCCATTTTTTTAGGAGAATATAATTAAGATCCAAAAGGCTTTCTCAGAAGACACAGCAGAGTCCTTCCCACCTCAGGATTCTATACTTGCTTCTTTTCCCCTTACATCCTAAAGTAGCTAATTTTCTCCTTGTTTCTATGGAACAATCTGAATATGTCATTCAGTCCTGCAAATCCAGCTCCCTTTTGGCCCTTATTTGCCTGCTAGATTCAGGAAGGCCACAGAGACTATCAACCCTATGATTAATCATATTCTAAATACCTCTCTTTCTACGGCAACAGTGCCAGAACCTTGGAAATTGCAGGTGGCTAACCTTTATTAAAGGAACAATTCGCTGATCTAAACACTCTCTCCTATTTTCATCCAATATCCCTGCTCTTGCTAAAATGATCAGAACATTAGTTAACAAGCAACTACAAGCAACTAACAGCGTTCCTGGAAAATTCCAAGATCCTCGATCCAATCTGGATTCAGGCCTAGATACTCCACGGAAACTGCTCTCCTTGAGGTGTCAGAAATGATAAGTCAAGGGTGACAATGTAATGTTAATTCTTTTGGACTTTGGGCTGCTTTTGACACAATAATTCTTCAGTTTATCACCAAAATTGGTACTAGTGGTTCAGCATGGACTTTATTTCAGTCTTTCCTTACAAATAGGAAAACAGTGGTTTCCATCACCCAGTTTACATCTTAAGAAAGGTCTTCGAAGTTTGGTGTTCCATAGGGCTCTTCTCTCAGCGCCTCGCTATTTTATGTTTAGAAGTCCCCCGATTTCCTTGATTGTTTTTTTTGCATAGAAACTATTTCTTATGCAGGTGACACTCAGATGATCTTATCTCTAGATAAAGACTTGTGGGGCTCAAAGTTTAAGAATGGCTTTACCTTTATTCTGCACTGTATGGAATCTAGCCATCTAAAATTAAATACACAGAAAACCTAGATATTAGATCTTATTTTGTGAAAAATAACTTGTTTTTCTCACTTAGTTGCTGGCCAAATGATCTCTTACCAGCCCCTACTCCAGTGGAGGTAGTTACAAACGTAGGAGTTAAATTTGATGTAGCCCATCTGAAATAAATGGACTGTTAGATCTTTCAACACAAATCTTCTCCAAACTCCAAAGTACAGGCTCAAAACTGAGGGCAGAAAGTCCTTTACTTTCCTAGGATTCAAAGCCTGGAATCTGCTTTCCTGTTCATTGAGACTTGTTGTCAATGAAGCACACTTCAGAAAACATCTGAAAACCTGGCTTTTCTAGCTGTCAGACGATGAGTGTAATAAGCTGTTTAACCTGGTTCTTCTATTTTCTCAACCAACATTCTTTTAGACTTTCTGCTTCCGTGTATGTTTGTATTATGTCTCAATCAGTGCCAAGATCTTCTGTTTGAGGGACACTGCAATTTACAAGTACCCTCTCATTCATTCATGTAAAAGAGATTTGCAGTTGTTCTGGGCAGCAGAAACATACCACCCTAAGAACTCTTCAAGAGTTTAACCTTTCAGTCTGTCCATCAGCTTGAGGGGACAATCCAGAAGTTAGTTCCTTGGAATGACAAGTTTATGGCACAGGTATTTCTGAACTTTTGAGATGTATTGAGGCCCACAATGAGCAATTCATTTCAAAGGCAACCTGTATAGTGTGGAAAGATGTCAGATTAGTAAATCCCAACCATTTCTGATGCAGTTGGTAGTTTAATAAAACTAAAATAAAGATTCTTCCAGAATAACCTTCAGAATAAGAGCTCTTGCTTCTGTGACTGGAAAATGCTTGTCTAAGCTTAACGATGTACTTAATTGAGCAGAAGGGAGGCAATATACAATTTCTAGGCATTTAACAATAGTGTTGGTAGCTTTAAACAGCAGCTGAATGTTTTTATCAATGTGAAATGTGTTTCTGCTGGCCGAAGCACTTCACTGGATGAGGTGCAACAGTTCTTAAAAGCACTAAATAGTAAAAATGATGGTCCTCATTAACAGTACGTCAGTCATTGTGGGTGCGGGAAATATGTGAATGTAAGGGTGAAAACATGGTATGCTCCAATGTAAGTATGAATGAAGAATAACTACATGTAAAATCCCTGATTTGCACTTGGAAGTGAAAAAGTGAGAAGCCATAAATTCAAAACAAATCAAATTTAAAAACTAAAGTTAGCTTATTTTATTCATTTGTACTGCATATGCAAGATTTAAAAATCAAAAGGTCTAAAAGGTTACAATCTATTAAAATGGGAAGCATTTTCCATTCTAAACAGAATACTGACACTGTTTGCATTCATCCCTAACCTAGGACACATCGGAACTAAACAAGTAATGTTGCCTCTTTTTAAGGTTCTAAAACAAAGTGCTTGACATATTTGATGCTCAAGTAATCCACACATGTCTACATCCAGGTGCCCCCAAGCCACCTTTGGTTGCACTCCCAAAATATTTTTATCAATCTTGATTTTACATTTATATTTGGGGCTGCATATTGATGATATTTCATGATTGGAAAAGGTTCAGAGGAGGATATAAAGACATATCACAAGTACCTTAATAAAAATGACTTTAATATTGAATTACATTTAGAGGTCAACTATAAGAGTTTATGCTTTTTGGCGCTTAAGTTATACGTTTATAACACAATGCTGTATTCTAGAATATACAGGAAACCTACTTCTGTACATTCTTTCGTCATGCCAATTTTGGTCATTCCAAAAAAAGCAAAAAGACATTGGACCTCATTTATACTTTTTGGTGCAAAACTGCACTAACGCAGTTTTGCACCAAAAAGTTTAGCACCAGCTTGCACCATTTCTGAGCACCAGCCGGGCACCATATTTATGGAGTAGCGCAAGCCGGTGCAAAGGGTAGGCTAGCGTTAAAAACAATGACGTTAGCCGGGTGGGGATGGTGGTATGGAAGAAGGGGGGTTTGCACCAAAAAATGACGTTAGGCAGGTTAGAGTAAATAAAAATGACTCTAACCAGCCTAGAGTCATTTTCTGACGCAAGAACATCCATACCACATGACTCCTGTCTTAGAAAAGACAGAAGTCTTGCCCACCACCCTAATGGCCAGCACAGGGGACCAGGGTCCCCTGGGCTTGGCCATTGCACCCAGTGCCATGTAGGAGGGTCCACTTCAGGGCAGTGGCGTAGCGTGGGTTGTCAGCACCCGGGGCAAGGCAAGTAATTTGCGGCCCCTAACCCGGGGCAAGGCAAGTAATTTGCGCCCCCTAACCCGTGGATTTTAGCACTCGAGTCTCTTCCAAGATGTTGCGCCCAGTGCGGCCGGCCCCCCCTGCACCCCCCACGCTACGCCACTGCTTCAGGGCCCCCAATGGCACTTCAAAAAACGAATACTTACCTGTACTTACCTATACCTACCTTGAATGGGGTCCCCTGTCCTTCACTGTCCCTCTGGTGTGGGTGGGGGTATCCCTTGGGCCTGGGGATGGCACCTGCAGGCTTATTCCATGGTGCTTAACCATGAAAATAGGCCCACAGGTCCCCTAACGCCAACCCTGACCCAGTTGTTAAATAATGGTGCAAAGCAAGCTTTGCACCATTATTTGACCCCTCCTCCCCCTTGTGTGTGATTTTAGCACTGGGATAAATATGGCGCTAAGGCCATAGAGTCATTTTTTGCATGGGAACGCCTACTTTGCATCTCATTGACGCAAAGTAGGTTTCCACATCCAAAAAATGACTTTAACTCCATAAATTTGGCACTAGATGGGTCAGTTAGTTTAAGTTCCTCCCCTGAGACCGAATACTGATACATAAAATGGCGACCGCAACTTTTGTGTCACATTGCAGCCAGCCAATCATGGCATTGCTGTTGGTGCGTGGATCTGTGTCTCTAGATATACATTAAGCTTTTCTTCTTTAATAGCTCCAAAACTACTGAACAGATTTACACCAAATTACCGAAAGGTACCTTTCTAGACCAAAATCTAGCTTTCTGTCACATTTGTTGTAATTCCATCCAGTGGTTCAGGCTGTAGTTGTGTCTAAAATACCCTATTGGAAATTGAATGGGGAAAAGGTGTTGTAGGACCTCCCCATTTTTTTTCAGCCTTTGCTTGACGAATCGCCACAAAACTTTCCACAGGGCAGCTGAATTGACTGATACACTACTTTTGAAAAATTTGTGAAGATTCGTCAAACAGTGTCGAAGTTATTAGCAAAACAAAAACCGCTTTTCCTATGGCAACTAAGCCCTAACCAGAACTACCTACTGACAACCACCAGTAAGATAGATAGATAGATAGATAGATAGATAGATAGATAGATAGATAGATAGATAGATAGATAGATTGATAGATTGATTGATTGATTGATTTTTGGGGGGTGGAACAAGAGGGAGGCACGAGTGTGCTGTCTCTACGGCAAACCTACAAACAATGCAATTAAACTGTTTAATACCATGAGTCTTTAAAATCTTGGTACAAGATTAGAATTAAAGGAGAAAACAAGAATGGGGCTGTGGGCTCAAACTTTGACATTGCATTCCTGCATCCCAGAAAACAGGAACGGCAGATTTAATTTAGGAATGCGTCTCAATGATCCAATTGCAGGCTGGCCTTTAATCTGGCTTTCCTCGATTAGTTTCTGACGTTTGCTTCCAGATCAGAGTGTTTTGTTTTTGTCATCACTACAGTTGATGCCAGCAGCGATAATGGAGAGGAAATTTAATTCCCATTCTCTCGTTCGACCTTTGGGGCTGGTAACAGTCAGTGTTGTGACTAAGAACCGTGTCTTTGCTGTAAATAAAGGCAGAGGGCGGGGTGGCTGCCTGTGCATTCCACCTGCACACCAGGAAGTGGGAGGGAGCTCAGAACGCGAGCAGAGACATGTTGTGCGCATTTGTGAATCGGTTTTGTTTTCTTACGAAATGCCCTAGCCTAAATACCGCATTTATTCATTTTTTTTTTAGCTGTTAGCTCAAGGAGAATGACTTAAGTTTTTGATCTGAATATGCTCGAGTGCCGTGTTTTTTTTTTATATTTTAATGGAAAAACCCTGCTCCAACCCCACTGACTCGACTCAGCTCAAATTACCTTGTGGACAAGGTGTGTCACGTCAAATGTTATTGGCTGCGCTGGCAGCTCCGGGCTTTGCGCTGGTGCGCGGCTCTCTTTAGTATTACTTCTCTCTGTGACATTGAAGCGCTTGCGCCTGTGAGCCCGCTTGGCGTGGCTGTGTGGAGAAAGGAGAGATCCGCCCTTTCGGAAGTTTGTCAGGCGCTAGGCGGGGCACCGGTACGGGTCCCAGGTGTCCGCGTCGGAGGGCTGGAGCTGAGGACGGGGAGAAGGGGCAGGAAGTACTGCCGCTCTGCCGCTCACTGCCCGTGCACCTAGCGCTGCTGCCGGAATCTCAAAATGGCCCTGAGAGTGCAAAACCAGGTGAGTGGCACCAGTCTCGCGCCCCTGGTTAGACGGCTGAATGACTAACTTTACTTCTAAATGGCCACGCTGTAACCTGCTCCCGCGTGCTGCAAAATGTGCCTGGGTGACGGGCGGCACGTTGAAATTGTTGCCCTTTTACGCGCGACTTAAGTTCATCTTTCCGCGCTTTTTTAATGTAATTTTTTGTAGCATGTTTTCCACCGTTAACCGCCCAGGAAGTGTTCCACGGGAAGGCACTTTGTTACATCGCGCCGACATTTGTAAAGCTTAGGCAAAGTTTGGAAATTAGATGACACGTTTTCACGCATTCTGATTCCTCTGACCTTTTAATTGTGAGGATTGAGGGGAGTGCCACTGGACCTTTGTGCACCTTTATAGCGCTGCCGTGAGCTACTGTCTGGGATTAATGCTCGGAGCTTGACTGAAGTGATTTGATTTGTGGGGACAACAACTGAAAGAGCTTTGTTCAGCTTGAACTTGGACTCTTACTTTGGATCAATAAGTCGGCAGCTGTAAACTTAAAATTGTTGAACTCCTCTTTAAATGTTTCAAACGTAAACATATGTTTTTGCAGCCTTGGGTTGGCTTTTTTCCTTTGTGATTCTATGAAAGGTGAGCGGAGCACGCTGCCTATTATTGCCGTTAGGTGGAAATGCTTGCGCACCAAGACAGTTCTGTCACTGTCCTGGCCTGCCTTGAACGGGTTTGTTGTTTGCGTTTGTCAGCGATCCTTCAGGCTGGTAATTGGCTTGAGTGGGAGTGCTGCATACTACGCTTGACTTAAAACCACGGACCTTCTAGAGGGGCACATACGTAAACAGAACAGCTGGTACAGTGGTACCGCAGCCCACCAGTGTGAGGGGATCTCTGCAGCCGAACTGATGTGATTTGAACAGTTAGAAACCTAAGACACTTAATTTCTTGTGGCAGTCTGTTGGCCCCAAACTATCTTAAATAGAAAGCCTAATAGTACGAGGGAGCTGTAATATTTATCTCCCTGCTGGCCTGCCTGGCTGAGGTCTATGGTACCAGATCTCCATTGACACCCTCTTTGTGCCTCCAAAAATGACTGCACCTTTAGGTGGAATTGGACAAACTTTGAGGGAACATTCATGGCTTTAAGTAGCTTGGAAAAAAAATGGGGTCTTAGAAGGGGGTGGCCAAAGAACTTACACTTTTTGTATAAAACCAGTAAACTTACTCAAAAGTGTAAATGACTGAAAATTTCAGCTTACCTGTTAATCAGGCCCATATTGTGACTGGGCTACCAACAAAAATAGTAAATCTGAACCCATAGAAGTACACACCTTGAATGGGTGCAAATTAACTGATTATTAGAATTCACACACATTGGCAGTTGTAGGTTTGGTTGTTGTACAGTGTCAGGATTCCGGGCATACTAGTGGCAGTCACGCATCCAAGAGGTGATGGGATGAATGCTCGCAAATAGCAGCACCGGTGGCAATCACTTGGGGTAGCATTCCAAAACATATTTTTTTCAACCACTGTGCCGAATCAGTACTAACCCTGTTCCTCATGGAAACAGCGCATCCTAAACCTTGACCATGTCACCACTTCACCCAGCAGCTCACTGCTTTTTTAGTTGGGGGGAATTTGAGATTCACACCCACCTAAATCTCACTGACTAAGCTACTCTTCTGTAATTCTTGCCTCCTCCACCTCACCATCCCCCACATGCACCACTCACCCAGTCAGCTATAAGCACTGCATTTTCTTTTAGTGCTGCCCTCCTTTGGATAGCTCTGCACATCCTTCACACACTTTTCTACAATAATCATTGGCACAAATGTGACCGTCACTTTGCGCCCTCTGCAGAGAGGCCAAGTATTGGATGTGCTTGTCCATCTTTATACCCAGCAACAGGCACCGTGAGAAACTGGCAGTGCCTTCATCCTTATCCTAAGAGATCTCGGTCGTGGCCATTATAAACCCCAGCCACACCCTGGCTTCACTCAGACACCCTGAGGTGACTCATTTCATATTATGTACTACTCAACAGGTCATTTGTTGCCTGAAAAAAAACTACAGAAACACAACGTTTAGAAAAAGCAAATAATAACTTTAGGTAATGCATGATGAAGTAAAAGGTGATGCACAATGAAATAAAACGTATAGCTGGACTGGGTTGCCATATGGGCGTTTACACTGCCATTGTTGAGAAATCAATGCGTGTTTTGGTCTATAAAGTTGGGGACATCCCCGTTTCAAAGCTTTTAAATTACTGCTGGGATGAGATCAGTCAGGCCTCGCCCTCTGAGAGCCCCGGGCTAAGGTCAGATAGAGGAGCTTTTGTACCACTTTTGTACCTCCTGGCTCCTTAGTGGAAACACCAACCACAGGGGAGTATATAGTGCCCTATCTCAGTGGTCATATACGATCCATGTTATCCAAAGGGATCCCTTTCCAGAAATGGGGAAACATTCTTTCTCAGAATCTCTGGTCCTTATGAAAGTTACTCCACAGAGCACATTCACACAGTGGATCATGCATACGGTTTTCTCTCTTATAGATAGATCCTAGTGCCCTGTCACAGGGGGGGATGTGCTTGGGCCTCTCAATGCATTTGACTTACAGGGTATGTGTTCAGCCCTTCCCGAGCCTGCCTAAACTAACTTGGACTTTCCTGTAGGTGCTACAACTGATGTCCTGTCAGTCCCTACCACATCGGAGGGATTAGTCTAAGTACCCTCAGTTATGTGGAAGGCTGGTAGCCCATTGTAGTGGCTCTAACATGCTCCCCACTCTCTTCCCACTTCTGTTGCTCTTCCTTCTTCTGGATCTTGAATAACTCAAGCCCTACCAAAGGACATCAGCGCAGAGTAAAATATGACTGGTGACCTTGGGCTGTCATGCTAATCGGTGCCATTTGATGGGTACCCCTTGGAAAAGCACAGCAAAGACTGTTATGTTATGGGGATACCAAGGAACATGAGGGCAGGCAAAGGGAAGGGAGCACTCCGCCAGGTATTCTGCACCAGTTTCCCTGTTATATTCATGTAGTTCTTAGTGTTTTTTGCATTACTTGCAAGTAGAAGAGTGTTTGCCACCCATGTTGGTGCAACTAGTACCTGTTTTAAGTTGTTGCCCCTCTTCAGCAGATAGTAGCGGGTAGGTTTGGGTGTACTTGAAATGCAGCTTGCAGTATTCCAGCTTAAGTGCCACTCCAAAGCGTGCAGGTCCATCTAGTGGCTCTCCAACCAAATGTCCACCTGGAGTCTAGCAGAAACGCAAGCAGTACAGGCCTCAATAAATCTTACAGGGATTTAGATTTTTATCAGGCTGAGCTATTTGTAGGGCCCACTGACTCGTTCTGGCGAGCTGACAAAGAACAGATGTTCTGTTCATTCAGAAAGTGAAGGTCAAAAAAGATACCTTTAAATCTCGTTTTAATCTTGTTGCATATGTTCAGACAGAGATCAAATGTCAGTTTGTCTTCTTATGATATGCTGCTTATTTTATCCCGGAGGTTGGTGTTTACTTTTCTTTCTCTGCCTGCAAAGATGAAGGATTTTGTAAAGTGGACGTTCTGACTGTCCTGCTGTACACAGAGTACGAAATTAAAGGCTGTAAGTTGTTAGATGTCATGCTTTTTTTCTGACACACATTTAAATAGCTTGTAAATGAACTGTACAAACACTTTAAAATATATTTGAGTGGTTATGAAAGCAAACTAACTGTGATGAGAAATATTTTAATAGTATGAAAATAAAAAATAGCACTTTACTTGGTGAAGAACAAATGATAAATATTTTTGCTGAAATCCAATTTCCATATATTATTGTCTTTGCGCTGTATAGATTTATCAGTAAAACTGCATGTTAGTGGGAAAGTTTGGCTTGATTTCAATGGAACATGTGCTGTTTGTAAATGACAGGGCCCTTTCTCATCAGTGTTTACAGATAAACTGAGAAACATCCCTGCTCCTGCACTGATGACAGTGCTATTACTGAACTAAGAGGCAAATCGGGGTCATGTGTACCCTATATGTGGTCTAGATTCTTATTATACATGAAGCACAAGTTTAGTCTGTTAAGTCAAACCAAAGTTTTCGGGTCGAGTAGATTAGTCAAGTCACTAGACCAGCAGGTTTTGTAAATTTTTTATGATTTATCAAGGCATACACTAGCTCAGGGTTCTGCAAAGTCAGTCCTTGAGAGCCAGGTCCAGGCCAGATTTTTAGCATATCCACATTTAGAAAAATTTAGATTTCTGAAACATCTTTTTTCTAAATATGGATATGCTAAAAACCTGGCATGGACCCGGCTCTCCAGGACCGACTTTGCAGAACCCTGCACTAGCTGCACGAGCACTGGTGATACACACCCTTCTTCTGGCAAGAAATTCAACTCTATGAATGTATAAATCAAATGGAGAATGGATGCTGACTTGCTGGCAGTATCCTCCCCATACACATACAAACAATGGCTGGTGTATGATTTGGACACTTAAGAACGTGATGGAAAGCGCTGGTGTCATGTGGTCCATAAGCACATTATGAAACAGGGTAGTTTATTGGTGAAGTTTCCAGATACAAATTGAAATAATTAACATACATACATTTCAGATTTATTTACTGGTATCACATCCTCCTTTCTTTGGTTGGAGTGGTACCTTCTTGCTGTCTCATTCAGGCATGTCATGATTTACTTTGAGAGCATTTATCACCATCATTTATCACTTTATGTGAGTGCTGTATGAGCTTCTCATTTCTCTGTAACTTAATAGATATTTATTTAATGTGGCCAAATAGGGAGCTGTGATGTGTAAAGCCATGATCTATGCAGCTATTTTCCGATTCTGCACTTGGAAGTAGCTTTTTAATAACTTAAAATGTACTTGGCAGAGCATGGTAAACTCGTAATTACCAATGGCGTGTCTGGTCTTGTAACCGATTTTTACATCTTCCCTGGAAATGGTACACTGTGGCATGTGGGTCTTTACACTCACGTCTCCATTTCTCTGTTTATTGGAATTGACCAGATACATTGTTGGAATTGCAACTACTTGACAAAACTCCTCTCATTTGCCTTTCTTAAAATACACATTTTGCATGTTCAGTGTCCCTTGGGAGCCTTATTTATAGGTGATGTGATAGACATACAGGAACAGGTTTTGTATCGTTTGAAAACAACTATTTTCTTGGACCTGGCCAGCAAATAGACCTTTATTGTAATTTATTTCAGCTGCCCGCTCTTTCCCCAGTGAGGAATGCACTGTGCAACCTTCCTGGGATGGTATTTTCCGTGCAGGGACTTAAGATATTCTTTTTCTTGTGTCAAGATTGAAGACCTCTTTTTGCTTTTTAGCGTTCTTGACCATCGTCCTTTTCATAAAATCAGCAGGTTTTTAAATGTAACCACATTTTCATCAATGTCAACACCATATTAATACAGTATTTGTGGTAATGGCAATCATGTGGCATTTGTTTTAACTTTACCGCAGCCACACACTGAATACCTTAACCTTGGTGTGTAGGCAAGGGTGATCATTTTGTTGCGGGTCAAATTGTGTTGATGGGGTTGACACTTAGAAATGGAGCTGCTATAGTCAAATCATACTGACAGGATCGACACAACTTTTCAACTGTAAGGAATCTGCCATTCCAGTGCGAAGTTCTTTGAAGGGGGATGACTTTCTTACTTTATTCCTAGAGGTAGTCCTGATCTCTAGTGGTCCCTGTCTGCCAGGTTTGAGACTCAGTACCTATCTTTCGATCTTCCTGCGCAGTCTGTCATCTATGATGCCATTTATAAATGCAAAGTATCTCTGCCCACTACCATTTCCTGGGTGTTTTTCTGATTAGAGGACCTCTACCCCGGATGTAAGAACTCCTTGGTAAGTGAACTTAAGTCTATCAGGAAGGTGTTAACTAGTGAACTTACTGACCGTTATTGAAGAGGATTTGTTTCTCAGGCGGCAGTGGTATGGGCCTAAACTCATTCTGTATCTGATCTGGGTTTTCATATTGCCCAGGAACCCTTAGATTCATTTTGTTGTCCGATACTATTCATCCATGAGGATGACCTTTTTAGACCCATTCTGTAGATGTATGGTATTTCAGTTTGTACGTTACCTTTAAAATCTACGTGTAACTGAAGGAAAAAAATGGAGCATACATTTACCCTATTGTTGGGACCTATTAAAAGTGGTTTTAAGAGAGTCGTTACTCATAAAATATTAATGTGCTGCCAGATGATGGGTGCATTAAGCTACTACTGGTTGCTGCATGCTAATCCACTATACTTAATCTACCCTGAAAACTCCTGCTAAAGAACATATGAGAGCTTGATGACCTACCTCAAAATTTAACTGTTGAAAATTTGCTGCTGAGTTATTTTCCGCCTCATCATAGTCCCTGATTTGGAACTCTGATGTTCTTGTAGACCAGGAGTTTACCATTATACCTTTTGTTTGTAGTTCTGCAAAATTACTTTGAGCAAAAAGCTTTTCATTGACATTGAGTAATCTGCAGGTCATGTATTTGAATGCCAGCAAGTCCACCTCATACATAATGCCCTTCTGAGGTTAGTAAATTGAGTACCCTTAAATTGGATAGTAGTAATGCCTATTGTTTAGCTCCTGTCCCGCTTTCCGATTCTCTGTGAATTTTGGTCCCGTGAAAAAGGTGTTGAAGCCTTCCACTGTCTCTTTGAGTCAGTGGGTTCGGACCTTGATTTCTCTGGCCTACAAGGCTTCTGTTCAGGTTCCTCCTTTAGGAGTTCATGGTCGATCTACGAGATCTATGTTTACCTCTGGAGCTGAGAATTAGGGGGCTTCAATTGCTGAGATCTGCAGGGCAGCAACCTGGACCTCCCCATTGACTTTTGCCTCTCATTATCAGATTGTTCAGGAGAGCGAACTGTCTGAGGTGTTTGGGTCTAAGGTGTTAAGGCATCTAAATAGTGGTTCCTTACTGTGTCTTTTGTGTTTTTAATAAACTTGAGTTTGTGCATTACCCTTTTTGGTTGTCCTGTTTTGCTTTGTACATCTCAATGTTGTAATGAAGGGAAGTGAGGGAAGGGACAGAGGTAATGTTTCAATTACTTGCTGGTAATGGCATTACCCTCTCTCGTTTCTATTCATTACATCCCTCTCTCCCAGGTAGTCCAGGTCATCCAAATTTGAGTTGTGTTGGGTTACGCGGTATATACAGGAGGAGGGGAGTGTCTTTTTGTTTTGCGAAGGATCACATGGTATGGGTGTCTGGTGAGGCAGGATTGCCTCAATATTGGAATGAATAGAAGCGAGAAAAGAAGACTCTAGTAATGCAATTACCAAAAGTAATTGAAACATTTTGTGTATTTTTGTAAAATGGCGGCCATGTTTTTTTGCAGTATTCTTTTATCCTTAACATTTCCTGGACAAAAGTGAGGAGGGCATGAGAGTTTATATACTTAAAATGTAGCAATGATTTCATTGATCTCTACAGAGCAAGATAGGTTTAAACATGCGAAATCTTACCAGGGACGTTTCTCAGTTATCAAGCAAATTAGCAAGCGGTATGACGATAGAGACTTCTTTTTCTGTTTAATGCCTAGTGATTCGTGATCTTTATCGGAACCCATTGAATGTGTGAAACGTTTAGCGTTGTGTGGCAGTGTGAATATTAAACTGAATAATACCAGTAAATTGATTTGTGCTTAGAAAAAACTTCTGACAGATACTTAACCAGTCTGTTCCCTGTTTGAGCAAATCTGTCCCATGAAATTTTACAGGAAAATGTCTTCTTCTATCTGCAGAAAATGTGTCAAAAAGCTAGTGGTACTGCATGGATTTGGAAGGCAGAAATCTGTTCTCTAACGCCAGTAAGCCACTCTCTGGCTTTTTACCATCTGTATACAGATGGCGGTTGAGCACTATTCTGCATAAAAGAAGCTGTTTACTTCCTTCACCTTTTTGGCCTGGTCTTCGTGTCCATTGTTTTCCTACTTCTACATACCTTCACCATCTATTTTTGATATGGTATTGTTGAATGTGTCTTCGGCCAGTTCATTTGTCAAAAGAGGCACATTTTAACTGAATATGATGATAAACAAGGCTTGCAAAATTAGACTTTGTGGTTATTAAGTGGTATGTTTTCATGAAGAAGGATTAAAGAATTTTACTAGTTTTTTGTTTTTTTTTCAATTTTTTTTAATAACCTGATCTACAGGACTCTCCTGAGGCAGCCTATGTGCTGTCAATTTACATAAAGGACAGGGGGGCATAGAGCCCGCCCATTGCTTACCATTGGTTGTCTATATTGTCACTCTTTTTTTGCTTGCTCATCTTCAGTCAATGCGTGCCGACTTGGCTTGCTTCCTTCCCCAGTGTCCTTAGACTGCTTTTGCTTTTGGAGCTACGTTTGTTCTTCTTGTGCAAGTACTCCATCAGAATGCATGTAGTTGCTTCCTCAATCTGTTGTGTTGCATGCCCCTCCCGCCCTCTGTTTGTATTGCTTGCACCCTCCAACCCTCATCCCACTGTCCATCGGGTTGTGTGGCTTCTATCGCCCATTACCCCCTGTCTGTGGCATTGCTTGCCCCATTCTACCACCCTGCTGCTGAATCATGTTACAGGCTGGGTGCCCTTGATGCTTGTTATGGGACCACTGAAGCTCATGCCTTTCTGGGGACCATTTTGATAATTTCGGTCTAGGGTTCTTGAAGCTCTGTCAAAACTTGGGGCCTTTATTGCATTCTTGCATGGAGGTCTTGATGCTTATTCATGGTGGGGGCTATGCTCATTCTTGCACGGGGCAATTAATTGGTGCTTCTTAGAGTTTGGGATTATTGAAGTTTTATATACTTTTTAACCACTACGTATACTCGGGCCCACTGAAATTATTTAGGAGGGGAAAATCAAATTATGAGGCATGGGTGACTAATTAATGTGGCAAGACAATGCAAAATATGCAGTGTAATGTGGCACATTGTGAAGGACTGTTACCTCACTATTTTGTCATTTTTACACCTCGTCACTGTATAGGGAAAGGTTTTCCCTCATTAAAATCAGTTTAGCAACTTGATGCAGCAATCAGCAACTGAAAGGTGGCTTGCTTCTGTATGTCAAAAAGCCTGCCTCTGCGCAACAGCACATTGTAGCGTTTTTTTGTAACTTTTGATGCATTTGAGATAGAAGCAGCTTTTTTTTTTGGGGGGGGGGTTAAAATCTGCAATGTATGCAGAGGATGATGGATTATGTGGGAAGTGTGGTAAAACCATAATTATGCTGAATATACTGCGCATAATTCCAGAGGCCGTGCTTTTGTTTTAGACCACTGATGCCTGTGTTGGAATAGGTCACTGATGCTTCTACTGTTCTGATCACTGATGCATATACCGTCCTGGTCACCGATCCTTCTACTGTTTTGGTCAATGGTGGTTATTTTGTTTTGGGTCACTTCTAATTATTCTGCTTTTGGTCACTAATCCTTATACTGTTTTAGGTCACCAATGCTTACACTCATTAATGACAAGGATGCTTGTTGCTGTCTGGACCACTGATCTTTCTTGGTGCTTGTTTGGGCCATTGATGCTCAATACAGCCTGGAATGATTCATGTATGTTATTATCAGCGGAGATTGATGTGTGTAGTCAGCTGAAGATATTTATGTATTTGTTGCCTTTGGTCATTGATAGTTATTGCCTATGGTTATTAATGCTTGTCCCAGGCTCAAGCTAATAATGCACATATTGTGTGGGATTACTAACATCACTGCAGCCTGGGGCCTGTGTTTTCTTTTACTGCTTGAGGTCATTGTTCTCAGTACACCCTTTTAACTATTATTACTTCTGGTGCACCTAAAACTTATTGTAGCCTGAGCCATTAATGCCTCTAATGTCTGGGACTGCTGCAGCATGTTTCAGGTCGAGATGACACATTTTACTTTCAATCCAATTGATGCACTTTACTGTCAGGGCCTGTAGACACATTTTACCGTCCTTTCTGGACCTGTTGATTTACATCGCTGTCTACAGCCTCTGATGCATATTATTAGTATTAGTTATAAATGTATACTGTGAAATGTCTCAATTACGAAAATGGAAGTACACCAAGGCCAACCCCAAACATTCCTTTGTAGTCTAGACCATCCTGGAGCTGCTCTGGTTACTACCAGAGACTTCAAATTAAGAAAAGGGAAGAGAGAGGGAAATCCTTATGCCCTTTTATGAACTGGTCCTTTCCGGTTGTAGGTTCTTTATAGCAAGGCTCCTTCTCAGTTTCTGTAGTCTGATTAATGCTTTTATATAAAGTAGAGGTTGGCATGGTTGTGCTGCAAATGATATAAGAAAGCATGTTTGGTGAGGCAAGGTGACTTACTGGGCATTCACCAAAAAGAGTACTGCAGGTTCTTGGGGGAGATCAGGGTCCTTCCTCCTGGAACCCGGAAGAAACTGACAACGAGCCTCATAGAAAACTGTGTGCACACAGGGAATGAAGCAGAAATGATGATGTATAAAATACAACAATAGAAAGTCTTAACACAATTTAATAAGTAAAGTGGGGGTGACTTAAGGCGGAGTGTAAACTAAATAGTGGTGGTGGGTGGGAAAGTTAATGAAGAAGTAGTTAGTCAGCAAAGTGTCACAGTCTGACTCATGGTTAAATATGACTGCTACTTTCTCTGACGTAGAAGTGAAGTAGCTTAACTCGGACATCAAAACCTTTGACTTCCTGCATGTTGTCATTTCCCAATATGTCATATACCCTCCCTCCGTGAATAACCATACTCCTATTATTCTGACCCCATCAATCCTCACACTTAAGGCTACGCAAACACATAATGCGCATCAATTTATAGTTATACTGCTAAAAAAACGACAAACACAAATACTGTTTGAGGCTATATGTATGCATACTGCTATATGTGGCATGCTGCCTTTGGCCATTCAAGCCTATAGAGTCCGTGGTCATTAGTTCATGTGCTTCCTGGAGCCACTGTGAAGTATACAGCCCCAGTTCACTAACCCATTGACTGCCTCATTCATTAAGCTATGTACCGTTAAAGGCTGCGGTGCATTTATTTTCTGAGACCATTATTGTTATTTCTGTTTAAGGGGAGATTTTGCTTTTTGGTAAGTGATTTATTTTTAAAGTAAAATATGAGCACTTTATGGATTTCATATTTTGTGGTGTTTACGGTAATTTGTTTATCTTAGCTGCGGTATCTGTGTGTGTGTTTTTTTTAATCATTTCAATACTTTAACTGATGTCTCTTTCTGTGATATAATTGGAGTCGAAGGTGATGTTCCTGTGATGTCACTGATTATGTAAACAAATACTAACTCATAAACATTTGTAGATCGAGCGCACAAGTGCTTTGACCTACAGTAAGAATTGTGGTCTTTTAACCATGCCCACCGCACGCCCATCACTTTCACTCATTCATGGGCTTGCCTTTCAAAAATTCTTTATCTTTGATAAATGCTTTACATTTGTCACTCCTTTGGGCGGTTTTGTTATTGCCTTGCAGACTGGCCTTGTTACATGGATAAATGCATGATTCCCGATCCGTTTGACTGCGAGCAAGCTTCTTTTTGCCTCTCTCCTTCGCGCTCATGGCAGCCATAGCACTTTGAATTGACTCGCATGTGTCAACAGCTTTTTTCATTTTCAATTTAAGTGGCAAGAAATGTCCAGTTAGGAATTTACAATGCGGATAGCTCTAACTCGGACAAATGCTAGACCCATTCCATTGCAAATGCTTGTTAAAACTTGAGAACTGTTTTGTCAGCTGCAAACATGAAAGATGGCTGGCGCCTAACATGGGAGATCTTCGGATACCTCATGTCATTCCAGGTGTGTTTTATGTAGTCAATCTAATCCTGTTTTCTGTCTCGCCCACAAACCTTTTAGCTGCTTGTTGGCGAAGACCCAGTGTGTGCAATGCCAATATTTATTGCAAGCTTTTGGTTGGCCTGTTGCTTATAATTATTCGGCTTTCCTGCCAGTCTAATTTACTTGCTCGTTATTCAATAACTTTTTTTTTTCTTTTTCCTGTGCGTGCATAGTTTCGCTACTGTCCTCTTGATGGGATGACTTGAATCCTTCCTCTGCCATTTTTCCAGAATTGAACTCTCATCAAATGGGGGGGGGGGGGAGGGGAAGGGGTTAGATACTCAAGGGTGCAGAAATCTGATGACTTGCATCCTTCCTCTGCCATTTTTCCAGAATTGAACTCTCATCAAATGGGGGGGGTGGGAGGGGGGGGGGGGTGGTGAGGGGGTAGATCCTCAAGGGTGCAGAAATCTAAATTATGGAGTTCCTTACCTCTCATACTGTAATTTAAAGGTCAAAACTGACAACATGGCAGCTGTCTAGATGATCGTTGATCTAGGCGATTGGCTTTGGGACTCTCTCTACAGGGGCAAGAGACCTTTTATGGGGTGGATTCCACTCTACATAAGCTTGCCCGACCGATCAACCATAAACGTTTGTAAATCAGAGACACAACAATGAAGAGAGAAATGTCACGCATATACCTACTAAACACTTGGCAGTTGTAGGTGAAGACCTGTAACAACAAGCATTTGCAATGCAATGGGTCTTGCATTTGCTTGAGTTAGAGATATTAGCGTTGTTAACTACTGACTGGACTTTTCTTGCCACATAAATTGAAAATGAAAAGTGATACAGTTTCACATAAGTGAGCCGATTTAAAGCACCACACCATGAGCATGAAGGAGAGACACAAAAGGGGAAGAAAAGTTTGCTCTCAGTCAAACGTATCGGCAAAAGTGGAATTAGCCATGTAACATGGTCGATGGCCAAGGCGGTCACCAAACCACCCCAAGGAGGGACAAATGAAAAGCCTTTACCAATGATAACAAATGATTTTTGAAAGGCAAGCCCATAAGCGAGCGATAGTGAAGGCTGTAAGGTGGGAGTGTCTAGAAGCCCAAATAGAAAACAGCAAGTATGAAAAGCCGCGCTTGCGCGCTGCTATACTCAACCTAAAAATCTATGTTGTAGCAGAAGAAACCTGAGTGTGCACATTGAGCTCAAACAGCTTGTTATGCATGCGGTTAGCGGGTGGGCTGGAGTTGTGGTATGTTTGTGCTGAATTGTGACACTAGGAGGATCTTAAATATGGACAAAGCCTTCAGATTAACTGTAATAACATCCAGAAAAATCACTTAGTAAAGCTAATACATAAATGAAAAGCTGAGCTAATCCTCTTCTAATGCTGATGCTACAGTAGACTGCAGGTTTCAGTAAAAAACATCTTCTGACCCTACAATATAAGTGCTGTAAGCTCGCTCTCTTGGGTTTCTTCAGACAGACTCTGACTTTCTCGTAATGGGTCCCCTTGTTTGATTAGGAATATGTTGTATAGTGGTTGGCTAAATAATGAAAATTGAAAGCAAATGTCCAGGAGTATATTGTACAGTGTATGGTTAAATGATGAAAATGAAAAGCTGATGTCTTGGATGGAGTTTCTGCAAGTTTCTCCTCTGTATTGTGTTAGGGTTCAGGTAATATGATTGTCTATCGATTCCTTTTTTGGGGGGTTTTCAAGACAAAGTTTCTCATGGCAGGATCTGTGAGTTTTCCCGTTACAGTGCATATTTTAGATGGTACTGCCCCAAAAAGACTTCTTGTTGGTTTGCTGTATATATGAGGCAAACAGAGCAGCAGTGCAGAAATAAGGCTGCCTCTCAGAGTTCAGCATTAAATTCACAGGCTCAGTGGGCCAAATAGTTGGTGAACACATACAAAACACTTTACTATATCCCAGCACAACATGATCGAACAATAATCTACATTGAGTTATTGTGACAGAACAGTACACATATATCTTCTGACATTTAGAAAGCAGTTTATCATGAATCTGCTGATTAGACTTTTTCATTGACAGCCTTTTTAGGTGTGGCTAGGGGCCACTTTAGCTTTTTCTCAGGGTTTATATGATCAGTACGAAGAAGCTGCAGAGTGAGCTAACTGGACTACTCGTAGTATGTTGCTAACTGGCATCTTCCGAGTGGAGTGGTGGCTGCCTTTAGAAGGCATGGGATGGCCTTGCAAACAGCAGAGATTACAGGCAGAGCAGGAGCAGAAGGTGGTCACTGCTTGAAGGGGTTACTGGAGGTGTTCGTCTGCTACAGGGGGAGCTGTATGCCGACAGTGGCAGTGTGGGAGATGCAGTGATTGTCTCGATGTTCCCAGAAGGTTCTCCCAGCACCACAAGAGCGAGAGAAGCAGATGCATGGATACCAACCCCCTGATCCTCGGGTGCACAGTCCCTTCAACTGGCAGAATCCACTGGGGAACAGAACCCTGGCCATCCCCTTTAATCTTTGTGTGCTTTTGCACATAGAACTGTAGAAGATCATGCGTACTGCGTACTTCAGAAGATCCTGAAAGTGAAGGAAGGACAAGGGTCGAGTGCGCTGTGATGCCCGTGTCATTCACTAAGTCATGAGCCCACATTGAACCATCATTGCTTGATTATAATATCCATTCAGGATGTTTAGAACTTTGACATTTCGCCAATATTCTGCTCTTCATTGGTCCAGCAGGTAGCTGGGCTGCAAAGAAATGGGCATATTTTCACTTATCATCCATGTGCTTCTCATTCATCCATGCACCCGTTAATCTTTGCATGCACTCAGACTTGCATCCATCTGTGCAGTCACAAATTTCAGAAACCTGTTTGTGGAAACCATTAGCTCGTCAATCATGTACCCATCTACCATTCCACTCAGCTATACGTACAAACTCACCAATTAATTGTGATCTTCACTTATAAGAAAGGCATACGTATGGTCTTTGTCAGCGCTTCTTTTAATTGTGACTACTGCCAAAAACTCATTTAATGTGTAAGCTGTTTATAAATGAGAAACTCCCTTCCACCACACCCGAGAAAGGAACTGGAAACCGAACAACTAATGTTGATGTATCTTTTTGCTGTTTTTGTTGGACAGTGCATTGTTTTGAAAAATCCTTTTACTCACAATCTGAAGTTCAAGAAAAACATTATGTACAAGAAGTTACTGCTTAGGTAAAATAAATAAAAATCATACCCGTCGGCAAGAGCAGATGCAAAAGGGCAGGTGCCGGAGTAGAATTTGAGTAGAATGTCTAGCCACGCAGAGTGTTGTATTGCTTGGTTACTTATGAAGTGTCGCAGATTAGTTCAGGAGCAGTTGTAGGTTTGTACACATTTGATAGGTCTCCTGAGGGGTGCTCTGTAGGCAGCTTTGCAATAGTCTACCTTTCAGCCTTTAAGCGTCGTCTATTTTACAGTTAGATTGCCCCTTTTGGCAGAGTTCCCGATTCTGAAGAGATCCTGAAAGGCAACATGTCCTGGGCAGGGAGCTGGTTACTGTTGGTTGAGGAGTGGCACACTGTCCTGCTTTTCCTCCTCGTCTCTTTCCTTTGGCTTGAAAGAAGCGCACTCCCTTTTATGACTTGTACACCTAGGAGAGAGACCCCTCATCTGCTCATCCCTCAACCCAAATGCATGCATGTATGTCTGTCTCCCTTCTCCAATCTAGTCTGCTTTTCCTCTCAAAAGAGGTCTCTAGGCACTAAGGACCCTGCAAAACAGGAGAAACCTGAAGTTCAGTAGACTGCAGCAGAATTTCCATTTATGGCAATATTCCCTCGTGCAGTAAATGTTGTGGTGACCGAGCCTAACTCTCTGCTTTCTTTTCCCTCCCTTTCCAAGTTGCCTTCTGCCTGTGATGGCAGAAGCATAGCTACACGTGCCTTTTAGGTAGAGTCTACCAAAGCGGAAAAGCTGTCTGGTTGCAAAAGACCTATTGTCGGTTTACCAAGATCTTACAGTAGCTTTGAAGCCTGCCCATTGCTTTCCACTGGATGGCTTGACTGTCACTCTAATGGTCATGGATTTTTTTTTTTTTTTTTATCAATGGCTTTCGTTGTCCATCTTGTGTTTGTCCCTTTCTTGAAGCATATCCTCTTTACTTTTAGGGAACCAGTTTTTTGCTTTTTGCCTAACTGCTTCACTAATGTACATGTGTTTTCTAGTTGTCTACCTCATGGGCTTCTCTTTCCCTATCCACCCTGTGTTGCTCTCAATTATCCGTGTGTTTTTCTCATCCTTGAGGCCCCCCCCTCACCCCCCTCTTGCTTGGTGTTGCCATGTGGCTCTTCTTTTGTACTTTAGTGGTGCTTTCTGTCTTGTGCTTCTCTCCTGCCTCCTTCCTCGTGCAGATTTTCTCCTTCCTCCACCATACCCGCCATCTTGAATTTGTAAATACAAAATTAACACAAATGACGCTCATGTCATTCCGCTGATGTGTTGCATGCGTTTTGACGTATGTCTGCAATAGTACAATGAAGCCATTGCATATTTTTTCTTTGACCCTGCACAGCTTCCCAGCACTGTACTGCCTCGCCAAAAGCAACAGAAAAGCCAATAAGGCCGAGAGGTGAGACTTCTTGGCCTTGTCATTGCTTTTTGCAACCTGTATGTTTATAAGAAAAACAAACATCCCTTGTGACTGTCCGGTGTTCGTGTATTTTTCCACGATTGAAGTGTCACAATGCAGGTTCGGAACTTCCCAGTGAAGCGAGCCATGCACCAGTCTGATTTTCTGTAGGTTGTTGCCCAAGTTAATTCCAGCCAAAGCATATGATGGGACTTGTGGTAGGGGCATAAAAGTTGTTGGTGGCTTTTTGTCAAAGTTACAGGAATTATGAGTCAATGCAGTACCAAACCACAACAGCCATATTCGCCAAGGAAAAAGCAAATTTAGTTATTTGGTGTGCCTGAGGGCACGTTCTGTAGTGTATCGGTTACCATTTTTATCCAGTGATGGTGCCATTTTGACATTTAGCTTTTGAAAGAGAGTGATTCCAAATATTTTCAAAAATAAAATTTTGGTAAATGTTTCCCCTATTTTATCAATGCTTTGTTCTGTATGCCCAAAATAAATGTGTTTGTGTAAAACCTATAAAAATATTTCACACGCTTGCTATCTGCACTGCATTGCTTAGTATCTGCCTGGTGTCTAACACTGTCTGCAGTGTTTCTCTCCTGATCACTGCCTGCACTGTACTTTCTCCCTGTTCTCTGCCTGCGCCGTGTTTCTTTCCCGCGCTCTGACTACACCATGCTTTTCTCCCAATGACTACCCAAGGTGGTACTCTACGCTCACTGTCTTCCCATCACCTCTGCTTCTCACTCTTAACCTTTGGACCATGGACCCTTGGGGGTCTTCCACACTTACTCAGGGCTGACTGTTTACAAAATTTAAGAATATTAGCGGAATAATAAATTATACCCACAAAGACGTAAAATGTAAATTAAACATTTTAAAACACGTTGTAAGTGTTTTGGAATTTCAAATTGGAGGCTAAAAATAAAGTTCTTATCCTTAAATTGGTAGCGCAATTATGGCACACAGTTATAGGCACTGTTGGTGGCCTGAAATAAAGCACTAGCATGCACTGACCATGCATAAACAAAAGTGATATACTAGAGCCTATCCTATCACTTTGTCTTTTAGAAATTAAACCACATTTTAAAATAAAAAGCTCCAAACCTCCAGTAAAAATAAAAAATGCATTTTTTTTTGTAGACATTTTTTGTGTGAATTAAAAACATTGCACAATTTGATGTATACGTGTTTCTGTAGTTTTGGTTATTGTTTTGAGATTCAGATTGTAGCAACTGCTTAAGTTGGGGGTACTTAGATTCCGTTCTCAGCGTGGATGGAGTGGCACTGAAGTCAAAAGGCTAAAGTCAAAAGGCTAAAGTCAAAAGGCTAAGAACTGCCGGTCTACACAGTGCCCATTACTGTCAACACTGTGCTCTGTTAACACTGCATAATGCCTATCCACTGTTCATTGCTGGCCACTGAATGCAGTGCCCCTCCCACTGATCAAACTACCTGATAATTTGCGGAGGCATCTAATCAGACCATTCCAAATCAGCAATGCAAAGGCACGGCCCTGAAGATGTTAAGCAGTAAAGTTTTATCACCTTTCCAACCAAGTATTCCCTCCGCCTGCACAGACCACAGGCTGCTCACAAAAGGATGCCTTCCCCCATGGCCATCATGGCAAGTGGGATGGATTTTCCCCAAAGCTGAAGGTACCGATACGAGGCAATCGGTAAAATGCAATCTGTGGCCACTTAAGCCAGCCAGAACAAATTTTCTATCGCACATGATCTTGTTGCTGATTTACTTGGGGGCAGAATTGTAAAAAAATAAATGTATACGTTGAGTACCAGACTCTGTTCCCTTTTTTGCTGCTAACACATGACCCCTGATTTATGGCATCCCTGAGTTTTTTTTTTTTTTTTTTTTTTTTTCTTTTCCTGCATTGCTCGAGAGACAATTAATTTGAAGGCAGATGGATGCCTGCACATAACGCCTCCTTAAGGTGGAGGCGGGAAGCCTCAAGCCAGGGAAAATGAGCCCTTGGGATTGGTTGGCATCCTTTAAATCCACCAGTTGTAGAGCTCTTGTCTGCGGATAAAGGGGGGCATGCAATGGGCACCCTATGTTCCAGGACCGCAGCTTTGTGTTGGTGTCTGCAGAAAGACTTCTTCACAGCAGCTGTCGCCATCTGGATCGCTGCTGGAGGAAGCCTACCAAAGGAGCCGCCTGATAAGAATCCCGTCAAGAAATATGCTCAAAGGGTCGGCACGGCCGACTTTGGCTCCACTGGTCGGGAGCGTGCTGCAATCTACTCCCCGTTTCTCCCCCCGCGTTTTGGTCCCATTGCAGGGGAGCCAGTCTAGTTGCACATTTAAATGCAAGGAGGAAGGCCGGGTTGCTACATACAGGCAGCCAGGATCTTAAGAGCGAAGGTGGGCTCAAAGCTGGGGCAGAGGTTTCCAGCAACCAATTCCGCACATGGGCAGTGGGATGCTCAAGACCTGCTGTTTAAATACCAAACCTCAGGAATCGTGATTTAAAGGAATTCCAAGCCCTCAGGTTATTGCTAATGTGCACACCATCAGCATATATTAAGGTAAGGATCGGGCACAACGCAACAAGACTAGCAGCCGCGGCTCGTGTGGCAACAGAGGTAACGTTTTTAACCCTTCACAAGCTTGATTCCAGCTTTCAAATTTCAAAAAAATTATGCAGTAATATTGGAGAGCCTTTGAGGACTGGGAAGGCAGTTTCTAGGGCCGAATTGTGACTGCAGTTTGGTGGTTCTATTCACAGCTGGCTTGGGCCAAGCCTTGACACTACTCACCCCTGGGCCATTTACCTGGGCAGCAACTCATGGGCTTCATTAAATGCCAAAGGAACCCAGGACAAATAAGAGGATGGAACAAGACGGGCTATGCGGGTTGCGGCAGGGAGAGGAAGCACCCTCCCGCTTCAGGGATGAGGAGAAGAGCACACTGGGGCCTAAGAGACTGGCAATGTCCCAGCCCAGCGCAGGACCGGAGATAGAGGATGACCTAGAAGAGCTCCTCGTGAAGGCTCGCAAGTTATAGGCCAAGCAACGGAAGGCACATAGGGCAAGTGGGAACCACCAGAGGCTCCACAGGGGCCAAGGAAAGCAAAGGGTGAATCTCGCAACAAGGATGAAACTGCCCTTCCCCCACAGTCCCTAGGTGCAGAGCGCTCATGACCAGAATGGCTGCCTCCCCCGATGTTTCTGGGGCCTCTGGACAGGGGGCGAAGAGGAACACCACCAAGGCTCGACGTGCGCCCACTGAACTGCAGCAACACTGGGACCACGGGGGTAACAAGCGTCCGGCTTCCCAGGAAGAGACTGCCTGGTCGGAAGCTACTGAGGAGGAAAGTGCGGATGAGAATGAGGAGGATCCTGGAGGCTGCATGGCAGCGATCTCTGGATACCGTGGACAAACCATGGCACAAGAGGGTGAGATACACACGCAGTGCGAAGAGTAGGGGCCGCACAACAGGGGGGAAACTAACGGGGTCATTACTAACTTTGGGACACAAGTAGATCTGGTAAACTCCACCCATCAGGATACTTCAGGGCTAATGAGAAGGTCCAATCAGACACAGCCTGATCGGGGCACCCATGAGTTAGGCTGCTGCACCCCGGGACCCACCCCCCTAACTCTCTTACGCCATTCACAGCTATTCTGTGATAGGCATGGCCAATTGCCGTAAGCATTCTTGCTTCAGGTATGCCACTGTGACCTACCATGATACCTTGGCTTTCTCCAGTGGTCGGGGAAACTCCTGCAGACAAAATACGGGTGGACCCATGCTGATAGGTCAGGACTTTGGGCCAGCAGGGGTTTATAGCAGCACACTGCAGCCGGCAGGGCAGGACCAAGCAAAAGTGAAGGGCGGTGCCGGGGCTAAAAATCAGGAAGAAGAGAGGCACAAGAACCCGAAAGAAAGTGCTGGGGAAAAGTGTCAGGCGGGTGGCGATTGACAAGGCCTCAGAAGGTGGTCCTGACCCCATGAAGGCTTGGTCTGGTGGATGGTACAAAAAGGAGGGTTAGGCAAACCAGCGAGTGTATATATCAACTCTTCTACAGGTGACCCTCCTCCTCAATATGGCTAGGGAAAGATGCCTTGCTAGCCTGATCCCACTTGCGGTCAAAGAAAGAATTTGGAAAAAATAATGTATTGATATATTTTCACTACTCGAGGTATGCCAGGCTGGTTTAGATCTGACTACACAGGATAAGGTTGAGGATAGAAGGGACAAGCGCAGACCAAGGGTAGAGAGGTCCATAGAGAACTGGCTCAGGGCATTTAGCATCCTGGTCTGTGTATTTGTAGATGAATTTCCAGAAAGCGTGGCAGCATTGTTCCTACATGAACATAGGGTGCACACTGCACAGTTAAAATATCAAGGTGATGCCGGGCTGTGCTATAGCAAGAGTTTTAGGGAGAAGATGCAGACCTGGCCAAGCATTGAGTGAGATCAGCAGGATGTCGAGGGCTTCACCAATCACATGGTGGCAGCCAGGGAAGGTGTCGGCGGATGCTACCACAGCTTTCGTTCATCAAGGGGCAAAGGAAAAGCGGAAGGTTTCCCATACCCCAACAAGGCAAAAAAATAACCCAGTGGGGAACAGGCAGGGCATGTCCAGGTCAACAGCATGTTGGAACTGTGATAAGGATGAGTGCAAGTGGGGATAGGCCTGCAACTTCTGACATAGCTGCAGCAACTTTGGAGAGTCACACCCTGTATTTGAATGCAAAAAAGGAAAGGAGGCCTCCGAAGGTAAGGATGATAGCATCTGGGGAGGGTTGGATTCAGGACCCTTTTTTCACCGCTTCCAACTCCTATTTGCATAGATAAACTGTTGAACTTACTCGCTAGGTACCCCAAAATTAAAGAAAGGGACTTGCTAGTGGAGGAATTCTTAGTAAAGCCTTCTATCTCATACAACAGACCTACAAGCTTTATTTCTTGCCCACAGACTCCTGAGTCTTCTCACTTCTTCCAGAAGCAGACTGTGCTGACAACACGCACAGGGTGTAGCTGGTGGGCCATTCATATGTCAAGAGAGCTGAAGAGCTGGCAACGGTGCATAAGGACCACAGAGGGGTTTGGCTCAAGAACACGACCGTGACATGGATGGGATGGGAAGGCCGAGCATGAGGTGCGCACAGCTGTTTTCTGACATATAATGCCCCTTGCGGCGGGAAGGAAAAGCAGATGCCGTGGAGATACATATGTGTGTGCTGTGGAGATACATCTGTGGGGCGAAGGATTTGAGGCAGTCATAGGTACGGCCTGGATGGCAGCACGCTGGCCGGATGCTTGGCACAAGACCAGGACAACGATTTAGCCTGCTTGGGTAGGAAGGATTTGCGAACGGGTCTAGTATTGGGACTCTCAGCAGTGGCACAGCTGTTATGCCCTGCTAGTGTAATATGGTCCGAGATCATAGCATGGGCGGAATGGAGGGGAGCTAGTGACCAGGGAGCACTCGAGAGATCGAGAAGGAAGCTGAACATATCTCTGGCAAAGATATGCAGGGCGAACTCCTGGGGTTTTGTGAGGCATGGTTTGATCAGTCTCAAAACATCAGGGTACCAAGAGGTGGATGGAGTGCGTCTTTCAGGGTTAGGCATGGATATGTTTTCATTAAACATGGTAGGTTTCTAAGAGCGGATTGGTTTCCCTCGAGTCAAAGGGGGAGCTGCATAGTCTCGGACGGACAGAAGCTAGAAACCCTAAAAGAGGCCTGCTCCAACAGGGTCCTTGGGATGCCCTACGGCAGGGGCATGAGGGGAGCAGGCAAAGGGGTGCCACCAAGGGGTCAGTGGCGGGCCACCATGGCACTTGTAGCCCAGGGGCCATAGGGGCCCCCCATCAGTAGCAAGGGGGAGGAGCTGCAAAACGCTGGTTATCTGACCAGTTTGGAGAGGAGGCTTGATCAACAGCCACGAGCAGGGTTGGCAAACTTGCAAAGAGCAACAAGACTACGTGCAGATATGGCGCATTCATGGAACATGTGTATGACAACTAGATGCGATGCTAATGTACCATGAAATGTCACTATACATGTAACATAATAAACTGCAGCCATCAGCAATCCCAACAAATGCTCTCTCGCATTTGTGAGGGGAGGGGCCGATAAAGGCATACTGTATGGATCCCTAGTTGTGATGAGAAGGGCCACGTGGATGAGCTGGGAGTCCCTCGCACTCTGTGCACTAGTAATTTGGAGCAGGTACAGGTGAGAGTTATTGAGGTGTCGGAAGAGCATGGGGAAACTAAATGATCTGAACTCCCCCCAAGTTTTGACTTAGAATAAAACTTAAAGAAATTAATTAAGTGTGGCGGATGTCCTATTAGGTTTAGGAAGAGGAGCAGGTCCATGGGAGGGTTATTGGAGTCTTTGAAGAGCTTTGAAGACAATAAATAATCCTAAACCCCACAAATTTGGGACTTGGTATGTTGATCACAAACGTTTTGTTTCGCCATTTCACTTTGGGAAAGTAGGGAATGGTGAGTCTGTTTCTGAAGAGGGAATGACTAAAACACCCCAACTTATTATATGTGGTGCAAGAGAGGTTATTTTCCCTGGTGATTAAAACATTGTGCATCTGCACTTCTGCTTACTTTACTCTTGTTGGTATTCTATCCTGTTGGCAGTTTTAAATAGTGAGTGAAGGGAATCTGGACTATCTTGGAAATCCGTGTTTTGCTAAGAATTCTGTGCTCTTTCTGGGGAATTGTTGCAATTATGCTAAAGGCCACAAATATATGCAAATCAAATATGGAAGTCTGTGATTCATAGATTTGCGTTTTTCAAAACATTCTTGTGAATCAACTCCTAAGTCGTCAAGTGTTTCTGCTGGCCAAGGACCTGGGCATGAGGCTTGTTGGCTAAGTTCCGATCTGCTATTAGCTTCAACTGTTGTGAGTAAGGTCACCATTACTTGTGACAATGCCACCACGGGTGTAGTGGAGTGAAAAACTTTGTTTCAATCACCTGAAGTCATTTATTCATTCTGTCTTTACTAAGAATTAACTTGTCATTTAATCAAATGCACGTGATCTTTAATTCGTTATTGTAGCTGTGAAAGGCATCTTTACAAAACTCGATAATAAAAAACAACTGCCGACCTGCCCTCATCTGGTTTTTCAAGCTTGACTGGTGAACACACGCCCAGTTGTTAAGCAAGACTTGCATTTTAAACGGGCGACGAAGGATGAGCTTCGGTGGGAACAACGTTATTAATGATAATTTCACATGACATATAATCACTAAGTGAATTGTTTCTAGGCACTTTAATATAAAGAAAAATATGCTCTGGTTAGAATGGAAAGTGGAGTGTGTGTGGGTTGTAGAGTCAGTATTGTTTTGGTCAGTAAAGTTAAGGCAGATCACACATTATTGTCTGTTATTATTTTCACGTTATGATTGAAACACTCAGGAGTAAATAGTGATGGTGCAGTCTGCTGGTTGGCCTCCATTTGCACACTTGGAAGTTGCTGATAAGAGAACAGAAGTGAATACTGAGCTTATGAACAGCCCACACAAAATGGAGGCAGTGATGCAAGCGTCAGCGCATCATCCAGATATAAACCTCGAGTGCAGTCTAGCAGAGAAACCAGATCATACTGTAGATTGTGAGACTATAATTAATGATGGGTTGGAGCCTGAATCATGGGTTATGGAGAAGTGAAGTAATGTGTATTTTTCTTTCAAGTCTGTTTAAAAGTCCTGTCATACATTTTTCGAGATTTTTGTAATTGCAGTGGGTCAGAGTTTTTGACGCATTTAAGTTAATACTGCAGCAGGCCCTTGGGTTTTTCACAGAGGACACTGGTTATGTGGCACTTATGAACCAGAAGCCTACTGGGATATATTTGAGCTTGTGGTGTAGGCTTTTAGTATTTTCTGTAGTTGTGCTGCAGTAGTTTTTATGGAAATCTCATGTTGACGGTATAGCAATGATGGTTTCACATATAATAGAGATTAGAGGACAAAGTTTGTTGCTTAATATATATTGGGTTTCTACTTGTTGCAGCATGACCCTGCTGAAGGATCTGTGGCCCGACATGCATTGAGTTGTCAGTTAATGGAATATTAAGAATGATGTTGCAGATGGAATACTATGAGGAAATGTATACATATATGAATTGATGGACGTCTGTGGATAATGATGATGAACTTTAAAAGCATTCTTGAAAAAGGGAGAATTTTTTGCAGAACTTTTTTCACTGGAGGTTCAGCTGATGGGCAGCATGGCATAAAGTGCTTCTTGGGACTGATGTATGTTTGTGCTATCAGCAAAAATTGTTGCAGTTCAGATTATGTTCCTTGTTCAGCATGTTTCCCCACAATCTAGAAATTCTGAAAAGTCTAATTTGTTAAAAAAAAAAAAAGACCGTTTTGCTTAGGGTTTCTTGAACATTTTAATATTCTCATTGAGCACCTTCCTTCATCTTGACATGTGAAATGTTTTCCTACACAGCCAATGGAAGCGTTTCATACATGCCACTCGACACCTGAGAGCAATTACACCAGAAGCTATTGTAAAATATTAGTGTTAAATCCTGTTATCCCTCTCTGCTCTCAAGACCCCAATTACTGTAACGTGGACAGCAGTCGCATCAAGCCCAAACTTCTGTGACTTTGATGCATCTGTTGGCCTCTTATCAGTAACCTTTGGTCCACAAAAGCCTTGAATAACCAGAACTGTGGCATCCACACAGCAGAAAGACCTTGGAAAAGACACCCATGAGCCACCCCCCTCCGCACCTTGTGTGTACTACATAAGCGTGTACTACATAAATTCCAAGTTTTATCAAAGCAAACGGATTCAACAGAAAATCCAAATTTTTAGCACTCACTAAAAAGGAGGCATCAAATTGTCCAAAAATTCACTCCACAACAGAAGGTTCATCGCATCCAATTCTTGTTTCCAATTAATCACAAAGTCCACTTCACCAAAGAGCTCAACTTATTCCTTCTCCTTATCTCAGGCCACACTTTGTTATGGAGTAAATACAACCAAACTAATTTCCTTTTCCGCCAGAACTCTTACCAAGCCCAGATTATGAAAGACTGCTTAATGTCCCAGTGCCTGCTCTAGTTCAACAAGCTATAATTTATCATCATGAACAGTAATTACCTTATGAAAAACACAGGTGTACTATAATTTGCACTGTGGTTGGAATCTGCAAGTTTTGTAAGGATATGATCACAAAGCCCTTATTTCTTCAAACATGAATAGTCTGCATTGTTTCATAAGGAAACGGATCTTTGCCAATGGCAGACTGATTATTATCGGGTAACTTTAATTAAAAAGTGTGTAACTGAAGCTTTAGTTTTTTCCTATATAATATATGCACATGAAAGGTTGTTTCAATTTCTGAAACGGAAAAGATCCTTGCTTAAAAAAATAAAAAAGTTCTATAGCTTTTGACCAACCTGCAAAGATTTCCGCTTAAGAACATATTTCAATTTCATCTTGCTGATAAATACTGGCAATACAATATTTAAATAACTGAGTAACAAAAACTTTACAGAATCTATTTCTGTTTCTCCAACAGAGCACCATACTTTGGGATATTCACGTCATCAGTCCTCAGGGTACCACATCGGTCATTTACCTCACAGTCCACCCCACCCATTTACAAGGGATTAATGATGGTGATCCTCTTCTTCTAGTGTAAAACGTACATGTAAATTATCAGAAAACTGACTTCAGGTTTCACTCTGAATCCATAAAATTAGAATGTTGGGCCAGCTATTGCATCTCAGAATTAGAGATTGTGGATTTTGAAAAGAATGAGTAGTCAGAAAGTGGGTTATTGATTCAGGAAATGTAAAGGGAATACAGTCTTTTTTTAAGCATACCCTTATTTGGTCTCGATTCAAGTATCTGTGAATATCTGCTCAGTCTCTGCTTGCTTGCAGGAAATTCATCAGGCAAATGTTCAAGCAATGCTAACAATTTACTTAGTCAAGGAAACAACAGCATACAAGTCCCAAACCAATTTGGAAAAATAGAGAAAATTAATAAGTAAGCACCACAACCTTAAAAAATGAACAGGGGTAACCAGAGACATGAATTTCTAAGGCTTTAAGACACAAAAGACCTAGAAAATGTATGTGCCCATTAAAAACTTTCGTATGCTGTTGACTAGGACCTATTTCAAGCTGGATGCAATAGAGCAGAGGTCCAGTACAACATGTAGGTCCTCTGTCAAAGTTTTTACCTTGTAACTTAGTCGTGCCATCCTGCAGGAGAACAAGCTTCAAGGCTAACGCTGACGAGTGCCTCGAAGTCTGATTCCTCATTGTCGTGCTCCAGGTGAAACTTTGGTTTTTGTAGCCAAAAGCTGTGCGTGGACCAAAGCTGGTTTCTGTAGTTGCCTAAGTTGTCGTAAGGACTCTTGTATCTCTACAAGACTGCTGGATTAGGGGCTGCAGCACCTCTGCATGTAGGTGACTGAGCCACTTCTACACCCGTTGGCAGCAGTTGGTCCAATCCTTCCCGCTCTCTAGCAGCACCTCACCAAAACCCAAACAGTAAAGATGATTTCTTGCAGCCTAGTTCGTGGACTCTGAAAACTTCTCAGGGAAATTGCAGTGGAGCAAGTCTTACTCTTTTCTCTGATTAGCAATAAGTCTCTCGCTCGTTCTCTCTCTCTCTCTCTCTCATAAACACACACACTAGTTTTCAATGGATTTATTGAAAAGACTGCAATCTGCTATACAATGTATGAACTGCAAGAAACAGGATTGTGAAAATAAGGGATGCAAATAAGAACAACCCCAACATTTTGCAAATTCCTCCCTAAAGCATATTTTCTACCCTAAAGAGAGCAAGGCATGATAAACCTAATCTGCCCATGCCGTGTCCATGAGATGCGCCTCAAACGCCGTTACTTAGGACATGGTCAGTCTCCAAATCAGGCTTATTAGAGACACAAAGGCTGAGGTGTGTTGCAAAGTGACGTGCAGTATAGATGGAATATCTTGTGTGGAACCTCCTCTAATGGCCTTGGTCTTACAAGGCACATTTTATTGTTCGTGCAGACATCCTGATATGGGTATGTACCTAAACGTTAGATTCTGGGCGCAAACTTGTATCTGCAATATCATAACAAATGCCTGACACGTTCACATTCTGTTCTTGTTCAATGTATAGCATAGAACATGTTGACAATCTAATACATACATTACTGATAATGGCGCTTGCGCGGAATAGCAACTGATTATGAAATTAAAAAAAATCTTCTAAAATGCAAGCAATGCTAAGATGAATAAAAACGAACAATAAAAACAGAGCATGTAATCTAGGTAAAAGGGCACAGGCCTACAAGCTGAGGCCAAGCTAAACTCCTATACCCAGGCAACCTAAAATGGACCCATTACCAAAACAAGGGTGCTAAGTATAAAGTCTAAAAATGTTCTAAACTAAAATCCTAAAATCAAATTTAAAATTATACATAAGAGACATAATGTCAAAGGTGACAAGCAAAGCAAGTCAGCAGACAGGCCGAATTGAAAAGCAATTTGGTGTCACATTTTACACTTTGATAAAAGGCCAATGGTCAAGTCAGCAATAATCATGGTCTTGTTAAAGATCTCAGATGTCATCAATGGAGGCTGAGACCAGAAAGGACTCCACCTCAGCCGGCGATACAGATCAAAGCATTAGCAGAGAGAGGTTTCATTGTTCAGAACCACATAACTTCCGTTCAAAAGTATCTGAAATATTGGACGAATCAAAGGGACGGGAGTACCCTTCAGATGGCATGCCAAGTTTGCGACCTCAGCTTTGCAAAGCCCGTGCAATAGCACTTACTTACAAATCATAGAATGACTAACAGTAGTCTTGCATTTGCTTCTGCTAAAAAAAGACGTTGTTTCGCCGTTCATACATTTGAAATCGAAAGGCAACTCCCACACTTCAGGTACGTAACTGTCTCCTAGCTGCTCTTTTCTCCCTACAGCAAAATGTTTTAAACAGTTTGTGAAACGAAAGGTGGCAATGGACAGATTTATAACTGTATGATTTAACCATACTGCTGAAGGAATTTCTGCCACTGTAAAAGGCAACTTTTCTAACATTTCAATGCTAAGCATGATGTAACTAGCTTCTTTTTTAGCAGCTATCTGTTGTTGCTTGCACGAATTAAAAGCAGCAAATAATTTGCTATTTGTGTTTCCAAGGCACGCAGCCATTTTTCAAGACCTGCAATGTCCAACCTAACTGTATAATGGAACGCAGCTGACTTTGCCCATGTTGTAAAAAGGACTTCATTCTGAAGCATGTCATTTGCAGATGACACAATATTATTTAAGGTGTAAATTGGATAAAGTGTTCATTCGATTACCAACAGCTGAAGCCTTTTCCATCTTTTCCTTATCTATCTGCCTTAAACATGCAGCAGCTTCCATTTGAGAAAGCTTTCAGTTCTCATTATATATGGCATACAGGAAATGTTTTGAGCGTGGCTTCCTAGGTCCTACCAAGAAATCTTGTAAATCTTTTTTTTTTCTGATGATGTTTTACAGCTGCTAAGGTGAAAGAACGTAATCCTTGTTGGCAGAGTTTACCCACACTGTATGTAGTTGACAATACCAGAGTGCTTGCTCGAGACATAGCGAAGGTGTGGCTGGCTTTCTTTGAAAATCCCCCACCTCCCCCCCCAAGCAGTTAACAAAACGTGCCTGACATCCATATGTGTCCTTCAGCCACAATACCCACCTGTCGGGACTTGAAAGTGAGGAATTAAAGGCACCATTCTGAACCCAAGCCGTGAGTTGATCTTCAGTGGCATCTAAAAAATGTTTGCCAATTGTGAAATTTAGCTGCCGTGGGAATGCTGGCCACGTTCATTTATTTTATTTTTGCTAACCCCATGCAAGATGTTTGTTGGACAGTTTCAGTTAAAAATATAATTTGTAAAGGAATAAGGCATGCTCTAAACAAAGCTTCCCCACGCCCTATCTGCCAGTCTTTTGTTCCCATACACTCTTCTCAACAATAGTGTTTTTTCAGTACTCACAGCCTTCAACAGTAAGTCGGGAAACAAAGGAATCTGAATAAATCAGTTTTGTGTCGGTTAGCAATATTTTCCTCGTTTTGGAAGGTGGTAATTTGAAATAGTATGACTCCGCTTTTCTTGTGTTATGCCCAGTAAAATATGCAAACTTTTCTACATATGTTTTGGAGCTCCCCACAGGTGGAGTCAGACAATGTTCCCATTGTAATTGAAAACTGATCTGGGTTTATTAGCTCGGTGCAGAAAGTAATGTCCCCAGTGGTTATAACAGAACATTTTCCCATAATTCGCTGTGCTCATATACATATCTTCACTTTCAAATACAGTGTAGTATTCAAGCTCAGAAAGCATGGAATCAACTGTTAACATCCCAGTCTTCCGAAACAACACTGTCAGTCACTGATATTTTGAACACACATGGAATTTGAATGACCTCAGTAGGACTGTATATATCAAAGGGCACTTTATCCCGAATAATCCCATCTGGATCAGGAACTGCTGAAATGTTCACTAGTGACTAGTCTCCTCGAATTTTATGGGAAGATAAGTAAGGTGTGAAAACCTCATCCACTGGCTCAATGGCAGAGCGTTCAGGAAGATAATTACTGTTTATCAAGAGAAAGAAAACAATGACAAAACCAGTCCAAAGCAGAAAGGCAAACAATGTCAACAGTATCCACTGGCAATACCATGGATAAACCAAATCATTATTTTTAAGCCAAATATACAGTTTACGTGACTTTGATACAGTTTCTGTTGCAGAAGCAGATGAGTCAGAAGAAAAGTCATCAATGTCCATGAAATAACCAGAAGAATCTGAGCAAACACAGGAGCTGGGGCCGAGCTGGCGGATGAATCCACTTGTTGTGGATGTTCATAGTAGTTTCATGCCACTTATCTGTTGAATTGGAGTAGTATAAGTTCCACATCTTCGGAGTGTCTTGTCAGTGAAGTGGTAACTGGAATCAGCTGAAGCACATTATCCACTCTCCCATGGTCGAGGAGAAAATTGCATTCATTGTTGTACACATTGGTGCTTGCAGAAACTTTTTTGTGGCTTGTAGAGAGAAATCCTGTTGGGTAGTGAGAGGGGAGTGGGTACTCCCCAAGGGACCTCATGGTCTGCTGTGCAGGATCGGTCACATGGTGCAATTTGATGTTTTCAATGGCGATGAATCTGTTCCATTTGGAACCAGGCAGCAGTGGTATGATAACAGTTCTGGTAAGTGTATTCCCAGGACTGGGACCAGTGCTCTGTAGGATGGGCTGAACTCCTTCTTCACAGCAATCTTTTCATGAACTAGATCCCCTACTTTAGGAAGCCAGCCTGTAGATGTTGGCAAATTCCTTATTCCAAAGGTGGTGGTACAGGCCACCTATAGGGTGTCATCTTGAAATTGTTGCAGCTCCTGTAAAACAGCAACACGTTCATTAATGTCAAACAGTGTGCTTTCCGCCACCACACCAGGACATCAAGATCTGGGACTTGCATAGGTATCCCAGATAGCACCTCATAAGGGGTGCGCACCCCCCGAGCACCTTCTAAGCAGATAATCTAATGCTCTCTGGACCCCCTATAGGTGCTGCAGCCAACTATGGCCTAAACCTAATACTCTTGCTGTTAAGGATAGCTTTAAGTCTAGATTCCTACTCTCCACAACCGAATTACCCTCAGGGTGGTATGGGGTGGAGTAATGGAGCTCAAGACCCATCAACCTCATGGTGTCCCTGAATGCCTTAGAGGCAAAAGCAGGACCCTGGTCCAAATTGAATGCTGTAACTGCATATGTACTGATAAAGACCTGCAAATCTTTGATAACAGTTCGATCATCAGCCGACCGTTGAGGCCATACCCATCGGAATCTAGAACGGAAATCAACAACTATGAAGATGTATTTGTATGCACCATCAGGTTGTAAGGGACCACAGTGGCCCAGTTACACACATTATAGTGACCTGTTTGATACTAAGAGTGTTGTCTGCGGTGGTCGTTCAGTGGTGGATCCTTTTATTTGTTGGCAAATGTCACAACAAAGGACTTCTTTCTTGGTCTGTTTGAATAGGCCTGGCCACCAAAAGCGTTTTTGCAAAAGAGGAATTGTGGCGCCACACCTGTGTGAGTAGAAGCAACACCCTCATGCGCTGCTTTGATGAGATCTAATCTCTGGTCTTGGTTGGGGATCATGTGATCTTCCACCTCTGGAATGGTTGCAAATGCAACGTTTTTAGCACTAACATGGTAGAAATATCTTGCAGGGTATGCTATTGGTAAAGGCTGACCATCAACCAAAGCCTTCACGGCAGCCAGTGTCGTATTATCCAATCTTGTATGAAAACGAGTTATTGCAGCAACAGAAGCTGTAGCTACTGCGGATTTGGCAGCTTCATCAGCCAAAGTATTTCCTACAATGTGTACTCCTACATGTTGATGGCCCAGTGTATGTACTACTTGAGCATCTGGTAGTCTGTCCTTAAGATCAGCTACCCTCCCCCATACAGTTCTGTGTTTAATTGTGTTTCCTTTGAAGTCTGTGAACCTGTTCAAACGCCTGTGATTAAGATAATCATTGTAGGAATGGACACATTAATATGAATCACACACAGTTAGCGTTGGCTGTTACGGATCCGTATGTTCCAGTGCCAAGATTGGAGCCCTAAGCTCTACTACTGTGCAGTGCAGTCCCCTAAGGTCTGCATGTAGGTATTTTGAGGGTGGAATGCAACATCTCTCATTACCCTGCTTACGGCTGCGCAAGTGCCTGAATATTGAGGTTTAGTGCCTACAGCTGGTTGTGCTGAAACATTAGTGTGAATGATAGTTTGTTATTGATCAAATGGTAGTATGTTAGAAGGTGCGGGGTACTCCTGCTCATTTTGGAGAAATCCTTGCATTTGTAATTTTGGTTCAAAAATGTAATCGACATCAGTGGCACTCGGAGGTTGTTCATTGAAACCACGTAGATGTAATGCTTTAACGCTATGAATGCTTGCTTTGGTAACAGCCTCTAAGGCTGGTACCAGGGTAACAACATTAATGTGTTTCCCTTGCACTAGGGGCCTCTCCTTAATGACAGCCATATGTACAGTATTCATTATTTTTCCTGTGGGTGCAAAACGTTGTTCTGCATTTGAATAGAAATAAGATGTGTATGCTATGGGTACCGTGTAATCCTCATTGAAAGTGACCTAGGTGAACCTGATGCCCCCAGCAATAATTCTGATGACCACGTTTGTTTTTTTGTTGCATGTGTGAAAGTTTTGCTTCTAGCATGGCCTGCTGGAGTTCTCTGAGAAGGCGTGTATGTTCTACTGTCCAATGTTTGTTTGAGAAATCTGGACAAATTAAGTCATAAAGTGGTTGTATGCGTTGTGCATAATCCAGTATGTATTTGGTGGTTGAAGTTGTGCGCATTTCTCTAGAAAGTGCGGTCCTGGTGCTCGCCCTTCATCTGATAACTCGTAACCCCGGAATAGGACACTTTAGAAATGACATTTTTGTTTTCTTTAAATTGGAATTATAGCCTTGGGCAGCGGATCCCAGCACGATCCGATCTACACTGGCAAGATGAATGTTGAAGTAGTCCTTGAGATAAATATCATCCACATAGGACAGCTCCTCTGGGTCCGTATCATGTAATATTGATGTTACACGGGCTGAAAACAACCCTGTGCTGTTACTATACCCCTGAGGCAAATGACAAAAGCGATGCTGCAAGCCCAATGAGCTGAAAGCACTAAAATCTTGACTTAGAGGCACTAGATTGTCAGAAAAAAACATTGGAAAATATCCATGGTTGTTTTGTATTTCTTGCGCACTATGTTGTTAATTAGTGCTGTGTGCATTTTGTATTGCATATGTGCGTGTCTTACCGTCTAAGTGTCTGTAATCTATAACTATTCTATATGAATGGTCTGGTTTTGCAACAATGAATAATGGGTTATTAATTGCAGAGACACAGGGTTCAATTACTCCCTGATACTTGAGTTGTGTGGGAATCTCTCTCACTGGGGCTTTAGCCTCATATTTAATAGGGTATTGAGGTTGAGGCTGGGGTGCGGACCTAATAGGTGTTACATGGTAAGAGGAATCTTTATCCCACCCTATGTCGTTGTGGTACAGCGCAGGAGCCTGCGCAAGAGCCCAATCAGCAGTATAGGCTTCCTTTACTGTGTCTGGAACAGGACTGAGAAAGAAGGCAAAGTGACATCTTCCCTGTGTAGGAGCTTGCGGACAAATTCAGGTGGCCTATAGTTTTCTGCCAATAGAATATCACAGTTCAAATTTTCCCAAAATATTACTTCTGCGGTACACAGTATGTCCCCCCTCAATTTGGATATTTAATTAATAAACCCATTTGGGTGGGGAGCTGCACCTGTCCGCTGTCTCTATGATGAGAGAGTCGCTAATTGCCGTCACATCCAGATGTGTCACTCTGTCTAGCAGAGTCACTGCTCGTGTCCAGTTCTTGAACAACGTTCTCAGGGTTGCTGGCATGTTTATTGGAAACAGCTGACACCTTTTTCTTTTTAAATTGGGGATTCTGTTGGGGAGATTTGACCTCCTTTTTTAGCTTAAGCTTCTGAGGAACGTTGTGAGGCCTTCTTCGGCTTTGTGTATTCAGTGCGGTGTTCTGACTGGCCCACTGTTTCACTCCATTTATCCTGCGTGTCCTGAGAGGGACGTGTATTATTAGTATATTGGTATCTATCTGGCGTTTTTAAAGTTTCTCTATTTTGGAGATTATATCTTCTTTCAGAGGTCTCCGGTTGCGAAGATTCTCCTCTCTGGCTTCTTTTGTCTTTGTTTTGTTTTTGTTTATCCCAGCATTTTTTTAGAACCTTCTTGTGCTTGTTTAGTACCTTCCTTAGGGGCGGAATTCTGAATTAGTTGGTCTGGCCCCCAGACTATTCCTACCTATACTAGTATATGTTTTGGAGATAATCTTTGGCAGCTCACACTCCCGGTTCTGGTGGCGAATGGTCAATGCTGCTGCCTCTCCATTTAATATTGCTTAAAATAATTAAGGAGACTGTCAAAATTCTGCATCAGTTTCATCCCTAAGTCCAGGGCCAGGGCTGGCCCATGTTCATTTTTGAATTTGTTTTAACAGTTCCGGCAAATTGGCAAGTGTTGAGATACCAGGTGTGGTGGTGTAGATTGCAGCGAAAACTTTATCCCATGTGGCACAGTCCTCTAGTGAGAAACCATTCCAAATGGCAAGCACATTGTGAGAATTCTATGTTTATCTTAGGGTCCCGTATGGGTAAACACTGCTTTCCATCTGATTTATTTTTTGTGCTATCCAGAACGGAATCATTTCCTGTTTCATGGGTGCTTTGCCCATTATTGAGTGCACTGTTTGAGGATTAATTCCTGTAGCGGCCAATTGATGGACAGCTGCAGCAGCCCTTGCTGGGGCAGTATTCAAAGTCCACATTACGAACTGTATTAGTAGTCTATATATTGCTACTAGCTCATTGTAAAGTGTACGTATGTCAGCCACTTGCATAGCCTGCACATTGGGATGTGGTGTATATGTGGCAAACCTGGGCCATGTTGGTCTGTCATTACTTAAAGGATCTAATCTCACAGGTTATATTACATGTGGAAGGCCGCCACTAAAACAGTTTTGGTGGTTTTGATAGGAAAGTGGTATTTCTAAGTGTTGGTAAGCTCGGTACCGCTGTGGTACGTTCGCTATTCTGTAGGTGTGAAATGTATTTGAATTGTCATTCACTTCAGGAAAAGTGACCCAAGAATAAAATGTTTCTGTTTGGTATGCTTCATGAGCTTCAAAAAGAAATGTGACTTCCCCACACTCGTCTGTTAAGCCATTGGCCAGAAGAAACTGTGTAAGTGCTTGTCTTGGTTCTCCGGGATGTCTACGGTGTTTGCCATGTTAAGGAGGAGGTATCGGAGTTGGGAACACCAATGGGGACGTAAATCTTTTTTAAGGTTCAAGCCTGAACAACCTACAGCCTAGATAATTACTCCCTATTCAGCTGAGGAGTATTGTCCCTAAGACCATGGACATCTCTGTATAATGGTACTTTAGGGTACCTTAGTGTGTGTGTTTGTGCACGTGAGACAGAGATGCTCAGGACACTCTTAAATTACTGCCTACACCATCATTGGTAGCGCAATGTCGTAAGAACTCTCGTTGCTGTACAAGACTGATGGATTAGGGGCGACAGCACCAAGCAACTGAGTCACTCCTGAGTCATAGTCGGCAGCTGTCGGCCCAATTCTTCCGGCTCTCTAGCAGCACCTCACCAAAACTTAAATAGTAAAGGTGATTTCTGGCAGTCTAGTGCATGGACTCTGATAACCTCTCGAGGTAATTGTAGTGGAACAAGTCTTACCCTTTTCTCTGGTTAGCAAAAAGTCTCTGACACACACACTGGCAAGAAAGAAGATGCAGGATAGTTTTCAGTACATATATTGAAAAGGCTAGAATCTGTGATAAAATGCATGAGCTGCAATGATTAGGATAATGACAAGTAACAAAATCAGGATTGTAAAAATAAGCTATGTAAATATGAAGAACCCCAACATATTGTATTAAACATGAATATGAAAATTCCTCCCTGCTGGCACTGAGGCTCTCTGGAAATATATTTGTGGTTGTCCTATAATATGTTGTCTTGATGAATAGATTAAATGTAGATATTCCTCACTAGCAGAGGGTTGAATCATGGTAAACCTTAAATATTTTTTTTAATTGTCCTCGTATCACCTAGAGTATGCACCCTCTTGGTCTCACCTGCCACCTTACATAAACGAGTTGCCAGAATGCTCGTAAAAACGGTATGGTCACAGTTTAACAAAGATTTTGGTCGCTATGATTGACCCTGTATGGGGTCCTTCCAGGTTTTAAAATCAGCGGGATAAACATCTCATTCCAGGACCCTGGGAAAGGAAAATCCTCCATTATCACAGCATTAAGCAGCTCTAACCATACCGGGATCACCACTTCTGGCAACAAGATATAAAACTCATTAGTCATCCTGTCTGACTGTGTCGCCTTCCCTCTCCTTTGTTTATTAAAAAACAAGTTTTATCAGTTTTATTTAACAACATAGAATCCAACAGGTCACAGTTGCGCTCCACGGACTGAGCACTGCACTGATTTAAAGCATATAACAGAGGCATACAGTCAACAATCGCTATGGTACTCAAGGGCAAGGCACCTGACATCCCCCTGTCTAGGACCTGCTTGTGGCTCCATCCCCCCAGGACTCCATCCACTTCCCCCACACTCTCTCATGTGTAGCGGGGAAGCCCCTCGATTCATCGCCTTCCCTCTCTTAAGCCTCTTCACAGATGGCAACATTTGTAAGGTTCCTCCTGAAGATATCCTCTATCTCTTGCATAATTCCTGGCTGAAGAAATAGTCTGCTATTTACAGTCCATCTTCTGGGCTGCATGCCTGCTGGGAGTCTAAGCTTCAAAAATAGTACAGCATGATCTGATATGTTGATAGGGAGGTACTCTATACCCAAAATTCTTTCTACCTTGCCTCTATCCATAGAAAATAGTCTATCCTTCAGTAGTGCCTATTCTTCTTACTATAAAAGGAGTAATGCCGACTACTCCATTTTATCCTGCGCCAAGCATCACATAAGTTCATACTGTCCCTTGTCTTAGACAAACTAATCTGTGTGCAAACCGAGGACCTGTCCAGGTTGTTATCCAGTAGAACATTAAAATCCCCACCTAAAAAACAGGGTTCTCACATTCCATCAAATTGGAAAAGAGTGTGGCTAACAGAGACATTGTCTATATTTGGGCCATAATAACAAGCTAACTTATACAAATTCTGCTAATTCTTGATTTCAGCTATTATCCAGTTCCTGTCTTTGTCAGCTTTATGTCTCACTACAGCCACCACCACTCTCTCCTTTGCTGATATGACTATCCCCTTCATATAATATTGCTGATCTGTAGCCACCATACTTCCAAACCCACTTTTGTTTTGAAAAGAGATTAAAACACTCTGACCTCAATAGGTGAGTTTCCTGCAGCAAAATAACTTCGGCCGGACTATCTCTCAAGTACCGAAGAACCTGGTGCTGCCTTCTCCTCACCCGCAGCACATTCACATTCCAGCACAAAATTGAGTGCCCCCCCCCGCCCATCAACCTTCCCCCCCCCAATGATTGCCAGGACTCATCTTAACCAATTTATCCCCAGTGACTTTGACCATACCTAACCCGAATGAGGATTTTTTTTTTCTATTTCTCCCTATGCTCCCCACCACATGTGCACCCCCCTACCCACCTTTATATTTACACAACTTGCTTGCTGCTGGTCATGTTCTGAGTTAGAAATTGTCCACAGCTTCTGTGGCCAGAAAGTTTATGCATTTTGTTAGCCCACATGACTTTAAAATTGCAAATAACCTTAGGTGAACCTCTTCCCCATTCTCCTGAGGTCCTCCATAAGTTTACTCAGCTCCCACCGTCTATCCTCCATGGCCTGAAAATTTCAGATCTGGTCTTAAACAAGATCCCTTGAACCTGCAAAGGCTTTTACATCAGAGCCGCACCGAAAAAAATTCTTTTACACAGTAGGACTGAAAATAAACCTATATCTTCCTAGGTCTCTTACGCCGTAGGTTCAGGTTGAAGGGGTCCAGATGTACTTTTCTGATTTGCTGCTCCTTCATCTACTGAGGAGGCCCCCTGAAGAAATGCCTTAGTCAACTGGTCTATCACAAGCAGCTTAATATCAGTCCCTTCCAGACCTTCCTTAACATCCAAAATTCAAATGTTATTCTTCCTCGAACTATTTTCTATTCTCCCTAGTTTCTCTGACAGCTCCTTTTCCCTGAGCATCATCCGAGCTGCCTCTTGTGTCTTCCCACTCACCGCTATACTCAATTCCTGAATCTTGCTCTCCAGGACATCCATACACTGGGCCAAACTAGACCTTTTCCGGTCCAGGCTGAGGCATTTTGCCTGTAATTCTCTTTGATTCCCATCAGAAATTTCTTATGACACATGGCAGAGCATCTCATGGACTGCTCCCCAACCAACAGAGTCACCCCTATCTGTGGCAACTGTTTTGAGTTGCGAAAAGGGTGGTGAAGGCAGAGTAGATCCCTTCTCTGGCATATCAACGTTTCCTGTCACTTCCCCACTTCCACTGCCCAGCTCTGGGCTTATCTCAGCCAAAGGTGCAAACTTATTTATAATAGGTACCTCTGGCTGTATTACAGGTGATCCTGCAGCTGCTTCCTCTGTCTCCTCCAAACCCCTGTCCAAGTTCAGCTGGTTCCCCCTTTCCCCTGAGGTCCCTGCACAGCCATTAACTTTAAAAAACGACCTCAGCAAAGGAGTCACTCTGGGGCACTGATTGCACTGAGCTTTTCAATTTGCATGGATTCCTTACTTTGTGGCACCTTATCTGAAATCTTCTTGGAGTATCGTGGGCTAGCCCCTGTTTACAGCTTAAACAAATGCCCCCCTTTCCCACAGAGCGGTGGACTACTTCACTTTGCAGATGCGGACAGAGGCAGCAGAGTTGGCACAAGCCGCAGTCACCTGGGTGAGGCAGGGGAGAACTGGCACTGTGAGCCTCCGCTTGGCTGGTCCTGAGGAAGATTGCTGAGGATCAGTGAAGTGGGAGGATGGACTGCAATTGACCTGAGGGCAAAGGCCATGGAGGCAGAGAGGAAGCGGTCTGAGGGTAAGCTTGTCTTTGGGGCCACAGGGGCTGCAGCAGGAGCATTTAAAGATACTGGCAAACAAAGTATACCTGACAAGTTGGATGGGGCTATTGGCAAGCGATATTGATTACGCATATTGTGTAGTTTGATACTGTAATACTATTAAATGTAAAGCAATTGGTACAGGGAATAAATGAAAAAGTATCCTGGTTATTTCATAAACAAACCATATAATACACTAATGTAAAAAGTGAGCTTCAATCGTGCACCTAAATGTATTTTACTGTAGTTATCACTAAATCCCAAGTTACATTATGCCTTCGGATGCCTTATTGAATTCAAAATTGTAGGAGTGTCCCTTTTTGGCATAGTCACTCCCACTTCTTGACTGGTACATGATGTAATTTTGACTGAAAGTGCACTGGATTCCTGCTAAGCAGTCTCCAGTGCCAGATCTTTCCCTAAACTGTGCAACTGTTCCACAATTGACAATACCTTTGGCTGCCCTGCAAGTCTCTAGTAAATGGTACCCCTGGTACCTAGGGCATGGGTTCCAAAAAGGGTCCCCAGGGGCTGCAGCATGTATTTGTGCCACCCTCAGGGACCCCTCACCTAGCATATGGCGACTGCCATTGCAGGCTGCGTGTCTTGGTGCAGCTAAAACACAACATAGCACACAGCCTGTGTGCCATGTCCCCGTACACTGTATGCAGTATGCGTAAGTCACCCCTCCAGCAGGCCTTGTAGCTCTAAGGCAGGGTGCATTATGTTACAAGTGAGGACATATCAGCACGCGCAGATACGCTCTTGCAATGTCTTTGTCAATTCTCAGATATAGTGAGTGAACAGGGAAGCCATTTTAAGTATATGTGCTGGACACTGGTCACTACGAGTTCCCCAGCTACTTGATAGCTTCACCGAAAATAGGGGTGTTTGGTATCAAACATCTCGTTTTAATGAACCATCACTGATGCCATTGATGGATTTATTAATACATGCACCCAGAGGGCACCTTAGAGGTTGACCCCTAAAAGCATACCATATTCCTGTGTGGGGACTGACTAGTTTTAGCCAGCTCGCCACCACCAGACACGAGTCTGACCTCCAAGGGAGAGAGCCTTTGCTCTCGGGCGGTCAGTCACAAAGCCTGCTCTGGGAGAGGTATTTACACACCCAACAGGATGACCTGCATTCCAAGGCAGGGGGCTTCAAAGAAGCTCACACCATTGGTATGCGGATCTGGCTTCATTCGCAGGAGAGATGCCGACCGCCTTCCCCAGGGCCTAACTGGCACTTGGACAGGTGGGAAATTTGTATTCATGGAGGTGTGTAACGCCTCAGGTAAGTCCCGCCCCTAAAGTGAGCTGCCTGATTTAGACTCAACATTTAGAAATCTGCTATCCTACACTTCCCGAAATGCCCCTAAATTCAGTATTTAGGGAAGCACCTGGCACTAGGAAGGTGGATTTCTGCTGGCCTATGAAGAAAACAGACATCCAAGAGCCGCAAAAGCAAAGCCTGAGGAAAAAGTACCTGCCTGCCCGAGCCCTGCTGGCCTGTCTGCTATTCCTGCCAACTTGCGCCAAAGTCTACTCGTCCTGCAAGGTACAGTGCCTCCAAAAACCTGGGAGGCCTGCCTTCAACAAAGACCCAGGAACTCCTGTGGAGTAGCAGAGCTGCTTGCCTGTATCTTGCAGGTACCCCAGACCGCAGAAAAACAACACTGGAAAGCACCACTGCACCTGTAACGCTTAGCCCAAGTTGAAGTAGGCCAGCGGTACCAATGTGGTGCCCTAGCCCTCCAGGGACAAAGCCCACCTTGGACTTGCCCACTGTGGACTCACTGTCCAGATCTGCAGCCTCTGCCGCAGGCCCCTCAACCGCAAGTGCTCCCGGTGGAACCAGACACCTCAGGACACTTCTGCTTCCCATCGCCCCTGGCCGTGGAGAAGATGACCAAAGTCTTGAGATGCTCAGTTCCTTGAGCTCTGTCCAGACCTGCAGCCTCTTTTTGACTGGACCGATCCCCATTAACTAACATTAGGCCGCTGACGGCATACTTCATCTCTGAACCTGGCCGCCCCAGTGCCGCCTGGTATGTCCTGTTGGTGGGGTCCTGACCCTTGCCCAACACTCTCCTTAAGACCAGGAGATTGGTCCTGTAAGTCACTGTACTACACCTGAATGCAGTCCGTTTTCCTCTACAGGATAACATTGCAGCTTCCAAAAATGGCACTGAGAGGGAGGGCTAGCATAGACTGCCAGATATCCTCCTGTTTTGACATACTCTAACCATAGAGCAGCCGGTGGGTTGGCGCTCTAGTGATTAGAATCCCACTCCATTGAATGGCGGCAGGGATGTGGGCGTGCCATTGGTGTGCCGAAGGGGCACCTAAGGCAAGCCCGTCCTGCGCTTGAACAGGACCAGGGTGCAGGAACTCTGACCCTGTGGACACTCATTTAGTAAGTTACCCTTCTCAACAACTTCTTTCACTTAGGGCTCCACACAAAACCGGGCCATGTAGCCCTTTGAATGTGGCCCACGGTGAAATACAATGCATATCCTGTGGCTTTTCCTGTAGAAACAGGAAATACTCAACGAGGAATGTAGGTAACCAATTAGGGTTAAGGAATGTTGGAAGTTGGGACTTGTCAATTGTTGGTCCCTCCCTGGTCACAAAGAGGAAATTAGACTGCTTTTAGAGGAGGAAGAACTAGACTTTCTGTTCCTCACTTAAACCCGGCTGAATGGGAGTGCTGGGACTGAGATACAGATGGCACTACCACTGGGCTATTATATTAACAGACCAGACCGGATAAGTAAAAAGAGGGGTGGGATTAGCAGTTATTTTAAAGGATGAACTTAGATCTTTTATCTCCTCTCTTACAATCCCAGAATGTGGAAACTTTCAGTTTGCTATTTCATTATCCAACACTTGCACTTTCACATGGGCCCTAATATATAGACCGCCTGGCCCCAGTCCTAAATTATATAGGCCCTTCCCAAAGTAGTAGCCATTAGGGCTATAGGGAAAAGCTCTTTCATAGTTGTAGGTAATCTTAGTTTGCATTTAGAGGAACACAATAACATACTGGCTGCAAGGCTAAAGCAGAACCTGAGGCCATTCAGCAGACCCTAAAAATAGATGTCCCTACACATGACAAATATCACCTACTAGATCCTGTGTTTAGTAATAATCCAGAGGTACAAATAAATAAAATAACACCTCTACCCTGGACACATCACCACTTTATACCATTTTCTTTAGAAAAAAAACGCCAGTGAGAGAATCTGCTAATCCTGATCCAAGATCAGGATGTAATTGGGGTTAACTGTCCCTACTGGACTGGATGGCAGCTTTAAAAGATATGTTCGCATCACTAGGTTACACCCCATATGAAGCTTATAAAACTTGAGAGGAACGTATTGTACATTCTTTAGGTGAATGTATTCCATCCATTGCAGCATCTAATAAACGGCAAGTTTAATCCTCACCTTGGTTTAACTCCCATCTAGCCTCACTGGAAAAAAATGTAAAAGACTGGAGAGGAATTGGGGGAAATCATACCATCCTCAATTAAACAATCACTACAAAACAGCGGTTAGACATTATCATTGCGAAATTAAAAAGGCCCTGGCAACTTACTATGAGGAGAACATTTCTCAAGCCTCAAATTCCCCAAGGGAATTATTTGATTGTTAATTTGCTCAGTAAGGTCAAGCCCAGCAATGTCTTCCTGTTATCCACGACAGCTAGATGTAATGAGTTGGCCACCTTTCCCCAGAAAAAGGTGTTAAATATCTATAACTGACTATCCGATAATCTTATTTTTTTTTTCTTCTTTTTTTTAATATATATATAGCTTTATTGTATTATAGACACTGCAGTACACTACAAAACCAAATGGGATCAAGGTCCCGGCATTTATAAACAGTTGTATATCAAACAGTGAGAAAAACGGACTAAATAGGGTAATGACAATTGTGCTACGAAAACGTGATATACTGTTCAAATCGAACGTGCAGTGGGAGAAGAGTTGAGAGAAATATAGATAGGGGTAAGAAATAGGGAGTAAACAAATAAGCGGGCAAACAAGGTATTGTGTCGACGGTCACCCAGGATGTAGGCGAGAAAGGGTAAGGAGAGGAGGCAAATGGACAAACTAGTCGTGCAGCAGGGGTTTGAGGGCGAGGGCACCTAGTTTCCCAGGGACCCGAAATAGGTTTTTCGCTGTGTCAATATCTGGATTGGGAACAGATCAGAGAGCGCCGGCTTCGCGGGGCGCTCAGCCTAACATCTTGACCTTGAGGGTCACAATGCTTAGATATTAGTATGCTCTAGGGTTGTGGATTGCCAGGATAGCTGCACGGTAAAAATAATAGGACGTGGATCTCCTGTCGCGGCTTAGCTAGTTCAAGCTGGTACTATGTATTCTACTCATGGCACGTGTTGAGGGATCTACGAAAAAGGTTACCTAGAGATGATAGGGAGGATCAGTATGTAGCCTCTAGTGATGTTAAGGGAGAGAAAAGAGGGAATCTGAGTAGGGAAGAAAAGAGAGGAGAGGGATAAGACTAGTAAAGAAGAGAAAGAGAAAAAGACAGAGGAAAAAAGGGTGGGATAAAGGGGAGGAATGGAGGGGTGAGGGGAGGAAGGTGGGGGAGAAGGGGGTGGTGGTGGTGTTGTTTCCGGGTGGTTTGCTATCTTCCCACTGTGAGGAAGAGGGCCCACACCTGAGTAAATACTTGGGCTCTGTCTTGTAGGTTATAGATGATTCTCTCATGCGTGGCCGCGTGGGTCATGGCTGCAATCCATTCTTCCGGGGCTGGGGGGGCCTCTGACTGTCAATGGCGGAGTTGCATTTTTTTGCAGTGGCTAGTGCAGTGTGCAGCAATCTCTTGTGTGGTCTAGAGAGATCAGGTAGGGAGGTCGTATCGTGCAAGAGTATGAGGGACGGCGAGAGTGGCGACGGAAGCAGCATAGATTCGGCTAGAGTGGAACTCCCAACGTCCCAGAGTGGTCGAACTGTGGGACAGTCGGTCAGGATATGTTTTAGATCGCAGGATGTCTCTGGGCATTGCCAGCACTTCGCATGCGGGAGGAGCCCTGTCCTGTGTAGTTTCGCTGGGGACCAGTGCCAGTCGTGTAAGACCTCAAAGAGACAGAACCTTAAGCGTACCTCCCAGGTACCTCTGTCCAAGGCTTCTAGAATGTCTTCCCAGTCGTCTGGGTCTAGGGCTACTTGCAATTGGGCTTGCCATTGCAAACGTAGCCTGTCCGATAGGGGCTGGGAGTAGAGTTGTCGGTGATTAGGTCATAGAGACCTACCATTACTCCCTTATGTTGCCCCCACTGTTGCAAATAAGCCACTATGGGTGAGGACTGGGACCCCCTTCGGACAGCGTCACCTCTCTGGGAGATACAGTGCTTAAGTTGTAGATATCTCCATTCCTGGCTCGGCTAGAGACCGAATTCTTCCCGCAGCCTGGGGAAGGGTTTGAGCACGTTGTTTTCTAGGACCTGCGAGAGGGTAAGGATGCCGGCCCTCCTCCACTGTAACCAGTTGAGTACCTCACCACCTATCCGGAGACCGCTGTTGCGCCATAGGGGCGCCTGGGCGTGGATGAGGGGGTGAACTCCAAGTAATCTGTGGACCCTTCGCCAGGCTGCCCTGGACACCTTCAAAATAGGATTTGCCAAGGTGACGGATGGGAGATCGTCACGGTAAGGTCCCCCGAGTCCCTCATTCGCAAACAACAGCTGTCTTTCCACTGCGGTCCACATAGTTGGGACAGTTGTAAGGCTAGAGAGTAATGCTCCACCGACGGGAGCCCCATGCCCAGTGTGAACGGCGGGCTAGGAGCTTGGCAGGTGATAGTCGCGGTTGCATTGGGCCCCACTCAAATGATCGAATGAGCGTATCAATGCCTCGTAGTGTGGGGAGGGGTACCTGTAGGGGGAGGAGTCCCAGGATGTAGGTGAAGCGGGGTACTGTGACCATCCTAACCACCTGCACTCGGCCCCACATTGCAAAATGGACCCAATGGGTCAATTTTGCAAAGTCAAGTTTCGTCTGCACAATGAGGGGGTCGATATTGTCCGCCACCATGTGTGCCAAGCCCGGATTGACTAGTACTCCCAGGTATTTAAGGCGTTTCGGCGTCCAACGGAATGGATAACCTAGAAGTGCTGCCTTTGTAGTTACTCGCAAAAAGGGAAGTGCCTCACTTTTATCCCAATTAATGCGAAAACCAGAGAGGGTTGCAAATTTCTCGATGACCTCCAGCAAGGCTGGTATGGATCGTTCTAAGTCCATGAGGGTTAGTAGGACGTCATCGGCATATAGGTAGATTTTGGAAATACCTTCGGTTAACGGTAGGCCGGATATGAGGGGGGAGGATCGGATAGCTGCAGCCAAGGGCTCCATCGCTAGCAGGAACAAAAGGGGTGAGAGGGGACAACCCTGTCGTGTATCTCTACGGATAGGGAAAGGGTCCGAGAGGAAGCCTCCACAGTTGACTGTGGCCGCAGGCTGGTCATAAAGCAGCCGTACCATAGAGATAAATTTGTCTCCCAGGCCGAATCTCTCCAGAGCCGCGAATAGGTAGGGCCATTCTATGCGGTGAAACGCCTTTTCAGCGTCTAGGGACAGGGCTAACGCCGTCTCTGGTGTGTCCCTTGCGGTCCATAGGGTATGACATAGGGTGCGCAGGTGGTTCCTAGAGGTGCGGCCCGGTACAAATCCCACCTGTGTATGGTGAATTAAGATGGTATTACCTTGCGCAGTCTGTTGCCAAAACACTTGCTAGAATTTTGATGTCTCCGTTTAGGAGAGAGATGGGTTGATAGCTGCCACATAGTAGAGGGTCTCTCCCGGGTTTTGGTAGAATGGCTATTGTGGCGTTATTGGATATGGCCCCCAGCGTCTGTGTTTCACAGGCTTCATTCAGGGCCTCGTGCAGGATATCGGTCGCCTCTTTCCCTACCCACTTGTAGAATTCCGCCGGGTTTCCGTCCTCCCCGGGTGATTTCTGGTAGGGGAGGTCGGAGCGGCCCTCCTCTGATAGGGGAGATCAAGGCCTTCTAAGAAGGTGGCAGTCTGTGTCGGACTAGCTGTTGTTTCCGGTGTATAGAGGTGTCTGTAAAACAGTGCAAATTCATTTGCGATAGCTTGCGGGTGTGTCCGTATAGCCGGGATAGCCAAAGCGGCTGTTCTTTGGCGAAGTTGGGCTGCCAGCAGTCGTCCAGCCTTCTCACCTTGTTCGTAGTGTCTCCCTTGTAGCCTCTGCAGTGCATATTCAGCCTGGGTAGTATACAGCTCGTTGAGAGCCATTTGGGCGCGCTCTAATTTTCGGCGTCCTGGAAGGGAGGGATGCGCTGTATATTGCCTGGTAAGTCGTCGAATGTTGAGTTCCAGCGCCGCCTTTTGCACTTTCCTATCTTTATTCGCCAGTGCAGCATCTCGTATGAGCTGGCCTCGTATCGAGGCCTTGGCTGCGGCCCACATGATTCGACTTGAATTAACAGTGCCTAGGTTATCCTGGGCGAAAGTGGTTGCATGGTCCTGCAATTGTAACTTACCCTGCGGGGATCGGTAGCGATGGATTGGTAGCCTCCAGGGTTTTGCGGCCCGGAGATATTAGACCCAACTGGATGGCTACAATAATGGGAGAATGGTCCGAAAGGCCTCCCTCTAGTATGATATCATTGAGAGTATGGGCTACCAGATTGTGAGATAGAAGAAAATAATCAAGCCGGGATTGGGTACCGTGTACCGGTGAGAGAAAAGTAAATTCTCTTTCTGCCGGGTGAGTCAGCCTCCAGGGGTCTACAAGGCCATTGTCCGAAAGTATATCAGTCTGTAGAGCCCTGTCTACATTGTTACTTATGTCCAGGGGTCCCGTTTTGTCCAGTACCGCGTCTCTAGCTATGTATCCGATAATCTTAATTACCATCCTCATCAAATACCTAGTCATGAGCCGCCGGCGATCTCATTGAATTTGGCAGTGATCCCAAGGGTTGATGAGCAGAAAGTCCAGGACACCACAAGAATGGTTAAATTCGGTTCCCCTGTGGACCCGGCCCTTCCACATATCCTCGATAAAGGTATACAAATATTACTCCTGACTATCAGACTTTCTCAATGTGTCGCTAGAGGCAGGGATAGTTCCACAAAAATGGAAGCACTCTATTATCAGACCTCTCTTAAAGAAATCTCATCTAGACCCATTAATTTTTAGCAACTATCGGCCCATCTCACTCCTTCCGGCAATGGGGAAGATTCTAGAGAAACATATCAATCTGATTTTGTCTAGCTATCTCCTCATCCCACGCAAAACCGATTCAGAGCACATAGTTAGCCCCGCTGGCGGTTACAGAGGAACTCAAATGCATTCTAGATCAGAGTGGTGCTTCCACAACCATTTTATAAGACTGAAGTGCAGCTTTTAACACCGTGGATCATACGATTCTGATTCAGAGACTTAAAGAAGTAGAAGTCCAAGATAAGGCATTGGATTGGATGTATTATTTTGTAAAGGACCGACCCTTCCACGTCATGGAAAAATCATGCCTTTGAGACATTATGATCTCCAAGTGTGGGGTACAACAGGGTCTGGCCCTCAGCCCTACTTTTTAAACACTCTATCTAAGACCTCTGGCAGATATCGTTTTGGAGCCTGGTTTATCCATAATATCTTATGCAGATGATGAGCAACTAGTAGTGTCCCTAACAAGGGGACAGAACCTTGACCAGCAGCAATAGGCCTGATGCCTAGAAAAAGTCGCTAAATGGATGGCAAATTGCTGACTAAAATTAAATGGTGATAAAACAGAGGTAGTGTTCCTTGGGAATAACTTAACTTCAACGATAGGGTTAAGCTGGCCAGATTGCTTGGGGAATCTTCCCATTCCTAACTCCCCTATAAAAAAAATCTGTGAATGTGGCTAGACCAAGCTCTTGTTATGGACTCAATGGCAATATTAACTCGCTTTGGCTTACTAAAGTCAATCTGCAAAATCTAGGAGCTTAACCCAGAAGGGAGAGTGGTTCAAGCCTAGTGATATCCCGTTTGGAACATGGTGACTCCTTATACCTAGGTTTGCCAAAATGTTACTAAAAAACTACAGGCAGTGCAGAATGTGGCCGCAAGAAGACTGCTGACAATTCCCAGATAACAGTCCGCAAAAGAGGCCTTGAGAATGTTGCACTGGCTGCCCATTGAAGCAAGAATTAGGTTTAAAACAATGTGCCTGGCACACAGTCCTTAACACAAAGGGCCCCCATAAGTTGAGAGGGCCACTATCGCATTACCTTCCTTCTAGGCCCCTCAGATCTACACAGGGCTGTCTCCTGGGGATCCCAAGCGCTTGAAAAAACAGATGGGGAGGTATATTACTTGTCCATCTTGCACCCAAACTATGAAATGCCTTACTCCTGAGATAAGACACTTGGAAGATGAACTTAGGTTCAAGAAGCTGCTTAAAGCCTGGCTTTTTCCATAACTCCCTGTTATACTAATCTGTAATACTTTCCCAGTTGGCTCGTGATTCCGTCGAGGCCGCTCACTATCTAACTTAGCGCTGGGAGGCCTAGGGTAGCCATGTGCTTTATAAATGCTTTAACATAAACCTAAACACTGACATTTCAAAACTGTAAAGAGTTTCCATGCAAAACGTACTTAACTGTTCAAATTGATTATGATGCCACTACATATATAAAAATACTTGTCATTTTTGTAAATTGGTGTAGATCTCCTTCTTGATTCATGTCTCATTTATTGACTCTGTGCATTTGCAGATGTCTCACACTCCTGCCTGATAAACCTAAGGCTGCTCGACCCCACTACCCTCTAAAAAGAGCACCTTGGGATTGCTAGAGCAAGCCCCTGTCCACTACTAAGGGAGCAGCTGGGCTCTTTATGCCATATATCTCAGTTTGATACCTCCTATAAAGAGGCAGCTTCCTATAACAATATTGACACATTTTTTAAAACGTGTGTAGCATAAATTAGAATGCCTCCTACTGTTGTTTTTCATGTGCATCCTGCAGAGTATCGAAGCGGAAGAGAGCAAAACATTGTTGATGTGCTCACAAAACAGACTTGTTTAAAGAAAGACCTGATTTCTCTCCAGCTTTCAAAGGTCACATTCATGGCAACACAAGATGTAGAAAAGCTGCAAACCATTAACAAAATGTATTCCAACCAGCGGTGCACAAACAGAGATTCACCCTGCTACATAGCTGCAGTATAAGGGGATACTAATTGTGTGAACCATTGTGGTGTCCTCATCCCAGAGTCATATCTGGATATCAGTCACTTATTGCAACATGGGAGCACATAGGTGGAAAGTCTGACAGTTTTTAAATACCATGTGAAAAATAATCTGAAGCCTCTAGAAATACAGCCCCCCTTTTCTGGCCAATCTGAATCGTTTTGGAGTTTGGAAAACTGTGGCTCAACTCCGCATCACATTTTTTTTCAAACATTTTGAAATACTAAGTCTAAAAATTGTAATAAAGCATAAGCCTCTTGTCTTGGAATAGCAGTCTTATGTCCTTCTGCTACTTACCCAACCTTATTAGGCAAGTAGCCACAACCCTGATAGCTTGCTGTGTGTGCTCCTGAGTGGGTTTGTGGAAACAATGCAAACGTGCCACTGCTCCACTGTATTACCGGTGCCTCTGAAGCATTTTGAGAATGCTGTGGGTCAGATTAGCTCTCTTAGGGAGGAAGATAACATATGTTTGAAGTGGGAGGAGCTGATAGTTCCCTCAAACACCCATGTCTGTCACCCACTACAGCACCTGGAACCAGGGATGCCCTTCAGAGACCTGCCCCGGGGGGCATTTGTAAGTTGGAACTTGTTTTCAATGTTATATCTCTTGTGCTGATTACATTTGTGTACCTTGATGGGCTGCTCGGAAATACCTGGCGGAACTTGTACTTGCACACGGAAACAATAACACTGATTTAAACCATGAAGGGGTGGAGCTGGAGAACTAGACTTATAAGAACTGGCTGATAACGCCACCTGCCATATCACAGAACCAGTACCCGATCCTATGGAATTTAAGACAGTGTTTGTGGTGGGGCCCACGGGCAATCGTTTTTGGGCACCGGCGCATATTTTCCCCTCATCAAATATTTACAGAAAGCAAGAGTGGAAAAAACATCCAATGGCGAAAGGAAGAAAAGAAAGATTAAACACAGTCACAAAGAGAGAAAGCAGGAACCTGCAGAAATGAGATAAAAGGGCAAGGAGTGTAGTGGATTTAAGAGTCTAAGAGCGATAGTGTATTCAGGATTACACCGCTTTAGTATTGTGTGCAATGATATATAATAGCACTGGCCGCGGTCTTCTGAGCAGAGGTTTGGACAACAGCATGCATTCTTGTACAAATTATGCACTGGGTGTGGATTATTAAGCGGCACTGCCAGGCCATATTCCCTATATAAGTCAGAAATGATAAGACAGTGGGGATCAATATGAGTGCAGGAGTGCTTTCTCTTCCACAGGCAAGTGCTATGACTTAAGGATCCCAGATATGGGTATGACCAACCAGGAAGGTTGATGGGGAGGGAGCGGTGACAGTAATGCTATACCAAATTGAAGGGGAAAATACAAGGGAGAAACCTTGATTTCCAGGAGTATAGAGTGAAAAAGGACCTTTATTTCTTTCTCACAGGGAAGGGAGTACAGTTCTTAACTGGACACTACAGTGCTCCTACGAGGAAGGACTTTGTATCTTCCTAAAGTATTTTGTGAAAGACTGAGGGTCTACGATTAGAAGGGAGGTCTTGAAGTAATATTTTACCTTTGACTCTATGAAATGAAAGAATGCACCAGCATCTCCCATAATGTCAAACTGTGCGCTAGACTTTGACACTCTTCTGCCGCACTAACGGCTCATGGATGGCAACCTCTCAAGTCCGGTTGTGAGCATCTGCAGTTTCCTAGTTGTGGAAATGATGTTGTGCTAAGCGAGATATGATGGGGGAGTTTGCGTTCCCACCAACTAGTGCATAATAGGTTTTAGGGGAATGCCATTGTACACCTGTTTCTGTTGTGATTCCTGCATAAGAAAGTGTGCATTAAAACACTGGAGATACAGGTCGCCTGCAAAACCTTGTAATTGTGGAATTTCAAAACTCTTATGTGACAAATGATAATAGGCAGAAAGAGTAAAGTGATAATGGACAGAAAGAGTGTAATTGAATGTCATGTCGTAATAACAGTAGTACGTAAGAATTTTCTTGATTTAACATTAAATTGTATTTTATTTTGTTTCCTTTCTCAGGCAGAAATACCAACATAAGTATTTTCAAAAATTCAAACTCCATTAAAAAAACACATCTTTTTTTTTGTCCCTTTTAACCTTCTCCTGACAAGATCTGTTTTATTTGTTAAGCTAATCCATTGTTGACTGGTTAAAGTTTTCTAATATTTAAGTGTTCTGTGATTCATAGTCAAATCAACCCCTGTTTGACAAAGCACCCTGCAACTTTTCAGACAGTAGCTGAATAGACTGACACACTAGTTTCGAATTTTTTTTTGAAGATTCGGCAAAAGGTGCCAAAGTTATTAGCAAAACAACGCTTTTCCTATGGAAACTAGGTCCTAACTATTATTACCTACTTGTGACGGCCAGTAAGTTTTAAAAAAAAATGTGTATATATCTATAGATATAGATACACACCCACGCAACCAAAAGATACTGCTGCACTCCCGGAAGCTTCACCTTTCCAAATTCTTTAATGGCTTATAGCAGTGCTTCCCAACCTTTTGACTTCTGTGAACCCCCACTTTATCATTACTGTAGCCCGGGGACCCACATTGAATCTTTATTGGAATCCGGGGACCCCCCACTGAGTCATTACTGAAATGTGGGGGCCTCATCTGTTAATATTATTTCATTTTCTAAGCAGTCTCAGACCCCCTGAGGAGGCTTCACGAACCCAGAGGGGTCCCCGGACCATCCACTTGCTCATAGCATCCACATCACACCCAACACCAACGCTTTTCGAAATTGTCTTAATCTTGGTGAGTGAGTCCTTACTTGATTTCATAATTTATACATTGTGAATTAAGAACGTCTCAGGAAAACTGCACTGAGCTGTAGGTTAAGAGCTTTTGAAGATAATGGCACCGAGTTGCAATTGGATTTATATGACTGTGGAACATGGAGATGATGCATTTCCCTTGGAGTGTCATTATAAATTAAAGTAGGGCCTATTTGGACTGCAGTTCCCAGAATACCTTGTAATGGCTGTAAGGACAAATGTATAAGTTCTGAAATTAGGGAAGGACTCCACCATGTTTAAGACAAAATGTCGAAACATGTCGGTGTTTGGTGTGATGTGACTGCCATAGGTCATTAAAGAATTTGGAAATGTGAAGCTTTCGGAAACGCAACGTTATCTTTTGGTTGCATAATTAATTCAGAGAGTGGTCCATCTCCGTGATCTGCACCAACAGTAAAAGCGCGCCTGCTTAGTTGACCATTTGGAATCATTAGATACAATTACGTTATACAATATATATATTTATTAGGATTGTGTGTGTGTGTGTGTGTGATGTGTATATATATGTGTGTGTGTGTGTGTGTATATATATATATACATACACCTTTTTAAGAAACCTGGGCTCTTTTATTGCCTCAACCAATCGCTGCTTTTCGGTAAGGTAGTTGGATAAATTGTGTGCCAAGAAACATACAACATCCCTCCCTCCTTGCAGCACTAAACTCCATCCGCCTGCCAACCTCTTCTCCAACCCTGTGGACTGTCACATATATGAACTGATCCTTTATAGTGGGATGTAATACTTTCACTTGTAAATAGTCATGTTACCCTCTTTAGTTCACCAAGCGGTGAACGCCGTGTAGTCAAGCCCCATGCATCAAGTAGCAGTAATGCCTGGTATGTGTACAAGTCAAAAGGGCGAACACTGATTTTGTTTTCAGTGGGAAAGCAAGATATTTGTCTAGGCTCCCACCTGCACCTATCTGATGTAATCCAGATCCCTGTTCAAGTGTTTGAAATAATTTCAAATAATCACACAATATGTCTAAACAGAATGATGGCTTTAAGTACTTGCAGAGTAGTACATTTTCTATCACTGGCAAATCTATGTCGCCGCCTGAGATGGGTTCCTTAAAGACAATGTATAGCTTTGTTTAACTAGGAATAAGGACAAAAATCACGAGGGGATAGCGTGAGGCTGGCATTTGGAATACACACATTGCCAAACGATCGCCTAGGCTGTGTCTTGAAGCTGGGAATGTATAGTTTAGTCTGTACAGTTAGTTGCAAGCTGCGGGTCCCTTTTTCTTAGGAGGGCTGAAGTCATGCACGCTCCAGTTCATAAGGAGTGAAATGTCGGAGCTGAAGGTGCGCAGGCTATGACATTATGTGTACACCAGTGGTTCCCAACCTTTTGAATCCGGTGGACCCCCATTTTATCAATACTGGAGCCAGGGGACCCCCACTGAATCATTATTGGAACACGGGGACCCCCAAGGAGTCATTAATGATAGCTGGGACCTAATATTATTAAATTTTTTAAGCAGCCGCGTATTCCCTGAGGAGGCTTCGCGGACCCCCAGGGGTCCCCGGCCCACAGGTTGGGAACCACTGGTGTACACCATAGCCACACTGACAACGCCGAAGCGGCCTCCTTCTGAACAGGTACGCCTGTGCACAATAGGCATTTGGGAAAACATGGACAGGAAATGAAACTGCTCCTGCATGACAAATAACTTTGTAAACAAGCATTTTCAATGCGACAGGTCTCGCATTTGTTCGAGTTAGAGCTATTAGCGTTGTAAAGCAAATAAAACACGCAGCGCTATATAAAATGCAGCGCAATCGCGCTGTGTGGAAAATAAACAGATAAAGTAGTCCGGACCCCAGGCTGAAAACATGGAGCCTCGTATGTTTTTAGTACTTTACTGGTGCTGTGTAGGTGGGCTAAACACCGGAAAAGGCATGACTTATGCATGCCTTTCACAAATGAAAGCAAGCCGATTTTAAAAAGCAAGCCCACGAACTAATGTAAGTGACTGACGTGGCATGGGCGTGGTTTCAAGCCCAAAGACAGATTACAGAATGGACTGAGCACTTTGTGCTCGCCCATAAAAACGAAAGGATGGCACTTCTTAATTTTGACAACAGTTTAGTACCTCTTGTAGGTATGTGATTGTATTGTGCATACTAGTTTCAGTTAAATTTGACTTTACCTACCATTCCAAACAAGCGTTTGCAAAGAAAAGTTCTTACCTTGTGCTTTGGTTATCTTTTATATATATTTTCGGTATTGCAAGCATGTATCACAAAAAAACAAAAAAAAACAATAAGAAAATATTCTGGCACATAAACGTAGAACGCAGTAGTGGGGGGGAAGTAAATAATGGAAAAATAGTCATTACATGTATAACTGTAATAAAATGTATGGACACTTCTTAGCAGAGCGTGAACTTGAAACATATATAGAAATAGTTCTTCATTTTAATGCACATCACAGGAAAATATTTTTTCAGTGCAAAGAAAAAATATTTGAATTTGAATTACTGTAACCTGAAGGCGCTACTTGAAAACACAAGGATTAAAAAAAAAAATACATTGATGGCCCTGGCACAGATCTGCACTTCCCTTTTGGCAGATGTGCACATGTAATCATTAAAAACGTACTCCATCACAATAGAAGAGAGCCAGTAGCAGGACTGTGCTGTCCCATGACTCCTTGATGTGGGGGGTGTAAATGGCACTAGAACAGACAAATGGAAGAAGAGGACTGAGATAGTCTCTCTGTGTATATGTGTGTGTGTGTGTGTATATATATATATATATATATGTGTGTATTTTTTTATTATGTGACGCTGGGACAGCTTAAGCTGTCTCTAGGCCACACCTAAAAATTGAATCGCTCTCAGACTAAATGGATTTTGAATTAAAACCAATACACCTGCTTGTTAATTTAAACAAGTTCATGTTGTTGATGCCGGGCAGGTCTGAAAATGTCACAGCAATATGGCTGTCCTAACCATGTGCAACTTTAATTCATACAAGTACAAGTTCCTCAGGTGGCCAGTGCAGGGGGCTAACCTCTATTCTCCTGGAGCATTACGCCCTCTTCCGAAGTGTAACGTCTTGATGGGATGCTTGTCAGGATGCAGCTACCTGCACTACTGCGACAGTGTAATGGAGTACATAGAGAAGCCACGTTCTGTTTTCTCTCGTCTTATTGGTCTGTGCCTCAGAGTTGGTTGGTGGCAGAGCCTAAGCTTTTGTTGCCTCTGGGTTGGGTTGTTAGTCTCAAGGGTGGTCATTCCCATTTATAGGGGGTTACGGATTTCCACCTATCAGTTTGTGGGTTTTTTGGGTCCCATGTATCTCTTAAACTGGACCGCAACGCAAGCAGCGTTGGGTCCTGTGTGACACAAGGAGAGTGGAGGCAAGGATTTACTTTGTTCAGGTGACCCAGGGCCAGAATGAGGAACCCCTATGTTAGGGTGGCTGGAGTGCAGAAAAGTATTGCCTGACTAACATAAGCCAAAATGGGGTCATTTTCTTTGGCTATGGAATCCCTCGTCGAGGGAGTGAGATTTTGACCAGAGATTCCCTGTGAGTAGTGCACTGTCTTGGGAGATTTCTATAGTCCACTCAGCAGGGTCAACATTTTTAATCTGTTAAGTGGCTCTAGTTGGGGGCAGCCCTTAGTTTAAGAAGTTGCTTTATTTTCTTTGAGCTGTAACCTAGTTAGTCTTTCATCATATGAGAAAGAGACGAGAGCATAGCAGCTACACCATACTACCAAGTTGTAAACAAAAATTGGACGTCAGTTCAGCTAATACCTGCCTTTCCGAACATGGGGCAGAGAAGGCCAAGTTACCAAAAAAGTGCAGAGAATAATGTGTCTGTTGCAGGAGTGAAAACAGACTTAACCGGTTTTTAGTTTAGCATGATATAACGATCAGCTTCAGAAGAGACGCTCACTAAAAGTTCTATTGCTGAGTGTGTGTGTGTGTAACGAAACACCACTGGAGACCAAGAACATACTTCTAGAGATGGCTCAGAATTATCATTCTGTTTGGTGAAATTCAAAAATCTGTTACCTCATTTTAGTGACATTTGTAAAGTGCTCAGACGGCTAAGTTTCTTGATGCTAATTAGAGCCACAAAACATGACCAGCCTAGCTTTTAGACCACTATGAAAGTATGATAAACGTTACTCATTGCCCAACTGTAGGGGAGTGAATTATGTGACTTGGTAGCAGCGTAAGGGAAAAAACCGGACTTTCTAGTTTGATGTATCTTGTTTTGTGGACTAACAGGAGGCCATGTTTTAAGGATTGATGTGGCAATGGTGAGCATATAGAAAAGTAGGTGATTAAGCAGAGTTATCCCTTAACTAAGGGTGTTAATAGTTTTTTTTTGTTTCTTTTATTGGCAAACCATGGATATTTTGCAAGGTGGCAGAGGCTTGATCTTCAAGACCACCCGTTTAGCCCTACTGTGAGATTTTCCACTTGTTGCAGCAGATCAATTGTTCTCTTGGGGTCTGCTTGGTAAATGTTGCTGTAATCCAGACAAGACTCAATCAGAGCCCTTAACCAAGTGACGTGCGTGTGACTGCAAGAAAGATTGTATTCTGCACTGCATCATGAGGTGGGGAAAACGGATGGAAATGTTTGAGACTCCTGTGGCAGCCTGTTAACAAATATTAAACCCATATTTCTAACCACTGAAACTGAAGTGGAGTAGGAACCCATTGATGCAGGCCAGACTGATGCCCCATAAAGGAGATTCCTTAATGTTTAGCTGTGGCAAATGCAGTCGAATTTTAATGCTGTTTAATTTACAGTTTTGAAGCAGTTGAACTTTAAAAAGTTGGTTGACATCAGCTAGCTGATTGGCCACTCAGGCTCTATAACTGTAGCTGGGTCCTAGCTGACCATTGACATTCTGTGTAGCAGCCAGCAGGCAGTAAAGGTCATTCACCTTCAGGGCTGGGTGACATGTACCAATAAATCCAATTCTACACCAACATTTTGCACTGCACGGCCAATGCAAAATTGATGTTTTGAAATGGTCAGGCAACTGAACTATTGCTCTTGCACCTGTTCCAGTACAGGAGTATCACCCTTGCAATCTATATAATCCAGACTATTATGGATTGAAAAGTAGAATATATTGAAAACACAAAGGAAGTGTACTGAAAAATTGACCAGGGAGTAGAGAACAGGTGAACTATAATAAATAGTGCACATGTGTAAGATTTCAAGGGGCTTCCAACAAGTCTGGGTTAATAGTGCAGTATTAAGTCTTTCGTCTCCTCTTTTCTCTAAACACCTTTCATAAGAAAATTCCAGAATGAGGGAATGACGTTAAAAACACCAAAATCCCTTTTGGAGTTTCCTTTATGCATTTAGCTTCTCTACTTTGAGAAGGTTAGTCTCTGTCTTAGTTATGACGTTCCCGTTATGAAGGTCCTGCTGGCTCCATGAAGCTGGAGGCCTTTGCTAGGGGTATTTGCAGCACAGCTCACGCGCAGCTTTCAGTTTCTGTCTGCCTAATACAGTCCTATACCAGGCATAAACACTTTTCTGATTTTTATGAGAAGACCAGACCTCATGATGTATGACGAAAATTCAAGATTCATCATATGAGTTCTTTTGTATGTTCACAAAATTTTAGTTCACATAAAAAAAACCACACACACAATAAATATATATATATACACACACACCTGGTGGCGGTTGCCACCAAGTAGTTATAGGAAGGACCATGTTTCTATACAAAAAGCGTTTTTTTTAACTTGCCTATATCTTTGGCACTGCTTGACGAATCTTCGTGAAACTTTCCCAAAAAATGTGCCACTTGCGTCAGCTGCTCTCTGGAAAGTTTCGGCATGATCTGTCCAGGGGGGCTGAGAAAAAAGGGAGGTCCCAAAACACGTTTTCCCTATTTATTTTTCCATAGGGATTTTGAACAGCGATAGCGCAAAAACTACTGGACGGAATTACACCGAATTTGGCAGAAAGATAGGTCCTGGTCCAGAAAGAGTGCTTTTTAGGGTCGAGCCTGCATTGCATGCGCTCGCACATTCGTATCACAGTGAGACGCTTTAGTATTTAGAAAAGGGCTCGGCCCTGTCAACTTCACGTCACTGTTTTTTATTGGTTCGTGGGCTTGCCTAATAAAATCTGCTTGCTTTCATTAGTCGAAGGCACGCATATGTCATGCCTTTTCCGGTGGCTAGCCCTCCTCGAGCGCAGTGACCAAGTACAGAAAATATGCGAGGCTCGCTGTTTTCCATCGGGCTCGTGGACTTCTTTTTCTCTAATTTACGAGCGCGATCTCGCTTGGCAGAAGTCAAGCGCTTTACATAGTTAATTTCACTTTTTCGGGTTATGTACATAAATGCACTTTTGCCCGATAGGTGAAAAGTCGGGTTAGGAGTTTACAACGCGATCAGCTCTAACATGAGCAAACGCGAGACCCATTGCATTGTAAATGCTTGTTTTGTTTTGGTGTAATTCCATTCAGTAGTTTTTGAGAAATTAAAATGAAAACAAATTTGTAGATATATATTGATGTCATAAGTGATGTCACTGATCATGTCATGAGTGATGTAATATGTGAGGTCATAAGCAGTGCATTATGGGAGCGCAAGTTAGCTCAGGTAACTACAACTGCTGAATTTCTACGGTTTTGTACAAGTAAATTCAGAATTTAACTAACGTCTCTGTAACCTTAGATTTTTTCCAGAGGGAAAAAAAAAATATATATATATATATATACACACTTACATATTAATCATTGATTTGCTATCAAACTATAATAATGCCAGTGACATCTCTAGAGGGGGCCAGCTTAGACCCGCTCCCCAACTTTGCCCTGACTCCCCCACTCTTTAGTCCACCACGGATGCTGAATGTACCAGAAGGTGACAGAAAAACAGACACTGCAGCTTGCCACACACATTAATTTGTTCACCACCCTTTCATTGCAAAGCAGTGTTGGTTGCTTAACTTTATAAAGCTGCATTTTTATGTATGAGTGTATATATATATCTTAATACACGTATATAGAGATATGTATGGATAAAGACAGTCAGGTGTGTGTGTGTGTGTATATATATATATATATATATATATATATATATTCACTGAAAAAAACAAAGGTTACAGGAGGGACGTTATAGCTAGGCTCAGATTTGACTCCTACAAAACCAGTGAAATTCCGCAGTTAGTTACCTGAGCTAACTATAGCTTAGGCATCGCAATGCAATGCTTATGACCTCACATATTACATCACTGCTGACATTTAAAGTCTGGGGAGTTCTGTATAAAATCCTATTTCAGTACAACCTACCAGTCATTAGAGAGTTCCAAAACATGAACAAATGCCAAGTATGTTTATAAGAAGAATGTGTCACACCTACAGCTAATTCTGGTGTGCCAGCCCTTTCACTTTTATTTTTAGTTGATCGTCAGCAAAGAAAGCAAAGTTTTATTCTAATGAACTGATATAATGCCAAGGAAAAGTCACAATTTGAATAAGCACTTGAGAACAGAAATAAGTGTGGTCCCAAAACAGTTAAGCATTCCTACATGTGCCTGCCCTATTTTTTTTTTTTTTTTTTTTTTTTTGGTTAATCATATAGCTACTTACTGGAGATACTGAGATGACTAATAACCTTTCACCTCGTCCTCGGATCAGCTGATCAGGTTACACTGTGTTCCCTTCCCTCTATTGCTGCTTGCTCGACTGGGAGCTCTGGAGGAAAACACTGTCCATTCACCAGCAACAACCATGCTTTTTTTAACCTTCACTTGACTGCTGTTGGTGTGCAGATTGGGAGATAAGTGATAACTATTTTCTTTAGAAGGGGTGCTACATCGGGTGCTGCATCACTCCACCCCACCCCACCCCCCCATACACACACACACTTCCAGAGCCCTTCCTCTCCTGCTGGTTGCTTCCTTCTGATGGTCTATCGGTCAGCACCTGTAAATGCAGCTACGATAAGATCCTGGAGGATGTTTGGCTGAATCACTCGGCTGTTTGTCCTTGCAGAGCTGTGCTGACAGCCCCGCACATAGCTCATAGAGACGAATCTGTCGCTTCCCTGGCACATTGCTTGCTGGGGTTAAACACGGACTCAAGCAAGTGTATCAGAGGAACCAGAGTCGCTTTTCCTTATGCTTGTTACAGTTTGTTTGACTGTGGCAACTATATAACTATTGGTACAGCCAAAGTACATTACAGCAGAAAACTCAGGAGCATGGAAGGATGAAAAGAGAAACCTGCAATGGCGCAAAGGGCAGCAATGCTGCCTAGACGCAGCCATTGGAGGGAGCTGGCCTAAAATATACACTATACACCATGGGCGGCGGTTGCTTTATGCACATTTATACTCTATAGTAATGTAAACTTACTAAACAGTTCTGAAAAAAAATGAGGATATAACACAGGACAGCAGATAACGGAAAATAAATATTGGGAATTTTATAGAAGTTGGGGGATAAGAGATAATAAACACACTAAATCCACAAAAACAGATCACGGTGGCCAATGATCCATCTCCAAGTGGTGAAAGAGCACAGAGACCCCAGCACTGTGTCTACTACTGTGCATAGCATTGTGTAGCTAATGACCAAACTGTCTGGACCATTCAAAGTGGGCTCTCGCGTCTGAATGCAAGGTTACAGTTTACAAAACTGGTTAATGAAACCAAATGGAATCAGATGAGAACTAAATTTCTTTCATTCTATGTTAAAAGAGACCAATCAATCAATCAATCGATCAATCACTGGATTTATAAAGGGCTCTACGTACCCGTGAGGGTTTCAAGGGGGAGGGGGGTACTGATCGAAGAGCCAGGTCTTGAGGAGTCTTCTGAAGGTGAGTAGGTCTTGGGTCTGTCGTAGGTTGGTGGGGAGGGTGTTCCAAGTTTTGGCAGCGAGGAATGATAAGGATCTGCTGCCGGAGGTCTTTCTTCGGATGCGGGGAACGACGGCGAGGTTAGTGGAGCGGAGCTGACGGGTGGGGGTGTAGAAGCTGAGCCTGTTGTTCAGGTAGGCTGGTCCGGTGTCGTGGAGTGCTTTGTGAGCATGGGTAAGAAGCTTGAAAGTGATCCTCTTGTCCACGGGGAGCCAGTGAAGGTTTCTCAGGTGGTGGGAGATGGAGATGTGGCTGTGGCGGGGTACGTCGAGGATCAGCCGGGCGGAGGCGTTTTGGATGCGTTGGAGGCGTAGTAGGTCTTTTGCTGGGATGCCTGTGTAGAGTGCGTTGCCGTAGTCCAGTCTGCTGCTGATGAGGGCCTGTGTCACAGTTCTTCTGGTTTCTGTCGGGATCCACTTGTAGATTCTACCGAGCATGCGGAGTGTGTTGTAGCAGGAGGAGGAAACTGTGTTGATCTGTTTAGACAAGGTGAGGGAGGAGTCGAGGATGGTGCAAGCAAACAAGGTGCAAAATTAGAAGGCAGTAGACGATAAAGGTGTTAAACTAGTTACACAATCACAATTTCAAAGCGGCTTTAGACGCATTGCAGACAGGGTTCCTCTGGTATTGTCATAGCTTGGGAACAGGAGAAGAGAGGACAACATAGGAGAGCATTGCTTTTGTTTGTTGGCATGATCTTCGCACTTGTTGCTTATGCATCCCCACTGTATTTCATATATGTAACTGAATGCATATTTTCATGTATGAACGTGCTTCATTTAGTATTGATTGCACAGAAACAGACGTTTGCATTAGTCAGAGGTGGGGAAGGGGGGAAGGGGAATAATAATAAAGTGTATTTCCATGTCAATTCCCATAGGAGTTTTGAACATGACTACAGCCCGAACCACTAGCTGTAATTACACCAAATTTGACAGCTAGATTTTTGCTCCACAGACTATGCTTTTTGTTATTTGGTGTAAATCAGTTCAGTACTGTGTGAGATATTAACGGAAATCCAGATTTGTATATTTGTGGCCGCGAAGCCTTTGCGAATAATAACGAGCTTGTGCAGGGATCTGCAAACCTCTGATTAGCTTGCAGCAATTCAACCAGGAAGTATTGGCAGCCATTTAGAGACTCTGCTTTAGCCAACTCTCCAAAATAAAATGCTAAAATAAAATAGGGACTGGGTACCTCTACCCTACCCACCTTGGAGCTGGGACCCTGCCAGGGGGAAAAAAAGCATTTACAAAAAAGAATTGAAAAAAATGTTGCAGCAAAGTCACGAATAATTGTGAATTTGGACAATTTTTTTATGTATATATATATATTTTTTTTTAAGTGCGATCTCCCGCTCTTCTTTAGTGATTAGCCTCTGGGTGGACCAGGTCCCAGCAGCAAGAATGTCCATGTGGATATGTTTTACTCTGGTGTGAACCATCAGGCTATGACGGTGTCACTCAAGTATTAAAATATGAAGAGGCGTCCACCTACTTTTGGTTGACGCTGGCACTGTTTCTACTGAGTGATATGTCCTAAAGCTGCTGCTGGTTGAATCCGCTCAGGCAGAGTGATCAAACGAAAGGAAAGAAAGCTGCTTTGAGGGACAGTCGCACAAATCCTTGATGGAAAAATTGGTTGCCGCCAGTATTTGCACTGAAGTGCTTGTGAGATGCTGCTTAAGCCCGAGAGAACCGGTACAAAGGGGTCTGCGGAGATCTACAGGTACAGCGGTGCCGCAGGTAAGGCTATGGGTGTTTACTGTCTGCGCGCCATGTCCTCCGTGGCACTTGCATGCGTATATGGGAATGTGTGTGGGGTGTGTGCAGCCTGCCCTGTGCACCCACACGGGCAATGACTGGGCCAGCGGATGAGATGTCAAATAATTGTAAACAATGAAGAAAAAATGGATGACAATTGTCTGATCATTTCAAATTAATGCATACTGATAGGGCACTGATGTGGGTCCCGTACGCGCCTGTCTGTGGCAGTGTGGTGCTCTATAAAGAAACAAAGGCTTTGCTCTCCAGACAATCCTTATGGTGCACTATAAAATACCCAAAACAAAATGGTAAGGAACAATTGAAAGATTGAAGGAAACTTGCACATGTGCACAAGTGTGTTTGTGGATATGACTAGTTGCTAAAGACGTAATTTAAAAAAAGTCTATTTAAAAAGTAGCTTCAGCTACATTTGTTTTAAGAGCGGAGGGCCACTTCCCAACTCATTGGTAATTCGCTATAAATGTGTTCACTAAATCATGAGTCCTTCTATGCGGAAAGCAGCAGGGTTGGGCTCTACCACTTCAAACCTAGATAGATCTTAGCCCAAATAAGACCTGTAACCAGCAAGTCTGTAGCACGCTAGGCGTTGTCCAAACGTTCAAAGTGTATACAATAACTACTGGATGCACACCCGCAGACTGCAGCCGGTCACTCTCTGCCTCTTGCGTAACTCTTTGGCATAGTAGTTGTTAACCTGTAGCTGGTCCGCGTGTGATCTTCTACGAACACACGCCGTGCACTCGCACCAAGTGACGGAGGAGACGGCGCTATAACAGGCCTTGTGCCCCACTTCTAAATTGATCAAATAGTGGGATAACAAGAATCTAGTTATAAATACTTGTGCAATGCTCCCCTACAGCTGCTCGGTAAAGTTCACCTGTGCACTTCTACGTGGCTGTGTGTGTTTGAGCAGAAGTGTCCCCTGTGGATACCTGGTTTGCGCCGTCTAACGTTCCCCACAACAGTGAATTCTTCAACATGGACTACATGAAAAACCCAAGGGGAATGAAAAGGTGAACAGCAAATTACAAAGGAAATAGCAAATGATATGAAAATAAACTATTTGTAATAAAAGGAATGAGCTTGCACATATATAAAAATACATAAATAATGAGAAATAGAAAATTGAGTCAATTATGAAAAATAACAATATCCGTAAAGTACCGTACAGGTCTGAGGTGTGGTCCAACTTAAATGCTGAAATGATTACAACTGGAAATTAGGACCTGAAAGTAAATGAAAATAAATGAGAGGGAATGTAACAATGTGAGAGTGAACATTTAGAATGTTATAATGGAATGTGCTGGCCTGAGAGGATGTGGAAGTGGGTCTGGGGAAAATTCAGATTGAAAGAATGAGTAACAATGAATGTGTGACTTTAGGTAAAAGTTCATTTATGCTTAGAAACCTTTATATACCAGTGAAGGTTGCTTACAGCTCACGGCCCTACTTCCAAAAGAGATTACATTACCTACTGAATGGTAAATGTACTAGAGAAAGTTTCTTCGTGCTCCGAGCCCTGGATGCACCAGAATGAGTTACTTCAAGCACAGAGACCTGCATACACCAGAGAGTTCATTCAAGTTCATAGACTAAGATGTTATAGAAGTACTTCATGCTTAAGTTTAAGCAGCCTGTACCTGCCTACCAGCGGCCACACGAACCTGGCTGAGCATCAGAGCAGAGAAGGTGCAGTGTTCTTGCAACTTCACAGTGGAGCTCACTCACATTCCTTTCACTCTTTGTAGAGACCTGTTAACCCCACCTCAAGATGTGTCCTTGTATCTAGTTTCCTCTTTTTGCCCCAGCTCTATATCTATAGCTAGAGTACTTATCCCCATGAGCTCCCCTGATTTTTAGCCAAATATTACTGAGGGTGTGGCATGTGGGAGTTCAAGTGCAGTGGGTTGTGAAAAAAGGGGTTGGCAGGAGCTACGTGGTCAACCAGCAGAATTTTAGGTCTGTTTTGATAGCAAAACTATCAAGCATATCTATTCTTTACATTATATATTGAGTGGATTTTGGACCTGCTCCTACCAGCTTTGGCTTGTGACTTTGTCAATATCCTCTTGGCTCAGCCTAGCAGTGGACTTCTCTCTCACCTAGTCCTATAGGCTCTTTGAGCGTATCCTTCTGCCTACACTCTAGTGTTTGCTTTGAACGGCATGACGAACTACTTTACAACTAGAGTGACTTTAATAAAGTCTGCTTTTTATTTCTTGTCTGGCTTTAATGTGCTTATGTGGTTAGCACATTAAACCCAGACCTATTAGCTTTTCCAGTGCTTGTTTACATTGAGACTAGGTTTTTAAGAAAGGTCATCATTATGGCTGGCCTAGTTATGGAAGATTGCACATTTGTTTTGTTATGCAACCGTTCCTGGGTGTGGGCTTCATGTTATCCTGCCAGTCCCGATTTTCTTTTGTTTACCAAATGCTTCGGAGGCAAGGAGTGTGCTCCAAAGTACATTCTTACATTCAACTTCAGTGTGTATGAGATACTTTAAAATATAGAAGGAAGTGGCTCAGAATTTTAACTAATCTGAAATTATATTCAGTCTGTCTTGAAATAATTAACCACGCTTTCCTTGCCAGACGTTTTACTTTGTAAAGTGTTCTTTGATTAATTATAAAGTACCAGAGACTGTGCCAAGGAGGGGCCGAAGTGTATGGGATCTCAAAAAGATAAGACTGGGTTTTACGACGTTGCAGCCATTGAGCTCTTTAAGCAAAGGATGTTAACTTGTGTGAGCTACCTCCTGCTTACATAACTCGGATGTAATCTCTAGAGCCAGAAATGCCCGGAGGTGCCCAACATGCGGTTTGTAGGTAACAACTCGATGAAAAGGTATGGGAGTGTACAGTGTAGGACCAATGCTGACGGTTATAGCTGTATATTCACAAATATGTGCTATGCAGTTCCCACACTTATCAGTACGTCAAAACTCACATTTGAGGGACTTTGGTGGTTAGAACAGAAAATATTTTTTGGGGTGAAATTGCACTATATAATCTTACGCATTCAAAATCTCTTGAGATTTGGAAAAGTAACCATGCACGTGATAATATGCGATTGCTTTATAAATCCCATGCAGGAACCTAATCTCCTAGATAGTTTTCGCGTACACTTGAATTTGCTGACTTGGCAGACCTGTCCTTGATTTCCGCACTGGCAAGACAACCAACTATGCCTCCCACGTTTCGTCATTGCAAATCACACAGTGTAATTCTAAGTCTGTTACTAAAAAGCTAAATCCTGGTATGTCCCTGTTAATTGTCCGCTTATCTTTGTTTTGAGAATGTTTGGTTCCAAATTGACATTGAGATGTTCTTGCCAAATGTAAAATGTGCACATCCTGCTAAACCAAATTGCACACTTGATGTAACCTGGAAACATGTACATTTGTTTTTGCACACCCAGAGGGCAAAGGTCACATTTGTATAGCCATAAATTCAAGAATATTTATTTTGGTCTTCCTCCTATTCCCGTTCCCCCTTGTAATTTGTTTCTAGCACTAGGCGGCCTTGTTCTGAAGGGCGGTGGATCATACGTGTTTTTTACTAATGTTTTTTCTCTCCATTTCTAAAACAGGTGATGGGCATGGAAGAACTCATATGGGAACAATACACTGTCACTTTACATAAGGTGAGATTTATTATCATTTTTTTCATTTTAAACATTGTGAAAAGTGGATTCATTTTTAATAGTTAATACAAATGAATACAGTATAATACACTGAAAACATCTATTGGTAGTTGACCGTTGACATGATTTGAACAATTACAGTCCAAATAGAAGCACTCCTACATGAACCACAAACTGAACAACAAAGACTGCAGTTTGAGTAGCATAATATGATTTGCCTGTAGTTACTTAAATTGTCTTTTTGGGGACAGATGGAGAGAGGAGTAGCACAGGATCTGGAGCTCGCAGAATGCTTGGTTTGTGGATAAAGAATAAATATTATTGCCCAAATCTGTGGGCAATGAATGCTGTTAATTATCAGCCCCAATGTTATGGGTCCCAGCTGAAGCTGAATGCGAAAAATTAGATGGTGTGCGTAATTTACAGTCGTTATCACCCTTCAAGAAAACGCCAACATAATTTTCGCCCCCTTGGGGAGCTGCATTTCACTTGGAATGGTGAATCCAAGACACGGTGTGCTAGGTGAAAAAGACACCGATCTCCCACGGCGGCTCTGGACCTATTAAAAAAAAAGCGATGAAGCCACTGTGACAGAGATAGTCTTCTCGCAAACGAGAACACTACAGAACTGTATGAAAATTAGTCACTTGTTTGGCTTACGTTCCCACCCAGTGAGAGACGGCGCTGAGGAGCTGTTTTTTAATCTCCTTTTGAAGATGTGCTGCATTTTCCACTTTCTTTGAGAATGCGTCCATTACTTACCTATAATGGTGTTTCTCCTAGTCCTGCTCCTTCGCCTTCCTTCTTAACCAATTAAGCTCCCTTGTCTCCCATAGACCCCTCCCTCCTTTAAATAAAAATGCCCTCTGCACCGCCTCCTTGTCCTATATGTAAACAAGCCAACCCAGGCAATCAGTTGTTCTGTACTTGGAGGATGGGAGGGACCTTGAAGGAAGGAGAGGGAACAGGGCTAGGAGTAGTGCCATTATCGGTAAGTAATGGACGCATTAACTCCTGTCCTTCCCTCACCTTCCTTCTTAACCAATGAGACATAGCAAGCGAAACAGAAAAGGACAACTGAGTCGGAAACATCCAAATAAGAGATGGCCCAAAACATACACAGAAACACCCCTATGCCCCCAGAGATGACCAACTCCGCAAACCAACACAAAATCAAGACGTTCCCACTCAGTAATCCAAAAAGGGACGAACAAAAGTGGAGCGGGTAGCCCAAGGCGCATGCCAACAAATCCCAGACCACCGAGCTCCCCTGCAAATCAGCCTTCATGCTGGGCACCCGAAAACAAGGATGAAAAGCCAAGAGCATCCAATCAACCCGAACAAGGGGCTCAAATAGATGTCTAAGTAAGGCCGCCAACACCAACCCCAAATTCCATTCAGGGGAAGAACGCACCATTTCAGGAAACAAAGGCAACACCCTTAGGAAAAACCTATGCATCAGCCCAACCACATAATCCAGAATACTCCAAGAGCCATGGAACGCTGCCCAGCGAACCCTCAGAGTAGCAACAGATAGACCTATGTTAGCCACAACCTGCAAAAACAGACAAAGAATGGCCAAAGTCTGATCCACTGGCCTCCCCGAACACCAGACCGAAAACGCTGTGCAATGCCAGGTAGAAGAATGCTAGGGAAAAGACCTCCTCGAAGCCTGGAAAGGCAGTGCCAACCACGCAGGGACCCACAGATCAGAAAAATTGGACCTACCATCAACCATGCTGCCAAGGGCAAGCCCATGAACGATTCCAGAGGAAGAGCTGGAAAGAGTAGACGAGACAGAACAACTTCAAGAGCCCATTCCAGACTGCACCCTAACAACTCCAGAAGAGGGAACCAAGTCGCCCAGGGCCACCATGGAGCAATCAAAATCTCTAAATGCCCACGTCTGCCTTGCACCAAAAATGGCCTGAACAACTGCAGATGTGGAAAGGCGTACATCAGACCCTGAGGCCAACAACAAGGCAACCTGCTTGTCGCCCAAGCCTGAAAATAATTCACTGTGAAGAAAACATATGCCTCCTGGCATTCTCAGGAGATGCAAGAACGACTAACACCATAACACCCCACCTCTGCACAAACAGCACATTTCTTTCTGCGCCCCTGCCTGTTCGATAGAAGTGTGGAAAACTCTTTTGGACCCGACAAAATAAAATCCACCCTCCCACCCCTACAACAAAGCATATAGTCGCATTGCCAGGCAGATAAAAGGGGCAAGCAGAAGCGGAAAGTGAACAAGGTTTTACCAAATAATTGATCGGAAACACACCTAGTAAGGGAGTGTGCGAACAAAAGCCACACACCTGGGGATGCCTTACGGCAGGGTGTAAGGTGGCCAACCGTGGGGAGTAAGAGGAACACGGCACTCGCAGCCCAGACCCGCCAGATCGGATGGCAGGGCATAGGCACACGCCAGTTAGCGAGTTGGGCCTAATCCAGAGAACTTGAAGCTACCCTCTGCAACAACGTGGTAAAACTAACTCTATTGGTGTGAGCCCCCTCCAAAAAAGCGAAACGTGGGACTGACCACATACCTAAGGGCAAAAAGAGACATGACAAATGGAGGCCAGGACTCAAAGGCCCAGCAGTCACTGCAAATTGTAAAAGTGCAAAGTTAGAAGTTGTTAATTGTTGAAGATGACTTCTTTTAATTATCATAAGTACAAAGTTTAAGGACAGTGATTGAGTCTCTTGCTCATCACGGGCAGTCGCATGTTTATCAGCAGTAATAAAGCGGCCTACATATCCACACTTAAAACATTGTCAGTGTCTGGTTTCATGCATGCCGGTATGTCATAAGTAGCATGTATATATATATAAATGTGTTTTGCATAATGCCAGTTCTGGAGTGTGACAAGTGCGGGTGTTACTCTCCAGACATAAGAGGCACACTTGTCCAAAACTGAGTGTCAGGGGCCGTGTTGTGGGGAAGTGGACTATCCTCCGAGCCAGTAGTAGACAACAGTACGTGCCACTAAAAAGCAGGGAACTGATCACTGACACACCGAGACAGGAACACTCAGTCCGCAGCGCGAGGGCCTTGGACCTTTACCATTAGGCCACAAACAACCCCGAGCCCCATCCCAGCGAAGCAAAACCAATGAGACCACCTGAAAGGAAGGAAACTGGCTGCAACCGATGGCAAAGCCAAAAAGGCTGTGTCGTAGGTGCATGTTTGATGGTGTGTGACAGGACTGAACAGAATACACCTAGAAAGAGACCCAAAGACTGCCAAGGAAAACACAGTATGAAGCTCTGGATTCCCTGCCCGAGCAAGCATAAGTGCCAAACACAGTCCCCCACGTGTCCATAACAGAGAAAGAAAAACGGGCTCAAACCCGTTCCTACCACCCATTCAAATCGCCTTAGTTAACAACTGAGTCTCGCTAAGGCGCTGACCTGGAAGTGCAGCCAGAGCAGGCCCTCCGGACTGCGTCATGGCGTCTGCAGACCACACTCCGTCCGTAGCCATGCTGAAGAGCAGGAAACACTGCAAAGCTGGGAAACCACCACCCAGAGCTCTGCTCGCGTCGGGGATCCAAACAACGAAGCCCCAGGCCACGCTGTGAAGGGAGAAAAAAGGTTATTCATTTGGGAGACAAAAAAGAAGAGGATGAGGAGGGCGTTTTTATTGAGAACAGAGGGGTCTGTTGGAGGCAAAGGAGCCTCATTGGTTAAGAAAGAAGGTGAGGGAGGGGCACACCAGACGGGCACGGAGCTAGCCGCCAATGAATGCTTCCTAAGCAGCCCAAAAAAAGCATCCCAGCGCTGCTACTTGGAATGTTTGCTGGGTAGCTGTTTGCTGATGATGGATTGTAGCTGTCTCGCTCTAGACTCTGTTCTCGTCACCTTTCATTTTTCTTAACTGCAGGAAAAATGCTAAAAACCGCTTAAAAAAAAAAAAAAACATTGAAATTCAGGCTCCTAAAGTTTAAATTATGTTTGGTATATGACCTCCAGCTCCGGAGTCTCACTAGTATTCTTAACTCGTTGGAATACAGTTACATTTTCATTTTACCTTTTTGGAGTTACCCAGTCTGTTCCGCTACATTGTTTAGGATTCTTACCAATCTAGCGTTTGTTATGCCACCCGCTTTGCTCTCTGGCTTTGAGCACATAAGGCGGGGTGAATCTGCCCGACACCTCACCTCACTAAAGATTTTTTCACTGTTTTGTCATGGCAGTTGTCAGTCCTCTTTCAGAGGACCACAAGGCAAACAGGGGCCACTGAGCTACACAGTGGTAGTTGGGGGCCATTTGGCACTGGAGATGTCTGTCAACTTAAGGCTCAACAAACTGGACCAAGTGAACCATTTCTGCACTTGGCTGTCTGGTAGCAAGGGTGAAGGTGTTGAGGGGTTCTTAGAGAAAACACAGGAAATGTTACCACAAGGCAGGCGCACAACACCCATTGGGCTAAAGAACTTCAGAGCCCCCCTCCCCCGTTGTGTGCCATAGCCCGGGCTGCAGCTCCTGGGTGCTTGTCTCAGGGTGTGCCTGGCCAGAACACTGTTTATGAAACATTTTATTTTTCTTTAAAAAGACTCGTTCAGCTTCTTTGCTGCTGGAAGATGTCTCCAAAGAAGGGGCGGAGGTCACCAGTGATTCTAAATAGTCACAGACCTCGTGGTGGGGCTCTCGCTGTGCAAGGCCATAAGCTTTAGCATTCTTCATTGTTTTGAAAGCGGGACAATGATTGCCCATTAACACTGTGGTGACTGAGGCGACATCTGCAGTTGAAGGCAATCTATGCCCTGTTCCCAACTCTAGCCAGGGTCTAACCAAACAAAAAAAGCACTAATCACAAATTATATTCTATGTAATTGCATTTATAAGGCACATACTACTCATGACAAGGGGCAGCAAGTGCTATATAAATGCAAAAAAGGAAAGAAAGCTTTTTTTCCCTTTTTTTTTAAAAACGTTGTTGCATTGAAATGACTCTGTCTATTAGGCAGTCCAGAGTTTTTTACCAACAGCATTTGGTGCTTTTTTTTGGGAGGGGGGTCAGGGTGGCTTAAGGTGCTTGTGGTTTTGCTTCTAGCAATTCCACTACTGGCTAAAAACTAAGGGGCAGATTTACTACTCTTTCATGCAACACAGCTTACTGCTTTGTGTGAAAGGAAGAGAGCTCAAATGTGCCACATTTACAAGGCTATGGTGCATTTCTGCTGTCTCTTAGCACTGGAGCACTTGTGGCTGCCTGGCACCAACGCAGGCACATTTGTACCATGGTTGCACCTGTCTTATGGGCAGGATTGTGTTTTTGCAGGAAGGAATACCTTCCTGTACAAAAGCAATACTTGAAGGCATTTTCCTCTTTGATTGTGTGCTGCAGACTGCAAAACACATACAGAGAAAAAGTAACAAGAAAAAAGACATTTCCCCTCGTTAAGCCAAGGTCAGGGAGGCACACCATTTTTGTAAATATGAGATTGTGTCAAAATCCATGGACAGATGTTTGGGAAAGCCCATATAAGCCGCAGAAGGGGCAGGGAGGCGCAGGTGGTGGGAAGGGAATAAACATCTTATTTACATTTTGTTTTTAATCACTTACCTCCTCCACTGCTCCTCTGTCCCTCGACACTCCTCGCTGCAGGTACAGGCTCTCAGGTCGCACCCAGGCTCGGCTGGAGAGATCCTACAGTGCATGTGTTTGGCCGGCCTGAGATGGCCAGCCAAACACACATGCGTTGTGAAGGGAGAGTGCTGAGCACTCCCACTTAGTGCACGTCACCCCTGTGGCCCCGCTCCTTTCAAAGAAAACAATAATAAACAGAGTTTTCTTTAAAAGGTTTTGCAGCTGCCGCTGCTGGTGGGGGTTGGGGGGTTGGGGGGGCACTCCTCTGCCCAAACAGAGGAGCCGCCACTGCAGTTGCATGTTACTGGAAGCATAGCATATTGGTGCTGGATTTTGTCTGGTGTTGGATGTTGTATGTTGTATGGTGTATAGAATCAGCCTGTGCATACTGGGGTTTGTCAGCATTATGTTTTGGAAATGTTTGATTTTTGTTCCGATTTAAGATCATGTGGGTGCAAGATGTAGCATTCCGATGCTGTAATGAATCTGCCAGTTTGTTATGTTGATTTATTTTGCTGTTGAGGTTTGATATAGAGTGTTGTGAAGTACTGAGCTTCACTGATTTTTCAGAGTGTTTTTTTGAGTGTGGTATTCTTGTTTGTTGCTTACTGTCCAAAGAGAACGTAGGCATGAGATGTGTTGTTATTTTGAAGTGAATGTTGTGCCTACGTCATGTTTGACGTGTGAATAAGGAAATGGGATCATGTAGTGACTTAACAATACCCAGCATTTGCGCAGTCCATGCATGCACACACATAAATGGCAGGTGTAGTTGCTGAAAGTATGTGAGGATGATTGTAATGTTTGGGCGCTTTGGAGGACCTAATAGAAGAAGGATGTAGACCTCACAGTCAACACTAATAAAGAACTTGCTTCCTCTTGCCTAAGTGGCTCCAGTTTCATCGATATAGAAACTACCCCTCTGGCTTCAACAGTAGACTAAATGATAGGGCAGCAAATAAAATTCGGATGCTGTTAACCCCTCACCTCAAGCACTCTGAAAACAATTGAAACACTCCGCTTCTCCTTGCCAAAGAACAGTAAATATTAAACTACCTATATAAATAAACTATCAATGGAGTTTCACAAACATCTACAGTCAAATGTTTAAAAGTTGCAAAATGTGTTGCCTTTTGAAAACTTATCTCAATATATGAAAGACATTAAAGCGCAAAAATGCTGTACAGCACTGTTAGCACCTTAATTTGCTTGGCCCAGAGAGAACAAAGCTACAATAAAAAAATATATATATGTAAATAGAAAAAAGTGGTTTCTGTGTGTCTGCAGTACTGAGTCAGAACCACTGTTTTACTTACTGCCATTTTTTTTCTGTATTGCTGCTTCAGTTTTAATTACAAAAACATTTTTCATTGTTTTGAAACGATGAACACAGCAGGGGCGTCACATCTGTTTGATCGGTCCATTTCCTTCTTAGACCACCATAGAGTCCATGTCCATATCCACCGTCCCCCTCTGTCTGTACTATATTATCAAAGTACTTCTACCTTTCTTTGCTTAGTCTTCTTCGTGAACTTGTTCTTTCATTTGCTGGTTTGTTTGCGAGCATGGAAATTGTTGTTTTATTTGAGCCTGCTACTTCATAGTTTTATTGTGCAGCATCCATTTAGGATCTCACTTTCTGTAAACGTATATGTGCCTCTCATAATGTATCTAAGTGGGCATTAAATTGGCTGAATGTACTCTTTGTTTTCATTTCTTTGAGGCCTTTGCACCATTGTAGAAGGCTCTTTTTGAACTGTCCTTAGTGACTGATTCACTAGAGATGTGGCCTCCTCTTAAAAAGTCTACAGTGACACACACGTTCTTGCCAGTGATCACTACGTTGGCCATTTTCACTTTACACTAATGCTTTTTCTCCCTACAGGGAATGTGTGTATGATATTTGAACATTCTGTTTGTGTTTTTAGGATGCCAAGAAAGGCCTTGGAATGGCAATTTCTGGAGGTAGAGATAATCCACACTTTACAAACGGTGAAAATTCTATTGTCATCTCAGAGGTTCTCATGGGTGGACCCGCAGAAGGATTACTTCAGTAAGTGCTTGTGATCTTTGGTACAGTTATACTGCTAGCTATCGATTTGTAGTCTTTGCAGCAATAACATTTAGTGGCAACTCTTTTTTGAGTAAATTCTTTGAAGCTAGTTTATTTTATCTTCCTCTAATTCAAAGTTGTTTCCAGTCATTTTTAGCTTGAAATCTACCAGACAGCGTAGCTGTCTGATTTGCTACTGACATCTTGGAAACATTCAGAAAGCTTCCCTGGGAATGCATTTTGTGTGCTGCTTACCATTGTCTTTTTGGTTTGTAACTCACATTTTTGGGGTGGTAAAGGCATGTTTAGGTTTGAGGCTGGGTATGGGTTTGGGTGTGGTAAGGGGCATTTAGGGTCGGTATAGGACTTTGGGTGCTAAGGCAATTTTAAGGGTTTAGGGTGGGTATGGGTTTTGGGATGGTAAGGAGATTTTTAGGTTTTAGGGTGGGTATGGGTTTTGGGGTGGTAAGGAGATTTTTAGGTTCTAGGGTGGGTATGGGTTTTGGGATGGTAAGGGCATTTTTAGGTTTTAGGGTGGGTATGGGTTTTGGGATGGTAAGGGCATTTTTAGGTATTGGTATGGGTTTTGGGGTGGTAGGTGCATTTTTAGGTTTTAGGGTGGGTATAGGATTTTGGGTGGTAAGTGCACTTTTAAGGTGGGTATGGGTTTTGGGGTGGTAAGGGTTGTTTAGGTTGGGCATGGGTTATTGGGTGGTTAGGGGATTTTTGGATGGGAAGGGTTGCTTATGGTGGGTAAGGGTTTTGGGGGTGATAAAGGCATTTTTAGGTTTTAGGGTGGGTCTGGGTTTTGGGGTGGTAAGGGCAATTTAGGTTTAAGGCTGGGTATGGGTTTGGGGTGGTAAGGATATTTTTTGGTTTTAGGGTGGGTATGGGTTTTTGGGTTGTAACGGGCATTTAGGGTGGGTATAGGACTTTTGTAAGGGTTTAGGATGGGTATGGGTTTTGGGTTGGTAAGGGCATTTTTAGGTTTTAGGGTGGGTATGGGGTTTTGAGGTTGCAAAGGCATTTTTTAGATTGTAGGGTGGGTATGGGTTTTGGGGTGGTAAAGGCATTTTTAGGGTTGTGTGGGTTTGGGGATGATAAGGGCATTTTTAGGTTTTAGGGTGGGTATGGAATTTACAGTAGTAAGGGCATTTGTAGGTTTTCAGGTGGGTATGGGATTTTGAGTGGTAAGGACCTGTTTAGGGTGGTTTTGAGTGGAGTGTGGAGGAGTGTGTGTGTGTGTGTGTTTGTGTGTATGTATACAGGGAGTGCAGAATTATTAGGCAAGTTGTATTTTTGAGGATTAATTTTATTATTGAACAACAACCATGTTCTCAATGAACCCAAAAAACTCATTAATATCAAAGCTGAATATTTTTGGAAGTAGTTTTTAGTTTGTTTTTAGTTTTAGCTATGTTAGGGGGATATCTGTGTGTGCAGGTGACTATTACTGTGCATAATTATTAGGCAACTTAACAAAAAAAAATATATACCCATTTCAATTATTTATTATTACCAGTGAAACCAATATAACATCTCAACATTCACAAATATACATTTCTGACATTCAAAAACAAAACAAAAACAAATCAGTGACCAATATAGCCACCTTTCTTTGCAAGGACACTCAAAAGCCTGCCATCCATGGATTCTGTCAGTGTTTTGATCTGTTCACCATCAACATTGCGTGCAGCAGCAACCACAGCCTCCCAGACACTGTTCAGAGAGGTGTACTGTTTTCCCTCCTTGTAAATCTCACATTTGATGATGGACCACAGGTTCTCAATGGGGTTCAGATCAGGTGAACAAGGAGGCCATGTCATTAGATTTCCTTCTTTTATACCCTTTCTTGCCAGCCACGCTGTGGAGTACTTGGACATGTGTGATGGAGCATTGTCCTGCATGAGAATCATGTTTTTCTTGAAGGATGCAGACTTCTTCCTGTACCACTGCTTGAAGAAGGTGTCTTCCAGGAACTGGCAGTAGGACTGGGAGTTGAGCTTGACTCCATTCTCAACCCGAAAAGGCCCCACAAGCTCATCTTTGATGATACCAGCCCAAACCAGAACTCCACCTCCACCTTGCTGGCGTCTGAGTCGGACTGGAGCTCTCTGCCCTTTACCAATCCAGCCACGGGCCCATCCATCTGGCCCATCAAGACTCACTCTCATTTCATCAGTCCATAAAACCTTAGAAAAATCAGTCTTGAGATATTTCTTGGCCCAGTCTTGACGTTTCAGCTTGTGTGTCTTGTTCAGTGGTGGTCGTCTGTCAGCCTTTCTTACCTTGGCCATGTCTCTGAGTATTGCACACCTTGTGCTTTTGGGCACTCCAGTGATGTTACAGCTCTGAAATATGGCCAAACTGGTGGCAAGTGGCATCGTGGCAGCTGTACGCTTGACTTTTCTCAGTTCATGGGCAGTTATTTTGCGCCTTGGTTTTTCCACACGCTTCTTGCGACCCTGTTGACTATTTTGAATGAAACGCTTGATTGTTCGATGATCACGCTTCAGAAGCTTTGCAATTTTAAGAGTGCTGCATCCCTCTGCAAGATATCTCACTATTTTTGACTTTTCTGAGCCTGTCAAGTCCTTCTTTTGACCCATTTTGCCAAAGGAAAGGAAGTTGCCTAATAATTATGCACACCTGATATAGGGTGTTGATGTCATTAGACCACACCCCTTCTCATTACAGAGATGCACATCACCTAATATGCTTAATTGGTAGTAGGCTTTCGAGCCTATACAGCTTGGAGTAAGACAACATGCATAAAGAGGATGATGTGGTCAAAATACTCATTTGCCTAATAATTCTGCACTCCCTGTATATATGTTATACTTACCCCTTTGCTTTTTACCACATGTGCATTTTGGGGTGATAAGGGTTGTTTAGGGGGGGCAGGTATGGGTTTTGGGTAGTAAGGGAACTTTTAGGGTTTAGGGTGGAAAGGTGTCTGTGTAAATATAAATGTGTGGGTTTATACTTACCTCTTTGCTTTTTACCAAGTGCGTGCCTTTACCAACCATGCCTTTACAACAAAATTGTTGTGGTAAAGGCATGCGTGGTAAAAATAAATTAGCTGTAAGTGCATGTGTGGTAATGACGCATACTTTGTATATACCACGTTGTAAAGGAGCATGTGATAAGTGCATGCGCTGTTCCATAATACAACCAGTTGAAGATGTGTTGTCAGTAATGACTGAGTGCTACCACACCATGTTTACTCCACTTTACCCCACCCCACTCAACACCCCTGCACTCTGCACCATTCCACTTTACGCGACTTCCATGTATGCCTCTCTACTCTGCATCACTCTATGCCAGTGCACTGTACCCCAATCTGTGCCATTCCATTGTGCCATTCCACTCCACACAACTGTTCTGCAACCCAGCGCTCTATGCCTCTAAACTCTACGCCAATGCATTCTACTCTGTACTGCTCCACTCTAGACTAGTGAACTCTGTGCCATCCACTCTAATCTCTGCACCACTGCACTCTATACCAATGCACTCTACTGCGAATGACACTGCAATCCTCGCTGCACTACTCCACTCTGCTCCAGTGCACTCCATTGCACTGTGCCAGTGCACTCTATGCCACTGCTCTCTGCCAACCTATTCTGCACCACTATACTCTGCCACTCTACTCTACACACTGCACCATTGCACTCTACACCACTGCACTTGTCACTGCACTCTACGCCACTTTGTTCTGCTGTGCACCACTGTACACTGCCACTGCTCCCTTCGCCACTCTACATGGCACTTATCTACTCAACTGCACTCTACGCCAGTGCAATCAAAACAATGCATTCTACACCACTCTACTCTACTCTGCAACACTACTTCATGCCACTACACTCTATTGCACTGCACTCTACATCACTCTTTTCTATGCACTACTGATCTCTGTGCGACTGCTCTCTGCACCACTCTACATCAATGCACTCTACTCTCTACTGTACTCTGCAACACTCTACTCTCTGCCTCTCCACCACTCTAATCTACCTTGCACCACTGCACTCTATGCCACTTCACTGTACACTTCTGTACTCTGCCAGTGCACTCTACTTTACTGTGCACCACTGCACTCTACACCACTCCTCTCTATTCTGTGCCACTCCACTCTGCACTAATCCACTCTACGCTGCTTAATTCTGCTCTGAAACAATCTACTCCATGCCACTCTACTCTAAACCACTGCACTCTACCCAGTGTACTTTGCACCACCTTACTCAAAAACAATGCACTCTGTTCCAGCTATTCTGCACCACTCCATTCTGCGACACTATACTCTGCTCTGCAACACTACTCTATGCCATTGCACTCCATACCACTGCATGCTATGCCACTCTACACCATTGTGCTCTGTCCCTGCTCTCTATGCCACTCTATTCTGTTCGGCACCATTTTATTGTATATCCACTGCGGTCTACACTGCAACACTCTATGCTAATGCACTGTGCGCCAATGCACTCTTAAGACCCTACTCTGCAAGACTGCACTGTCCTTCACTGAACTCTACGCCACTGCTGTCTACAGCACTCTACTCTGCAACACTCTATTCCACTGTACTGTGTGCCAATGCACTGTACGTCAATGCTCTCTAAGAAACTCTACAAGACTGAACACTCCTCCACTGAAGTGTATGCTACTCTGTACCAGTGCCCTCTATGCTACTGCACTCTACTCTGCACCACTCATCTTTACACCAATGCACTCTACGCCACTCTAATCTACTCTGCACCACTGCACTCCGTGACACTGCACTCTGCCACTCTACTCTACAATCTATCATGTACCACTCCACCTTACCCTGCACCACTTCATTCTACTCTGAAACAATCTGTTGTACGCCACTGCACTCTACCGCACTTCACTCTACTCCACCCTGCACCATTGCAATCTACACCACTGCAATCTGCTTAGTCACTGCACTCTTTTCTACTCCATTCTACTAAACGTTACTGCACTCTACAGCAATGCATTCAACACCACTTTACTCAAACCTAATGCACTCTAAGCTACTCTACTGTATGCCAATCTACTCTGCACCACTATACTTTACACCACTTCACAGAAGGCCACCCCGTTCTCTTCTGCACCACTCCACTCTATGATGCTCTACTCCATATAAACTCTACTTCACTCTGTGGCACTCCACTCCAATTTTCTACGCAGCTCCCACTGCGCCATTCCATGCCACTGTAGTCCACTCTACTCTGCAACACTCTATTCCACTGTACTGTGTGCCAATGCACTGTACGTCAATGCTCTCTAAGAAACTCTACAAGACTGAACACTCCTCCACTGAAGTGTATGCTACTCTGTACCAGTGCCCTCTATGCTACTGCACTCTACTCTGCACCACTCATCTTTACACCAATGCACTCTACGCCACTCTAATCTACTCTGCACCACTGCACTCCGTGACACTGCACTCTGCCACTCTACTCTACAATCTATCATGTACCACTCCACCTTACCCTGCACCACTTCATTCTACTCTGAAACAATCTGTTGTACGCCACTGCACTCTACCGCACTTCACTCTACTCCACCCTGCACCATTGCAATCTACACCACTGCAATCTGCTTAGTCACTGCACTCTTTTCTACTCCATTCTACTAAACGTTACTGCACTCTACAGCAATGCATTCTACACCACTTTACTCAAACCTAATGCACTCTAAGCTACTCTACTGTATGCCAATCTACTCTGCACCACTATACTTTACACCACTTCACAGAAGGCCACCCCGTTCTCTTCTGCACCACTCCACTCTATGATGCTCTACTCCATATAAACTCTACTTCACTCTGTGGCACTCCACTCCAATTTTCTACGCAGCTCCCACTGCGCCATTCCATGCCACTGTAGTCCACTCTATTCTGCAACACACTAGTCCACTCCACTCCACGCCGCACCACTACTTCACACTGCCACTCCAATCTGACATTCCACTCTAAAGCACTACTCCAAACCTGTGCCACCCCCACTATCCACTCTGCTCAGTGATACTTTGCAACACTCATCTCCACTCTACACTCCACTCTCCTCCCTCCATGACATTTCACAACACAGCGACACTCCACTTCACTCCATTCCACGCTACACAACTGTACCCTACACCATTCCACAACTCTCTATGCTACACTATAACACCCCACTCTACTCTTCTTTACACCACTAGCTTTTAGCCATGCTGAACAGCTGCCAAGCTGGTGTACAACATGACTAAAACATATTGGCAACGCCAATAGCTCTTGCATAGGCAACACCTTTTGGATTTGCCAATTCTTGTTCTTGACTGTCTTGCTGGCTGCTTCGTATTGCAGCTTTGTTAGATTTTCACTAGGAGTAATTTTCCAACATCGGCTTCAATGTAGATGTGTTCTTTTTTAGATGCACTCTAAGAAATGTTTGCTTTCTTCCTTTCGTGAGTTTTCTGAGGACACTTGCTGCAAGTCGATCTTTGGGCCTAGCTACTAAGCATCTTGCAATACAGATCTTAATGATAACTTCTAGAGAAAATCAGCATCTGAGCCAAATCTTACCTGATTAGTTTAATTCATACAGCTTATTTAGCAAACCCTTCGTGAAGACATTCGTTTTTACTTCCTGATTTGCTGTTTTTCTCTAACTTGTGTTCCTCCCTTTTGCTGACTACTGATCCCCTTGCAAACCAAATAAATATTGGACTACCTGCTACTCTCTTGTTCCGACTGCTCCATGATTCTTCTGGAATATCTGTAGTAAGCTGTGCCATGTGCCGAACAGCAAAAGCCCACAGGAAGCCCTTTTCTGTTTCAGGGTCTTGGTTGAAGCATATACCGATGCCTTCGCACATGCACTTTTGCATCCGCTTTGGACCAATTTGTCTTTCGGCTGTGATGTTGAATGCTGTTAGATGTGCCTATTCTTCATATGTCCATGAGTGTCACATAGCCTAGTGTGGCCCCATTTCCAGGGAGTAAGGCATAGATGACAAAAAATGCTGTCCTCTTGCCGGCCTCTTACCTTGGTTGTGGCAACTGTGGATTTGAATAGGTATGGGAACCAGCCCTCAACAAACTGGAGTACCCTGAGGGCCTATCGTCAGGCAGCACGTGGCGTAAAGATAACATTATCACTTCCCCTAACGGGCAGCCCTTCGTTCGCCATTGAAAAGCCTTACCTGGCGCTCAGTCACAGCGAGGGTAACGGGCAGCATTCAGGAGAACGCCGGTATAGCCCCATGGCAGAGTCTGAGCAGAGACGCAGATTTCCACAGAAGATGGGTGAGGCCTGCCTTTAAATCTGGTAGGGCTAGATGGAACCCTTATAACCCCCAACATGCAGAGTCCCAGACGCGAGGAAGAGAGGACCCGCAAGTGTAACCTGATTATAGTTACTGTATTTGCCGGGAGGCTGGAGGCCTTGACCGTATTAGGAAGAGAGACAGCCTCTGCTACCTGTGGATACCCCAGCTACTGATGGGCTTTGCTACTCACTATGAACTACCCAAATGACTGTGTATTGATGATTACTTCATGTTTTCCCAGTAAAATAATGTTTTTGGGTGTGCATATTTAAATAATTAAGGAATAAATAATCGAGCACACTCCTTTCGGGAAAACTTCTTAATTAAGAGAGTACCACAGTGGCCCGGGCTGGGAATATCACAGCAAATGTTTGATCCCCCTGCTGCAAGGCAGGATAATCTGAGGCCAAAAAATGGTTACAATTACAAACCATCTTTACATTGAAAATCCAAGCAAAGATGCTGAAGAAAATCCAACCCACCAGCCTTCTGACGTAGCCTCCGCATCTGTCTACCCTTAAAGCTAATAATACTAATTACTTATAAAGTTTGGCGAGTGACCACATGTCTTCTACCCATCTGATATCTTCTACTGTATTTAAAATTTCCACTACCACAAAAATGTGGCTTAACCCAACACAAGGTGCTCATCGGGGCGAATTTCTCATGGATTCCTCCTTATCTTTCCCACAGTGCCTACCACCCTGATCCAGGTTGACCATGTGCTTGCATTTTAGCTTTGTGCAAAGGATCGTTCTCCTTTTTCTAGGCTATTTAAGACTGTTTTTCTCATTATCCTATGTAGTCTGTTGTCCTTTCTTTGCTCCGGTATTCTCAAATTGCTTCAGTCCTTTTGACATTACACTGTCCCCACGCAACACTCAGTTGCAGAGGCCAATCAGAGTCTGTTTCTGTTGGTTTAGATATTTTCAACTGCTTGGGGTGGATTTTCACTCATTTCTGAAACTGAAACTGAAACTCTACTCATATTAGGTTTCCACCAGTGGCGAGTACATTGTTTTCCTTTTAGTAGCTCAAAAATTCCCAAGGAAACAGTATGGAAATGCGTGTAAACCCTAGATTTCCATGCAAGCGCCTGCCTTTCTTGACATTCTCCATATTGTTCCCAAAGAGGATTGGGTAGAAGGGCAATTTATTGTCAATGTGCTTGAGTACACACCTTTTGTTTCCCTGATGGGGAAATCAGTTCTTGTGCACACCTATAAAATAGCAGTCTGGGTGTTTCCCCACTCCGTGCTAAATGTGTTTTATTGCAAGTAGTGTGTTAATCATTGAAGGTTCTTGAATTTCCGTAAGGGCCCAACTTTGGTGTTTACCACCTTTCCAGTGTCAACCACCGAGCCTCATCAAGTAAAACCCATTTTCACACCCCTACTTCTAAACTTGGTTTGGCAGAAAACTTGATATACTTTTGGTTTTCTGTGGCAGTAGCTTTCAGCTGTGAGCGTAAATATCCCCACGGTCACTTCTTTGAATTAGGATCTGAGGATCACTCCCACGTATGACATTCTACACACTCAAGTCAAGCTGTTGTGGCCAAAAACGATGTGGAGCGAACCTTTAGTTTTGTTACCCTGTCTATTACCATTCCAGTAGAACCATGTGGCTCGCCAAGAGGCATACAAGTGAGCTTCAAAATTCTTGACCCCCAACTATCCTGGGTGGAGGAGGATTTTATTTCATGAAATAAGCGCTTCAACGCCTCGTCAGGGGTAGTAAGCGCTATATAAATGCTACTACAATTACAATGTTACAAATGGGGCTCCTAGTGTCCTTACTCTTCTGCCATTAAAAAAAGCCTCATTCTGCCATTAAAAAAAGCCTCATCAGTCGAGCATGCGCTGTAAACAGTTGGATTGGAATAATTGTGGGCTCGTAGAGTTTTATAAAAGTACACCAACATGGTTATGTTATCAATCAGTTAACTTATTTTGACTTCGTAGCGCAAGTCGCATCACAGCAGCGGATTGTTTGACTTAGTAAGGATTATGGATATAATTGCCATATCACAAGAGTTTATCCTGTGGATGTGACATGCATTGTTCTGGGCAAACGTTTTCTCTCGGGAAAACAGTTTTGTTGCAAGCCGACCATGTATTGTTCCTATATATGTGTTCAGACGTTTACCCTTGAAAACGACCCTCCTCAAAACCATTCTACTCATATACATTTCTGGCACAAATGACTCATTTTTATTAAAAAGACAATTCGGGTACGGTTGGGCTTGAATAGATCCATTCATGTAATTAAGGAAGACAGATGGACAGTAACACATAAGACCTGATAAGAACAATCATAAAGTGATTGATATGGGAGGGTTTAGGATTTTTTTACCCTCTTAAACCCCATCCCCATCTTGCACGCCCCATAACGTAATCCATTTTTGAGCACAAGTCATCTTAATGCAAGCGATTTTGAAGTGCTCCCATTTCAGCCAGCTACTTAGGATCTACTTAGGATCCATCACTGTCAGTTGTCTTCAGAACTCTCTACATATTGGGAAAGCGTGTGTGTATATATGTGTGTGTGTGTGTGTGTATATATATGTATGTATGTGTGTATATATATATATTTAATTCTGTGCTGTTCCCCTTTGCATTATAGTGCATTTTCTATAGAAAGAAACTGTGCAGAGACCACCATGCTTTATCCAGCAGTGTTGAAGAGGGTGGAGCTTTAAGATGACAGCACAGCACATGTGTCTGCATTTGTCTTGGGCCGGGATGTAATCACTGACCTTCAAACACGATTGTTAATGTTCCTTCGCAGGGAGAATGATCGGCTGGTGATGGTGAATGGTACTCTGCTGGACAACGTCCCCCACGCGTTTGCTGTGCAGCAGTTGAGAAAATGTGGGAAAACTGCTGTCTTGGTGAGTTGTATTTGTCATCCGTACCAGCTTGTTGTCATTTGTCTGCAGGATCTTATCCCTAGTATGGCTCAGTGAAGAGATGGTAGCATATCTCCCGCTGTGCGGCTGCGCACCACTCGCTGGGCGCTGCAGTGGTGGTGGCTACGCCCAGTGGGTCCCTGACCAATGACTCCAGTATTGTTATCAGTGCGCTGTGGAGAAGTTAGTGTTGTGCTAGATTTACTACTAAATGTATAGTTATATGCGGGCTACGTATGAGAAGCTGACCTTCTAAGGCACTGTTAGAACTGTCATATGTAGCATACTGGAGTAAACCTGATCAAAATCTTCGGAAACTAATAGTGTCCGAGAGTCATGAACTGTTATTTTTCCTCATGCATCACCTTGAAGTTTAAGCATGTAAGGATATTGTATTGTGAATTCCTGGAATCTATCTATCTATTGTGCTTTACATTCATTTGCCAAGTTCTTGGAGTTAGACACACAACAATATGATGGACGGAATGCTGAAACTTTTCAAACACTCACCCCCAGTCGCAGATCTTGCTTAAATCCATCATTCTTCTTCTCATCATACCACCCCAGTTTGGACCCAGCCATATGCAAATCAGTCTTCACCCTGTTCCCCATGGGAGCATCCCAGCCCGAACTGCCAGGCCAGGTCCCCACTGGATCGTAAACAGGCATTCTGTGACCGGTTTTGGGGTATCACCCCTCATTAGCCAGGCTATCTTGAATCCAGTGGCACAGTGAACAAGGGACCCACATCTGGGAATACCCTTGCCACGTAGGGCGGACATAGCAACACAACAAGATGATGGACAGAGTGCTGAAACTTTTCGAACACTCACCCCCAGTCCCAGATCAGGGTTACCCCAGTTTGGACTACATCCATTCTTATGCTTCATTTTGGCCTTAATGGTTTGATAGACCGCTGCATATTTTTGTTGCTGTTGAACACACTTGTGATAAGCATAATTGATTGATTGGTGGCATGTTAACTTTTACTGAGGGTGTATTTGCTGTAGACATTAGACATAGTTGGATATGGTGTCGGTGCATTGTTGAGGCGCTAAACATTCTATGACATGGCACACTTGGTTGTTGCAGAAGGTGTACACTCTTGAGGGGGGGGGTGTATGCTGAATGCTACTGACACTATGGCAGATGGCGTTTGTGAGAAGTTGTCGGCTTTAGACCCTAATACAGGGTGTAAATGCAGGTTTGTACTAAGCATTTACTTAGTGCTCTAAGCATTAGTTGCTGTTTTGCTCCTGACATTTTCAACCTTTTAATCTCCATATGGAGCCCCATTGTCTTGAAATGCTTCCTGTTAGCTCTAGATGGTCTAAGAACATTTTACGTGAGATGTTTGGGTTGCTTTAATTTTGTGTGATGTGTAAGCTTCGTAGGGTATCCCTGGGGCGTTCATGTGTTCCTTTTTGGGGTGCCTTTTCTTTGGATGAGTGCGTGTAGCGTTCAGTGCAATCACTGTTAGTGTTGCGATGCTTTGAAGGAAGACTTGCGTCAGTACATTTTGACACATATTTGTATTTTGGCATTGTACCTCGAAGCTCTTTGCACATTGCTTTTGTTGTACGGCATAGAAGAAGGGTTGTGCGTGCCTAATCCGGCCTCCCGAGTTCTCTGATTTTTCTCTCTCGTGTAATTTCTTGTGATGCTTGCTAAGGCTGCAGTGGAGCGTGTGCAGTGATGTATATCCCCAGGGGTACCTGAGCAGTTCTTAAAGTGTTAGGAAGTTGAGCAGGAAAGGGGCGGGATTCTGACGGGGACTTTGTCTCCACTCCTGATTGAATGCGCGTGCCTCCTGTCAGTGAGGAATCCGTGCACCTGTTCAACGTGTCTGCCTGCTGCCGCGTGCCTGCGAGTGTTGTTCCCGCATGTCACAGTGATGCACGCGAGAGCGGTCTCACGGTTAGTCACCTTTCCATGAAGCGCACAGACAGCTCTAGAATCGAAGATAGAGTACCTAGAACCTCATAGAACCGTGGGACATCGGACAGCCAGAAGCACACCTTTGAGACAGTAAATGAAAGACAGTATTAGTCTGAAAATAACATAGCATTCCTTGGACTAGCGATGCCCGATGTGTGACAATCAAAATAAATGATCGCAGTGGAATATGTTACATTGTTTACCAATACCAGCAAAATCTGATGCGTGAAAAAATACGGTCTTAAAAAAAAAAAAAAAAAAAATAGATTCTGTACTACAAGTGCGTCTGTTAGCGAAGGTTGGTCTGCTGCTTCTGTTTTGGAATTGGTTTATTTCTTAATATTAGAAAGAAAATGCACTGATGTGTCAACCCCCACTTCACCTCGTTCTTGTGCCATCCTCTCTTTATATCTCTGTTTACCCATATCATTTATTCAGTGTGTCTGTATTTAACAATCTGAAACAATAACCCATAAAGATTGTTTTCAGTATAACGTGTGGTGTTTTATTCTTAAAACGTAATTGTTAATCTCTTCTGTGCTGGTTCATGGTTTCCTGGCTAACACCTAAAAACAGAATAAGAAATAACAATGTATAAAGGCAGACCATCAAGCCTCACGTCCTGCAGTTAAACAAAACTTATTTATGCTAGATCGGCCAAGCCTCCCCGCACTAAATGCCTTTCACCTGAAGCCTTACTTTCCGCCTGTGTCCTTCAGTCCGTATCAGATCGGTAACTGTGCAGTCTGACATTGACTACTCATTGGAGGCTCCTAGTGGCAAAGAAAACTCATGCTGCATTCTGATTGGGCAACACTTTGATGATTCACAATTGGGCAGTGACATGAGAAGTTAGCTAGTGGTGGGAAGGCTAAAGGGGATGACCACGATAATTCCTCTGGGAGCATTATAATTTAAGATGACTTCCCACCCCAGTAGAATTCCTTCTTTCCTGCTAGTGGTTTCATTGGCATGCCTTGTTAGCAATTTAACAATATTGTAGTGTTCACTTTGCTGAAGATGATGACTTGAAAGGTCCAGGGAGAAAACTGATAATGGTTGTAATTTTAAATCTTTTGTTTCAATGTGAGAACAGGTAGTGAAAAGACCACGGAGAGTTCAGGTTCCTGTCATCCGGAAGCCAGTGCTAGCAGAGCCCGTTTTTGATATGATGGATGATGATGCACAGTTTGACCACAGAAGTGCCTCCTACAGTGAGCGGAGCTGGGCAGGTGGGATTGCAGGACGGAGTAGAGATCCTAGCCCTGACCGAGCCTACAGACGAGAGCCAGAGAGGGGCCGCAACTATGATCGCATGAGGGACGTGGGGTACGACCTAGATGGAAACCGTGGCCGGAGCATGGAGAGGGGACTAGATGGTGGCTACCCAAGGGATCATGCCAGAGGTCGCAGTCTCGACCGCGGGTTGGATTCAGATTACCCACGGGATCGTGTCCGTGGCAGGAGCGTCGACAGAGGCCTGGACCATGATTATCCAAGTGATCGAATTCGTGGCCGGAGCATTGACAGGGAGTTGGATCAGGACTACCCAAGAGATCACAGTCGTGGTCGTAGCATCGACAAAGAAGTGGAGCCAGTATACCGGCGGGATCGCAGCCGTGGCCGGAGCATTGACCGGGATGAAATCTTTGAACGTAGCTATGCTGACGATTACAGCCCAGATCGAGGCTACAGCCGAAAACCTGGTCCAGATGGCAGATATGAAAAGCAAGTTCAAAGGAGTCGCAGCAGAGACCGACTTGACTCGCGGAGCCCTTCACCTGACATCCATCGCCAGTACGTCCCCACAACCCATCCGGAAGGGGATGAGAATACAGTCAGTGTTCTTCTGACAAAAAACAAATCTAATGAGGGTAAGTACATATGCATGGCTGTCCTTTTCACATTTGAGCTTGCCCTGTTATCATACTGCTAAGCTGCATCTAGTGGACTAAACAACGTGTTTTTTTGTTGTCAAAATCAAATAGTTTGCCTGTCAATGGACATGAATTTCAAGTTCTTCTGGCCGATTTCTTATCTATTGCAACTTAAGTACCAAACCCAGCCTCCTGCTCTGTTAAAATGCCTGCCATGTGGCACATTTCCTCAGTACGAACATGCTCTCCTGGGTTTGAATGCGTCTGATAATTATTTTTGCAAACTTGGTCTTGTGATCACTCACCATTGCGTGGAAATCCATAATGCACGTTTTAGTATTTACTGTGTTTGACAAGAAGGTGAGATTCATGGCTCTAGCACAGGAAAGACACAAAGGTGCTTGGCCAGCTGAAATAGCAAAGTTAAAGTGGTGAACACTTTTTTTTTTTTTGCAGCAAATGGAGACAATATGAAAGAACAAGTGTGAAGTGCCAATGATGAATTATGCTTAAAGAGGGACCGGGGGCGGGGGGCGGGGGGCGACGACCTGTCTGTTGCTTGACTTGAACAGTGCAATGCCCCTATTAGGTTCCATGCAAAAATAACACGTGGCTAGTTTTCAGGTTACCTTCAAATGCAGGTGGGGGTTGGGGAACTTCAAATCGACTCCATGGCGTAGAAGACATTCTGCCTATAGATGGGTTCTCAGTGGTACTTGAAGATGGTCATGGTTAGCAGAGGTGTCATGGAAGCAGGCAAGTCGTCCAAATCAGGACACTGTTCACCACCAGACATTTTGTTTCTGAATGTCTATGCTGTATCTACTTTTAGATGGCACGCGTTGAGACCCCTGCAGACCAAAGGTTCCTTAATGGCTGATAGGGAGGAGCAGTGGAATGCAAGTGCCTGAGAACTGAATTCTTACAGAATCTGAATGTGGAAAACGGGACCAATTGTATTTGATTCTCTGGTATATGAGAAGCCAAGCAAATAACCTGTAGGGTTATAGAGGTGTGATATTTTCATGCCAATCCAAAAACAGGTCTGGCTTCTTGGCATATGCTTTTTTATCGAATGCCTTTGTAAATTGTAATATTTTTGTATAACCAGCAAATAGCCCAATGGACAGAATTTACGTTATGCTGGCATGAAATGATAGGCATAGATTATCTCGTACGTTTTAGCTGATGTGCCTAGTTTTTGATGGTTTCAACAACTTGAGGAGGGAAGAAGTGACAAACCAAATGTAACTCGTAGGGTACACCCTTTACAATTTTGCATTTAGGTTTGTGGAGGCCAAATGATTGTCTGGCCCAAGACTAGATTGCAGGAAGATGCTCAATTGACGGACAATTTGACTATATCACATTGTAGCTTAGCAGGAAGTTGTTAGCTGAAAGTTAAAACCATAGTAATGAATCGAAGGTGCCAGGGCCTTGTGGCAGGTTAAACATTAAGGAAGAGGTGGCTGATCTTGCAGAAGACCAAGCAGGCCAGCTTTTGAACATCGGAAGGAGTCTGAAATTATTCAGCTTGACATCAGACTCATTTGTGAACCAGGAAATATACTAGTTCAGAGGGCTCCATTTTATTGTATTGGGTGCCACTAATAAGGCAAAGGGAATTATGGCAGCACATCTGCCATTATCTCAGGTATTTGTCGTTGTCTTATTTTTGATCAGAGAAGTCACTCCACTTTTGCCATGGAGTGTACATTGGGAGCGTTAAACCGTTTTTGAGATTCAGTGTAAGCTTGTATTTAGATGGTGGTAATAGTCTTGGTTAATTTAGGTGTGCAGTTTTTACTGTTACACCATTATGTGATTGGGGTTGGGGGGTGGGCTGCACAGCCTTTATGTAGTGACACAGTGGTTGGATGTTAGAGCAGGTAGCATCTTTTGTGATTTAATGGAAGACGTTATGATGGCACTTGTGTCAGGAAGAATGATTTTAGCACACAGTTTAGTATTGCATGCTGGTACTTGCTGACAATTGCCTTGAATACATTTGGGTATCTTCAGTAGTGATGTCTTAGGCATACGATAAGCAATGAGATACAGGAAGTTGAGCATCCAAAGGTAGCACAAAGTGAGTCATTTTGAGGTGCTACTTCATATAATACTGACAATTTCATTAGTAACTAACTGTTATTTGCCAAGGTCTTGGTTGGTCAATCTATCTTTGGGTTGAGCTGATGCAATTTCTTTAATTTGTAAGCAAGTTGTATTTGTAGAGTATTCTTTTTCATGTGATCATTCTTATTTTGATGTCTTTTGGAGTCTATAGAGCCTTTTGGTCTGTCAGTAGGTATCCAGATGTTCACCAATTTCATTTATAGTCCACTGGATTTCTTTGCAGTGCAGTAACCCTACTAAAAAATATTTCTGAAGTGATCCATGTTGACCTCTTTCATCTGGTGAGTAAGATTAGCTTCTGTCAAGGATGGAGGTTGTTAAGACATTGTGAAATATTGAAGATTTTGGGGTCCCGGGTTAATTTTGCTTCTCTTTATAAAGTGTCAAAAGTAGTGGAGTCCACTTCTTTGAGGACCCTATATTTGGGCATGCTTATTGTTGGATCTGCAGGTCTCCTTTTCAGTGCATGCAACTTTAGAATTTAAAAAGACAGTAGATGACGAGCTGTTTAAAAGAATGGACAAATGGAAATTTTGCTTAGGGAGACATTTGTAGCTTCAGTTGCAGTGAGCGAGTGGCATTTTCCGTGATCTGGGGCTGTACTACAGTCAGTAAATTTTGCATTGTTTAATGTGTTGAAGTGCATTCACGTTTGAACAGTCAGGTGTTTTTGCCAGCCAAAATGTAAACTCCCCAATAAAGTTGCCATTTTTTTGCAAGTAGTAGTTTGCATGAAAGGTTATTAGGCTCACCTTTTAGGGTACCAGTGGCGCCAGGCGTATATGGCTGGCGCCATGAAAGAGATGTTGTCACCTCCCATATGTTTTCTAAGTACAAGTTTAAAAGTAGCAGGTAGGTGTAGATTCAGTGGGACGCCATCTAGGCCTTTCGAGGAAACGAGGGCCAGCCAGCAACTCTTTTTGAGGGTCTGTGTTTGTGTCGATTTTAAATAGTATTTTAGTGATTAACTCACTGGCAGTGAGCCAACGTTTGGTGATCACATTGCGTTAGAAAATGCAATTAGATTTGTCAAGTCTAATGATCCTAAGAACCTCGCATGCGTATAAAAGTAGAGAATGTTAACTTGGGGAAATGATTCAAGATACAATATGTGAATAGAAAATAAAATAATAAAACTCATATCTTGAAGCTGTTATAACAAATTGGTTACCAAGAGTCATTTAGGCAACTGGCAGGCATTCTATGCACATTGTTTTCCAAATCTAGAATCTATATTAAATCCCAAAAATAACATATGAATGTTTGAGGCTGAGTTTCTGAAGTAGAGTCTGAGTAGCAATAGAACATGTCTGCCCAGTGCTTGTGAAGGGAGTTGCTAGCCCCCCCCATTCCTGCTGGGTGTTGATCACTGTTTTGATGCAGATAGTTTGTATGCCCCAAGTCTTTCGTAGCTTCTGACAATTGTGTGTATGACTCTGGAACCTGCGGAAAAATACAATCAACTTTAAACTCCATAGTCTGATTTCTTCAAGTAAGGCCAGGTAATGGAGCAGCCTTCTCAGCACACAAGTATTTCATAGAATCTCTCCATCTCTAGTTCCTTTCCCTCTGAGTGGTCTCATTCTTTTTCCATTTCTGGGTTGTCCCATCAGATCTGGCATTCGTAGTGAACACTGGCCCCAGGTTGGCTTGTATAGCCCCTAATTCAGTCAGCCCTATGGGCAGAGCTCTGGTTTTGTCAGATGCAGGTTTTTTCTTGTGCTGTCTTTTGCCCAAAGTGCAGTTCTGTATGGTGCTGTTCTGCCCCCGCAGTCGGCATGGGTAACTCAGGACGTATGTGGCGTAGTCCATTTCTGAATGCCACAATGTAGCTACAGCATATCAGACAGTTTATATGGTGCTTTTTTGCTGATGGAAGTCAAGAGAATTGCATCCGTCTACTTTAATTGATTATTTTATTGACCTGGACTGGAATATGCCCTGACAAAGGTGCTTACTTAATGTTGGTGCGAAAAACAGGCGCATAAATTCTCTTGACATGAATAAAATGTGTACTTGGTGCTCAGCTTTTGCAGCAAAATTGGGGAATAACGCTCAACCGTTCGCACTATTTTTTAGCATGTACATATGTATGTAATTAATGCATTTCAAGCTAGTCGATCTTGTATTTACCTCTGTTGTGCAGTTGGGGAAAATAAACAAAAATCAGGAGCCAGTGCAATTGGATCTAAAGGATGAACAGACACATTGCTAGTAATGGCTCTAAAGCCACATAATCCAGCCTCTAAATAAGGGCTGGGGTACAGCCATGTTTCTGTTGATGTGAGAACATTGTTATTCACCTGGGGTTTCAAAAAGGATAAACCCCAGTCTTCATCTCAACTCCCTTACCTTAAAGGAGACTGCCAGACAGTTGTCTATATTGGGTGGCTGGAGAGTCATGATATTATTCACTTTGTCATCCATTCATCGGATTCCGATTTTTCTATTTTGTGGGTGGAAAGAAAATCCTTCTTCACAAGGATGACTATTACAAGAAAGAGGAAGGCAATTCAAAGAACCAATGGGGAAAACTAGGGGCCAAAGATGAGAAATAAACTAAATAGGAGAAGGGTGATCCCTGAGGGACTCCACACAAAAGAAGCCGTTACCCTTTGTGATCAAGGACAGACTGCCAGATTCCTGGTCCTCTTGCCACTCAAGTGGTTCAGAGACCGTATACATTGCAGTAATACCTGATGTTTACCAAACACAATACTGATGTAACAACCAAGTGTGACAGTGGGTGTGGAGGAAGTGGCCAAATGGTAGATTGAAATATGGCAAATGCTATAGTTTGAGTGTGGTAGTTTAAATATGGATGCTTTGGTTTTTTGCATGACTTTCCAGATGTGGGAAGAACCTAATTCCTCTGTTCTTGGGGAGTAGGCGTGAATGGTGTGCCAACAGAACAGAGTTTAATCTTATCACTCATTAGCATGTTCCTGGCTCACCAACTCCTCCCTTTATGGCATGAATACTCGCAAATATAGGTCTATCTTCTGACTGAGGGCTGCATTTAATTCCTGGAAGTTGAAGGACGGTCAGCGGTTGGGGGAGGAGGGCAAAAAGGGGGGGGGGGGGCAGTGGACATAGGGGAAGGACTGTGAGTCATGGAATTATTTTTGAGGGTTGCATTCCATATACCCCGTGTATACATTAAGCCTGTGCTCTCTAGAAGAGCCATGGATTTTACATTATAGTGTTAAGCTGCAAATTAGTTACTATGCTGCAATCTCACGCTGTAGTAAGTCTTCACTGCTTGCTGATGCTACCTTTGGCGAGTCAAGTGTGCAAAGGAAGTAACTTAATTACTGAATTGGAATGAAATAAAATCTTAGACCTCACAATCTCTTTATGCCTTTAGTCTCTAATCTGTAAACATTAAGAATATTTAGAAACTTTCTCAGTTAAAGTAGTGAATGCTATAAAAAAAAAAACCTTCACAACGACCTCAAACAAGCTATCCAATTTACTGAGGCCGGTAGCCACAAACACCCAACCTTCATCACTAGATATATTACAGATGGAAGTTTTTAGCCACAACACTAAAACTTGACCATGGATCCTACCTGTACCACACTGTCAAAATGGGCGTTCTGAAGGGTGTATTAAGTCAAGGCAGATTCCCAAACAAAGTGGTATTTCTGTGGTGAGTGTAGTGTCTGTGTTTTGCCAACAGAACCACTGACACCCCAGTTGTTGAAAGTTGGAAACCTTAGAACTAGAACACGTGTTTTTTTTTTTTTTTTTTAATTAATCCCAGTTTTCCTTGGGATAAATTTTGGAAAATCCCTTTTGACCAAATCCATCTGCGCCATTTCTCTTTTCCTTACAGAGCTAGGAAAAACTTAAATGAAACTAGAGTGGTTGTTATGTACGTGATAAGAAAACTGGACTGTAACCCAACAAATACTGGATCGCACCCATGAGAGAGCAAAAACCTAATCTTGTAGTTCACTCACTAAAATGAGAAAGTTAGCAGCATTAAAACAAGGTGTCCTGGACTGTGGTGTTAATATTTCTGCTTCACCACATTTTGTTTATGGCCAAGTCATGTCTTTCGTCTGCTTTTACCCCGCACTCCCTTCCCTTTAATTACCATTTTGTGAGAACGTTTAATTAGACACAATGCAGAAAATGAGCACTTGGAACATAAACAATAGCGCGGTTTAGTTTGTGTGCCATCATTATTTAATTATTGTTTTGAGACTAAATGTAACCTAGTGAAAAGCAGTAAACAACTGGGCCTCCACCGTCCAGGTATATTTAAGTACCATTACATAATATTTAGCCTGAAATTTCGTAGATGCTTTTGCAATATAAAGACTATGAATCTGAGTGAAAATGAAAAATTTACAATATCCGTTATATGTGGAAAAGATTCCAACACTCCCAAATCAGTTGCCCAAATTACTTGCAGTAAGTCTTTTCTCCATTAGCTCTATTAGCTTGAAGTTGAGGTAGCTCCCTCTTCTCTAGGGACACTGCCATGCTGTTTGAGGCCACTTTCCTCTAGGTGTTACTCTTCTGTTTTTTTATGGTTTAACTCTTTTTATTTATTGAACAGTAAGTATGCGGAAGTCAACACGTGCACACTCTGTGAACTGTAACTAATGCGAAGCATACTCACCTATTTGATAGTGTGGAAGGAAAGTAGGAAAACAAGCAAGTGCAATGCAATGGGTCTCGCATTTGCTCGAGTTAGAGCTATGAGAGATGTAAACTCCTATCCAGACTCTTTTTGCCACATAAATTGAAAAATAAAAGTAAAACAGTTTCATATAAGCGAGCCGCTTCACAGCGCTACGGCCGCTATTAGCACCAGCTTGAAGAGAGAGACAAAAGGAAAAAAGAAGTTTGCTTGCAGTCAAATTTATCGGCAAAAGTGCAGTTAGCCATATAACAGGGGCGATGGCCAAGACTGTAACAAAACCTCCCCAAAGAGGGACAAACGTAACCCACTTACCAATTTCAGCAAAGGATTTTTGAATGACAAGCCCACGAACGAGTGGTAGTGATGGGCGTGCGGTGGGCTTGGTTAAAAGTCCAGATACATACCAACACGTCGGAAAAGCAGTTCATGCGCGCTGCCGTGCTCGGCCTATAAAGAAAAAAAAAAAGCAAGAACACCCGCCCCCTTGTCTCCCCGTGTACTTATGCTGTGTATGTTGTTAACAATGGATGTGTTGCATAACATGTGTAGCAACCTAACCGGGGTAAGATACAAGTAAGACATGATTTTAGTGGCCGTTTCCACACTGGCCACGTTATTTGCCCCGTGTCGCCCCAGTGGTATATTGCACCTCAATCATCTGCCGAAAGCTGACGCCCATGCTTGCTTTCCGATTGAACTTGGCTGGTTGGTTTAGGTGCTGGGGAGGACTGCAGAAGGAGGTTGTATAGTTCAGTTACCATGTGTTTATCCTCCTTTTTCTTTACTAACTACAGCTCAAAGGCGGTCAGCTGGTGAACTCAGGCTTCGCGTTTCAGGGTGTTAGAGAGCCAATGTCCGATCTGCTTGTAATGTAGGCTTATGTGTCTCCTAGGGCTTCAAAGGGGATGGGCCCCTCAGCATTGAAAGTGTCCCGTCTAGCCACTGGTCCAGAGTGGCCCATTCCATGCCCAGGGGGAACTCCGGGTTTCTAGCAACATGCGTGAGGGTTGATGGGAATGAGGTAAGTCCCCATCTCGTGGCCGTGGTGTACCAGACCCTCATGAGTGAACCAGTGATTAGGGAAAAGTAGAGGCTTTGGGGTCTGTGGGCCCTCTGCAAAAAGGGAGCCCTCAAGAGATGAATGCAGGCCACCGCCTTGTCCATGAACAGCCAGTGCTTTTCAGAAGCTAATCTGGACCATTCCACTAGGTATCAGAGCTAGTCCGCTTGTTAGTATTGATAGTATATCTGGAGGGTAGGACCGCCCAGCCCGCCTTCAGGGGGTTGCTGGTAACTCGGTTCTCTAATCATCCTGGGTCCACTGTCTACCCATATGAACTTACAGTTAGCCTTCCGGAGGACCCACAGGGTTCCATGAGGGAAGTTGCCGGCAAGGTTTAAAAAAGGTGTGGGAGTAGTGTCATTTTAACTGCAGCGATCCTCCCAAGCCATGAAGGGCGGTGGGAGCGCCATAGTGTTAGGGCTTTCAGCACCTGTTGGCATAACCACCTGTAATTAAGGGACATGATGGCCTCCACCGTGTGGACCAACTGGATGCCTAGGTAGTTAATTGTTTGTTCGGCCCATTGGAAGGGGAAGCACTGAGACAAGTATTCCTCTTGAGGGTGAGGGATAGTGAGGTTAAGGGCCTGCGACTTATGCATTAATGCGAAATCCCGCCGCCTCACTAAAAGTGCTCACTTTCCCCAGGAAAGCTGGTACCGAGGTGGTTGGGTTCTCTAGAGTCATCAGGACATTGTTAGCACGTAAGCTTATAGTATGAAGGTATCCGCTGAAGCAGACCCTGGTGATATCTGCATTGTCCCCAATTTGTTGTGCCAGTGGTTCCATATATAATGCAGATAGTAAAGGAGACCGGGGACATCCTGGTCTCGTGCCTCTTCTGATAGAGAAAGCCTTAGAGGAGTGGCCATTAACCCAAATGGTGGCCATGGGGTTATCATAGCAGTTGGAAAGCCAGGCACAGAATCAGGGCCCTGAATCTGAAATGAAACAAGGACTCCATCAGTTAGGGCCAATGTACTCGATCAAACACTTTCTCAGCGTCTGCAGAGAGTAGCATAGTGGGCCCGCCAGATCTGTGTGCTTTATCGACTATGTGGAGGAGTCGTTTGGTGTTAAAAGAGCTCTGGCTATGTAGCACAAACCCGTCTTGATCTGCTTCTATTAAGCCTGGCATGAGTGGGTTCAAACATGCAGCTAGGACACCTGTGAAGAGTTTAAAATCGACAATGAGGACGGAGATGGGCCTGTATGACCCGCATTGGGTCCTCTATTTACCCGGCTTCGGTATATCGACTATCGGTGCCTCTATCATTTCGGGTAGGATTGCTCCAGCGTCCTCAAAGGCGTTAAACAATCTAGTCATAATTGGTGCCAACTCCACACAAGACCTTATAAAATTCAGCCGTACACCTGTCAGGTCCCAGCTATTTGAGGTTTGTCTGACAATGGCGGATATTTCCTCTTCGATTTGTATCAGGGCCTCCAGAAGTGCCCTGGAGTCTGGTGTCAAGCGGGTCTTTGGGACCCTTTGCAGGTATTGTGCGGGGGCTCGGACTGATATGCTCTGGGCTGCATATAAGTCTGTGTAATATTGCTGTAACCTAGCTGCTATACCTTCGTCTGAAGTGTCGGTTTCATGATTTTCACCCTCTAGGGCCTCCATCGTCGTTCGTAACTTTTGGGCTCTGAGGTAATTTCCTAGTAATCTGCCACATTTATTGCTGCCTGTGTAGTAAGTGTTTGATGTGCAGGAGGGCGTATTCAGCTCTGTCTATATCTGGCACTGCTAACTACTTGCTTCCTGGTTGCCTCCAGTTGTCTCCAGACCCTTGGGGCTCCTGTGCGTTGATGAATGTGTTCTAGTGTTCTAGTTCCCTCACCTCTCCAGTAAGCAAGTCTCTCTTCTCCCTTCGCATCTTACTGTCCACCGCTGCTATGGCTAGGAATTCCCCCCCTTATCACTGCTTTTAAGGCGGTCTACAGATTTGAGAGATGTATTTCAGCTGTGTCATTATGTGCCAGTTATGTTTTGATGGCCCCCTGAATCTGGTGGAGCAGTTTAGGTTAAGGTAGGAGTGTGACGCGTAGCCGGCATGCATGGTGGATGGGCGTGTGGGGTGAGACGTTCAGGTCGATAGTGATCGCCGTGTGATCTGAGCGCGTACGTGGTTCTAGGCCCACTGAACCCACCATATCCCGGATTTCTTGTGTCCCCAGGAGGTAATCAAGCTTGGCGTACGTTTTATGAGTGTGTGAGTAAAAAGTGTATGTTCGTGTTGCTGGGTTATGAATTCTCTGTATGTCCACCTTGCTTTGGCTCATTGGGCTCCGGAGCCTCCCTCTTGCTGGGCTGACCTATCTAGCTCAGACTATGTTAAGGTCCCCTCCCAGCAGGACCCCCCCCCTGCTCTTATCTGTCAGGACTTCCTCTATTGCCCAGCGCAAGAAAGGCTCCGGATTGTCGTTGGGGGCAAACACCGAACCCAGCATTAAGATATTTCTTTCTACCTGTATTTGGTATGCCTGGAGTCTGCCCCGAACCTCAGCTACCTTGTTGCCTATGGTGACTTTAAAAAGTTTTCGAGAAGAGGATCCCCACATCTGCTTTTTTAGAAGCGTAGGATGAGAGGAATTGGTATGGGAATGAGCAAAATTTTAGGCAATGCCAATCAGCAAGGAGGAGGTGGGCTTTTAGGATTAGACAGACCCCGCTTGTCCAAATATGATAAAATGTCCTCTCTCTTAACCGGAATGTTGATCCCTTTTGGGTTAATGGAAGCAATTTGTAAAGTAGTGCTCTTAGGAGGCATGTTGGGGGTAAGAATGTAAGCTCATTGAGTCCCCCTCGCCCATCTCTCTGCCAGTGGGAGATTCAGTGAGGTAGAGTAAGACATTACATCCACAGCAGAAGTCAAATTACCCTACTAACTGAATACAACAAGAATTGATTGAACATATTGTCTCTGGGTGCCCAGGAGACTCAGAAGAGTGTATCCCTAGAGTCAGTATAGTTGGCACGGTGGCATCTCCAGGCCATAGTTAAAAAAAATCCCCGGGGGGTCCTCTCCCTCTCTTCAGACACAGAAAAGATGTTTCGCTTCTCAGAAGGTGCTAATTACTGGAGTCCCAGGCAACTAAATCAAGAACTGCCTTGGATGGATGCGGTTAGATCAGCTGGTATTCCCAGGAGTTCCTTTGCAGCTGAGAGGGAGCATATTTGATGTAGCCTACCATCCCACTTGAAGATAAACTGGAAGGGATGCCCACAGGAGTAGGAGACATCGTGGTCACAAAGGTAGGAGGTCACAGGCCAAAAGTCCTTGCGCCTCTAGGGTCAAGATATAAAGATTCTGGTACAGGCACCAGGGTGTGCACCTGGAGTCGAAGGAGATGCAGTTCTCGAGCCCTTCGAAGGATCCGCTCTTTAATTTGGAACTCTGGTACGCAGGTCAGGATATCTGCTTGGGGGGGGAGGGGAGCAACTTCTATCTTGGGGGACCGGTTCTGTGGGTTCAGTCTGGTTGGATGGTGGGGTCGCCTGGGGCCTCAAGGATGTAGGCAAACAAAGCCTGGATGTATGACTCTGTTGTTGTTGTTGTTGTTGTTGTTGTTGTTGTCGTCTTCTGCTCCCGTGGGGGCCTGCGGAAGTTTCTTCTTGAGCAATTCTCAAGGTCCTCCTCATGGGCTTGAATGTCTATCTGCTGTTCGCGTAAACAGATGATTTTTTGTTGCAGCTGCTCTAGTTCTTCCCCTCTACTGACCTCTTGGTCCTCAAGGTTAGAGGCCCTCTCTTCAAAGACGGCCAACTCTGTGCGGACTGACTATTTCTTGGGAGAGGTCCCTGTTAACAGCCTGCAAGTCTTCTTTAAGGGAGGTGCACAACGCCTGAGGAAAGAGCAATTCACTGGGCCATCTGCATCCTGACTTTTGGGCCATGACTCTTGGGCTTCAGTAGAGGCGTTGTGAGGGCCCCTGGACAGCTGGGTCAGCATGTCCTTCAATGCCCTGTCTTATTGCAGCATGCCGCTGCCATGGCGTTGTCACTGTCACTGGAGAAACTCTATGGGGGAAGCCCACGAGGGGGTCGAAGAGCAATCCTGGATCCCTAGACAGCTTTTGACGTTGGGCCTGGCCCTTACGCTACTCCATGCCGTGTTGGGTACATTCCCTAGCAGGGTGTTTGTGGGCTTCAAAGCAGGTGAGAAAGGCCTGTGAGGGGCTCCTCAGATGCAGGTGCTGGCCTTGGCTTGTTTTGGACACATGATGATAGGGGGGGGGCTCATCTCCAGAGCCGTGTCTTTGAGCCAGGGCAGGTTGCTCTGAGGGGGCACCAGCACAAAACCCTCTGTGGTGCTCCGCCGTCTCCACACCCAGATTTCTTCTGGCTCCATTTGCCCGGGTGCACTTGAGGGCGCGGAGGAGGAGGCAGCGTCCGCTGGGAGCGGGCCCGCGTTTGCTAGGGCAGCTTGTGTCTTCTGCCAGGGGCATTTCCTGACTCGGGGCCATTCCGCCCCACTCCTCCGCACACTCCTCACCATCACTCCGAAGCAGAGCCTGTAGGCCCGGGCGTGCCCGAGATGGTCTGCTCTGGCTTGTCACTGCGCAATGCCTCCCTCTCCCGGTCTGCTTTTGTGGCCCCTTGAGAGTCCTAGTTGTCGACACTCTCTGTGCCTCACCCCGAATGGTCGACGCAGGCAGGGTCTCTGGGAGCACAAGGTCGTGTTTCATGGACTCCTCCCATCATCACCTCGTGCCCACCATCCTGCCTCCAGGGCCACCAGCATGCTCACGCAGCCCTCATTCTTTGGGCCGCATCGTCCTCGCTTCTGCTCCGGCGCCATCTCCTTAGTGTTAGGGGATGTATTGTATGGCGATTTTGGTAATTGTGGGGGGAATTCCCCCCGGGCCTGCCATCGGGTGGGGAGAGGACCGAATCCTCGTCCTACTTGTCCACCATCTTGGCCAGGCCCCCATCCTACCCTGCCCCTCCCCCCCCCTTTTTTTTTTTTTTTTTTAAAGAGATGTGGCCTTACGGCCAGAGCTGTCAACTTTGGAACTGTTACTAACTTGGAGTCCTGGTGTTGGCTCACAATTTTGTGATTCTGGGCAAATCTCGTACAACTGTACTCCAAAAAAGTCTCTTAAATCTCCCGGTGCCAAAAAAATGAATCTGACGTTGTTATGTAATGTATTCTGTTGAAGCACTCTGATACCTGTATTCCAAGTGCCAAGCTATATAAAATTACAAAAAATACTAAAACATGAAGGTATTACTAAAGATAAGTGGTGCACGACACCTTCTGTGTTTCTTTTCCTTTGTTGTGCAGTTCTTCTTTTCGCTGTGTTTAAGTTGATGTGCAAATAAGTACTTTCCCTTTGTAAAAAGGCTTGCAGCTTCTGCTGCTGGCGATGGAGGGGGGGAAGACACTCCGCCGCCATAGCAGAGGAGCCTCCCCTGCATTTTTAGGCTGTGGCTGTTGCATTAAACTGAAATAGGTGACATTGAAATGGAGAGTCCATTTCAGTGTGGTTTTCTGCGTGACACAATTTTAAAGGCAAAAGTGTTTTAGACGCTTATCAAGACCAGAGAGCCCACGGGCTCCATGCAAGTACGTTTTAAAGAGACAGGCATGCAGAGATTTGCATGAAGGATAGATGGAGCTAGGATTCGTACTTTTAGGTAATCAAGAAGCAGTAGCGTGGAAGATAACTTTTTCCCTTCGGTGCATTTACCTGAAGTCAGCGCTGCCTCATCAGTGTCTTCAATGGCAGATAAACATCCGATCAGGCTGCAATGATTTATAACCGCCTGATAAGTTTTGTTTTCAGGTCTGGCTTAACAGCATGGCTGTCTGCATAATGTATTGTTGCAGCTGTTTTTCAAATATAGAGTAGGCTTTACTCCACTAGGAGGAGCATTAATCTCTCTCCTCTTCACACTTCCTGTTTGATGATTGTTGTTCGATCCTGTCACTTAAGTAGTTGCTGCATTACAAATCATGGAAGGCTATTTTGTAATCTAAAAAACACATTCAAACATAGTCCATTCAACTCTATTTCATGCATGCATTGCATAAGAAAGCAATCTTTGTTTCGGCACGATGTGGTGTTACACATCTCAAATGTGTTTTGATCCTGTTTAGTTTACTGAAACCATCAGGTGTATAAAAAGAGCACCAAATTAGAAATAGCATTTGAACAAATCTTATTATTATCGTTTTTTTAAAAAGGAGCCGTTGGGATATGCTAAATTCTCTATTTCAGGTGTTTCCATATGTGACACTTTCTTGCTTCTTTTTAAGTCCACAGTTGCTGACAGACCTGTCCTCCTGGCTCTGGTTTTCTTCTCTCCAAGCTCCAGGGTGGGCCCCATCAAACTCCATTAATCCAATCCTGGTGGTTCTCTCGTGCTGTAAACCAGCATGAGAGAAGCACCAAGACTGGAGGGAGTGGCCTCTCTCTGCATGTCTGGCTGACCGTCACAAGACAGCCGGCCAAAGAGGCATGCGCACTTTAAATAAGTGCACATGCAGCCCATCACTCCTCCCTGCTACTGGCACTCAGCTAGCCCCGCTCCGTCCCGATACTCGGTTCGGGGTGGTGATGAAAAATAAAATGGATATATATAAACTTTACCATTTGATTTTTCATCTCTGGGCACTGTCTGAGGGCTTATTTGTGAGTGGCGCTGCGCTTCTCTGCTCTAACAGAGGAGCTGCCCCTGCTTGGTGCCACAATTAACCTCATATGAAGTACTTGCAATGCATGAAGGTCTAATTTACATTGGAAAGTATACTCCATCGTCAAACATTCAGTTCTTTATCTCAGACATGCATCCTAGGGAAAAAAAATCTTTGTTGTTTTATAGGAAATCAACTCTTTGTTGTTCTTAGATCATGTGAGAGAGCACATGCTTGTCTCTAACGAGGCATTTTGTTTACATAAAGGGGGATTTGAGTCTACCCATTTCTTGCTATTTGGTGACTTCATTGTCAGTCTTAATTGAATGCCCTTGTTTTGTCAGTGTGTGCTGGCTGCACTTTCTATTTGTGTGTTTTTCCCCGTGTCCCTGGAGCATGGACCAGGTACTTCTTCTTTTTTTTTTGGTGTGTCTTTTATTATTGCTATTAAGTAATCACTCATTTAGGGGTCATTATGAACATGGCAATCCAGACCGCCATGCAGGCGGTCGCAGAAATGTCTGCCACCGGCAATTATGTTCACTCTGAGCCCACCACAAGCAGAACTCTGCTACCGCTGCCAGGCAGCCTGACGATGGCAGAGTTCCTTATCGGGCAGCGCTGCAAGCAGCGCTGGCCGCCGGATAAAGAACCTGTGTCCACCAGCCTTTCCCTGGCGGTATCCCCTGCTAGGAAAAGCTTGGCAGAATGGGGGCCTCGGGCCCTCGTGCACAGCACTGTCGTGCATGTCACTGCCCGATTTACGGGCAGTGATATGCGCGACGGGTGCTGCTGCACCCGCCGCACTGCAGCATTGACAGCGGCTTGATGTGGAGCCGTCAGCAATGTCCTGGCCCAGCATTCCACAGGGCCGGCTGGCAGAAACACTGTTTCCGCCCGCCGACCCTGTGGAATGTTCTTTATTGGGCCGGTGGGGTCCTCAACGGGCTGGCAGTCTGTGTTTAGACCGCCAGCTTGAACACGGCGGGAAATCCCGCTGTGTTCATAATGAGGGCCTTAGTTTGTAACAACATGCTTTTTTGGTGTGCGTTTAATGAGTTATAGCATGGATACTCAAAGTATGGCCCGCGGGCCTCATGCGGCCCCTCTGACCTTTACATGCGGCCCTTCGAGCAACAGGAACACTGGGCAGCTGTTTGCTCGACTCTGCACCTACAATAAAAATATGAAATACACGCACAATCATTTATTTCAAGCTCAATTGGTCTGAAAGAAAGGAAGTAACTAGAGACTCCTGCACTTCAATTTAGAAAAGCCTTCATTTTTAAAGACATCTTGCAACACAAGTGTAAAACTAAGACAGCCTCTTCAAAATTAAAAAAGTGTATTTAGCTAACATGCAGAACCTTTTCGCCTTAATACAATTTATTTTATCAGTGCATTGAGATGTATCCATTTAAAATTGATAGTTTCAAACATAAATTTGGAATTATTAATTATTTCCCTAACCCTGAGAACATCACCAATAGTAAATTAAAGAGACAAGTCACTTGGTATGTGCGCTTTATGGGTGGCCTGGGTTCCTATCATTACAACATTACACTTTAATAAATCAAACATAGAAGCAGGTTTTGTGCAGCACACATTGAATCATGTATTTCGAGGTCATCTTAAATGTGATAATGCAGAAAAAGGAGGGAAAGTGAGACTAAACAATTGTCTAGGATCACACGATTTGGAAAAGTGGGTAAGCCAGGATTAGTTCCAGGTTTTCTGATTTCCCATTGTTTATTTCAGCCACTAGATGTATATAATTTGCTTCTCCTACACCTACCTTGCCACCAATCCCCCCAGGCACCCCACCCGACCGCCACTGCCCTGGCATCAATGCGGCCCCCAGGCACGTCACAGACCAAACTTTTTGGCCCCTGGGAAAATGTTTGCGAGTACCCATGAGTTATAGGGTGTCTTGGGCATGATTAAATGTGCAAAAAACTGGGTTTGTTTTAAATTGGTTTATATTTGCATGGTTATGAGTTGGATAGAACATTCTAGTGTGAAAATAACTTTATATTGTAAAGTGCTTTTTGGCCTCTCCTATTGTGTTTCCTCCTGTAGCTTAATGTGTACATTGTAATAAAGATGACCATACCATACACTACAATGATCAGCCATACCATAGTATAAAATGACAGGCCATATCATACTAAACTATACAATGACAAGCCATACCATACCATACTATACCATACCATACTATACAGTGACAGAGTATGCTATATAAGGACAGGCCATGTCATACTGTATGACAGGCCAAATAATACTACACCACATACACATGACAGACCATACTGTACCACAACATACCATATGTTGTCTCCCCTTCTCCTTGCATTGTCTCCCCTTCTCCTTATCTCGGATTCTTGACGTTGAAGCAAACCTCCACACAGGGTACTGTTTCAGTGGGACAAGGTTGGTCCTTGTAGCCGGCCTGCGCTCCATTGCTGTCACGCTGAACTTTTGTACTTATCCCAGTCCAGTGCGACCAGATAGCCCCGGCTGGAGCTATTCGTTTCTAAGTACTACTATTGCAGATATTCTTTAAAAATGAATATCTCAATTTCTACCGATTGGATTTTTGTTGTTTTGGTCGTGTTTTGTTCATAAAGTTAAGATTTATTTTTCTAACCTGTTGTGTATTTTCTGTTTGGTGTTTTCACTGTTTTCCTGTTGAATTGTGCACAAATAAATTAAACATTACCACCTAAGTTAAGCTTGCCTGCTCTGCCAAGCTACCAGAGGGTCAGCACAGGTTAATTTATGGTGTGTATCAGACTTCCCTGCCTAGATTGGTGGTCTCTATTTAGACAGGGTGCATACCTTTGCCAGCTTCAGACCCCATTTCTAACACAGGCCATTACCACCACTACCATTACTGCCAACACAACCATTACAGTACCAACACTACTGCTCCCTCCACCACAAGTATAAACATTACCATTATCCCCACCAGAGCATTTGTTCATGCCTGTTCGTTCATGCTTTACTGCATGAAAGCCAGACCTATTGACTTTACCAAAATGTCAATTTTTCTGTAGATGAAGCAGCCCTTATAGATGCATCTATTCTTTTGAAGATGCCTGTATTATCCGTGTTGTGCTGTAATAATACCCCAGCAAAGAACCAAAGGATATATCCCTAGACAGAGTTCAGTTGATTTATAAAGGGCTTAAGTTTAGCTCCGCCGGTCACCTTGAGAGCGGCTTTTGAGTGTTTTTCTCATCTGAGGTCTTAGGTTGAAGGGAAAAACTAAGAAAAAGGTTCATGTGTGATGTGACTATGTCATAGGGCAGTAGCACATGATATGTGGCAATCCAATCTGAAATATGACTGCAGTAACTAATAGGGGTGAACCACTGAAGGTGTATTAGCCAAAGATGTCAGTCTGGATGTGGGAAAACAGGGCTGATTGCAGAGGCCCCCTGACTTTTTGCCCCCATTTTTTCACTTTTTGCTGGTGTTTTCCTGACTCTGATGGTGCCCTGGGTACTGCTAACCAGTCCCAGGGCCTGTGCTGTGTATAAAATGAGTATGCAATTTAGGCTAATTATAGTTGGCTAAGTCAACCTATCTATAAGTCCCTAGTGTATGGTATAGCATGTAGGTTTAGGGACACCAGCGTAGGTGGTGCCCCCATAGGTGCACTGCTGAGGTGCCCAGTGTCATTTTAAAAGCAGGCCTGCCTTGCTGGTTGCTTTTAAATTAAAGTTACATGCAAATTCGACCGTGGAATTAAAAGTAGTTCCAAAGTCTTAAGCTACCTTATTTTTTACATGTACGTCACCCCTAAGGTGTGCCCTGGGTGCCATGTAACTGTAAGCAGGGACCTTATAAACATAGTTTTATAAGCCCTGATGAGGTAAAACAGCCAAATTTGTTTTCCCCTCATTGTAGTGAATGGCCTCCATAGGCTAGAATGGGGAGACTTTATTTTAATTTTAAAAGTCCCCTTATGTAAAAGATACCTCAAGTTTGTTATCAAATTAATTGTTATAATAAATCCCACAACATCCAGTTGTGGGATTTATTATAACTTGTTTAGGTAAAGAGTTTTAAACATTACCTGAGAAGTTGCCAACTTCAGCCCTACAGTGTTTTTGCTGCTTTGCTCTGATTGGCCAGCCTCTGGCAGCCTGGCCAGGCTGCCTTGATGAGGTGTGAAGTGGCCTGGCTCATCACAAAGAGATGGGCCTGGGGGAGGGTATCTTCCCTCAGCAGATGGAGACGGAGGAAGGGGGAGGGCTGCCAAACTGGTCTTCAAAGGCAGGGAAGGACATTTGGAGCAACCCAACGCCTCCCACACATCCTGCAAACCAAACAACTAGGTGCCCCCCTGATTAGATTAGGGGAGGGAAGAAGAAGGGTGTGTTTAAGGTTTTTAGCCACAGGAGTGAGTGGGCTCAGCCAGATGTAACCTCCAAAAATCACTTTGAGCCATGATGGATTTTTGAGGAATGTTGCTCCCTGTGATTGATTTTTGCCACACTTCCCAGGAAGTGCTCATCACAGGGGGAAGGACACTGCACCTGATTGGAGAACCCCCCTGGTTTTCACCCAGGAGCAAGGATAAAACTGGCAGACCTGCACCCACACCTCAGATCCCTACCAGATTCCAACAAGGAAGAACTACTGAAGGATTGCCCTGCTTGACCCCTGACCTGCACCTGGACACTGTTCTCTGGAGGACTGCATCAGCTGCACACTTGGGCTTCACCACAAGAAGGACTTTGCCTGGCTTCAACTGTTTCAAGGAGGGACTCCCTGTTTGCTACAGGTGAAAAATTACTAACTAAAGACCCCTGCACCAACTCCTGAAGAAACTGACCAGCTGACCACTGTCCAGTGGCCAAAAAGGAGTTTGCGCTGGGTGCATTCTGGGAGTTATAGTCTGCACCCTCAAGAAGTATCTCAGAGCTTTTGGAACCTTGGGGTGAGCTGTGGACCTCAAAAGAACCTTAAAGGAACATCTGGAAGACGATCCAGAAGTTTGGAGAACTTTTGGAAAAAAGTTCCATAAAGGGACCGGCCCGCTGCGGCAGCTCTAGCCGGCTTGCCTCAACCGCGACCTGGCCTGACTTGCAGGTTCGTCCTGGTGAAGAAAATCTCCAAAAAAGTGGCTAAGTCCGAACGTAGGAAGTTGACTGGGACCTCCCAGGCAGTGTATCTGAAGAGCGCTCCACAGACGTCTGATCAAGATTCAGGTTTGCTCCGGTCGAAGGATTTTCAACTCGAAAAACCGACCAAGTCCAAAGGTAAAAATCTCCACCGAGGGCTACTGTGATGCCAATCCGAGGAAGAGTTCCAGGAGGTCAGATTGGACTGGCGACTTGGTCCCGCTGAAGAAAGTCTTCAAGAAAACAACTAAGTCCAAATGTAAACTTTTGACCGAGGCCTCCCGCGAGCTGTAGCCGAGAGGGCTCCATCGTGGTCGGCCTCAAACTTTGACTTTGCCCCGGTCGAGGTGCGACCAAATTGGCACTATTCGTTTCTAAACACTAAAAAGCATTGATTCTTTAAAAATTAATATCTCTGGTTTCCCCTTATCCAATTTTAATCGTTTTGGTGTCATTTTAAAGATAAAAATATAATCTATTTTTATAAATTGGTGTTGGATTTTGATTGTTTTGTGTTTTACTTATTGACTGTTTTGTGATTTTCAAATGCTTTACACATGTCTCCTAAGTTAAGCCTTGTCGCTCGTTGTCAAGCTACCAAGAGTTGAGCTGCGTTTAATTTATTGAGACCTAACTGGACCTAAGTGGAGGTTAGTGGCTTATTGATAATTGTAGGTACTTACCTACCCTTACCAATAACCCATTTTCGAACACTGGGTTGTAGGAAATATCTCATGAAAAGAGGCAGTGGTGGATGCGTGACATTCATGTTTGAAAAGGGGAGGGGGAAGGTTAATCTGAGTTTGTCAATAAAGGTGGCTGAGGGCATAGACAGCTTGTCTTAGTACATAAAATTGACACTGCACCTCTTTTCATGGATGAGTGCTCGGGTACCTAAGTGCCTAGTCCAAAATAAGAACTGTAGCCTAGTCAGATCTCAGTTAAAAACAGAGCTCTTTGCAAGCAAACAAGTGAGACTGTGCTGTATGTTGCTGCTTTTGCATTTATCGGGGCACCGTTGCCTAGGGCATTAGGCTACAGTTGGGTGCTGAAGGGGGGATCTGAGTAATCAGGAACTCAAAATGTAGGAAGATATATTCCAGGGCTTTATATTGGTTGAACCGTAGGATTGTGCCTATAACCCGTGATATTATGTTAAAAAATGTGGATAGTTCATCACAGGTGCTGAATAGAGTATTGTCAGGCCGAGACTGGCTTTAGGTTAAATGTGTGTGTGAATTAGGAATGTGGCATGTATTTCTCATATATTAGAATAGCATAGAATAAACCAACACCATCTCAATTCATCAAATGGTCAGATAAGGTAAACTTGATAGAATAAATGAGAGCTGTGACCTCGGAGGAGATTAAGGTGAAAGGGAAACATGATTTAACAGAAATTAATCCAAGTTGGGATTTATTTCTAAATTCAGCTGGTGGTAGCCAATAAACGGATGTGCCTTTAATAATGCAGAGGACACAGCTCAGGGACTGATGGATGAGACCAAAAAATAAATCTTAAGTAGATTAAACTTCTGAGTAATGATTTTTTAAGGACATTGGAATTTTATTATTGTATTTCCCGTGACTTGCGGTGGCACCATTATGTCCATGGTTTGCGGTTGAGGAATCCTACAGAATAAAAACATGGTGTGCACCACTTTAGTGAGCCCTACAGGGGGACTACCCAGTTAACTGCACACACACTGTACTCTGTGGGGGCCCTGCAATGTTTCTGTAACGTTTTTAGGGACGAGCACAAAGCGCTCTGTCCGTTCTGTAATCTCTCTTTGGGCTTGAAACCGCGCCCATGCCAAGTCAGTCACTTACATTGGTTTGTGGGCTTGCCTTTTAAAATCCGCTTGCATTCATTTGTGAAAGGTATGCACACGTCATGCCTTTTCGGTGTTTAGCCCACCTACACAGCACTGGTAAAGTACCAAAAACATTCGAGGCTTGATGTTTTCAGCCTGAAGTCTGGGCTACTTTATCTGTTTATTTTCCACGCAGCGCCATCGCGCTGCATTTTACATAGCGCGATCGCGCTGCGTGTTTTTTGCTTTACAACGCAAATAGCTCTAACTCGAACAAATGCAAGACCCGTTGCATTGAAAATGCTTGTTATCTTAATGGCCATGGTCTATTAACATTTTAGGTATCCATTTGAGTGTTTAGCTACGAGGTTCAGTTGAAAGGTCTAAAATATCTGAGAACATTCGACCTTTTCAGTGGCAGTCCTAACTGTAAACATTGTCAGAGAAGGCCATCTTTTTAAATATAACAAAAAATAAACATACCTGTAGATACTTACAATATATACCCAGAATTGTGTTATGCCCTTAGAAACATTAGGGCTCTTAAAGACTTTACGAAGCTGTTATAGTAGTCATGTGTGGTCTGTAGTAACATAATATATTTTAAAATACTTGCAGTCCAGCTGACAGGCAGACCGACTTCCGAAACGCAGATGCCATTTAACGCACCCGCATGGAACGTCTTTGATTTTATCCCGACCTGTATCCCTTCAGGAGGGCGCTGAAAACACGTTTGTTTAAAGAGCGGGGGTCAGTATGACCTGCACTTGGAAGCCGGAGGGTAACACGAGCGGTACAAATACTATGACAATAGAATGTTCCAGGGTCAGTTATTACTTGAGGCTGAAGCATTGACCGACTCGTGTACTTTATACCAATACACATTGTCTATTCATGGGTTTGCATACACATTTGTTTCCTGCTCTCTGCACCGGCTAGATCTACACACGCTTGTAATGGAGTCTTACTAACAGCCTATGTGCCCGGCATGTTTAGCATTGCCTGAAACGCGCATGCGTAAAGAGGTGCGGGTGTTTCATGTAGCCAGGAGCTGTAAGCTGGCTGCGTACTTCTGCAGGTGGTTGAGTATACTGGGCTGCAAGGTAACTGTGAGGTTCAAACATATCTTTGTCTACCATAAAACTTAATACAAACAGTGATCTATAATGCATATGCGGCTTAAACCTGAAAATTGTGAATACCTTTGGCAGAAATATCGATTTTATGCTGTAAAGGGTCATTTTTGATGGTAGATCTAAAATTATTCAGTAGACTTAAAGTTATAAAGCACAAAAACGTAGTTATATATTGTGCCACAGCATATGATTGGGTAACAAAAGCCCTTAGAAAATGTAAAGTTAGCCATCTTGTTTAGACCACACATAAGCCGCCGATTAAGAGTCTGGCGGTCACTAGACTGCCAGACTCATGGTGGTGGTCGGACCAATGTTGCCGTCCACGCACCATATTAAGACCACGGCAGTCAGGCTGGCGGTCGTGGTGGTCCTAATCGCCAGGGCAGCACTGTCCTGGGGATTACGGCCGCATCTTGCACCAGTGATCTCATGGCGGTAACACCACCATTAAAAGGCTGGGGGAGAACGGGTGCAAGGGACCCCGGGGGGGGGCCCTGCTCTTGGCATGGACAGTACAGGAGCCCCCCCCCCCCCGGCCAGCACCATCGTAATGTTCACTGTCTGGCTTGCAGACCGTGAACATTGTAAGGGTGCTGGTGCACTCTGCATCCTACACCATTTCTGCCAGCTTGATTATGAGCCAGAGACAATGCTGTAGGGTGTTTCCTGCTAGCCAGCATGCGGAAACTCAGGTTTCCACCCGCTGACCTAGCAGGAAACTATTAGTGGGCCCAGCGGGGAGGTAGCCATTATGGTGGCAACCTCCCCATCAGAACTTCAGCGGATGGTCTAAACCGTCTGCCGAATTCGTAATGAGGCACTTAGTCTGTGTTTTAAGTGGATATGTAGTGTACCACTGTATTATAACTGCACAGGAAGGAATATAGCAGTTAACAAAGGTAGGAAAAAGTTGTTTTATTACTTCATAAGTTCTTTAAAAAAAATGTTATGGGGTACCGCTCTAGTACCTAAAAAGTACTGCTGTAATTACAGAAATAAAAATGAACTAAGTTAAAAATTAAAAATACTCTATAGTACACTATAGTTACCCTTAAACCCCAGAATGCAGAGCAAGTGTGGTCTAAACAATGTAGCTGGCTTTTAATTTTTTAATGCCAAAATATTGTTTGGACCACACTTGGTCTGCATTCTGAGTCTTCAGGAGAAATATGGTGTAGCACAGTTTTTTTTTTTCTGTTTGTTTGTTTGTTTTTCACATATTAAGTAGAGTAGTACTTTCTAGGTAGCACCTAGGTAGTCTGTAAACTTTTTCTAAAATATATGTAAAGTAATAAAATTACTTTTTCCTACCTTTCTATACTTACCTAAAGTGCCTCCGTCCTCCCTCTGCACTTTTAAATCACTAGTACACTATATTTCCACTTAAAACCCAAAACGCAGACTATGCCTGGACCAGACAACATGCCTGCCTTTAAATTTTGTAAGGGCTTTGATTACCGAATCATATACTGTCTTGTCACTGGTATGTACGTACGGCAGTATGCCACAAAATTACCACGGTATACTTTGGCCCACTATACATTTTTGTGCCTCATAACTTTTTAACTGTTAGCTAATTTGAATCTAGCAATAAAAAAGGATCCTTTCTGTACTATAATTTATACTCCTTTAAATTTTGAAGAAAATCAGCCTGGATTGCATTAGTGGAAAAACGTGTTTTGGGACCTTACCCCATTTTATCTTTGCGCATCCCCTTAAGGAATCACCACACAATCTTGCGTCTTCTTCCAATGTAGGAAAAGGAATAGGTCTGCAAAGTTTTGTGGAGATTCATGAAACTGTGACAAAGTTATTGCTTTGCAAAAAATTCAGGAATTCATATTTCCGGGAATCCTAACTGCACAGTTAAAGTGCAGTTATGGTTCTAAATTAAATTTAAACACCGCTGACTTTCACTTCATTAGGACCACAGTTCGTAACGCGCATAATACAATAACATGGAAACCATAATCCGCACACCAAATGCTGTGCTCATGACCTCAACATTGATGAAACAGATGCAAATACAAATGCTATCATTTACACATCACATTACTGTTGCTACATTCTTAGTTGCGTCTGTGAAAGTAGTATCATTCATTGGTTTGAGTATGTGTTTTATTTAATTCTATTTAACTTTAGATGTGGTTTAATTGTATGAACATTGTGGGATCATAAGCATTGCATTTGGTGTGTGAGTTATGGTTTTCCCTGCTGTTGGGAGTTAGAAGTTGTGTTCTTAACCATCACTTGCAATTTTCAATTCATTTTAATTTCTAACCATAACCACACTTTAACTGAGTTTTTTGGTAAATTTACGAGGCTTTGTAAGCATATATTAAGGCATTGTGACATTAACCTTTGTGTGTTTTAATGTCAGTGGTTGTTTTTTGTTGTTGTCATATAACACATCCAAGTGTTCTCTGTGGCCAACCCCCACTGTGCAGGCCTTCAGCAGACCTGGTACCAACGTGACATTGCAGGAACTGGTCAGTGATGTTTGCATGGGTCTGTGGCACTAGGCTGTGAAGCTTGCCCTGGCATCACAGTTACCATTTTGAACCACAAAACGAGGGGGGCCTTGGTGAGATATGTGGGCCCAGTCACCTGAATCTGTGGATCCCATAACAAAATCACTTTAAAAAAAAATAATAAAAAAAATAAACAAGAGAGGTCCTCTTGCCCTCCCCCTGCAACAACATATGACTGGGGGAGGTCAGGGTATGCTCACTTTGACCCCTTATTTCCTTTTTACTGTATGCAAGGATGTATGACTTTGATGTTTGAGGCCTTTGACACATGGAATATAAATCTACTTCTAACCTAAGCTGACTGACACATGGTTGATAGTCAGAAAGGATAGTTCAGTTTAGATAAGTTATTCCCAGGGAGGAGAGTCTTGCAGCTTAGAGAAGAGGGATGAAGGGATGGACCACAGTTTTTATTATTTGAGATCAGGAAGTATCTGCATCAGAACTACCCTTTGTTTATCCCTGATTACTACTTCTGAGAGGCTAATGATGGCCAGGTGCAGAATCCTTGGATTTTACCATGCCCATGTATGAAGTCATCACCAGTTATCGGCTGTGAGAAGCATCACTTTACACACATCTGTGTCTGGAGAGAAGCCCAAGAAGGACAATTGAAAGAGAACCACCTCAAACTTAGATTTTGGACCCACATCCTGTGTGTAGAAAAGTGGTCAACAAACCACCCCACTTTGTTCCAGTTCTAAGTTCATCACGCAAGAAGGAAGTGCTAAGCAGAGTACTCGAAGAGCTGGTATCTTCCTAACAGCCATCCTCATAGAGATCAGGCGACACAACCTGAAATCTGCACTTTCTTCTGGAAGGCCCGGGGAACTGCCTAGAAGCATGCCTGTATTGGGAGAGGAAATCCTGGCCCTGCTGTAGGAGAAAATTTTCAGGAGAAAAAGCCGAACATGTTCCTGATCTGATGAGCACCCAGAGAAAGTGGACTGCCTGGGATCAAGGGCAGGAGTGGCCTGTGCTGCAGAGGGTTTTGCAGTCTCTTCAGGGTTCCTTACAAGAACTGTAAAAGCCTATGTAATTCATACCTCAACCCACAGTGAACTGCATCTACTTTGCTGAGTGTATCAGCCCTAGGCCAGGGCTGCATCTACCTTTTCCATAAGTACTGGCCCAGGTCGTGCTGCGACTGCTTGACTGTGTGTGTACCAGCACTGGGTGGGCTGCAATAGCAGTAGTACAAAGTGGATAATAAATTAGTCCGTTTGGGAAGTCTAATCTGAAGAGGTGAGACTTCAAGTCTTGAAAGCTGAAAGTCCAGAGTTGAGTCGGATGGGATCAGAGATGAGGTGTCGCCACGTTGGGGCTAGGCAAGAGTTGCACTGCTTTAGTATTTTTTGCTTTTTGTAAGTTTTAGAAGTAGGCATAGTTCTCCTGGTTTTTGATTCTCCTTCTATGGTGTAAAGTTTGTCCTTTAGCCTTCTGCTTTTAGCTTTCAGTGTTATGCAGGCTACTTTAAAGAAAATTGAAACCTCCAGCATAAGCCAGTGTTTCATTTTGGGGGTCAGAATGATGCGATGTCTTGGGACTCGTGACTGGCCATGCTGCTGCATGAAGGGTGTGAGCAGTGTAGTTGAAATTTCAGAAAGGCTAGTCAGTAGTGAATAGTGTGTTTTCTCTGACTACACGATTTTGCACTAAACCCTGCACTGCAGTTGTGATATCTGAGTAGAGGATGGATGGTTTGAGATAAATAAGCAGATGGATTTGAAGACAGATTTAAATAGAATTAGCTTTTGTAAGTTTACTGTATGCTCTCTCATGTTAGGGTTCTGATCTATGATGCAGACCATAGATTTAGCATAGGGGACTAAGAGTGGAGAGATTGTAAAATGAGGGAGCCATCCATGGTCTTCTTGTTCAGCAACACACTACTTGGCCAGCACACCAGATCTAGTTTAAATGCTAAATTAATGTGGTTTGTGACAGCACAACATCATTGTGCCCATTATTTTCTGCGAGAGGGCATGCGTTTTCTTGCTTTTCTCTTCAGGCACTGCTTCCCCACTCCAACCTCCCTCCAATACCTCCTCTGCACACTAATGTGTTAGCTCCTCCCCCGACTCCCTCTTCATCCATTGTTCCCCATCTCCCCATAGCTTTTTTTTAATTAATTTTTTTGCTTTTTATTTTTTTAATGTTTCCTTTGTTGTCTCAAACGCCTGCAAATTAACATTTTTCTAAGCTCAAGGTACCACAGCCGGGTGCACATTTTAGAGGGACACAGTGAAGTGTATGGACCGCTTGATGACTGCACAGCGGTACTTGAATCGTGAGCAGTACCACGAAGGTTGTGGTTATAGTTTTATGGGACTCGGAAAGTGTGTTAAGAAGGCATTTTCTTACATGTTTTCAAAGAAGGCTATTTTGAAAGTTACCTAAAACGCTTCAGACTTGGAATGAAAATGTGTTTTTAACACAGTTTTTAAAAGCTAAATTAGCAGATTCCTTAACAGAGTTCCACAGTGGCAGCCGTCTTTTTCCGTTATAAGAAATGGTAAAGTTCGCCTCTTCCATTTTGAAAAGCAACATTATCAAGGGACTATCCATTTTATTGCTGTTTTTTCCCATTTCCGTTTACATTAGCTAAAATCTTTTTGGGAGACACCTAAATGAACCTTTTTTTTTTTTATAGCACAAATTATTGACCAGGGAGATAATGACTTTCTTCTTTTGCATTGCAGGTAGAGAGACTATTTTCTACAGACCAGCACACCAATCACTATACCCCATTCGAGTATGTGTAAGAAGAATACAGTTTGGGTTTTAAAGAAGTCTTCAATATTCAAGATATAGCAGATAATTAAAGCATGACAACTCAGAGCATTAAAATTACTTTCTTCATACAGTGCTGGTGAAATGTACAATTTCTATATTTTTATTTATGTATTTACCTAAGCTGTCCTGCAGGTTAGGTGCTAACGTGATTCCCATTAGGTAGTGGGACATAATGTACCCTCAACACTATAGATCATAAAATTAAATAAGTGGTAGGACCACGTGTAAGAGTGCCAGGAGAACGTGAAACAGAAAGGATCAGGTGAGCACAGGTGACTAAAACAGCAGCATCGGTTAAAAAGAGGGGTAGGGAGAGAAATTAGGGAAGGTGATTGAAACAACCCTGAATAAAGAAGGTGATTCGAAGAAACAGATGAGGGGAAGAAAGGGACTTGCATGAAGAATTAGGACCAGAAAGAAGGTACCTATCCAGATTTTGTAAAATACTTTTCTAGTTTACATTTGATTCAGGTTTCTTTTGGAAGCCAGCGGAGTTCTACTAAGAAGCTAGGATCAAGTTTTCTTATTTGGATACAAATCTTATGACTGACTTTCGGATTGCTGTGAGTTTTTCCACTGTGCAGGCTGAAACACCACTTTTTTATTTTATTTTATTTTTTACTTTTTATTGATTTTTGGTACATATAGAAAAACAAACATTACAACATGACGGAAAGTCCCCTCAAGTAGAGTAAAGAGATCTGACATTGGCCAATTATAGAGTTTCTTGTAGGCATTATGTCCTTTTGCACTATGTTTCTGGGTCAGCAGACTTGTGATTTGCCATTTTCATATAAATCTTCATTTATATCTATTATACTACAGTAAGGGATAGGCAATTTCCATAAGATGATACAGTGGCCGTCTAGTCACTGTCAATTCATATATCTCCTCCTGAGGGGATCAAACCTCCCTCCTCCCTCCCACCCTTCCCAACTAAAGTTTGAGTGTCTGGTAAGTGCAATGTAGTAGATATTATCTGTAAGAACTTGGTATCGTATGGGTTGGTCTGGAATGTTTCGCTCATGGGTGTGATTGGGGCATTCCTGTATGGGTGCTTTGCTAGAGTATGTGTTTTATGGAGGGCTTCGGGGGTCTGTGCCATTCTGCCGGCGTTCCCTTATGGGTGTCAGGGGTCCTGAGCTTCCTCGACTCGCAGTCCCATTCACCTACCATTGTGCTCCAAGTCCTAGCTCTGTCTGTATAGGCCCCTGGCCTCTCCGTGCCTCTATATGTCTAATCGTCTCTTCGGCTTTAGACCCCCTGAGGACTTCCCTTGTCCACGCTTGTATCCTTGGTCCTGTCGCCGCTTTCCATGTCATTGCTATCTCTTTTGGCCAAGACAAGTGCTAGATCCTGAAATTGGTTAGTGTATTTGTGTTTGGGCTGACGCCGATAACCTCCTAGAAGGCAGTGTCTGGGGTCCTCTGGCACTGCACGCCCAGTAATGTCAGAGAGAAGTTGTTATGTCATGCCAGTAGTCGCGTATTACTGGGCAGGCCCAAAACGTGTAGAAATTCAGCTCCCTCCTCCCGGCATCTGTGGCAACTAGCCCCGAGACCCCAAAGTGTCTTTTAATTCTGCCCGGTGTTAGATATGCTCTACGTAGAACGTATATATTGGTTAATTTAAATCTGGCGTTTCTAGAGGCTCTCGTGATTTGGGATAGTATTTCCTCCCACACCTGGTCTTCTATTGTTGCCCCCAGGTCAGTTTCCCATTTTAGTTTAAGGTCCGACATGGGGTGGGTCATGGTAGTTTGGATTTTTCTGTAGAGGGTGGTTACTGCTTTGTGTCTCTTCTGCACTCACGAGGTGGTGTGCAACCTCCGAGGTGGGGGGCTCTGTACATCCTGCGCGCCAGTGTCTTCTTATCGTGTTTGTGATTGCTCTATGTAGCAGGAAACTCCCCACTGGTAAGCGGTATCTGTCACGAAAGTCTGCGAATGGTAGCAAGGAGTCTGCTTTGTATAATGAGCCCAGTGTAGTGGCTCCCGCACTCTCCCAACCCCTAATCGCGCCCCAGTTCCCTTTATGTGGAAACATTAATAAGCATCTCAGTGGAATTTCAGGAGAGTAGGGTCTGGGGCATTGTGTCTTACGTAGATGTCTCCTCCAGCATCTGTGGATGACCTCTAAAGCCTGAAGACCACTGGCCTTTGGGCCGACCAGGTCCAGAATGACTCCAGTCAATGGACGTAGTTCAGGAGTGAAAGGTAAAATTTCACTTTCGGGTACTGTGCGGGCAGCCATCCACCTGGTCAGCCACTGAAGTTGGCCAGCAAGGTAATAAGCTTCGAAGTCTGGGACAGCCATACTGCCCTCTTCAGTTGTCCTTCGCATTGCAAACGAGAGTCTCCGCCTGCCTGAACCCCATATGAATCCTGTGAGCATAGAGTTCAGGTTAGCAAAGAAACTACCCGGTATCCACACTGGGAGGGCCGTAAAAAAATAGCGTAGCCTAGGGAGGGCTATGCTGAAACACCACTTGGGGTGTATTTCCTATAGTGTATGTGTGAAACAACAATCGCTTCCTCAAATAGGCAAACCATGTTCGGCTGAAGTACAGGTTTGAATGAGCTTTGAGTGGATTTTCCTGATGTTATTGTATTATCTGTTTGTGAGACCTTAGACAGCTAGCTAAGAGTTTATCCAAAAGCTCTAAGTGATTTTAATTTAATTTATAATGGACCGGTTTTGATGAATCAGGAGAGTTTGTCCAATACACTTTTATAATTATTTTGCCTAGTCAAGGAAGATCTGTGATTGGTCTCTGGTTTGGTAAGCCATTTAGGATAAATTTGATTTTTACTGCATTTATCTGATTTGTTCTATTTTTAGATTATGAGGGAAGCGTTCCTTTTATTGGGATACAGTAATGAGTTGGTTATAGGTTTGGAGAGAAGATGTAAATTCTGTGTTATTAAAGTTGCTTGGATGATGCCATCATGATAAAAGGTGGGCTTCTGAAACATTGCTAATCCTGTTAAAATGTTTTCGGGAATTAGCTAAAATGTTCACCTGCAGCTATTAGAGTTGAGGAAGGTGGCCCTCCAGCTGTCAAGTGCCTTTTGTGTTGATTGATTCTCTAATGATCCAAGTGACAACTGGCAGATTGGAGGGAGTGAGAACGGGCTCCATTCTGTATACAGTGCTGACACTTCATGGTTGAATTGTTAAAAACAAAACCGTAATAGAACTGTCACACTGGCTTAACCAGCCAGAATTTGTCTGTGATCAAAAGGCATACTGCCCTGACTAGATTTATTCTTTGGTGAGACATAGGGTGCCCTGCACTCCATAAGTCACATGTTCATAGCCTCATTGGATCAAAATATAAACGATATTTTGAATCCGAATGCACATCAGATAACAAGCATTGGCAAAGCCAATAGGTTTTGCCTTTGGGACCTCTTAGCTTTGCCAGTGGCTTTAGTCCTGCTGCATTGAGGCTGTAAAGTATGAATAATCAACAGGGGGAAAAGCCTACACGGCTGGCTGTACGATTTGGTAGGCGTTCACGTCAAACATGTGAATGCCTACAAAAAAAATGATACAAGCATTTTTTGTTTACTGATCTGTAGGATTGGTGAGTAAACAAAAATGAAAGTGGATGGGGAAAGTGTCACAGAGGGTGGAAAACCAAAAGGGGGCAGGGAGCAACAATGAGGACCAGCAGAAGCAACAAAGGTACATGGGGGAAGCAAAACAGAGGGTAGGGGGAAGGAAGCAAATGGAGACATAACAATGTATGGGGGCTGTAAGTGGGGGTGGGGGGGGACAAAAAAACGTGCAACATGGCATTAAAGTGCAAGGAGGAAGCTGTATAAAAGTGAAAGCACACACGAGTGGCTCGAAAGACTAAATTGGGGAAAATGACATATTTATGTTGTTATGAAACAGAAATATCCTGTAGGAAAAGCTGGAAAACACAGAGAACAGAAGAAACTATGCACACTCATGGAGTCCTTTTATGATGAAGGATGACTCTATATGGTGTGTGATACCACCTAGTCTGTAAGGAGAAAATCCCCTTTGCCCCTTTTTTACAGCTCCCTAACCACAAGCACACAAACAAGCCCCAGAGGCTGGGACACACTGACGGTCCAGGACAATATAACACTATTTTGTCCTTGCGTGATACCCCATACTCTGTGTAGTTTGAAGCACGCTCAGGGAAGGCAGTATGGGGTCTCAAACCTCTCCCCCGTTGCGTTAAGTTGACCTGTGTTTTAATGTTATAACGTTTCTGGCACAGTAAATTATTCATTCCTGTTGGTAGTAGGAGAGATTCTTTGTCTAGTCCTTTGGCTGACTGTATATTCAAGATCACGTTGCCGCCCCAGCACTGGGAAAAATGTCCTATTTAATGACATGACACTAGTGTGAACACGGAATATTACATGATACTTGCAAAGGTGAAAAACGGATTTTGAGTACATAACCCCCTGAAGGGAACACCAGCACATCTTGGCTGCTGCGCTCATGGATGAAATTGCCGTGATGTGGGAAGGTCTTGTATAAAGACAATGAGCCACCTTGCAGCAGAGCGTGCGCACTCTAATTTGAGACCGTCTCTGCAACAGCACTTCTGTTCAGACGAGAGTTCTTCCTCTGACAAGGCAAAAGAACTTTCACAAAAATTAATGGGGTTGGGGCACAATATCATAACCGTTTGTTCGTCCTTTTTTATTTTTTTTTATAAATCACAAACAGACCTTCAAAGCAGGACTATGTTTTTAAGAAGCGAACAAGCAGTGGTCCTGGTGCGCCAGTGTTTTCTCCTTGTGTGCATATGGGTCTTTGTTGATGGTCCTTATCTGGGTCCATACTCTAAATATCCCCGCCCCCTCCTAAAATGTCAGAATCTATGGCGCACTGACATAAAAAAAAGACTTCGACTTTGATGTCAAAGTAAATGTGGATGAAGACAACATTGATAAGAATATTTTTTTTAAAACATTTTAAAAACTAGCGTTTTTTGGACGGCAAAATCAAGTCAGAATAGCGAATGAATAGCTTAAAAATAGATCTGTGTAGGGCACTATGGTTCAATATATTGAGGAAAAAAGGTTAAGAGTTTTGCGAAATCCGAGAATATGTGGAAACCATAATAGACGCCAAGCAATATGGCTAACTAGTTACAACTCAAACGCCCTTTGGAGCATACGCTTCCAGTGACTGCTCATCCGCTTACATTTAAAAGGTGCAGTACAACAACCTAACTGAGACTCAGCATTCTGTAACTCCTATAGATGCCGGGTATGGCTTCATGACTACGCTGCCTTAGTTTTTCATTGCACTTCTCAAGGCCGCAGAATGCAAGAGGGATCTGAAAGAGAAGAGATTGGCTGTAACAGTATTAGTGTGTTCGATGGCATCTGTCGCTGTAGATACGCATGTTCTGCAATAGCTCGCCATCTGGTGTTGGGCCGGAGTGTTACAAGTTGTTTTTCTTCGAAGAAGTCTTTCGAGTCACGGGACCGAGTGACTCCTCCTTTTGTCTCCATTGCGCATGGGCGTCGACTCCATCTTCGATTGTTTTTTTTCCGCCATCGGGTTCGGACGTGTTCCTGTCGCTCCGAGTTTCGGAACGGAAAATTAGCTAATTTCGGAAGATTTTCGTCGGTATTGTTGCGTTCGGGATCGGCGTACTTAGATTCCACACCGCATCGAAGAGCTCCGGTGCCCTTCAGGGTAGTTTTTCGATCCCCCGTCGGGGCCTGGTCGGCCCGACCGCGTGCTGAAGAACGCCGATGGAACGGACCCCGTTCCGTTTCTGCCCCAAATGCCACAATAAATACCCCTACACAGACCAACACTTGGTCTGCAACCTGTGCCTGTCACCTGAGCACAGCGAAGACACCTGCGAGGCCTGTCGTGCGTTCCGGTCCCGAAAAACACTCCGAGACCGTCGAGCCAGAAGACTTCAGATGGCGTCCGCACCGACAGCCCAACAGGAGTTCGAGGAACAGGAAGAGGAAGGTACCTTCTCGATCCAAGACTCAGACTCCGAAGGATTCGACGATACACAAACCGTGAGTAAAACGTCGAAAACCACACAGAGACACATTTACAAGGCCCAGGGGACGCCACTGCCATCCGGCCATGGCTCCACCCATAAATTCGGTGACCGACCGTCGGCACCGAAAAAGGCCCAAACAGTGCCGAGGTCGTCCGACTCCGGTCGAGACACCTGCACGCAGCCTTCTCGGGACCGAGAAAGTGCTGAAGACAAGCCTCGACACCGAGATGCCGGTGTGGACACGGCTCGACGCCGAGACAGCGGCACCGAAGCAGATCGACGCCGAGAGGTTTCGGCCCCGAAAAAGAAAAAAGTCACCTCGGAGCCGAAAAAACACGCAGACAGGGTTTCGATGCCGAAACAAACTGCAAGCGACCCAGCTTCAGGCTCTTATACAGAAGAGCACTCGCTAACCTCCCAAATGCAAAAGCATAGGTTTGAGGAAGAGCTACAAGCAACTGATGTGGACCATACGCAAAAGCGTATCTTCATACAGCAGGGGACAGGAAAGATAAGCACCCTTCCCCCTATTAGGAGAAAGAGAAGGTTGGAGTTCCAGACTGAACAGACACCACAACCAAAAGTGGTGAAAAGAGTTACCCCACCACCCTCTCCTCCGCCCGTGATTCACGTCTCACCAGCACAAACTCCATCACTCTCCCCAGCTCACACCACCATGAGCCAGGGTGACCAAGATCAGGACGCATGGGACCTATACGACGCCCCAGTGTCAGATAATAGTCCGGAGGCATACCCTACGAAGCCATCTCCACCAGAGGACAGCACCGCGTATTCTCAAGTGGTGGCTAGAGCAGCACAATTTCACAACGTAAGCCTCCACTCAGAACAGGTCGAGGATGATTTTTTATTCAACACACTCTCCTCCACCCACAGCTCGTACCAAAGCCTGCCTATGCTCCCTGGTATGCTCCGGCACGCAAAAGACATCTTTAAGGAGCCGGTCAAAAGCAGGTCAATCACACCAAGGGTGGAAAAAAAGTATAAGGCGCCTCCTACAGACCCGGTTTTCATCACTACACAGCTGCCACCAGACTCTGTCGTTGTAGGAGCAGCTAGGAAAAGGGCCAACTCTCACACATCTGGAGATGCACCACCCCCAGATAAAGAAAGCCGCAAGTTCGATGCAGCTGGTAAAAGAGTCGCAGCACAAGCTGCAAACCAGTGGCGCATCGCGAACTCCCAGGCACTACTTGCGCGCTATGACAGAGCCCACTGGGACGAGATGCAACATCTCATTGAACATCTGCCCAAGGACTTACAAAATAGGGCAAAACAAGTGGTTGAGGAGGGACAGGCCATTTCCAACAACCAGATCCGCTCCTCCATGGACGCTGCAGATACAGCTGCACGGACAATTAATACATCTGTAACTATCAGAAGGCATGCATGGCTCCGAACGTCTGGATTTAAACCAGAGATTCAACAAGCAGTTCTCAATATGCCTTTTAATGAAAAAGAACTGTTCGGTCCAGAAGTGGACACAGCGATTGAGAAACTCAAAAAAGATACGGACACTGCCAAAGCCATGGGCGCACTCTACTCCCCGCAGAGCAGAGGGAATTACAGCACATTCCGTAAAACGCCCTTTCGAGGGGGGTTTCGGGGTCAGAGCACACAAGCCAGCACCTCACAAGCAACACCGTCTAGTTACCAGGGACAGTATAGAGGAGGTTTTCGGGGACAATATAGAGGAGGGCAATTCCCTAGAAATAGAGGAAGATTTCAAAGCCCCAAAACCCCTACTACTAAACAGTGACTCACATGTCACTCACCCCCTCCACACAACACCAGTGGGGGGAAGAATAGGTCATTATTACAAAGCATGGGAGGAAATCACTACAGACACTTGGGTTCTAGCAATTATCCAGCATGGTTATTGCATAGAATTTCTACAATTCCCTCCAAACATACCACCAAAAGCACAAAATTTAACAACACACCACTCCAATCTCCTGGAGATAGAAGTGCAGGCACTATTGCAAAAGAATGCAATCGAATTAGTGCCAAACACACAAATAAACACAGGAGTTTACTCACTGTACTTTCTGATACCAAAGAAGGACAAAACGCCGAGACCAATCCTAGACCTCAGAGTAGTGAACACTTTCATCAAATCGGACCACTTCCACATGGTCACACTACAAGAAGTATTGCCATTGCTAAAACTACACGACTACATGGCAACTTTAGACCTCAAGGACGCTTATTTCCATATACCAATACACCCATCGCACAGGAAATACCTAAGGTTTGTATTCAAAGGAATACATTACCAATTCAAAGTACTGCCTTTCGGATTAACAACCGCACCAAGAGTCTTTACCAAATGCCTAGCGGTAGTCGCTGCACACATAAGAAGGCAGCAAATACATGTGTTCCCATATTTGGACGACTGGCTAATCAAGGCCCATTCGTTCATAGAGTGCTCAAATCACACAAATCAGATCATACAAACCCTCTTCAAACTCGGGTTCACCGTCAACTTTACAAAATCCAACATTCTGCCGCGCAAGGTACAACAATACCTAGGAGCCATAATAGACACATCAAAGGGAGTAGCCACTCCAAGTCCACAAAGAATTCTAAATTTCAACACCATCATACAACGCATGTATCCAACTCAAAAGATACAAGCAAAGATGGTATTACAACTCCTAGGCATGATGTCTTCATGCATAGCCATTGTCCCAAACGCAAGACTGCACATGAGGCCCTTACAACAATGCCTAGCATCACAGTGGTCTCAAGCACAGGGTCACCTTCTAGATCTGGTGTTAATAGACCGCCAAACTTACCTCTCGCTTCTGTGGTGGAACAACATAAATTTAAACAAGGGGCGGCCTTTCCAAGACCCAGTGCCACAATACGTAATAACAACAGATGCTTCCATGACAGGGTGGGGAGCACACCTCGATCAACACAGCATACAAGGACAATGGAACGTACATCAAACAAAACTGCATATCAATCACCTAGAACTTCTAGCAGTTTTTCAAGCACTAAAAGCTTTCCAACCAATAATAGTTCACAAATACATTCTCGTCAAAACAGACAACATGACAACAATGTATTATCTAAACAAGCAGGGGGGGACGCACTCCACGCAGTTAAGCCTGCTAGCACAAAAGATTTGGTGTTGGGCAATTCACAACCAAATTCGCCTAATAGCACAATTTATACCAGGGATCCAAAATCAACTCGCAGACAATCTCTCTCGAGATCACCAACAGGTCCACGAATGGGAGATTCACCCCCAAATTCTGAACACTTATTTCAAACTCTGGGGAACACCTCAGATAGACTTGTTTGCGACAAGGGAGAACGCAAAATGCCAAAACTTCGCATCCAGATACCCACACGAACAATCCCAAGGCAATGCCCTATGGATGAACTGGTCAGGGATATTTGCTTACGCTTTTCCTCCTCTCCCTCTCCTTCCTTACCTGGTAAACAAACTCAGTCAAAGCAAACTCAAACTCATATTGATAGCACCAACTTGGGCAAGGCAACCCTGGTACACAACGCTGCTAGACCTATCAGTGGTACCCTGCATCAAATTGCCCAACAGGCCAGATCTGTTGACACAGCACAACCAAAAGATCAGACACCCAGATCCAGCATCGCTGAATCTAGCAATCTGGCTCCTGAAATCCTAGAATTCGGGCACTTACAACTTACCCAAGAGTGTATGGAAGTCATAAAACAAGCTAGAAGGCCATCCACCAGGCACTGCTATGCAAGTAAATGGAAAAGGTTTGTTTGCTACTGCCATATTAATCAAATACAACCATTACACACAACTCCAGAACATGTAGTAGGTTACTTGCTTCACTTACAAAAATCTAACCTGGCTTTCTCTTCCATTAAAATACACCTTGCAGCAATATCTGCATACCTGCAGACTACCTATTCAACTTCCCTATATAAGATACCAGTCATTAAAGCATTCATGGAGGGCCTCAGGAGAATTATACCACCAAGAACACCACCTGTTCCTTCATGGAACCTAAATGTTGTCCTAACTAGACTTATGGGTCCACCTTTTGAACCCATGCACTCCTGCGACATACAGTTCCTAACCTGGAAGGTGGCATTTCTCATCGCCATTACTTCCCTAAGAAGAGTAAGCGAGATTCAGGCGTTTACAATACAGGAACCTTTTATACAACTACACAAAAATAAAGTCGTCCTAAGGACCAATCCTAAATTTTTGCCAAAGGTTATTTCACCGTTCCATCTAAATCAAACAGTGGAACTTCCAGTGTTTTTTCCACAGCCAGATACCGTAGCTGAAAGGGCACTACATACATTAGATGTCAAAAGAGCATTGATGTATTACATTGACAGAACAAAAAACATCAGAAAGACTAAACAACTATTTATTGCATTTCAAAAACCTCATGCAGGAAACCCAATATCAAAACAAGGTATAGCCAGATGGATAGTTAAATGCATCCAAATCTGCTACCTTAAAGCTAAACGACAGCTGCCCATTACACCAAGGGCACACTCAACCAGAAAGAAAGGTGCTACCATGGCCTTTCTAGGAAACATCCCAATGCAAGAAATATGTAAGGCAGCCACATGGTCTACGCCTCACACATTCACCAAGCACTACTGTGTAGACGTGTTATCCGCACAACAAGCCACAGTAGGTCAAGCCGTATTAAGAACATTATTTCACACTACTTCCACTCCTACAGGCTGATCCACCGCTTTTGGGGAAATAACTGCTTACTAGTCTATGCAGAACATGCGTATCTACAGCGACAGATGCCATCGAACTGAAAATGTCACTTACCCAGTGTACATCTGTTCGTGGCATCAGTCGCAGTAGATTCGCATGTGCCCACCCGCCTCCCCGGGAGCCTGTAGCAGTTTGGAAGTTACCTTCAATTATTTATATATGTATCATCTCAACCTTAAATAGGTGCATACTTAGTCACTCCATTGCATGGGCACTATTACTACAATTCAACTCCTACCTCACCCTCTGCGGGGAAAAACAATCGAAGATGGAGTCGACGCCCATGCGCAATGGAGACAAAAGGAGGAGTCACTCGGTCCCGTGACTCGAAAGACTTCTTCGAAGAAAAACAACTTGTAACACTCCGGCCCAACACCAGATGGCGAGCTATTGCAGAACATGCGAATCTACTGCGACTGATGCCACGAACAGATGTACACTGGGTAAGTGACATTTTCATTACACATCAAAGGCCGCCGCCCGCTGCTCCCAGGAGAGAATTGGGCACCCGCACACATTTATTTTTTAATTCGCAAAGTAAGCAATTCTTATAATATGACTGCTTCACAGTCCTTCCTGTAGCCGTGCGCCACTATATACTTCCGCAACTGTCAACGCACCACCAGAAACCACAAATAGTTGCCAGTAGTCTCAACAACTATACGCCGCTATTGCATCACCTTTCAACATCCGCTCGAAAGATAACGCCTAGCACTCCAAACCTACTCTTAGCCTGTGCTCCCCCCTTGTGCTCCCCAGAGCACACGCACTGCACCCCCAGTGCCAATAAATGTCAGGCATGCCCCAACCCCAGCATTATCCACCCCGCGTTACTCACAATTAATACAATTAATTGCAAGCAGTTCGTAGTTTAATGAAATGAACCACCCTCCAACGCAAATGTCTGAGCGCACCGCATTACACACCCTGAATAAAATCGAAACAATTCATTGCACGTAGTTTGCAGTTCCTAAAGGAACCCCCATACACGGTGAATGCATCCCGTTCAGCATTAGGTGGGGGGAGGGGTGCATCCACCGTAAGAGCATCATTCGTGTTCCGATGATAACTAAGTATATGGCCTTGGCGCTGGGTGGGCATGAAAGTGCTACAGGACCATACAAACTGCAGGGAGCATTGAACAAATGGAAATAACATCAATTATGCACCCTAATGAAGCATATTCTCTGGGAGTATTATTTCACTACTTTGTCATTCCCAGCCAAAAGCTATGCTTCTTGAGCACTAGCTTAGTACTCGAAAACAGTAATGATCAATTCAAAGATGAATCAATTAACATTCATTAGTGTGGGGGATGGGGGTTCTGCAAATGAACACCACCAACATATCCCACGTTTAAGTAACTTTTGGTCCTGGAGCTAGAAACTTTTTTTTCTGCTGATATCTGGAAACAAGTCTAACAAAACAAAGTCTTACTGTGGAAAAGACCCCTTGCTGAGTTGTTATCAAAAACCCAGGTAGAGTAGGACATGACTAGCACACCTTGGTGTGAGAGCACCTACTGCCGTCAAAGGCAAAGTTTACCAAATATGGCATTAACAGACAGGAAAGAAATAAAATACATTCCTCCCACAATCCCAGGCATTTTAATTCAGCCTTGCTGTCTTGTTGCACGGTCCTAACTTGGTACATATTCTTATTTTTAATGGGACTAGAAAAGCCAAGAGACACAAAAGCTTTGCCAAACTGAGTGTAGGCCGCTGCTATACAACTACCTGCAAAAGGGGTTTCTATTCAGGTTTGTTGGATCTTGCCTGGAGGCGATCCCTCAGACAGCTGCCAATCTTAAGTGCGATGCCCGAGATTGCTAATGTAGTAAATACAGCCACTGGCTGAGGGTTCTCCTGAAATGAAGACCGCCGAGATATGTTGGGTTAGAGGTTGCCAAGTGAAGGAAGTTTGTAAACATATTAAAGACTGGTGTGTTTTCTTGATAGACATCTGTTTAGAACTAGGATGCGGCAAAATCTCTGTTATGCCAGGGATCCCCAGGAGAAAGAGGGCCCTGTGCCAGGCGCCCGCAGTTAAATATATTCCCTGCCACATTCCTATTGCTAAATTTACAACCGGGCTGGACCCAGTGTCCCATTTCCTAACCAGTAACCTTCCTTGCCTGCCTTATCTCCCTCCCTTATACCTGCCAAGTCCGGGTTCTGCTCCCTGGGGGATGGCCTCCACTAAGGCCCATGGTCCAGTCATATCCCCCCACCGGAAGGGGTGGGGGCCGAACCAAGAGGCATTGCAGCAGCACGTCTGGGGCTACAGGAACTGTTTATGATGCAGCCGTGCGTTAGAAACTTTCATCTGACACTTCACTGCAACCGTTTTAACTTGTGCTTAACTACAAAACATGTCATGTTTTAGCTTACAGGCAGTTTTGCCGCTGTAATCTTGTGAATGCTGAATTCTTTCAGCGCGCAGTATTTCAGAGTTTGTTTGACTTAGAGATTTCACAAGCCTTTGTCAAAATGTTGGTGCAAGAAAGATTTTAAAACAACCATTGTCAAAGCCAATGGGTCTTGCCTTTTGGGCCTATTGATTTTGCTTATGCTGTTTGTTGATACCGTGAGGAATTTTGCAAAATGCTTTTTTTGGCTATGCTGCACACCGTCTGCAAAAGATTTTTTTTAAAAGAAAGAAAACAAAAAGGCGTGATGGTACGGCTGCTTTCTCGTCCTTTGGTAGGCATGTGCATGCTTCACCACAAGTGTGTCCCTGCAGAATGGCGCCAACACCATTTACCTGCTTTTCTGTGTTTTTTTTTTGTTGTTGTCTGATCTCAGATGAACACCACTTAAATCAGCAAATAAAAAACATAAATGTCAAGCGTAGGGAAATGATTTTGAGGTAGCATAACACCCGGCAACAAACCTCAAGTACTTGACAATTCAAAAAACAAACAAAAAAAAGTGAACCATGAAATGTTTCCACCGGTGATGTGGGGGCAACAGGTAGGAAGATAACATCAAAATAAAGCCCAGTGGAGGAATGATTGACAAAGCAGCATACAAGGGAGAGAGCAAGAAAGTGCATGTGGATGGATGGATGGATGGGTGGGTGTTTGAGGGAGAGAAGCAGCACATGAGGGAGAGAGCTAGAACATGTGTCCACTCTGATGGAGTGTTGGGTGTAAAAGAAAACAGCGGTCTCCTAATTGTGAGTAGTAAAATGATAGAAGTCATCCAATGAATATGGTGGTAAAGAGGTTATGCTCCAGGGGAGGGACAACTCAAAAAAGGGCAAATCAAGCCAATGGAGAAAAAAAAAAGAGCAAATTAGAGCGACAATAAAGCCAACCAACGGTATGCAACAGACTGTAATCCCACTGTAAATATTTGTTAAGCCCACAATGGGTCTTTCGCAACCAGGCAGCTGTGTTTGGTAGGTGAGATGTAAAAAGGCAAGTGACAAAATTTCCCCCATGTGATACATTCTTCTATTGAACTTCATTTGACAGAATACGGCCTGCGGCTTGGCAGCCAGATCTATGTTAAAGGAATGTCGAACAGTGGCCTAGCAGCAAAGGATGGCAATTTGCATGATGGTGACCTCATTCTGAAGGTTAGACATTTTACTCTTGTTGTATTTCTTTTGTTTACTTAGGCCTCTTCATGGAGATATTGTTTGTTTGTTATTTTGAATGGGACACTGACACTACATCAGACTTGTAACCTCGCATAGCTGATGTCCTGCCAAACGAATTTACCAAAGTTTTGTAACGAAAAGTGGTAGAAGGTCCGCCTCAGTTCACCACAGTTTCTTAATACCTGGATGATAGGTTTGCTTCGGTAATTGCTGACGCAGTAGTACTTTTGCTAAAGCATCTTCCCCAAAGTCTAGAGACCTCTCCCTAGAAGTATGATTGTGAAGTATGTGTTGTAGAGAGGTCTATAGTTTGCATACACGAGAGCTTGATAACCAGGTGAGGTAGCCATGAGGTGCTGCCAAGCGTGTGGATGCGCCATGTTTGGTGTGTGATTTTGCGTGCAGGCTTTTGATGAGTGGTGTACGTAAACAGGAGTACTTTATTTCTGTATACGTCCTTCCAGATGTTTTTATCAGAACAACTACTTTTTAGGCCCACTCCCCTCCTCCACAGGCCTGTGTAAAGAAGCTTTCAGCTGAGAGACTTCCACAAACTGACAGTGGTCTCTCCGGGAAGAGGGACCATGACCCTCTGGGTACAGTTGACATGTGGCAAGAGACTAATGTGAGGCACAGGCAGAAAGATTCCACAGAAACTATTGGGGCCCATAGCATATCTGCTGCTTGGATCAAGTGCTGAGGATGTATAGGAGCAATTTATAATCTGGATTCATCAGACGTCTGCAAGATAGTAAGTGGGCAATGCATGTCCAGTGACCACGGAGGGACTTTCAACCTAGTGAGTGAGTGAATGTAGTTTCCCAGGCGGGGATTTAGGGACTCTTCGCCCATGTCGTGGAACGCAGTGGTGACTAAATCCTTACCTCGTGTCACTTGATGCCTTTTGGATTCTTGACACCACTAGAGCAAGGTGCCAAGACCCAATCAGAACAGCATGTGAGGGTAGAGGCGCCTCAGACCTGAGGAACGTGATGGAGCATCAGAAGAAGGCCGTGCCGTCCGCCATAGTATATGAGAACCACAGGCTCCACATTTACACCCCAGTGCATGTGAACGTGTCCCAGAATATATGTGACTTGCGGATGACTGTGGCGTCATTGCCTCTGACCTGTTAGCATGAGTTACTTCCCGTAGCCTTTTACAAAGCCCCTGTACAGTAGGGACCGGTTAATGAAGACCCAAATATGGCTCTCAGATGCGTGCTCCACTTTATTTTAGTGCAAATAGAGTCCCTACAGCCGGAAAACCAGGTGGGTATACTGATGAATATAGTTATAAACTGTGATAATAGTTGGTATTTTCCCTTGGGCTACCCACGTGAACATAAGCAGCCTCATCCAAGTTTCGATTTTATTGGGCCCTATGAAAGGCATGCAGTTCTGAGGCGCAGTGAGCACGAGCCCCACATCCGGGCGTACCCATCGCACTTCGAGCACCTCACCTAGGAGAACAAAAAGATGTTCTGTGGAATACCTGAATTAATCACGGCCACTGTTGATGCTCTGTGTTCTTGTCTGGAGAGTACTTGACAAAGCAGTAAGGGCTGGCCTTCCCTTTTGGAGCAGGACCACGTCTGGTATGATTGCTGCTGGCCCCTGGCTAGAGCTGCACATTGGGCAAAAAATCTGTTAAGTGTTACGTGCCATTGGCGAAAATTAATTCAAGTTTTTTTTGTTTTTCTACATTTCTGTAACCTTTAGTGCTTGGGACACTGTCAGGTAGGCGCTATGTGATCATGATCATCTCTTGCACCTCTGCACACATAGGACTGACATGATGTAATGGGACCCCCTTCCCCTTCCTGGACCTCGGGCCAAGAGGGGGAGCCGGAAGGGCAGCCGGTGCCCGGCGAGAGGCAGCACGCCACCTCCTAGGCACGAAGGAGGCGCATTCATGAACACTGCAGAAAACCCAAGCCCTGGCGCCTCCCTGCAGCAGGGAGTGTGCGGAGTGTTACAGCTCAGAGCTCATTACTGAGGAATTCAGAGCATGTGGAGGAGGGAATCCGGGCGGATTACTTCCAACAACCCTGCACTTGGGAAGTCAGCAGGACTGGGCTCTGAGGAATGAGTTCTGTCATGAACTGCAATTAATCTGAGCTGCAGAGCGCACAAAAAGCGTCTCTTTTCTCGTAATGCACCCGCAGCTCACCTCAAGGTAAATCGGTTCTAAGGCCTCAGCAAGCGGTGTATATGGTCCTTGACAGGTAGATATCAGCAGGCCACCTGCTCTGCTATATGTAAAGAAAACCCTAAGTATACATTGAACCATGTGGGACTGAAAATCAAGCAAGGAGGCTGGTTAGCACACGCCGTGACGCACTATCGGCAGTACCAAATTAAAGACACCGTGACGTGTTCCCGCGCAAGACCACGTGCAGGTATTAATTAACCAAGCGCCTGCCCCTCCCCTTAATCGACAACATTGGCTAATACCAACCAAGCCGGCTATCCTTGCTCTGTATGAAAGAGAGACAGACCCAGGGTGAATGTTTTCATGAATGAGATGGCAGTGTCACTCTTTATATTTCAACCATCTTTGGCACATAGCTTTTACTCTGCCATTACTTCTCTTTCTGGTGCCCCGTGCTTATCTGCATCTTTAGTGGTAAATAACAGGCAGAGGGATATATTTTAGTGCAGATTGAAAGAAGTTAATCGAAGGGAACCTGGAATGAGCTCTAGAATTGTGAAGGCATCCAGTGGTGGTGCACCTAGAGCAGATGAATGAGTTCACTTCTGAACCATTGATTAGGATGTTGTATGTGCTGTGGTTGGGTGTCAGCAGCATTGCCCACCCATAAGAGACACTGCCCATCGCCACTCTGCAACACACATTAACACAGAATTATGAAAGCAAACCCATGACAGCCGGAATTTACAATAAACGGTCTATTAAGGCACGCAGAAGCACTTTCTGCTACATTTACAGGTGCTTAGCACTGATGATCCTTGAAGTTGAGTCTTCCAGGCACACACCAGGAGATCCATCACATTCAGGACATCCAACTCCTGCAGCGGATGCAAGTCCGTTTTCTGTTTTTGAAGAGTAGTTTCGTGGTGTCTTCTAACATGGTCTTGTGTAAAAGGATGCTTAGAGGGCTTTACTAGAGAGACGTTTCCAGATAAGAAGACCGCTCTTTCCTGAATATCGAAAGTGTCAAGCTTTCATTTTTACAAATCAGTGACGTTTTCTTTGATGTGTGTGATTAATATTTTCAGATCAATGGAACATCAACCGAGAACATGTCTTTATCTGAAGCTCAGAAGCTCATTGAGAAATCTCGGGGGAAACTTCAGCTGGTCGTCCTGAGGGATAGCAAGCAAACCCTGATTAACATTCCCTCATTAGAAGACAGCGACTCCGACATGGAAGGTGAGCTCTCATTCACACCACAGCCTTTAAAGTTAAAACCCTATATATTGTTGATGTTTTTAAGGAAGCATTTCTAAAGGAAATGAGGTACGTAAAACATGATGGTGCATTAGATCAAAACTGGGGAAGTGGTTACGAAGTCCATGTTGGCGGTGATGACTTTGCCACCCCAACACAAAGGCAGCACATTATAGTTTAAATTATACATATTTATGTTCTCAGGCAGAGTGACATTAGCCCAGCATCGTCGGGTGCGAAAAATGTGTTTAGATTTTAAGTCTCCAGGTTCCAAATTTGGCAAGTTAGCCACTAGATCACATTTCCTCCCTACACCTTTGTTACAGTAATTGCTTTTTAAAATATCATTTGGTCAGGTGCTCATTTACAGAAGGCTATTTCTTAATGGCTGGACTCTCTCTCTGTGGAGACCTTTACCCATTCTCCCCTTGGGAGGCTCCTAGTTGGACCCATTTATTCTCTTTACTGTTTGGTAGCAGTATCTCTTTGGTAGGTACCAAGGTGTTTAGCTACCTTCTTCATTCATTTCATCCAGGACCTTATAGTTACCCTACTCCAGGTATGCTGACCTGGAACTCACTGATTGAAAAAGATCTCAGTGGTGCAGTACTGATTTCTAGGATTACTGTTGGGCTCTACCCTACTACACATTAGTCGTGCACTCTAGTTCTGAGTAAGGACTTTTCTTGGTGCCATGGGTGATGCATGAAAGTGGCCAGTTGCTAGAATAATTCTCCCTTGACCACACGTGGTTGGAAATTCTCTTCAGAGCATTGTGACCGCTCTTAATGGCTTACCATTGACCAACCCTGTCAACTCAATTGAGTTATTTCCAAAGGAGATTTTTAAACTTTGCTAAAGTCGGGAAATGAGCCACTTTTGCATCTAATTTTCCATCAGCACCGAAGAAGAGCTTCATTTTGTGGACTGTGCTGAAAATATACTAAAACTCTATCCAGTGAGTACAGAGCATATACTAGATGCCTCTGCCCTTCCTTTGCATGCATTCTATTGCAAGCCTCCCACATCGGACCTGAATTTGTTTGTTACGAAGATGGAAAATGAGCATATCTGGGACAGGTTGTAAAACGTTTTTGATTTAAGTACATACACACAGTGCATTTGTTGTGGCTGTGAAACAATAGCAATTGGGCATCAGCACTTGAAACAATATAGGTCCTGCTTCACGGTTTGGCCTTGGAACATGAACTTTCTTAAAATCCTGACTATTTCATGTTTCTGTAATTGTGATGAGGCCATCAAGGTTCGTTTCCAGGTCAGCTAGAATTCTCAGCAAATGCTAATAGTACTGGCTTCAATAAACATCTAACACTCTCACGGTGTTACTCAAAGGCTGCGTGGCTAAATCCTTTCCTGAGGGTGGCAGAGCACATTCCTTTAAGTCACAGATATCCTTTGTAGCTTCCTGAAGTTTTTAGACCCACAAACGCACAGATCACCTACACAAGGATGTATCCCTTCTTCTTTCTTCCATCTGTTCCCCCAAGTTCATGCCTCAACTCAAGTAGTGAGAATCGGGAACATTTGACTTAGGTTTGGTACTTGTCTAGTTCCATCACCCACCACCCTGTCACTCACTAAGCAAGTACTAAGCAAGTTTATCCACTTCCATCATGGCTGCTAAACATTCGCCCTAGAGTGATGAATTCATCTTGGTCAAGTGTTTCGCTAACTTCCTTTCTTACAACTAGTGCATTAAATGTTCTTGTGAGTGTGTCTTTTTTGATAGGTGTGTTCAGCTGGAGTACACATTCTTTTGGTGTGTTTAGGACATGCCTCTCGGTGTGAATCACACAGTAATTAATCTGTAAAAGAGTAAGTGTTGGGCCCATAGTGTTTCTCAGAAGCCTGTCTGCGCTGTTGCCCAGCGTCTAGGCTGGTGATTATTAATGCTGTCTAGTTTTGAATCCACATCATGCTTCTTTCATCCACCACTAAGCTTTCCCTTCCTCTTTATCTCTCTTTGGTGTGTTTTTTCATCCCAGCTTTCTCCCTTGGTCACTTGTTTACATCTTTCTCCTTCTTTCTTTCTTTTTCTCTCTCTCTAGTACTGGGTCAAAGTCTGATGATTAAAAATAAGACGTGGTCCCCACATGCAGCTACAAACTCAATGTATACACTTGGACTCAAAGAAAATAAAGTGATTGCTTTCCTATCCTCTTGTAAATTATAACACTCCTATGTCCTATTAAGTTAATCCACTGCATCTGTATTGCAGCATCGATAAGAGTATGGTGGGTTCACCGAAATGTTAGCCCTAATCTGACTCAGTGACACAAACCTGGATTGATTCAAGCCCCAACTTTCACTCCATGCCAAGACACTGATGAACCCTGGCACCCATCTCACCCTCAAGGAGCACATTGCCAAGAGAAAAAATGCTGCATAGTACCATTTCTCTCTACTAAAAAAACAGAAACCATTCATCCAAGAAAGCAACTTAATATCTACTGTTGAAGCCCTTGTTCTCGTGCGCCCAGATGTTGTCTGTTCCATGGCCTCCCAAGCCCCTTAAAGTGCGTCCTACATGTAGAAGTACACCTCATAAAGTGCCTGAACTCATCTGGACACCTCATCCCACCCAGCTGGATTTCCACTGTCTCCCCTTGCTGGCCCACACCATCTTCAAAATGGCCTATCAAGCCATCACTTTTGGTACCATGTGCATCAGGCTGACAAACTTGCCACCTCTGGTGACTTTCTGCACAGCAGTAGCCAGGACACCATCAGCTAGGTTGCAGGCCTTCTCCATATATGCATGCAAGATATGGAACGACATCCGTATATCCATCAGCACCGTTGCAACTCTGCCTAATTGTAGGAAGGAGCTTGAAATACACCTTTAAAGAATACTATGTTATGATGTAGTAACAATTCACTTTCACTCTTACAAACCAGATACTTCGTCTTATAGTGACTGTGTCTTTGCCTTGAACCCTGTTAAGCACTCAGCTGCCGGTCGGCTTGATCTGTGCTATTTAAATACTACATACAGACATACAAACAGAAAGTCCAGCAGATCATTGGATGTGGAGAGCTGACCCAAAGTCATGCTGTGTTTGTGTATGCATGTATTTGTACCTACTACAGAAGGCTGGTAAGACACATACATCACAAATCTGTCTGCGTGGACATCCATTCATTGTAATATGAGGTGTAACGTAAGTGGCATCAAGCACTCGTTGACCGTCTACAACATCACAGGGTTGATCATTCTCCTTCCTTTTAAAATACTCCTGTTTACTGCCAATTGTCTTGAGAGAGTGAGGAATTGAACCATCAAAAAGTAAACGTGGAGAAAAACATAAGAAAGTGATGGATGGAATGCTTGAAATGTTCTCAGTTAGTGGTGATTACCATGGGCCAACTTTCAGTCTGTTTTGTTTGCTGTGCCACTGCAGACTGGAACCAGCTGTATAACAAGCATTGGTAAAGCTAATAGGTCTCGCCTATGCAAGAGCTACTGGCTTTGCCAATATGTGATAGCCATGTTGTACACCTGCGTGGCTGTTGCTCAGCATGGCTAAAGGTTAGTGGGGTAAAGGAGAGTGGCATGGGGTGCCGTAGAGGGAATAGTGTCAGACTGGAAGGGCGCAGAGTTGAGTGGAGTGGCATAGTGTTGAGTAGTGGTGCAGAGTGGAGTGGCGTAGAGGCTGTTTTGTAGAGTGGAGTAGATTGTTGTGAAGTGGCATAGAGTGTGTAAAGTAGCGTCAAGTGTAATAGTGTCATAGAATAGAATGAGGTAAAGAGGCATAGAGGGACATGCGTAGAGTGTTATAGAGGATAGTGTCCTACAGTGAAGTGGCATTAAGTACAGTAGTGTAAAGTAGTTTGGTGTACAGTACTGTGGCATGGAGTGAATTGGTTTTGAATAAAGTGGTGTAGAGTAGCATAGAGTAAAGTAGTGCAGAGTAGGTTACAGTGGCTTAAAGTAGATTGTTTCAGAGTGGAGTGAAGTGGCATAGAGTGGAATGGCACAGGGTAGAGTGCAGAGGTGTAGGGGAGCGCAGAGTGCAGTGCAGTGGAGTAGAGTGGTGTAGATGCAGTGACATGTAGTGCTCAGTTGCGGCTCGCGGGAGGGAAAAGGAACGGTGCGGCACCGGGGGTGAGGGGACAAAAAAAATTATAAAAAAGAAACGTACCTTTTTTGCCACTCCGCTCCGCTCTGGTCCTCCGTCGCAGGCTGCAGGCAGGCACAGGCTCCCAGCCTACCCTGCAGCCAATCCTGACGCTGCTAAAAGCAGCGTCAGGATTGGCTGGGAGCTCCCAGCCAGGGCGCTCCCAGGCAGACTGATAGCCTGTGTAGGCTCTATCCAGCCCAGCAACCACAGTGCAGAGTAGAGTGGCATAGAGTGCAGTGGTGTAGAGAACATTGTTTTAGAGTAGAGTGAAATGGCGTGGGGTGATATAGAGTGCAGTGGCAAAGAGTTCAGTAATGCATAGTAGAGTGCACTGGCATAGAGTTGAGTGGTGCAGGTTAGAGTAGAGGGGTGTAGAGTGAATTGATATAGTGTAGTTCTGCACAGTAGATTAGAGTAGCATGGAGTGCATTGGTGCAGAGTGGCATAGAGTAGACTGTTACAGAGTAGAGTGGTGAAGAGTGCAGTGTTGCAGAGTAGATTGTGTCTTTGGAGTGGATTGGCGTCATGTGGAGTGATGTGGTGTAGAGTGCAGAAGAGTAGAATGCAGTGGTGCATTGAAGAGTGGCGTAGAATGCAGTGTTGCACAGTATAGTGGAGTGGTGCAAAATTGTGTAGTGGTATAGAGTGCAGTGTAGACTATCGTAGAGTGCAGTGGTGTATAATAGAGTACATTGATTTTTAGTAAAATGTAGAGTGCATTTTCAGAGTGCAGTGGTACAGAGTAGAGTGCAGTGGTGTGGAGTGGCACTGAGTGCAGTGGTGTAGAGTAGATTGAAGTGGTGCATGGTGGAGCACAAAGTAGATTTAGAGTGGATTGGCACAGAGTGCACTGACAGTGGTCCAGTGTAGAGTGGAGTGCTGTGGAGTAGAGCGCAGTGACGGTGTGGAATGGCATAGTGTGGCGTGGTGCAGAGTAGTCAGCAGTGATGTGGAGTGGTGCAGAGTAGAGTTGAGTGTGGGGTAAAGTGACGTATGCATGAAGTGGTAGCATACTGCCATTACAGACAAGACATCTTCAATTTAAATGACCGTTACATGTGCACAGACATACAGTTTTACTGATAAAAGTATGCAGAGCACAGGCGATTGTGTGGAAAATCTCGTCATCTAGTGTATTGATTTGATATTTTTATTTTTTATTTTACGTCAATATATAAAGCAGACAAATCACACAATAAAACACATGCATGAAACATCGTGATATTACTAGCAATATGAAGATGTTTTCTAAAACTATAACAATAACCTCCTTATCGAAGGCCCTACTAACCCCGTATTAGTTCATAACAGAAGATAGACAAGAAATGAAGAAACAGGTGCAATACCGTAAAGTATAGTATAAACCGGGACAAGGGAATATCTGATCACCCACTCTGATTGGTGGCGGCTTCCTTCTGTCTCTCTCTTCACTTTTTTCCATTCTGCTCTTCATAATTGGGTTTCTTTTCTATCTCTGTTCATCTGTTTCTCTTTTTTTTCTCTTCCCCCAGTTTTCATCAGTTCTTTTTTATTATTAGTCCATCACTATTGCTCCATTGCCAGCCTACTGCCCCACCTCTTCCCTCTGGCATGGCAGTCTGCTGAAATGTCAGTGCCCCACAAAGCAATGTTGTATTTCTGTCAAAGGGAGGAGGAGGAAGTGTCTTTCCAGAGAGAAAAATGTTTAAATTACACGTGAAAGCGCGTAGCTCCACGTGCAGATGTTTCGCAGTAATAAGGTTAGCGACGTTGGCGTTTCTAATTGTACGTTTTCCGCAGCACACCTGCCTGTGTTACTGTGAATCCCCCTGAACTTTGGGAATGTGCTCCAGGTGTAGGTGAAACGCACCAGAATCTACTCCAAATGTACCGACGTAGATTTCCATTTTCTGAAAGCTCAACGGCCCACCATTCCGTACTTAAAAGTATCTAATGCCATTAACGCAAAGCTCTTGCAAGTGGAAGATGATGTGATCGTACCTTTTTGGCACCACAAAGACGAACTAAAATATGCTGCTATGTACTTGACATAATAGTGGCACAGTGTAGTGTAGTCTTGCTTTAGTGTTGAATTAATTTTATTTTCAGCTTGTTTTTGGGAACTGGGAGCGCATATCAAACACAGTATGTGTTTTATACGTCAGGTGCCTTATCTTGAGGGTCCGACCTCCCGTTTTCGCGTTTGAGGTGCATAAAGTTCAGATATAAACTCGGAATTCCTCCGAGTTAATGGATGTACTTTAGACAGAACAATTCGGAAACGGAAAGATGCAATCTCTGTTCACTGTTGGAGACTTGTTCTATTTAAAGTTCATGCATTATCTCGGGGAAACTGTGAGTTATTTATTTGATGTTTTGACACCTCGAGCGCAAAAACAAAAACAAAACTGGCGCTCTCCCATCTCCAGCCGCCCCCCGGAACTTAAAAGTGATTGCCGGCGGCCTGTGCTGCCACCTTGTGGCACCTGTAAGGTACTAAAGGTTTCTCCTTGTGGTTAAACGGAGAGCATTTTTGTTTTTTATTTTTCAACGACTTGTAAAATTCTGTATTTTTTTCTTAATTCATAGATTACCCTCAGCGAGTACCAAAGAAGAAAAATCCAAGGTCTAAGGAACAGTAAAATGGGAAGGTGCGTATTGTTTTACTATGGATTACAACCAAGCCCCACTCAGCTCAGCCATTCTGCGCCACATCCTTTCTTAAGCTCGTTCCAACTCTTAGCGCCTTAAGTATTTAAACGAAAGCCTCTCTGGGGTGCATATTAACAGTGTGCCGCACATTATGTCGATAACTTTCATTTTCAGATATGTCGCATTATTACTGCTTTCCTAAAGGGGCGCAGTTGAACCTTTGACTGTATATGTAACCCCAAAGATGGGTATTGGTAACTAGCCTTTGATCTCATTCAATAAATATGCTAACAGCAATTCGTCTGCAGCACCCGACCATTTGGTTAAGAGATAAACCACTACTTTCTTTTCAAATGTGGTCTTTCTTTTACAGGCCAAAATCCAGAACAAGGAAAATGCCCCTGGACCAACGTTAATGTTGTTTCTTTTAAATGGAAAATATTGTAAATGTTTTCTTTTTTTTTTCTACTGCACGTTTCGCTTTAACTCTGCCATGTACAACACCGTGTAATGTTACACAATCTAGATTTCCAGTCCTGAATTGAAATGTATGTGATCCTATGCAATATTTCAGGTTTTTATCCAGGTGAACTGGTTTCCTCCCGTGTGATGAACTGCCACTGGAGACCAAGAGCGTCCGATCTAAATGTTGAAAATCCAACTTGCGTTGCCCGTTCAGCAGTTCCAAGCTGTCACCAAACTGGAGTCCAAAGTGTCACACCAAGGACCCGCGCTTGCAGCACCGGACTTTTTATGCTCCAGCTTTTCAGATCTAATTTACACGCGATTTATATTTTCTATTTAAAATTACTCTAATTAAATGCAGCATTCTTTGATCATGTATAATATGTTTCCGTTTTAGGGGCATCGAATAGTCTGGTTACTTACTGGTATTTTTGTTATCTAGATTCTGCCTTCCTGATCCCAGCAATACATTTTTCATGAGTGTCCACCTCTCCAGACAGGTACTATATGCTGATAAGAGTTAAACACACGGTAGGATCCATGGAGGGAGGAACCTACACTTTGCTCGTCATGAATTATTACCATGTCTCCTTATGGATCGACTGTGGCCCGAAGTAATGGAGATTTATTTCTTTGAACTCTTAAAACTGCTTCATCTCCTTCCTAATTCCACTCCTTACTCTTAGAGGATATGCTTTAACAAAATATTCTGACCTGGTCTTTCAAACGGTACAAAAGCGCGCCACTATTCCAGTGGAATGCTAACATGTCTAATTTTGTTGCACGCGAGACTGAATTAAATTATAAAAAAATAAAATAAAAAAAAAGTGAGACATTTCAAGGTGCAAGGCTAGAACACTAGTCCCAAATATCAAGGCATTCTCCCTTCGCCCCATTGGGCAATAGGAGATGACCATTGAGGTCGATACCCATGTAGTGGCCAAGAACATGTCTATTAGGGAGACCCATTAGCTGAAGCTAGAAAAGTGGACACACCTGTTGAAACCACCTCTGCATATATGAGTGAAATCCACTGTCATGGGCCATAGAGATCTTTGTTATGCCCTTTTCTGAGTGTACTTCAGTAGAACACTGCAGCAGTGCGTCCTTAGTTCGGATGTTATGAGTGAATTACAAGTCCCGTGCTGGCCTGCCTGTAGCTAATATTTGTTCAAATTCAGGAGGAAGAGATTGGCTGACAGCATCTGAAACACTATTTCCATGTCTGCCAAAAGATGATTTCTGCAGGCCAATCATTCCTGTTGAGTATCACACTCACTCGAGTGGTGAAGACGGAGGTGAACACTTAAGATCAAATGGCACCGCCCTGACCTCCCAGTGGACACTAATACATAGAATCTCAGGAAACATTAGTATGCCAGTCTCACTGGATCATGTAAATATTCAGACTGGAGGTCAATTTAAGTTAACTGTAACTAGCTGATCCTGGGCCCGATGTTCTGAAGGGTCTATTTTGAAGTGCTTGCTGAGGAGATTTTTTTTTTTTTTATAAACTATGAACCAGTGGCCTTCCATTGACTTCTTTTGTGACCTTTTTTCTCAGAAGCACTATCTCTTCCATTGGGGGAGTGTTGGGGGGGGGGGGGTTGCGGCGGCAATGTTTTGTTCTGAATTCACTGCCATTGCTTCCTGATGAGACCCGACTTGATTATTTGCTGGGCCCATGCATCTTGGGTCAAGGCCTCCGAGGTAGAACAGTCATCCTTATCGTCACACAGCCAGTGCTGCTAGGACTGCCAACTGTCCCACCTCTTTAAGCAGGGATGGGAGGCCTTGACTCCAGATGCCTGGTTCCAGCAAATCGTCAAGTTAGGCATCTTCAGGAACCAATGGCCATGCATTCAGAACAAAAGATTGGCCCCAATGGAACAGAAAAAGAGGTAGGACAGTTGACAGTCCTCCTTCTCCTGTTCCGGCTGGTGCTGCTAGGCACACTTGTGTGCCAGGCAGTGCACCACTGCCTCCCATGGGGACCATGATGGTCCTGCTGCTCATTGTTGAAATTTACGCAGGTCTTTCTGCCAAACATTTTGCCGACTGTCACATCCAGTGAGTGCAGCAGCAACTCCTCAATGGTTCGGGTGAATGCCAAAACCCTGAGCCAGTCCACTAACTTGTGCTGCCAAGTTAGCAGTACTTAGCTGGTGCCAGAATCTAAATGTAAATACAACATGGCCCGGATATGGCGTGATTCTAAAGCAGACAAAAAAATGAGATGCGAAAAGGGGGTGCTCTTTTATGCGCACAGAAAAGGACATGGGTATTGTTTTTAATTTAATGTTGGATGTATTCTTAATGGTTGAGGAGGTGATGCCTACCGGGGTTACATGCATTTCCAGCTCTGAGCAGCTGTAATGTAACGGGTTGGGCACATTAAGGAGAATTGCGTTGTATTGTGGATTAAAATCAACATAAAGTGAAAGCCATTGAACTCGCAATCTTTCAGCATTGCCAGGTTAGATGTTGCCTCCAGACACAAATATTTACATTGTTAGTTTCCACGGTTTTATTTGCATGTCTGTTTTTATTGGTGGATTGTCTTGTTATTGTTTTACGCTTAGTGTTTATCCTGCGTTTCTTTTAAACTTGGGTCTTTTGCATAATTTGATTTTTCTCTTGTCCATGACGCAGTCAGCACAGGATCAATAGCCGCTTCTGCGCTACGCTCCGAAGCGAAGGACCTCGGTTGTGCCATATTTCAGGACCTTGAAGCTTCCAGCAGCAAGAGGCCCAGCTTCACGTGCTGCATCTTTAATTAACCCTTTCTTCCTGTCAACCGCCGAGAGGCTGTTTCTTATTGGCAACTGGACAACCAATGACCATGCTCATTTTTGTAACAAATGATTTTTTTTCTGTGCTTGGTTTCTCGGTTTACTGTATTATTTCTGCTCGCAGTATTTTGTAAGAAAATAAATGAATTGCCTTTTTGTTGTTTCGTTCATGGATTTGTTTGTTTTCAATACATTCGTACGTTGGTCAACTGAGCGATTTAAGTGGTGTTCTTGCCTTCACACGTACTACCACAAGTGTTGCATCATTCTGTACTGTAAACAGGAGCACAACTGGATTCATAGTTCGGGGGGTGGGGAAAGAGGGAGCGGGCGGCTACCATTTTCATCAGTGGCAGCATTGCCAATTTCACTAACCTGGGCCACAGTGGCTAGTTGAGGCTCCCTTTACTGCCGTGGTATAGTACATAATCAGGACGGCACTATAACCCACAGAACATTGAAGCTGTATTCAGTGGTACCATATGGTAACGCTGAATTCCAGCTTCCATTGCATATTCATGCTTTTGATATGCTTTGCAAGTACCAAAGCCTGGGAGCAACTCATATTTGTAAAGATGTTTGTGCTAACAGCACCTGATGAAGCACAAACTGAACATCAACTATGATTATCCACGGTGCATCTGCTGCACAATTTGAGTTATCCAGCGGTATCAGCTGCTACAGCCGACAGGACATTTGGAAAGCCCGGCAGTGTTTTTGGTATTGTTACCTTTGAGGTTCATCAAGACAGTTGCTGGATCGGAAACTAAACATAGCTCTAAAAGTCCTGTCACTGGGCAGTCAAAAGGAGGGTTGAGAGGCTCACGGAGGGTCAAAGGATCAACCATGTATTGCCATCCTGATTCAAAGGGTATGTAATGTCATGACCATGACTGCATAAAACCAACACCCAAGCAAGCATCACATATTTGAACATTAGTACCAGAAGAGTAATAAATATTATTGATTTCTGAAAATAGTAACAGTGCAAGAAGAGGAAATGCTACAGCCTTAAGACTGTAGCATTTCTACACAAGGGTTTTACACATGGCGTGGTGTATATAGTTAACTGAAATCCTTGAGCAGGAGCAAAAGGATCATGAAATAGGACTTCTTGCAGTAATGCTCAGCGAAAGCATAACAGTGTACTTCCAGAAACAAGGGTAGTCTGGCTTCTTACAGCAGTGATGCGGTTAAATAAGAGTAATTGAGAAAAAGGTTTTGGATAAACAGGAGTAATTTGCACGAACCTTTTGTGAACCTAAATTGCTTCCTTCTACCTCTTGAAAGACTATTAAATACCTAAAATCTCCAAAACGAATGTTCTCTGCCCTCACAGGTCAGATCTTCCTCCAACACTTTTTCAGCAGTGGGCACACAGTGAAATGTAACTATTAGTAGTAGACTCATGAGAGGGCAGACTTTAGATATTGTGGAGCAGGTGGACACTTCTTCTGCCTCAGTGGGACTCTATCTGACCTACCTTAGCATCTCTGTAAGTTTTACAAATCTCTGTTGGCATCTAATTCTTGTTAGTGTCAACCCCAACTCAACAGAATCCTTCACTGATCTCTCATGCAACTGATTGTTCCTAGTTTTCTGTACTGCATAGCTGTGGTCAGATGCCTAAAGCTGGTTATCCAAAAAAGCACTGCTGCCTCTCTGTTGAGACCAATGTCTTAGAGCGATGTTACTCAAAGTACGGCCCGCGGGCCGCCAGCGGCCCCACGGACCTATCTTGGCGGCCCGCGGACATGTCCGAGAAACGCCATATAATAATGGCCACAGTACATAAACATAGAAGAGGGCCGCGGGAGCATGCGCAATAGTGGCTACTTCGCGCATGCTCCCGCGGCCCTCCACTATGTTTACGTACGGCGGCCATTAGTTATGGCCTTTCCATGACGATCCTGGCTTGTGGTGGGAAGCCAAAGCCCCTTAAAAGTTAGCGCTTGCAGCTAACTTTTACGGGGCTTTTTTGTCTGCTTCCTGTCACCGTCTGCCGCCTGCCTGCCGTTGTACATTTGTGGCATCTTTACAGTGCTTTATTGAGGCCGGTAAGGCTCTTTGGTTATTTATTTATTTGTTTTTAATGTAGTCTGTGTGTTACTGGGGTAGGGGTGAGAGCAGATTGCGCTGTGTGTGTGTGTTTTACTGGGGTAGGGGTGAGAGCAGATGGCACTGTGTGTGATACTGGGGTAGGGGTGAGAGCAGATGGAGCAGTGTGTGTGCGCTGTGTGTGTTACTGGGGTAGGCGTGGGAGCAGATGGCGCAGTGTGTGTGCGCTGTGTGTGTGTTACTGGGGTACGGGTGAGAGCAGATGGCGCTGTGTGTGTTACTGGGGTAGGGGTGAGAGCAGATGGCGCTGTGTGCAGACGGCGCTGTGTGTGTTACTGGGTGAGAGCAGATGGCGCTGTGTGCAGATGGCGCTGTGTGTGATATTGGGGTAGGGGTGAGAGCAGATGGCGCTGTGTGTGTTACTGGGGTAGGGGTGAGAGCAGATGGCGCTGTGTGCAGACGGCGCTGTGTGTGTTACTGGGTGAGAGCAGATGGCGCTGTGTGCAGATGGCGCTGTGTGTGATATTGGGGTAGGGGTGAGAGCAGATGGCGCTGTGTGTGTTACTGGGGTAGGGGTGAGAGCAGATGGCGCTGTGTGTGTTACTGGGGTAGGGGTGAGAGCAGATGGTGCTGTGTGTGATACTGGGGTAGGGGTGAGAGCAGATGGAGCTGTGTGCAGATGGCGCTTTGTGTGTGTGTTACTGGGGTAGGGGTGAGAGCAGATGGCGCTGTGTGTGGATTCAAAATGCAGCATTGTTTAGCAATGTTTTAAAAAAGGGGGCGGGGTGGTTGTGCCCCCTATAAGCCCCGCCCCCCCCGCTGTCACTTCAGTGCGGCCCTTGGCCGCAAACCATACTGCAATTTTGGCCCGAGAAAAAGTTTGTGAGTACCCATGTCTTAGAGAATACTGTCTTCTTATACATGGTTCATTCTCTTTGCCTTGTGTTCTTCCTTTCTCTCCCGTTATTTTCTCTCGATCACCCCTTCTGTGCTTTGAGGTGATTAAATGTTGGCTTAAAAACTATACAGAAAAACAAAATATCCTCTTAAGACAATCCGAGACAAATATACAAAATAACATTTTCTTTTTGACTTTTGAAGCACCTTTGTTCTCTCTCTCTCTCTCTCTCTCTCAATCCCTGGGTAACTTTCTCGTGGTCTTACACTTTCTCTAGGTGTTTGCCACTCTTTGGATCTCTCTTTGTAGGATTTTTTTCAGTCTCTCACTCTCTCCCCCTCATCTTTCTCTGAGTTCATCCCGTGCTTGTCATTCTGCAACATCTTAGCACTTCCTCTCTCCCACTTTTCAAACTCCCCTTCTCCATTGGCCTACTCGGTCTTCCTTTTTTAAATGCATCAAAGAATCTTTCCTCCTCCACATTTTCCTAGCCATTCTCATTCCATCACTAGCTGCATCCTTACCAACTTGATCACTATTCCTTGCTCCACCACAGTCACTTGGTCATCTCCCCTCCTAATTTTCTCCACCCTTCTTCTTCACCCCCAAATAATTCTGCTCTCTTAATCAATTTCTCCCTCAGACCTCCACCACCTTGGCCTACTATGCCTGCTACAAAACAGGCTGGGAGAAGGTTTCTCTCAGGTGAGCAGTAAGTGCTATTTGCATCAAACATACATCCCACAGAAAAATAATTTGGGATAACCCAGCTGGCGTGGATTCATATTGCCATGTGGTCGCCATGATCCCTACCAGCAACTTAGTCTAAAATAAAAGGCAGTAGTACAACCACAGTATTATGGTACATTACCCCACTGCACCCTCTGCACATGAAGTGCTACTTCAAATCTAGTAACAGTGTTGCACCTTCCAAAAACACATTAAACAGGTACAGCACAGCAAGTACCATTTGTGCATGTTTTTCTCCCACACAAAACATTTACATCGTTGGCAACAGCAATACATGCTGACCTCACAGACAGAACAGGTACAGCTTGGGCAGCAGTAAGATGAGCCTAGGGGCCTCCTGACACCAACTGTGTATGAAAGCTGGTGTGAGGAGCAGGGATTTGGTCTCAGGATAATCCCTGTGTTAAAGTCTGTTTTTAAAGACATGGTAAGTGCAGAAGTCTGCCTTGCGGTTCCCAGCAATATTTGCAGAAGGGGAGAGCAGGGGTAGATGCCAGCTCAGATTGTTGGGTCAGTGACTCTTGCTGACACCTCTGTTATCTCCTAGGACTACTATCTTCCCTCAGAACTGATCTTCAAACCACCCAGCCCATTACATTTCTTTATTCTGGTCTCTAGGACACCATCAGTCAGCTCGGAGATGTGGTAGGAAATCCCATCACATGAAAACAAAGGAAGACTTTCAAATGGCAGATAGTCAAGGTGGTAATGACATTCAGGATGAGAAGGTTACAAGGCCCACAGAAAGCAGCAAGGTAGGAGCTAAAACACCTAGCCCATAGCAGATGGTAAATACTCTACAATCAGCATGCATTTCTCACTGTGTGTCAGGAGTGGAAAAGAGGCCAAAACATGTAAAGATCTGGATGTCACAAATTGTACCCTGGCCTTCCCAGTGCACTTGGGACTAACTCCAGGAAAGCCCACTGAATCGTTGTATGTCACTTAAATTTAACATTGTGTTTTACATAGTAATTGCTACAGCAGCTTTTGCCAAAAGCAGAAAAGTGATGTGTAGAATTTTTGAATTAATCTCAACAAGTGGCAATTACTCAGGACCACATTCCAGTGCATGATTCTTTTGCCTGCCATGCCACACACAGGCAGAAACTAGCAAATCAGCCTTAGCCTTACTCCTGTAGGAGTAGTTCAGCTCAGATGGAAATGCTCAAACCCCTCTGAACCAGACCACATCAATTCTAAACCGGGTTTGGCCCATGCCACCTGATCAATAGGGTGCTTGGGATATATAATATGGGAATCACAGGACCCATGTCTGGGCTCTTAGAGCGTGGCACCCGAAAAGAGGGATGAGGGGAAAGTTTAAATTAATCTCTGCCATGGGTACCTGCATGAGGTTGCATTTCAGTCCATCATTTTTTGCCCACCGTGCCACCTCTGACAGGAGCCAGCTATATGCAAATCAGCCTTGGTCCTGCTGCAAAGGTTGCATCACTATAAATAATGTGTTCTATCCTTAACTCAATGATATCCATTTTATCAGCCTCAAAGTTGAAAGGTTGGATACCCCTGCATGAACTTAAAATGTCTTCAGGTTGTGCATTGGTTGATGTCTGTAGATGAGACAAAAATGGCACACACAACTACCTACATACACCAGTGTGCAGTAAGCAGGTGTTAGAAATGGGGTCTTTGGTTGGCAGTCAGGTTACCCCCTGTCCAAGCAAGGACCCTCTCTAGTCCGGGTCAGTCACACACAATCCAAATTATCCTGTGCCCACCCTCTCGTAGCTTGGCACTGAGCAGTCAGGCTTAACTTAGAAGGCAATATTTAAAGTATTTGTGCAATAAATCATGTAATAACAGTGTAAACACCACAAAAACACACCACACAGGTTTAGAAAAATATAGAATATTGGTTTTATTAATTGCAGGTCAAAACGATCAAGATTTGATAAGTGCACGTTGAAATATCACTTTAGAAAATGATTAAAAAAAAAGTCTTAAGTTCTTAAAAGCAATAAGTGTCTCTTGCAAGCACAAAGTACCTGGTTTGTGTCTAAATTATCCGCAAGGAACCGCAGAGGAGGAGATGCGTGGAAAACAGGGAGGTGTGCTTCGGTTTCTCCGGGTGCACACAGATGATGCGTCAATGTTTTTCCACGTGGCAAGGGTTTTGCGTCTATTTCCTCTTGAGGCTTGGATCCTCTTCGGGTTGCGAGGTATTTGGATGCCTCGGGGACGATGCAGAGAAATCCTGGGCGTGCAGGACGAAGTCACAGGAGTTGCGTTGATCCGGTGTGACGCGTCAAATTTTCTATCGCACGGCAGATGCTGCATCGGTTTCCACTTGGGGAATCAAGCTGCGTCATTCCAGTTTGATTGTGCGTTAATTTGGTAGGGCTATGTGGCTTCGTCGAATCTTCACTCGGGAAGTCGGGCGTCATCGTTCTGGTTCGGCTGTGCTGCGATTGCTCTTGTCGCACCACGACTGTGCTGTGTTTCTGGCAGGCTGTGCAGTGATTTCCGGCACACAAGGAATTCCTTGCAGAGATTGTCTTTTTGGCCCTGAGACTTCAGAAAACAGGAGGCAAGCTCAAGCCAAGCCCTTGGAGAGCACTTCTCAGCAGAGTCCAAGGGCAGCAGGGGAGCAGTCCAGATGAGTCATTTGGGCAGCCAGACAGTTCCTCTTAACAGGTTGCAGGTTCAGGTCCAGAAGTGTCTGAGTTGGTAGGGTCAGAGGCCCTGTTTAAATATCCAAATGTGCTGTGTAAGTGGAGGAGACTTCAAAGAGTGGCTTAGAAGTGCACAAGGTCCCCTTTCAGTTCCATCCTGTCAGCCAGGGTCCCAGTAGGGGGTTTGGCAGTCCATTGTGTGAGGACAGGCCACTGTCCTTTGACATTCAGTATGCAGATGTGTGCAGGTGTGACTGAGCATCCTGTGTTTGGGGTTGTCCGAGTGAAATGCACAAGGGAGCTGTCAACTAACCCAGCCAGACGTGGATTGTGAGGCACAGAAGGATTTAAGTGCTGAGAAATGCTCACTTTCTAAAAGTGGCATTTCTAAAATAGTAATATTAAATCAGCAGGATTTTATATTACCATTCTGGCCATACTAAATATGACCTTGTTACTCCTTTTCAGATCGGAATCTAGCGCTCAAACAGTATATGAGGGTAGCCCTAATGTTAGCCCGTGAAAGGAGCAGGCCTCACAGCAGTTAAAAACGAATTTAGGAGTTTTACACTACCAGGACCTATCAACTACAGAGGTACATGTCCTGGCTTTTCCCTACATAGCACCCTGCCTTTTGCATTACCTAGGGCCTACCTTAAGGGTGACTTATATGTAGGAAAAGGGGAGTTTAAGGCTTGGCACATACTTTTAGATGCCAAGTCGAATTGGCAGTGAACGTGCACACACAGGCCTAGCAATAGCAGGCTTGGGACATGGTTAGGGGGCTACTTATGTGGGTGACACAATCGGTGCTGCAGGCCCACTAGTAGCATTTACTCTACAGGGCCCTGGGCACATGTAGTGCACTTTTACTAGGGACTTCTATGTAAATTAAATAAGCCAATTGGGTATGAGCCAATGTCACCATGTTTTAAGGAAAGAGCGCATGCACTGTAGCACTGATTAGCAGTGGTAAAGTGCACAGTGTCCTAAAGCCAGCAAAAATGAGGTCAGAAAAAGAGGTGGAAGGCAAAAAGTTTGGGGGTGACCCTACAGAAAGGTCATTTCCAACAGCTGGTTTTTAGATGGGAAGGCTCTTTTGTTTTATTTGATATCAAAACGTAATCTTTCTGTTATGCATTTTACACTGGCTTCACAGCATAAAGAAATAAACAAAACTCTATATTATAATGCATGTTATAATTCAATACATTGGACTAATGTCTTTGGAAGGCATAATTCTTCTGACATGGCTGTGCTTTTTAACACCTGTGCTGAGTATATATTGTGGGGCACATGTTGAAGTGGAAGTATTGCTGGATGATATTTACATGCTGGTGAGTGTGGGATGTGATAATGGCCTTTTTTACCCTGCCCACGTCCACCTGCCCACATTAAATAGGGTAGGTCATTGCTTTTTGTTATTGCAGTGAAACGATCATGTTACATAACATGACAGGAAGGCAGCAGAGATTCTGGAAACAATAAAAACACCCACTGTTTTGTCGGGTCTTTAACCGTCATTGCAGGGAATACTGGTAGATGTGGCTAAAGGTCAAGCCAGTAGCCTCAGCCCAGCCAGGGAACCTGACGGGTTCTAGGCTAAAGCCCTCTCAGTCCAGTGGTCGGTGCGTGCCCGACTGTAAATCTGCGTTTTTCTGCAGTGAGGGCCTGTATTTTCTGGTATTTACATCCACCAACCAGAGCCCTTTCAGCTTCAGTGGAGAGAAGGCAGCACCCTACGAGCTGGAGAGTAACTGGCAAAGGCTAGGATAAAATGATGTGGAGAGAGAGAAAGTACAGTCCACTGAGATGGTTGGGGGGTGTTGGAGGGTAAGCACACGTTGATCTGGAAGGGATAGGGAGGCACCAGGCATGCAAGCGAGTTCTATGAGAGGGGCATTTGTATAACGCATATGAACATTAGTATGGTACCAAAGCACCTTCTTAATTTGGATGATTTTTTCACATAGTTTGTGAATTTCTATCAGTTTGTTGTGAATGATTGGTTATGTTTGTTTTATTAAATGTCTGCTTTAGTAAAGTCTACATTGGTGAACGTGAAATTAATTCTAGCCTGCTAAAGATCTGTGTAGCTGTGCCAAAATACCTGTCTGTTTTTTGGTGATTAGTTGTCCATTGCCCAGCCTATGCAGATAGTGTTCTAGAGAATATTGTTAACGTGTAAATTGATATGATATGCTGTTGAGCGTGTGTTTGGTATGCATAGGCTGACTTTACCTGAATGGTTGTAGCATGTTTACTGATGTTGTGTCTCCATCCGTAATGTGTTTGAGAGTGCTGGTCATGATTGCTTTGTAAATGATTCCACTGATTTTGAAGATATTGCGGGCTGGCAAGCTGATCGAGTGGTGTTCCAGCAGGATGAGGGTGATATGATCATATTTTTTCCAGCGCTAGATGAGATGTGCTGCAGCATGTAGGATGCTCATAAGGGGTGCAGTGCAAAGTCTGGGAGGCCATGGAGTAAGGCATTACCAGATGCAAGAGTATGAGGACCAGAACAGCTGTTTTTAAGTCACTGCCTTCAATAAATGTTTTCACTTTCTTTGGAATAGAGAGTTGGTAGCAGGCTGTTTGTTTTTTGGCATTGTGTTTTGTGAGGGTTAGGTTGGTGTCCAAGGTAAATCAGAGTACTTGGAATTCAGTGAAAGCATTCAGGAAAGTTTGAGTTTAAAGTTGTCAAGTTTAATGTAATTGTATTTCTTCCTTGTTTGTTTTGGCAGGTAACAGTATTTTTGTCTTGGCTGGTTGACCTTCAGGTAGGTGCTGGTCATTTCTGTCAGAAAGATGTGTTGGCGGTGTTTGAGGCATTAGATGTCTGGAGTGTAGGAGACAATCCGATAGAGTTGTGTATCATCATCATAGCGGCTCCATGTTAAGGTTGAAGATGATAGGAGACAGTATGCAACCCTCGGGGACTCCATCGGTGATCTGAATTTTTTGGGACCTGGAGGTGCGCATGTGAGCCAACTGGTGTTGATTGGAAAGGTAGGAGGAGAACCAGTGAAGGACACTGCCAGAATTCCATTCAAGACTCCAGGGAGTGAATGAGGGGAGTGTGACAGGCTGTGTCGAAGTCATCTGAGAGGTCCAGCAATATCAAGAGGCAGGTGTTATCTTCATCTTCAGTCAGGTGGGTGTTTATAGTGTGTAAAGTAGCGGTCTCAATGCTGGAGCCTAATATGTAATCAGATTGGTAGTTATGCAGGAGAGTCTTAGCACTGGTGTGATCTTGGAGTTGGCCATAGATTTTCAATGATCTTGCAGATGAAGGGCAGGTGAGTGATGGCCCGGTAGTTGTAATTGAAAGTGTTGTTTAGAGTGTGTTTGGATGGTAACTGCTATTGGATGTCTGATTATAGGCAGTTAAAGCATAGCAGATGAGCTGAGTGTGTGGTTGTCAACTGTTTTGGGGATGCGAGTAGTTATCAGGTGAGTCCTTTCAAGAGATGAGTTCTCATATGGGGGAATTCAGGCAATACAAAACAATCGAAAACCTACAGGTCTTAGCATAGTCATTGCATGGTTCAGAACACGCTCATTTAGTCTGATGACACAGGGCATGTGAGACAGAAAAATAAAACCACTTTCACATGTGCAATGTTTTAATACTAAAATTATATATTGGGTAACAAGCATTTTAAACGGATTTACCAATCAATTGAATAGCCCCACAGTGCCCATGTAGTTTGTACACTGAGTCAGGCAGCAATTCTCAAAGACAAGAGGTAATGTGGTGTGTGTGGGCATTGTATTCGGTGTAACTTAGTAACAGGTCATTAGAGAGCGGCTGGCTGCTGCACATCAGACTAAAGCATTGTTCAGACTGCAGAGTGGAAGGCTAGACTCTGAAATGGGGCAGTGCAATAGTTTAACTTTTTGAATGTGCATATGAGTGGGAGGCTATGGATATGCTTTTTTGAAGGTGACATTTAGCTTATTATATGGCTTTGGTGACATGTTGTCCCAGAAGTGGTCCTGACTGCCTCAAATATTCTGTTGGATAAGGTTGAGGTATAAATATATTTTGATGCCTTTGGGTTAAGATGTTACTGCTTGGCCAAATGTATGGTTTGGTGCCGTGCTGTACTCCAACATGTCGTATATCGTATACTGTTTTGGATTTTAGAATACACATCTGTTTTGAATATGTAGAGTCTGAGATTTCACATTGACTGCAACCAGAATGTACTGTATTTTTAGAAAGGCATATCAGAATATCCTTATGTGTGATCTGTCTGTTATATTAGGTTAGAGATGGAAAGTCCTGAGGGTAAGAGCATAGAAAGAAAACAATGCAAGTATTATAGTTATTGATTCTAGTCAGTCCTTTAAAAAAAGTTGAAAGCATTGACTAAATATTGAATCCTCAAAAAGGACCTTAACCATCCTTTCTCATAAGGAAAAGGCAACTTATGTTATCCATGGCTGTACAAAGCCCTGTGGAAAGCCTCCTCCAGATGCTGGTCTAACGTTGTTCATGTCAGGCCTTGCAATAGAGTGGGTGATAACACCTGGTACCATCCTCAAACTTTTTAGTCAGAATTGGTAAAGAGGAGCAGCAGAAGTCCTTTGGGACCCCTCCATATGATATGCTCAGAACCTAGTAGCCTCTTGTAATGCTTTGGGTCTAAGGCACGTGGTTAGAGGCTCCCCTCAAAGGCAACCATGATAGATAGATAGATAGATAGATAGATATATATATATATATATTTTTTTTTTTTTTGCAATTTCTAGTCAATATCAATTTCTCTGTGCCTTGGACTTAGTGTGGACAGATCATAAAGCAATATTTTATAATCTAAGAGCTCTAATTGTCTGTATACGTGGCATCCATAAATCTACACACTTGAATAGCCCATGGGCCAAGCTTAAGAAAGAGCAGATGCAACCCCTAGTGGAAGGATTTTCACTGGGTCGCTAGCCATATCGGGAATGATGTGATAGCAGTGGATAGTTGCATTATTTATGCATTTCATGCTACTATTCTTTTAAAATACACTCCTAACCAAAAAATATATATTCCAGCCAAACCCTGCTACCCTGCCGGACCTTCAGCCGCCAATCACAATCACAAAACAAGCATTTGCAATGCAATAGGTCTGGCATTTGCTTGAGTTAGAGCTATTGGCATTGTAAATTCATAACTGGAATTTTCTTGCCGCATAAATTGGTCAACCCTGCCTCATAATTTTGTCTTTTCCTGCCACACAGTTCCAGTGGCCATGCATCCATCTAAAGCACTTCCATTTACCTTCTTCCTCTATCTGCTGTAAAAAATGAAAATGTTTAGATTTAGAATCCTAATTTAAATCTGCCATGCTAATTCCTATAGAATACCACTTTCACCACCCCACCATCACAATTCCCCAAAAAAGACACAGGACATCCACAAAGGAGAAATAAACTAAAAGGGTCCTCCAAACATATCAAGAGTGTTCAGTCATTGTGTAACAAGTATGTTAAGTTGGCCTGAATCATGGTCCTAATTGCAATAAGGAGAGGATATTATAAAATATAAAATTATCATATAAACCTTTATCAGAAATAAACTTTTGGTATTAAACCGTAATGCTTAAAACAGCCCCTAGAGGACACCATAACAAAAATATCATTTGTAAGAAAAATTGTCATGCAACCATATTGTTAGCCCCTGGAGGGCATAACCGCATGAAAAAAAAAAACAGGAGCAAGTAATACATTGTAACTATATACCTATGCCCGAGAGGGTGTTTTTATGGCTAGCAGATCTACTGCAATGATAATACAAACAAGGCATTTAAAACAAAAATTCTCCCAGCTGTAAAACAAAAGTTCTAACCACGAGAAAGTTTAAAAGACGCTGAATGGTGGGAGGGGTTATTATTTTGTGGTCCCCACCAACCTAGTGTGGGAACCCAGAGATGATGTACACAGAGCATTTGGAAGGTAGTACCACCATAGGCTGAGTTATGAGCAAAAATGTTTTGTAAAAGTAATGCCCTGCAAAGCATTATATGGGGTGAGTTGCTGCGAATATTATAGTATGTTGACTGCAATTCTCAGGACAGCCCCTAGAGGACACCACAAAAAAAATAACATTTGGAAGAAACATAGGGCCAGATGTAGCAAGCAGTTTTGCCCATTCTGTGTCTATGGGAAAATGTGTTCGTACATATGGCCCATAGTCATGTAATCATAAGGTCAGCCCTTAGAGAGCATACCCACATGAAAAAAGAATGGGGGAAAGTACTGCAGTATAACCATATATCTAGTCTCTAGAGGGCATAGTGCATTACACATTTTCAACGGTAGCAGGCACACTGCAATGATATTCCAGACAAGGCCCATAAAAAAATCATTTCTTCCAGCTTTAAAACAAAAGTTCCAGCAATGAGAGAGCTTAAAAAGATAATGAATGGTGGTAGGGGTTATTATTTTGGAGTCCCCACTAACATAGTATGTGGACCCAAAGCTGATGTAGACAAAGCGTATATTGTGGTCAGTGTTTTGAAGGTGGTCCCATTGTCCTAGGACCACAACAGGCTGAGTTATGAGCAAAAAGTAATGCCCTGCAAAGCATTATGGGGCAAGTTTCTGTGCCACAAGTATTTTAGTATGTTGATATGACTGTAAGGCTTAGAACAGGCACAAGAAGACACCACAATGTGAATAGCATTTGTAAGAAACATGGTCATGTAACTATATAGTTAGCCGCTAGAGAGCATAACCACACAAAAAGAAAATGGCAGAAAGTGATGCACTGTAAGCATATATGTAGCCCCTAGAGGGCATAGTGCGTTACACATTTTCAGGGCCAGCAGGCCTACTACAACCATATTACAAACAAGGCCCTTGAAACATTAACTACTCAGCTGTATAAAAAAAAATAAAAAATCCAGCCATGAGAGCTTAAAAAGACACTGCCTGGTGAGAGGGGTTATTTTTGGGTCCTCACTAACCTAGTGTGGGGACCGAGATATGACTAGTCAGAAAGAGTGCCTCATGCTGAACATTTTGGTGGTCGTCCCATTGTCTTAGGACCACCACAGGATGAGTTATGATCAAAAATGTTTTGTAAATGTAATGCCCTGCAAAGCATTATGGGGCGATTTTCCCGAGTGCACTAAATATTGTAGTATCGGCTCTCCCGCTGTGCCGGTAGAGCCGCTTTCGCTTTGAGGATTTCTGTTTTACATAAAACATTTACCAATTTCAAGTGTTTAGGGGGGAGAGACACAAGAAATGACTCAGATTAGGTAACTGTGAACAATGTGACCAGCGCTCCTATACCTCCAATCGAGTTCACGCTGTTGTGCCTGTTTGTGCTGTGAGTGCCATGGCCGCCATGCAGCACAAAGGGGAGGGACACAAGAAAAATAGTTTGCCCACGCTGAAGTATATCGGCAGTCGTGCAATAATCCATATAACAGGGGCAGTCTGCAAGGCGTGACAAAAACAGCCTCAATGCGGGACAAATGTAAAGCATTTACCAATGACATCAAGTGATTTATTTTTTTAAGTGATGGGCGTGAGATCTGTGATTGCCTGCAGTTTACCACAGTAGAGAGGTCAACTTCCAGCCCATCTCACCAGCTGAATGTGCTGGGCAATCCTCTCTGTTGTAGGCTGACTTGGGTGGGGATTAGACACTGGCTGTAGACATAACTGTTTATCTAGTAATTCTCATGGTAAAACCTGAACAGAACTTTAAAGAGTGAAACACACATGCCATGTGCAAGCACCAAAAACCCATTTAAAAGTTAACGTCCCAAAGGTCAGTGTACCAGTGACAATGCTCTGAGCTTGTCACACGCTGTAAATATATACCATAATAATACAATAGACTCCAGCATCATTCAAGGGTTCAAATTCAACCCGCAGGTCAACAGTTCCCATCTTGACATTTCATGTAGAGGGCCAAGTGTTGGGTGCTACCATCTATAAAAAGGAGACAAAGCACAAGAATCAATCCCTGTGAAATCAACAGACATGAAGAACATTTTTATCACTTTATTTCACAATAAGATGTGGGTATCCCTTCGTGGTGTAGATAGAGCCCTTTGGGTGCACTATACGGGAGCCTTCAAAGGTTCTTGATGGCTTATGCAGGATGAGAGTATTCCTGATGTTGGGGGGGGTCTTCCTTCAGTTTCGTCTCTCTTGGTGAGGTTCTGAAGCTCAAGTTTGTTCACAATAAGTTGTTGGAGAACTGACCATGTGCAGTGTTTGATGGATCCAGTTCACAGCTGCAGGAGCTTGCCTGCATGTATCAAACGTTTGCCTCAATCTCTAATTTAAGGAGACTGCCTTTTGCCAATGGACTGCTGCAAAAAGGTATGTTTGTGGTGGTAAAGTTGTGGTGCTACTTCCCAGCCAAATGAATCATACTATTCTAATCACATCCCCTAGTCAACACAACCCACATGTCCCATCCTCTCTCCACTTGTGTCTCCCTATTCACCTCCTACTCCCAGGCACCCGAGTTAGGACATGTACACAGGCTACGGGTCCATACCCTTAAAACTGCAGGGCCATTCACCACACTTACGGTGGAATTACTGCTGTAGACTTCCACGTTCACTACGGTCACTCACAAAGGAAACATTCTTCTTATATGCACTTGTACTGGGTCAACGTTTTGCAAGGAATTTATCTTTCTAGTCCAAAAGAATAAGCTACTTGTAAAAGGTAGGCTATCACTCAGACGATGTGGGTACTAGCAGAGGATTTTGGCTAGAATAGGCCAGTAGGCAGGTTTAGGGCTGGATCATAGCAGCTCCTCTGGCCTTGAAAGCAGCCTCCTTACCTGGAAGTACCACAGTGCCAGCAGGCCGTCCTGGCCTTCCACAATGGGTGTGGGATTTAGTGCTTTTGATGCAGGCGAGAGCCCCAGAGTGATTTTTAGGAACCACAGCAAGAAATCGGACGGCACACTAAAAGCCTTTTCAAGGAGCATACTGGAGCAGGGGGATGGGCTATAATTTAATTTGTTCGGACTTCTACCTCTTTTTAATTTGTTCATGTGTTTTGTATAGTTTATATAACACCATTATTACCAGCACAGGTGCGTATGCGCTTTACGCAGAGAGTGTTTGGATGCATCATCCCTTTAGAAAGAGTCAATCAAATTCCCCCCAAACATTGGTGAGTCATGGGGGCATAGACAAAGATGAAGATTTGAAAACCCTGACCCTAAGAAAAAGCATGGTGGAATGACAAGTGATAATAAGCCGATACAATGAATAGATGGGAAGGGACTGGACACTGGTAGAGTAGATGGAGAACAACGTTTATACTGCAAAGATGGCGACGAATACACAGGATGCAGTTAAAAGAAAGAGTAGGACTGATGGAAAATAAAGAGAAATGAGAAGTAAGATTAACAGGGAGGAGGTGTAGTAAGAAGACATTTGTCACCTGGATGAAGTAAAATGTCCTGATAGTTTAAAGGCATCATCTACTAGAAAGTCCCTAAGGATGGGTATTGTCCCAGGGAACAAGTGATTTGCAGCCTTATTCTATTTGAATATTTGTTATAAGTCGTAGAGTATTCTTGCTTCTTAGATTTTTGTTGGTTGAGTGTTTTTTACGAAGGAATGCAGGTATTCAGCTTGTTGGAGATAAAGGGCTTTGAGAGTGACTCAAGCCACTTAGCTTCCAACTGTAAGCGGGCTCAGTGGGGTAATGCTTTTCTATAACGACTGCAGTGATAAGGCGGTGAAGTCAGATCCAATCTGGACAGACTCCACCTTCCTTCCCATCAAGTACATTAAGGTAAGTGCTTTTCAGTTTAGTAACATGTTACCTTACAGTGCTCTCATCACACTGTAGTAGCAACTGCACCTGGACACTGGGTCTTGTTTCACATTTATCATTTTCATTAAGGGCGTAGATTCCATAGCATGTGACGTATTGCTGGATTAAAAAAAAAAAAAAGTATTAATATGAGTTTCTAAGAGTGTCCTGTGACCCATATATTGGGTGTCGGCGGGGGCACCTGGCATACTCCCTGTGTAACTTAGTCTCAGCACAAGGTGGCAGAGTATGCTTCCATGTCATGTAGGAATGAGGTCTTTTGGCTTTCCAGTTCATGGAGATTATCTGTTTTGCAACAAGGAGTGCATGGTTAGTTAGGCATGTGGCCACTTTGACTTTCTTAGGTCGCCTATAAGTACCAAGAGTTTGGGTGTCCAGTTATGCGGAAGAAGTTTGCCTATAATTATTTTAGGGGTAGCGATTATGTGGGACCAAAATGGGCTCAGTGATGGGCCCAAACATATGCAAAATGTCAGCTGGGTCTGTAGAGCACCGAGAGCAGGCTGTGTTTGCTTGAGAAAAGTATTTGTTAATAGTACCAAGCCAGATGTAGGCCGTTGGGAGAATAAAGAACTGAATCTGTTTGAATTTAGCTTTTCCAGATATGGATTGAAGAAAGGAAAGAGCTTTGGACCATTAACTTTCATTAAACGTTTTACCTTCCTCTCGTTTGTCATGGAGAAGTGAAACGAAAGACACTGTGTGGGGGAGTAGGGCCTTGTAGAACCAGGTCATTTGTCTACGGCCATGTCCCATCACGTGGAATGTTTGGATGGAAAACTATGATTGTGGGTTTGCATCAGTGATGTTTGTGTGTATGGAGAATGTCACATCTTACAATGTTCCAGAAACTGACCTTTAAGGAGGTTGAACGTCAAATGATAGTAGGCGTCCATGGGTAACAGCCTGCCCATTGGCCCTGGAAGGCCCCGAAGGGGAATCTCCAGGGTGTATGGCTTGGTCCTTTGTGTAAGGCAGAGGCTTGCTCTTAACACAAAGCAGCTTGGAGTCGGGGTGGGTTCTGATTGTTGGAGCTTTAGAGCAGAAGACCATTAAGTTCCTTCATTTGGAGAGGTCTTGTTGCAGCGCATGTCTCATCCAGCGAGAGTCCTGAAAGCCAACTGCTGAACCACTGTAACTGGGTGGCAAAGTAATTCAGTTTGAGATGGGGTGCCCACAGGCCCCCCAAGTCGACTGGGAGGTAGGTGGAGCTTAGCTAAGGCTTTGCAGCTCCTTCCAGTGTGCCATGTCAATTTGCCTGAGAGTTTAAGTTCCAGAAGAACCTCCATTGGGAGGATGTCTGGAAGATCAGAGAAGTAATATAATAGACGAGGCAACACCACCATTTACGAAAGGGTGATATGCCCTATTAATGACTCCGGTGATTGAAAGAGATGTAATTAGTGCTATTATGAGATTGTTAAGGTTTTAAATAGATTGTTTTGTTCTCTTTATGGATTATCTGACAAGTTATAAAATACAATGTTTTTAATAATACTAATGCTGTACAGAAATGTACATATTCGTAATCAGTGAGATTTTCAAAGACTGATTATAAAATCGATTGCCTTTTAGCTTTGTGAACTGTTATGAAGAGTAACGAAATAAATATTATAATATTCATTATTAAAATGAGAAGCGTGTGTTACAAATCTGTGTGTGAGAGAGAATAGTGAAAGGTGCCCTTATGTTTAAGGGAGAGAGTGTGGACATGAGCGTGGATTAGGAAAATAACAAAAATACAAGGAACTAGTGTCCTATCAGCCTTATGTTGGGATTCTCTGGAACAGGTACTCCATATAGCAGGTCCGGATGCATGGTGGAGAGGTCATGCTTGGGGAGTTGAGAAGGAAATGCGACCCGGTTCCACATTCATGCATGGCATATGCCACCTTTATCATGGAGAACGCCTCCTTTACCAGCCTTCTCTGTCTGCCATTTTTATGATCACCAGCGTAGCGTGCTTCCACCCCAATGCAGCCACAGTGTCAGTCCACTGCAGGTGTATGGGCGCAGACCTTGTAGTTGTCTACAATGATACCTCCAATGTGGAGATCTTGGCCTGCAGGAAATCTCCATGTGTAGTCATCGCTGCATGGCCATTTACCTTTGTGAAGCCGCCCCTATGTGTTGTGTGTGAAGGTTAGTTGTCTTGAGAGATCTCCACGTGGGAAACAAAGCAGGGAAATGTAGCTCAAAAGTGTTAAGATTGTCATCCGAAGCATGTCATGATTTTGCCATTTTTGTAAATGTAGATGGAAGCCTTAGCTCGAAAGAAGAGGAGGGCAAATTGTATGTTTCTGGGGAATTTCTGAAACTTTAGTGACAGATAAGGACATAATCCTTTAGCCAGCTAGGCTTTTTTAACTGAACATGAAAAAGTAGTGGTCTGTGATCAGTGGTTCAGTATATTTTCTGAGTAACCAATGTGGATGGCTATTTGCAGCATTATTTTATAGGTTTTTAGAGTTCTTAATTGTGAAAATGTACATACCCTAACTTGCAAGAAATGGCACGATCAGGGCATTTATTATAACCTCCATGGTTTAAGGCCAGGAATTCAGTCAAAAAGTAAGAGAATGGTGTTGAGTCTTCAGAGGGGAAGGGGCAAGAAATAAGGCTAGCATAAAATGTGTCAGGACTCCAGCCTTTGTTTCAGTGCCAAATGAAGGAGTGAGAAAATAGGAAGAGAGGTGTAAGGATAGCAGCAGAGTTAAGTATGAAAAAGCTGTCAAGTCAGGATAAAGAAAGAGCAGAGAGAATACACCGATGGCTTCGCCTGTTCTTTGAATCTATGTTAGCAAGCTTTCACACAACCGGAAACACCAGAAAATGGCGCTGACCAGAAAAACAGAGACTCCACATAAAGAGCAAAACGTAGACCAAGAAAGAATTAAATCAGAGCCTCCCATACCCGATTTCCAGATCAAAAACAGAGCTGATAATTCTACAAACTTTGACCTGATCGTAGAAAAACTAAACTCGCTACATGACTTAACATGTTCACTAAACAAGTTCCAATAACACAAATACCTGTCTGTTCCAACTAGAAATGCAAGGCCTCAGGAAACAGTTTCACATTCTGACAAGCAGTATTGAAGAGGCCAAATAAGGAATCCGTAATGTCGAAGACCACTTTCCAACAAAACAGTTCAGCACTGCAAAGCAAATTCCAAACAGAGAAAGGCAGAGCAGGGAACTTGAGGACAGGGGCAGAAGCAGCAGCCTCCAAATTTTTGGCAAAGCTGAAAAAGAAAAAAAGAGGTAGGATTCTACTCCTCCTTCCTGTAAAGAAGGATACCACAAATTCTGAATATCTCCTTCACGAAAGACTGAGATTGAAAGAGCCTGTAAGGCTCTATCTAGGCTGGTAGATCACTCAAAGTCTCCAAGGCTAATTATCTTTAGGCCCTTGTGCTAACCACATACAGAGACGTGGACCAAATGAGGAAAACTAAATCTATCACCTGGATAGGACAGAAGATTGGAATTTCACAGGACTATGCTAAAGAAACTATCTCTCAGAAAAAGATTCTTGGCTCTGAGGGGCAAGATGTAAGCGCTGAACATCTTCTTTGTGGGCCCCTCGAAAATTAAGATCATGGCTAATGGGAGGGCATAATTATTTGACGAACCGGCTAAACACAAGTTTTTTCTTGACAAACTATCACATACTGAAATGGATATGTAATGTATGCCTTGCATACTTACTTTCTCCTGAGCATTAACAGCTGCCTTTCAGACTGAGATGGACCGGATATATAAATGCCCCTCACAACCCAACCGATTCCAATCCACCTTAATATCACCTATGTATTAACCATGTGTACACTTATAGCTACCAGTCTTCGCACATCTAACACATTCTAACTCAAGTCATGGCTTGTGATACTAACAACACTTTTTTTTTTTTACCGTTGCTCAAATTGTTACACCAATGGCTTCGATTACTACTAATACAATGAACGCTACAACCTTTACAAAATATTAATGCATTGGGGTTCTGCCCTTTATCCATACTCTGTATATAGTAACACTAAACACGTAATGAGTTTTGTACATAATTTGCGCACCTAGCAATACTAAACACAAAATCTCATTACCACAAGCTGCGAATGTGCTTTTTCCTAAAACATGTATCTAGTAATTTCTTTCACACCGCTTATAGGTGCACTTTATAGATAGCTTTGCTGTTTTGATTTACCATGTTTATAAAGTTACCTTAGAAAATGTTATGGGTATACAATATTGATTTCCCCTTTCCTACTATTACGAACATCAAAATCTACTTAATTAGATTGTGGTACACAGTTATACGGTTACTCACATGGAATCAGCAGTAATAATAGGGCCTAAGTGTGAGCTGCTCTAGTTTTTATTGATAGTTTTCCCAACCCCTCCAGCATCATCTCTACATAAGAGCTACGGAATCTGTGTACTGTGATCACATCTCATATCATCTAAAATTACATAACAAAAACACTTTAGAGTTACTCCAAATTGATACCGATAACAGGTGCTGCTAAGCACATTAGGAAACAGGAGTTCAGAAACTATGGTACTCGAGCTCCTTCCTATCTTTGTAACCCTAATCCAGACACAAATGTGATTTAATGTCTGATCCTTTGGAATTCGGACTGTAGGTGCCGCCTCCTTTGAAGTGCTCTCACTTGTTTCCTGTTCTTAGTCAAAGGGAGAGTAATTGACTCAGAACACAGGGCAAGGGAGTAACTGGCGATTACAACTGATTGTCAACCTTCACTGAAATATGCTTCATAAAGGTTTAAAGGCCTAATCCTTTCCCTTTTTCATGATTCCTTGGTCTTACAGTGCCAACCATATCAGGCCCACCATTTTCCTGGCAATGAGCCCAGGCCGCGGTGACCTGTAGCTCTCCTTTAGATCAAAGAGATCTTTGAAGTGTTCAGAGAATACTCTGCTCCCCTTCCTCCAATGTGTGTGTTTTCACTGTAGCCCTCATGAATGTGAGCAATGCACATCTCCTGTCTGGGTTTGCAGTCCTAACCTCCAATACCCTTTCCGTACCCTCGGCTTCTACATTGGTACTCACAGGCTTTCATGTAATATACCTTGCACAGGCATGCATACATCCCAGCATGCACACACAAGTATCACACCCTGTCGTGCACTACACACATTCACCATTTAAACCAAAGGTGGAACCCACGGGATCCACTTTTATGTACCATGCACAGGCATACATACATCGTGGCACATGGAAGCAAATATCACATGCTACAACCAATCACTAGGTAGGCCAAGGGTGAGTTAAGTACACAACAGCTGAATTTTACCTGAGTGAGCCACTAGGCACCATTCCAGTGACACAAATAATAAGACCTGTTCAAACTATTGATCACTAATAAACACAACGGGTATATTGCCAGCACTGCGCTCATGTCTCTTAATTCCTGGTTAACATATTATGAGGCTAGAGCTTGGTGCCACCCATGTTCTCCAGTCTAACAAGACTGCATAATCATAAAACAGGCCTAGGTTATGGCTTACACGCATTATTCATGTGCACCCATGACTAAACTTCAGTACCAGGGATCCAAATATCCATGCAATTGGCCACTCACGACAGCGGTGCATACCCATCACCGGACAGGGGACTTTTCTGTACGAATACAAACTCCTGACCTGGAGAGGTTGGGTTGTCCGATCGGTATTTCTGTTGTTCAATCCTGCTCTGTGCTCCATCAGAAAATCAAACCCTTGTAATGAAATAGACCATCTTAACAACTTTGGATTCTCGCCCTTCTTAGCCATAACCCCTTCAATGGCTTATGATCTGTTTGAACTGAAAGCCTAGTGCCAAACAAGTAAGGGCAGAACGTCTGCAAGGCCCACACTATTACAAAACACTCCTTCTCAATGGCCAACCCGTTCCTTTGTCTAAATAGTAATCTCCTACTAATAAAGGCTACTGAATGCTCTCTGTTGGTCATTCTGTTTGACTAACACAGCTCCTGTTCCTTTTTTAGAGACATTCATCTGTAAAATAAAAGGCTGATTGTCTTCAGGCTCTCTCAGTACAAGTGCATTACATAGTGCCTCCTTTAGCTCCTCAAGTGCCCTTTGACACTCAATCCGGATCACTCTCCTAGGCTGCTTTTTGAAAGTCAGTGCAGTCACTGGTGTAACTATGGGGGTTATTACAACTTTGGAGGAGGTGTTAATCCGTCCCAAAAGTGACGGATATACCACCAGCCGTATTAAGAGTCCATTATATCCTATGGAACTCGTAATACGGCTGGTGGTATATCCGTCACTTTTGGGACGGAATAACACCTCCGCCAAAGTTGTAATAACCCCCTAAATTTCCATAGTTAGCCACAAAAATCCTGTAATACCCTGTGAGTCCTAAAAAGGCCATCACCTTAGTCTGGGTAGTGGATACTCCCCCCTCCGTCACAGCCTGTTTGTATATGTATAAGTTATTTCTGTAGTGTGACCCCGGCCAAAAGGTAGTAGAATTCTGTACATGGTCAAAGACGAGAAAGTAATTGGAGAGGAAGCTGAGCTGTGACAGTTAATGAATTGTGATTATAATGTTCTTTAAAGACATGAGTCTATAACTTTTTCCTAAATTTGAGCAGTATTGGGGCAGTCCTAATGGACACAGGAATGCTGTTCCAGATCCATCGTGGGTGCATTGAAGGCAAAGGTCTGTTGTCTTATTTCTTTTTCTCTCTTGTTAGTTTGCAGTCTAATGGTGTCCTGGCTGCAGGTGAGCTGAGATACACCAGAGATGGTTAGCTTAGCTGCAAGATAAGCAGGATTGCTGGTTGTGATGGCTTTGTCGATGCAGCTAGTTTTGAAAATGATGTGGCACCGCAAAGGGAGCCAGTGGAGTACCACCAGGATGGGGATGATGTGATCATATTTGTTCAGGTCCTGGATGAGACTTGCTGTGGGGTGTAGGAAGTCAGTGTGGAGTTTGGAAGGCCATGGAGTCTGGTGTTCCCAACATCCAGGTGCAAGAGTACAAAGAATTGAATGGCAGTTCTGAAGTTGTTTTCTGGAAGAAACAGCTAGACTTTGTTTAGAATAGAGAACTGATACAGGTCTGTCTTTTTCTCCTTTTTGAGGGAGAGGTTGGTATCCATGGTGAATCCAAGTAATTTGGTATTTGGTGAGAGTCTGAGCTAGAAGCTGCCAATGTTCAGGTCATTGAGCCAGGTTTGTACTTTCTCATATGTTGTTCTTGGCAAATAATAGGAATTCTGCCTTGGTTGGGTTGGGCTTCAGTTAGGTGCTGGTCATCCAGGTCTGGATGATGTGCAAGCAGTGTTTGAGACATTGGATATCTGAAGTCAAGGAGAATTTCAATTATAGCTGCTTATCATTGGCATATTGGTGAATCTTGATGCTGTTATATGTGAGTAGAGCATCAAGCATCTCCATGTAAAGGCTGAAGATGACAGGGGACAGTTTGAAACCCTGAGGGACTTCACATGTGATCCGGATCTTTTCTGACTTGGAGGTGCCCATGTGAACAAACTGGTGTCAGTCGGAAAGGCAGGAGGAGAACCAGTGAATGACATTGCTGGTGAGTCCCATTCAAAGAGCAATGGTATGCTTGTGGGAGGGATGATTGACTACATCGAAGGCAGTTGGAAAGTTCAGCAATATCAGTAGGGTCATCTTCATTTGTGGGCAAAAGGGTATTGTCTATGATGTGTAAGGTAGCAGCCTCCATGCTGCAGTGTGATCTGAAGTCAGAGTGGTAGCTGTGCAGGAGATAGCTAGCTTTGATGTGATCTTGGAGTTGAACATACACTGCTTCTTCAATGATCTTGCTGTTAATGGTAGGTGTGACGGGCTGGAAGTTGGTGAGGTCATAAAGGTCGAGTATAGGTTTCTTTAGGAGTGGAAGGATCTAACTGGTCTTGAAAGCTTCTGAGAAGATGCTTTGAATGACACAGGCATTGAGAATGGTAAGGATAGGACAGCATCTCCAGGCAGAGAGGTGATGAAGGACAATAGAAAGACATCATCTTTATAAGAAGTGGTATGAGGAAGTTGAGTATGTCAGCCAGATCAGATTTGAAGGGTGGTCATTGCGTGATTCTATGGAAAGGGGTGGAGAGATGAAGCAGGCTTGGTAAGCAAGGTGGTGTTGGATCTTCTGCATTTTTTCACTGAAGAAGAGGTTGATGGTGTTGCACTTTTCTGTGGCGTGAGGAATAGGATAATCCGGCAGGAGGTTATGGAAGTGCTTGATTGTATCGAGCTGCGTTCTGCTTCTGTTGGTGGCTTCATTGTTGATGATAAAATAGTATTTTGCTTTGGCTGATATGAGCTGTCACCATGTTGTTTGAAGGGCCTTTGATATCAAGAGGTCCTTTGGAGTTCTGTTTTTCTTCCATTTTCTTTCTTGTCTGTAGATGTGTTGTTTATTGTCAGCAAGGCCTTTAGAATACGAGGGTGCCTAGGGCTATATGGCTTGCACATAGCTTTCCCAAAAATTGTTGAAGTTGTTTAGAAGGATGTTGGCATCGGATATGGGTTGATGGAGTAAGAGAGAAGTTCAAACAGCAGGTTAAGTATGGAGAAGTCTTTGAAGGATCCAAAGGTTCGGTCTTCTGTTTTGTGTTGACCTTGGTTTGTTAGTTGGGATCTGAGCAGAGAAATGGAGATGAGAAAAGTGGTCTGCCCAGTCCAAGTGTATGGATGGTTTGCAGTTCTATTGTTGGAGAGGTTGAGAAAACAAAATCAAGAATGTGGCCTTTGGAGTCTGTAGGTTGTGTGACATGTTGTACCACATTGAATGCATCAATGAGGGTATCTCTTGTTCTTTCAATTAACAGCACTTTATTAGGCTTTCAGTCGCAAAACATGTTAAAACAGCTTAGCAACCCAACGAACCACCCCCCGCTTCACTCCGCACCCCCTTTCACTGAATGGGTACGAGACTCTCCCAAAAGTGCAGACAACGAGTGTAAAAGACACGCATAAACCACAGGCTGCGTAAGCATTTTACACACACCAGGGAATTAGCAATGGGTCAACTTTAACAACTGCAAGGTTTGTGGACAACTCAAGAGCAGCAAAAAGAACAGATGATGGATGGAATGCTGAACAATGCAAACATTTTCTCCTGGAACAAGTGGCAGTGTTACCCTAGAAATTAGAGGTGTGATAGGTATTGGGAAAATCCTGGAAGGTGCATTACTGGACACAAATAGTGTGGGTCTGGGGTAGGGCTGTGCTAAGGGGGCACAAAAGTCTGACAATGCTCCATCTCCTGTGCTCCTAACATGGTTCCGTCCCACAAGTGTACCCCGGCTTCCTCCTTTTCACTCAGTCTCTCAATCTGGTCCCTAATGAAATTAACAAAGACTCAATTTTCCTACTTCTGGGAATCCTCCACCCTCTATTCCTATATAAATCATTCATCTAATTTATAGACATGGTGCCAAGGTCACTCTGCCTAGATGGAAAAGAATTGTAAAATCAGCGGGTGCTCAAAGGGTATGATTTTTGCCTTGGATAACCTTTTGTTTAATGCTTCTCTCCTCACCCCACTCTTACAGGACAGAATGGAGCAGGATAGTAGCTATGGAGGTGGAAGAGAGACAGTGGAAGATACGTAAGTTACCCCCCACAATGTTGATAGATTCCTCAGGAGGGAGGCCCACTATACTATAATACTTGGTGCGCATCTCAATCAATCAAAGCTGAACAAATTATATCCCATCACATGTGACTTGTGTTGGAAGTGGTGTGGCCTTATAGGAGACTTCAAACAGATATAGTGGACTTGTCGCTATATTCAACCATTCTGGGCGGAGATCCTGGCAGTCTTGAAAATTATATTGGGGTAACCCATTCCTTCAGATACAAGCTTCATTCTGCTGGACCTCAGTTCACCTCTCTTGGAGCATCAGACTAAAGCACACCACCTTCCTATTTGGAATTCTCAGGGGACCGTAGAAGCCACTCTAGCCTTGTACTGGAAAAAAGAGACATTCCCTACCCATCTCGAATTGGCATCTAAGACTTTGGAACGTAATGGCAAATGAGAGCCTATATATATGTAGAATCTGAAGCGACATGGGGCCTGCTGTTATCGTACCTTTCCATGAGTCTCCTGACTCTCATGCCCCCGACAATAACAATCTATAAATGTTTACAGGCCCCTGGGGTTGCGCACATTGACAAGCCGAGTCACTGTTTTGCGCTTGCAGCGTGGAAGGTGAAGTCATTTAAACTTATATGTCTCTAAGTTAGAACTTCAGCCTCGGACAGTGCAGCTGAGAAACAATGAACAGGCCTTGCCTCTTTCTGCTTCTACGCTGTGCTGTCTGAAATAATTCACTAACTCAGAGAAATATCGTGCAGAACAAATGTACTTTACACCGTGGAAGCATATAGTACAGGCACTCTGAGCTGTAGTGCGCCAGTGCAGTGCGCGATACAGCCCCTGGGGCTTTGTGACCGATTAGTGGGGTGCACTGTGGGGCTCCCAGTGAATCGCGGGTGCTTGAAACTATCCAAGGAAGTGAGTGCTGACATGATGCTTTATGACTGGCCATACCATACACTGTGCAGCACCAAGTGTAGGCCGGGCACTGTATCACTGGCAGGGAAACTCGTCTGCATTCGCACGGGCTGCTGACAGCATAGAACGTGCACTAACCTGGGAATTTGGGGCCAGATGTATCAAAGGGTTTTACCCATTCTGTGTCTATGGGAAAATGTGTTCGTACATATGGCCCTTGATGAGTTGATGCTTCAGCTGAAGTTGGAAAACAGAAAGACACAAACTCCTTCTACGTCTGCACAATGCAAACAATAGGATCATAATACTTGTCTGTTGACTAGCACATCCAAAAGCTTGATGCTGTGTGGTATTGTGCTCTGTAGTACCAAGTGCACATTGTCCGCACCACAAACTGTACACTAATAATACATTCTGGAGTAGTGTCAAGATTCAATTTTGGGCACAGAAGGGAATGTGTTAATTTCGTTTTTCCAACCACAGAACAAAGTTTAACTCTGTTTGTCCATGGACTGCAGAAAGCAGAGCTTGAAAACACAAGGCAGTAGTTACCTCTCCGTGATTCCCAGCCCTGCTGTGAGCTGCGCATGCACTAACTCGGAGTTAGTGCTAGGAAATGTATGTGCTGAAAAGAAATGCACAGCCCTGCTGCTGCCTTTGCTCAGCAGAGTTGTGAGGAAGGAGAGGACACTGCCAGAATTATTGGCTTGGTTCGGTTTGGCTGCTAGAGAAAAATCGAACAAGAATAAAGTCATGTAGATTGTAAATCTGGCAAATAATGTAACAACACTGGACCAAGCTGGAATACAATTACACCTGAATCTCTATACGGAAATATGGCCAGAAATTTGTAAGATCAAAAAGGAGGATATATTGGAGTACTTTTTCTAACACATCTCCCATGGTTATCTGATTCTGATGAAGAGGACATTTTAGCCCCTTTTCAACTAAAAATAGCTGGCCATTTTCAGGCTACCAAGTGACATTTGTAAATCAGCAAGTGGCTCCACCGGTATAATTTCTGCCTTATATAACCTTTTGTACGAGGCTTCTCTCCCCACCCCATTCTTACAAAAGATGTGATAGGAGAGGATTGGGCCAATCTGGGTTTATATCAAATGGTTTCAAAATTCTTGAGTCCCTTGACATGCAATCAGAAAATACATTAATAGCAGGGGAACCTTCTTCATTGTCATTTTTTAATGTATGAATAGTTAATTTTGTTAAACCAGGAAAGAATGCTGAAGACCTCATTTCTTAAAGGTCCATTACTTTTTAAAAAACAACTTCAATTTAATTGCTAAGGCCGAAAGGGAGCCCTTATTACTTAATCCAGATGAATTTGGCTCTATAGGTGGTAGGCAACTTTACAGTTGCGCACATTTTTTTAATTGAAGCCATCAACTTACTCTCTAGGAATAAGGATTTTTCAAGCACAGTATTATTGCTTGATATGGGAAAAGCCTGATCTTGTGAATTAGTAAACACTGTTCACAAATGGATGCATATGGATTTCCATCCCAACTGTAAATTTGTACAATAAATCTAAAGCCACAATTTTGGGTAACTCTCTGGAAGTAGGCTCAATCTCAATTTTAAGAGCTACAAGACAGGGCTGTCCAATGTTCTTGATATATTTGACCTTATTTATTGAACCCCTGGTCATCACAGTATGCTTTGATTGTAGGATTCAACCCCTCTTCCTAACTTCTCTAAGATCAAATTGAATGTAAGCAATATTGTACTGGATCTTAAAGATTACCTATGGAACATCCAATCCATATTAGAATGAGTGGCAAACGTTGCTGAATTAAGTGGGTATAAAATTAACCACTTAAAAACTGAAACCTGGTTATTTAATTGTCAGTAAAATGTTACCTGATCTATTAAAACTCAGACACATCACTTGCTCCAAAGGTATCTAGACATTTGTCAATGAGACATTTACAAATCTCTATTTTCATAATTATAATCCCCTCCTTGAGTAGGTTAATTTCCTGTTTTGCAGACAAATGTACTTCCCACTATCAATAATAGGAAGGGTTTCATTAATCAAAATGTCCATCCTTCCACTACTCATCTTTTTTTTTTTTTTAACATTTCAATAGTCCTCTATGCACTTTTTTCATACAAGTTAAATCCACCTTTAATAGTTTTATTTCGGATAACAAGTACCCTTGCCTAGCATTAAAAGATATTTCCATCCAAGAAGAGTCAGACTACCTGAGTCTACCGGACATTAGATTCTACTATGCCACTAGTCATTTAATGCACACTCCAGGCTCTCATAAACATGGCAATTCCATTTTAGATCACTATGAAAATGAAGTTGTCCCTGATATACCCTATAGAATAATAACACCTAGGAACCCCAAAAGAGTCCGATGTAAGAAATTGTCAGCATTTTACTTTTGTCAGAAAAGAGCAGTTTTACAAACTTTAGAAGATCCTGTCTATTAATTCGTACAGCAGACTGCTAGACTGGTCTGGTTCTGCAAGTTTTGATTTCTCAACCTCATTCATTATTAGGCACTGGCAAGACAAGGGATGTGTTCTATTAACTGATTTGCTAATTGCCTCTGACTGGAAGCCATAATAATGGTTTGTGAAACAATAGATAGCTAGTAACAGTTGGTTTTGGTTCTTGTATGCTCAGCTGTCCTGAGCTTTCGATAGGTCCATATATAACCGATTGTTTGATGCAGAACCAGTTCTTCAAATACTTGCCGGACAAACACACCACAGAGTGGAGGACCCAGTTCTCCAAGATGTGCTAATGGGGTACCTGGTTATTGGCTGCTTATGTTCTGGCTGTGTCCTAAACTGAATCTACACTGGAGCATGATTTTTAGTTTCATTAGCTTATCACAGAGAGTGGATATTAGCCCGGAGCGAGTGATAAATCAGCTAATATGCCCATGCTACAAAGGGGTTCTTACAAGTATCACAGTTAAGCATAGGTGGGTGCCAAAGTCCTGATTGCTAATAATTCAGAGTCTTCAACGCCATGAAGACTTGAGAGACAAATGTATAATGTTAAGTTTAAAGAGAGCATCTACACAGAACAAACAAGGGGCTAATCTAGTTTTAAAAAAAATGATTCTAGAATGAATGATTGTGCCAATATTGCCGAAAGCATTCCGTTATTAATAACTATCTATAGATTTAAATTGTTTATTCTAGGTTTATTTATTTTTTATATCATTATTACCATTCCTTCTTTTTCTTTTCCTGCATCTTGAAACATGTAATTTCTTTGTACAATTCATCCAAATAAAATTGTTTAAAATGTCTGCCTTTAATATGCTGAAGCATACGTACACTTTTGTGTATAAAGGCCCATGCCTGTGTTATTATTTTAGCCTATTGAAGCCAGTCCTATTGGCTTTGCCAATGTTTCTTTGAAATCAGGGATAGCCAGCAAGAATGTGCTGCAGTGGGTAAGAAAAAACTTCCTGCACTGCACTTGAGGCCAGATGTACGAATATCTTATTCCAAAATACTGGCAACAAACTGCAACCAGTGTTTTTGCGACCAGCAAATACGTTTAAGAATCGACTTATGTATTATTAGGTTGGTTCTTAAAAATTTGAATTGTAGTGTGTCGGAATCAGACGTACCTCACGAATTTTCATGAGGTAGGTCACAAATTGTGTCTCACTACGATTGGTTGCCGTCACAGGGATGGTGGCCTGCTTGAGTCAACAGACCACTGCATCTGTGATCACATTTCAATAAACTAAACTCATTTATTTTTTCTTATGCAGCCCATTTTCCTTAAAGAAACTCAGGTTGCATTTTTAATAAAATACATTTTTAATTTGTTTGAGAGTTTGCAGTAGTCTTGTAGGCCACTTCTTATTACTCCAAAACATTCACGAAGGGAAACTTTTGAGAATGGCTTACCACCTCAACATGGGATTTGATAACTTTTCAATGGTTTGTAACTGCTACTCCGGTCTTAAACCATTGATAAATATGTCTAGAAATAGCAATTTGTAAACTAACACAGCCCTTCCAAATAATGATTTCTTATCTATTTTTGAACCATTTCTAGGAGTCTGTAAAAGTTGATGGGTTTAGTACATTGCTAAAAACTGTTTCTGTTGCAAGCTACTAATCAGAGCGTTTGCAACCAAAAAACTGATGTGTACATCCAGCCTCTAGTGGCCATGGGAAAATTCCAGAGTATTTCCACAGTTGTATTGAGTGAATGCAACAATACCATGAGATTATGATGAATGGACTCCAAAATGGATAATAAAGACACACTATCTTCAAATCCAGGCATGCGCAGCAAAGTCCTGGTATTTTTAATTTTCCAGTGGAGGTATGTGCTCCCCAACCATTGGTGTTCGCAGCTGGTAATGGTCCTACTGACTCACCAGTTAGGAAAGACAAATGTTAAGCAGCAAAAGTATCAGTGTGTGAAATTATCACATGATTCAGAACACAGTGACACAAATTCCACTTTTGAACACACGTGTATTGAAACCCCAGAATGTTGTCAGCCTATGAAAGCAGTGGCGTAACAAAGGCCCCCATGCAGTGGTGTAACAAAACTTGAGGGGGGTAGCAAAGTACTTGGAGGGCACCCCTACCCCGCCAATTCAGGAGCTAGCCGGCCAGAGGCCTTTGAACAGTGTACAGCGCTGAGGGGGGCCTCCTGGAGTTCAGGCCCTCACCCCGCAGCACGGGGGCATTGGAGACTATTGTTATGTCATTGTCCCTGCAGTGCGGGGGAGATGCGAGCTCCAAGTAGGTCATCAGCACACTTTCCTAGCCTGAAATTTTTGTGAGTCCAGAGTTGGGTCCTTCCATGTACTCTGCAAGTGGTGGGGGAGCCGCTCAAGTTTTGTTACGCCACTGTAAAAGAGCTGGTACAATCCAGCACACAGACAGCGGAGTATACGTGACCGATCCTTCTGCAGTTTAGGATGCTAATAAGGAGATATTATACTTTGTGCAGGTTAGCTCGATAGCGCATAGAAGCTATATGAGTACAGTAAGAAATAAAGCTAAAGTAAAAAAAAAAAACGAAAAATACAGACAACCTTAATTTGAAGCATCGTTGTACTTTCTGCAATGATTGGTACATGATTGCACATGCAGAATCCCACTGCTCAAACGCTTTTGTTCCCCTAAATATGTATTTGGAGTAGTTCTGCAGCACTTCCAATGTCGAAACCTTAAATTATTTCATTTTAGGTAAACATGTTGCCGTGCACTAGTAAAAAGAATATCTCGTTTGCACGTGGCTCTGAAGGGCTCCAGTGATGAGTAAATAGCAACACCAGACAGAGGGGGCAGCCAGAGGCCGTCAGGTCACGCGGGGGGCGCAATGCAGGTAACGGGGGGCAGCAGTGGATAGTCCTTGAAATTATTTTTCCTCATCGAACCTCCACCCAGAGCAAGAGAGGGAATACTCTAGGAGGAAAGATGGAGAAAGATAGAAAACCTGTAACCAAGAGGTACGCAATGACCTGCTAGTATGAGCTAAAGGGTCAGGGGGTGTCTGCTGGAGAATTAAAGATCCTCGAGCTGGAAGCAAGATTAAGCAGCCTTGGTATTCGGCACGCCGACAATGCGTTAGTGCCGGCCGTGGGCTTCCTAGCCAATGTTTGCTCCCAGCACTTACTGTTATCAAAATTAAGGACTGCAGGGTTCACCACCTACAACCACAGAAGCTACGAGTCCAGAAGCAGGAGGGGCGACTGAGGCGGCTACTAACACTTTGCAGGCTCAGATTCAAACACTTACCACTTCTGCCAACTAAATTAAATGATTACAACCTGAGAATCTTTGTTTAGCTTACCTAAAATCTAGACTCCATTAATATTTGCGCTTCTTCAAAAGAGTGTGTGGGGGGAGGAAGGGTGGGGTGGTTACGTGACAAGACCACATGGTCAGATACAGAGATGTGGATGAAACCAACTGAGAATCCTTTAATAAATCGACAGGGCTTGTTCTGAGATGAAATTATAACCAGCATATAATTTATTTTTAAATAGTGGCTGACAAAGGGGTCTTTTTCTTTCTCAGCTTTGTTTGAAAGCGTCAGTGCTTTCACAGCAGCCCAAGTCGCAAACCATTGGGAATGGAACACTTCTGACATCACAGGCCTGCAAGTGAGGTCCCCAGGCTCCGGGTTCATGCAGACGGTAGGCTTTCACTGCAGGAGACCGAAAGGGGGGCCTCAGTTGGGGACGTTCTGTCTAACAGCGCGGGGCCTTCTTTTCCGATTCATGGCTGGATAATTTTAATGACAATAGATCTGCCTCGTCAAGAAATTGGATCATGGCTTTGACTTTTCCTGATCCCGTGTAGGCATGGAAAACGTGGTGTCACCCACAATGGTGATCAGGGGTGTAGCAGACACTACATTTCTGGGGGGGACAGGGACATCCTTGGGGTCTTTTCATTGACCCTAAAGAAGGTATCTGTTTTCTACGGGCCGAAGCCTTCAATAAATGTATACAGTTGCGCAGTTCTGAAGTGCAATGCCGTCATTCTCCACAATAGGCCCTTAGTCTTTTGAAAGACAAAGCTGTAATTACTCATTGTATTTTAATGTGTCCGATTAAATATATCATGCTGTAAGGAAGTCACCATCCCTCTCTTACCTTGATTAAACCTTGACTTCCCACAGTTGCTACTCTTTAAGTGTTAGTTGTAAAAAAAAAAAAAAAAAAGTCTTAGTAAATTGGAATTTAAGAGCATCTTAGGCTATGGGACACCAGTAACTATCTGTTGGACATGGCCGTCTATGCAGGGTCACTTCCAAATGTTTTGCCTTCATCCCTCCTGTTTTCTGAACTTACTTTTGCTGGCTTTTAAGACTCTGTGCACTTTACCACTCTGTGCACTTTACCACTGCTATCCAGTGGTAAAGTGCTTTTGCTCTCTTCTTTACACATGGTAAAATTGATTTGCATTCAATTTGCACATTTTATTTATAAGTCCCTAGTAAAGTGGTACTTCATGTCCCCAGGGACTGTAAATTAAATGCCACTAGTGGGCCTGCAGCAGTTATTGTGCCACCCACTTAGGTAGCCCTTTCAAACATGTCTCATGCCAGCCACTGCAGCCTATAGTGTTGTTTTAAACTGACATTTCAATCTGGCAGAATAAGACTTTTGCCAAGCCTAAACCGTCATTTTTTAGGGCTGAGAGTGCATGCACTTGCCATGCGTCTCACATGCAAGACTGCTGTTTTCAGTAAGGGGCTTTGAGCCTGCCTGTTGCTCACCAATTGATGGTTTACGTGGCGCTCTTCTTTACAGCCTCGTAAACTGTCAAGGCATGCCTGGCGTCATTTCCATTCCTCTGTGTGGAGCAGAGATCAAGCACCAATTGATTTAAACTAAATTAGTGCCCATCTGCTGCTCCCAACATGATTGAGGTACTATTGTGTTCTAACTCCCAGTGCCCAGCAAACAGGAGGCTTGTGACTGGAAAAAACGTGCCCAGCAGGACAAACAAAATTGCAAGGTTTAAAAAAAAAAAAAAAAAAAGATACATTTATTTTATTTTGTCAAGTGCTCTTTTCTCAGTTCCCACTTGTTTTTCTTTCTTGTTTTTGCTTGTGGGCACTGTTGTCAAAAGATGACAATAAACTTGTTTGAAATGTGCGATACCTTTTGCATTGCAAATGCTTGTAATTCACATGTCACCCTTAGGGTAGGCCCTAAACAGCCCATAGGGCTTGGTGGAGCATATTTAAAATGTTGTCCACGTGGTTTTAAGTTTTACACGTCCTGGCAGTGAAAACCTCTTAAATTCATATTTCACTACTGCAAGATCTGCCTCTCTCATAGGATACCATTGTGTTACCTTATTACATTTAATAAGTGATCACTTTAATTGGTAACAGGTAGGAGGGTCCGATTTGGTGTCTAAAAAATTGTAATTTAAACCTCTCTCTAATGTTAAAGTTGGATTTTAAGCCACAATTCTGAAAATACCACTTCTAGAAAGTTGGCATTTTCTTGTTCTAACCATTTGGTGCCTGCGGCCTGTGTCCTGGTTCACATGACTGGATGTAGTTAGCACTTTGCCTTTGTGTATTCCTCCCAGACAGTAAGTCAAAGGGGGATTAGGTTTTGGTAGGATGAGAGGGACGGAGCTGTTGCTTGCCACAATTACATTTCAAAGAGTTTGTCTCAGCACACTCATGAAAAACTTGACACCAGTCTATTGTCAACCCAGGTCCCTTAGAGGCTGGCAGGGAAAGTAAGGAAATGTCGAGAACCAGATGTGTGGGTTTCCGAACCAGATGTAGAAGGTTCTCCGACTTCAGAGGCTGGCACCAGCTATAAATACTGGACCCTCAGACTAACTGTTCAATACACTCCTGGAACTGTGGAAGTCTACAGAAGGACGTCCTTGTACTCTAGGGTACTGCCCTGCTGCTTGAGGCCTTACTTGTTCTTGAGAAGACTGCCCTGCTTCTTTAGGCCTGCCTTGTTGCTTGAAAGAGAGAGGACCATCTCTTTGAACCCAGGACTAACAGTGACTCTAATGGTCAGGTGACTGACCTCCTTTTATGGGCTACAGGAACACACCAAGCTCTAGGGACCTCATTGTACCTGTCCAGCTTACTTGCTGCAACTGGCACTTCCTCGCCTGCAACTAGACCTGCCTGAGCCCTGCTGGTCTTTGCTGGAATGAGTTCCTGATCCCCAAGAGGTGCCCACTTCCCCTCCTCTCACGCCAGCTCCTGGACCCTTGGCTGGCATTATTTAAGCTCATCCTGTGAAATCCTGATTCTTTGAACTCTATGCGCTTGCTAACGCGTCCCTTTATGATCAATTTATACACTTTGGGACTCGTTTTAGGTCAATTAATCTTTTGACCCTGATTGAAAAAACCTTAGGACGAGATAGCTAATCAACATGTCAATCAATATGTCAATAATATCATCAATATTTATTACCACAATACATTTCACCTTAGTCAAAGACATTTAATTAGATTCAAGACACCACCATGACCTCTCAGTCATGAATAACCACACCAGTTTAGTATGAGTTTTGTGATATTTATTCCCTATTGGTTACAATTCTACTAATAAGTTTATTAGTCTCAAAATCAGAAAACACATTAGCATAGACACAATGTGACAACTCTGATAAGATTTCATCAAAGCAAGAATCACGAACATCAGAACATAGCAAGGCGTGAACATAAGCTATCCTTAGAAGAGTATCATTACCATATTATTCAACAAAGCATAGATTCAGTCATTTGTCTGTGTCAGTTTTGTGAACCCCTTGACTACCCTTGAATTAGCATTGGCATGTTGGGCTTCATGCAAAACAATTTAGTAACACAAATTTGGAAAAACATCTAACTATGGTCTCTGTTAAAAGAAAAGCAGTTAGTACCTAGAAAGGAAAAGCAAACAGACAATCACAATTTCATTGTCATTATAGTTACCCTCCAAGTTTGGGTCAGCACTCAGGTTCTGTCTTCGTCTTCAGGACAGCAGTTGATTCGCCATCAGTCAGGAACTCAGCTCTCAGGCAAAGGGGGCACTTCCCTCATAAGGAGGTAAAGTGTAAATGGTCAATCTAAGGACAAGTATGGTTCTAACTAAAACTATCAAGCCACTAGTCAAAGTGACAAGGTGTCTGGATTTTAGCAATTTGCATCAGCATCTCCCCAATCTCTCTCCTATCCCTCCTGTTCTGATTTACTTCCTGGTGTCAAGGGTTTTTATCCCCTTTTCGTTGTACATTCCCCTAAAATTTGATTGGACAAAGGTTGCACCCCACTATCTTTAACCAATTAACTTTACATTAGGTCATTGAATTTGTCACCCCACAACAGTTCTCAGACATTTTATTGGTCCTTATGACTGACGTCTTTAGAGGTAGAATGTCCCGTATGATTTCATCCTTTTGTAATTCTTTGCACATCTTCAGTCAGTGGCTCCATTGTCTGTACCGGTTTAGGCGACCTTGTACATAACACTAATCTACACTGTTGCATTTAGCTAAAAACATTTCTACAAGCACAATGAACTTCATGAGAACGGATCTACTATAGTTACATTCAGCTTCTAGTTTGGAAAAAACAAGAGTTCATGTCCTTTAGCAAATCAGCACACTGCACGTTTAGAAAAATACATTTAATATGAGAGCCAGGGAGCTAGGCCTCGACCCATGCTAACTAAGGCCTAAAGATTTATTAGCAAAACTTTAATAACATAATCCGTTAATAATTAGTATAAAACCGTCTAAATGCAATAATTCATCAACATTAGTCATTTTCATTAGTCCCCGTATACATTGGTGGCCACTATCCGTTGGCACATTTCAAGCGCACGTTTTAGCAAAACATATTAATACAGTTTCTATGCGGCATTATTGTACACTAGTTCATAAACATTTCATGTTAATATTAATTATATAAGCTACGCTCTCTCACGCTTGACTTTGAAGAGGTCACCTTTTTCAGTGGGAATAACCTGGTCCATGTATCCGGCCCACACTCCATCGTGTTGAGTCTGAATGTATGACTTTATCCCGGTCTACTGACCAGATAGCCACAACTAGAAATTTCTGCTTCTTGGTGCTATTTTTACTTAAACCTTTATAATTTCATATCTTCAGTGCTACTGATTGGATTTTGTCATTTTGGTCTCATTTTATTTATTACATTTCACTCTGTTTTCTAAATTGGGTTGGGCTTCCCTTGTGTTGTGTTTTCACTTTACTATAGTTTGAGTGCTGGATAAATACTTAACTTTGCCTCTGAGTTCAGCCTGACTGCTTTTGAGCCAAGCTACCAGATTGTTAAGCACAGGTTAATTTAGTGACTTCTGTGGTTCACCCTGACCAAGATTGTGGTTGTTTCTTGAGAAGGATTTTCACCCCACTCAATCAAAAAACCTGATTTCTTTCAGTATCCATCATTCAATAACCACTTACTACCCGTCCTCTAGAAAAGGCATATCAAAGAATAAAACCGCTTCGAAACAACGCTATTAAAAAATCCTTGACCAGACCCCTAGTTGGCAATTCACTAGCATTAACAGACAGCACCACTCCATTAAATGTGGTCTTGTGTGCATGTTACCCAAAGAACTATAAGGTTTCTAATCCCAGCTTCTTCTTTTTTTAATAAAAGTATGATTTAATGAGCACAGCATTAAAATCTGCACAAGGCTCCCAACAGCAGCATTCGTCCAGAAGGGATATCTGAGCATTTTCATCAGAACCTACCACACCATAACTACAGCGCTGTGGGAAATGTGGAACCAGGAAAAATGATTATTAGCCCCAGCCTCCCCACTAAAAAATTGTGTGCTCGTGGTCAATCATATTTTCACCATATAACTCTGCTACCATTTGCTTTACCATTTCACAGGAGGGGGTGAGGATACTACCAAAGACAGCAAAACTGCAGTACGTGCTCTATTGTGGCCTCAAGGTGTAGATCGAGGCACTGTATGCACTCAACTCAGCACAAAATATAAAACACAATTTTTTTTTTTTACACCTTTGCTGTCTAATCTGCTGTAAGAATTAGTGCGGATGGATGCTATGAGTGTACAGTGTTCACAAATGAAAAAGCTGAAGATGCAGCTAAATGTGACATGAAATATGCCTTCTGTATGAGATGCACGCTAAATGAGATGCACAGTGCGTGAGTATTGGAGATAGATGCTTTACAAATATTAAAAGCCTGAAGAGATACATAAAACCTAGTACGTGAAATGCCTTTAAAAACAAGATGCTGCTCTGTTTGTTTGTGTGTGTATGCATGTGTAATATGTTCGCAAAACGAGATGCAGTGTGTGTGAGAGACTGATCATACAAACAGATAACGCTTGTTATGTGAGACACAATGTACCATACATCGTGAGATGCTTGAAAGCAATGAGAAATGTGGCACCGGCTTGTGAGATGCTCACAGAAAAACAGTGTGGTAAAATATGCCAAACGGGATGAGTGTGGGTGATGCTTGGTTCATAATCAAATCTAAGGTCTTCTTTGGAGCCAGTACAGGCTTTAATTCTTAGAATTATTTGCAGCTTCATGGTGTCAGATAGTTATTCTTTTTTGAAAGTCACTTTAACATTATTACAAGTTCAGGAAAAGTATGCACTGGGTACAATCCGAATGTGTTGTGCTAAAATAATATTTTTGAAAGCACTGTAGGCAATTAAACATTGAGGGGCAAATCTGTAACTTTTGATTTGACATAGCACAGTAAACAAAACTACTTCCTGCATCAATAGGAGAGAGTAGAACAGCACCATATCTACTAAGAAATGATGCCAGTTTTGTGTCTCCCTGTGCTGGCGCACATTTGTCTGCCTTGCGCCAATGCACACAACCATGCACTTTAGTGTACAGGAGTTTGTGTTTGATGTCAAGCATAGGTTTTTGTAGTGGAAGGGTACCCTTCTGTACAAAAAAATGCCTGCCTCGAGAAGGTGCAAAGTTTTGGCACAAGGTCCTATCTACTTCTTTTTGTAGCAAATAAGGCTTTGCATCAAAAACCGTGGATGCTTCTATGGAAATTAGAGGTGGTTGAGCCACTTAAAGCACAAGTCAGGCTCGAGCTGGAAGCCTGGTTCTGGCTCAGTTCAAGGCCCTGTAGGGACCTCGAGGCCATAATGAGCTGAGAACTGGCTTCTGCTTGTCACCCTCCCACTACCCAGGATGAGCTGTTACAGTCAGAGCTGCCGACTGTAGAACTAGGGAACTAGGGCCAGAAGTACAATATTTCGGGTTTGTGTTTTTCTAATAGCAAATGTTTGTGATTCGCTATTGGGAAATCCCAAAATGCAATGTACAACAGTGTGTTTAACACTGTTAGTGATTTGCAGTGGGTCGCCTCATCAATATTCATGAGGCAGGCCGCAATCTGCGATCCAGTGTGAATGGCTACAGTCACAGGGATGGTGGCCTGCTTGGGTCAGCAGACCACAATGTTTGTGATTGCTTTTTGAATAAAGCATTTTTTTGTAATGCAGCCCGTTTTCTTTGAAGGGAAACGGGCTGCATTACAGAAAGAAAACTGAGAAGCTTTCTTTTCATTTTTTAGGAGTAGGCAGTGGTCCGTGGTACCACTGCCTGCTCTTGAAAAATGTTTACACCCTCATTCGCAAAGGGGTAGAGGTCCTATGGGGAGCCCTTCCTTCTTGTGAATGGGTTACCACCAACTTGAATTTGGTGGTAACTGCGCATGTTTTGCGACTGCAATCCCGGTTGCAAAACATTCTTAGATCCCCCTGCGACTCGCTATTAGGCAGAGACATCTTTGACATGCCCCTTCCTAATACCAACTTGCAAACCTATTGTGCAATTCAGTAATAGATTATTGAATCACAAACCAGCATTTATCCATCCTAAAGTGCTTGTTTCTGTTTGCAAACGGCACGATTCTGCGAATCAGGCCATGTGCGCACAGAAAAAAGCTAAGTACATTTGGCCCCTGGTTCAAGTGTCACATAGGCTCAACATCCTGTGATTCTGGGCCAATCACTTAATCTCCCCATGACGGTAAACAATGCATGTGATCTTCTGTAATGTAACTGGTGCTCATATAAAGCGCTCCAATACATTTGGGTTGAGTTTGCGCTTTACTTCAAAAACTGCAGAAAAATGCATTGAGAGGTCAAAATAAAGCCTCAACATAAGGATGAACAAATAGATACCCATTTACTAACTTGAATTAATCATGGCTTCCCTGCTTAAATTGTGTAATCTTAGGCAAATAATTTCACTAAAACTTTTTCCTTCATTATGCCAATGAGAGCACATTCAAATATGTGAGTTCAGATTACAAGGAAACTTACATGACCTCTCCTTTGTAGAAGATTAGAGTGTGACAAGGTACTACTGCAGTATATTTGTCAATGGGGAGAGATATGCTAATAAAGCTATTTATCCCTGTTTATCTGCCCCCACCAAGTTTTTACATGACACCTTGCAAGTGGGCTGAAGAGAGGTGATACTGCAAGGAGCACAAGAAGCAATTAAAAAAACAAAGCCCTCTCTAGATTTGAAAGGACTTTGAATGACCTGTGACTTACTAGCATGGAGCAGACAGATCAGATAATCCTCTGTGTCATGAAAGCAGCAGCAGCCCTGGCAACCCTTTGAGAGCTTGGATTTGGGAAAAACCGCCCGGTTTAAACTTCATTCGCTTTCAGTTCTATTGCTTTTAACACACTGAAAAAATGAATGACGTTTAAACAGGGATTGCATCACTATCTCTTTTTAAACTTCAGGATTGTTTGACCCCCCCACTCTTGTCCCCCATGTCCCCTCACTTCCAAAATCTGGGGGCGGGATAAATCCCCTGCATCCCTCACATTTCCTACGCCCATGGTGGTGATGTATAAGGACATGCTGATACGGCCCCTTTGTGACGTGCTCTTGGCATAAAAGGCTGGTAACCAGGGAGCAGCAGCACTGGACACTGGGACACCGGACTGGGAGGACCACTGCCGCTGACTGGAGCCAGGCCGAGAAGCCGGAAACTACCGAGCCTGAGCGGGTCCCAAAAGAAACGAGGCAGTGGGTGAGTGAAAGGGAACAAGGTGAGTAAATAAACCAAACCAATACTGAATTGAAAATCTAACTGAACTGAAAACCAAACTGAAACCGAACTTAAAATCAAACTGAACTTGAAAATGGAGTGACTTTACATCGCCATTTACATTAATCCTTGATTTCTTCACCTCCATCTTTCCAAATTGTGGCTCCAACCTATCCAGCCTTTCTCAACGTAATCCTGCTTCAATCCACTACTTTCATTTTTCTTCCCTCCCCGTTTCCCCCCTCTGCTTCTCTTCTCTCTCCTACCTTAACTGCTTAGCTGCTGGGCCTTTCACCTGCCCCCCCCAGGGCTGAGCCCTTTTTTGGCTATTTGTGATACTTTGCACGTAGACCCCCTATAACTTTTTGTCCACATAAGCTATCCACACCACATTTGTGTCCTTTTTTTCCAACATCCTAGGGATTCTAAAGGTACCCAGAGCTTGTCGATTCCCCTGGAGGAGACCGAGAAATGAGCCAAAATACAGCTAGAATTTGTTTTTTGGGGGGAAAATGGGAAAGAAGTGCTGCAGAAGAAAACATCTGTTTTAATCCCTGCAAATGGGATCTACAAAGGGTTTGCGGAGATAAAATCAACATCTTTGCATCTTTCAGGAACAGACAGACCTGAATAAGAAACACATTTTTCAACACAGTTTTGGCATATTACTGGGACATACCCCATCTTTACAATTTGTTATGCTTTCAACCTCCTTCCAGTTAGTGACAGAAATGGGCATGAAACCAATGGTGGATCCCGGACAACTGAACATTTCAGAAAAGTAGACAACATTCTGAATTCAGCAAGGAGTCATCTGTGTAGATCCTTCAATGTTTTCCTATAGAAAGTAACAGTTGAAATAAAAAAAACGATTGAGTTAGAAAAAACAGCCATTTCTATCTATGCTGTCTTCTGTAACTTTTTCCTGCTATGGCAGATTTTTTTAAAGCAATATACCGTTACATCTGCTGAACCCTTCTAATTGCGGGGGTATAACAGGCTTGTAGTTTCACCAAGAACCAAGGTACCCAGGAGCCAATAAATGAACTGCACCTTGCAATGGGTTTTCATTGTACACTGGGTATACAGCTATTTATTTGGTAAAATATAATGAATCAAAAATAGGTATTAAGGAAAAATATGTAGTTCTGAAATGGGGACAGAATATAGAGTTAAGAAGCAGTGGTTATTTGCACATCTCTGAACTCAGGGGTTCCCATACTAGCTTGTGAATTACAGGGTATTTCGCAAAATGACTTCTTTCTTACACACTATCTTACATTTGGAAAAAATATAGAGAAAGACAATTGGCAATAACACCTGTTCTTCTATTCTATGTTCCCCCAAGTCTCCCAATAACAATGGTACCTCACTTGTGTGTGTAGACCTAGTGCCTGCGACAGGAAACACCCCAATACGCAACATGGACACATCACGTTTTTACATTGAAAACTGACATGTTTTTTTTAAAGTGCCTAGCTGTGGAGTTTGGGCTATAGCTCAGCCGGCACTTAGGGAAGCCTACAAAACCTGTATATTTTTTAAAACTAGACACTTAGAAAAATCCAGGACGGGGTGACTTTTGGAGCTCTCACTCGGTTCTGTCACCCAGACTAGTTTGCAAACCTCAAAATTGGGCTGAAAAACAGCTTTTCTTCACATTTCAGTGCTGCAAAGTTCTGGAATCTGAGGGTAGCCACAGACTTCCTTCCACCCAGCGTTCCCCAAAGTCTCCTGATAAAAATGGTACCTCACTTGTGTTTGTAGACATAGAGCCGCGATACGAAATGCCCAAAAACGCATTGTGGACACATCACAGATGTGTTTTCTGCAAAGTTCCTAGCTGTGGATTTGGGCCTCTAGCTCAGCCGGCACCTAGGGAAATCTACCAAACCTGTACATTTTTGGAAAGTAGGCACCTAGGGAAATCCAGGATGGGGTGACATGTGTGGCTCTCACTGGGTTCTGTCTTCCAGACTCCTTTGCAAACCTCAAAATTGGGCTAAAAAAACACTTTTTCCTCACATTTCGGTGCTGCAAAGTTCTGGAATCTGAGGGGAGTCACAAACTTCTTTCTACCCAGCATTCCCCCATGTCTCCCGATAAAAATGGTACCTCACTTGTGTGGGTAGGCCTAATGCCCGTGACAGGAAATGCCCCAAAACACAACGTGGACACATCACATTTTCCCAAAGAAAACAGACATGTTTTTTGCAAAGTGCATAGCTGTTGATTATGGCCTCTTGCTCAGCCAGCACATAGGGTAACCAACCAAACCTGTACATTTTTGGAAAGTAGTCATCTAGGGGAATCCAGAAAGGGGTGACATGTGTGGCTCTCACTGGGTTCTGTCATCCAGGACCCTTTGCAAGTCTCAAACTTTGGCTAAAAAACACTTTTTCTGCATATTTTGGTGATGGAAAGTTCTGGAATCTGAGGGGAGCCACAAACTTCCTTCCACCCAGCATGTCCTCAGGTCCCCTGATACATTTTTTACCTCACTTGTGTGGGTAGCCCAAGTATCTGCGATAGGGAAGATCTGAAAATGTATTGTGGCGATAATGACAACTAAGGTGAGTGTATTAATTAGTCCTGGGATCAGGAACTATTTAGGGAAACCTATCAAACTCAGACATTTCTGTAAATCAGACATCAAGGGGAGTCCAGGGAGGCATCGCTTGTGAGGATTTCCAAAAGTTTTTTTCCTCAGAATGCCCTGCAGAGTAAACCTTTGAATAAAGCACTATTTTTCCCTGTATTTCTGTGACGTAAACTACAGAATATGCAGGGATCCACAAACTGCTTACCACCCAGTGTTCCCCAACTTTTCCTGATAAAAAACGCTACACCACTGGTGTGCCTCGGCGTACTGCCCATGACAGGAATGGATCACACAACGGTCAATGTTAGTCCTTCATTAGGGCTACTGTTGACCCTTGGGCGGTCCACTGCTGACACAGGCACTAGGCACAGGCACACAAGTGGGCTAGCATTTCTTTCAGGACACTGGGGAAACGCTGGGTGGTAGGAATTGTGTGGATCCCTGCATAATCCTGTAGTTTGCGTGACACAAATGCGAGGAAAAATAGAGTTTTTATTCAATGTTTCACATTTGCAGGGTATTCTGAGTAAGAAAACTTTGGGGAATCCACACAAGCCACACCTCCATGGACTCCCCCCAGATGTTTAGTTTTCAGAATTGGGGGGGGTTGGCCCATTTTCAAGGGGGCCGCCCCCCCCCCCTCCCTCGATGACATCCCTGATGTCTAGTGGGGTTTCACGAGCACTGATCGCAGCCCGGCTGCGATCCATACCCAGAAAAAACTTTCAGGAAGGCCTCGTTTCAAAGGGGAGAATCTCCCCTCTCAAATGAGGCCTTCCTGAAGGCTGGGGAGGCTGTTTTGGGCACGTTTTCCCCACCCGAGCAGAAAGCGGCCTTACCTCTGCTTCCTGCTCCGGTGGGGAAAACAAACTAATGTCACAGAGTTGTGGGGGAATTAGGGGAGGCACTGAAGCTCCGTGACTTCTGAGGGATTTTTAAAACCCCTTCCTGGCATTGGCCACTGGTTGTGGCCTGCACAAGGGAGGGTGTGCTTGTGTCAGCCAGTGGCCGAAGCACGCACCAAATGGGGTTAACATTGTCCTGATCTCTTCCAGTCTCTTCTCTTCTTGCTTCCAAACCTTTACATTCCTCTAAATTCCTCCAATAGCTTCTCCCATTTTGTTCCCTTCCCCTCTCACTTTCCTTCATTTCATACTCCTTTCCTTCCCTTCACTTTCCAGTCTTTGCTATAATCTGCATTCCAGTCACCTCCATTCGCTCCAGTCTTTCTCATGCCCTTCACATTTTCCTTTCCATTCCCTTCATCACCCCTCCCCTTCCTTCACCACTGTCTCCCCACTTTCCTGTTCCTTTCTAAGTCCCTCCTTTCATTGAGCTTTGATATAATTTACTGTCTTCCCCTAATCTCCTTACTTCCCTCCAGTTCTTTCTACAACCTTCCAATTCCCAGTCCACCCACTCCTCCATTCCCCACTCCTCCATTATCACATTTGTTCCCTTCCTTTTACCATCCAACACCTCGATTACTAGATCCATTTTGTCGTTCCTGACCATTTACTTTACATACCCCTTCACCCTTTCTATCCTTTCTACTTCACCCTTACTTCTTTCCTTTATTTCCCCATTCCTTCTTCCTTTCCCTCCACTCCTTCTACCAATCATATCCCCTTGCTACACACCCTGCAATTTATTTCCCCCTCCATCCCTTCCAAGCCCAATCAGACTTCCTTCGCTTCCCTACAAAACTATTCCTGTACACACCCTGACCTGTCCATTCGTTACCCTCCCTCCTCATCCTGTACTTCAATATCTGTCCCTTCCTTGTGTCTTTCAGTCGTTCTCTTACCCTCCTTTCACCTCCATATCCTATCTTTATCCACCTATCTTCTTTTGTTCTCCATGTCTATTCCTTACCTGACCCAACCCACCCCATCCAGCCCCAGTCAACTGTCTCTTCTCTTCCGTCACTCTCCACTTCTATCCTAACCCAAACTATCCCTTCCCCCACCGCTCCAATTGCCTTACACTCCCTGACCCCAACCTTTCTACACCCGGTCCATCCTCTTCTCTCCACTCCTCTCTATTCCTCCCTACCCATCTTCTCTCTGCTCCTCTTCTCCCTCTTTCCCGCTGCTCATCCTCTCACCTCCTCCTTCTCTTTCTTTTCCTCTTCCTCCTTCACTTCTGACTTAATGTCCTTCTCCCCTCTCCTCCTCGGCTCCTTTTCCACATTCCTCTCCACTCGTAACTCACCCCTTCATCTCCCTATCACTCTAGTTCCCTTCTACACCCTAACCATCCTTTCCTTGCCACCCGCTCCCTTCCTTTCCATGTTTTATCCGTCATCCCCTCTCTTCTTTCTCTCTACCTCTGCTCCTTCCTGCCCTCCTTTCATCTCTCCTGTACTCTCCTACCCACTACCTTCTCTCTTCTGTTTCAGCCTCCTGTCCTCCTCATATTCTCCCCTCCCCTTCCCATTCCTTCCTTTGTATACCCCATTCTCTCCTCTTCTCTCCTCCCTTCCTCTCTCCACCCTTCAAGTTGTCTTCCTCACTCCTCCTCTTCTTCCTGTATCTCCCCTCCTCCCATTCTCTTCCCTTTCTGCTCCTCTCCTCTGCCCTCTCCTATCCTCACCTCCCATCAATTACCATCCCCTACCCCCAGCAGCCTCCGCTTCCCTCCTCTTTTCTCCCTCCTCCACTCCTCTTCCCACCCTCCCCTTGCAATCTCTTCCTGTATATACCATCCCACTCACCTCCCCCTTCCCCTCCCTTCTCTATCCTCCTCGTCTCTTCCCTTCCCTCTGTTAACATACCCAAACCCTCCCTTTCCCTCTCCCCTTCACTTCTTCTCTCCTCATCCATCCCATCCTTACCATCCTCTTCTGTTCCCTTCTCTACCACCTTCCATCCTATACCGTATCAATCCTCTCCTCTACCCAACCTTCCAGTTAATTTCCCCTCCCTCCCTTTCTTTCTATGCCTTATCCATCCTCTTTTCTATTCCTCACATTCCCCTCCCAACTGCCACATCTATCCAAGCCCTCCCATCCCCATGTCCCAAACTACTTTGCCTTCCTGTACCCTACCCCATTTATTTCTCTCCATTCCTCTCCTGTCCTCTCTCCTCTCCATCCTTCATCCCTCCCCTTACCCACTCCTCTCTGTCCTCACCCCTCTCTGTCCCCACCCCTTTCTGTTCCCTCCCTCCAATTCCTTTCACTATCCTCTCCTCCCTTCCCTCTGTACAACCTTCCCACAACCCTCCCCACCCCTGCAGCCCCCTTGTCCTTACTTCACTTTCTTCCCCTCCCTCTTCTTCCCCTCTGCACTCTATCCAACTCACCACACCCCCTTCCAGTTCTCTTCCTTTCCCCTCCTCTAAACTCATCCCATTCCCTCCCCTTCTCACCCTCCAGTTCTCTTCCTTTCCCCCTCACTTGTTTATATCCCTATTTATCTTTTCTACTCCTTTCCACCCCCACCTTTTAAGTTCCCTTCACCTCCCCCGTTTCCTATCCATACCCTAATCATCCAATTCTCTTGCTTCCCTTCTGCCTCTCATTTTCTCTCTCGTTTTCCTTATTGTTTGAGAACAATTAGACTATGAGTAGATAACCAGATTATGCCACTGAGTTGATGCAGTTGCCCCTAAGCTGGTGTCTAAGACGTCAGTTTGCAAGAATAAAAAATATTTTTCCTTTCGATATTCCAAAAAGGGAAATTTAACAAACTTTTTTTTGCTGTGTTTCAAGAGTTCTGAGCTTCTTGTTTCCATTGACTAATATATCTTGTAACATATTTTTAAACATGTTAAAGGTGTGCCTAGAGTGGAATAATTAGATAAATATCTTCTGTAGAAGTTGATGAATCCTAAGAACTTCTGGAGTTCCTTTAAGCTATGTAGTACTGCCCATTGTCCTGTGGCAACAACCTTGCTTTTTTTCCATTGCAATGCCATTTGGCACCTTTGATATTCCAAATACTTAATAACTTCCTGGTTGAACGTATATGGTTACTAGTCTGGTGTATTGATTGTTAGTTTGTAACCTTTGTAAAACTTCCCAAAAACATGTTTTTGATGATCCGTCAGGGTCTTAGAACAGATAGTAATACGAAGGAAAACCACAAGAAATTCTGTAGTTTTAAGAACCTCTGAGATCGAGTTTAGTGTACTATCTGGCCCCTCTCAAATGTTCAAATCAAGGCTGAATCAGTGGCAAAATGTAGCAGACATACCATATCATGATTTCATATAAAGTCTCTGTCAATTTTCTTCACAAAAAGGTGTTCTCCAACAGAAGACTGTCATCCTATGATAAAACCCTTTACAGAGGTTATCTTCAATATATTTCTTTAAGCTTCCTTCTGATCTCCTGATAAGGGATACACCTTTCTATTAGGTGTTGGTGCATCAGATTGTAAATCTATGGGGCAACAATAAGGATGATTTTTCTCTAAACACATCAACATACTCATGATATTCAGATGGTATTTGGGTCACTAATTGTATTGATCAGAGTTGTTTAAAAATTGAAATCTTTTCTCGGACATGGCCAAGGTGGAATTCAAACTAATAGTAATTGCCAATTAGCATCTAGACTGTGCTTTTAAAACCAAGGAATTTCTAATATGAGGATAAAGGATGAAGATGATATCAAAAGATATGCTCTATATGCTTTCTTGATGTGTATGACCGATACACAACAGAGGTACAGTTATGTGTTAGAGGTTCCAACACAAGTGGTGTGCCATCAACCACGAATGGCACTCACTTCTGCTGTTCAACCGTTCAGGAACTGAGGTATCTCTAGAGACTGGTAACATTTTCACTCACTACAATGCCAAATGGCTCCACAATCAGTCTAGGCTGTGGTACTCAAGACCCTCCACGGAGACAAGGATGTAACTGCGATGGACAAAGTAAAGTGAAGGAATGAGAGCCTTTCTGATCAGAAGACAACTCAACCAATAACCCCCTTTTAAGACTGAGAGTTTATTTTCTTGATAGGTCTTATTGGACAATTTGAGATATAACGTTTTTTTTACGACAGTGCAAATGTAAGGATTCATTTAATCTTCATTCTAATTTTTCTTTAGACAAGATTCATCTCTGACTTGAACCTATTTGCGTGGGCTCTGGTTCAATATCGGGGTCTCTGAGGTTGCTTAAATGTAGAATTTGTAGCTGCTGTTATATTGAGATTTCCCTGTTTTAACGTATAAATTAAGTTCTCCTTCTGTCCATCAGTCTGTCTTGGAAAGTTAAAGGAAATTCTTTTTCAAAGGAAGTGAACACGGCATGTTGAGTATTCAATTATTGGTGTAGGCCACAAGGTTGCATCTCTGTTAACATTTTTGGCCAGAGTAGAACGAGAGCAGAGAGGATGGGATGGTTTAGGAAACGGTGGAAAAGAGTAGAAAAGGAGAAAAGAGGCATTTCAGGAAAGGACTGAAAGTGAAGGGAAAGTGGGTGGGGACAGGAAACATAGGTAGGGGGAGGAGGGATAGGGCAGATAGAATGTAAAGACTGGATTAAGTAGGGTTAGGATAGTGAAGAAGTAGGCTAGAAAGGGAAAGAAGAGAAAGGAAGTTAAATTGGTTTGGAAACAGAATGGAACAGAAAAGGTGAAGAGCTAAGGAATTGAGATGGGTGAAGAGTGAAGGTGGGTTGAGAGAGAAAAAAGAGGAAGAAAAGTTAAGGTACGGTGTGGGAAAGGAAAGGAAAGAAAGAAGAGGAAAGGAGGCACTGGAAGAGTAGAGATAGTGGGTCGAAATGAAAAGCAAAGCCAAAGGAGAGAATGGGGAGCAGAGGAGAGGAGATTAAAGAGCTGTGCGAAATTCGTGTGATTTGCTTTTGTATAATTTCTAGGGATGAAATTACAGCACAAATTTGCAAAACGCTGCATTAGGGAAAATGCAAATCCATCATTTCATACTATATTTTAGCACACAATGTGTCCTTGCATCAACATTTCGTGCAGGGACCATTTATATGAAAGTAATGTGAACAGGGGCTCATGTTCTGTTGTTCTCATGCATTTGTGGTAAATATTTACCATAAATTGTACATTGTCTGTATATTTTTTGCCCGAATGGTGCTTAGTTGCTCAAAGTGACGTAATAGTGTAATTTCAAGGATTCTGCATAATAAATATAATTTGAAAATCCCAAAATGACACTGACCTAATTTGAATTTCACCCAAGCTTAATAAATGGATGGGGTAGGGTGAGGGTAGGGAAGGGATAGTTGGTTGGAAAGGGAGGACAGAGGAAGGGACGTGAAAGTGAGTTAGGAAAGGAATGCAAATGAAGGGAAGGAAGGAAAAATGAGGCAGAGGGAGTGTGGGTGGAACAGGTGGGATATTTTAGTAGAGGAGAGGGGGTATAAAGAAATAGAGGGGGTAGGTAAGGGATAGTAGATTAGGAAGGGAAGGGAATGGAAATGAAGGGAAGGAGAAAATGAAGGAAATGGGAAGGGTGTAGAGGGCAGGTGAGGACTGGGAAGGAAGAGGAAAGAGGACAAGAGAGAGGAGGTAAAGATGAAGTGGATGGGGTAGGTTAAGATAAGAAAGGAGAAAGTAGTTGGAGAAAGGAAGAAAGTGGTGGGAAATAGAAAACTGCTTTGGGAGGGAACAGAAAGGAAGTGGTGGTGAAGGGATGGGTTAGGAGAGAAGAGGAGGGGAGTGGAACGTGTGTCATTAGGAGAGGTGAGGAGAGGATGGGTAGGGAAGAGAGTGGAAGGGAACTGGACAGGTGTGAAGGAGGAGGGTGTGGGATTGGTAGGGAGAGGATGAGTAGGCTATGGAAATAAAGGTAAGGAAGTGGCAGAAGTAAAGGGATAAGGAGAAGTGGATGGATACGGTACAGGATGAGTGAGGAGGGTAGGAGAGGATGTGTAGAGTATAGGAATGTCCGAGAGGGAGAAGATGACCTAGAGAGAGAGGGAGGGAGGTGACGGATGGGGCAAACATAAGGGATGGGAAAGGAAAGGACGGGTTAGAGCAAGGTAAAGGTAGAGAATGTGGTTTGGGAAGGGATAAAAGTGGAGGAAAAGGGGAAGTTGGTTAGGAAGAGAAGTGACAGGGGATGGGTTACAACAGGAAAGATAATGAGAGTTGTAGGAGGGTAAGTGTGGAGGGGAAGGGAGTAGAGAGGAATAGAGAAGGGAAAGGAGAAGAGAGGATGGGTGAGGTATCGTAAGGGAGGGAGCAGAGAAGTGAAGGGAATTTGAGGGTACAGAGGGGAGGGTGTGAAATGGGTTAGGAAAGGAGTACAGGCTGGGTAAGGACTAGAAAGGGAGAGAGGAGGAGAGGGAGAAGTAGGATGGTGTATTGAAAGGAAGGGGATGCAAACTGAAGGATTGATAAAAGAGGTAGTGGAGTGGAAGGAATGGTTAGCTTATAGAAATGAAGGGAGAGAAGAGAAAGGAACTGGGAGTGGGAAAGGAAGGGCTGAGATAGGCTTGAAGAGAGTAGAGGTAGGAGAAAGGGAAGGTGAATAGGAGAGAGGGAGGAGAGGAGAGGAGAAGCAGAAGAAAAGATAAGTGAATGATTAGGGAAGGGAACTGGAAAGGTGGGGGATAAAATGACTAGAAAGGATTAGTGGGGTATAGAAAGAAACAGAGGGGACAGGAAGTGGACTGGAGGGTGGTAATTGCTGGGAGTGAGATAAGCTCGGATAGAGGGGAAGGAGAGAAGAGAAGTGAAGGGGCGCAGGAGAGAATGTGTGGTCTGGGTGAGTAGAGGATGGGTGGAGAGGATGTGTAGGGTGAAGGAAGGAAAGGAGAGGGAGAATATAGCATATACTGTAGAGATGGAGGGAGGTGAGGGAGGGCATAGGAAGGGAACTGGAGTGGTGTAGAGGGAAGGAGGTGGATGGGTTTGGAGAGAGAATTGGATGGGTTAGGCAGGGTAAGGGTAGCAAAAGTGGTTTGTGGAGGGATAAAAGTAGTGGAGAAGGGAAAGTTGGTTAGGAAGGGAAGTGATGGGGAAGGGTTACGGTAGGATAGATAAGGAGGGGAGAGGAAGTGGGTGGAGGGGAAGGGAGTAGAGGGGAAGACAGAAGAGAAGGAAAAGGGGAGGAGAGGGTGGGCTGGGTATCGAAAGGAAGGAAGCGAATGGGGCGATACTGAGAGGAGGGTGTGGGGTGGGTGTCTAAAGGAGAGGGATGGGTAAGGTTTACAAGGAAACGGAGAGGGGAGACAGAGAAAACAGGAAAGTGAGAGGGAGAAGTATGATAGTGTATAGAAAGGAAGGGAGGGAGGGAAAGCAAACTGAAGGGGGATTGGAGAGTTGAGTGAGGAGAAAGGGAGATTGAGTAAGAGAGTTAGAGGGAGAGGAGAGGAGCGTAGAGAACCGGCAGAAGGAAAACAAGGGGAGGGGGGTATAAGAGGATGATTAGGTTAAAGGGAGGGAGGGAAGGGAACTGTAAAGGTGGGGGAGGAAGGAAGTGTAGAGGATGGATAGGGTACAGAACGAAAGGGAGGGGAAAGGAAGAGAACTGTAGGGTGGGAAGGGGAGGGGTGGGGTAAGCTTGGATGGAGAGAGGGAAAGGAAGGAGAAGAGGGAAGGGGAGAGTAAGATAGGAGAGGAGAGGCAGCAGGAAAATGAGAGAAGTGAATGAATAGGTATAGAAAGGACTGGATGAAGGAAAAGGGAGGGTAACTGAAAGGGTGGGGAGAAGAAAGGATGGATATGGTATGGAAAGGGGATAAAGGAAAAGAACTGGAGGGTGGGAAAAGGGTATGGGGTGGGGGAGTTTAGAGATGTGGAGAGGGAAAGTGGTGGGGAAGAGGGAGAAAAGTGGGGAAGAGGGAGAGAAGTGGAGAAGAATTCCAGGAAGGTCTATATAAGGAAGAGAAAGGATGGGACTGGAAGAGTAAAGAAAGTGAGTGCAATGGAAGGGAAAATGAGAGGAGGGGGAGGAAAAAGAGGAGAGTAGCAGAGGGGCTGGGAAGATGGAGAGAAGAGAGGTAGGAAGTGAAAGGAGGGGAAGAGGAAGGAGGGGACGAGAAATAAAGGGAAGTATTGTGAAGGAAGGCGAAGAGAAGTGTGGAGGGGAAAGGAAGGTGGAATGGAGAAAGAAAGGAAAAAAGCAGGAAGGGTAGAAGAGTTGAAGGATAAGTGGTAAGGGTAACTGAAAGACGAAAATTAAAAAGCGGAAAATGGTGGGAGTGGATGGGCTGGGTAATGGAAGGTTGGTGAAAGACATGGGAGGGTAGTAAAGAGAAGGAGTTAACGGAAGACAGCAAAGGGCATTAAAGTTGAATAAAAGGAGTAAAGTGGAAGAAAAGGAAAAGGAGAGTAGGGGACAAAAGTAAGATGTGGTAAAGGGAAGGGAGGAAATAGGGAAGAGAAAGGAATATTGAAAGGTAATGAGGAAGACAGGAGGACAGGGAGAAGACTAAAATACAAGTGATGGTAAAAGATGATAAGTTAAAGGAATGTGAAATAAAGAAAAGGGGAAGGGAAAGATATAGGAGAAAGGCGAAGATTGAAATTAGAGGAATGTATGGAGTCGGGAGATGAAAGAATGGACTGGAAATGGAGGTCAGGAAAGGGCTAGGGTTGGAGACAGAAGAGAAAGAAAAGGAATTACGTTGAAGGGAGGGGAGAAAATGGATGGGAGAGAGAGAAAGGGACTTGACTGGAAAATATGATTAGCTTGTGAAAGGATGACCTGGGTTGGAGTGGCTGCAATTCGGAAGAATGGGGGTGAAGAAATTAAGGTAAAGGGAGGCGTAAAGTCCGTTTCAAGTCAGTTTCAGTTTGATTTCCAGTTCGGTTTCAGTTTGGGTTCTAGTTCAGTCTGGTTTTCATTTCAATTTTTGTTTGGTTGATTTACTCACCTTGTTCTCTTGTCCCCACCCCGTGCACCATTCCGTTGGAGCCTGCTCCGGCCCTGTTCCTTCCGGCTTCTCGGCCCGGCTCCAGCTACCGGCAGTAGTCCTCCCTGTCCGGTGTCCTTATCTGCAATGCTGGGGCTCCCTGGTTACCAGCCTTTTATGCCAAGGGCACGTCACAATGGGGCCGTGTCAACATGTCATCACCCATCACCACTGTGGGCGATACCAAGTTTTCCATGTCTACAGGCGAATCAGGGAAAGACACGGCCACAATCTGACTTCTTGACGAGATCGATCTATTGTCACTAAAAAAGATCCAGCCATGAATCTGCAAATGAGTCCCGCCATGGCAGAAGTAACGTATCCAAATGTGTTCTCCTCTTTTCGATCTACTGCAGTGAAGGCCACCCCTCTGCACGTACTCGAGACCTCCCACCCAGGGCCCATACTATCATTAAGGTGTTCTAGTTCCAAGGTTCTGCCTCTGTTGCTGCTGGAAAAGAAAAATACATTTTATCAGTCACTGTTTAAAAATAAATGATAGCTTGATCACCATGTTCATCTCAGAATATGTCTGCAGAGTGCTCCTTCAGTTGATTTATTAAAGGATTTTCAATGGTCCACATCCACATCTCTGAACCTGATCTTGTCCTGTCCTCTAGCAATGTGTATTAATCCCACCCACGTCATTCAAGAAGTGCAAATACCGATGGGATCTAGATCTTAAGACAGCTACATTTAAAGGTTCTCAAACTATGATTATTTAATGTGGGTGATAGAAGCGTTGAGTCTTTGAGTCTCTCCTCTGAAGGCCTGGAGTTCGAACCCTTTTCCTGTTCCTAGCTGACTCTGGTGATGTGGCTTCTCTAGGTATAAGCGGTGACCCCTGTGACCTGACGACCTCTGGATGTCACCTCCGTCTAGTGCTGCTATTTCCTGATCACTTTTGATGAAGGGCTCCGCCACCCCATGACCATCTACAAATGAGATATTCCTCTTCCTAGTGCATAGCCCCATGTTTACCTAAAATGACATTATTTAAAACTTTCACATTGGAAGTACCTGAGAACCACGCTAAATACATATTTAGGGAACAAAAGTTGTTGAACAGTGGGAATCTGCATGCTTAATCATGTGCCAAACATTTTAGAAAATATAAAGATGCTTCGGTTTCTTTGTTTTACAAAAGATAAGTTGTATTGTCCATATTTTTCGTATTTTTTCCTGCAGGTTTTTCCCTCCTTGTACTCTAATATAGCTTCTATGCGTCACAGAGCTCACCTGCACAGAGTATAGCATCTACTTATTAGAATCCTAACACGCAGAAGGATTGGTCATCTACACTCTGTCTGTGTGGTCGGTTGTCCGCGCTCATTCAAAGGTTGACAACATTCTGGGGTCCCGGTACATGTGGGTTCAAAAGTGGGATTTGTGTTGTGTTCTGATTCATGGGTTCATTTCACACACCGAGTCTTTTGCTGCTCAGCCTTTGTCTTTCTTTCATAACTCAAATCTGGGCCAGCAGTGCCACATAGACCACTGCCTTGTCAGCTGTTCATAGCAAGATATAGAAAGCAAATACCTGCATTAAACATTAAAAATACCAGGACTTTGCTCGTAAATGCACTTAATTTTAGATACAAAGGTGCTACGCAGGCGTGAATTCAGGGGAGAGTGTCTTAATTATCCATTTTATATTCCATTCACCATAATCTTGTGGTATTATCACATTCGCTCTTGGTACATTTGTGAAAGTTCTGGACTTTTTCTCTTGATCACTAAGGGCCAGATTTCCTAAGCAGTTCCTCAGTCACAAACACTTCGAACAGGAGTTAGTGACCGAAAAAATGCTTTTAGAAATTTACTAAATCCATTTAACTTGTTAACAAACCCCAAAATGTGTTTCGGATTATGGGAAGCAATTCATGTCAAAATTCCATCTCCCCATATAGGACATCTCCTGAAGTGCATAGCATGCTGCAAAATGAATATGACATACGCCAAAATAAATGTAATATGTGTCAAAATAAATATGATTCCTGGCAGAGTGATTATGCTACTTAATGAATAATATGAATAACACACACTCCGAATTGAATAGGAGACATACTGAAATATATATCAATCATACTGAAATAAATATCGCCCTCACTGTAAACAATAAAGCAATCACTGAAATGAATACAATATTAATAAAAAATGGGACATTTCTTGAAATGACTGACATATTGTAATTGTAATTGTAATCGTATTTATATAGCGCTTACTACCCCTGACGAGGCGTCGAAGCGCTTTTCGATGAGTAGCACGCTACTCCGGAACCCAACAAGAATTAGTGATGGATTAGTATCGTTAAATAATGAGTACAGTTTTAGTATTATTATGAGTTAATTTGAGCCGCGGATATGAGAGTTTGTTAGTTAGACTGGAGTAATGCAGGGGTGGAGGAGGAAGTAAATCCAGAGGTGTTAATTGGGAGTATATCCTTCATTTACTCAACCCAACGGCTTGGGATGAGTAAAGGGGGGGTGGAGGGGGAAGAGTATGTGGAAGGGTTAGGGAGAGCATAGTAGCAGGGTGAGATGAATGCAGGAGAATTTAGTAGGGTTGTGTAGGAGGTCACAGAGGTAGAGTGAGGTTTGGTGAGTTAGATGTGGAGGGAAGAGCTTAGGCAGAGATATTTAGGAGATGAAAGTGGTAGAAGAGATTTGGGATGAGTCAGAGTGAGAAAGGAGGATAGTTTGATAGAGACATGACATAAGAGTGATGAGTAGATAAGTGTGATAAGATGAGAGCAGGAATTCAATGATCCACGAACATGCCAAGCACAGAAACAACATATACAAATACACATATATATATATATATATATACATATGTATATATATATATATATATATATATATATATATATATATATATACACACACACACACATATGCACATACAATACATAATTAGAAACATGGGTAAAAAATATTTAGTCAGACAGGTTTAAAGAGTGTGTGTGTATTTTATTGTTATGGCATAGTAGCAATACATATTTTCCAAAAGAAGCTATAAATAAATAGAAATATACATATAATCTGAAAAAATATTTATCCACATAGGCATATGCAGTTCATAGTTGTTTGAAAAAGGTGGTTATGAAGGAAAGAGTCAACTCTTGAGTAGTTTTCTGAAGTCAAGAAAGTTATCTGTGGCTCTTATAGTTGGGGGTAATTAATTCCATAGTTTGGCTGCTTGGACGGAGAAGGATGTACCACCTATAGTCTTTTTCTTGTATGGTGGTGTTCTAAGGCGGGGTGCCAGTCTTGAGCGGAGGGTTCTTTGTTGGATGTATTTGGTCATTTTCATTCTGATAAAAAGCGGTCCTGTTCCATGTATAGCTTTGTGGGTGATACAAAGCAGCTTGAAAGTGCATCTTCTGGCAACGGGTAATCAGTGTAGTGCTCTCAAGGCAGGGGAGATGTGGGCTTGCGGCTTTATATGTAGTAGTAGCCTGGCTGTGGAATTCTGGATACGTTGTAGTTTTTTCATAACAGATAGAGATGATCAATGGTAGAGGCTATTGGCATAATCTAGTTTGGATAGTACAAGTGAGATGGTAGCTTGCACCTTGTGTGGAAATCCGAGGTGGGGGAAGATGCGTCATTAAGTCTTTAAGGTGATGAAGCTTGTGCGTGCTAATTTGTCTACTTGGGCATTCATAGTTAACTTGGAATCCATGGTGATTCCTAGGTTTTTAACTTCCTTGGATAATTGAGGAGGTGGTCCGAGATCATCAGGCCAGACGCACAGAGGGTCATAACTTTTCCAGTCACCACATATGAGTATTTCTGTTTTGGAGGTATTTAGTTTGAGATGGCTCCAGGTCATCCACTGATGAACGGCTCTGAGGCAACTGAAGATTTGTGAGTTTTCAATGTTTTTGGGGTCTTCTAATTTAAGTAGTATTTGTGTGTCATCTGCATAGTTGTAGCATGTGAGATGGAAATCATTGATCAGTTCTGGTAAAGATATCATGTAGATGTTGAAAAGCAAAGGTGAGATGATTGACCCTTGGGGGACCCCTGCTTTTGTGAGGTAGGGTTCGGACGAGAAGGGGGGCGAGTGGATGATATTTGCTCTTTTTTAAAGATAGGAAGTAATCCAGTCGAGAGCAATCCCTTGTATGCCAGCTTCATGGAGTCTTTGAGTTAGGGCGTCATGGTCAGCCGTATCAAAGGCAGCCTGTATTCCTTCTGTTTCTTGTATATGAGACAATTATGTATTAAACTGTGTTGACATGCAGTTAGAAACAAACACATAGGACCAGTGAGGGTTTAAAAGATTTGCAAGAACAGCAAGATAGCTAGACTTCGGAAGGGGATGTCAAGTGAGACCTTTCACTAGATTTAAGAGCGCTTTTCACTGAGCCGAGTTAAAAAAAAAAAAAGAAAAACAACCCTGAATAAAGCAGGCTTCATCCAGGGTGTGAAAACATACCAAGGTCTGGCAGAGGCATTGCGCTATAGTTGCATGTATACAGTATTTCAAGTCCTGTCGAGATTTTGGACTGGTAGCAGGCTATTTTGTTGGATTGTTATGTTTTTTTTTTTTTTCATTTTTTTTCTTAGTGTTTTATAAAGGGAGAACCTTCTACTCTGTGTCTCCAGTAGCGGAAGATAGAACCCACTCATCACAGTCTTATACGGATTACGCTCCAGTACATCATCAATTCACCTCCAGGAAGGATTCTAGATTTTTTCTGCTATGGAATCTCTGAGCGCAGAGCCTTCCTTTATCTTTGCCAAGCCCAAGAGTTAGGTGGCTTGTCCTTTCCAGAAGCTGAGCTTCAACTGGGGCACCTGCTACGTTTATATTTGTAAGTGCTTCCTGTTGAGGTTTAGTTTCTGTAAAATGAGCATCATGGCCTACCCAACCGGAGTATTTTCTACCAGTAAGTCAGTAAGCGTTACCTAGCATGTTTGATATGCACCGTTTATATTGTACACTAAAACTACGTGAGTGGACCATGGTGAAAAACGTCTCCAGCAACCCTGTGTGTCCTTGGCAATGTGATTGTTACTAGTGCGTCTTTGTAGAGATGCCCTCGTGCTTCTGCGCATCAACAACGCACCACCTGACTCGGCGGTAAACGCAGTGGGGTCGTTTTGGAAAGCTGTCCATTATCCTGGTAAAAGCGGGAATTCCTTTGCCTACTTCGAGGGTGGACGGGGCGTGGCTCCAGGAGAGGACAGTAGCACCCGCGCGTCACTGTCAGATACAGATTACGCTCCAGTACATCATCAATTCCCCCCCCAGGAAGGATTCTAGATCTTTTCTGCTATGGAATCTCTGAGCGCACAGCCTTGCTTTATCTTTGCCAATCCTAAGAGTTAGGGTTGCTTGTCCTTTCCAGAAGCTGAGCTTCAACTGGGGCACCTGCTACGTTTATATTTGTAAGTGCTTCCTTTGAGATTTAGTTTCTGTAAAATGAGCATCATGGCCTACCCAACCGGAGTATTTTCTACGAGTAAGTCAGTAAGCGTTACCTAGCATGTGTTTTTTTTTTTTTTTGCCGAGAGGAATATGTCATACATTGAAATGAATATGACAGATTGAAATGGATGAATATAAGGTACTGAAATTAATATTACCCAGATTGCAATGAATATGAGATATACAGCAATAAATAGATGATTTAAAATGAATATGGCTTGAAATCAATATAAGCCCCATTGAGTTGAATTTGACATGGCTTCAAATGAGTATGACCAAAGCTAAAATTGTTATGACATTTGTCAAAATGAATATGAATTGCATTGAAATTACCATAATACATGCTCAAATGATGTGTGTTAAAATGGATAAGTGGCATATTAAAATTAATATGACAAGTGCTGACATAAATATGGCATCCATTGAAGTACAGATAGCATTGATTGAAAGAAATATTTTAAAATTAATATGGCATGAGTTGAAATGAACATGATCTTCTTTGAAATGAATTTGACATGTTTTAAAATGAATATGTGTAACTTTAAAAATGAACATGACATTTATCAAAATGAATATGGCTTATATTGAAACTAACATGATACACTTTGACATGATTGTGATATGTGTTGCAATAGATGTGATTCATGTTAAAATGAATATGATGTGTTAAAATGAATGAGACATCCACTGAAAGGAATATGACATATGCTATGATGAATATGGCATTCATTGAAATGAATATGAGCCTCGTTGATGTTAATTCAACATGCCTTAAACTGAATATGAGCAATGCTGAAATTAAAATGAAACTTGTCAAGATCAATATGCTTTGAAATTAATATGATACTGATTAAAATAGATATTGCATATATTGAAATGAATATGACCCATGTTAAACTTATTATGACAGATGTTAAGGTGAATATGACATCCACTGAAATGAATATGACATTCATTGAAAGGAATGTGACACATATTAAGATGAATATGAACCACTTTGGAAAGGAATATAACAGCTGGTGAAAATAATATGGCCCATGTCAAAATTATTATGACATTCATGAACATGAATATGACACTTTTTGAAATGAATATAAAGCTATGTGAGATAAATGTAGCATGCTTTCAAAATTATCAAAAGCAATGTTTAAATGAATAAGGCTGGGGGCGTGTCCAAGATGGCGGCGCGCTAAGACGTGCCCGTCCGCGCTCCGCCGCCTCTACCCGCAAAAGCGCCTGTCGGCCCGGCGGGGGTAAGCCTGGAGGCTCCCCCCGAATTGTGAAGCACCCCAGGGGTGCTCTGCGCTTCGGCAGTGGCCCTAATCTGAGCCGCGCCGCTCCCATCGGGAGAACGGAGATCGGCCCCGGAATCGGGGCGGGGCCGCGGAGCGGCACGAGAGGCGGCCTAACCCGTGAGATGGGCTTTCCCCCGGCGGCCTTTTGAGCTTGGCACCGGGGGATCAGGGGGCCTAAAGGACTCATTCTGGGCCCCGGGAGTGGCTGGGCCGCGGCGTGGGCCTCGGCCCTGAGACACCTGAGCGCCCTGAAGGAGAGGGGCGCTCCCACACCTCTAACTGGATTGGGGGCTGCAGGCCGGTGCACCCCACCCTGGCGCATACGAGTGGGGCGGCACAGAGGATTGAGGCCCGATATAAGACAGGGGGCCCTGCTGCCTGGCCCCAATACTGCTCTACTTCATTACCTGAATTTTGACTAAGAGTGAGCCCGCACACACGGTGGAAGAGGCACCTGCAGCGGATCTTTTTAAGTGGTGGCTGCCGGGTGTACGATCCAGGCGCGGTCTTTGACAAGGTGGCATTTGGTGATCGGTCTCAGACGGAGACTTTGGAGGACCTGCAGCGTTGAGCCGGCGAATCATGAGTAGGCCGGTGCGCCATGGCGACGTCCAAATCCAAACGTGAGCGCTCAGAGAGGGACATGCTTGCGGGGGTGCACCCTACATCTGGGAGTTTGGCGGAGGACTCACCTGCTACGAAGGCCTTGGAGAGTCGGGTGGAGACAGATCCAGATGAGAGTTCTCCTGTAACGAAGGGCTTTCTGACCTCCCTGTTTAATTCGCTCCGGGGCGATATCCAAGAGCTGCGTAGGGGGTGAAGGAGTTGCGAGGAGAGGATACCTCCTTGGGTGAACGAGTATCACAGCTAGAAGATGGTGAGGTCCCTCGCGGTGAAGAAGTGGCGGGCCTGCAACAGGAGGTAGTCCGCCTCCGAGAGCAGCAAGACCTCCTCCAGATAGCGGTTGAGGATTTGGAAAACCGCTCGAGGCGACAAAATATTCGCATTAGAGGGGCTCCGGTTGGTGATGAAAAGGAGGACATTGGGGACTACGTGGCAGACCTATTTCAGTCTCTGCTTGGCCCGGACGAGACACAGGAGGTGGTCCTGGATCGGATTTATCGTGTTGGGCGTGCTGGTGGCCCTGGAGACCGCCCTCTGGACATCCTAGCCTGTCTTCATAATTTTGTTCTTAAAGAAAAGATCCTACAGCGGGCCCACAATCTTCAGCAGGTACTCTTTCGAGGGCATGAACTCCAACTATTCCACAACCTATCTGTGCGGACTTTGCAGAGGCGGAGAGAATTCAGACTGATCACGGATCACCCGTGAGCGCACAATGTGTCCTATTATTGGGGCCACCCGTTCCGCTTGGTCTTCCGCTGGGAGGAGCAGCTCTGGCAGGTGAAATCCGTTTTGGAAGCCAGCCGTATCCTGGGCTTGGAGGATATAGGCCGGGAGGCGAGTGAGGAGGCGATCCTGCCAGCAGGGGGTCCTCCCCGTTGGGGGAGGAAAGAGAAAAGAAGGAAGATGCAACGCCCAACGGCCTCGGAGCTGAGGTCGGAGAGAGAATCTGTTTTGAACAGTGTGGCAGCAGGAACTTCAGCCTAGGGAGGGCAGCCGGGGGTGCCCAGGACTGCTTCTGGCCGCGTTGCTACCAGCACGCTTATCGTTGAAGAGGGTCGGGGCGGCGGGGGCGTTGGACCTGGTTACTTGACATGGTTGGATATATTGCCCCGTGGAGACTTCACCTCGTGAAGATGGACGATCCAGGACTTTTGTGTTCTATGCACCTGTTGTGCGTATTAGTTGTTTGTTGGTGTGTTTCCCTGCGATATTGGCTCTTAGTGGAGACACCCTCAGGCTTGGGTGCTCTAGGTGGTCTAGGTCTTTATGTGGGAGGTGGTCCTCTGTTGTGCTCCCTTCTTTTTTGCTTGTTCCCCCAGTATAGGATATGATCATTAAATGTATAAGCTTAAATGTCTGGGGGCTTAATAACCCTACCAAGAGGCTAGCCATCCTATCCGCCTTAGAGAGATCGGGGAGTCATGTATGTCTCTTGCAGGAGACGCACCTTGTCTTTAAAGATACTTATCGTATGTGCTCTAAGTGGTTCCCCAGGCAGTTCTGGTTTTCGCTACCATCAAAGCATGCAGGGGTGGTGATACTTCTATCACGTTCATTCCCTGGGGAAGTGATATCAAAATTGCATGAGGTTCCAGGGAGACTTTTAGCCATGAGGTTTAGACTGGGGGGGTTTTCATTCACGATTTCTTCCCTATATGCGCCGAACTCCCAGCAGGAAATCTTCCTAAGACAGGCTTTGACTCCGCTGCTCCAGTCCCCTGATGGTGCTGTCCTATTGGGGGGTGATTTTAATTTGGTGATGGACGGGGACCTGGATCGTTCAGGCCATCGATATGGGCAGACGGGGTCTTTGTCGGATGCTGGCCGACAGTGGCTGAGTGAGTGTGGCCTGGTGGATGTGTGGAGGAGTTTGCACCCCACGTTAAGGGACTATTCCTTTTACTCAGCAGCAACTAAAACATACGCTAGGTTGGACTTTTTTTTGGCAACACAGGAGCTTCTCCCCCGGGTTATGGATTCAGCGATTGAGCCGCGAGCCTTGTCAGATCACGCCCCGGTTACAGTTGAGATTCATGTGAGCGGGTAGGCGCATCGGGGTGGCGATTTAGGGACTCGATGCTTCAGAACGTTGGAACGTTAGAGGCGATCCGAAGGGCAATAATAGATTACCTCAGCTTTAATGATGATGGGACAATAAGCATTGCGACGCTGTGGGAGGCACTGAAGGCTGTGCTGAGGGGCGAGGTGATGTTGCTTTCTGCTAGGGATAATAAGGCAAGGAGTCGACTCAGGGAGGACTTAGAGCAGCGAGTGAGGGTTTTGGAGTGCCCAATGACCCCACCACAGCTGGGGCAAAGTCTCAAAGGACACATGGATCAATGCCTTCAACACCACCCACCCCAACTCCTCCAACAAACTAGACCAGAACATCAGAAACTTCAACAATTGAATCACCAACTGCACCAACCGCGTCGCTCCCATAAGCAACAACACCCACAGGAGGTCCACTAAGCAGACTAGCTGGTACTTGGAAGATATCAGAACTACTATACAACAGTGTAAACAACTCAAAATGGGATGGCGCATCAGCAAGGATATGACCAACAAGACTGCCGTCAAGACAGCCCTCAACCTGTACCATAGAGAGTTTAGAGAATTGAAGAAAAAGGCCTTAGCCTCACACATCGAATCAAGCTCCAGTTGAAGCAAAGAACTCTTCAACATCATCAAAGAAATCTCCAACCTCTCAGCCACTACAAACAACATTACCCCCCTCACAGGAACTCTGCAACAACCTTGCAAAGGTCTTCCACAAGAAGATCGCCAACATCTACAGAAACTTCACATTCAAGCCCAAGGCCACTGACTTCTTCAAGCAACATAACAACTCAGCTACTAGCACAGATATCTGACTAACCGAATAGAGCCAGCTTGCCCCATAGGACACCAGCTCCATCATGAACTCGGTCCATTCAGGGGTCCTAACTGACATATGCTGTTACCACATCTTCAACCATGTACTTACCACCTTGTTCAATACCTCAATTGCCACAGCCACCTTCCCTGAGGACTGGAAGCATGCAGAAGTCAATGCCATACTAAAGAAACCATCAGCAGACCCCAGAAAACTCAACAACTACCAAGAAGGCTTATGTGACCTTTTAACTCGACATGGATGGAACTAGCTAATCCTATGCTTAAAGATTTTGCTGGCAAAATGGCAAAAGAATTAGGGCCTGATTGAGATCTTGGATAGGATCTATATTCCGGCAGACCGGATATCCGTCACTGTTCTGACAGAGTAACTCGTCCGCCAAGATCTCAATCAGGCCCTTTGTCACTTTCTTGCTTGGCATGGATGGACCTGCACAAATCCTATGCTTAAAAACTTTGCTAGAAAAATAAAAATAAAAATAGACATTTGAGATGAGCAGATTCGGAGTGTTGATGGTGTTGTAGTGTGTGCCATAGAAAAGAGCCGCTCTCCACCTAAACCTTGGGACTTCTCAGAGTTCCCTGCTTCTGTTTTTGCATAATTTGTGCAGTACTGTAATCCTGGAAAATATAAAGATATATATATATATATATATATATATATATATATATGTGTGTGTGTGTGTCTTTTTATTTTTTAAGGGAGAACCCCCTTTTTTTATTCTGTACCTCCTTTTGCCTCTACCCACTTCTTAAACCCTAAAATCACCCTTACCTCCCTTTATTTATCCCCACCTTAAACTGAAAAAATATCCTTACATCCCTTTACCTCTACCCACCTTTAAACCCTAAAATCATCCTTACCTCCTTTTACCTTCATGAGCACATAAAAATTATGTTATTTACAAAAATACTTGTCTGCATGATTAAGTACTGTGTGCCAAACATATAAATACTTACCTGCGTTGTAAATGGATGCATGTAATGGATGCATGGTAAAGGTTGGTTCCTTGTTTGATATTCTGATAAATGTGTGATATATTAATTTTAGTTAATTATTGTTTATCCATATCATATCCTTTCAAAATATGTAACATTAATTTCAATATGTACAATTAATTTTAAAGCATATTCAACATAGGTTCTGTGCAAGCCATACTCATATAAACAGGGGTCATTGTCATTTAAACATTGCTTGTGATCATTTCGATATATGCTTTATTAATTTCAAAGAATGCTACATTTATCTCAAATAGTTTCATATGCCTTTCAAAAAGTGTCATATTCATGTTAATGAATGTCATACTAATTTTGACATGGGCCATATTAATTTCACCAGCTGTCATATTCATTTCAATGTGGTTCATATTCATTTTAACATGTCATATTCCTTTCAATGAATGTCATATTCATTTCAGTGGATGACACATTCACCTTAACACCTGTCATAATAAGAGTAACATTGGTCATATCCATTTCAACATAGGTCATATTCATTCCAATATATGCAATATTCATTTTGATGTGTATTATATTATTTCAAAGAATAACACATTCATCTTGACAAGTTTCATTTCAATTTCAGCATTGCTCATATTCCGTTTAAGGCATGTTGAATTAATTTCAGTGGTGTTCATATTCATTTAATGCATGCTATATTCATCTTAGCATGTGTCATAATCCTTTCAGTGGATGTCTCATTCATGTTAACACATCATATTAATTTTAACATGAATATTATTCATTGTAACACGTATCATAATCATGTCAATGTGTATCATAATACTTTCAATGCAAGCCATATTCATTTTGATAAATGTCATGTTCATTTTAACATTACTCATATTCATTTTAAAATATGTCACATTCATTTCAATGAAGCTCATGCTCATTTCAACTCATGTCATACTCATTTTAACATGTGTTGCATTCCTTTCAATCAATATTTACTTCAATGGATGTCATATTTATATTAACACTTGTCATATTAATTTTAGGATGCAATTTATCAAATTTAACAAATATCATAATCATTTGAACATATATTATATTAATTTCAATGCATGCCATTTATTTTGACAAACATCATAAGACGTTTAGCTTTGGTCATACTCATTTGAAGGCATGTCAAATTTGATGCAGTCGGGCTCATATTCATTTCAACACAAGCCATATTAATTTTAAGTAATCTATTTATTTCGGTATATGTCATATTCAATACAATCTGGGTAATACTAATTTCAACACAGCTCATATTGCAACATGTGTAATGTTAATTTCGGTGTATGTTATATTATTTTCAATGTGCATTATATTCTTTTCAGAATATAATATATTAATTTCAGTCCCTTATATTAATTTGAATCTGTCATATTCATTTCAATGTATGCCATATTCCTCTCGGCATATGTCAGTCATTTCAAGAAATGTCCCATTCTTTTTTATTAATATTGTATTCATTTCAGTGATTGCTTTATTCTTCACAGTGAGGGCAATATTTATTTCAGTATGATTGATATATATATTTCAGTATGTCTCTTATTCAATTCGGAGTGTGTGTTATTCATATTATTCACTAAGTAGTAGATTCACTGTGCTAGGTTTCATAGTTGTTCTGGTTCTAGTCTGATTCACTCTGCCGGGTATCATATTTATTTTGACACATATTACATTAATTTAGGCATGTGTCATATTCATTTTGCAGCATTCTATGGATTTCAGGAGGTGTCCTATATGTGGAGCTGTAATTTTGACATGAATGGCGTCCCATATTATATGGGATAAAGAATTGCTACTTGGAAGTTGTAGGCGTTTGTTCCAAATAGTGATTTATATTTATATGTATGAATGGTTTAAACCAAAATAACGACTGTATACATTGAACAGTTACCGACCCCGAGTTGCGGTGCCAACCCATTCACAAAAGGGAATCGTTCCTTCGTGGACTCTTTCACCTTTGTGAATGTTAAAAACTGGTTGTTTGGGAGTAGGCAGTTGTCCATAGGACCACTGCAAGATCTCAAATCAGCTAAAAAGGAGTAAACTTTTCTTTTTAAATGCAGCCTGGTTCCCATGAAAGAAAATGAAGTGCATTTAAAATGAAAAAAATATTTATTGAATGTGATCACAGACACCATTCCTGTGTTGGCGTTTAATCATAGTGGGTCACAATTTGTGAACTCCTTCACAAATATTAATGAGTTAGGTTAGATTCCGGCCCACTACAATTTGGATTTTTGAAGAACCAACCTATTTGTCCATGGGTTTGTTTTTAAAAATCTTAACTCATTGCAATTTGTGACCAGTATTTTGTGACCAGATGTCCGTATAGCTAACCAACAGCAGTGCTGGCAGTTTATTGTTTCCTGCCAAAGCACATTCTCACTAGTAGTCTCTGATTTGAAACAAACATTGGCAAAGCCAACAGGTCTGACTTCAATAGGGTGATACATGGAAACACAAGCTGAGCCATTCTGCACTGGGTAAGCATGCTTTAACATATTAATGTCGGACCATTTTGAAATTTTCATTTGGATGAATTGTACAAATGAATGACACATTCCATGATCAAGCAGAAGAAAAAAGTTATGACTGTGGCTTATTAGTTGGAATGGTTGCAAGACCCCACCAAATAATAATGTCACTAATGCTTCCTGTTAGGTTTCTTTATATCAAACCTTAACTCAGCCCTGGACAGGGGTGGCTCAGAGCAGTCAGGCTTAACTCAAAGGAAAACAAGTGTAAAGCATTTATCAGTAACAAATGAGTCAATAGGAAATTCAACAACCGCTCCAATTTAAGATTTCCATAAATCACTACTTTTCCTGCCAACACGTTTTAAAAGTTTCAGAAAGTTTGCAAATCACTGTGTTTTACTTTGAGCTGTAGTCTATAAGCCTTAAACATGAGGATCCAGTGCAAAGTCAAAGTTTCAGGTTGACCACAATAGAAGTCAGGGCTGGATCCGGGGTTCGTCCTTGTCACAATTTTACCTTCGCATTAAAAAACTTTTCTGGTTCTTTTTCTCAACTGTGGTTGACAGGGATCCTCTGCAGCTTGAGGCCAGTATTGGACTCAACTTCGATGGACGGGCAAATGCCAGTCGTCTAGTGAAGACCTGGTTCTTGATGCAGTTTGAGGCTACCTATGAATCGGCAAGTAGTGGTAGTCTATGAGCCTCAGACTCTGCCCAAAACAGTTATCTTTTTCCTTTGGCTTGCAAGTTGCAGTTCTGGGGGAGAAAGTGTACATTCTAGCACCAGCCAAGAGTCCTGGATCTGGGAAGCACCTCTTGGGGACTAGGACTCGATCTCACAGGCAACAACAGCAGAGTCGAGGGCGTCTAGTGGCTACTGGTCAGCTGGGCACTTTGCAGGTGCAGTTCCCTTTAACATTTGTGTCCCTGACAGGAGGCTAGACAACTAGTCCTTGGACTCCTCTCACTTGTCCTTGGCACAAATGGGAGTAGGTCCAGCCTTTCGGGTCCCTCACCACAAAGTCAACAATAGGAACAGCCCTTCTTTTTCTGAAGTTCTGTCTTGTTTCATCAGGTGCAGTCTTCCTCTGTGCAGCCTTTCTTTCTGAGATTCAGTAGGTACAGTCTTTCTTCTATCCTTTCCAAGTTCAGCAGTGTTCTGAGGCTGGCAGTCAGGGGTGACACTTGTGGGTGAGGCGGACTCAGTAGCCAGTGGGGCTACAATTCCCATGGAGCAATCCTACCCATGTTTAAATCATTTCCTGTTGGGTTGGTACTAAACAATTCCACAATGCATCTCTCTGCCCAAATCCAAGATGTTAAGACAGTTCTTCCATGGGGCAGAGCCATGGGCACACCACTAAGGTGTGTCCAGCGCAATGAGCCACCCCTCCTAGAAAACCGGTTCCACAATGCGTTCCCCCTCTGGAGGCAATGCCAGGAGCAATACAAAGGAGCAGGCAAGCTAAGGTGTCGCACCTGCTCCCTCGAGCAGACCCTTTGTTCCTCTTCCTGGGGGTGCTTCTCACCTCCTAGTAGGTGGGCGGCAGGCTGTCTGAAGTGGCAACTGCTGCATGTTATCAGAAGTGTCTACTAGAAGTTTAGGCAAGAAAGTGGTGCCTTTCTAGTACCTTGGAGTATTAGGTTTGATCGACCCAAATGGAAGTTAGCAGAGAGCCTGGGCTATTGAAACTCCATGTTTGCCAATGGGGCCAAGGGGCTTGCTACTGTGAAAACGACAAATTTGAGTTTTCACTGTTAGAACATGTATACTGTCTTATCCAGGTGACTGGGTGACACCTGTTCGGTATAAGTCAATAAGGACGCTCAATGAAGGACCACACGCCAATTATGAATACAATTTAGCTTTACTAGAATTTCAGGTAAATGTATGCATTTAGCACGTCAACAATAGTAGAATAAGAATAGCAATGAAAAGCATCTATTTATTTATGAGTACACTACAAAGAGCATCTATGCATATATATATATAAGCAAAGAGTTCATTGACAGATATAAGCTTTGATTAACTGTAAACCAAAATGCATCACACTACGATGTTCAGGAAGCAAAATATAAATGAGTTGAATACTTCAGATAAGCTTTGATTTACTGCACACCAAAATGCATGTTTCAATTACTGCAGCAGGCTCACACTATGATGTTCAGAAAGCAAAATATAAACGAGCTGAATACTTCAGATTAGCTTTGATTAACTGCATACCAAAATGCATGTTTCAATTACTGCAGCAAGCTCACACTACGATGTTCAGAAAGCAAAATATAAACGAGCTGAATACTTCAGAATATAAACACAGTGCAAGCATAATAATCAATCATAATAATAGAGCAGAGAAACAAAGGTCTTTCATCCCTGTGTGGAACTTAACTTAGTCCACGAAATGCTGGGAAGCCCTCTACCGCCTGCTTGGACCTCTCTCCCCCTCAAGCGTCACGGTCTCTGAACAGCAAAACAGGGAGGCAGCGCTGGGCCATAGCAGCTTTCACAACCCCATCTGCGAGCTTCAAATCCCTCACCCGCACTTCAGTGCTTAAAATAACTCGAAGCTTGGATTCTATCTCTTTCTGGCATTTTCTAGCTATGTTATCAGTACTTGTCTCTTGGCTGCTCTGCCCTTCCGCAGCCTTTGTTTTCATTCCATCTTCTCTCTGTACTCTCGTTCTCAAGGTTGAGACGGAGTCTCCTGCACAAACAAGCTTGAAAATAATATCATGAACTTTTCCACGTTGTTCAGGGGTTTCAGCAGGCATCACGCTCATCTACACTGCTCAAGCTAATTAACCCTTCGCGTCACAATGTCTTCCGCACCTTTTTCCTATACTGATCATATACTATAACAGAAATGTCCTTTTCATTATTATTTAGCACCCTACCCTGTGGGCTACAAAGGCCTTCCCTAGAAGTGACCTAAAAATATTAAAAAGAAAGATTTGGGCTTTCCAAAAGGGTTATTTTGCCATGTCAAGCTGGTAGTTTAAAAGCAGCCCAACAAGGCTGCGGTGGTGCTGAAGCAGGTGTTTTAATTAGAAATTATTGAGTGTTTATGTATTTTGAATAATGATTTTTTGTAGAAAATGAATAACGTAGAGAAAAATAATGCACACGTTTGAAAATGTGACCTCGAAGAATGGCCACCAGTTTTCACGAAATGTACTAATTAATGATTAATACTGACAAAATATTGAAAATGTATTAGATTAATGTAGTAATATATCATATTTAGGGTTATGAAGTATGTTTTAGCTGATTAATTGTAGGTCTAAACTTAGCGAGTGTCTTGGCCTAGTTTTTGCCAGGCCTCATGCAGACGCTGTATTTCTTAGCAGTTAATAAAATGCTGACCGAGTAAAATTAAACTGTGAAATGTTCATTGTCTTGGAAAAAATGCTTACCATGAGAACCAACTAACAGGAGACGATGTCCCTAGAATTGTAACAAGCTATGTGTAATGTGTGTGAGATGTACTTTCCCAGGATGTGAACAATGAAGACACTGACTGGAGACGAAGATGCAACAAATGTGGATGAGGACATCGTAAAGCGGAGCAATCAACTTCATGTGAAGAGCAAAATATTAGAATTCATAGATTTGGTATATAAATACTATTGGGTAGTGTATAAACGTACGGTTAACTGACCAATAGGGAAGTAGGGGATAGTTTAGGTGACTTTGATATAACAACACGACAGAGGGAAATGTTTTGAGACCTTATTCAGATCTTACCCCGTTATGTGATGTGACTTGAGAGAAGAAGAGACTCAAGATTCTGTCATTGGGCTCAGACTCCTTGACTGAGAGCCTGTTGCTTTTGCTGATCGATTGATGACCTGAGGACGAAGACTGATTCTGCTTGCTGACCCAAACTGTGGATAGGTAGATATGATAATGTGACTGAATTGCATTTTTATGCCTTTTCTTTCTGGGTACCAACTGTGCTGTTTTGACAAATCCATAGTTAGACGTTTTTCCTAAATTTGTGTTCTAAATTGTTTTGCATGAAGCCCAACATGCTGATGCTAATCTGGGTTAGTTGAGCTCACGTAACTTCACTGATGATTACAGGGACTAATGATTGACAAGTTATTTTGCTGAATACCATGTATGTGATCACTTTGTTGCAACTGACTCTGCTATCGATCTGCACTGTTGCCTTAGAATGTGTCGTGATTCAAGCTTTGATTAGATTGAGTTCTTCCGTCGCTTTGGTCAACCAGTACTGTTCTTAGATGTGTTTCATTTGATTTTGAGATTAATCAACATGACTTTAGCATTGTTAATATAAGGGAAATAAAAGTACTAAACCTTACTAAAGGTGTGGTTATTCATGGCTGAAAGGTCATGGTGCGTGATTTACTGACTCTATTGATTTTGACTAATGATTATTGATTATTGTGTATTGATTGTTGATTATTGTTTATGTACTGGAGCTATGGCGAGTCAAAAGGTTCATCGACCTATTCGTGTCCCTTTGTAAGTTTACTTAATAAGGTCAGACGCGCTAACAGACATGGTAGCAGAGGATGGTTAGTCTCTTTGGGAGGTCGCCGTAGACTTTTGATTCAGAGTGACAGGTGTTAACAGTTGTGGTAGAGAGACAGATGGGTTTGTCTCTTAGAGAGGTTGCCATAGATGTTCAGAACAGAGCGATAGGTGTTGACAGTCATTGAGAAATCAGTATTATTGAGATTTGGATTTTTGATTTTCAATGATGACATTTGTAGAGAAAATTATGTTCCCTTAAGTCCAGAAATGACTTTCCCAGATCCTGGATCCTGATAGTGGTGTTTGGTATGTTCCTGGCGTTCTAGTGATAGAGTGAGAGAGATAGGTTGCGCTTGCACAGTTTATGCAAAACGCTAGTGAATTGTGATGTATGAGAGAATTTAGGGAGTTTGCGTACTCCAAATGAAGTTCTAGTAGGAGTGTGCGTACTCCGTAGTACGAGAGTAAGGAAGTCGTAGAAATTCACATGTGTGGCGCTTTGTGCCCAAAAAGTGTCCACTTGGTTGTTGATATACAGACCCTGCGTGGTCTAAGACTCCGGAGTATACTGAAAATCTGTCTGGTTTAGTCGGTTGATCGAGCGTGGTCAAGTCAAGTGTGTGTGTGTGAGTTAAGTGGGCGAGAGGGAATTTCAACTGAGATTTGACGAGTCCTATGTGCACCAGGACAGACCCATTGATCAATTGAGAGTAAAATTTGTGGGTTGAATTTTGCTTGCGAATCTGGGAGACCTAGAAAGAGGAATAGTTGCATGTGCGAAAGGGCCATCAGTGAAAATCCGTAAGGTTTCTGAAGCGATTTTGTTACCTTTCCTATAGTAAACCAGCAGATTTGTTTTGGTTTTTGGTTTTGATTAGTGCTTGCAAAATTTCGCATTAGTTTTGTGTGAATTGGAGTTGAGGAGAACAAGCCGGAAGACTTTGTCAGCCACAGTATGTGACTGTGACATCATTGGAGCCGTGCTGGGATAGGTTTGGTTAGAGAAAAGGGTCACGCATGGATTGGCAGCCGTCCGTGAGAGGCAATTGGTTGAGAACGTGAGTGAAAGGAATCTTGGGAGTAAAAGTAATTTCCTGATTTGATTCAAATAAACAAAAGTAGAAAAGATGAAGTTTTTTAAGGTGTTGAAAAGTGCCCTAAGGGGAGATTCGTACATTAGAACGAGTGTAGGTGAGCCTACACCACCGGAGGGTACACCAGCTTACATTGTAATAGAAGAGAGAGGTACCTCACTGTGTCTGTGGTTAAAGCAATGGTGCAAGTTGACAGAGAAAAATGGGAGCTTGGCGTTTCCCGAGAATGGGCCGTTCAATTTGAGAATTTTAGAGCAATTACGGATGGCGCTGTATGAATCGAAGCCCCTTCTGGGACCAGCACAGTTTGAAGCATTAGCAGTCTGGGAGCTGGTAGCTAGACAGCAACAGCAGTTGAAATTTAAGAAAAGAATAAGAAGGGTAGAAAAGACTTTAGCGGAAGCGAGATGGGATTGGGAACAGAAGAAATGGAGAGCGGAATCTTTACAGGGAGTTAAGCTGTTTCCAGCTATTATGCAGGAGGATGAGATGGAAGGAAAGAAAGCGACTAGAAAAACAAACAGAAGTCCGTCTGAGAGTAAGGAAGCAAGAAAGTCTTCCATAGTAGAGGAGGAATCAGATGCTGAGAATCTTGTTACACAGATAGTGAGAGACCGACCACCACCGTATACGGTGCATGAGAGTGGGCCGAGTACTAGTGCTGATCCAACAGCCCCGGCACAAGCAGTGGGGACAGGGGGTCCGGTACAGGTTAATGCCAACCTGACACAGAGTGCAGTGCAAAGTAGTCCTAATGTGTGGACTACTCCTGTAGTTCAGACATTGATGCAGCCTCCACAGATACAGAGAATTTATCCTGATATGCCTATTTTAGAGACAACTTCAAATTTAGTGGTGCCTACTGAGCAAGTGGTTCCGAGGCCAACGCTGATCCAGACTGAGCCAAATCCCAGTTTGTTGCCCTAAGTGCAGCCGCAGGTGATGCCAAGATTTACACCAATGACAGGGACATAGTCAGACTTGACTCCAGTAATAAATGAGAGTATGGGAGTTACTCTCCCACAGAGTGCAGGTGCCAGAACAGCCACAGATGCAATATCGCTACCGATTACTGTTGGTCCAGCAGTACCATTATTTGCACAAAAGAAACCAATTATGAGCGAACAAGGAGCAATGTCTCAGAGGTTAATGAGGAGGGGACCAGATGAACCAGTTCAGATAGTCTCTTCCATGGGTCAGACTTTTGATGGATCCAGATCATTGTTAGATCTTAGTCCACTTGTTGCACTTCCAGATGCTGTGAATGGAACAAGTGCAGCTCAGAGCCTAAAATTATTGACACTGCAGACACCAAATTCAATGGCACAGCAGGTACCACCGGTTCAAGCGAGTAACATTTTGTTACAAGGACTGACAGCTCAGCAGTTAACTGAATGGTTAGACAAGCTGAATACTCCACAGAATGCTTCCAAGGGAGAAGAGCAAATAAATTGTATCAGATTAAGCATGGAAGCAGGTGAACTTGTTGAGGGAACAATGGGGGTGAATAGATTAGAATCCTACACAGAAGCTGAGTTGAGATACTTATGCCCAAGGATTACAAGAGAGGGTACATCAGAGGTTAGCAGATTTGGCAGAAAAACACAGCACAGAAATTGAGAAAACAATGCATTTAAAGAGGAGTTACAGATTCGATTTTGAAGCAAAAGATTTTGAACACATGAGGTCAGCCGGAATGAAGACGCACCTTAAAGAATTACTGCAGAGTGCTCAGGTTTGAAGAGCATTAGGGAAGTGGGGAGGCAGATGGGTAAAGAAAAGAGACAAGAGGAAAAGATATTCTCTAGAAGTGACTGAAAATGTACAACAGGACAAGGATCCAGTGAAGATTTTACCAATGAGGGAAATCCCGGGGAAAATTTTGTTCACGTTCCCTGGAGTAGGAGTGATATTCTATCATTTACAAATGATTAACCAAACTTGAGGGAGAAACCAGTAGAGTGTTATCAGTAGACAGACAGATTTGTGAAGCTCGCAAAATGTTTGTGGGAAGACTTGAATACATTACTGGATATAGTGGTTCCAGCTGACTTGTGGGTTGAGTGTAAGAGAGCTGTAGATTGGCCAACAAGTGAACCAGAGAGAGATAAAAGTACAGGTGCACCGTTTCCTGAGGTAATGAAATATTACTATAAAGTAATAGAATTTCTGAAATCAAGGATTTTACCCAAAAATATTGACTGGCAGAGAATTGATAGGACAGTGCAGGAAGTGAAGGAATCGATACATGCGTACTATGAGAGATTGTTGAAGGCATTCAAGGAGTACAGTGGTAAGGAAGTAATTGAACCGAAAGACATGCTGCATTTCGTGTTCTGATTTGTGGAAGGACTGAGACCTGAAATAGGTCAGATGATTAAGAGTCATTTGGTTTGCTGGCAAGCAAAGCCGATTGATGAGGTGTTGAAGTATGCGAAAATACTGTTGTGATGAGATTGAGTTGCAGCAGAAGAAGTTGAAAGAGAAAGCGATGGTGATGCAGATTAAGGCATCTCAAACAGGAGTGCAAGGAAATTCTGTGCAGCAAATGCTGCAGCAGCAGGGAAATGTCATGTTTCAGCCACAGATGAGAGGTAGGGGTTGTGGAGGCAATGTGAATCGAGGTCCAGATTTGAATACTGTTGTAGTTCAGAAAGATGTGCAATGAATAAAGAAGCTATTGCTGTGTCACATTTGCGGAGCTGAGGGACAATGGAAGCTGGAGTATCCAATTATGGTGTAGGAAGGTGTTGTTCAGCAAGGTAATGACATCAATACATTTCAAAATGTGAGAGGACCAAGGTTAAGGGGTTCCAATGCAAATTTGCAGAATAATGTGAATCAAACGCAGATTTCCATCCTATGCAACAGGTGCAAATGCCCCGTGCACAAGTGTCACAGTTGCAGCCGACGCAGCAGCAGGTTCCTATGGCACCTAGACAGTAAATGCAGATACCTCAAGCCCCGATGGAGCAGCAACAGATGATGCTTTCTCAACAGGTCACAGGTCAGAGACAAGACAGAAGTAGTAACACAGTGCACCAATTCCCGTTACACAGCGAGAATGAAATAAATGGTGAATGGATGAGTGACAGTTCAGATGAGGAGCCATGTGTGCTTGCGACTTCTTTAGAGGTAGATCAGAGAGGACCCTTTGTGAGGGGAAAGGTTATGGGTCACAGAGTCTCATTCTTGGTTGACACAGGAGCTACACGTTCTACAGTGAGAAGTGCAGAGGTTCAGAATGTGCCCCTTTCAGGAAGAACAGTTCAGGTTGTAGGGGTAGCGAATCAGTATCTGACAAACCCGATTACAGATCCAGGGCAAGTTGAGATTAGCAATTCCCAGGGACTGCATACATTTGCAGTCTGCGATTCGAGTTCGGTATCCTTACTGGGAAGGGACTTGCTGTGTAAGACAAAGTGTTTGATTACTTGCTCAAACAATGGAACTGAGATTCAGACAAATAGTGATGATGTGGGAGACCCAGCCCCAGAAACTGAGTGTGAAACTACAAATGAGTTTTTCCCGATGTTCACAGTGAAAGAGCTTCATTCTGATTTGCAGGGAACAGTACAAGAGAACGTGTAGGATTTGACAGGAAAAGAAGTAGGGTTGATCAAAGGAGTGGAGCCAATCAAGGTTACCCTAAAACCGAATGCAGTGTTTATGCAGCTTCCACAGTTCAAAATGACACATGAGGTCCTGATGAAAGTGGCTCAGATAATTGCAGATTTTGTGAAGCAGGGAGTTCTAAAAGAGGTATTGAGCAGCCCACGTAATTCACCGATAATGGGTTTAAAGAAGCCATGTGAGAAGGTTCGGATTGTTCAGGATTTGAGAAAAATAAATGAGACTGTGGTCAAGTGTTGTCCATAGTGCCCAATCCAGCTGTGATAATGTTCCAGATTCCATGTGATGCAGAATGGTTTATGGTTGTTGATTTGTCACAAGCGGTCTATTTTGTGCCTCTTCATGAGGATAGTCAATCCCTCTTTTGTTTCAAATTTCTGGATCGAGTCTACTGCTGGTGTAGACTACCTCAGGGGCACACAGAATCACCTTCCTTATTCAACCAGATCTTGAAAAAGAATTTGGAGTCATTAGAATTGCCTTTTCAATTGACTTTGGTACAGTACATTGATGACTTATTAGTTGCGTCCAAGACAAGGGGCGAGTGTAAGTATGACTCGATTGCCCTGTTGAACCATTTGGGAAAATATGGTCATATAGGGCCATATTTATACTTTTTGACGCAAAACTGCGCTAACGCAGTTTTGCGCCAAACAAATTAGCACCGGCTAACGCCATTCTGAAGCACCATGTGGGCGCCGTATTTATTCAATGACGTTAGCCGGCGTTAGCCGGCGGCGCTGTCTGGTGTGCGTTAAAAAAAACGACGTACACAAGGCAGCGCCGGCGTAGGGGGAAAATGGCGTATGGGCGTCCACAAATGGTGCAAGTCAGGCTGAGGCAAAAAAATCGCCTCAACCCGATTTGCGCCATTTTTTTACGACGCCCAACCCCCAGAAATGACTCCTGTCTTAGCAAAGACAGGAGTCATGCCCCCTTGCCCAATGGCCATGCCCAGGGGACTTCTGTCCCCTGGGCATGGTCATTGGGCATAGTGGCATGTAGGGGGGCACAAATCAGGCCCCCCCTATGCCACAAAAAAAAAAAAAAATACTTATCTGAACTTACCTTAATGTCCCTGGGGTGGGTCACTCCATCCTTGGGTGTCCTCCTGGGGTGGGCAAGGGTGGCAGGGGGTGTCCCTGGGGGCAGGGGAGGGCACCTCTGGGCTCATTCTGAGCCCACAGGTCCCTTAACGCCTGCCCTGACCCAGACGCTAAAATCCGGCGCTAATGCGGGTTTTTTAGACCCGCCCACTCCCGGGCGTCATTTTTGCCCGGGAGTATAAATACGACGCATATGCATCGGAGTCATTTTTTAAGACGGGAACGCCTACCTTGCATATCATTAACGCAAGGAAGGTGTTCACGCAAAAAAATGACGCTAACTCCATGAACTTTGGCGCTAGACGCGTCTAACGCCAAAGTATAAATATGGAGTTAGTTTTGTGTTGAATTTGCGTCGAAAAAAACTACGCAAATTCGGCGCAAACGGAGTATAAATATGCCCCAAAGTGTCTCCACTGAAATTACAGTACTGCCAGAAGGTAGTGAAGTATTTGGGTCACCAAATTGAGAAAGGGCAGAGGAAAATATCCAGGGAGAGGATTACAATAATACTGCAGATAAGTCCCCCGACCACACAGAGAGATGTCAGGATGTTTCTAGGAATGGTGGGCTATTGTCGCAAATGGATCCCAAATTTTTCAGAAATTTCAAGACCATTGCAGAAACTGACCCATAAGGAAGCCACAGATCCTATAGTGCTAGACCAGGATGAGATGAAAGCGTTCACTGAGTTGAGAGAGAGTTTGTGCAGAGCTCCAGCATTGGGTATGCCTGACTACACGAAGCCTTTCACATTGTTTTGTCATGAGCGTGATGCATGTTTATTGTCTGTCCTGACTCAGGTCCATGGAGGTGCTCATCGCCCAGTAGCATATTTTTCAGCTACTTTGGACCCAGTTGCTGCAGCCTTGCCAGGTTGTTTGCATGCAGTTGCCGCAGTTGGTCAGAATCTTTCACAGTGTGAAGGCGTGATGATGGGATATCCCCTGATTGTAATGGTCCCTCACTCGATTGAGATTTAACTGACAAGGATGAAAACCCAGTACTTGACTGGTGCTAGGTTGACTAGGTATGAGATGAGTATTTTGGGTGCACCAAACATGACACTGAAAAGATGTACAGTGCTGAACCCGGCAACTTTACTTCCAAGTGATGCTACTGAAATTGAAAAAGAGGAAGATGTTGTACATGATTGTCTTGAAGTAACAGAGTTGTGCACAAAACCAAGACCTGACATTAGAGACACCTGATTGGAAGAAAATGATCAAATTGTTTTAGTTGATGGTTCTTGTTTGAGAGACAACACAGGCACACTGAGAGCAGGATATGCTGTGAGCACAATTACAGGTACCCTGGAAGCTTCTTGGCTTTGAGGAGTGTATTCTGCCCAGGTAGCGGAATTGGTCACAAGGTTTTGCGCATTGAACAGTATATTGTTCAAGGGCAAGTGGGAATTGTTACCTGAAGAAGACACTACAAGTACGAATTATGCATTAAAAGTGATTGATACATTGGAAGAGCTAAAATCTTTACAGAGTAATGTTGACAAAGAGGAGAAACGTTCATGGAGTAAATTGAAATTTGTTCAAAGACAGGATGAATTGTGGGTTTCCGAGGAGGGTCAATTGGTTTTGCCAAATAGCCTATTGTCCCAAATGGCAAGGTACTATCATGGTCAGGCACACACTGGGAGGGATGCCCTGGTATGTCTGTTCAAAATTCATTGGTTTAACCCTAAGTTTAGAAAAGCAGCTGAAGCAGTATGCCATTGTTGTGTCATTTGTCAATAATTAAATGCGGGGAAAGGGACAGTGGTTAATTTGAGCCACATTGGAAGAGCAGGAGGCCTATTCAGCAGAATGCAATTAGATTTTATTGAGATGTCTGTGTGTGGAGGTTTGAGATATGTGTTGGTGATTGTTTGCATCTTTAGTCACTGGAATGAAGCATACCCTACACAGAGAAATTATAGTCTCAGCGTAGCGAAACTGCTGCTTAGGGAACTGATACCGCGTTTCGGATTTCCGATCGCTTTAGAATCAGATAGGGGAAATCACTTCAACAATGAAGTGATTAAAATACTGTGTGCAGTATTGAACATTGAGCACAAGTTGCATTGTAGTTACCGCCCCACAGGAATAGTGGAGCAGATGAATGGTCCTTTGAAGTCAAGAATTGCAAAAATGTGTGCAGCTACGAATTTGAAATGGCCCGATGCATTGCATTTGATGTTGATGTCAATGAGAAACACACCTGACAGGAAGCAGTACCAGCTAATGCACTTGTCAACATTACAGATGATATGGTGTTGGATTTCTGCAAGGGTCTGTCTGATGTAGTCCGCTCTTTCTCTCAGCAGGTGGAGGTCACCACACTGCCACTGATCCATGACCCAGGGCACAACCTGAGAGCCGGAGACTGGGTTGTTGTCCGAAAGCATGTGAGGAAGATGTGTTTGGAGCCTCGTTGGAAGGAACCATACCAGGTGGTCCTATTGACTACGACAGCTGTGAAGTGTGCTGGGATTCAAAGTGATCTGACTCCTCCTGAACTGGTTGCAGGTCCATCAAGAGAAAAGACCACAGAGAAAGAAAAGGGTTTGAGTTCAATCCTGAAGAGAATATTGACAGAAGGTTCACTGAAAGGAGATAAGTAGCCTAAATCACAAGTGGAGAAAAGGAAAGAGGTGGTTGTCGAACCAACCATACAGGAAGAGGAAGATACTACGAGAAAAGAAGAATTAAGTGAAGGAGAGTTGAACGGTGATCAAAAGTTGAAGAGGAAGAGAATAGCAAGTTGAAGATACGCAGGTCCTGAATGGGCATATGCAACTACAAATGAATGGCAACAAGAGTTTATGGCCCTCATTACAACCCTGGTGGTAAATCCCGCTTACTGCCGTGCAGACGACCGGCCACATACCGCTGCGGCCGTGGAATTCCGCTACAGGTATTATGACCCACAGCCTGGAATCCGCCACAATACAGACACCCACACAAGTCCGCCACACCAAAGGTCAGTTATAAAATGGCGATAACAAAACCGACACCGTCACGCCAACAGTAATACGCCCACACTATCACGATCCACGAATCAACGCGGCGGTCTTTCAACTGCGGTAAACCATTGGCGGTACACACCACTGCGTTCAAAATACACACACATATACAAAACACAACCACATTGGACAGTTCAAAATACACACACCCGATACATATACACACACCACACCCACACACCCAATCCAATATAAAGCACACACCCACATCACCCACAAACCCTTACTACCAGAAATTTTAAACCATGCCAGAGAGAGAAACTACCAAAAACAACACCAGCATCCACAGACACACAGCACCATCACTTACACTACATCCACGCACCTCAAACAACACAGACCAACACCCCCCCTCACACATCAGAACACACACCACCTCACACATCACCCACACCACATCATGGCACCTCAACGACACCCCAGGTTCTCTGACGAGGAGCTCAGGGTCATGGTGGAGGAAATCGTCTGGGTAGAGCCACAGCTATTTGGATCACAGGTGCAGCAGACATCCATTGCAAGGAAGATGGAGCTATGGCGCAGAATCGTTGACAGGGTCAACGCAGTGGGACAGCATCCAAAAACTAGGGATGACATCAGAAAGAGGTGGAATGACCTACGGGGGAAGGTGCGTTCCGTAGTCTCCAGACACCAGATTCCTGTACAGAGGACTGGCGATGGACCCCCACCTCCTCCCCCACAACTAACAACATGGGAGTCTTGGCTATACTGCATCCTGAGGGCCTCGCAGGAGTAGCAGGAGGACTGGACTCTGGTAAGGCAAATCTTTACTACTATATCCCCCCACCCCACCTGCATGCCATCACATACTCTCACCCTTACCCTCACACCCATCACCCCAACAACCCACAGATACCCCACCAACACAACCCACACATCCCAAAACCAAGCCCTGCATGTAACACCAATGCATGGACACCCATCACCCAAGCATGTCCACTACAGAGACTCACTCATGCCCCAAAATCACCTATCACACAAGGACCAAGCCAATAATGCAAGCACTGGAGTACAAGGTCAACCACCCATTGCACACGATGACATACATACAATAATTATGCACTTACACCCCAACCTACCCAACGTCACCGGACAGGAGGTGCCAGACATATCCAGTCCCCCCACAGAAGAGGCCCACAGTGATGACAGCAGCTCTGCACAACTGGATCAAGATGACCAGCCTGGCCCATCAGGGACCTCGGGACAGTCGGTTCCCCTGACACTGGCACAAGCCACCACAGAGCCTCCATCCTCAGGAAACACCACCACAGCACCCACCCAGCGGACCCATCCCTTTGTCCCCAGGACACATCAATCAGCAGTGTGTCCACCACTACAGGGAACCCAGGCAAACCCACCAACCCAAGAAAAGCAGGGACCTGGGGGCAGTGGTAGTGGGCACATGGTTCAGGGGACAGAGGCACAGGATAACAGGGAAACTGGGAGGACTGCTGTGCGACAGGGGGAGGGCAGGCCCCGGGAACCCACTCTCCAACATCATGGGAGCTTACCATCATTCCCAGGAGACGATGGCAATGGTACTGGCCAAGTTTCAGGAGACCCAGCGGCTGCAGGAGGAACACTACCTTGGGATCAGGGAGGACTTGAAGTCCATTAACACCACCCTGGTCACCATTGCAGGGGTGCTGGCAGACCTCACCAACACCAGGAGGGACACAGTGGCACAACAAAGGGGCCCCTGGCACTAGCCTGGACGATGAACAGCCCTCCACCTCCGCCGGCGCTAGTGGACAGGAGGCACCGCCACAGGAACAACAGGACACCAGCACCCCACCCCCTGCAAATGGAGAACCACCCCGCAAATGGTCCCTGAGATCCAGGAACAAGACAGAGAACAATGCCAAGACTCCGCCAGTAAATGAGACCCCCTGAATGTCACCCTTCTGTCCCACTAAGTCACCCTGTCCATCCTTAAACTTCCATTGCTCCACTTCCTATGCCCCTTTGGACAATGCACCTGTGAAACAAATAGACTGGACTCTGCCATGGACATTCCTCCACCCTCACCCCAGCCCATTTTACAACCCCCTCCACATATTAGCACAGGAATAAACACACTTCAATCACAAAACAATCTGGAGTCAGTCGGTGCTTTCACAAATGTGTAATTGCAACAACTATGGAATATAGCAATGTCAATTTACTTGTTCACATACCAATGTAACACAGCTGTAGGCCAGCAGTAAACATAGCAGAGGGCACAAAGTGGGACCCAAATCTGTGAAATGGAAAGTCAAAGTGACAAGTCAGAGTCCATACACTAAATGAAAATGACACACTTATGCTAGTTCCAACAATAGAATGAGATGTGGGAAGCAGTGGCATCTTCTTACCTGTGTCTCACTGGAAGTATTGCCTGATGATATGGTTTCGGTTGTCGATATCCTCTTCTTCTCCCTCCTCTTCTTCACTGTCCACAGGCTCCACAGCTGCCACAATACCACCATCTGGCCCATCCTCCTGCAGAAAAGGCACCTGGTGTCGCAAAGCCAGGTTGTGCAGCATACAGCAGGCCACGATTATCTGGCACACCTTCTTCGGTGAGTAGTAGAGGGATCCACCTGTCAAGTGGAGGCACCAGAATCTGGCCTTCAGGAGGCCGAAGGTGCACTCGATCACCCTCTTAGTTCGCCCATGTGCCTCATTGTAGCATTCCTCTGCCCTTGTCCTGGGATTCCTCACTGGGGTCTGTAGCCATGACAGGTTGGGGTAACCAGAGTCACCTGCAAATGTCGAGGGACAACTGTTAGACACACACTAACCCTTAGGGACAACCCCACACCCAGACACCTATGTCAACTGTATTGGGACCTTGACCTCACCTATTAGCCACACATGGTGCCTCTGGAGTTGGCCCATCACAATAGGAATGCTGCTATTACTCAAAATGTAAGCATCATGCACAGAGCCAGGATACTTGGCATTCACATGGGAGATGTACTGGTCTGCCAAACACACAGGCCCGTATTTATACTCCGTTTGCGCCGAATTAGCGTCGTTTTTTTCGACGCAAATTCGGCGCAAAACTAACGCCATATTTATACTTTGGCGTTAGACGCGTCTAGCGCCAAAGTATGGGCAAATAGCGTCATTTTTTTGCGTGAACGCCTTCCTTGCGTTAATGAGATGCAAGGAAGGCGTTCCCGTCTAAAAAAATGACGGCGACGCAAATGCGTCGTATTTATACTCCCGGGCAAAAATCACGCCCGGGAGGTGGCGGGTCAAAAAAACCTGCATTTGCGCCACTATTTAACGCCTGGGTCAGGGTAGGCGTTAAGGGGCCTGTGGGCTCAAAATGAGCCCACAGGTGCCCTCCCCTGCCCCCAGGGACCCCCCCTGCCACCCCTGCCCACCCCAGGAGGACACCCAAGGATGGAGGGACCCACCCCAGGGACATTCAGGTAAGTTCAGGTAAGTATAATTTTTTATATTTTTTAATTTTTTTTGGGTGGCATAGGGGGGCCTTATTTGTGCCCCCCTACATGCCACTATGCCCAATGACCATGCCCAGGGGACATAAGTCCCCTGGGCATGGCCATTGGGCAAGGGGGCATGACTCCTGTCTTTACTAAGACAGGAGTCATTTAAATGGCGTCTGGGCGTCGAAAATAATGGCGCAAATCGGGTTGAGGCGATTTTTTTGCCTCAACCTGACTTGCCCCATTTTAAGACGCCCTAACGCCATTTTCCCCCTACGCCGGCGCTGCCTGGTCTACGTGGTTTTTTTCCACGCACACCAGGCAGCGCCGGTCTGCTAGCGCCGGCTAACGCCATTCCATAAATACGGCGCCCGCATGGCGCTTCAGAATGGCGTTAGACGGCGCTAAATTTTTTGACGCTAAACTGCGTTAGCGCAGTTTAGCGTCAAAAAGTATAAATATGGGCCACAATGTGCACATTCATTGAATGGTAGCTCTTCCGGTTTCTGTACACCTGTTAATTTCTGCGGGGGGGGGGACAAACGCCACATGTGTCCCATCAATGGCACCAATAATGTTGGCGATATGTCCCAGGGCATAGAAGTCACCTTTCACTGTGGGCAAATCCTCCACCTGAGGGAAAACGATGTAGCTGCGCATGTGTTTCAGCAGGGCAGACAACACTCTGGACAACACGTTTGAGAACATTGGCTGGGACATCCCTGATGCCATGGCCACTGTTGTTTGAAAAGACCCACTGGCCAGGAAATGGAGTACAGACAGGACCTGCACTAGAGGGGGGATTCCTGTGGGATGGCGGATGGCTGACATCAGGTCCGGCTCCAACTGGGCACACAGTTCCTGGATTGTTGCACGATCAAGTCTGTATGTGACCAGGATGTGTCCTTCTTCCATTGTCGACAGGTCCACCAGGGGTCTGTACACCGGAGGATGCCGCCATCTCATCACCTGCCCCAGCGGACGTGCCCTATGGAGGAGAATAGCGAGCAGAGAGTCATCCAACACGGAGGTATCACAATGTTTTATTTTCAGAAACTTAATTAATCCGCAATGTGCCGGTATCTGTCTATATTCCTTGCCTAGATAGGTGTGACGCAGTTAACATCCATCCCATGTGGCATCCTGAAATGGCAGCTGCCTGACCTGTAAGGTGGGACAAGGGGATATGAGGTAACTGCGCTGGCGTTCTACACTGTAGCAGTGGGCGGTCGAAGACCGCAGCGCAATTCAGCATTGGTTAACATTGGGCCCTATGGGTCCCAGGAGCCAATAACGATGTACACCGGCAGCGACGGTACGCACCGCCGCGGACGTGACCACCATTTTCTGTCTGTTCACTCACTTGATACCTGACCTTCAACAGGAGAGGACCTACACTGCAAGTGCTGCTGTGACCTCAGTCTGGAAGCGACGATGGCTCATGTGTCTGGGGAAAGGGCCCCTGTCTTCACTTCGGAGGAGTTGGAAAAACTAGTGGATGGGGTCCTCCCCCAGTATATGCAACTGTACGGTCCTCCAGACAAACAGGTGAGTACACTGTGAGCATGCTGCATGGGCAATGCCTGTTTTGAGTGGTGTGGATGGAAGATACATGGGGGGGGCTGAGGCCTGCATGTGCGGATGGGGAGTGTATGTGCGTCAGGGCAAGGGTGAGAACTGGGGGGCAATGAGTATGACGGTCCGGACGGGTAAGTAACTTCCATTTCCCCCGTACCATTCCTCTAGGTCAGCGCCCACCAGAAGAAGGGTATTGGGCGTTCCATCGCCAAGGACGTCCAGAACCTGGGGGTCTACCACAGACAGAGCACCCACTGCCGTAAAAGATGGGATGACCTGCGCGGCTGGAGCAAGAAGACGGTGGAGGCCCAGCTGGGGATGGCCTCCCAACGTGGGAGGGGCGCCCGTCGCACCATGACCACCCTGATGTTCCGGATCCTGGCGGTGGCATATCTGGAGTTCGATGGGCGCTTAAGGGCATCACAGCAGCCACAAGGGGGTGAATACACTCTCATTCAACTGACTGCGCACATTACGAGGTGTCTGGGTGGGGGAGGTGGGCAGTGGGTTCGCCTAGGACCGGGCGAAGTTTGTAGGCAAGGTCCCTTGTGAGGCAGGCTATGTGGCAACCCAACCCCAACAGTGGTAAGAGCCATCTACATCTAGTCAGGCTCCCGTGACTTCCAGGTGTGCATCAATTGGTGTTAGGCCTCGTACCCCATGGTCAGGTGAAATTTCTAGGAACTGTTAGTGCATGGCGTAGTGCAGAGGGCTGCTCCATGTGTGTTGTGTCCGCCAACGGTAGTAGTGTTGCATGTACTGAACATGTCTTTCTTCTGTCTTCCCCCCCCCTTTTTGTGGTCTCCCTGTTCTTGTGTCCAATAGCATCATCAGGCGGAGGAGCATTTGCACCAGAGCAGGCGGGAGCTGCAACCCACTTGGCCCTGGAGGGCGAAACAACGGAGTCTGAAGCCACCAGTGGGACAGAGGGTAAGGGGAGCTCCACGGCAGGGACAGGAGCAGACAGCAGTGACAGTGACTCCTCCTCTGATGGGAGCTCCCTTGCGATGGCAGGCACCTCTGTGCCCACCGCATCAACAGGTACAGCCGCCACCCCCCCCTATCAGCACTGCCCTCCCAGCAGCCCCTCCTCGTGTGTCCCGTGCCTGCTCACCCTTGAGGGTGGACATCTCCTTCGCCCCAGGCACCTCAGGCCCTTCCCCAGTCAGCCCTGCTGCCCTCAGTGAGGAGGCTATTGACCTCCTGAGATCCCTCACTGTTGGGCAATCTACTATTGTGAATGGCATCCAGGGTGTCGAGAGGCATTTGCAACAAACAAATGCATACCTGGAGGGCATTCATTCTGGGCAGGCAGCCCAACAGAGAGCATTTCAGGCTCTGGCCTCAGCACTGATGGCAGCCATTGTCCCTGTGTCCAGCCTCCCCCCTCCAACTTCTTCCACCCAGGCCCAATCCCCTGTACCTCAGCCTATCCCAAGCACACCATCAGATCAGCATGGACACTCATCAACACACAAGAGTGGCTCAGGCAAATATAAGCATCACACATCCCACAGGCACTCACAGAAGCACCACCCCCATGCAGACACAGCAACATCCACAGCCTCCACTGTGTCCCCCTCCTCCACGTCCTCCTCCTCCCTCCCAGTCTCGTCTCCACTCACACTTGCATGCACTACATCCTCAGCCACTGCCTCCATCACCATCACGCCCATCACCACACACCGCTCACGTGCACTCACCACCCCCACTACCATGCACACATCCCCAGTGTCCTCTCCCAGTGTGTCTGTGAGCCCTCCTCCCAAAATACACAAACACAGGCACACACCCAACCAACAGCCATCCACCTCACAACAGCCTCCGGCCCATGCACCTTCACCCAAATTCAGCAGACGTACACCTCCTACAACCACTACCTCCACTCCCAAACCCCCTCCATCTTCCCGTCCCAGTGTGTCTAAGAAACCCTTCCTGGCTAACATTGATCTCTTCCCTACACCTCCCCCCTTCCTTCCCCTATGGCCAGGCTTTCCATGTCCCATCCCAGCACCTCAGCCACCAAATCCCCAGGCACAGTGGTGCCAGCAACTGCGGGGTCATGGAGTGCGCCACCCATCAGGGCTGCAGTGTGCCACGTAGCGAGGCCAAGGACATTCCGCCACCTGCCAAGGTGAAAAAGGTGCCCGCATCCCGGAGGGAAAAGCCGAAAGTACCAGCCACCAAGGGCTCAGCAAAAACCAAAGGGGATAGTGGCAAGACAACTGCGGCACCATCAAAGCTGGGGAAGGGCCAAAAGCTGAAGAGCAGGTCAGGACAGGGCAAGGTGGCACCGACTGAGGGACCAGGGTCACACTTTCTGTCCACGACCACGCCCGCCTGTACAGCGGCGAACACCGCTAGCTGACCAGCCACCACAACCGCCGCCTGCACTGCCCCCGGCACGTCTACAGCCTCAGCAACAGTCCCCTGCATCTTCCCCAATGGGCAGCCGTCCGAGGCTGCAGGAAACGTCCTGCTGTGTCCCTCTGCAGGTACTGACCCATGCACCGCCGCGACAGACACCGCCGCAAGCACCACCACCTGCACCGCCTCGGCACGTCTACAGCCTCAGCGACAGTCCCCAGCATCTTCCCCAGTGGGCAGCCGCCCAAGGCTGCAAGAAACGTCCTGCTGTGTGCCTCTGCAGGTGCTGACCCATGCACCGCCGCAAGGACCGTCACCGGCCCCGCGGCATCCTCGGACACAGGCACCACCGCTGAAATGGCTACCATCCCCAGTGGTCAGTCGTCTGAGGTTGGAGGAGAGTTCTTGGACCCTGGGCAGCTTCCATGAGGCATTTCCTCCATCACTGTTTACACCTGCAGGTGGAAGGCGCAGCCGCATCAGTGTGGGGTATGTCGCTATCTCCATGGCGTATCATGCTACCTGAACCTCGCAAATCCCGTGGCACGCACACCCAAGTGAGGGAATTGTACCGGCCACACTGCACGTGGAGCACTCGGGGCACCAGGCCCCCTCCAGAACCAGTGGAGAGATACATCCACTACCTCTGTCCTTGGCAGGATGAAGCACTCTGGGCACCAGGCCCCCTCCAGAACCAGTGGAGAGATACATCCACTACCTCTGTCCTTGGCAGGATTAAGCACTCTGGGCACCAGGCCCCCTCCAGAACCAGTGGAGAGATACAGCCACTACCTCTGTCCTTGGCAGGATGAAGCACTCTGGGCACCAGGCCCCCTCCAGAACCAGTGGAGAGATACATCCACTACCTCTGTCCTTGGCAGGATTAAGCACTCTGGGCACCAGGCCCCCTCCAGAACCAGTGGAGAATGACATCCACTTGACTGTGGTTTTGTACTCCCCAGGATAAAGCAGTGGGCAAACCACACACTTGAGAGACTGTGGCTTTGCACTCCCCAGGACCAATGCATGGGCAAACCACCCACTTGAGAGACTGTGGCTTTGCACTCCCCAGGATAAAGCAGTGGGCAACCCACCCACTAGAGAGACTTGAGAGACTGTGGCTTTGCACTCCCCAGGATACATCAATGGGCATGGAGCCCCCTCGTGCAGAAGTGGCGTCGTGCGTTCATGAGGCTGAGGTGCCTCCCCTCCCCCTGAGGTGCCTGTGTATTTTCAATCTGATGCCCCTGCGATGTTCTCTCCGTTTCGAGTCAGGTATCATGTGTGGGCCTCGCCCATGCATTTTGGGCCCAGTGGTCCACGGACAATGTTTAGTACACTATCCGTACTTGTGTAGTTGGTGTACATATTTGTATAAACTGAATTTTGACTTTTGAATACTGGATTTTTCTTGATTACAATGGTTACAATCATTTCCTTTTGTCCTTGCATTCTTCCAGGGGGTGGGGGGGGTGGTGTATATGTAATGTTGCTGCATGTATTTGTGTGTCTGTTGTGTGTGGTGGTGAGGGTGGGGGTGTTGCGTGTGTGTGTCACTCTGTTTCCTCTCCCCCTCCCCTGTGTTGTAGGCGCAGTACTCACTGTGGTTGCCGCCGCCGCTGTTCATACTCCTCATAGAAGAGGAGGTAAACCAGCATGGGCAGTACGTGGAGTTCGGGCTCCTGGCGTCCTGGTTCCTCGTTGGATGTCGAGAGGTGAGTGTTTTCCCTTCTGTGTACTGTTTCCGCTGTGCTTTTGATAGCGTTGGTTCCGCCATGAAAAGGTGGCGGATAGGCCTCTTGTAATAGGGTGGGCGGTACTTTGTCTCCCGCCTGTCTGTTGGCGGTGACCGCCGTGCTGTTTGTTTGTACTGCCGTGGCAGTCGGAGTGTTAAAGTGGCTGTCTATGTTGGCGGTTTCCGCCACGGTTGTAATCCCATTTTTTTTCCGCAAGCCTGTTTGCGGTATTACCGCCGCTTTAACACCGACCGCCAGGGTTGTAATGAGGGCCTATGTCTTTTTGTTTTGATGGGGAGGTTTCAAGTCAATATTTTGAGGTGACGTGAAGAGGACTGATGAACTGAACTGTTGAAACAATCTGAAATTTATTTTTGAGAAAGAGACTGTTGAAAGTAACCGGAAAAGGCATTGATAACCTGACTTGACTTTTGAAACCTGATTTTGACAAGCTGTTAACTGATTTTTGACAAGGAAGAAGGGTTCCTGGAGCGAGACTAAACTGCTGAAAGATGAATTTGTCTATTTTTGTTTTTTGCAGCAAGTTTTTCTAAAGTTACCTCTGCTTTCTGATTCTTTACAGATCATGGCTGACCTAGATAAGCAAGTTAGAGATGCTAGGCTTTGTAAATATATGAGCATTGGCTTGGCAGTTATTTGTGGGATATTGTTTATAGTACTGATTGTGGGTATGTCTGTTCTTGACGCTAAAGGAGCCAACCATACTTCTTCTTTTGAGATGACTACTGCACTAACGTCTTTAGAGAGGTTTAAACTAGATGAGAAGTATTTGCATGATTATACTAATGCGCAAGGAGAACTTTCTTCTCATGTCTTCTATCGCTTATTGAGTGAGTATATTGAGACGATGGATGCAAAGGATTGTCTTGTGTGTACGCAGATTCCTTTGTCAGTCGAGGAAGGGGTCACCTATCATAGCTTACCGTTAACTTATGGGATAAGTTGTAGTCTGCTACTAACAAGGTTCTATAACCAGGAGTATATTCAATATTTCTATTCTAATTATGATGTTGTGTTTTCGTTTGTTCCTATCATTAGGTATTTGAGTACAGTAGCTAAGGATAATGACATAGTATTAGTTAGAGGATTTTTTTAACCTACTTTAACGTTTGACACAGCTTATGCGCACAAGAATAACCTGAAATGCTTTCTTACACCTTTAGAGAAGAGCTTCTTGGATCATACTGATGACATGAGAAAGGCGCTAAAAGAGAAATTAGAAAAAAAGGCTTAGAGAAAAGGACTTACAAGAATGATTACGCTTTTACTACAATTAAAACGCAAGGGAAATTAGCTTTAGGTGCATTACACGTAGGGAAGCTTTGTATATATAGGCCAAAATCGCGCACTGACACTTTATTTGTGGGTACAAGTAAATGCAGGCATGTGTTTTTGTTTCAGACTAAATGGATATTTATGTTGAATGGGCAGGACCCTGCAATTACGGGGATATATTATATCTGTGTACCAAATGCTTATTACCATCTTCCAAGAGGATGGTATGGGACGTGTTATTTGGGGATAGTTTTCCCAAAGATTTACCAGATGTAGGATTTGAAAAAGTTTCCAAAAGTGACTGAATTCCATCGTAAGAGACAGAGGAGGGAGTCCTCTTCTGCTATAGTGGGAGATATATTTGGTGCGGTGATTCCTTCAGTGGGGGTCATCCTGAATTCGATCAAGATTCAAAAGTTGTCTACCATTGTGGATAACATGCTGACAAATTTTTCAGGGGCTATACTCCTGATTGATACTGAATAAACTGCGGATAGAGCTATGACTCTTCAAAATCGTCTTGCTTTAGACATTCTTTTAGCGAAGGATGGCGGAATCTGTAAAATGATTAACTCTAGGCATTTTTGCTCGTATATTCCTAACAATAGTAAAGAGATAATAGACTTACTTACTAATCCGACTAATGCAACTGGTGATTTGAAGGAATTGAAAGAACAGGTATTTGGGAAAAGGTTGGTAAAGGGCTTGCTTCAGTGGGAAATTGTCTCAGCAGCATTTGGAATGGGGTACTATTGAAAATATTACAGGGAATCTTAATTGTCGTGGGTTGTCTATTGGGGATATGGGGATTATACAAATTATGTAAAAGAATTAAATTGAAAAGATCTAAGAATAATTAGGAGGGAAGAAAAGAAAAGGGAAAGAATTTACAGGGAAAACTCAAAGAGGAGACAACATTTTGAATAAATCGAATTACAAAATTGTGGGTGGTAATTGGTGTGATGACACATTTAGTCATCAGAAGAGGGATTGCTGAAGCAGGTGTCTTAATTAGAAATTATTAATAAGTGTTTATGTATTTTGAATAATGAATTTTGTAGAAAATGAATAACGTAGAGAAAAATAATGCACATGTTTGAAAATGTGACCTCGAAGAATGGCCACCAGTGTTCACGAAATGTACTAATTAATTATTAATACTGATGAAATATTGAAAACATATTAGATTAATGTAGTAATATATCATATTTATGGCTATGAAGTATGTTTTAGCTTATTAATTGTAGGTCTTAACTTAGCGAGTGGCTTGGCCTAGTTTTTGCCGGGCCTCATACAAAGGTTGTATTTCTTAGCGGTTAATAAAATGCTGACCGAGTAAAATTAAACTGTGAAATGTTCATTGTCTTGTTAAAAATGCAAGCAGAAGGCTTACCATGAGAACCAACTAACAGGACAAGATGTCCCTAGAATTGTAACAGGCTGTGTGTAATGTGTGTGAGATGTACTTTCCCAGGACGCAAACAATGAAGACACTGACTGGAGACGGTAATTTGTTACCTGATGAGCCGGATGATGAGGACATCGTAAAATGGACCAATCAACTTCATGTGAAGAGCGAAATATTAGAATTCATAGGTTTGGGATAGAAATATTATTGGGTAGTGTATAAAAGTACGATTAACTGGCCAATAGGGAATTAGGGGATAGTTTAGGTGACTTTGATATAACAACGCGACAGAAGGAAAAGTTTTGAGACCTTATTCAGATCTTACCCCGTTATGTGATGCAACTTGAGAGAAGAAGAGACTCGATATTCTGTCATTGGGCTCATACTCTGACTGAGAGCACGATGCTTTTGCTGATCGATTGATGACCTGAGGACGAAGACTGATTCTGCTTGCTGACCCATACCGTGGATAGGTAGATATGACAATGTAACTGAATTGCATTTTTATGCCTTTTCTTTCTAGGTACCAACTGTGCTCTTTTTGATAGATCCATAATTAGACATTTTTCCTAAATTTGTGTTCTAAATTGTTTTGCATGAAGCCCAACAGGCTGATGCTAATCTGGGTTAGTTGAGGGCACTTAACTGACGATTACAGGGACTAATGATTGACAAGTTATCTTGCTGAATTCCATGTATGTGATCACTTCGCTGCAACTGACTCTGCTATCGATCTGCACTGTTGCCTTAGAATGTATTGTGATTCAAGCTTTGATTAGATTGCGTTTCTTCCGTCGGTTTGGTCAACCAGTAATGTTCTTATATGTGTTTCATTTGATTTTGAGATTAATCTATATGACTTTAGCATTGTTAATACAAGGGAAATAAAAGTACTAAACCTTACTAAATGTGTGGTTATTCATGGCTGAAAGGTAATGGTGCGTGATTTACTGACTCTATTGATTTTGACTAATGATTATTGTGTATTGATTGTTGATTATTGTTTATGTACTGGAGCTATGGCGAGAACATCCTAAACAAGTCAAAAGGTTCATCAACCTTTTTGCGTCCCCTTGTAAGTTTACTTATTAAGGTCAGATGCGCTAACAATGGCAGACATAGAGCCATGTTTCCACTGTCACTGTAGCGGTAGCACACGAAGTGCTGCAGGCCACTAGTGACATTTACCTTACCAGCCCTGGGTGTCCTTGTACGAATTATTAAGGACTTATAGGCAGGCTAAATATGCAACTCAGGGATTAGCCAATGGTACATACATTTTTGAGGGTCAGAACACATGCACTGCGGCCTGGTCAGCAGAGCGCAGTGCACATCAGAGTCAGTAAACCAGCAGTGTCAGTCCAAATGTTGGGATGCAGGGGTAACAAATCATACAAAAAGAGGCTTTTTTTTACACCTAGAATAAAAAATGTAAGTTCATAAATAATAATAATAGGTGATTGTTTCCGGCAATATGGAATCAAACATTCAGGGCCTCATTATGAGTTTAGTGGGTGTCGGAGGCCACCCATCAAACTCTTTTAGTTGGAAGACCACCACTCCGGTTTTCTGCCTGCTGGCACTATTATGAGCTTCAAACTGGGCCTTCGGGCAGAAACAGCGTTTCCACCGGCTGGCCTAGCGGAAAACTCACCACAACATTGAGGCCGGTTCATAATCGAGCCAACAACAATGTTGCGGTGCATCGAGTGCACCAGCACCGGTTGCGCTTTTCACTGCCTGTAAATCAGAGGGTGAAAAGCGCAACAGGGCTGTCCATGGGGCCCCTTGGCACCCCGTTTACACCAGCCTTTGCATGACGGTGGGCCCGCCATGCAAAAGCTGGTGGACACGGGACTCGTAATCCCCAGGGCAGCGTTGCTTGCAGTCAATTTAGCATACAAGAACGAAAACCAACAGCTATCCACTGTTTTACAAACCAATGTTGGTCTTCCAATCAGAGGCAATTAGGAAAGCAGTTCATAGAACAAATCTGTTGTCTTGCTAGTGCCTATTAATGAATTAGTTAAGCAACTGAAAACTTGCAGGACAGACAGTCTGATCTGTGAATTAAAAGGCTGGATTTTCTAGCGCTTATAAAATTGGTCTTTTTTGGTTAAAAAAAGTGTGTACAGTGGCTTATATCTGGCTGTTATGGGGTTCTTAGTACGGTAGGTAAGTCATGGACAATTTATTTTATCAAGTAATCTAAAATGGTATTGTTATCTTTATGAAAGCCTTGAGTGGGCATTAAATGGCTAGCGGCATAGAAGAGCTTTATATCTGGCAGAACCAGCTAGTCATACCATTCTGGGACAAAGATATATTTTATTGTTAGCAAAGGAAGCTTGCTCTTCCAAATAAAACTATTAAAAGAGGATATAACTTTTAGGGAAAAAATGTGAAGAGGACTATTGGAAGACTAGAGAAATAAAAAATAAAAAAGTGTAAGGTTGATTAGTTTGATTAATGAAACCCGTCCCATTGTAGAGAGCAGGGATAATATCCATCTTTAAAACAGTGAGTGAAGCTTTTGGAAGGAGTGGCTTTTAATTAAGAAAATCGAAATTTTCAAATCTTTCATTGATGTCTTGCACTATGTAAAGTGTATTTATTTAACCCAATATATCTCTGAGTTAACAAATTATTTTAGACAGCACAGCTCAGAAATAGAAAAACAGCAAAACCTGCTCACATATAAAAAGAAAGGACATGCCTTTCCTTTCTTTTTTCAATAAGTTTAAGAAAGCTTTATTTTAATATCTTAACAAGAAGCACATATTAGTCGTGTCTCTGAGATAAGACAGTTATAAATGGGAATACAATGCGATACAACAATATACAACAAATTATGAGAAATTAAAATATTATGCATTATAAAGCAATCAATATATAACAAAGATATGCCGAGCAGTGCCTTAAAAATGTAGCATTTTAGATTTAAAATTTTGTTGGGGATAGGAAAGAAAAGGAAAATGGAAAAAGAAAGAATAGCAAATAAATAAAGAGAAAATGGAAAGAAAAATTTAAAATCCCACAACCTTACATGTATTTAATAAATAAGGTGGTTGATAATAAGTAATACAAATAACAAAATTGCAATTGCAAATCTACAATGAAAGAGATTTATGGAGGCTGGTATGCAAAAGTATTGTCCTGAATTCGATCATACTTGCTGTTTAAATAGTTGGTAAGAGGTGACCAAAATAAGTGCTTTTTAATGAGATGCTGTGTAGATGCAGCAGACACTCTGTCTAGTTTATGATGATGACAGAGTAAGTTCCACCATCCAGTTACAGTGACCATTGTCACATTTTTCCAGTTAGAAGGTATTATTTAGAGGGCATTGGCATGAAGTAAGTCAACAAATTACCCAATTTGCAAGTGCTAGTCCAAAGATGAGAAGAGCTTCCTAAAAAATAAATTGAGTATGAAATGGAAACATAATTGAACAAATTGTTGAGACTAGTTTGCCCTCGGCTATCCAAAAGGTTTGAAGTTAAACTCCTGGGAGCTCTGAGAAGAAGTGAGAGAGAATGTTTGTGTAAGTGTAAATAAGGACTGGAGAAGAATAATCCTTAGAGATTTATATTTGAAGACTGAAGCAGAGGAGAGGCCGTATTGACTTTGATGTTCATGCAAAAAGAGGCAACCCAGTTACTGGAATAATTATATAACCTGAATTATGCCTTAGACTACCCAATCCTTCAATAGAATTATGTGTTTAGATAATTTGATTTGTTTGATATGCCAAATGGAAGATTCTAGAAACATTTGCAGAGGTGTCTGTGACTTAGTAAGACTGTGAAATGCCAATGGTATAAAATGTTTAATAGTGGGAGAAGAGAAAGACCTTGGAGGGCTTGGGAAGTGTGGCAGAGAATGAAAAGAGAGAGGCAATATTAGTGAGTCCTCCAATTTGCACCAAATAATAGAGGGTGCATTTGTATCTATGTCCAAGTGAGGTAACATTTGCTTCAAAACATATGATGAATGTAAATTTCAGAAATTTAGGGAATTAACACCTCCCAACTCTTTGGCTTTACATAATGAATCTACTGATGTGCGTGATTTTTGTCCATTACACAAGAATGATCCGAGCAATTTATGTAGGAACTTGAAGAATTTCAGCCGAAGCTTTACCGGTAACATAGATAAGAAAAAGTTAATTACAGGTAGCATCATCGTTTTAATTGTGGCTAGTCTCCACCCCTCCCCTCTCTAATGGCAGATATAACAGAGACCACTTCTCATTCATTTATATAATTCTATGGTGAACATCAACCAAGGTCATCTGAAGGGTGTTGGTGATAATGAAAGCAAATGTGGGTGGAGAATATGTGACAACCATGAGTAAAATTCAGCAGAGAAACCATCTGGTCTGGGGGCTTTGTCTTTACATAATTTAGCAAGGACTGCCATTAATTCTAAGATATAGGTATCTTTTTCTAAGGGGGAAAAATCCTGTGATTGATTCTGGCATGGAGGAAGAGAAAAAAAAAAATTGAGGGCCTCAATTGAAGGGGAGTTTTCAGGTGTGTACAGAGTTTGATAAAAATTCAGCAAAGCTGTCAAAGTGTCCTTTCCTCGGGATCTGCAAGTCGCTGCACAAAAGGTCCACCTTCCGGTGTCACCAACTCAGAAAGCTATTATAGCACAGAGTTATGATGAAGCCAGTCGGGGAAATGGAATTAGTGTAGGGAACAGCAGGGAGAGATATCTGAAAAGTAAAGTTTAGAACAAATATGAATTTTACTCATTCATAGAAATGTAACTCATCAATAGACTCTTGACTAAATGCGTCTCCGAGATATCAGATGGAGACTCCTTTTGAAATGAGGGCAAAGCCCCGTCTTTGATACATGGAATAAGGGTAAACTACGACCTCAGAATCAAGAGATGGCAAGAACTTTGGACTACGATTATACTCAGAATATCAATCCTGTAACATCTATGCCATCACAACATAAAACTTTGATCATGATTTAGAAAATCTCAAAGAATTAAATATGCTTTTCACATCTTAAGCTTTTCAAAGAACAATGAAAACTATGATTTGTTTATCTCCAGAAATACTTTCACATTCACCACAATAAATGCCAAAAAGTTTTACTCATTGAACTTGAAGCGCTTTACTTGATACTACCAGGAAGCGCTTTTACTCAAGTAGCCTGAATCACTTAGATTGTTGTGCCAAGAACCTTTTACTCCTGTGAATTGAAGCGCTTTGATTGTCGTGCCAAGAGCACTTTAAACATGAGGATTGAAGCGCTTGAATTGCTATGCCAAGAGCGCTTTACACCTGTGAACTGAAACGCCTTGAATTGTTGTGCCAAGAGCGCTTTACATCTGTGAACTGAAGCACCTGAATTGTCGTGCCAAGAGCGATTTACATCTATGAACTGAAGCGCCTGAATCATCGTGCCAAGATCGCTTCACATCTGTGAATTGAAGCGCTTTCTTTGTCGTGCCAAGAGCGCTTTAAACCTGAGGACTGAAGCGCTTGAATTGCTATGCCAAGAGCGCTTTACATCTGTGAACTGAAACGCCTTGAATTGTTGTGCCAAGAGCACTTTACATCTGTGAACTGAAGTGCTTTGAATTGTTGTGCAAAAGAGCGCTTTACATCTGTGAACAGAAACGCTTTGAATTGCTGTGCACAAAAGAGCTTTACATCTGTGAACTGAAACGCTTTGAATTGCTGTGCAAAAGAGCGCTTTACATCTGTGAACGGAAACGCTTTGAATTGCTGTGCACAAAAGCGCTTTACATCTGTGAACTGAAATGCTTTGAATTGCTGTGCAAAAGAGCGCTCTACATCTGTGCTCTGAAATGCCTTTGATCGTTGCGCCAAAGCCGCTGTACTCTAGAAACTGGAAAACGCTTTGCTCGTTATGCTAAGGGGTGCTTTACCTTTTGGAAGTAATGACTTCCTCCAAACTTGAATTCAGCAAGACCTTACCGCTACGAGTACGACCTACTCGTTTTTGAATGCACCATGGAAACAAGGATACTTTGGTTAGACGACACTCTGCCATTCAGGAACTCTGCTCTTCTCCAGAGACACCCCCAGGAGGTCTGGCTGCATCGAAGTCTTCAAAATAGTGAGCAACGTGCTTGGGTGTGGCTGGGCTTTATAGGCCTGCCACACCCCAAGATGGCTGCTGCCTCTAAAAACATGGGAATTGTAGTCCCTTCATAGAAAAGCACTGATAAGTGCATCTTGTCCACCAATGTCCTGAACCTGCAGCTCTATGAGGTTTGCCACAGGGCAGAAGATGCTGATGGTCACCTTTGGAACAAGCGGGGATGACAAGTAGTGCGCAAAAAGCGCAGCAAAGTCGCGCAGCAGAGTTTTGGGCGAGACCTGGACCGCGCATGGCCTTATTCCTGGCATTACACCCCTCTCCCAAGCCAGGTCCAGGGCCTGGTTTATCAGGATGGAGGAGGTGAAATCGTCACACCAAACGTGGTGCATGGACATGTCTTGCAGGTTCCCAAGAGTCATTTTCCGGTCCGTATCCTTTCCAGGACACTAGGTACCAAAGGGAAGACCCCCTATAGTTAGATTCTAGAATAGATTGCACCTCATACTCCCAATGACCTTGGACTAATAGAGGAGCAGGCTGTGTGAAGTTTGAGGGCGAAGCAGGTTTAGGAAGCGAAGTGTGAAACACTGGATGAATTTTCAAAGACAATGGTAATTTTAGCTTGTATGTTACTGGGTTTACTTGTCATATTACTTCATAGGGCCCTATGAATTTTGGATGAAACATATTTTTATTTTTTAATACAAAGTTTTTTGTGGATAACCAAACTCTATCTTTGATTGTATGCTGAGGACCAGGGTGGTGTTTGTCATATTGCATTTTATATTTTTTCTTTGCTTGACAAAGATTTGTTTATAATTGTGCATGTATCTTTTTCATGTGTGTTAGCATGTCCTTGACTGCTGGAGTGGTTCGAGTAGATGCAGGTAAAGTAACTGGCAAAATGTGCGGATGACGCCCATATAAACCATAGAAAGAAGTTGAGTTTATTGAAGAGTGGTGAGAGTTATTATAAGCCAGTTCTGCAAGCCACAAAAGATCCAGCCAGGTTGTAGGAGACTTTGTTGCATAACATTATAAATATTGTTTCAAAGTTTGGTTTAGTCTCTCTGTTCGACCATCCGTTTGTGGATGAGAACTAGTAGATAAAGTCGAATCCATTTGTAGAGCCTTGCACCATTGTTGCCAAAAACGTGCAGAAAATTGTGTTCCTCTATCAGAGCGGATAACTCTTGGAAGTCCGTGAAGCCGAACTATATTTTTTAAGATGATAGTCGCTAAGGTGTCGGAAGTTGGGAGTCCTTTACAGGCAATGAAATGAGCATACTTGGTAAGACTGTCTACTACCACTAGAATGGTTGTAAATTGTTTTATTTGAGGAAGACCGGTAATAAAATCCATAGAGATATGTTCCCATGGGATGTTTGGGAACGGGTAGAGGTATCAGTAGACCTTTGGGCTTGCTATGTTCGCTTTTGCATCTTGCACATACTTCACATGATTGTAGCATTTGCTTAAGGTCATGAACAAATGTAGGCCACCAAAAATACCTTTTCATGAGTTCTATTGTTTTTTGAGGACCTGGGTGACCTGCCAGAGGATACTTGTGTAACCAACGAAAAGCTGTCTCTCTTAACTCTTCAGTAGGCAGGAATACTCGAGATTCATGAAGAGGTAAGCCTTGTTGAATAGACCTCTTAGTGTCTTGTTATAACCACTCTTGTCACTTAGTGATGTGAAAATGATTACGAATGAGATCGAAAAAATTCTCGGCAGCTACTAAACACAAAACTTTTGAAGGAGTTATAATAGGCATGGGTTTTTGTTCAGTAGGTGTGATTGAAGAATCTTGTCTAGATAACGCATCGGCCTTACGATTATCTATTCCTGGTCTAAAAGTCACTATGAAATCAAATTCTGCAAAGAAGAGCATCCATCTTAGTTGTCTTGGAGTTAGTAGCCTGGCAGAACTCATAAATTGTAAATTTCTATGATCAGAATATACAGTTATGGTGTGTTTCCCTCCCAACAGATAATGTCTCCATTCTTTAAAAGCATTACGAATTGCTAGTAATTCTTTTTTTGCTATGGTGTAATTCTGTTCTGCTTTATTCAATTTTCTTGACGCAGATTGCATGGGGTGCAATTGTCTAGTTTCTCGATGACGTTGAGACAGGATGGCCCCAATGGCAACATCAGATACATCAACTTCCACGGTGAATGGTTCTTCTACATTAGGGTGAGCTAGAATGGGAGTGGGAGTAAAAGCCTTTTTTAAATCTTGAAATGCTTTCTCTGTCTCTTGGGACCAGTTGAAGACGGTCTTTTTTCTTAGCAATTTGGTGATTGGTGCCACCTTTTGAGAGAAGTGATGGATGAAGCGTCGATAAAAATTCGCAAAACCCAAAAAACATTGAATATCACGCACTGATTTTGGTGTGGGCCATTCGGGTACAGCTTGAATTTTTCTTTCAGTCATTTGCATGCCGTCAGGTGTTAGAATGACTACTAGAAATTCAACTTCTTTGGTATGGAATTCGCATTTACTTAGCTTACAAATTATGTTTTTGTAGAGTTTTTAACACTTTTTTAACATGTTTTTCATGTATATCTTCAGAGTTTGAATAAATCAAAATATCATCAATGTAAACGATGACAAAGATGTCTAGATATTCTCTCAGAACATCGTTTAGGAAATATTGAAAGACTGCTGGGGCATTACACAGACCAAATGGCATCACTAAATACTCAAAGAGGCCATAACGAATCTTAAATGCTGTTTTCCACTCATCTCCCTCTCGAATTCGAACTAGGTGATAAGCACCTCGTAAGTAAAATTTAGTATAGATGACGGCGGATTTTACCTGGTCTAACAAGCCTGGTATGAGAGGTAGTGGATATTTATTTCTAACTGTGATCTTATTTATTTCTCTAAAGTCAATACAAGGCCTCAAATCGCCATTTGCTTTAGGTACGAAAAACAGTGGAGAAGCCGCTGGAGATCGTGATAGCCGAATTAGTTTGTTGGCTAAACATTGATCAAGGCATTCTCGTAGGACTTGATTTTCTTTCTCTGATCGTACGGTCTGTGAGGTGGTAATGAGCTCACTTTCTTTTCACTGAAAACATCGGTATATTCAGAATACCGTGATGGTAAATCAATTTCCTTCTCAACTGCAGTAGCTATGGGGTGTTGAAGATTTCCTTCTTTGTTTCATCTTGATTGAAAACATTTCTTTGCACAAGAAGAAGAAGAAAAACACAAAACCTGGTTGCGCCAATCTATGCATGGATTATGTAACATTAACCACGGCATTTCTAAAATAAAACCATATTGAGGTGCTTGGATTATATCAAAGCGAATTATCTCACAGTGGTTCTAATTCTCCTCATCTTTGCAAATCATTTGTATTCGTGAGGTTTGTTTAGTAACGGGGCCTCCTGCCAACTCACTTCCATCAACTGCATACACAACTTCTGGAACCTTTTTTTTTTTACACTGGGTATATGCAGGTTTAGTGCAGTTTGTTGGTCCACAAAATTTCCTGTTGCCCCTGAATCAATTAGGACTTGAACATTATGGTGGTCATTACAACCCTGGCGGACGGTGTTAAAGCGGCGGTAAGACCGCCAACAGGCCGGCGGTAAAAAAAATAGCAATTACGACGGTGGCGGAAACCGCCAAAAAAGACAGCCACTTTAACACTCTGACCGCCACGGCGGTACAAACAAACAGCGCGGCGGTCACCGCCAACAGACAGGCGGGAGACAATGTACCGCCCACGCTATTATGACAGGCCAATCCGCCACCTTTTCCGGGGCAGATTCAACGCAGATAAAAACACGGCGGAAACAGGAATTTCGAAGGGAAAACGCTCACCTCTACACACTCCACGAGGAACGAGGACACCATAGAACCGGAACTCCAAATCCTACCTGCGATAGTCTTCCTGCTCCTCTACCAGGAGCACGTACGCCGGCGGCGAAGACCACGGTGAGTACTGCACCTACGACACAGGGGAGGCAAAAAACAGGGACACACACACGCAACACCCCCACCCTCACCCACTACAACACACACTAATGCATATCAATACATCACAGTTACACCCCCCAAACCTCCCCGGAAGAATGCAAAGACCAAAGAAAATGAGTGTAACCATCGGAATGTATTACAAACAAGTAGGCAGAAATATATATATATATACACCATGTACAAAATATATACCAGGCATAGTAGTCCAGGTACTGCACAAAGAAAGTCCGTGGAACACTGGGACCACACGGTATGGGCGAGGCCCACACAAGATCCACGACCATGACGGAGAGAACATTGCAGGAGCATCACACAGCAAGAAAACAGGCACCTCAGGGGGAGGGAAAGAGGGGGCACCTCAGCCGCTTGAGTGCACGACGCCAAATCCACGAGGGGGCCACATGCCCACTGTTCGATCCTAGGGAGTGCAAAGCCACAGTCTCTCAAGTCTCACAAGTGGGTGGGTTGCCCACTGTTCAATCCTGGGGAGTGCAAAGCCACAGTCTCTCAAGTCTCTACAGTGGGTGGTTTGCCCACTGTTCAATCCTGGGGAGTGCAAAGCCACAGTCTCTCAAGTCTCTACAGTGGGTGGTTTGCCCACTGTTCAATCCTGGGGAGTGCAAAGCCACAGTCTCTCAAGTGGATAACAGTCTCCACTGGTTCTGGAGGGGGCATGGTGCCCAGAGTGCTTCATCCTGTTTAGGACAGAGGTAGTGGATGGATGTCTCCACTGGTTCTAGAGGGGGACTGGTGCCCAGAGTGCATCATCCTGTGAAGGACAGAGGTAGTGGATGGATGTCTCCACTGGTTCTGGAGGGGGACTGGTGCCCAGAGTGCTTTATCGTGTGAAGGGCAGAGGTAGTGGATGGATGTCTCCACTGGTTCTGGAGGGGGACTGGTGCCCAGAGTGCTTGATCCTGTGAAGGGCAGAGGTAGTGGATGGATGTCTCCACTGGTTCTGGAGAGGGACTGGTGCCCAGAGTGCTTTATCCTGTGAAGGACAGAGGTAGTGGATGGATGTCTCCACTGGTTCTGGAGGGGGACTGGTGCCCAGAGTGCATCACTCACCCCGTGACGGACCCAGTTGCGTCAGTGCCCCTGCCGCTCATGGGCTAGCGGTGCTTGAGTTGGCGGTGCCCTGTTCAGCGGTGCTTGAGTTGGCGGTGCCCTGTTCAGCGGGGCTTGAGTTGGCGGTGCCCTGTTCAGCGGGGCTTGAGTTGGCGGTGCCCTGTTCAGCGGGGCTTGAGTTGGCGGTGCCCTGTTCAGCGGTGCTTGAGTTGGAGGTCCTTCATGACCCAGCGGGGCTTTTCTTAGCGGTCCTTCATGGCCCAGCGGGGCTTGTGCTGGCGGTCCTTCATGGCCCAGCGGAGCTTTTGCTGGCGGTCCTTCATGGCCCAGCGGGGCTGGGGCTGGTGCTGGCAGTCCTTCATGGCCCAGCATGGCTTGTGCTGGCGGTCCTTCATGGCCCAGCGGGGCTTTTGCTTGCGGTCCTTCATGGCCCAGCGTGGCCGGTGCTAGTGGTCCTTCATGGCCCAGCGGGGCTTGTGCTGGCGGTCCTTCATGGCCCAGCGGGGCTTGTGCTGGCGGTCCTTCATGGCCCAACGGGGCTTTTGCTGGCGGTCCTTCATGGCCCAGCGGGGGTTGGTGCTGGCGGTCCTTCATGACCCAGCGGGGCTGGTGCTGGCGGTCCTTCATGGCCCAGCGGGGCTTGTGCTGGCGGTCCTTCATGGCCCAGCGGGGTTTGTGCTGGTGGTCCTTCATGGCCCAGTAGGGCTGGTGCTGGCGGTGGCCTCCTGGGCAGCTGTGCTGTGGCTGGCCTCCTGGGCAGCTGGGCTGGTGCTGGCGGTGGCCTCCTGGGCAGCTGTGCTGGGGCTGGCCTCCTGGGAAGCTGGGATGGGGGTGGCCTCCTGGGCAGCTGTGCTGGGGCTGGCGGTGGCCTCCTGGGCAGCTGTGCTGGGGCGGGCGGTGGCCTCCTGGGCAGCTGGGCTGGGGCTGGCGGTGGCCTCCTGGGCAGCTGGGCTGGGGCTGGAGGTGGCCTCCTGGGCAGCTGGGCTGGGGCTGGCGGTGGCCTCCTGGGCAGCTGTGATGGGGCTGGCAGTGGCCTCCTGGGCAGCGGGGATGATGGCGGTCTTCTCCGCCGTGCAGCTCTTCCCAGACTTGCCGGGTTTCTTGTGGCCCTTCCCCACCTTGGAAGGTGTCACAGCTGACTCCACACTCCAAACGGGACCCCTGGGAGCAGCTTTGGTGGCTGGAATCTTCCCCCTCTCCCGCCGGGCACTGACCAACTTCTGATGCTTCACAGGTGGGAGACTGTCTGTGCTGTGGCTCCGTGCCACACTGGCTGTCCTGGTGGCCGGTGCACTCCACATACCGGTGACTACAGGCACCACTGGTCCCGGAGATGTTTTGGCTGAGGTGCTACTTCGGGACCTATGAGATGGACGGGGTGGGGGAGGTGTGGGAAAAAGGTCAAGGGTGGACAGGAAAAGTTTTTGGGACACACTGGGACGGGTAGCTGGAGGGGGTTTGGGAGTGGAGGAAGAGGTGGTGGTAGTAGGAGGTGTACGTTTGGTGACTTTGGGTGAAGGTGCATGCGTTGGAGGCTGTCGTGAGGTGGATGGCTGTTGGGTGGGTGTGTGCCTGCATTTGTGTATCTTGGGAGGGGGCGTCACAGACACACTGGGAGAGGACACAGGGGACGTGTGAATGGTAGTGGGGGTGGTGACTGAATGTGAGCCGGATGTGCTGGTGGGTGTGCTGGTGAGGGACGTAGTGGCTGTAGAGGTAGTGCATGCAGGTGTGAGTGTAGACGAGACTGGGAGGGAGGAGCGAGACGACGAGGAGGGGGACACAGTGGAGGCAGTGGATGTTGGTGTGTCTGCATGTGTGTGTTGCTTGCGTAAGTGCCTGTGGGATGTGTGGTGCTTATGTTTGCCTGAGCTTCCCTTGTGTGTTGAGGTGTGTGCAGGCTGGTCTGATGGTGTGCTTTGGATAGGCAGAGGTACAGGGGATTGGGTCTGGGTGGAGGAAGTTGGAGGGGGAGGCTAGAGACGGGGACAATGGCTGCCATTAGTGCTGAGGCCAGAGTTTGAAAAGCTCGGTGAAGGGCCGCCTGACCAGAATGAATGCCCTCCAGGAATGCATTAGTTTGTTGCAACTGCCTTTCTACACCCTGGATGGCATTCAAAATGGTAGACTGCCCAACAGTGAGGGACCTGAGGAGGTCAATGGCCTCCTCACTGAGGGCAGCAGGGGTCACTGGGGCAAGGCCTGAGGTGCCTGGGGCGAAGGTGATGCCCACCCTCCTCGGTGAGCGGGCAAGGGGCGAAGGCTGCGGGGCTGCTGGGAGGGCGGTGCTGGTAGGGGGGGTGGCGGCTGTACCTGTAGATGCGGGGGCACAGATGTTGCCGCCACCACAAGGGAGCTCCCATCAGAGGATGAGTCCGTGTCGCTGGCGTCAGCTCCTGTCCCCGCCGTGGAGCTCCCCTCACCCTCCGTCCCACTGGTGAATTCCGAGTCCGTAGTCTCGCCCTCCAGGGCCATGTGGGATGCAGCTCCCTCCTGCTCCGGTGCCACTGCTCCTCCGCCTGATGATGCTAATGCACACAAGAACAGGGAGACCACAAAAAGGGGGGAACGACAGAAGAAAGACATGTTGAGTGCATGCATTACCGCTACTGTTGGCGGACACGACAGACACAGAAGCCCTCTGCACTACGCCGCGCTCTTGGGCTCCACTGTTCAATTCCTGGGAAATGGCCTACAAGGCTATGGACGACATCTGCACACATAGATGACACAGGGGCATGAATAGCTGTACTTGGCACTCTACAGAGGTGGGCTGGGGTGCCACATGGCCTGCCCTACAGAGGGGCCTTGCCTACGGAACTCTCCCTGCCCTAGGGAAACCCACAGCCCTCCTCCCCCACCCAGACAACTCCACTGCACGCAAAGTCAGCAGAATGAGAGTGTACTCACCCCCTTGTGTCTGCTGTGATGCCCTCAAGCGCCCATCCAACTCCGGGTAGGCCACCGCCAGGATACTGAACATCAGGGGGGTCATGGTGCGACGGGCACCCCTCCCACGTTGGGAGGCCATCCCCAGCTGAGCCTCCGCCGTCTTCTTGCTCCAGCGGCGAATGTCCTCCCATCTTTTCCGGCAGTGGGTGCTCCGTCTGTGGTAGACCCCCAGGGTCCGGACGTCCTTGGCGATGGCACGCCAAATATCTTTCTTCTGGTGGGCGCTGACCTACATGAAATGTACAGGGGAAGAAGAGAAGTCATTACCAACTGCACCGTCAAAGTGATTGGCCCCCATCCCTACCCTTGCCATGTGGCACATACATTCACCGTCTTTCATGCACGCAGCACTCTGCCCCCTTCCTTCTTACATCCAGCCCTCTCCACACAGGCATAGCCCATACAACATGCTCCCTGTGTACTTACCTGTTTGTCTGGAGGACCATAGAGTAGCGTGTACTGGGGGAGGACCCCATCCACGAGTTTCTCCAACTCCTCTGATGTGAAGGCAGGGGCCCTTTCCCCAGACGCACGAGCCATTGTCTTTTCCAGACCGAGGTCACAGCAGCACTTGCAGTGTATGTCCTCTCCTGTCGAAGATCAGGTATCGAGTGATTGAACAGATAGAAAATGGCAGTCACGTCCGCGGCGGTGCGTACCGTCACCGCCTGCGTACATCGTCATTGGCTCCTGGGACCCATAGGGTCCAATGTTAACCAATGCAGCATTGCGCCGCGGTCTTCGACCGCCTACCGCGACGGTGTACAACGCCAGCGCAGTTACCTCACATCCCATTGTCCCACTTTAGAGGTCAGGCAGCCGCCATTTCAGGGGCCCACATGGCTTCATTTTCAACTGCGTCACACATACCTAGGCCTAGACTCAACACACATACAGGCCACCTTTTGTGTATGATTGGTGTTCTGGGTAAACTGTGGGTACGTACCTCTGAGTTGTTTGACTCTGTGCTCGCAGTTTTCCTTCATAGGCACCGTCCGCCGGGACATGTGAGGAGATGGCGGCATCCTCCAGTGTACCGACCGTTGGTGGACCTGTCGACAATGGAGGAGCGACATTTGATAATCACCTACAGGCTTGACCGTGCCACAATCCAGGAACTGTGTACCCAGTTGGAGCCAGACCTGATGTCAGCAATCCGCCATCCCACAGGAATCCCTCCTCGAGTGCAGGTGCTGTCAGTGCTCAATTTCCTTGCAAGTGGGTAATTTCAAACAACTGTGGCCATGGCATCAGGGATGTCCCAGCCTATGTTTTCCAACGTATTGTCCAGAGTGTTGTCTGCCCTTCTGAAACACATGCGGAGATACATCGTTTTCCCTCAGGTGGAGGATTTGCCTACATTGAAAGGTGATTTCTATGCCCAGGGACATATCCCCAACATCATAGGTGCCATTGATGGGACCCATGTGGCTTTGGTCCCCCGCACAGGAGTGAACAGGTGTACAGAAACCGGAAGAGTTATCATTCTATGAATGTACAGATGGTATGTTTGGCAGACCAGTACATCTCCCATGTGAATGCCATGTTCCCTGGCTCAGTGCATGACGCCTACATCCTGCGGAATAGCAGCATCCCTTATGTGATGGGCCAACTACAGAGGCACCGTGTGTGGCTATTAGGTGAGCACCTGGAAGTCAGTGGGAATGGTTGTCTGGGTCTGGGGTTATCCCTCCAGGTTAGTGTGTGTCTAACAGTTTCCCCTCGCCATTTGCAGGTGACTCTGGTTACCCCAACCTGTCATGGCTACTGACCCCAGTGAGGAATCCCAGGACCAGGGCAGAGGAACGCTACAATGAGGCCCATGGGCGAACTAGCAGGGTGATCGAGCGGACCTTCGACCTCCTGAAGGCCAGGTTCCAGTGCCTCCATATGACAGGTGGATCCCTATTCTACTCACCAAAGAAGGTGTGCCAGATCATCGTGGCCTGCTGTATGCTTCACAACTTTGCTTTGCGACGCCAGGTGCCTTTTCTGCAGGAGGGTGGTCCAGATGGCGGTGTTGTTGCAGCTGTGGAGCCTGTGGACAGTGATGAGGAGGAAGCAGAGGAAGAAGACATGGACAACAGGGACTCAGTGATCCTGCAATATTTCCAGTGAGACACAGGTTGGAATACAAACCTGCCTACTACATGTACTTTGACACTACTACCTCTCTCCTGTCTGTCGTTTTCACCCAGTGTATGGTCACTGAGTTGTCACTTTCCCTCACGATTTCACAGATGTGGGTCCCACTGTGTAACATCTGCTTAGATTCCTCATGGACTAGAGCTGTGTGACATAGGTATGTTGACATTACTATTTAAAAAACATTTTGTCACTGTAATTGCTAATACACTATTTCGAAACCACAGACAGACTCCAGATCATTTTGTGCTTTAGGTGTGTTTATTTAAATGCTCAATATTGGAGGGGGTAGTGAAATGGTGAGGGGTGATGGCGGAGGAGTGTCCATGGCAGAGTCCAGTCTATTAGTCTCACAGGTTCATATGGGCATAGGAAGTGGAGCTGGGGCAGTTTAATTATGGACAGGGTGGCAAAGTGGGACAGTAGGATGACAATCAGGGTGGTCTCATTTCTTGGCGGGGGTCTTGGCATCGTGCTCTGTCTTTGTCCTGGATCTCAGGGACCGTTTGCGGGGTGGTTCTCCCTATGCAGGGGGTGGGGTGCTGGTGTGGTGGTCCTGTGGAGGGGCGTCCGGTCCACTAGCGCCGGCGGAGGTGGTGGGCAGTTCATCGTCCATGCTAGTGTCAGGGGCCCCTTGTAGTGCCACAGTGTCCCTCCTGGTGTTGAGTACTTCCTTCAGCACCCCTACGATTGTGCCCAGGGTGGAGCTGATGGTTCTGAGTTCCTCCCTGAAGCCCATATACTGTTCCTTCTGCATGCGCTGGGTCTCCTGAACTTGGCCAGTACCGTTGCCATCGTCTCCTGGGAGTGGTGGTAGGCTCCCATGATGGAGGAGAGGGCCTCGTGGAGAGTGGGTTCCCTTGGCCTGTCCGCCCCCTGTCACACGGCAGCTCTCCCAGTTCCCCTGTGTTCCTGGGCCTCCGTCCCCTGGACCGTGTGCCCACTACCACTGACTCCAGGTCCCTGTTGTTGTTGGGGTGGTGGGTTATCCTGGGTTCCCTGTAATGGTGGACACACAGCTGATTGACATGTCCTGGGGACGGAGGTATGGGCCCGCTGGGTGGGTGCTGTGCTGGTGTTTCCAGAGGGGGGAAGGTCTGTGGTGGCCTGTGCCTGTGTGAGGGGAACCGACTGTCCAGAGGTCCCCGATGGTCCGGGCTGGTCATCTAGATCCAGTTGGACAGAGGTGCTGTCATCACTGTGGGCCTCTTCTGTTGGTGGTGTGGACATGTGTGGACCCTTCTGTCCGGTGACGTTGGGTAGGGGTCCTGCAGGGGTATAAAAGGATGTTTATTAAATCTGTGTGTGTAATGGTGTGCAATGGGTGGGTGACCGTGTACCCCAGTGCTAGCATTCCTGTGTGGGAGCTTGTGTGATGATGGTTTAGGGGGATGTATGGGTATGTGCAGTGGGCATGCTTTGGTGATGGGTGTCCATGCTTTGTTGTTGCATGCAGGGCTTGGTGTTGGGATGTGTGGTTTATGATGTTGGGACATATGTGAGGAGTTGGGGTGCTGGGGGTGAGGGTGAGGGTATGTGATAGCATGCAGGTAGGGTGGGGGATGTAATAGTAAAGCTTTGTCTTACCAGAGTCCATTCCTCCACCTACTCCTGCGAGGCCCTCAGGATGCAGAATCGCCAAGACCTGCTCCTCCCATGTTGTTAGTTGTGGGGGAGGAGGTGGGGGTCCGCCGCCAGGCCGCTGAACCGCCAGGTGGTGTCTTGAGACCACGGAACGCACCTTCCCCCGTAGGTCGTTCCACCTCTTCCTGCTGTCCTCACGATTTCTTGGGTGTTGTCCCACTGCATTGATCCTGTCCACTATTCTTCGCAATAGCTCCATCTTCCTAGCTATGGAGTTGTGCTGCACCTGTGATCCGAATAGCTGTGGCTCTACCCGGATGATTTCCTCCACCATGACCCTGAGCTCCTCCTCCGAGAACCTGGGGTGCCTTTGCCGTGCCATGGGGTGGTGTAGGTGATGTGTGGGGTGGAGTGTGTGGTGATATTTAGTGGTGTGTTGTGTGAGGTGCGTGGAAGTTCTGTGGGTGATGGTGTTGTGTGCCTGTGGATGCTGTTGTTCTTGCTGGTGGTGTCTCTCTCTGGCCTTCTTTTGGAATTTTTGGTAGTAGGGGTTAGTGGGTGATGTGGGTGTGTGTTTTATATTGTAATCGGTGTATGGGAGTGGTGTGTGTATGTGTATCAGGTGTGTGTATTTTGAATTGTCCAATGTGGCTGTGTTTTGTAAGAGTGTGTGTATTTTGAGCGCGGCGGTGTGTACCGCCAAAGGAATACCGTGGTTGAAAGACCGCAGCGTGGATTCGTGGATCGTGATAGTGGGCGTATTTCTGTTGGCGTGACGGTGGAGGTTTTGTTTTCGCCAGTTTATCACTGACCTTTGGTGTGGCGGACTTGTGTGGGTGTCTGACTTTTGGCGGATTCCGAGATGTGGGTCATAATAGCTGTGGTGGAATTCCGCGGCGGTGTGTTGGCGGTCTTCTGCACGGCGGTAAGCGCCTTTTACCGCCAATCTTGTAATGACCGCCTATGTCTTTTTCCCCGCAAAGTCATTTGTACTAAGATTCGGAAATGTTGGACACAACGATTTGTGCAAGAGCACACTGAAGGGATCGTCAATTTGCCCAAGAGATCCCCTTCGTTTTTTCTGGGGCACTTTAGTTTTCCTGTGAATTTTCCAAAGCAACCGCTATCTTTTTCTTTGTCACAACTGTTGGATCAATTTTGCCTTTGGGTTTCTTTTGGCACTCTTTTACAAAATGACCCTTTTTCCCACAATACAGACACTGACCATTTTTTCGTCGCATGTCTTTCTCCTCTTTGGTCAGTGGTGGGCGAACAGTTCCGATACCCATCTGTTCTATCATAGAATCTGAAGACAATTGAAAGTGTCTGGGTCGTTCCATTCGCCAGTTTGTTTTTTCCCATTTTTTCCTTGCTCCTTTTCTTTCAGAAAGTCTGTGATCTATCCGCAGGGTTAGATTAATTAAGTCAGTACAAGTTTCTGGTTGTGGTTCAACTTGGGCCAATACATCTTTTAGTTCGTCTTTTAGCCCTTGATAAAATACTGCTGACCTCTTTTCCTCAGGCCAAGTGGTTTCCACCACTAACCAGTTGAAGTGTGACAAATACGTCAAATAATCAGGTCTTTATTACCTTGACGTAATTCTAGTAACTCTTTGTCTGCAGTCATAGTGATTGCGCGCCTGTCAAAAACCTTTCCGAATTCTTCTACAAAACGACGCCAGTTATATAAAAGAGGACTGTCTAATAGGACTAATGGCACTGCCCAAGTAGCTGCATCACCATTCAAATATGATATAAGGAATGCAATTCTAGATTGTGCGTCCGGAAAAGCACTAGGTCAACACATAAAATGCAATTCAACCTGTGTCAGAAAAATCTGAACCTTATTGGGGTCCCCAGAAAACCTCTCTGGTGCAGCTAAAGGAATCTGTGTCAGCACATTCACAGCTACATTAGTAGATGCAGGAGGCGTAGGATGAAACTCAGATTCAGAACCATCTACCTTACTGTGTAACTGAGTTACTTTATTCACCAAATCAGCTGTAACATTTTTTGAGCCTGTCAAATCCCTTTGCATCTGAGTGACTACTTGCATAAGGGTATCTAGGGTGGCCATTTTGCGGAGCTCCCGTACAGACCAAGAGGAAATTATAAAACTCGTGGGCTCACTATTCTGTAACAGTGTCCTTTCCTTGGGATCTGCACATCGCTGCACAAAAGGCCCACCTTCCGACGTCACCAACTCAGAAAGCTATTATAGCACAGAGTTGTGATAAAGCCAGTCAGGGGAAAGGGAATAAGGGTAGGGAACAGCAGGGAGAGAGATCTGAAAAGTAAAGTTTAGAACAAATAGCATTTTACTCATTCATAGAAATTTAACTCATCAATAGACTCTTGACTAAATGTGTCTCCGAGATATCAGATGGAGACTCCTTTTGAAATGAGGGCAAAGCCCCATCTTTGATACATGGAACAAGGGTAAACTACGACCTCAGAATCAAGAGATGGCAAGAATTTTGGACTACAATTATACTCAGAATATCAATCCTGTAACATCTATGCCATCACAACATAAACCTTTGACCATGACTTAGAAAATCTCAAAGAATTAAGTATGCTTTTCACATCTTAAGCTTTTCAAAGAACAATGAAAACTATGATTTGTTTATCTCCAGAAATACTTTCACATTCACCACAATAAATGCCAAAAAGTTTTACTCATTGAACTTAAAGCGCTTTACTTAATACTACCAGGAAGAGCTTTTACTCAAGTAGCCTGAATCACTTAAATTATTGTGCCAAGAACCTTTTACTCCTGTGAATTGAAGCGCTTTGATTGTCCTGCCAAAAGCGCTTTAAACATGAGGACTGAAGCACTTGAATTGCTACGCCAAGAGCGCTTTCCATCTGTGAACTGAAACGCCTTGAATTGTTGTGCAAGAGCGCTTTACATCTGTGAACTGAAGCACCTGAATTGTCGTGCCAAGAGCGCTTTACATCTGTGAACTGAAGCGCCTGAATCGTCGTGCCAAGAGCACTTTACATCTGTGAACTGAAGCGCTTTAACTGCTGTGCCAAGAGCGCTTTGCATCTGTGAACTGAAGTGCTTGAATTGCCGTGCCAAGAGCTCTTTACATCTATGAATTGAAGCGCCTGAATAGTCATGCCAAGAGCGCTTTACATCTGTGAACTGAATCGCTTTTAATTGTTGTGCAAAAGAGCGCTTTACATCTGTGAACAGAAACGCTTTGAATTGCTGTGCACAAAAGCGCTTTACATCTGTGAACTGAAACGCTTTGAATTGCTGTGCAAAAGTGCACTTTACATCTGTGAACGGAAACGCTTTGAATTGCTGTGCACAAAAGCGCTTTACATCTGTGAACTGAAAAGCTTTGAATTGCTGTGCAAAAGAGCGCTTTACATCTATGCTCTGAAATGCCTTTGATCGTTGCGCCAAAGCCGCTGTACTCTAGAAACTGGAAAACGCTTTGCTCGTTATGCTAAGGGGTGCTTTACCTTTTGGAAGTAATGACTTCCTCCAAACTTGAATTCAGCAAGACCTTACCGCTACGAGTACGACCTACTCGTTTTTGAATGCACCATGGAAGCAAGGATACTTTGGTTAGACGACACTCTGCCATTCAGGAACTCTGCTCTTCTCCAGAGACACCCCCAGGAGGTCTGGCTGCATCAAAGTCTTCAAAATAGTGAGCAACGTGCTTGGGTGTGGCTGGGCTTTATAGGCCTGCCACAACCCAAGATGGCTGCTGCCTCTAAAAACATGGGAATTGTAGTCCCTTCATAGAATAGCACTGATAAGTGCATCTTGTCCACCAATGTGATGAACCTGCAGCTCTATGAGCTTTGCCACAGGGCAGACGATGCTAATGGTCACCTTTGGAACAAGAGGGGATGACAAGTGGTGCGCATAAAGCGCCACAGAGTCGCGCAGCGGAGTTTCGGGCGAGACATGGACCGCGCATGGCCTTATTCATGACAAAAGCATTTTTAAATTTAAGAGTCTTTGAAATGCGAAGTACTATCTGTAACCTTACCTATTTTTAATATTTGTGACTTAACTTTCAAGTAATTAGTGGGCTATTTGTCAACTTTATTATGTCTTCCATAAAATTTAGAGTTAACCTTTCATAGTACCCCGAAGCTTCTTCCGTCGATCTTTTATTGAAGCCTAGGTTATCCTGAACAAGGCTCTTTAATATATTCTTATTATTAGATGTATAATATAAGTGTTTAAGGTGTTTAATGGAAGTGACGAAAATTGATGAGTCCTTAAGAGCTTTTTTCTTTTTAATTGCAACATAGTCAATTATGAATCCTCTAGCAGACGCCTTAAAAGCATCCCAGATAACATAGAAAGAAAGATCAGGAGTAATTTTAGATTACAAAATAGTCTTTAAGGACATTTTCATACTGTTCCACTCAGACAGCATCTTTCAGTAAACTATTGTTAAAACACCATCTATGAGACGTTGATGTATCAGGCAAAACCTATTATAACTATCTATTATAACTGGTGCATGATCTGAAATCAGTATGGAGCCAATTTCCACATTAATGAATGTAAAAATTAGATGTGGTATGAGAAAAATGTAATCTATTCTAGAGTGGGATTGATGAGCAGGTGAGTAAAAGGTATATTCCAAAGTGTCAAGGTTGTAAACCCTCCATTCATCTACCAGTCCGTTAGAATGAAGGGATTGTTTAAATATTTTTTGTATTTTATTAGAGATGTATTTTGCTAGTGATTTTCTGTCAGTAAAGGGATCTTCTTGTGTTGGAGCAAGATTGTATTGTGGCTGACATTGGTTTCCAAAATTGAACATAGACTCCAGTGGGGCCATAAATGTTGCTAATTGAAATTGGTGCAATGAAGGAGAAGCCATCGACCCTCATCATTCCTTTCTTCTTTCTGAACCACCAAAGGGAGCGATTTATGAAACAATACAGCAACCCCATTCTTGTTTTTACTGGCAGAAGAACAGAATATCTGACCTACCAAATTCTTCCTTAACTAATTAATATCCTTATCTAAATGTGAATTTTGCATTTTAGTCGAGATAAATAATTGAGTGCGCTCTGCTTCTTAATGGGATTATGGAGCCCTTTAGCATTCCAGGACACAATACGAAGATTATTTGTCATCTAAAAAGTAATACTTATCTATAATGTACTTGTTAATACACACTAAACATAACTAGCAACACAACCAATGTAAATTTGAACATGTACATTTTAATGGAGCTGAAGGATGAAAGAATAAGAAGAACCAGGAGATAAAAAGATGGGAAATGAAAAAAAAAGGGGTAGAAAGAATGAAAAAATATCTGGTAAAGAAAGAAAACATAATAATAATAAGCTAAAAGAGCTTTAACCATGTTGAACAGCAAGACATAAAGGTCAATATAAAAACAATGACGGTGTAGTAAACGCAAAAAGAAAGACTGACATTTGACACAGAGTCCACTGGGAGCCAACAGGGAGACGTCTATAAATAATTATGAACAATCCAAGATCAACAATACTAGAAATGAAAAATAGGACAAATATATGTTGGACAGCATGATATGAATTTTAGGAGCACTTCTCAACATATTGGGAACAAGTTGGAAACACATAGTCAGTGGGAGGGTACACAAGATAAGGAGACATCTGAGAGAAACATCCTGGTAAGATGAGGAACGCTTGTGAAGGGAAAACAAGAGAGACCTCAGATAAAATAACAACCAGAAGCAGACAAATTCAAAAACATGACTAAGAAATCAAGTTTTTCCAAGAGCCATTTCCTCTCCCTGAAGTTGAAATATGAATGTCTTCAAGTCCTTTGGGTAGTCAAATTATAAAGTTTTTTCCTTGTATGTAACTTTGAACAGGCAGGGATGTATAAGCATATAACAAGCATTCATGGATCTGAGAGAAGGACATAGCAATAAAAAATCTTTCCATCAATTAGCTGTAGCATGAACCACATCCTGCTCAAAGAAGGCTTTCTGACCTGAACTAAGCATTTGTTTCATCTGCTTGGCTGCTGTGAGAACTATCATCAGATCAGTATATTGTAAAAAGAGAGTTATAATTCCTCTTGGATGTCTCGCTCCCTGTTGCCCCTCGCCGTCATGGTTCCCTCTCCAGGCCAAGTCCCTCCAACTCCAGGTCCTCCTATGGCCCCCTTCTACCTCTGCTGCCCCTCCAACCGCCAAAAATCCTCCCCCTGTCGCCAAAAAATCACCTGCCCCAAATCATGGGTCTGAAGCCCCTGCCCCTCCATCCATATCAAAGATGAAACCCCCACCCACTCCCAGACCGAAGCCAAAAGACCCCCTTCCCAAGCCAGCGCCCAGGGACCCACCCTCCCAAACCCCAACCGCCACCCCCACCCACAGACCCTTGAGGTGCCTGCCTGCCCCATTGATTCCCCTGCCTTGTGGAGGCCATTCGGCTGTCAGGAGTCAAGTTGGGGGCTTTGCCAGGCACACTAAAGACTTTTGGACATTGGACTGGCCTAAGGGCCTTGGTGATTTTGTTGCATATTTGCATTGGATTTGACCTTATACAATTATAGACAACAGGATTCCTGCTGGTTTTCTAGCAGTCCGTCCGCCATCACCGGCATGGAGGAACTGTGACCGCCAATGTCATAATGAGGGTCTATGTCTTTTTATGTGCAGAGTTCTCTGCCTTGACTACGATATGTGACTTAGACCCTGATTCAGTGTTTGACTGATGGGTAGCACCTGTGCCTTACTGCAAGAGCATTTTATTCTAGGGAACTTGTAATGAGGCGGACAGGATATCCTTTCAGTTTTCTGTCAATCAGGCCATTAATTAAATGAAGCTTGACTTGACAATAGTCAAATAAAAGAGGAGCATTATCTGGAATTTTGTAGGTGGGTAGTTTGTTGCAAAAGTGAGGGGTACTCGATCTGCCTTATTGCAGGTGCTACATAATATATGGCAATTGTAATCAAGGAGAAATAATATCCCTGGCATTTATGAAGGAGCAATTGGTCTTTCTAAATCAAATTTGGGCCTTTTAAAATGTTCCACTGTTGCCTTTTATTGAAATTATTATGGTAAAATGTTTTATGTTTGGCCCTCTTTGATGTGTGTTCCTTTTGTTATTGACCTCTGTAGTATGTTACTGATGTGTCAGGGGTGTGGAATTTCATAAAATATCTACTAGTCCATGGGACAGGTTGCTTCATAAATCTACGTCAGAAAATCCACTTGTCCCTTTACTGCCATGTAGTGAGGCGACAAATTATGGCAGCAATTTCATTAGAGAAGAGCTCTGATAATAGCTTCTCTAATTATGCCAGGACTTGAATACTAGTAATTCCCTTATTTTGTCACCTTTCCACAAATGTAAATACTGGGGCTTGAGGTAGCAGTAAACAATCGTTCCAAGGTTCAAATGCATGTTTGAGTTGTGCAAACCTGCTAACTTGCATGTTTTAGCAGTTTTCACCAGCTCTTCTCTAATCTTTTAACACACTGAGAAAGTTTGGAAATGTATTCCTGACAAGGGCAAAAAGTAAAATTTTGGAAAAAAATGGTTGGAGGGAAAATTAACAGATTTTCGCCTGAGCAGAGCTACACATATGTATTTGATTGTGCTAAAACACAGCTCCCAAATATTTTCTAGGAGTATTATTTCCTGGCCTACTTCTGCACATTCTTGGTAATTCAAGAAAGACATAAATGTGTACTAATGCAAGGATATATACTATGGGTGCACTTGTGTGACTTTCTTTAAGAATTGGGCACCTAGTTTGGTCTAGTGTTAACCGAGATCTTTTGTTTTTATTAAATTTCTGTCTCTATCACTGCCTATCTATTGGATGGCTTCACTGTGACTGACAGCATTTTGCTTTTTCACAAGGAGCATATCAGCATACAAAGTAGTTTTGTTCAATGCCAGAAATTACTGTGGTATTGTATGCTTTTTTAAAACCAAAAAATATTTTTGTTTTTTGTTAGTGTTTGTAATAATAGTGAGTGCCTGGCAGCTCCTACAACATTAAAGTTTTATAAAAACATGTCAAAACAAGACACACATTGACAAAACTAAAAAGCTGATCACCAGTGTCGAACCTACTGGCTTTGCCCATGCTTGTTTATTTTCATATTTCTCATTATCTTGTTGAAACTGGTTACACTGATTGTTTCATTATGAATATTTTTGGGAAATACTAGCGTGAAATTTAACAGTAGTTTAGCTAAATGCTTTTTTCCCTTGTTGCATTTTTTATGTGAATGTTTTATTTTGAAACAAGAGAATCCTCAATCTTGAGTTAAAGCTTCTGCAAATATTTGCATCTAATCAGAGAGCATTCTGGGAGCATTAGATGTAGCCTCATATTGTTAAACTTTGCAAATGTGTGTGTACACATTTTTAAACTGGAACTACTATCTGTAGTGCAGTCTGAGCTTACATTTCCTTAGAGCACTCACCCTAATATTAAAGGCTTTGCATCAATGAACCATGAATACAAGTTCAAACAGCATTAACATTTGGGAACAAATATTACCTTAACTGCACACAATGCACTTACCAGATCCATAATGTGGTACTGTAAACTGGCAGCCAAAAGGTTTGTGCTGCAGGGGTTTGGCCTACTTCTCCCAAGGATAAAATAAATGTGAAAACTTGTCGTCCATCGGGCTATAGGAATTCCACACCCCTATGTGTTCTTTCAGCTTCCTCTAGAGCACGCGAGGTAGACATTGGGTAGATTTCAGGTAACAAGTGCCTTCATGCAACAAGGTGACTAAAATAAAATTAAAGTATTCCCTCGGCTAAACGAAGCTCATGTGCAACAGTAGTAACTTTTAAAGTACCACTGGGATATAAGCATTTGTAACTAGACAGTTGACCAATAAAAACTAGAAAAGGATCAAGAGTCATAGGGGGAGTTCTTGTCGTCACTCAATAAAAATTGTTTGCAAATAGGCCATGCAGAATATATAAAGTTAGCAGCACCAATAACAATCAATATGCACAATTGCCTAAATCCCATAAGCAGGCTCATTGGTTTTATATATTTCCCATGTGGAAGAACATATGCTCTACAGAAAAATTCAAAAATCATGCAGTGTTTCAGTCTCTAGTTTACAAGATGGACACAAGCTATTGATTGAATTCTTCACTTTCCATTTGAAACAAAAACTGCAAACAGGTAAAATCCCATATCTGAATTTTAGATATAACTGCTTTGCTAGAAAGCTGGAGAGCATATCAAGAAATTCTTCATATGAAGTAATAACTTTGTGATCTAAGAAGCGAACAGTCAAACTGCCTGACTTGCATCTCTTTACTTCCTCCTCCCATAGGTATGCCCTAAATGTTTTATTAATTGATGATGTTAAAACTGAGCTGACTTCATCAGGAGATTGTCAAAGAGTGTACAGATCAATTATTAGGAACATGCTTTCAATATAAGCTAACCAGGGGATTTTCTGCTGGCCTTTTGCACAAAGATATTCCCTTAATAGTAGCCTATACCTCAAATTCTTCTGTAGACAATTTGTGCCAATACAATAATGTTCTCAACCACAAAGTAGAGCTTATCGGGTAAATACTTACATCCAGGAGCTGGGGAAACCGGGGAGCACTCTGTGGGAGATTAATTTGGGTCCTAATAAACCTATTTTCAGCCCTAAAAAGCCCATCGACATTTGCGTGTCCCCATAGCTCCGACACATACAGAGCTGAGCTTTTGACTTTAATGTTATAAATCTCTAAACCTGGGGAGAGGATTTTCAAGTTATTTCTCTTCAGTAGCTTGATGACTGCTCCTGATTCCTGCTGAAGCTTTAAAATGTTCTTGCTAATCTGCAGCAACCAATTTAATTTGTTAGACAATTAAACTCCCAATCAAAGTCCCAAAGTCATGAACCTAATCAAGGCATTGGACCATGATAGGGGATCTCATAGCTTTGTAAGAATTAAAAGCCATGAACTGAGTCTTGCTGATATTTATGTCCAAACCCCTTGCGCTGCAGAAAGTTAGAAAGTGATCACCTGTGGCCCGTAACCTTAGAGGGGTTTTGTAAATAAGGAGTATGTCATCTGAGAACAAGAGTGTGGGGATTTTAAAGGTACTCAGCCTCAGAGTGTCATTGCTAGGAAAGTCTAAAAACTTGACTCAGGGCCCGATTCAGAGTATTGCGGATGGGTTACTACATCACAAACGTGATGAATATCCAGTCCGCAGTATTACTATGTCCATAGGATATAATGGAATTGAAATACAGCGGGCAGTATATCTGTGATGTTTGTGACTGAGTAACCCCAAAACTCTAAATCAGGCCCTAATTCATTAATGTACAATGTTGAAAGAGTTGAGGCCAAATCACAGCCCTGGCAAACCCTTTTCAATCCTGAAAGGGTCAGTTAGCTCGCCTAGATTTCCAAATCTAACATGGGCATAATTAGTTACGTGGAGTGTTATTAGGACTGACAGAATATTAACTGAAACTCCCATATGCGTTAGAACATCCCAAGGTGTTTGCTGGGGGAATCAAGTCACAAGCTGATTTTAGGTCAACAAAGACCACATACAAGTGTCCCTTCTCCAACACCACATTTTCCAGTAGACAGTACAAAAACAAAATATTTGGTTAATTGTACTCATACTTTGGTTAAAGCTAGCTTAGAGATCTGACAGAATATGATTGCCATTTTCCAGTAGACAGTACAAAAACGAAATATTTGGTTAATTGTACTCATACTTTGGTTTAAGCTAGCTTAGAGATCTGAGAGAATATGATTGCCAACAGCCCACTCAGACAATTTTCCCAGTCGCTGGTGACAGAATAACTTTTGTAAGCCATCGATAAGGCTGATGGGCCTATAGTTGCACGTATCGTCCCAACAGCCTTTCATTTAAATAGGGGTGATCTCAGCAGTCTGCCAAAATCTAGGAATGGTTCTACCTTCCAAAACAGATCAAAAAGCAGATTGAGGTATGAGCCCCAAATTAGTGGTTCAGCAACATACAGAACCACAAGGATGCAGTCTGGGCTGGGGGCTTTTCCCGGGTCTACTGCCATCAATCTGTCAAGGGTATCTTTAAGGGATAATTCAATGGGACGCCGGAAGCGTAAGACTTCACACTCTGCACCCGACGCCCCCAGCTTGAGCTCCAGAGAACAAACACTGCAGAGAGGACTCCCAGGTGACCGTGATGACGTGAATAACCTGAGTCGACCCCCCTGCACCCACACAACAACGCCTGCAGAGAGCATCAAGCACTGCACCCGCAGCCCCCAGGACTGAGAGGAACCAACCTCCAGTGCAGGAGTGACCGGCAGGCGGCCCTCTTCCTAGTCCAGTCGGTGGCTGGCCCGAGAAGCCCCCCTGTGCCCTGCCTGCATCGTCTGAGTGACCCCCGGGTCCCTCCATTGCTTCCTATAGCAAACCCGACGCCAACTTTGCACACTGCACCCGGCTGCACCTGTGCCACTGAGGGTATGTTTTGTGTTCCTGTTTGTGTCCCCCCCAGTGCTCTACAAAACCCACCTGGTCTGCTCCCCGAGGACGCAGGTACTTACCTGCAAGCAGACTGGAACCGGAGCACCCCTATTCTCCATAGATGCCTATGTATTTTGGGACCTCGTTTGACCTCTGCACCTGACCGGCCCTGTGTTGCTGGTGCGGTGCCTTTAGGGTTGCCTTGAACCCACAACGGTGGGCTGTCTATGCCCAGGAGACTGACTGTGTAAGTGCTTTACTTACCTGCAAAAAAATAACCAAACTTACCTCCCCCAGGAACTGTTGATTTTTGCAGTGTCCACTTTTAAAATAGCTTATTGCCATTTTAATCTATACTGTGTACTACTGCTTTACTTCAAAGTTCCTTAATTACCTGTGTGGAGTACCTTGCATTTTATGTATTTATTTCAATCTTGAATCTTGTGGTTCTAAAATAAATTAAGAAAATATATTTTATTATATATAAACTATTGGCCTGGAGTTAAGTCTTTGAGTGTGTGTTCCTCATTTATTGCCTGTGTGTGTACAACAAATGCTTAACACTACCCTCGACCACACGACCACAAAATAGAGCATTAGAATTATCTAATATTGTCAGTATCAACCTCTAAGGGGAACCCTTGGACTCTGTGCGCACTATCTCTCACTTTGAGGTAGTATATACAGAACCAACTTCCTACACCTCATACATCCAATTTATTTTAGCTTTGGCCAGAGTGTCTTTAGATGTTCTCCTGGCCAAGGGAATTCCTGCATGTTTCTTAGCTTTACTTGACCTGATTAAATCTGCTTTGGCAACTCTGTATTGATTATTAAACAATGGGTCTTGTGGGTGGATTTTGTTTGAGCTTCTACATTCCCTAGTTAGCAGCTCCCGTAACCATTGACATTATGACATCTGAGTGTAAGCCTTGGATCTGCTCCATGAGCCCCAGGAGATCTCATAAATTCTAGTGTACCGGTTACAGTCTCGTAAATGTTTGAAATTAGATTCCGATGACCAGACACACACGTCTATTTTAAGTTTTAAGGCCTTTTGTTGTTTGTAAGACTTAAGTCACCAGGAGCTTACAATTAACAATCATAGGATGCAGGTCCACATGCCCTTTTTGTGTTCATTTTAACGTATTGTGGTCACTGTCACATTGATCTATGACTACCATGTCCACCATACATGACCATAATTGGGGTGCTAAAAATATGTAATCTATTCAACTACATTCATTGAGCCTCTTGAAAGTACTGGCACCCGCTTGATCACATAGACCCACTATTGCAAGCTCTTAACCCCAAGCTCATGGTTAAACTCAGTAATTGATTGGCTACCACCATCCACCTTTTAACCTGTTTGAGATCTAGCTGTGGAACACCCCAGATTGAATCTTACTCCCCAATAAGTCGATACCTGAGATGTCAAAAGGCTCAAAGGTTACATTAAAGTCACCCGCAACAATCAGTGGCACCTTGGTGGTAAAAGGTCAATGTAGTGTCCGAGTGTAGTGAGGGTAGTAGATGTCTTGTTCATCCCATTTATTCTATTATAGACATTAAAAATGTAAAAGCGTTTTCCAGCCTTTTCATGAGAAAGGCCAAGAATGTTGGGGGGTTTTAAAGTAAGTCTCCTAATCCTACAATACGGGGAATTATTTACTCATGTGGCTAAAACACCGGCAGGGTGGCCTCTCCCTTCTGAAATAGCTGGACTGCTAAAGGTCGTGAACCCTGATCTGTAAACTAGCTCCGTATACCAAGGGCCAGATTTATAAGAAATGTCGCAAAAAACCACTAACGCAGTTTTGCATCATAAATATAAATGCCACACTAAAGAATTTTCTAGTGACATGTTTGCAGAAAGGATTACCTAGTGCCACAAAAAAAGTGCTAATCTTTGCGACGTGTTGCAAAAAAAGGCATTATTGGCGAAAAAGTGGCGCTAACCTGATTTGCGGCACGTTACGTGATGCAAATCGTAATAGCGACACTTTTCTGCAAATAGCATCCAGAAAAAGTCTGCGAAAAAGAAGCCTGCCAAGCATTAAAATGGAGAATACTGGACAAAAGAGACCCTAGAGAGACCCCAATGAGTTAGGTACCAGCCAGGATGCCTAAGCAGACACACTGGAGAATTGGAAAAGGAAGAAGTGTAGGTTCAGTCAGGAGGAAAATAACATACTAATCACAGAGGTGACCACGTACCAACACCATCTCTATGTCACCTCTAAGTTGCCATTAGGCAGGAAGGAGGCTAATTGGTAGTCCATTGACAACAAAGTCAATAGTGTGGCTGAGGTCCGAAGAACAGTGGCAGATTGTAAGAAGCACTGGAACGATTGCAAGCACAGAACTAAAGAGAAACTGTCCACCAACTGAAAGGCAGCACTGCAGACTGAAGGTGGAAGCCCCGCACCCCAGGAGCAGCTGGATGAGCTGGAGACGATGGTGGCAGCGGTCATCCTGGATGAGCTAGTTGAGAGAGTCCAGGGTCAGGACACTGCAGCAATTGAGGAGCAACAACAAACACAGGGAAAGTTGCAACAGGGGGCAGTGCTGTAACTCACAAATGGCATACAAGGAGATGTCCCTTCATGCACAACAGCACTCAGGCAAAAAAAGCAGGTGGCACTGCTGCATGTGTGCAAGGGTGCCTGCATGTGCATGAAGGGACTCCTCCTTGTATGGACACATCCACACAAGGTGGGCGCATCTTACTGTGGATGGTGCAGGATGAAGCATACAAAACAAGAGGTGACATGCGGGATGCATGTGGACAGTTACCCACCTTGCATTATACTTTCAACATAAGTGGGGTGGCATAGGGACCTCACACAGTCCACAAAATGCAGATCTGCTAAAGCAAAAGAATCTGCATGCTTCCATGCGTGTTGCATGGGAACATCATCAACAACTCTCATGGCCTGCTATTGCCAGGCACTGCATGTAATGGGTCATTATGCAGATGCCAATGAAAAGCTGTGTAAGAGAAATAAGATTTGATTTGAACATGTAGACTTGATGAGTTTGTCAACATAGGGTGATCAAAATAAATTCACTGGTGGGGCAGTGTGCAGGCAGGTGCTGGTGAATGAGGGACTTGATGTGTGGTTCAGTGCCATGTAAATTAGGCAAACAAAAAATACAGCCTGATCATTACTTAGAACAGGTAGTACAGGTCAACATTGACATATATGACCCACCCAACAGAGCACACACACCACCTGCCAGCTCTGACAGAGCCCTGGACTCCCAGGACCCAGACATTATGTTCCAAAGTCAAGAAGTAGGAGTCCAGCAGGAGCTGGCACAACATGTGCGGGTGGGGATGGAGACTATAGCGGGCAGCCTAGATGAAGTACAGAGGTGCCTCAGTCCCAATGGGGTCAACTCCACTACCATCAGAGGCCCACCCTCCCCGCTGCGTGGAGTGAAACATTCCCTGGCTGAAATCGCTAGCGTCATGAGGCAGAAGCACAAACAAATGCCCTTCCAAAGTGGCACCAGTGACGCTGCCAACAGGCTGGGGAAAATGCTGAATATTAAGCAGTTCATGCAGCGCGAGTTGGTACCATCAAGGAGTACCTAGCTGCCTACCACTGTGACGTTGCTGCTGTATTGAAAAACCAGCAGTTCCTCCTTGCTGCAGTGATGCCTCACATCTTGCCACAGATGAGAGCTGCTGGGACCTACGAGTCCACATCTCCTGCCCCTGATGTGTGTGTACCTCCCTCAACTTCAAACCCAGCACAATCCCTGGCACAGGAGGCACAGCACAGATCAGAGGATGAAGCTGTGAAAGAAACGTCTTTTGCACGTAAAACAGCCCAGAAGCTATAGTCTGTGGCACATGGACAGTTTCTCTTCAGCTGTGTATCTAACATTGTGCCAGTTTTCGTAGAACTTTCAATGTCCCCACTTCTCTCTCCCACTGTTGACTGATCAGACCTATGGGCAGTCAATGTGCCCCATCCTGCATAATGCCAATGTGACCACCTACTGACTGAAGCACTCCTCTCCTACACATGTGTTAAGACGTGTTCCACTACCTCAATGTACTGAATCATGACCTCACAATAGCACATGTAAATAAATGCACTTTACACATCATCTGTGTCACATCTGTGTCTGAGGTTGAAACTGTGGGAACTGACTGCATCATATGACGCAAAAACAATGAGAGGCCTATGCACATAGAAATGGAGCTGTGCATTTCCACTAGTGAATTTACTACGCTGAGGTGTGTCCCAAAGTGCAGGATAGGGACATATGGAAAAAAGCAAAGTCAAAATGTGTGCCTAGCGTTGCTCATGTGTATGATCTACAGCCTAGTCCCAATGCAGACATCATAGCACCACGCTGCAGTGTGTGGCAGTGTTTCAGATAATGGTTTCATTATCTGCAGGAAGATGCCCCTTTCAGAGCAATACCAGTCCCTAATGTATTTCCGGACTCCTCATGTGTGTCGGAAAATTGTGCACACATAACAAAAGCTAATCTGTGAAGCCATAATCACATAAATCCAAAATATGGCATGCAAACCCCACCCATGGGCTGGTATCAGTACATATTCCATTGCCTCCGGTACACGTATCATTGTATAGCTGATGCAGTGTCAAATGGAATGGGTGTTGCTTGGGTATGGCCAAAGCAACACCCATAGAATGCTTCTCTGCCGCATCTCCCTGCTTTAGGGGAGCTAAGGCTGTAAATTGGCTTTGTGGACAACAGTGCCAACTTGTACATATGTGAAAGAAAAACCATCACCACTGTATTGTCACAAAACATGACAACTTGGTGGTATTAGTGCATTGTACATATGCCACTGAGTACCTAGCTAAAGGATATATGTCTATGTGTATGCACAGTGCCACATATACTGACTCCAACATGGTTAAGGTGACTGAGAACTGCGATGAGATTCACGTTATATCTGAGGCATCCAAGCATGGCATTTGTTATGTAGCATGAGTGTATTCTGACACCTGATACCAATTACAACACATGTGGCTGGGCTTAGCAAGTCTGGAAGTCACACCACATCATTAATATGACAAAGACCTAATGCATGTGTAAGATTGTGAGGGGCAGGCATGAGTGACTCTGTACCAAAACCTTGATTTAGAGGGAGCGTATTGACAAATATTCAATTGACAGTGCAAGTTGCATACCTTCATTATACAATAATATCCATTTACATTACCTGTGTCAGGATTTGAATCCATCCACAATCAGAGTGCCATGTACCTAGTAGGAATGTGTCTTGATTAGTTGATATGACACAATTGGCAACCTCAGCATAGTAGATGCATGTTGTCACATGTCACAAAGTACTGCTGCTTAAGTCACTGCAATGTGTCTAACATAACCTGTATAAACATGCTATCACCTACACAATAGAGATGATGGAGACCAAGCTGTATGGTTCAACAAGATTTATTGAAGAACATATTTAAGTCTAATAAAACACTAACTAAACTATGCTATAGTACACTAACTTATCCTACATTAGAATTACAACTACCTATGCTTATCTTAACCTATTCTAAACATCAAACGCCACAATTACACATCAACACTCACCCCCTTTAAAATACATCCATTGACAAGGGCAGCAGTGACTACAGCTAAAGATTGACTAACTAAACATATAGACTAAACAACAATATATTTTTGTTGTATTTTTGGAATATTTTTAAATTTTTGTTTTTGTTTTTTATTTTTTATACCTATAACATAGACCAAAACATCTTCCCTCACACCAACTATTACACTTATCCGCACCAGTCCCAATCCTCTATTATGATACAACTATGGCCTCCAACTAACTACACTATGCTAACTAAACTATCCTAATCTATCTAAAACAACAACTATGAAAAGGAAAGTTATAACAAGGGGAAGGGTAAATTGTCCCAAACACACAATATACAGCTCAGTGTTTCCTCTGGTTGGCCTCGATGTCCTTCACAATTGTCAATATGTGTTCAATTGTATGCTCAATACTTCTGATTGGCCAGTTCACTATAGAGCTCCTGCACGTAAGGTGGCTCAACATAGTGCTGGTCCGGCTGGGATCCTGTGGTGGTGGATGTACATTAGGTGGCGTAGGTGCCGACGATGGTCCTGCTCTTAATGGTCCAGCAACATCAGGTGTAGCTGACCTGCCTGCTGGGTGGGAGGCAAAAGCAGAATCTTCTGTAGTTGGCCCCCCATGTGGGAATGCCCTCCAGCTCCCTGCAGCCTTTTCCTGGTTTTTGAGTGCCTCCTTGTGCCTGTACCCCCTGCAAACCTGCCTGATGTGACAATAACGTTCTGCACATTTTGCTAAATGTATTTTTTCTGCAAGGGTCATGTTGGCAGCTGCATGAAAAATGCGATATGTCAGGCAACTGTCTGTCAGGCAAAAGACCAAAAGGCATGCACTGACAACAGCAACTGCAAACCTCTGACATTGATATGCACATTTAAAAAGTAACCCTTATGAGCAAGGTGTATACACATTGGCCCATATGCAACCTTCCCAGAAATCAGATTTGGCCGAGGTTTCACCGCTATCCACTGTAGAACAATACAAAATCACCATCCTTGAACATCTTCTAAGGTCCATGATTCCATTGACCACTATTAACCTACACATCAACCATGCAACCATATTTTGTTATTCTCATCATGTGGGATGGCTCTTCCATGTCCCTCATTCATGTACCATATACCCCTGCTCTGATTGCATGTACAAAACCCATCTGAGCAAAGAGCTCTACAGACAGATAAGGTCACAACAGTTTGTACCTGCTATGGCAAGGATGGTGTCTGACAACGTTGCTACAGGGAACATGTATGTGATGTATTATATGGGAGATTGATGTGAACAGAAGCCACCCACGTCACACTGAGGAGAGTGACACAATTCTGATTTCCACACAGCTATGTCCTAAGTTGATTGTGCCATTACTGAAGGGAGAGTCCAAGAGTATTGTTATGTGTAGCAGCAAGTTGACCATAGTTTGTATACGTGTCAAAAACATATGCGTTGCATGTAGCACTACAGCACTCAGCACCACCAACCATCTCATATGTGGGTGTACACGTCAATGACCTATTCTGCACTGGAAATGTGGCATAGCAATGACTACTGCTGTACACGGTGTGTAGCTGTTAGCATCACATCATGGCAACTTACTGGACCACCACAAACAGGGAATGTATGAAATGAAGGAATGTGGTCTGACAAGGTTGTATGGACATCCCTCAGCCCACACACAGAGACCAAGATATCTGAGGATGACATGGGTTGGCAATGACACTGAGTATGGGGTATGACACCTTCATGCTGGTTGAGACATGGGTAGTTCAGAGTCGTTTTACATTGCCCACTATACAGCATAATGAGGGAAGTAATCACATGGTGATATATCTCACCTTGAACAAAGTTGACATGTGCCACGTTGGGCACACAGTGCAGTCACATGTTTAGCAAACAACATATCTACATAGTCCATACAGATGTCTGCTCCTCAACTTAAAGCACATTTCCCAATAGTCAACACTGTTTTTGGAAATCTTATACCATGACAAAGATTTTCAAGACCCTTCCTGTACATGTTGAGATCAGTGCATTGTGTACTAGTGATTCACATCTTAAACACAAGTACAACAAATCAGTCAATATCCATATCTTGCTTACGAGAACTGTAATGGCATACATGCAATTGTTAAAATGCATCAGAAATAACCAAAACACATCTCACACCATACTTTCACTACAGATTATGTTAACAGATTGACACTAACTGGCAGATTCAGGGTCAGCAAAAGTGGAGACCTCTCCGATGGTATAGGGATGGGGACCACCTGCAAGAGGAAACATGTGACAATACATTGTGAATGTTGACCAATGAACAGCATGGACACATAACACAGAATTTCCTAACGTACATGGGGGACTTAGGTTAGTGATAACTCAAAAAGGCCAATTTAGGTGTCTTTGTGACATACATTGGTAGGCCAGCTTTACATGTTAACATTTGTTCAGGGACAGTACATACTTGTCTCAGCCACATTGTTCACATGGTGCAAATGTCTTCTTAGTGCATGTTTTCCATTCATTGACATTCATCATGTTACTCAGCACATACGTGACTCAAGGGACACACTCAGGCATGATTTCCTTTACTCCTGCCACAATTACATCATCACATGTACATGACTGTGCAACATATGGCATCTGTAAATCCCTTAGTGGTCAAGGACATATCTTCCTGTGAAATTCTTTCTATGCATCCATGACACAGTTGCTGGACATCCTACTTGTCCCACAAATATCATACATACTATACTCGGGATAAGGTGAAGAATGCGCTATTTGCCTACTGCATGGTGCTTCACTGACCTTTTCATGGATGCATATTTTCCAAATAGAGCCCACCCACTAGCCTGCCCTGATGCTTCCCTTTGTAAATATTGGCCTATGTCAAACAGACATGCAGTAGCACAACAGGAGTTACCCACAAAATTTTTATACTCACCAACTGTTCCACCATCCTCAATCCCAAAGAAGTCCAGCAGGTCCTGCTCACGTGTAATCAGGTCAGCCCAATGATGCTTAAGTTGCTGGACAGTCCTTTCCACATTAAATATCCTGTTCATATTGGACAGGACCTTGCCCCCAACACAGCTTTCTTGCCTCGGTCCTATATCACCCTGCCATACTGGGCCACCATGTAGGGGAGGTAGGGCAGGACCAACCAGATAAATCCCCCCCCGCCTCATCTGCTTCAAAATGACAGGCCCTACCCTTCCCTTGACATTCTACTCTCCCACAGCACTTTCAAGTCCCCCAAAAAAGAAACCCTGCTCTAACCCAACCAGTGCTTAATTTGTGCTCGTTGTTTCCGGTGCGGAGCACTGGCACTTAGTTCTGAGGGCCGGCGCTTATCCTCAAGCATTTACTGCGAGCAAAAGACATGTGGGAAAGACGGAGGAAGAGAAAAACAAAAAAGCGTCAGAAAGGGAAAGTAGAAAGCTGAAGGGACAGGAAGTGACTGTAAATGGATTGAAGCGGTGCAAGATGGCTTAAGTATTACGTTGCCTCAGTATTCCGTAGTCGCACATTTAATTACTGCAGCCGCGAGTTTAAGAGGAGAGCTTGGAGCACCAGCACCTTTTTATTTACCAATTATGCACTGAACCCAACTAACAACTACCCTAAATACAAACACCCCACAATACAATCACAAAACAGAAGAATTATCAACTATTTGACATCAATTACACACAATATACAGTACAGGGAAACAAAATAGCACAACACACCACACCAACAACACTCCATCCCTTAGCTCGAGACAACACAACCACCCTCCAAGACAGACAAAAAGACCATGATTTGAAAAGGAAAGTGAAAGTAACTTTGCAGCATGGCAGATCCATTACTGCACTTCCTGTGCACCCGCAGCACATTTTCTGCAATGCGTCAGTTTTTTGATGCTATGCTCTGATGCGTTGTTTCCCCATGTTGTCACAATAGTAAAACATGGGAAGTTCATTTGCGTTGCATGGTATGCGTTGTATTTTTAACATTTAATAGATTTTTTTAAAATGCATTTAAAATATCCGTCGTTTTTTTGGTTAGAAATGTGTGTTGTGTGTTTTTGAAGATGTACGGTGTCATGTTGTACACATGTCAACATGTTTCCATGTCATGTGGATTTTTGTCCTGCTCATGAATGTTTGTATGGCACATACTGCTCTCTACACATGTGTCTAATGTATGTGTTTATAGTTTACAAGGGTGATGGTACATGCCTAACAAGGATTTGTAAACGCTAAGGCAACATTTTGTTTAATTTTTGTACACGTGAATACAGATATTTGCTTTGGTGCTAACTTTGTGTTGTCAGCTCACTCCACTGACATATCACCCACAGGGATGGCATGGACTTGACATCGAATGTGGTCTGTATATTTCCAAGTAGACTTGTGCACGTCATGGATTATGTGCAACATCCTAAAGTACAGAGTACAGGCTGCGATGCAAAGGTTGGGGGAGGTTTAATGTTAATGCAGGGGACATGGTTTGTGATGTGGTGGACAGACATTTGTAATGGTTTGCTGTATTATTGACATGACATGCATGTGAGTGGAATATGTTCTTCATGCATTTGTATCTTCTGCTAACTAAAGTGGTGTGTTCTGGGATGTCACTTCTACAATCCTTGTACTCATTACTGGGTCAATGCAGCCCTTCTGAGCACTATCTTTGCTCATAATGGTATATGACATGTTGTCCTATGTTGAAACATCTCTCCTGTACCTAAGTGTGCAGAGGCGGTTTCCCCATACACCAGGCCCTACGATGCATCTTTGTATTTGCTCATGTTCAAAGTTATGATGCACACAATGCAGGTGCCAACAAGGGGGTACAATAAGGTAGTATTTTGTGTAAATGTTCCTTACACATACACCTTGAAGCTTTGACGGTGGAATTCCTCTCTATGTGTTTTTTAACAGACTTATTTTTGACACACACTCCATTTCATGGCAGGGCTGGTGTCATGAAAGGGCTGCAGGCTACACATCAGTGCACACTAAAATGCAGAAACACAAATGTTCGCCTTGCCCTATTATCTACTAGAGGCTTACAGGTCAATTGGTGCTAGCCTTGCCCTAATATCTACTAGGGACTTACAGGTCAGTTAGTGTTAGCCTTGCCCAATTATCTTCTGGGGACCTACAGGTCAATTGGTGTTAGTCTTGCCCTATTATCTACTGGGGACCTACAGGTCAATTGGTGTTCACCTTGCTCTATTATCTATTAGAGGCTTACAGGTCAATTGGTGTTACCCTTCCCCTATTATCTACTAGGGACTTACAGGTCAATTGGTGTTAGCCTTGTCCTATTATCTACCAGGGACTTACAGGCCAATTGGTGTTAGCCTTGCCCTATTATCTACTAGAGACTTACAGGCCAGTTGGTGTTAGCTGTATCTAATATCTACTGTAGACTTACATGACACTTTGATATTTGGTTTACATGTATTACTTCTGTGTTTTTCTACTTAATTTGTTAATATTGAGACCGGGACATGTGTGCAATCCTGGGGTACAAAAAGTGTCAGTTTCAACATGCCTCACTCATACATGTTGCAGCTACCTTGTGCAGCATAGGCTTCAGTTGTCACTTGGCTGCTACTGTTTCCAGATATTTTAATTGCTCCTCATCTTCCTCATCCTCACCGTCAAGCCCGCCATGCATGTTACAGTGTATGGTCCACTTTATACTTCCTAATACCCTTTTGTTAATCTACAGTACTCAAGCTATTTGCTGTAGCATTTCCATTGTATGCATGATTAGTAACTGACTCCCACATATTTACAGATTTCAGCTACCACGCTTGTGTAGTCTATGAGTGGCCTCCACAAAGTGGCCGAGCCAGTTAAATACAGGAGTGTTTCAGCAGTCCATAAAAATGTGAGTGTTTCACATGTGTACTGCAACGTAACTGCAGGCAACATCCTTTGTTAGAGGTACAATGAGTGTGGGTTACCTGTAAGATTTGTTCTGACCGTTATGGAGACAACATGCCTGTGGTAATATGTCTGTGTCCTGATTGCCACATGTATGTTACCTAGGTATTGAAACAGGCTATGTCATGGTTTGACATACATGCAAGATAACATCTGATTTGAGTGTGAAAGGCCTAGTCAGGAAAGTGCTGTATCCTCTGTATTTCACTCACTATTTGTCATACATACATGTGAGTGCCACCGAGGGGTGTGTTGCTATCTTTTACCCTGTGATAATGCCAGTCAGACATTGATTTGTCACATAGCTCACAGTGACCCACTGATGCTGGCACTGCCTACTGCTGTCCTACCAATGCCTGACATATGGATGGCATTCATCAAACGAAGATTACTTTTGTCTTCTGTCATGTTTCAATCTGACAGAGTCGTGTGATATTAGCATAGCTATGTCATATCTATGTGCAACTGGTAATGCATACATTTCACTTGCATATTCCTTCATCAGTGCATTTAGTGTGTTTCTGGGACTTCTAGAGTGTGTGAATCCTTGTCTACTAACTGTTGTGGGGTAGTCATAGTTTAAGAGTTGTGCAATCTACTGTTGCATCCTGATGTGAGTAAATACTCCAAGACAGTTCTGTGAATAAGTGAATTATTCACAGCAATGGTGCACATTGGGTAATTGTTTACAATGTTCATGAAAGAACATTGAACTATATCTGCCCTTCTGTGTGCCCCAGCAGCAGTGTTAAGAAGTCCCTTTTCATGTGTTGTGGCATCAGTGTCCTCATCTTCCTCCCAGAGGTCCTCCATCTGTTCCTCGAAGGGGACAGTGGTCCTCACACAAATGTTGTGCAATATAGCACAGACCACTATTAATTTGCATACTAGTGGTGGTAAATAGAACAGTTTGCCACCAGAAGAATCAAGGCATCTGAAGTGGGCCTTAAGGATGCCAAATGTCCTCTCCACCACATTCCTGGTGTTTTTGTGTGGCTCATTGTATGCCTTCTCTTTGTCCGCTATTGGGTTACCAATTGGGGTTTTCGCCCACGGCTGGATGCCACATCCCTGATCAGCTGCAATGGAAGAGGAGAGACAGGGTTAGACTTGCCCATCTGTTTCTTTTTCACTGGTGTGGCACAGTATATGTGTATGAATTGGTGACTCTGACTTTCTTTTTGAGTTGTGTGAGTTCCTGTTAGTATACATGATTACATTGGTGATTTGTGGCATTCGTTCCAGTCGAGTGTGCAGCCTCAGGGGCATGGTGATTGTGTTATTTGAATGGCACGACAGTTCACCCACATAGAATGTGTGTGATGTCAAAGAATGTTGAAGTAATTTCTTGAAACATAGGACCTGTCAAAGGCCCATGTTGTGTGGTTTTGCACCTTTTGTGTGTGTTCTGTACCATGCAACAGCTGTTAGGCCCTGTGTGTAGCCTGTAAATCCACCCCTCTTTGAACATGGTACTCCTCCCTTGCACAAATAGCTATTTACCATATTTTCTGACTCACATGCATGTGTGTGTGTTTGTTTTGGCATCATGCTAAATGTGGTATTGTAGCTTTGGATGTATTGGCATATGTGGATCTGTGGATATTATGTTAGCCCCTGTGGCACAGGATGGGGCAGGAATTGTCTTGATGCATTACCCTGTACCACTGGAACATACCAGCAGTGTGTCATGACTACTAGATATGGTGCACTGATGTCCTCACCCACTGTGCTGACACTTACTCAGCTGCCAAGTTGCAAAATGGGCACCCTAGCACCTTGGTTTTATGATAGCTGCATTGCAGGGGTGGTTGCTTATGTGCACAAAGGTGTCCTTTTCTGCACCTGACATATAAATGTTGACTATTTGCTATTTCTATGTGTGCAGTAGACTGCTTTATACATTGGGAGACCAAAAACAAATAAAGTTTAGAATCATTCCCGTATAGTGTGTTTAATTGTTGGTGCTGCCTCAGGTGTACCTGTTGCTGTATATGTGAGCCAAATCCAATATGCAATGTGTTATGTGGAGTAATTCCCACATCTTGACCCAATGTACAGCCCTTCCACACACAGTGATGCATATCAAAAGACAGTATTGACAATGTGGCATTGAGACACAAAATAGTTGCTGAACACCACTTTATAAATGCAGAGCAGGGACTGCTATATGGGAGCATCATTAGACATTATTAAGGGCTTGTACAATGGTCCCTGTGTGTTGGAGATGTGGATTGGATGTTTTCAGTGCTGTATGTTGCATATGTGTTGCTAATTGTTGATCCATATGTCCCTATCCATGTGTGGGGAGAGTTGTGTGTGTATTGTTTGCCCCATGTGTCCTGTGTGTTGGATGTGTTACGTAATTGCTGTTTGCTTACCTACGAGTAGACCATTGTCATATAGTCCATCCTGGAAGCATTGGTTGATGGTGGAATGCCGGAAGATGTAGGCATCATGCACACTTCCAGGATACTTGGCCAAAACATTGCTGAATAGTCCGCAATGGTTCTCAGTGGCCTGCACAGTGATGGAATGCATGTGCTTCTTGTTCCTGTGCAGGTATTCAGTTTCGGCAGGAGGGGCAAGTAGCACATGCATGCAGTCCGTGGCACCCAGCACATGTGGGAACCCAGAAACGGCATAAAATCCCTGTTTGGTCTCCTGCTGCAGTTGTTGGGTGTTGGGGAAGGTGATGTGGCGAGGAGTGAGGCGGATGACGGCATCCAAGACAGTAGGCAGTATGGCTGAGAGGGAGGGCTGGGATAATTCACCCATTTCTACTGCAGTTGACTGGAAAGAGCCAGAGGCCAGCATGTGTAGCACAGCCAGGAGCTTGGTCAAGGGTGGTATGTTGGATGACCTATGCATCCTGGGTGTAATTGCTGGTGCGATGTCATGAAGCAGCTGCACAATAGACTCTGGCTTTAGCGGGTAGTACCTGATGACAGTGTCCTCTCTTTGGCCAAGGATGGACGTGCATAGTCTATAGATGTGCTCTCTCCTCCTGCACTGCCTTTGTGGTTGGTGTAGTGGTGATGGAGGCTGCTGCGGTGAAGATGACAGTGCTTGACGTCATCGATGTCTTCTTCTCCGTGTGCCCAGCTGCAGCAGTAACAGGTCCATGTTGGCCTAGTGGTTGCTTAATGTGTGTTTTCCTTGTATACCTGTACCTTTGCACCATTTCAACGCCTGGTCTGACCAGGCATTAGGATTTTGGCACTATTAGGTAGGTGCGCCATTTTTCTGATGCACACGCAATTTTTCGTCAGGCTTGTAAATATTGCGTTAGGCAGCTAGCGTCATTTTTTAATAGGGAACGCCTACCCTGCATATGATTTTCATTAAACGCCACAGGGTTAGGCGCTACAAAAAAAATGCGCACAGATCTTTTAAGTGCCTCTAGATAGGTCAAAATCCTTGTACATCTGGCCCCAAGTTTCTTGAAATAAACAAATGTCTGCTGAGTCAATAAAAGACCCCCATGGTGGGTCTGGTATTTTAGATTTTAAGCCAGCAGTGTTTCAGGAGAGGATGCGCCATTCAGCAATAGGAGAAGAGGAAAGTAGTTTAAAAACAGGAGAAGCCAGTCAATCGACTTTTGACCCCTCCTGAGGAGAATCCTTGGGTTGAATGAGAATGTAATCTTTGTTAGCAGAATAGGCACCAACTCTAGTCTGTGGTTCATGATACTTTAAACAAATCTTAGTTGGCGTAGGACAGGGGAAGGGAACCTCCATTGCAATTAGGTTGTCTGCCAAAGCTCAGGATGGAAGCAGACATTCAATGCAGTCCAGTTCCCCTCCAGGTGTTGAGCAGTGCCTTGCCCCTACAGTATCTTAACATATAATTGAAGGACAGTTGCGAGCATTACGAAGCCAATGAGTCACTTTGTTTGTCAGAGACTCACTATCTTCTCAAACACATTGCTGCAGCCTCGGAACATTATGCAGGTAGATAGTCCCACCCCTCACAATTCTGCATTCCCGTGAAGTTGTTAGCAAAGCTGTCTCCAATGAAGCTCGGGTGCTATAGAGTTGAAGAAAGCATGACTCTTTGGTGACTATAGGCTGAGTCAACCTATTAGATGGACAGTGATTAAAGTTCTCGCTCCCTTGGCTCTTAAGCGAGGGTCTTATGGATGGAAAGGGGGCAAGAGAAAATTTATTATAAAACAACCCATCATTGGGTTAAGCTGTCAACCTCTGTTGAATCGCAGATACTACAGTAGAACTTTGAAACCCAGTACTTTTGCAAATGTTGGAAGGCAACAGACATTGGCTGGTCACAGGAGCTAAATCAAGCTGAGTCGCAGGGGGCATGGGTTGGAAATGGGCCAACACCAACTGCTGAAGTAGGGGAATAATTGTAGGGTGTTGATACATTAGGTACTTAATCTGCAAATCTTAAAATCTTCAGTTCACAGTATGCCTTCGATCTGTGGGAAAATTCTCTGTTGTGGGAATTGGGAACAATTTAACCTTTGTCTCTTTTGATTTTATTTTAAAGTCCATGTCATCGTTGAGAAAAGACCCCGACCCACCTACAATCATGAAAGCAGCTTCTCTCACATTTCTCCATTCATTGCTGGCAGTATCTAAGGAAAACAAAAAAAACAAGACATCAGAAGAGGGGCAAGCCAACCACAAACACTAAGGAAGGACTCTGCCTTGCAGGGGAAAGAGGGAGGAGCAAGAACACCACATGCTGACGACAGATAACTAGCAGATTTTAAGACTGGGGAAGCAAAAGGGGAACATAACGAGGTTGGGACAACGGATCCCAACATGGATATGGGAGCAGCTGACGACCCAGAAGTGTTCAGTGACAAGTGATGGACGCCACCAGTCGATGCTTAGCAGCCCACTGCAACTCAGGTGAGTTGTGGCTTCTCAGGTGAGCAACACGAGGACGGGCCAACATGCAAAGCTTAAGTGAGTGATAAAATGTGTCCTCTCTGGTCTCCTTATTCTTGTTTTCTTCTCCCTTTTTGTGCCCTTATATTACTTTCACTCTAAAGAAACCCTGTTAGGGACAAAGGAGGCAAAAGGGATATTCTTGGCTACACTTGGGAAAGGGGGCCTTCCTTCTTGAACTGAGAAATGTAGATTTTCCTAGTTTTAATGACGGAAAGTCTTAATTTTATTAAAGACACGGAGGCGAGTATTGTGCGTTTCTTTTCTTGCTTTAATTAAACAGCAGCAAGTGAAGAAAACTACAAATCCCAGAAGCGAAGAGAAAATGAGCCAATGGGAAACAAGATGTAGTACATTTACAACAACCAATCAGCACAGGTGTATGCTATTATGACGTAACTTGACCTCGAACAGCCCTCTTTTCTTGCGCTTAAGAATCAGCTAGTTCGAAATAAAGGAAAAATAGAAGCCAAAATAAGAACTGCCATATTAAAGGAGAACAAGTCCGAACAAAAGTTCATTAAGTCCAGGATACTGAAGATGAAGAGAAGCACACTGATGGTCCGCCAAACCAAGGAGTGGAGGAGGAGAAAGGCGAGACGTTGTTGGAACATCCAAACCATGAGGCGATGCTTTAGGTGGCAGGTTGAACAGACGATGTTGACACTGAAGGGATGGGATGAAAAGAAAAACAGACAATAGTTACTAATAAAAGAGGTGGGATAATACTCGCCTCCGTGTCTTTAATAAAATTAAGACTTTCCGTCATTAAAACTAGGAAAATCTACATTTATGACAAGACCGGAGGCTCCTATTATGCTTGTTGAAAGCAAATTAATGACATTCATAGAAACATTATCAACAGGTTTACAATAAAAAACTCTAAACACATTATCATTAGACCAATCTGCAGATCTAAGAATGTCCTCAAGATGGGAACCTGTCCAAAAAGCTTTAGATGCCATAACACCTCTGGAAGAGTGTGCTCCAAATCTGGGATCCCTGCCAGTGACATAATCCATTTAACCCAGCGAGCTAAAGTAGCCGAAGACACAGCCTTATAAGGCTTCCTGAAGGAAATAAGGAGTTGGGGAGTTGAGGACGTTCTTAGATGAGCAGTCATCTGTTCGTACAATTTCAAACACTGTGCGACACATAGTTTGGGGTGATCCGGAAAATATGGATAAAAAACAGATTGTAGATTTGTTTTTGTTCTACGAGACACAGTAAATAACACACAGGCATAACTGTCTAGAGGAAATATCTAAGGCTTTGACTTTGGAAAGACGTTAAATAGAAATAAGACACAACAGCATAGTGAGTTTGGCTGATAACATCTTCAAAGTAAGGGAAGAACTATCGGGCCATGAGAGCAAGAAATTTAAAACTACATTAACAACCCACAAAATTCTATATTTAGGTAATGGTGGATTAGAAAATTTTACTCCCTTTAAGAGTCGGCAAATAAGCGGGTGTTTACCCACCGGTTTTCCGTTGACGAACTCATGATTAGAAGAGACGGCTGATCTGTACAAATTAATAGTACAGAAGGCTTTGCCCTTACTAGCCTCAGCTGCAAGAAAATTCACAATAAAGTTGACATCTGCTGAAAGGGAATCAATGTGTTTTCCCAGACACCAGCTGTGCCATAAAGCCCAGGCTGACTTGTAGGCCTTTCTTGTCCCAGAAGCCCAGTACTGTCTGATATATTACAAAGCTTGTGACAAAATGAGAGGGAAATGTTGGGAATTCCTGAAATTTTCCATGCTGAAAGAGAAAGAAGGTTGTCCAAAAGGAGATCTGGAAAAGGAGGAATGAGGAAAGGAAAATCTATGGCAAGTTCCAGAAGCGTCGGAAACCAAATCTGGGATTGCCAGAATGGAGCAATAAGAATTAAAGTGGCTTGTTGAAGTCGAACTTGTGCTAGCACCCTGCTGATTATAACAAAGGGGGGGGGGAGTGTAAGAGAGGGACTTGGACCAGTCTTGAAGAAATGCATTGGGGGCCAATGCCAAAGGATCCGGACGTCAACTGTAAAATTGAGGAAGCTGCGAATTGAGGCGAGACACGAACAAATCGATCGTCAAGGGGCCCCATTTGTTCTGTAGTAATTGAAAGATGGCAGGATGGAGTTTCCAGTCGCTTGAGTCGCCGAGATGATGAGAATGCCAGTCGGCGATGGAGTTGAGGGTTCCTGGAAGATACTCTGCATGAACCGAAATTTGGTTTGCAAGGCAGAATTCCCAAAAACCTTTTTCTAATTCTGCTAGTGGTTTGGATCTTGTGCCTCCGAGATGATTTATATAGCGAACTGCAGAAATATTGTCCATCCTGAGTAGGATAGCACAACAAACTTTGTTCTTTGCCAGGCTTCTGATTGCAAAGGAGCCTGCAAGCATCTCCAAACAATTGATATGCAATCTGGACTCGTCTAACGACCATGTACCTCCAATCGAGATTGAACCACAACAGGCCCCCCAGCCAGTTAGGCTTGCATCTGACTCTAATACAAGATCTGGGGCTAATGCAAAGATAGTTCTTCCGTTCCAGGCATCTAAATGGTCTTTCCACCATTGCAGTTCTGTATGAGAATCGTGATCTAGAGGTATAGTGTCTGCGTACGAAAGCCCTTTGTGTAAATGTTGAATCTTTAAACGCTGATGGGCCCGGTAATGTAAGGGACCTGGAAATATGGCCTGTATGGAAGAGGAAAGAAGACCGACGACGCGGGCGAGGGTTCTTAGGGAAATGGAAGAGTGACATAATGCTTGAAGAATCTCCGATTTTATTTTTGCGGAAGGAAGGAGCAGAGTGGCCGAAACTGAATTGCTTTGGAAACCTAAGGATTCTATAATTTGGGTAGGAAGAAGAAGAGATTTTTCTTTGTTGATGAGATAACCCAAATTTGCTAGAAGAGAACAGGTTAAATTTAGGTGAGTTATAAGCGATTGCGGCGATTGGCTCATCAGGAGAATATCCTCCAGATAAATGAGAAGTCTTACGCCCTGAGCCCTGAGGCGCGCTACCATTGGTTTCATGAGCTTGGTAAAACACCATGGAGCCCATGAGAGACCGAAAGGTAGAGATGTAAAGTGAAAGAATTGGTCGAGCCACTGGAATTGGAGGAACTTCCTGTGTTCTGGGTGGATTGGGACGACCAGATAAGCGTCCTGTAAATCCAACCCAACCATCCAGTCGTTCTGGAGAAGAGAGTCCCTGATATGGAGGATAGTTTCCATCTTGAAGTGGCGTTAGAACACGAACTGGTTGAAGAACTTGAGGTTGATAACCAGTCGCATTTTCTTGTTCTTCTTTTGAACCAAGAAAATGGAATTTTGTGAAACCGGAAGGATCTAGATGAGTAACTGCTATGGCTTGTTTTTGCAGAAGGGAATGAACTTCTGAAGAAATAAGAGCGGACATATCTGTAAAGAAACGTGGAGGAGGGGGAATAAGAACTTGAACTGGGGCTGAGTAGAATTCTATCATATAGCCTTGAATTGTGTTTACAACCCAAGGATCTGAGGTGATCGATAACCAATTCGGGAAAAAATGACAAAGACGACCTCCGACCTGGATATGACAAAAGGATGGATTTACCTGTTTGATTTGTATTCCTGGAATTCCCGTAGCCTCTGGAGCGAAAGCCTCTGGCCCTCTGTGGATAAAACTGCGGCCTGAATTCCTGATATGATGAGTTGTAGGTGCCACGGGAGCCTTGATTGTAGTATGCGCGGCCGGCAAAGCGGCTCCTGCCTCTGCCGGCCCTGGCAAAAACCCGCAGATTGAACATTTTCTTTAAGGACTGTTGAGCCCTGTCCAGAGAGGTAAAAGTGGCTACATATTTGCCCAGCTCTTTGATAAAGGTGTCACCAAAGAGTAAACCCTCTGTTTTAACTTGACATTGAATTGTTGCCAGATTGACAAGTTTTGGGTCTAATTTGAGCAAAAGTCCTTTGCGCCTTTCCTGTGAAAAAGCAGCATTAGCATTCCCGAGAAGGCAGACAGTCCTCTGGCCCCATAAGGAAAGTTCTTCAGGATCAATAAAAGAGCCATCGATTCTGGTGGACTCAGCAATATCGAAAATACGGGTGAGTGGGCCAATGACATCTAACAGTGTATCCTGGCAAGAGGACCAGGCTTTTTCAATTCCTTTCTGAGGATCTTTGCCAAATTTGGTGAAGAATGTTAAAATGGGTTGGTCGATGGAAGGCGTAATGGAAGATTTGTGGGCAAGAGAAGGGCGTGGACACTCTGATTTGAGCTTGGCTTGTATTTGCTTATCCAACAGACAGAATAGCTTGACAGACACATAATCACCTTCGTGAGAGGCTGGAAACCATTCAGTTGACTTGGGATGTAGAATGAAGGAGGGATCAAACATCGGTAAACCCTCGCAATCTAGGAGCGGTTTGGGAGTGAAAGACTCAGAGGAAGATAATTTAGGTTTCTTTGCAATAGGAGAAGAACAAAATTCATCCTGGTCAGAGGGGTCAGCATCTGAATCTGCGTCAGGCATATCATCGTCAGTGTCTGGAATGGAAGAAATTATCAAAGGAGACATAGGCCCCCATTACAACCCTGGCGGTCGGTGGTAACGAGGCGGTAAAACCGCCAACAGTCCGGCGGGAAAACAATGGAATTATGACCATGGTGGAAACCGCCAACATAGACAGCCACTTTAACACTCCGACCGCCATGGCGGTACAAACAAACAGCATGGCGGTCACCGCCAAGAGACAGGCGGAAGACAATGTACCGCCCACACTATTATGACAAGCCAATCTGCCACCTTTTCCGGGGCGGATTCAACGCGAACAAAAACACAGCGGAAACAGGACTTGGAAGTGAAAACACTCACCTCCACACATCCCACGAGGAACCAGGACGCCATGGAGCCTGAACTCCGAATACTCCCTGCGATAGTCTTCCTGCTCCTCTACTAGGAGCACGACTGACAGCGGCGACGACCACAGTGAGTACTGCACATACAACACAGGGGAGGGGGGAGGGAAAAGAGAGTGACACCCACACGCAACACGCAACACCCCCACCCACAACACACACACCAATACATGCTGAAACATTACATTTACACCCCCCAAGCCCCTCTGGAAGAATGCAATGACAAAAGGAAATGATTTGAACGATTGTAATCATGTAAAATCCATTAGTCAAAACTTTATATACACTATAAACAAATATGTACACCAAGAATTCAAGTACAGGTACTGCACCTATATAATCCGTGGACCACTGGGCCCAAAATGCATGGGCGAGGCCCACACTCGATCGAAATGGAGAGAACACTGCAGGGGCATCAGATCGAAATAAAACAGGCACCTCAGGGGGAAGGGAAGGAGGGGCACCTCAGCCGGATTAGTGCATGACGCCAGCACCATGACGGGGCTCCATGCCCATTGATGTATCCTGGGGAGTGCAAAGCCACAGTCTCTCAAGTCTCTCCAGTGGGTGGTTTGCCCAATGCTTTATCCTGGGGAGTGCAAAGCCACAGTCTATCAAGTCTCTCCAGTGGGTGGGTTGCCCACTGCTTTATCCTGAGAGTGCAAAGCCAGTCTCGCAAGTCACTCCAGTGGGTGGTTTGCCCACTGTTTTATCCTGTGGAGTGCAAAGCCACAGTCTCTCAAGTCTCTCCAGTGGGTGGGTTGCCCACTGCTTTATCCTGGGGAGTGCAAAGCCACAGTCTCTCAAGTCTCTCCAGTGGGTGGTTTGCCCACTGCTTTATCTTGGGGAGTGCAAGGCCACAGTCTCTCAGGTGGATGCCTTTCTCCACTGGTTCTGGAGGGGGCTTTGTGCCCAGAGTGCTTCATCCTGCCAAGGTCTGAGGTAGTGGATGCCTTTCTCCACTGGTTCTGGAGGGGGCTTTGTGCCCAGAGTGCTTCATCCTGCCAAGGACTGAGGTAGTGGATGCCTTTCTCCACTGGTTCTGGAGGGGGCTTTGTGCCCAGAGTGCTTCATCCTGCCAAGGACTGAGGTAGTGGATGAGATACTCCACTGGTTCTGGAGGGGTCTTTGTGCCCAGAGTGCTTCATCCTGCCAAGGACTGAGGTAGTGGATGTGACACTCCACTGGTTCTAGAGGGGGCTTTGTGCCCAGAGTGCTTCATCCTGCCAAGGACTGAGGTAGTGGATGCCTTTCTCCACTGGTTCTGGAGGGGGCTTTGTGCCCAGAGTGCTTCATCCTGCCAAGGACTGAGGTAGTGGATGCCTTTCTTCACTGGTTCTGGAGGGGGCTTTGTGCCCAGAGTGCTTCATCCTGCCAAGGACTGAGGTAGTGGATGAGATACTCCACTGGTTCTGGAGGGGGCTTTGTGCCCAGAGTGCTTCATCCTGCCAAGGACTGAGGTAGTGGATGTGACACTCCACTGACAGAGGGGCAACATCGAAGCTGCCCAGGCCCCTGGAACTGACCACCAGCCTCGTACGAATTACCACTGGGGATGGCAGCCATGTCTGCGGTGGTGCCACTGGCTCAGGATGTCGCATGACAGCTGGCGGTGCTTGCGGCGCGGTCAGTAGTGGCGGTGCTTGCAGTGGTCATTGGGGCGGCGGTGCTTGCGGCGGTCATTGGGCCGGCGGTGCTGGTGGCGGCCTCACTGACTGCAGTGCAGGTGGCTGGCTCACTGACTGCCGTGCTGGTGGCTGGCTCACTGACTGCCGCGCTAGCGGCGGTGTCAGTAGCGGCAGTGCTGGTGGCGGGCTCACAGACTGCGGTGCTGGAGGCGGTGTGAGTAGCGGTGGTGCTGGTGGCGGGCTCACAGACTGCAGTGCTGGCGGCGGTGTGAGTAGCGGCGGTGCTGGTGGCGGACTCACTGACCGGAGGTGCTGCTGAAGGGCACAGTGTCTGTGGTGCTGGTGAAGGGCTCAGTATCTGGGGTGCTGGCAGCGGTGTCCGTGGCGGCGGTGCATGTGGCGGTGCCGGTGGCGGTCTTGTCCGCCGTGCAGGTTGGCGGCGACGTTGACTTGCCTTTCTTTTTCAGGCCCTTCCCCACCTTGGATGGTGGCGCAGCTGTCTTGCCACTCCCAACTATTGTCTTGGCTGAGCCCTTGGTGGCAGGTGTTTTGGCCTTTTCCATCCGGGATGTGGGCAACTTCTTCTGTTTTGGAGGTGGGGGAATGTCCTTGGACTCGCTCCTTGGGACACTGGCAGCCCTGTTGCTTGGCGCCCTCCAGAATCCGGATATTGCTGGCACCACTGTGCCCGGTGATGTGGTGGCTGCAGTGCTGGGTTTGGACCTGGAAAGGCAGGCCCCAGGGGATGGACAGGGTGGGGGGAGGTGTAGGGAAGAGGTCAACATTTGAGAGGAAAAGCTTTTTTGACACACTGGGACGGGTAGATGGAGGGGGTTTGGGAGTGGAGGAAGAGGTAGTGGTTGTAGGAGGTGTTCGTATGCTGACTTTGGGTGAAGGTGCATGGGCTGGAGGCTGTCGTGAGGTGGATGGCTGTTGGGTGGGTGTGTGACTGCATTTGTGTAGTTTGGGAGGAGGGCTCACAGACACACTGGGAGAGGACACAGGTGATGTGTGAATGGTAGTGGGGGTGGTGAGTGCACGTGAGTGGTGTGTGGTGATGGGCGTGCTGGTGATGGAGGTAGTGGCTGAGGATGTAGTGCATGCAGGTGTGAGTGGAGACGTGACAGGGAGGGAGGAGGGAGATGTGGAGGAGGGGAACACAGTGGAGGCAGTGGATGTTGGTATGTGTGCATGGGTATGATGCTTGTGTGAGTGCTTGTGGGATGTGTGGTGCTTATGTTTGCCAGAGCCATCCTTGTGGGTTGAGGTGTGTGCATGCTGGTCTGATGGTGTGCTTGGGATAGGCTGAGGTACTGGGGATTGGGACTGGGTGGAGGAAGTTGGAGGGGGGAGGCTGGACACAGGGACAATGGGTGCCATCAGTGCAGAGGCCAGAGCCTGAAATGCTCGCTGCTGGGCTGCCTGGCCAGAATGAATGCCCTCCAGGTATGCATTTGTATGTTGCAACTGCCTCTCTACACCCTGGATGGCATTCAGAATGGTAGACTGCCCAACAGTGAGGGATCTCAGGAGGTCAATAGTCTCTTCACTGAGGGCAGCAGGGCTGACTGGGGCAGGGCCTGAGGTGCCTGGGGCGAAGGAGATGCCCAGCCTCCTGGGTGAGCGGTCACGGGACACACGCTGAGGGGCCGCTGGGAGGACGGTGCTGGTAGGCGGGGTGGCGGCTGTACCTGTAGATGTGGTGGGCACAGAGGGGCCCGCCACCGTAAGAGAGCTCCCGTCAGAGGAAGTGTTGGTGTCGCTGGTCTCAGCTCCTGTCCCCGCCGCCGAGCTGCCCTCGCCCTCCGTCCCACTGGTGACTTCAGACTCTGTTGTCTCGCCCTCCAGGGCCATGTGGGATGCAGCTCCCTCCTGCTCCGGTGGCACAGCTCCTCCGCCTGATGATGCTAATGCACACAAGAACAGGGAGACCACAAAAAGGGGGGGGGAGAAAGAAGAAAGACATGTTCAGTGCATACAATACTGCTACCGTCGGCGGACACTAAAGACACAGCAGCCCTCTGCACTACCCCATGCACTTAGAGTTCCATAATTAATCACAGGGACATGGGGTACATGGCCTATGCCCGATTGCTGCACACATGGAAGTCACAGGAGCCTGACTAGGTGTAGATGGCTCTTACTACTGGTGGGGATGGGGTGCCACTTAGCCTGCCTCACAAAGGGTCCTTGCCTACAAAGCTCACCCTAGCCTAGGGGAACCCACTGCCCACCTCCCCCACCTAGACACCTCCAAAGCACGCATAGTCAGATGGATGTGATGGTACTCACCCCCTTGTGGCTGCTGTGATGCCCTCAAGCGCCCATCCAACTCCGGATACTCCACCGGCAGAATCCGGAACATCAGGGGGGTCATGGTGGGACGGGCACCCCTCCCACGTTGGGAGGCCATCCCTAGCTGGGCCTCCGCCATCTTCTTGCTCCAGTGGCAAAGGTCCTCCCATCTTTTACGGCAGTGGGTGATCCGTCTGTGGTGGACCCCCAGGGTCCGGACGTCCTTGGCGATGGCACGCCAAATATCCTTCTTCTGGTGGGCGCTGACCTAGAGGAATAGTACAGGGGAAAATGTAAAACTTCAACCGTCCGGACCGTCACAGTCATTGTCCCACGTGCCCACCCTTGCCCTGACGCACATACACTCACCGTCCGATCATGCAGGCCTCATCTTCCCCGCCCCGTATCTTCCATCCACACCACTCCAAACAGGCATTGCCCATACAGTATGTTCACAGTGTACTCACCTATTTGTCTGGAGGACCATAGAGTAGCGTGTACTGGGGGAGGACCCCTTTCACTAGTTTATCCAACTCCTCCGATGTGAAGGCAGGGGCCCTTTCCCCAGACACATGAGCCATCGTCGCTTCCAGACTGAGGTCACAGCATCACTTGCAGTGTAGGTCCTCTCCTGTCAAAGATCAGGTATCAAGTGAGTGAACAGACAGAAAATTACGGTCACGTCTGCGGCGGTGCGTACAGTCACCGCCGGCGTACATCGTCATTGGCTCCTGGAACCCATAGGGCCCAATGTTAACCAATGCCGGATCGCGCTGCGGTCTTCGACCGCCTACCGCGACGGTGTAGAACGCCACTTTATCCCCTTGTCCTACATTACAGGTCAGGCAGCTGCCATTTCAGGGGGCCACATGGCATCAATTTGTTATGCGTGACACATATATAGGCCTTGCATATACACAGAGACAGGCACATAGCGTTTTGACAAATGTGTGCAATAAAATTGTTTTTTTTACTACCTCAGTTTTGGCTGACTCTGTGCTCGCTGTTCTCATCCATAGGGCACGTCTGCTGGGGTGGCATCCTCTGGTGTACAGACCGCTAGTGGACCTGTCGACAATGGAAGAGAGACATGTAATAGTCACCTACACACTTGATCGTGCCACAATCCAGGATCTGTGTGCCCAGTTGGAGCTAGCCCTGATGTCAGATATCCGCCATCCCACAGGAATCCCCCCTCTAGTGCAGGTCCTGTCAGTACTCCATTTCCTGGCAAGTGGGTCATTTCAAACAACAGTGGCCATAGCATCAGGGATGTCCCAGCCTATGTTCTCCAACGTGTTGTCCAGAGTGTTGTCTGTCCTGCTGAAACACATGCACAGCTACATCGTGTTCCCTCAGGTGGAGGACTTGCCTACAGTGAAAGGTGACGTCTATGCCCTGGGACATAACCCCAACATCATAGGTGCCATTGATGGGGCACATGTGGCCTTGGTTCCCCCCCCCCCGCAGGAGTGAACAGGTGTACAGAAACCGTAAGAGCTACCATTCTATGAATGTGCAGATGGTGTGTTTGGCCGACCAGTACATCTCCCATGTGAACGCCAAGTTTCCTGGCTCAGTGCATGATGCTTACATTCTGAGGAATAGCAGCATCCCTTATGTGATGGGGCAAGTCCAGAGGCACCGCGTGTGGCTAATAGGTGAGGACAAGAACCCTATACCCTGTGAATAGTTGTCTGGGTCTGGGGTTGTCCCTAAGGGTTAGTGTGTGTCTAACAGTTGTCGCTCGACATTTGCAGGTGACTCTGGTTACCCCAATCTGTCATGGCTACTGACCCCAGTGAGAAATCCCAGGACAAGGGCAGAGGAACACTACAATGAGGCACAATGGCGAACTAGGAGAGTGATCGAAAGGACCTTCGGCCTCCTGAAGGCCAGGTTCCGGTGCCTCCATATGACAGGTGGTTCCCTATACTACTCACCAAAGAAGGTGTGCCAGATCATCGTGGCCTGCTGTATGCTGCACAACTTGGCTTTGCAATGACAGGTGCCTTTTCTGCAGGAGGATGGTCCAGAAGGAGATCTTGTGGCAGCTGTGGAGCCTGTGGACAGTGAAGAAGAGGACATAGACAACAGAAACAACGTGATCTAGCAATACTTCCAGTGAGACACACGTAAGACGACATCACTGCCTCCTACATCTGATAAAATTGTTAGACCTATCATCTTTCTGTCACTTTCACCCAGTGTATGGACCCTGATTTGTCACTTTACCTTTCCATTTCACAGATGTGGCTCCCACTGTGTGACCTCTGCTATGTTACCTCATGGACTAGAGCTGTGTGACATAGGTAGGTTGACAATAGAATGGACATTGCTATTTTCCTCAGTTATTGCAAATACACATTTGTAAAAGCACAGACTGACTCCAGATTGTTTTGTGATTCAAGGGTGTTTATTTAAGTGCTAAATGGTGGAGGGGGTTGTAAAATGGTCAGGGGTGATGATGGAGGAATGTCCATGGCAGAGTCCAGTTATTAGTCTCACAGGTGCATTGTCCAAAGGGGCATAGGAAGTGGAGCTAGGGCAGTTTAAGGATGGACAGGGTGACAAAGTGGGACAGAAGGATGACATTCAGGGGAGTCTCATTTCCTGGCGGGGGTCTTGGCATTGTTCTCTGTCTTTGTCCTTGATCTCAGGGACCGCTTGCGGGGTGGTTCTCCATCTGCAGGGGGTAGGGTGCTGGTGTCGTGGTCCTGTGGCGGTGCCTCCTGTCCACTAGTGCCGGCAGAGGTGGTGGGCAGTTCATCGTCCAGGCTAGTGTCAGAGGCCCCTTGTTGTGCTACAGTGTTCCTCCTGGTGTTCACAAGGTCCTTCAGCACCCCTACAATGGTGCCCAGGGTGGTATTGATGGACTTGAGTTCCTCCCTGAACCCCAAATACTGTTCCTCCTGCAACCGCTGGGTCTCCTGAAACTTGCCCTGTACCGTTGCCATCGTCTCCTGGGAATGATGGTACGCTCCCATGATGTTGGAGAGGGCCTCGTGGAGAGTGGGATCCCTGGGCCTGTCCTCCCCCTGTCGCACAGCAGACCTCCCAGTTCCCCGGCTTTCCTGGTCCTCTGTCCCCTGAACCGTGTGCCCACTGCCCCCAGGTCCCTACTGTTCTTGGGTTTGCCTGGGCTCCCTGTAGTGGTGGACACACTGCTGCTTGACGTGTCCAGGGGACAGAGGTATGGGCCCGCTGGGTGGGTGCTCTGCTGGTGTTTCCTGAGGGGGGAGGCTCTGTGGTGGCCTGTGACTGTGTTAGGGGAACCGACTGTCCCGAGGTCCCAGATGGGCCGGGCTGGTCATCTAGATCCAGTTGGACAGAGCTGCTGTCATCACTATGGGCCTCTTCTGTGGGGGGGGGGGGTGTGGACATGTCTGGAACCTCCTGTCTGGTGACGTTGGGTAGGGGTCCTGCAGGGGTGTAAAGGCATAATTATTGCATCTGTGTGTGCCATGGTGTGCAATGGGTGGGTGACTTTGTACCCCAGTGCTTACATTCTTGTGTAGGACCTTGTGTGATAATTGTTTTGGGGTCTGTGTGGGTATGTGTAGTGGACATGCTTTGGTGATGGGTGTCCATGCTTTATTGTTGCATGCAGGGCTTGGTGTTGGGATGTGTGGTTTGTGATAATGGGACATATGTGAGGAGTTGGAGTGATGGGGGTGAGGGCAAGGGTGGGGGTATGTGATGGCATGCAGGTAGGGTGGGGGTACGGTAGTTAAAGATTTGACTCACCAGAGTCCATTCCTCCAGCTACTCCTGCGAGGCCATCAGGATGCAGTATAGCCAAGACCTGCTCCTCCCATGTTGTTAGTTGTGGGGGAGGAGGTGGGGGTCTGCCGCCAGTCCTCTGAACTGCAATGTGGTGTCTTGAGACCACGGAACGCACCTTCCCCCGTAGGTCATTCCACCTCTTCCTGATGTCATCCCGTGTTCTTGGATGCCGTCCCACTGCGTTGACCCTGTCCATGATTCTGCGCCATAGCTCCATCTTCCTAGCTATGGAGGTGTGCTGCACCTGTGATGCGAATAGCTGTGGTTCTACCCGCATGAGTTCCTCCACCATGACCCTCCTCAGAAAACCTGGGGTGTCTTTGCTGTGCCATGGGGTGGTGTGGGTGATGTGTGAGGTGGTGTGTGTTGTGATGTGTGAGGGGATGTGTTTGTGTGTGCTGTGTGAGGTGCGTGGATGTTGTGTGAGTGATGGTGTTGAGTGCCTGTGGATGCTAGTTTGTTGATGGTGGTGCCTCTCTGGCCTTCTTTCTCAATTCTGGTCATAAGGGACTGTGGGTGATGTGGGTGTGTGTTTTATATTGTATTGAGTGTGTGGGAGTGGTGTGTGTATGTGTATCAGGTGTGTGTATTTCGAATTGTCCAATTTGGTTGTGTTTTGTAAATGTGTTTGTATTTTGAGCGCGGGGTGTGTACCGCCAATGGTTTACTGCGGTTGAAAGACCACTGCGTGGATTCGTGGGTCGTGATAGTGTGGGCGTATTCCTGTTGGCGTGACGGTGGAGGTTTTGTTATCGCCAGTTTATCACTGACCTTTGGTGTGGCGGACTTGTGTAGGTGTCTGGATTTTGGCAGATTCCGAGCTGTGGGTCGTAATAGCTGTAGTGGAATTCCGCGGCCACGGCGGTGTGTTGGCGGTCTTCTGCACGGCGGTAAGCGGGATTTACCGCCAATGTTGTAATGAGGGCCATAATGTTTTTTGTTTTAGATTTACGTTTTTGGGAAGGATTTGAATTATCTGGATTTTTATTCTCCTTAGTTGAAGCCTTTTGAGGAACCGCGTCCTCTGCCATGGGTGAGGGAACCTCACAAATCTTTAGCGACAATTTTTTAGTATTTTTAGACTGGGAAATAGGTGAAAGGCACTGTCTGCATTCCCCTGCAGACTGGGCTGAAATGGTCTTATTAAGCATTTTTAAAACTGAAGATTCCAGATTCTTTGACAGTTTATTGATGGAATTGTTCACTGCTTGTTGAACAGAATTCTGAATGAACACATTAATGTCCTGTTTTATTGCAGATACTTCCTCAGGGTCAACCTGAAGCGAAGTAGAGCTGCTGGATTCCATACTGTCTAATATAATCAGGAGCAACAACAGTTGACAGAAAAACCTGGGAGTTACAGGGTTAATTTTAAGGGAAACAGAAGACCCCGCCCCTGGGCATGTACAAAAATCGCCCTACTGCTGGGAGGAATGTAGAAAATGCTTTGTTAAGAAGACTAGGCGTCTCTGGTAAGCGCAGTTAGTTGAAAGAATCCTTCATTCCTGAAGCGCAGGCCGAAATGACGGCCCGTCGCCTGAGGAACGGTTGAAGCTGTTTACAGAGAGAGAGAGAGCACGCGCGAGGGAAAGCGCGCAGGGAATATATAAAAGGGGGAAATACAATTGCGGCAACTTGCCATCTAATATGGAAGGACGGTACAATACAGGCAAATAAATACCGCGCGTAAGCGCGGAAATGTTTTATGAAGAAAAACACACATTACATAAGGAAAACATATAATATTAACAGTAGTATGAAATTAAAGTACTTAACTTGGCTGCGAGCAGCAAGAAAAGAGGACTGTTCACAGTCAAGTTATGTCATAATAGCATACACCTGTGCTGATTGGTTGTTGTAAATGTACTACATTTTGTTTCCCATTGGCTCGTTTTCTCTTCGCTTCTGGGATTTGTAGTTTTCTTCACTTGCTGCTGTTTAATTAAAGCAAGAAAAGAAACACATAATAGGAGCCTCCGGTCTTGTCACAAAATTCAGAAACAGCGCTTGAAAGTCTAATCCTAAAACCATCACTACCAGATGGAGAGGAGGAGGAAAGACTTACCTTAAGGTTGTATATCCAAAATTTAACAACCTTTTTATATATATGTATCTGGGAATGGTAGTCCAATGAAAAGTTCCTTCCTGCCCCCGAGCCCTTTTCTACTAAATATGTACTAAGCAAAGGACAACATAGGCATCACTGATACTTATTATTCCATAGAGAAATAAACGAAAATTGCTAATCACAACCTCCGAGAGTGCAGCATTTTGTGTCACGGTACTATGTTGGGGGTGTGGTCTGAACCCTACATCAACAATAAGAGCACGTCACTTTGCAGACCTATTGCTTGTTAATTCATGGAAGTGATGCCGCTCAGCATCAGCAATACTTTTTAAAGAACAATGATTTGTGTTTGGAGTTCGAGGAGATAATAATCGCCCTGCGTTGTATACCAATAATTGAAGACTATGGATACTAATTTAATTTCAAATATGCCGGCCATCACTCTTACACTATGGGAATAATAGGTATCAATGATCCCTATTTGGTCCTTTGCTAAATATAGATTTAGTGGAAAAGGGCTCGGGGCAGGAAGGAACTTTTCATTGGACTTCCAATTCCCAAAATGCTTTTGTGATGGATAAATACCACGCAGTAACAATAGTTAAAAAGAACAGACGTAGCCACCTGGAAGGTGACCATCATTTGAAACGCGTCGTGGAGGCTGAGACAATAGTTCTGGTAAAATAAATGAAAATTGCTAATCCGAACCTCCGAGAGTATAAACGTCTCTCCTTCTTCTAGGAAGAGCTGCATCTTCCCTTTCGCTTTTTTTTTTTCAAAAGCGGACTCTCTCCGTGCTCCTTCTTGGAGGTGCAATGTCCCGCTCTGGCACCCCATAAGCAAGTCTCTCCTTGGAAGACAGCTCAGGAAGCCCACCTCATGCTGTCCTTTCCAACTCCTCATGTGGCCAGCACTCTTGCATGCTGCCGGAGGAGCTGTGGGCAGACATGCGCTGGGTGGCTGGCCTTGCCGCTCCCTCAAATTACGAGGTCCAGAGCCCCATTCCCACGTTTGCAGGGAATGTGCGACAGCGCTCCCTCACCATTTTCCTTCCATGGCCTAGGGATAGGGTCCTCGACCCGTTCTCTGGATTTGCATGCGTTGGAACGGCACTCCCTCCTCCTGCAGCTTCTCGAGACCCAGGGATGGCGTCAAGGGACCCTTTCCGCTTCTCAGCGGTAAAGCGTGGCAGCACTTCCCCACGTTTTTCTTTCACCTGGGGGTAGCCTCCGGGCCCACTGGGCTGATTAGGACAGCCCTTGTCTCGTTTTGCTCCTGCTGGAGAGCCCTAGCCACCTGGGGCACTTTCTTCAGGCTTCCAGGGCACAAAGGTGATGAACTTTGCAGGAAGCTGTTTTCACAGGCTCCCTGTTTCAGCCTTTCTCTTTACTTTTCCTCTGGTCATGTTATCTTCCTTATGTAGATGTCCAGTCTGTCCCCCAACTGGTCCTCAGGGGTGTAAGGAGACCAGCTTGCCTGGTCCCGGTGAGTGCCCCACTGGTCCTGGGTCCAATTAGAGTTACAGTCCTTAATCCAAATGGCAGTCAGAGGGGCCCTCCTTCCAATTGTCCATGGCGGCTGCCTCCAATTCCAGTATTTAGCAGTAAAGCACACCCAAGAGAGAGCTCTCTTCCCTGCGCAGAACTTTTTAAGTGAGGCAGGACTGTCACAACCTCCTTGCACAGTCTTCTGGGATGTCTCAAAATGGCGCTGTTATGCGGTTCCTATTTTGCTAATAAGGCTGCATGTTTAGGACGGCAGCACCACCGAATGTGGGTGACTGAATACAACTCACGTTGCCTGGGAGCTGTCTGCCTAACTCCTGGCTAGCTGCAGACTGGGGTGAAAGGTGATGTGTCCACCTGAATCTGACACTTTGACTCCTCAGGGAAGCTGTGAAAACAGATCATACCTCTCTCACTCAGTTACTCCTGCATGTAAAGGTAAAATGGAAACTGGATTTCAATATGTTTATTCAAGTAATCACCTTCTAGTACACATGCATGTACTGAGATGATAAGGCAGATGAAACAGAGAACAGTAACTAACATTACAGTCAAAGTGAAGAAGATGAAGAACCCCACCATATTCTGTGATTCTCGAACATCTAGGGATTTCTACTGTTAGAAATGAGGTCTCTAGTTGGCAGAGGTTTTCACCCTGTCCAAGTAGGGACCCTCACTCTAGTCAGGGTAAGGGAATCACACAGCTAAGATAACCCCTGCTCTCCCCCTTGGTAGCTTGGCACAAGTAGTCAGGCTTATCTCAGAGGCAATAAGTAAAGTATATATATATATATATATATGTATATATATATATATATATATATAACCCCACACCCACCCACCCCCACTACTAAAATACTTCACACCAGATTAGGAAAATAGCCAATTTTTATCTGAGTAAAACAAGGCCAAAACAACAAAAATCCAACATACACAAGTAAAGATATCACTTTTAAAAAGTTGAATTAAGTCTTAATCTATGGGAATCAATGGTTGTATATTTTTCAGGGGCAGCTCCTCCGCTATGGCGGAGGAGCGTCGTCCCCCTGCCAGCAGCAGCAGCCGCAAACCTGTAAAAATAAAACAATAATAAACTGTGTTTAATATCTTTTTATTTTTAAAGGAGCGGGGCAATGGGATGATGACATCTATGGAGGCAAGCGCATAGAGCCGTCTCGGGCTGGCCAAACACACATGTGAACAGGGCTCACTCTACGCCGGCACTGTGTTGCCGGATTGGAGACAGCAGGCCCAGCTTCCCAGTCTGCTTTGCAGCGCCCAGCCAGGGCACTCAGCCAATCATAACGCTACTCTGAGTAGCATCATGATTGGCCCCAGGGCAGGCTGGGAGCCTGTGCCTCGAGTGCGGCAGAGAGCGGCAGTGATCTTCAGGTAAGTGTTTATTTTTTTTTTATATATATTTTTTTAATTTTATTTCCCCCGCCCCTTTGCCCAGTCCCCAGCCGCGACTGATCTTTTTACCAAAGAATACCTGGGATGCGTCAAGAACAAAGACCATGTGGGTCACAGGGGCGGTGAGGTGCCGAAAAGCAAAGTGATGCATCAGTTCCTTACTGCATAGGGGAGGTGATGCATTGATTCTTTCCTCGCAGGAGAGGCAATGCTTTGGTTTCTTACTGGCAGGGTAGGTGCCAATTCTTACCTTGTAGGAAAGGCAATGCATTGATTTCTGGACACACAACCTCAGTTCCTTACTGTGGTGTGAGGTCAGTGAGAAACTGATGCCCTGGTGATGATGCATGGAAAAATCCAGATGTGCTCTTTTGATGGAGCCACAATGAAACAGGTGCCTTAAGACAGGTACTGCATTGATTCTCCAGCCCGGTACAGGCACTGCATTGATTATTCTGCTGCGGCATGACGGTGCGTGGATTTTCTCCTTCAGGTCACCATCTTACACCTCCAAGGGCCCAAGGACTGGAGTTGGACCCACTTGCCAAGTCAGTACTCTCAGCAGAAGAGCCCAGGCACTAGAAGATGAAGTCTTTGATGTCCCTGTGGCTTCCTAACAGAAGGCAAGCCCTTGGAGAACCTTGGAAAGCAGAATGTAGAAAGTCCAGTCCTTTCACTCACAGGACAGAAGCAGCAGGCAAGCACAACAAAGCAACAGGCAGAGTGGCAGTCACTCCTACAGCATCCAGCTCTTCTTCTTGGCAGAATGTCCTCAGTCCAGAAGTGTTTTAACTTTGTGGTGTGAGAGGTTCAGTATTTATACCCATTTCTGCTTTGAAGTAGGCACACTTCAAAGAGAAGTCTTTGTAGTGTAAAAGACCTTGCCTTTCCCTGCCCTGGCCCCAGACACAATCCAGTGCTCTGAGACTGCTTTGAGTGAGGAGTATAGGACAGGAGTACTGCCTTACTGGCCTGAGAGCTGACTACGCATATATAAGTGATGTGCTGACTGTAGGGTGTGTGTAGGTAGGCAACCTGGGACACTGATACATGTAAATTTGATGAGGTCTGATTGCACAGTTCTAACATTCCTGGGGGTTATACTTGTGGGGATGTGTCCTTCTAAAGTATGGGTTGGTACTCGTGCTGGTAAGTGCCCTGGGAGATCCCTGATGTGTCACCATGGTATGTATATGGCATGTGTAACAAAGCCCTAGCTTGCCCTCTGCTGCAGTGCTGCGTGACTGCCTACATCATGTCAACATAGATAGTTAGGCACTTCAGATGGCCTGTGACACTTCCAGCTTGACTTGGCTATTAGGTTGTGGCAGATTGGGAGTGATTTGTGCATTGCATGATGCATCTGATGTGAAGTGTTTGGGTGTCTGACTGGTATTGGCCAAATCTGAGTTGTCCTCATTGATGGTCTCACTATACTCAGTGGGCAGCCATGTGTAAGGACAGGTAAGTGTTGTGTGCTCAGTGTTTGGAGTTGTCTTCACTGTAATGGACATTTGACAGTGGACATGGACTATTGAGGCATTGTCACTAGGGGACTGCAGTGTATTGTGTAATCTTAAGCGAGCATAGGTTGGCATCATGGGGATGAGTCTAGTAGTGCAGTCCTACTTAGGTATTGCAGTAGGTGTGAGGTTTGGCAGACAGGTGAGAAAGTAGTGCCATGTCATGACATGATGTAGGTAAGGTGTCCTTGCAAATTAGATTGCCTAGCCATGATATATATAGTGACAGATGTACATGATTAGCTGTGCCAATGGTAGGAGTATGTTAACCATTTGCCATTTGCCCCTATCTCTCTCTCTCTCTCATTGTGTACATCAGCATCATCTGGCGGAGGAGAAGGGGCACAGGTGAGTGGGGAAACAGCAGCACACAGGACTCAGGAAGGTGGCACCACCAACACCGGGGGACCCAGTGGGACGGAGGGCGAGGGGAGTGCCACAGGGGAGAGCAGATCCAACACATCACCTTCAGAATCCTCCTCCAGTAGAGACTCCCTGGCGGTGGCAGACCCATTGGGGACCGCCCCTGCATCATCTTTGTCCACCACACCCCTTACTAGCACCGCTCTCTCAGTTGCTCCCCACCCAATTGCCCGTGCCCGCTCACCCAGGAGGGTGGGAGTCTCCTTCACTGCAGGCACCTCTGCCCCACCCCAGTCAGCCCTGCTGCCCTCAGTGAGGAGGCTATTGACCTCCTGAGGTCCATCTCCGTGGCCCAGTCAACCATTGTGAATGCCATCCAGGGAGTGGCAGCTCAAGTACAACGGAGCAATGTGTTCCTGGAAGGCATTCGTGGGGCAATGACTGGCCGTCAGAGAACCTTGCAGGCTCTGGCCTCCTCACCGATGGCAGCCAGTGTCCCTTTGTGTACCGTCCCCCCCACCTACCACTGCCCAATCCCAAACAACTTTCCACACACCCATCCAGAGCAAACATTCACACAGGCATGCATCCACCTCAACAGACACGGCACTGACAAACACAAGCACCACAAGACACACCAACGGCATGCACACAGACAACACCCACCTGCATACACAACATCCACTCCCTGCACAGACTCCCTCACCACTCCTCCTTCACAGACACTACAACTGACACTCCTGCAGGCAGCACATCATACTTTGCTGATCCAGCCACCAGTCCTGTCTTACACACAATCACCACAATATCAGACCATCAGACATCGACCCCAGTCACCACATCTGTACTCACCACAACCACCGACACTCCCACATGCAGTACACGCACCACACCTGCAGACACCCCCCCAAAGGCAGTCACCCATCCAGCATGGCATCTCGCAGCACCTCCCCCCTCCCAAAACACCTAAACACCCGCACTCACCCGCCTAACAGACACCTAGCACGCACAAGCATTCCTTGCATGCACCTCCACCCAAGACAATCACAAAGACACATCTTAAGACCATTCCCACTCCCAAACCCTTTCACCATGACCACCCCTGTGTGCCAAAGAAACATTTCCTGTATGAGTTTTCCTTGTTTCCTACAATTTTCCCACCCCGTCAGACCCTGGAGCTCTCTGTGTCCCTCGCCACGTCCAGCCCTTCCACCTCAAAGTCCTCCCCTGCTACCCTCTATAGTGCCCCTGCTCCTCCTCCTGCAAAAATGTCAACCACCCCCAAGGCCAAGGCCCCCCCTCGCAAGGCCAGACCCAAGGACCGCTGCCTAAACCCAAACCCATGGACCCCCCTCCCAAGTCCACCTCCCCCTCTCCAACCCCACCCCCTCACCACTGAGGTGCCTGCTGGCCCCCTTTTCACCCCTACCCTGTGAAGATCATTTTGTTGCCAGGAGTCAAGTTGGGGCACAGTGAGGTGCCTAATGAGCCTTTGGCACCTCAGACAGTGAACTTGCTTATGGGCTAATGTGTACATAGTTATATATTTCTATTTATTTTGTGTGATTAATTCATCTGGGCCAACTAGATGTTGGCATCCATCGAACACTACTTGTCCTACTTTGCTTTTTCCATGTCGGATTTGTATTCGTGACCCTTAGTTTGCGTGTGTGTGTTGGCTGTACATGCTATTGTGCATGGCCTGCATGTGTATGTGAAGCACTGGCATCAGTCCCACTGTGATGTGTGTGTATTGTGCGTGTGATATGATTGTGTAGCCACATGCATGTGTGTAGCTATATTGTGTAATGTTTGTGGTGCTATGTGTTATGCTGGCATTGTGTGGTTTTCGTGTGTGCATTCATGTGTGGTGTTGGCTATGTCCTATACATTGTGTTTGATGTAGTGTTACAACACATTCATTGTATGAGTGTGTGTAAGTGTTGTGTGATGTTGTCACGTGTGTATGTGTTGTGATGTGGAGGTGAGCAGTGAGTTGTTGGTGAAGCGTATGTGTAGTTGTGGTTGTGTGAGTCGTGTGTGTTTGCCTAGATGTGTGTAGTTTGTGTGTGCAGTATGTGTGTGCATGTGTGTATGTCGAGAGGTGTGTGTGTGTATTTGCGCATGGGTGTGCGGGTACGTGTATGTGTGCCAGTTGCAAGGCATCCCATTGTGTGTGTTGTATGTGGGTGTGTACTAATGCCTTTCCCTCCAGTGTGTTCTAGGTGTGTGTACTTTCGGTTGTTATCTTCATCGCCGTTGCTGGATCTGGAGTTGTTGTACAAGCAGAAGCAGTGAGAGGACTTTGAGTTCTGGTTCCATGGCGGCTCTGGTCAGCTCTGTGTTACTGAAGGTGTTTCCTTTTATAGCATTCATTTCTGCCAGGGTTTTGGTGGCGGTGCGACTGTGGCGGAAACCCTGGCGGTGTGCAGCCTTGTAATATGTCTGGCGGACATGCTCCCCCCCAATCTGAAGGTGCCTACCGAAATCCACAGCAGTCAGACTGCACTAGCGGTACTGGCGGTGCATTGGCTGTATTCAGTTGGTCGTAATATGGCGGTCTTCACCGCCAGGCCTGTGGCAGTACGACCACCGCCAACACCATGGCGGTCCCGAGACCGCCAAACTCATAATGACCACTTATATGTGGTACAACGGTTAATTAAATGTGCAGTGTAAACCTTGCCTTCTGAAAAGAGGCAGCTTATAAAAGATGTAAAAGTACTAGCTAAATGCAGCCTTGCTAAAATATTAATAAAATCACTTATAAAGTTAAACAAAGGCACAAGCTATGAAACTAAGGTAGGACTGGGTACCCAGCCCGTGTACTAAAAGGGCCTTTACAACAGAGTCACCCAGGAGTCACTTGCCACATCTGCTTTGGGGATTTTATCTACACTCCTCACTGTCTTCACTGCCCGCTGCTTCCCCAGCAAATCTTTAAAGGTGCCCCCCTCTCCTGGTTTTGCTCCAGATGTCTGGCCTCCCTCCTTTGTTCAGTGGCCGGTGCAGGCCCTCTTTCTGGCACAGGGTGATAGTAGGCTGAATGATGCACAGCGGTCCGCCCCACCCCTTTCGTTCTCAGGAGCGGTCTTAAGCACAGTTAATTGCTGCTTTTGGTGGGGAGGCCTGTGTTCCTGCAACTGGAGAGAAAAGTAATTAACCCCCTTTACAGAACTGTTCTTTTCACACAGGTTACACTGTACATCGGTACGACTCTGGAGTCTGTACACCAAGAGGAAGCAGAGCTGCACACTAAGGCAGCCTTCCCTATAAGTGTATAATGGAGTGTCAGTGCAGACAAGACAGTAAACCACACTGACTTTTCCTATATGTGTACATCCACATTATTAGGCATATCCCAGGTCAATCCCCAACCCTGCATAATCCCTTCTGCTACAGGCTACCTGTGTGCAGTTCCTGGGCTGTGCACGACAGGTGACCATCACGCACAGCCCTCCCACGTGGGTGTGTACGTGTTCACACATAACCAATCAAGTGCCTGTTATCCTTGCTGCTCGCAGTGGCCTTATCTGAAAAGGCAGACACTTGTGGTAGACATGTGCAGTCCATTTGCAATTATTTTACTGTGGGTGGGTCCCAGATTATGAACCTCTACCACAGTAAGAGGTCTAAAACCAGGTGATCAAAAAGTAAAAAATCCAGGTGGATTAGATGGGCAGAACCCATCTCCCTACACTTCTGTAAATGTATTTGTGTTAAGCTCATGTAACTATGTAAACTCTTTCTTTTTTCAATAAAAAATATTTAAAAAACAAATTTGTCACTTGTTTATTTGAAATACCTACAACTTGGACTTTTTCCCCCAGGGAAGCAGATTAGGAACTTCCACTGTGGATCTGGAAACATCCTTTCAATTACAAACGATACTGGATGACCGTTTACTTCTCCTTTCATTAAATAATTATCCTGGTATACCTCTATAACTGCACCAAGCATGCAATCCTCTTCCTGTCACAGGCACAGTCATTGTGCAAACTCAGACCTGTAAGAACTCCAAGTGCAACTACAAATTGTGGAAATTTTTCATTAACTATTGAATGTTTTTGCTGAAACTTCGTATCCGACTGACATCCTGCTGTATTATTCTGCATAGCTTGTTTTATGATTGGGGCTAAAAGCATGTTCCCCTTGAACTGCCTTGCATTCTTCATGTTCTGCACAGTGGTTGGTAGGACTTGAACCTGCATTACCCCATTCTTTGCCATGTCATTCATAGGGGGGTCATTACGTACCGCTGTGCTGAAGACCACCAGTGGTAGCGGTCTTCCGTGCCGCGTATTATGACAGCTAGCAGCCCGCTGTCCTTTTTCGTATGGAAAGCCACCAGCAGCCATACTGGCGGACGGTGGGAAAGTGGAGGTTGCTCAACCTCCACCGCCACGTCAACAGAACACCACCCACTGAATCACGTCCCATGATTTGATGTGGCAGTGTTCTGGTGACGGTGTTCTGGTGGCGGAGCTGCCCCCATGGATCCCGTCCCCTCCCGGAGGATCAACGGAAAAGGTAAGTTGATCGTCCGTTAGGGAAGGGGGTAGGGTGTGTTGTGTGTTGTGTGCGTGCATGGGGGTGTGCGTGTGGGAGTGTAGAGGGGGTGAGTGAGTGAGTGTATGCATGCGAGGGGGTGTTGTATGTATGGGAAATGTGTGCGGGTTGGACCGTGTGCATGTCTGTGTGTATGTGTGCGGATATGTGTTGTCGGGGTGTATATGTGCATGTTCGGGGTGTGTGATTGTAGGGGGGTGTATATGTGCATGTTCGGGGTCGGGGTGGGGAAGGGTGTGTATATGTGCATGTTCGGGGTCGGGGTGGGGAGGGGGGTTGTGCCACCTTTGGTGGGTGCCAGGGGGGTGGGGGAGACCCCTATCAGTACCAGGGAAGGAATTCCCTGGCACTGATAGTGCCTACCGCCATGGATCTCATGGCGGTTCCCAACCACCTAAGATCCATGGTGGTATGCAGGGTCCTGATACCGTCGGCGGTCTAGTGACGACCGCCGGGCTGGAGACCGCAAATCTCCAGCCCAGCGGTCTTCACCGCCATGGCGATCGGAATGGTGAAGTGGCGGATGACCGCGGCGGTAACCGCTGCAGTGATAATTCCATTTTTTTTCCGCCGGCCTTTTTGCGGTCTTACCGCCGCTTTACCACCGACCACCAGGGTCGTAATGAGGGCCAAAGTCTGCTGCTTTTGAGGAACTATTTCTTTATCGTTTTGAAAACAATTTAAATGAAATCTGCAATTTTGCTTCCAGTGACCTTCCTTGCCACAAATATGATATAGCCCAATTTTCACTTGTGCATTGTTATTTACATTGCATGTGTTAACATTGTTCTACCTACTCCATGGGGACCACTATTTCCACCTTGCATAAAGTGCACACCATCTTGTAATGGTGCTTGAAAAATTCCCTTCTGAAATCTTCACTTGTGAAAAATGTGTACTGCAAAAGATAACACAACTTAAACATTCACACAAATATGTACCTCACAATCTTTCTTGTAAAGAAAAACATGCCCTACTCAGTTTAAAAAATAATCATGAACTGATTGTCAAGCCAGTGGATAAGGATGAAGCATAGTCATCATGGACCAAACCAAATATCATTCTGAAATAATGTGTCAAGTTTCCATTACTGATTACTGTTGTTCTGTTCCTGGTGACCCACTAAAACACATTTGTGATCTTGTTCAAAAGACTTCCGAAACAGCCCTAGATTTAGGCATAATTTCAATGAAGGAGTATCTGTTTCCTAATAACAATAGTCCAAGAACACTGGTACTCTACACATTGCCTATAATTCACAAAAATAGTTCTGACATTCAAGGCTGCCCGATTCTTTATGTTTCTGGGTCAATTTAAAACCCCCTGGGCAACTATATTGATGCTTTTATCAAGGACATTTTACCCCTGACAAATAACTCTATGAGAGATAGCATGGATTTTATTTGTATCACTGAAGGCATGGATTTTGACCCCAACATGGATCTCTTGGTGGGGATGGATATGACATTCCTCTATACTAATATTCCTCAACAAGATGGTATCGCTATTATCATGACATTTCTGGACAAGAGACCACTACCTACTAGAGTACCAACTGATTTTATTGTTGAACTTTTGAAAATAGTACTTAAACAAAACTACATTTTGTAAAAAGATACCTTCTACCTACAAAAGAAGGGAGCTTTGATGGGGGCTTGCTTTGCTCCCAGTTTCGCTATGCTTTATGTGGATGATTTTGAGAGTTCAGTCGTGCATACACCAAACAACCCTTTTTTCAACAACATCCATGTTTGGAAACGCTACATTCACAATGTCTTGCTAATCTGGAGATGTAATAACGAATCATACTCAAGATTCATGAACTGGCTAAATAATAAACAATCCTATCTCGCAATTACATTTGATGCCAAAAAATGATTTACCTTTTCTTGACTTGACAATTCGTGTTTATGAGGTCAAACTGGGTACATCACTGCATCCAACCAACTGGGAGAAATACACTCTAAGGGCCAGATGTAGCAAATTCCCAAATTGCGACTTGCAATTTGCGAGTCCCTGCGACTCGCAAATTGCAAGTCGCAATTTGGGACGCAGAAAGGTGTCTCAGACACCTTCTGCGAGTCGCTATGGGGTCGCAAAGACCCACCTCATTAATATTAATGAGGTGGGTCGCAATTTGCGACCCCATAGCGATTCAGGGCACTCACGGGGATGGAGGCCTGCTGTAGTCAGCAGACCTCCATGTCCGTGACTGCTTTTAAATAAAGCAGTTTTTTTTTTTTCAAAGTGCAACCCGTTTTCCTTAAAGGAAAACGAGCTGCACTTTGAAAAATAAACCGAAACCTTTTGTTTCGGTATTTTTCAGGGTAGGTAGTGGTCCATTGGACCACTGCCTGCTCTGAAAAATTATTTTTTGGTCCAGACACAAAGGGGAAGGGGTCCCATGGATGGTAACTGCGCTTTCATTTGCGACCGCAATCGCGGTCGCAAATGAATTTGCATACCAGTGCGACTCGCAAATAGGAAGGGAACACCCCTTCCTATTTGCGACTCGGAAATGCATTTTGCGAGTTGGTTCCAACTCGCAAAATGCATTTCACATAGCAAAGTGTCTTTAGCGACTCGCAAACGGCGATTTTCGCCGTTTGCGAGTCGCTAAAGCTTTGCTACATCTGGCCCTTACAGTACTCCATTAACCATCACAGGGGTTCATGTGATGGGTTGCCATTTGGTCAATTTCCATGGATCTCTAGACTGCAAGTGGTGCAGAGACTCTTTCCAGGAGGCAGAGGTCCTTGCTAATAAATTACTTGATAGGAGCTACACGAAACGTTTGATTTCTCGATCCTTAAAGAGTGCTTAGTATTGCCCCAGGAATCATTTACCTCTAAACAGAGAGAGACTAATACTCACATTCCTTTTGTAACTACTTTTTGTCACTATATAGTAACAAAATCAGAAAGATTATTCAAAAAGAACTGGACTATTCTTAGATTCACCATTTATTTTCTGATGCCCCATTCTTTTCTTACAAAAGGGGACACAATTTGGGAGATCATATAGCCTGTGCCCTGACTTGGATGCTGAAGAATAGATCAGATAACCACACAATTGCTTCCATTAATGTTTACCTCGTTTTACAGGGCATTATAAATGCCAAAGCTGTTCAGTATGTCCCCAAAATTTTAATACAATAGAATTTAAACATGGTAACATTTCTCACCAACTACAACAATTCACAAATTGTAGGTCCACTAATGTGGTATATGCCATTTGGTGTCCCTGTGGCCTTTTATACATTGGCCAAACTACACAAATGACTAAAATGCATTTCCTACAGCACAAAAGTTGCATCTGTTGCAAAACTGACAATGCCCCCTTGGTATCTCATTGGTATCTCATTAATTTCACAAATTCACACTAGGAGAGATTTTTCATGGCAAATCATTAAACAACCATACCTCCCGGTATGGGATGGCGACTTATCACTAATAATTACACGTTGTGAATGCTGCTGGATCTCCAGATGAGACCCTGTTAACACTGAACTACATGCTTTAGATGAATGGAATAATGTGGTCACAATGTAATTTTTTGATTCTTCGTTAGAATGTAAGCCCTATCATACAGCATAGTTTACTGTATTTTTGTGTATTTTTGTGTATTTCATCAGTTTCTTCTTTGCAAATCTGTTATACCATTGAGATTTTCTTTATGTTCAGGTGCTCACACTGTTAGAAGTTTTTTTGTTTCAGGTTGTAAGTGTGATTGCTCATGGATCCATCCCAGTCCCCACTTATTCAAGCGCCACAATTCGGTGCTTTTTAGTGTTATTGGTGATGCTTGTATAATAAAGCCTAGGGTGTACATTTCCAGTATTCTTTTCCTTGGTTATATACATTTTTATGTTGATTTTTAGTGTAGTATAACAAATTTCCATATTCAGTTTATACTTCGTACTGCCCTTTCTCACGGATATACAAAATTTCTATTTTTATTTATACTTTCTAATTTCATATTGTTATTTTTTGTTGTACGACAGATTATTTACTATTTGTACTCTGTACTCTGTACTGCCCTCGCCCGTCTCCTTTTTCCTCCTATTTAATTTCCATTCCTCCCTTTTTCTAAACACCCCCTGACATAGTCTAGTGTGCCTTTTGCATGTGCACAGTGTTGACTTTCTTAGGGCCACCATTCTGCATGCTCTAGTGTTTCTTTACCTGTAATGGGCACTTTATGCACATTCCGAGGACACACCACATTCATCCCTCCCCTTTTTAATTCATGGGTGTTGCACCACATTTTTATGAAATAATTCTTTGTGCATTGGGGTGCAGCACTGCATTCTGATGGAGGAATTATTCTCCACCAGGTACTGTTTTCTTTTTTGCTTTTTTGGGCTTGTACCACCCTAATACCTTGCTATTAAAGATTAGTATGGGCTTACTCAAGCCCTTTGTTTTCTATTTTCAAGCTTAGTTCTCAGTAACTGGCCACTTACAGGTTCAGTCCCCGTTCATTTTCAAGTAGAATGCCTTTTTATGATTTCTTGTGACTATACCTACACAAGCCCTTTCTAAATTAAATTCATTTTTCCGTACCCAATTAGTCTACTTTCTTTCAAACTTCATTTGATTTAACTTTCCAGGTGTACTTCAATTACAAGTTCAACTCGTACGTTTTTTCAATTACCCCCTTTACTGGATTTAGTCACTGGTTGCACACTTTGACACCATAATACTTTATTAGCCAAATGAACCAGTACCTTACAATTAGTTTCCTTTTTTCAGATGACCTCTGTACCAAATTTGCAGGTTCCTATGGTATGGCCTTTCGCAAACCTTACCCTATTTTGTGTTTATATGGAATAATATTTTAATTTATTTAATTGAATCTTTTCTATGCAGAAATTATTATTTTTGTTGTTGCTTAATTGTTTTGCCCTAATGATGAATTATGAAAGGTTGAAACGCTTTCGACAATATATCGGATAATTAGGGTGTGGATTATTGAAGACATAAATGAGCAGTGGAATAGTAATGAATTGTTAACTTTACCATGCACATTATTGAACTGTTAAGTCTTCTCTCCATTTCTGTCCTTTTTTTTGTTTACCATTCTGCTTCGCTTCCAATCCTGAGCACTTTATACACACTTCACACTTTGAGCACCTTTCACTTTATAGGTACCTTTGATCAAATCCCAACATTATTTCTCTTTCTGGATCTTAAGACTCCACTGTAAATTTGCATCAATCTCTCATAATGTACATTTCCTGACTGTAAGGAAATGTCTTTTTGGCATGGTTACCCCCTGGCTTTTTGCCTTTGCTGATGCTACGTTATGATTTGAAAGTGTGCTGGGACCCTGCTAACCAGGCCCCAGCACCAGTGTTCTTTCCCTTAACTGTACCTTTGTCTCCACAATTGGCACACCCCTGGCACTCAGATAAGTCCCTTGTAACTGGTACCTCTGTTACCAAGGGCCCTGATGCCAGAGAATGTCTTTAAGGGCTGCAGCATTTCTTATGCCACCCTGGGGACCCCTCACACAGCACAGACACACTGCTTGCCAGCTTGTGTGTGCTGGTGGGGATTAAACCCAGATCTATGACTGGGGGTGAGTGTTTGACAATGTTCAGCATTCCGTCCATCACTTGTTGTTTTTGCTTTGTCGCCCTAAGTGGGAAGGGTATGCCCAGACGTGGGTCCCGTGCTTCCCATGCCACTGGATTCAAGCTAGCCTGGCTGATGAGGGGTGAAACCCCGAAACCGGTCCCAGGATGCTTGTTTCCGGTCCAGTGAGGACCTGGCTTGGCAGTTCGGTCTGGACTGTTCCCATGAGGAACAGGGTCAAGACTGATTTGCATATGGCTGGGTCCAAACTGGGGTGGCATGGTGAGCAAAAGAACGATGGATTAAACCCAGATCTATGACTAGGGGTGAGTGTTTGACAATGTTCAGCATTCCGTCCATCACTTGTTGTTTTCACCTCTGAGCCCACAACATCAACCGGTGAGTACCATGTGATATGCCTGTACCCCCATCAATGCCATAACCCCACCCACCATGTACACAGGGACATGCACAACCAAGATAGCTCCATTTCAGATTAGCAAACACCAGAATGATGCATTATGGGCAATGTAGTCAAGTAGGCAGTCAATAGGCAAATGTTTATTAGGAAGTGTGCAACAGATAGTAGACACTGACAGTCTGTTCCCCATGTCCCACAGGTCCCTCACAAGACACCACCACCAGCCACAGCAGCCAGGTGCCAACAGTCAGCCAGCCCCATGAGGAAAGCACAGGAGCTGCCAACACTCCCACCTGCACCACCAACACATCCCCTTGATGACTACACCTGCTGCAACAGTGGTTCCGGAGGCTGCACCAGCAACAGCCAGGAGTGCCACGGTACATCCCACAGGGCATCCACCGCTGCGCAGGCGACGTAGGTTGAGGAGAGCAAGGCTGCAGGCTGAGTCCGGGCGTCCATCCACCACCATGACCGAGGCACAACTGCTACGTGGTCAGCGCCTGCAGAACCAAATGTTAGGGAGGATTAGTGGGGTTCTGCACCACTTTGTAAGGAGCAATGAAACCAGCATGCAGCAGCTCCATGCACAATTGGACGTCATAGGAAACAACACTGGGGACCTAGCCCTGTCCATGCGGGAACTGGTGGCTGGACTGCTGTCACAGAGCGAGGGTGGGCGGCGCAGGGACCGCCAGCTGCTCCAGAGGCTGGACAGGATGGCCTCATCAATTTGCAGACTGGCAGTCAACACCACTGGGCTGTCAAGAAGGACAGTCGGCCTCCAAGTGGAAATGGGCCACTTTGCTGGTGATGTGGCAAGAGGCCTGGGCCGGATCAACCATGTGATCGATCTAATGGAGGCACGGCATGTGTCCAGGGGTACAGGGGACACCCCACAGGACAGCGAAGAGGGCTCCACTGTGAGCAGTGTCTCTGCTGGTGACACCAGGGTGCTCCGGAGTGGGAGTACCAGGCAGAGCACTGCAGAACAACCTGGGACCAGCCAGGCTGGCAGAGGCCGTCGTAGGTCATAAACTAAACCCTGTCCCTGATGTTGGGGTACATGACGACAATGTGCCCCTTGCATGGTTGGCTTTCTGAACTCCCTGAACAGTTTGTCATTGTAAATAGTTCAATTTCTGCACATATTAAATAGTTTTTTTGTTCCACTTAACAAATGGAGTTTTTGGTCAATAGGTGAGTATGGTTGAAGTTGACACGTACCTTCCAAAGTATTGGGTTGCGATGTGTTGCCGTCTCAGTCTGCCTTGATTTACGATGCTCCGATCCCCATGATGGCGATGTGGTTGCTCCTGCTCTTCATCCTCAGAATCTGGGTCTGCAGGGGTGAGAGGTAGCCCACGTCGGGTGGCAATATTGTGCAGGATAGCGCATGCGACAACAATTTTTAATGCTGTAATGGGGGTATACTGGAGGGCACCTCCACTTCGGTGGAGGCATCTGAACTGTGCTTTCAGCAATCCGAAGGTGCATTCAATCAGGTTCCTGGTCCTCTTGTGTGCACTGTTTTATCGTCTCTTACATTCATTGCTGGGTGTTAAGTACGGAGTCATAATCCATGGCCGTAGTGCGTATGCACTGTCACCTGTTGGGCACAAACAGTACACTGTTAGAAAGTCCTGGTTGGTGTGCACAATGATCTGTGTGTATGTCTACAAGGTGTATTCAGCTCTACCTAGGAGGTATCTGTCTCCAAACTCCCCACGTTCCAGGCGTTGGTGTATCCCACTGTGCCTAAAAATGTAGGAGTCATTAGTACTGCCTGGAAATTTTGCGACTATGATAGTGATGACATAATGGGCGTCACAAACAACCTGAATATTGAGTGAGTGGGTACACTTTATGTTGCGGAACAGATATTCCAGGTTTGCAGGGGGGCATATTTGAATATGTGTCCCATCTACACACTGACATGGGGAAAGTTGGCAATCCAGTAAAAGTCCAACTTGGTGCTGTTAATTTCTGCCTCATTCCTGGGTAGGTATATGAAGTGAGACATGTGTGTGAGTATGGCATCTAGGAATGCCCTAAATAACCTTGATAGTGCACTTTGAGATACCCCACCTGCCACAGCAATGACCCCCTGATAGCTTCCAGAGGCCAAGAGGTGCAGTGAGCATAGCACTTGCACATGCGTAGGGATGGCGCAGCCGCGCAGAGTCTGGCATTCTAGCTGTGGTTTGAGTAATTCAATTAATTAAAGTATAGATGCGCTGCTAAGTCGGTATTTGTCGTAGATTTCTTCCTCAGTTTGCTGAAAAAGAGTCTGCCTTGTTCTGTATATCTTCTCCTGTCTCTGGCTCCTCCTCCTCCTCTGCTGGGCTGCGTGGACTCTCCTATTCACTGCTATCAGGTATATCTCCGCCATCTTGAGTAACCCAGATGCCTTCTGGGTCTCCTTTTATACATTGGTAATGATTACCACCTGCTCTGAGTTAGTGGTAAATGGGACAATTTGCGAGTTGCAATTGCATATGGTTTGCGACTCGCAAATTGCGACTTCCTATTTGCGGGTCGCAAAATGGGGTCGCACATTTTGCGAGTCGGTAACGGCTTGCATCGCTTTTTGCGAGTCGAAAATGGGATTTTTGCATCCCATTTCAGATTTTGCGCTGTCGCAAATAGCGTTTCGGGCCATTTGAATAGTCTTCCGGGCGGACTCGGTATTGCGAGGAATAAATAAAGCAATCGAGGGAGTATTAACATTTTCACGGTGGCTGCTCTACCCATAGGGGACAGGGGGAGGCGCATCCAGTAGGGCAAAGATCCCCGGCTAGAAGACAACACTTTATTATAATTGCCCTCCACTAAGTCTGCATTTGTGTGATATATATCTATCCCTAACTAGCGGAAACTTCCGGTTACCCATAGAAGCCTTCCCCGGTTAAACGATTGGTTCTCTATCTCACTGCTCTTACAGAGGGGGAACACACAGGATTTTACCCCAGTTCACTTGAAGGCCCGACAGCTCACTGAATTGGTCCAAGATTGCGAGTAGTCTATTCAGGGCAGTATTCGTATCTCGTAAGTAAATTAATACATCATCGGCATACAAAGAGCTAATATGCCAGTGGCCATCTGCCCATAAGCCCCACGCACTATCTTCCTACCGCAGGCACCCCACAAGGGGCTCCATGGCCAGAGCAAAGAGTACTGGAGACAGTGAGCAACCCTGCCAAGTCCCTCTCTGAATGGGAAAGGAGTCGGACACGCAGTGTCCAGTACAGACTTTAGCTTGGGGTGCTGTATAAAGAAGTTGTATCCATCTTAACATCTGGGGGCCAAATCCAAAACGCCCCAACGCCCCAACGTCCACAGCAGGTACGGCCATCCTAACGAATCGAATGCCTTTTCGAAATCTAAAGACACTGCTACTGAACAACCATCTTTCCCGGAGACTACATCAATGAGGTGGCATAACCTTCTAATATTACAACAGGTGGTCCTGTTGGGTACAAATCCATTTTGATCGGGTGGATCAGGGAGAGAAGTAAGGGGAGCAACCTACTGGCTAATAATTTGCTCAAGATTTTATAGTCAAGGTTGAGCATAGATAAGGGTCGGTAGGAGCCGACTTCCAGAGGATCCTTACCAGGTTTCGGAAGGACTACAATAAGCTTCATTCAGTGATGGGGGGAGCTCCCCTAGTCGATATGATGCCTCGTATAAAGTCAGTAATCGAGGTGGTCGAGTGGCCCCATACGTCGCGGCAAACTCTATAGGCTGACCGTCGGGTCCTGGGGTTTTCCCCCTAGCCATTTGTTGTATTACCAATTTCACTTCATCTATGTGTATGGATTGTTCTAGGTCCTGTCTCTGCTGCTGTGTGAGTGTAGGTAGGGTAAGATCATGTAACATTGGATGACAATCAATTGCGGCAGGGGCGGCACGTTCCATATATAATATTTTAAAGTAATGGACAAAGGCCTTATTAATCGCCTCCTGAGTATTAACTATTACGCCCTCCTCATTGTGGATCGCACCCATCACTGTTCGTGGTATTTCAGAACGCAGCAACCAAGCTAATATGCATCCCGGTTTATCTCCCTCCTTGTGTTGTTGAAGTGAATAAGCTTTATAATCTAATTTACCTAGCCTGTCCAACTCCTCTCGGTGTTGGCGACGTTGGCCAGACAACCGCTGTCGAGCTAAGGCATCTATAATAGCTGCCTTCTCTAGTTGACGTATCTCTTGTTCAAGCATCCCTATACTTCGTGTAAGGGCAGATTTCGCCACCCAGGATGCGGTCATGCAATGGTCTCGTATCACTACCTTCATTGCATTCCATTCTATTCTAGCATCCCCCACAGAGCCGTCATTATGTTGAAAATATTCTGTTATGGTGGTGCCCAACTGGGTTTCATATGGCATGTCTTGTAGCGCTGCCACCTGCAGTCTCCACATTGGAATTTTCGATCTGGGCCGCCCCCATTTGAACGTCACCCTGAGAGGTTTATGATCAGACCAAGTCTTACCTAAATATTCAGAGCTACGGATATAAGACCACATAGATGAATCACAGAAAATATAATCTAGCCTAGTATGTATGTGGTGGCCTGGCGCGTAATAGGAATATTCCCTATCGCCGGGGTGTTGTAAGCGCCAGATATCATGTAGATGCATTGTTTGTGACCACTGTTGAAAATGTTTGGTGACCTGCAGACCAGGGGTGTTCGGTAGGGGAGGGATCGATCGATCTAGGAAGGTATTCTGAATACAGTTAAAGTCACCTCCCCAGAAACTAGGAGTATCAGGGGCTTGTAGCAGGTTGGGAGTCAGTTCATTTAAAAACAGTCCCTGCATGGTATTGGGGCCATATATAGAAGTCAGTAAAATGGGATGCCCATCGAGATGACCCTCTAAGAGAACATATCTCCCATTACGATCAACATGTGTCTGAACTTTAGTAAATGGGACCTCTGGTGCCAACCAAATTAATGTGTCCCTAGCATATGCTGAATAACCAGTACCATAATATATCTGACCTTTCCATCGAAGATGTAATTTAAACAATTCCCTGTGAGTCAAATGTGTCTCTTGTAGAAATGCGATATCTATATGACATCTTCTAAGATAGGACTAGATTCTGTATCTTTTAACAGGATTACCCATGCCACGGATGTTCCAGGTTAACATATTGTATTCTGTAGCCATTATAATACAAGACTAAAAATGCTACGATTCCAGCTCCTCCCCCATTCCGACCACCAAGAATTGGGATTCAACCATCTTTGTTTGAGCACCAAGTATATATTAACTACAACAAATATTGGAACAACTCCCCGAACCCAGGCCTGTACCACAACAGCTATCATGCCACATCCCCACAAAGAAATGACTAATAGATATAGAACTGTATGATATACATATCTCTTCAGTGAAAACTCCACACGCAGTGACCCCTGCGTTCGGGGGGGGGGGGTTACAGGTGCCATAAGTGATGCAGGTGGGCACACCAGGAGCCCCGGAGTGACATAGCTCAGCCGCGTCCAGAGCCCTGAGGGATCGTATAGTTCAATAATATATAGTTCCGTGGCAGGGAAGTATACAGTACACAACCAGTGCAATGATGCTCAACCTGTCCTCCGTCAAAAATCATCAGCTAGCCGTGGGGTCATCAGGGGGGCCTCATCTTCCAGTGAGCTCTTGGAGGGCAGTGAGGTTCCGGTGTCCGAGTCGGAAGGGACATGAATACCGTCTGCCAAGGCAAAGAAGGAATTATTGGATAATTGTGTTGTCTCCTGTATTACTTTTGCCTGTTCTGTAACCGCCTGGGCTCGAGACGGTCTAGCCTTACTCAATTTCCGCCTATGCCGTTTATTATTTGGGGTCAGCCAGACGGTATCCTTTAGATGATCTGAGGCGGAGTGCATTAGGCCCTTTGCGAGTAACCAAGTCCATGTATCCTCCAGTGAGTGGAACAATCGTGTGGCCTCCCCATCAATCACTCGCAATTTAGCTGGGAACAGTAGCGCATATTATAATTCAGTGCACGCAGGCGTTGTTTCACTTTGGTGAAGGAATTTCATTGTGATTGCACTTCAGCAGTAAAGTCAGGTTATGCTGAGATTTCACCATTCTCATAGTGCCAGGGGCCGTGTGAGCAGGAGTGTTGTAATATCAAATTTCTATCGCGTAAATTCAAAAGCCGAGCAATTATGGGGCGTGGGGTCTCTCCTGGACGAGGAGGTCTACCAGGAACTCTGTGCGCTCTTTCCACAGAAAAGAATTTGGTAGGTTTACCATCTAGCACGTTGTTAATCAGTCATTGCTCCACAAAAAGTTCTGTGTTTGGTGATTCAATGTGTTCCGGAAACCCTACTAATCTAATGTTGTTGCGACGAGATCTACCTTCAGCATCTTCCGCTCGCTTGTGTAGGGCAGTCATGTCTAGTTGTATTTGTGCCATTTGAGACTGCAGATCTTGCACTGTGGGGCGAAGAGCTGCCAACTAGGACTCTGTTTCCTCCACTCGCGCGGTCAAATTACGATGATCTACCCGAAGTAGATTGACTTCTGTAGCGATTGTGTCGATCCGGGTCTCCAATGATGTTTTAGTGTCCAGGATGGCTTGAAGGACTTTATCAGATTGAGTGGAGTGCAATTTAAGTGTAGCATCTAGGTGTGCCAAAGTTTCCAGTGCTCCTCCTTCTTTCAATTGGTGATCAAGGTCAGGCCCAGGAGTTTTGGAAGTTTTAGGTTTGCCCATCATTTCAGAATTTGGAAGAACTCTGACGAAGAAGAGGGAGAGCACACAATGGCCGTTCCAAAGTCCTAGGACAGCTGTCCGGTCTGCTCGCAGCACCCAGGTCCCCGGGAGACCCCCCGGGAAGTGCAGGGCTGGCAATGAGTGGCGAACTGCCAAGTGTCTCCGAACACCGCAGCCCACGGCGCGAGAAGAGGTTACAGTTCAGGCAATTACGGTATATGTGAATAGAGGATCTAATTGTTCTCTTCTATCGATTAACTGAAGCGCACAAGGTCCAATCTGCCACCTCCTACGTGTAGGTCACCTCTCTTTTCGATGTCAGGATTGTCTCGTCTCCTATTAATTCCATTTGCTTCTGCCTTCCAGCTCCCAACCCTCTTGTTCTCTGCCACCTACGTGGGCCCTTCTGGGTACCGCCATCGCGATTTCTACCCGCTCCGACACAACACGCCGGTCGCCAAAGTTACATCACTCTGTCGGGAGTGGTCACAGGAAGCCCAGCTTTAGACCCCGTGTGTATGTCGCCCCTGCGACCCCGGCAATTGTCCAGTTGTACTGCTGGGGGGGAAGTGGGGGGAGCTACTCGTCGTTTTTCTTAAGCGGGTTGCCTTGGGGGGTAAGCGTTGCACTGCTGCTCACTACAGGTGCCGCCTAACCCTCTGAGAATGTTGCTTCCAAACTCGGATATTCAAGGCCTGATCCAAGCGTAGTCCAAGTACTCAGCACCAGAGGCTCAGCGTCTGTCCGATGGCGCCGCTTCCATTCCAGTGTGGCGCAAGAAGAGTCAGCGGTCCTCCTCCGTCCTCTTAACTCGATATCGTCCAGCCTGCGGTAAGAACCACCGTGCACCGGCAGTCCGCAACGTTGCCGTGCCTATAGACCCCCTAGATCACCTCTGAGAAGCAGGCCTCCGCACTCCGGGGGTTGGGCAATGCCCACCCGCTGTCCTCTATATTGGAAGTCGGTGCTTACTTGTGTGCTGTTGCCCCTGCAGGAGTGCCGCCTCTATCGATCCACACGCCGGGGACATACACCTCAACCAGGGCTGGGTCTCAATACAGTCACTGTTACTTCAGCGGAGTCACGCTCGCGATCCGCCGACCACAATCGCATTCCATAAAGGGTACCGATCGTCTCTGAAGCTGCCGGCCAACCTCCAGCAGCACTCCCTTGGGCTCCGGAACGCAGCCAGTGCTACGACAGGTTATTTTCTCCGGGGCCAGTGCGGAGCTCACAATCAAGCATCCGCTCCGGCCGCCGTCTTGGCTCCGCCCCCCCCCCCCTTGTAAGTGTTTTACTTACCTTCAAAACTAACCTTTTCTTACCTCCCCCAGGAACTGTTGATTTTTGCAGTGTCCACTTTTGAAATAGCTTATTGCCATTTTTACAAAGACTGTACATGATATTGTGTTCATTCAAAGTTCCTAAATTATCTAAGGGAAGTACCTTACATTTAAAGTATTAACTGTAAATCTTGAACCTGTGGTTCTTAAACTAAACTAAGAAAAATATATTTTTCAATATAAAAACCTATTGGCCTGGAGTAAGTCTTTGAGTGTGTGTTCCTCATTTATTGCCTGTGTGTGTACAACAAATGGTTAACACTACCCTCTGATAAGCCTACTGCTCAAGCACACTACCACAAAATATAGCATTGGAATTATCTATTTTTGCCACTATCTTACCTCTAAGGGTAACCCTTGGACTCTGTGCACACTATTTCTTATTTTGAAATAGTATATACAGAGCCAACTTCCTACACTGACTCATCTGAATTTTGGGTTGCTCCCATGATTTTTTATCAATTGACTTGTTTCTAAGGAACACTTCATTTCAAATGCTCAATAACCTATTTATTTTCCTCCATGAATGTTGGAGAAGGCTTATTACTTGGACCAATTATCCGTGGTTCTTTCTTAGGCCACTGAACTATAGTCTTACACTCGGTCCACATATAGTTAGGTTCTACAATTGTGAACAACTCATCTAGATTCAATCCTTTCTACTTATTGTACTTCTTATATTACTTTTCTAGCTTCTTTTTACACTTCAGAAATATTTTTGTAAAAGGGCACAAATCGCTCCTTGTCCAAGGTACATGTAAATATGCACCTCCAGCCACTTTTCAACTCTCCTTCAACAGTCACTTGACATTCAGAATCACTCCCACTCTTAACTCTCTGTGATTTATGCTTTTGTCAGAATTTTCTGTCCATTCATCTTTATAACTCGCCACTTTCTAACTCTTTCAGATCCTCTCATAAAAGTAAATTAGATTGTTTCCGCAAATCAGTTTTTATCAGTTTTATTCTAACACTGTCATGAATTCTCTTTGTATTCAAATCCACTTTCAGTTTTTCAGCCAATTTTCCAAGCCTTTCAAATGCACAATGAGCACGCTTCCCATCGACTGCATCCTAAAATACCAATTCATCTTTATTATATTTAGAAATTTTGTCTTTCAAAATACCTGTTCCTGCCATGATTTCCAAATCCTCACGAAGTTGGAAAATAGTTACCTCCACCACTTTTATCTCTTTTTGTGAAGATGAACTAGAGGTTTGTTCGTCCATGCTTACATTCGACTCTCCTGCTCCTACTTCTCATCCTTGTACATGACCCTCTTTATACAGGGGTGGTCTTGCATAAATCAACCAATGATCTATGAGCTCATCTTCTCTCTCGGAATCACTCTTGTTCCCTTCATTTTCATATTATTTTGATTCCTTTTTTCTACATCTTAAGCAATCACGGGAAACACAGCCGCAGTCTCCAGCACATTCTCCATACCTTCTTCTGTAAATGGAATCTCACATCCAACCAATAGTTAACAGTCTTTTCCAATGTGACGCATCTGCATTTTCCTATGTGCTTTTCATGTTGCCACATAACCACACTCTTTCAGTGCTTTGAACTGTGCAGCTGTTTTTTGCGGTTTCTTCGCAAACATGACATGCCTTACATTTTCAATCTCTTTTACATTAAACATACTATTCACAAGAAATTGCAACTTTTTATCATTCTTGTAATTTTATGCCATTCTTTAAACCAGGTATGCATGCCTTAGCCTATCAGTATTTCAATGATGGGTTTACCAACTGGAAGCTACACCTTTTCTCCTTTAGCAGGAATCTTAGACTTATCCAGGAGTACACCCATTGTAAAATCCATAAAGCCTGCCAATATGCGTAATACAGAATAAAACACCACTACTTAAGATTAATTCTCATTCAGAACTGGACTATTAAGGATTTCATAAACTTCGATTTCTAACCTGATGCCACAACTTTATTCAACAGACTTTACATATAACTCAAGTTCTCATTTCTCCATAAATCCATATCCTTTACACACAAATCCAAACACCTCAACCTTAACATTAAAATCACAATGTTTCTTTATCTAAATGCATAACTTTATAAAGCTTTTCAGGTTGTAAATCCTCTGCATTTTGTGCAACAGGTGACAGTGCAATACAGAACAGCTTTACATTTTTTTCACATGCGCCAAACACAGTACCATTGACATAATGCGAAAACACAACTGAAATTACCAAATCATGTAACACTATTAAAAGACAAAGCACACCTCAAAAAACCCTGTTAATACTTGTTAAATTGTGGGTCTCTAGATGGAAAAGGTATGCACTTTGTGCAAGTAAGGACCCCAAACCTAGTCAGATACACAACCTAGATTAACCTGTGCTCACCCTCTGGTAGCTTGGCACAGAGCAGGCAGGCTTAACTTAGAAAGCAGTGTGTAAAGTATTTGTGCAACCCCAGACACAGTAGACATGATAAAACACCACACAAAAAACTCCACACCAGTTTAGAAAAATAGAGTAGGTTTATCTGAATAGATAAACACCAAAATAACAAAAATCCAATCAATACATTAAGAGACATTCACTTTGAGAGTATGTCAAAGCAGTGCTTTACACGGAGCTCATTCTAGAACCTTTGTGGTACTGTGCGGAAATATGATCTGTTCACTGCAAGGAGGCAGCAAGGAAGTGTTGGGACCACTCGGGTCCAGATCAAGTTCAAAGTTGCACTCCTGTGGCCCGACACAGGAAAATACCTGCTAAGTGACGAGGGCGCAGAGAAGAGTGGAGTCGGGCTGGACTACTGTTCGTAGATCTGGAAAGGAGCAGGCGTGCCCAGCGCGTTACCATTGTCTGGGTAACTGGGCTGGGAGCCTTTGACTGTATCGCTGGGAGAGGCCGGATAGGTGCACTCCATACATCAGTGAGGTCCTCTGGGCCAGGTCGATTTTGGACGGAGAGTGCAGCGATGCGTCGAGCTCCCTAGCGAAGCCTGGCAACAAAGACGTTCTCCCTCTCCTGAGGAGTGACAAACAGGGCAGGTGTGCACCACACTTCAGCTACGACTGACTGCCCAGCAAGGTGCTCCCAAGGATAGAGCAGTCGTAGATGAACCTTGCGGCAAATCCGAAGTACGATGCTCATGGAGCTTGTGATGATTGGTGCGGCAGAGTCCAATGAACCACTCATGAGGTCTTTGTCCCTGAGCCCTCAAGGATGAACAAGGGGTAAGCCAGCAAGCCTTGGAGTCACTCTAGATTAGTCCTTGTTTCTTGAGTTGCAGGGCAGAGATCAGCAGGGCAGCTCAACAAGGCAGAGCAGCAGTTCCTGGGAACAGTCAATCCTGGTAGAGTGGCGATCATAACACACAGCAGTCTTTACTCCAGCAGAGTTACCTCAAGTCCAGAAATGTACTGTTTTGAGTGGGTCAAAGACCCAGTACTTATATTAGAATGTGCCTATGATGTGGGGCATGACTTGAAAAGGTTTCTGTGAAGTGCACACGTCCTCCTTTCAGCCCAGCCCCAGGCTATCCGTGGGAAGTAATTAGCCCTTTTGTGTGCACTCTGGTCACTGCTCTTTAAATATAAGTAGGAGCCTGTGGCAGGACGAACGGCATAAAAACCCACAGAGAGTAATTATGATGGTCAGGTAAGTGATTTATTTAAGTTTTATGGGATTGTCTCTAATTGTCCCTTTTCCCTCTCCTATGGTTTCAGTTCTTATGGCGTTGTCTTCTATTCTTCTTCTTGACTTTTCTTGTCTCTTCTTATTTCAGGTGGGTGTTCTCCCTGTCTGTTGGCAGCCTCCAAGGGTGTGATACCGTGGGAAAAAAGGAAAACGCTAAGGTAAGTGGGGTATTAAATATGTTTTTATGGTTTATTTAATTAAAGGGGAAGAGGTGACGTAGGGGAGGGGTGATGGTTGTGAGGTAGGGCAAAGTGAATAAACTCTCTATAGTGCACTTAATGTGACTCTTGTGGTTTTTCTTGTGCTCTTTAAACTCCCGTCCAAATCCTCCCCTCACTCTGTCTTTGTCCCCTTCCCCAGTGCCCTCTTAGCAGTAATATTCCCTTTTGTGTCCCACAAGGACCGTACCTTAGCAAGCCACGACCCTCCTGGGTCGTGGCTGGAGCTGGGGTGTTCCTTCGGCGTAGAGTCCTGGATAATCCTCTCCGTCTTCTCTGCACTCCGCGATGGTCTGATCTCTCCTTCGTCTTCCGTCCTCCTCCCGTCTTGTTCCTTCTCCTCCTTCTCCTCTTGGTCGTTCGTCAGTCCCTTTAAATCGGGAACTTCCCGCCGCGTCGTTGCCGCGGCCCGGAAACCCTCCTGGGTTGCCGCGGCAACACTAGGACACCAGCCGTCCTCCGAGGGCGTTCCCACGGCAACGTGGGAATGTGGAAATGACGTGTCGGAGAGGTCCGACGCGTCTATTCCGGCTGGTGCGAAGATTGTGTTCGGGCTCGCCCGTTCACACACCCCTTCCCAAGACCGGTCCTGGTCGAGGACCGAAGAGGTGCAAGGGTATCGGGACAAATAGTCAGCAGGACCTTGTTGCGACCCAGGGACGTGCCGAACCTGAAAGGAAAAAGGCTGCAGTTCAAGGAACCATCTTAAAATCCGGGAATTGGAATCTTTATGAGTGGCCATCCAGGTGAGAGGAGCGTGATCCGTGTATAGAATAAAGGGTCGTCCCAACAGATAATACTGTAATCTGTCCACTGCCCATTTAATGGCGAGGCACTCTCATTTGATGATAGGATAATGGCGTTCCCGAGGGAATAGTTTCCTGCTAAGAAATAGGATAGGGAGATCCCGGCCCTCTCCGTCAGGCTGACTCAAAACTGCCCCTAGTCCCACATCGGAAGCATCTGTATACAGATGAAATGGTTTGGTGAAGTCTGGGCATTGTAATATCGGTTCCCTAGTCAGATAGGATTTTAATCTCTCAAAACTATTCGTCTGAATGTCAGAAAAGGGTAACAAGTGGTTAGGATTGGATTTGGACAAGAGATCCGTGAGAGGCGCAGCAAGGGTGGAATATCCAGGTATGAACCTACGATAATAGCCTACTAGACCCAGAAAAGAGCGTAGGTCCTTCTTTGTTTTAGGGGTAGGGGCATTTTTTATGGCTTCTACTTTTTTTATTTGGGGTTGAAGAGTGCCTTGGCTAATATTGTACCCGAGGTACGAGATGTCTGATTTCCCTAGAACACATTTCTTGGGGTTGGCTGTTAATCCTGCTTTTGCCAGGGTATGGAAAATTTTCTCCAGATGGTTTAGATGATCCCCCCATGACTCGCTAAAAATGACTACATCATCCAAATAAGCCGCCGAGAATGTTTGGAAGGGCTTTAGTAACCTATCCATTAACCTTTGGAAGGTAGCTGGAGCTCCATGTAGGCCAAAAGGTAACACTGTGAAATGATAAAGCCCAGGTTGGGTGGAGAAGGCTGTTTTTTCTTTATCCTCTGGGGCCAGAGGAATCTGCCAGTACCCTTTAGTCAAGTCTATTGTGGACATATGTTTAGCTTTTCCTAATTTTTCAAGGACGTCGTCTACTCTAGGAATTGGATAGGTGTCAAACATAGAAATTTCATTAAGTTTCCGAAAATCTATGCAGAATCTTACAGTCCCATCAGGTTTTGGTACTAGGACTACCGGGGAGCACAAGGGACTATTAGAGGGTTCCACCACTCCAAGAGCTAACATTTTCTGGATCTCATCCTCTATGATGTGTTTTCTCGCTTCTGGAATCCGATAAGGTCGTAAGCGGACTACTTTACCCGGAGTGGTTCGTATTTGATGATAAATCAAAGAGGTTTTTCCGGAGTTTTCTGAAAAAAACTTTTGGAAGTGACTCAATAGGAAAAATAACTGCCCTTTCTCAGACCTGGTTAATGACTCATTGATAGAGGGTAAGTTATTATTTCCGTGCTGATAGTTAGGGTAACACTCAATGTTTAATTCCTTACTTGGACATAGAAACTGTCCCATTTCTGCTACATTGTCTGTGTTCTCCGACGCTTCCCATTTCTTTAATAGATTTACATGATAAATTTGTGTCTTTTTAGGGTTAGCCGTTAACTCAATCAAATAAGTAACAGGAGAGACTGCTCGGATCACTCGATAAGGACCTTGCCATCTGGCGAGAAGTTTTTGTTCAGACGTGGGACGCATTATGAGAACTTGATCTCCTGGCTGAAAAACTCTCAACTTACTCCCTTTGTCATAATAGTGTTTTTGTGTTGTTTGTGCCTGTTCCATATTTTCTCGTACCTCCTCCCATAGCCCTTGTAAATGGGACTTTAAGTTGTGGGTGTATTCCAGCAATGGTCTTCCCCCTTCCTCAGCTTCTTCTTCCCATGTTTCTATGGCCATGTCTAAAAGGGAGCGTGGTTGCCGTCCGAACACTAATTCGAATGGGCTATGTCCTGTGGATGCCTGCTCATGAGTTCTGATAGCGTACAAAACTAACGGTAATTTTTGATCCCAATCTCTCCCTGAATCAGTGGCTATTTTCTTTAGTAGGGTTTTGATTGTCCGATTGTAGCGTTCCACCAATCCATCTGTCTGCGGATGATAAACGGATGTTCTTATTTGGGAAATCCCTAAGGTCTTACAAACTTGTTTCATGAGATTAGACATGAATGGGGTCCCTTGGTTTGTGAGTATTTCTCGGGGAAACCCTATTCGAGCGAAAACTGTTATCATTGCTTGTGCGACAGATTTTGTGGTCATACTGGTCAAGGGAATGGCCTCTGGGTATCGGGTGGCATAGTCAACAATCACCAATATATATGTGTGTCCTTTAGAAGAAGGCACTAAGGGTCCAATTAAATCCATCCCCACCCTGCTAAATGGTATATCTATGATGGGAAGGGGCATACGTGGTGCTTTCCTGGGCCTACCAGGTTCTGTCAGCTGACACCGGGGACACTGGGAACAATACCTCCTGATGTGGGCAAAAACCCCTGGCCAATAAAAGCGTCTGAGGAGATACTCTTCTGTTTTTTCCCTCCCAAAATGTCCTCCCCCTGGTTGATTGTGAGCTAGGGTCAGGACTTGATTCCTAAAATTTTCGGGTACTATTAGCTGAAGTTTGTGATCCCCATCCAGGGTAGTGGTCACCCTATATAAGAGATTTCGTTTAACCAGGAAGTAAGGACCCACCTCTCCTGTTTCTTCTGTTTTTGCCGATTTCCAAGCCTAAGCGAGGGAAGGATCCTCTCTCTGTTGATGGTGGAAACTTAGGCGCACATCATGTGTTTCTGCTATAAGTCCTTGATTTTGCTCCTGCTCGTTATGAGACCTGAATTGTACTTTTCTATCTCGTTTCTCTCTACGTGAAAGTTTCCTACGAGGTAAAGGAACTTCAATATTACTTTCGGAAAAAGGAGCCTCAAACCACCAATCCTGGTGAATTTTGGGTTTTCGAACATGATCCAGAAGTTCTGGGAAGTGTCCATAGTCAGTACCAATGATACATTCCTCAAGAAGTTGAGACATTACTCCCATCGGATGTAAGTCCCTGTAGTCTTCCCACTCTATGTTAACTCCTGTCACGGGGTACTGTTCCTTATCACCGTGAATACAACAAATCGTGACCCACCTACTGGATTCCCTATCGATTGGGCTTATTAAATCTTCGCGAACCACGGATTGGCTGCAACCCGAATCAATTAGAGCACATACAGACCGACCATTCAGTCTCAGGGTTTGTTTAAATTTACGGTCTCCCTGTCCTGTACAGAGTACGCGTCTCTGGGTCACTCCTATCTCCATAGGTTCACTTCCCTCTAGTTTCCGCGGGCACATACGAGCTATGTGCCCCCACTCTCCACAGTTATAGCACTGTGGTCCCTGTAAAGGAGGACCTTCTGTAAATCGACGTGGACCCGGGTCTTCTACTGGAAATCTGGGCGAAGGTTTTGGATTGGGTACAACAGGTTTTATGTTGGGTCTGGGTGGCATACCTCTCACATCTGTGGATCGATGGTATGCGCAGGCTAAGTCAATGGCCATGTCGGTATCCACCCTTGGATGTTGTCGTATCCAATTTTTTGTTGAAGTAGGTAAAGAGTCTAGATACTGTTCGAGGATAATAGTCTGTATAACCTCCTCTCTGCTATTCCCGATTGGACCCAGCCATTTCAAAGCCAAATCTTTCACGCGGAAGTAGAAGGTTCGGGGGTCCTCATTTGGTCCCCATTTTACTTTCCGAAATTTAACTCGATAATACTCGGTGTCATGGCCTACCCGTTCTAGGATGCTGGTCTTTATATCTTTATATGGTGTTGTTCCCCGGGATTCGCTGCTTCATAGGCCGCTTGTAGGAGACCTGTAAGCAACGGCGCCACATATTGACCCCACCTGTCTTCCGGCCATTGAGCTGAAGAAGCCACCCTTTCAAAGTTAGTGAAGAAAGACTCCGGGTCTTCTCCCTCCTGATATTTTTGCAGCACCGAACTGGGTACATTGGGATGTACTTTGCTGGCGGTGATTGTTTCCGTTAATTTCTTCATGGCCGTTTCGTGAACCAGTTGGTTGTTTGCTAATATCGTCGCTTGGCTCTTCAAGGCTGACTGTAGAGCCTCCCTGTCCTCTTTCGCCTCTCGTTGGTGAGCTTCCCACACTAACTGCAGATGGCGTTGGCCTTCTGCTAGTTGTTTAATCATATCTTCTAGGGACGGATTGTCACTCATTATGTATACCGTTCGGTTACCCGTGGGATGGTTCCTTTCCTTCAGATCCCACTTCTGACACCACTGTGGCAGGACGAACGGTATAAAAACCCACAGAGAGTAATTATGATGGTCAGGTAAGTGATTTATTTAAGTTTTATGGGATTGTCTCTAATTGTCCCTTTTCCCTCTCCTATGGTTTCAGTTCTTATGGCGTTGTCTTCTATTCTTCTTCTTGACTTTTCTTGTCTCTTCTTCTTTCAGGTGGGTGTTCTCCCTGTCTGTTGGCAGCCTCCAAGGGTGTGATACCGTGGGGAAAAAGGAAAACGCTAAGGTAAGTGGGGTATTAAATATGTTTTTATGGTTTATTTAATTAAAGGGGAAGAGGTGACGTAGGGGAGGGGTGATGGTTGTGAGGTAGGGCAAAGTGAATAAACTCTCTATAGTGCACTTAATGTGACTCTTGTGGTTTTTATTGTGCTCTTTAAACTCCCGTCCAAATCCTCCCCTCACTCTGTCTTTGTCCCCTTCCCCAGTGCCCTCTTAGCAGTAATATTCCCTTTTGTGTCCCACAAGGACCGTACCTTAGCAAGCCACGACCCTCCTGGGTCGTGGCTGGAGCTGGGGTGTTCCTTCGGCGTAGAGTCCTGGATAATTCTCTCCGTCTTCTCTGCACTCCGCGATGGTCTGATCTCTCCTTCGTCTTCCGTCCTCCTCCCGTCTTGTTCCTTCTCCTCCTTCTCCTCTTGGTCGTTCGTCAGTCCCTTTAAATCGTGAACTTCCCGCCGCGTCGTTGCCGCGGCCCGGAAACCCTCCTGGGTTGCCGCGGCAACACTAGGACGCCAGCCGTCCTCCGAGGGCGTTCCCACTGCAACGTGGGAACGCGGAAATGACGTGTCGGAGAGGTCCGACACGTCTATTCCGGCTGGTGCGAAGATTGTGTTCGGGCTCGCCCGTTCACAGAGCCCTTCCCAACCTCCTTCCCAGGAAGAACAATCTTTAGGCAGATGAGTATCCTGAGTTGTCGGTGTCTGGACGGAATGCACAAGTGTAGCTGTCACTTAGACCAGGTCAGATGTGTATTGGAGACAGGCTGTAGGCACACAGGGCAGTAAGAGCAGAGAAATGTTCATTTTCTAAAAATGGCATTTCTAAAATAGTAATAATACATCTGACTTTACCAGTGAAAAGGATTCATCATTACCATTCTAATGATAATAAACATTATGCAGCTACACCTCTCAGATCAGGAATTACAGCTTCATAGTATTTTAAGGAATTCCTAATGTTGGCCTATGAGAGGAGCAGGCCTCATAATGATGAAAAAGGACTTTCAGTCTTTTTCATTACCAGGACATGAAAAACTTAAAAGTGCATGTCCTACCTTTTACTTACATGGCACCCTGCGCTATGGGCTACCTAGGGCCTACTTTAGGGGAATCTTATATGTAAGAAAAGGGGAGTTGTAAGGCTTGGCAAGGGGTTTTAAATGCCACGTTGGGATGGCAGTGAGACTCCACCCACAAAACTCTGCATTGACAGGCCTGAGACATGTTTACAGGGCTACTTAAGATGATGGCACAATCAGTGCTGCAGGCACTCAGTAGCCTTTAATTTACGGGCCCTGGGTATATGGTATTCCATTTTACAAGGGACTTGCATGTAAATTAAATATGCCAATTGTGGATACACCAATGTTACTGTGTTTAAGGGAGAAGCACGTGCACTTTAGCACTGGTTAACAGTGGTAAGGTGCTCCGAGCCTGAAGGCCAACAAAAAGATAAGGCAACAAAGCAGGAGGTAAAAGGCAAAAGGTCTGGGGTAAGACCACCCTAAGGATGCCAGGTCTAACAATACTCCCCTCCCAACAACATCTGTAGGCACTTCTGCAATAATCTAAATGATTACAGGATTCTCCAAGTTCCAGCACACAAAAATGTTCACTATTTAGCCTAATTAACTAGTTTATTATGTTAATAAGAATATTTGGCACATTGCTGAATAAGGAGAGTAGAAACATAGGATTGGGACTGTCTGAGACAACATAATCCAATGCCAATCAACTGAACCTCCACAAGGCAAGAATTCAAGTCATAAGGGTTTGTTCAAAATTAGGAACATTACAGAAGACAAAAGTTGTTAAATCGTGAAGAATCGGCCATCATAATAAGTCAAACTCAAATAATACAAGATTATTGACATAAGGTCAGTCTCTAAATCAAGTAGCAGTGAGAACCAAAGTATAGTTGTGCATAAGGACCAACAAAAGGTCTTCCTCAATAGAAAGCCTAAGAATAAATCGATAGACAGACTAACATAGAGTCTGCTCTCTAAGCAAGTGCACAAGTGCAAAAAGTTCTGGCACATCACCCAGAAACATATGGCCACGTGTGTAGATTTTTAGTGGTTACCAATGGTCCGATTTACAAAATGGGCTGTTTGTGACCATTAAAAATCACTTTGGGATGTACAATGCCTATTTTGCAATTTGGTAATCTACTACGGATTTGCAAAATAGGTTTGCGATTCAGTATTAGGAAGGGGCGTTTTTACAGCGTCCCTTCCTAATAGCGACTCGCATGGGCATGTATGAATGTTTTGCGACTGGAATGTGGTGGCAAAACATTTGCAGTTTACCATCAACTTCATGTTGATGGTAACCCATTCGCAAATGGGAAAGGGGCCCCAAGACCCCCTTCTCCTTTTTGAATGTGGGTGCAAACATTTATTAAGACAGGCAGTGGTCCCACGGACCACTGGCAACTCTTAAAAAAGTGAAAACTGAACTTTTCATTTTTGTTTTTGGAACGCATACTATTTTTTTTTTAAGCAAAATGGGCTGTATTTAAAAAAATGCTTTATTTAAAAAACATTCACAAACATGGGCGCTGCTGAACCCGGTAGGCCACTATACCTGTGTTTTCAGGTCATTCCTAAAGGGTTGCAAATTGCAACCTACCTCATGAATATTGATGAAGTAGGTCCGTTTGCGACCCACTGGGAATAGCTAAATATGTCTGAGACACATTAGAGCACTGCTGCTTGCGACTTCCTAATTGCGAATCACAAAGATTCCCAATTAGGAAGTCACAAACAGATTTCTGTGTACATGTGACCCATAATCTCTTATATGGTGTTAGGCAAAGAAAGCCATGAGCTGAATATGGTGTGGCATGGGCTGGATCAGCAAAGATACATTCACATACACCAATCATTGTTTAAATAAACAAACAAGACTTCAAAATAAGATACATCTAGCATACACTTGCTTTGCTGCATTTACATAAACAGGTGTGCCTTGGAAATTTAATTGATGACATGAAATTTATGTAACACAGAAATGCAATAGACAGTTTAGCTAATAAATGGTTCATAGAAAATACTTGAGCAAAAGACCTTGAGTGTTACAAAAACAAAACCATCCTGGGCATGATTTCATTGTGGCTTCTGCGAGAGCAAGGCATATTAATAGAATTTATTAACACTGTAAACAACACCATGAATGAGGTCTCTATTTTGCTGATTTTCTGAAACTAAAAAACACACAGAGAAACACATCCACATGGAGAATACTTGTTCAAATAAAATAAAAGTGTACTTTCTTCCTGCAAATGTGAAGTGATACCAATGCAAGCAGGTTAAGGCCTAGTCAGGCTAGCTTAAACACATTTAAATTAAGCATTATTTTCTTCTTATTACACACACGACTACAAGAGATAGTGGTCTTGTTGAGACAGGCAAACGTGCGCATCCTAAACATTGTTTTAGAAGATCCAACATTTTGCTCTCCTTTTTAGGAGAGAAGAGTCCATAACCACACAACCATACATCTTGTGTGGTACACATTGGCAGAACCAATAATAAGTGGCCCAGAGAGGCTGCTGAGGCTGTTATCCATAATTCCCAGAGATACATAACCGTCCTTGAAAGCAGGCGTGGCTCCTCTGCTATGGCAGAGGAGCGTTGACACCCCCCCACCCCGCCAGCAGCAGCTGCAAAACTTTTACTACAAAACGATAAAAAACAGAGTTTATTATCGTTTTGTAGTAAAAGGGACAGGCATTAGGGGTGACGAGCACTGAGGGGAGTGCACAGAGCATTCCCCTCAGTGCGCAAGTATGTTTGTCCGTCCGTCTCGGGCCAGCCAAACATACATGCATCGTAGGCTCTCTGAGAGAGCCTGTACAGGTTCCCAGTCTGCCTGGGAACTGCTTAGAACAGCTTCAGGATTGGCTGCAGGGCAGGCTGGGAGCCTGTGCCTGCAGGGCAGGAGAGGAGCAGCGAGGTGGTTGCAGTGGAGTAAGTGATTTTTTTAAATTTATTTTTTTATTAATTTGTGCGCCCCCGCACCCCCACACTCCCCCGTGCTGCGCTGCCCCGCCCAACAAAGCCCCGTGAGCTGCACCTGCTTGAAAGTAAGCAGCCAAATCTCACCTAAATTACCACACTACCACCTAAACAACATTGTGACATTCCATGCCTGTTTTAAAATATTGAAACACGTTCAACCTGTCCCTGGTCTGAACACACTTTGACCAGGGATTGGCACTAAGAACCTGTGCCCACTGGCATAGTGAAGCCTCAGTCACAACTATTGCTATCTGCTGTCAGCAAGCCATGAGGAGCACTTCCCATTGACACATACACTCATGCATCTGCTCACACCAAACCCGGAGTCTTGCTGCTATACATATTTCCTACGTGGACATCATTTAGGGGTTGCCAGAGGTCACAGCTGTGACCCCTGGCTTGCTCCTTGTGAACCCTGGTACTGGCTTTGCGAGAGGTGGCAAAGTCAGGGCGATGAGCACAGATGCAGGTGTGCATTCCATATTTCCAGCACATTTTACTTTATACTAATACTGAATAATAATATATTATTCACAAAGTGTAACAAAATATGGAGCATACTTAGCTGGCACTGAACCTTTAGTGGCAACTGTAGTAAGTACAAATATTTTTAAATGCATGTTGTGCGCGTGCTTGCGCGTGAGAGAATGTTTGTGTGAGCTAAGAGCATTATTATGGGTGAGCATTTGTCTGCTGGAGCATGTCTGTATTTGTAAGCATGGGTGTGTGTGACTGAGTGTCAGTGACAGGTAGTAAGTGAATGAGAGTGAGATTGTGTGAAATTGAGGCCCAAATGTACTATTCTTTGATGCTGTACCAAAGATGCTGTGCTGCCTTGAGTCAAAGGGAGAGGGAAAAAATGCACCATATTTACTAATATATGATGCACTGTTTCTCTCCCTGTTCACTGGTGCACTTTTGGCAGCTAGCCCCAAACACACACCCTTGCACAAGAGTGCAAGGGCATGTGTTTTCTCTGAAGCATAGGTTTTGTACAGGAAGGGGTATATTCCAGTACAAAACTATGCTTTATGGCTTTTACCACTTTGTATGTGTGCTGTACAATGCAGCACACATGCAAAGTTGAAAAAACTAGGAGAAATTAAAAATAACTCTACTTCCCACCAATGTTTGTAGATAGAGATTTGCATCAAAACTCAAACATGGTTGCATGGAAGGGCCCATGCAAAATCCATGGAGCGCCCACTTGACGCACAATAACGCAAAGCAGATCATAGCACAATTTTGTGTTACTTTGAGATACTATCCAAATAGCGAATTCCACCCTAACACTATGACCCAGGTTTACTTCCCAAGCGTAACATTAACAGGGTGCAAAGCATTAGTAAACCTGGGCCTGGATGTCAGTATGAGTATGAATTAGATTGAGAGCAAATGCAAGGGAGTAAGTGAGATTTAATACAAAGGAGGGTAAAGGATGTGAGTGTGTGAGTGTGATGTTGATGTTGGGGTCATGTGACATGCCTTCCTGGTAAAAATAATTTGGGTCAAGGGTCATATGGTGTAACTTTCTGTGATGTCATTAAGGTCAAAGGGTATGTGATGTCCCTTGCCATACCCCTGGCATTTTGGTGAATCGACCTCCATTTATTCTCTGACGTACCATTGTTTCCCCTAGTTCTTAGAAAATGGGCGAACAAGTGTAAATTTATAGTACAATGCACAAATGTCACTGACAACTCTTTGTGGATTAAATTATGTCATCAATTTATTGGTGACACAGCATTTTTTAATTTATATGCAATCCATGTGTAAGTGGTGATTTCAACGAGCAGCGGACACCTATACTGAAAAAGCTAGAGCTGTCATGTCATCCAAGTCCTTGTGATGATGACTCCCAATGACCTGAGGAATTCTCATTTTAGCTCCAAGATCCACTATCTGGAGGCCCCTATAGTTGTTTAAAGGTTTAGGATCATCCCTGTGAAGCTGAAAGCAACCTACACCACAAACTTTTTTTTGCCTGCCTGTACCTCGTTAGGGTGGGTAGGGAATGCCAACTACAAAGAAGTTTAGCCCTCCCTGCTAACGCTTGCAAGGTCCCCTTCGAGCTTCATCTCTCTCCTTCTGATGACATGGGGCCAGGAAATGAGGGGGCTCTCAACCTATGGTGTTCCTTCAAGAACAAAGGTAATCCATCTAGCACCGGCAACATTAGGATGCAGTCGCCGGTATTTCCCCTTCAGAACACCTTTAGGCAACCTGGCCAACAGCAGATGGCAGACCTGCCATTTCACACAGTGGCACCGTGTGTCACACGATTTCGGCTCCCTTCATATGGTCACCCGATAAGGAGCCGAAATCACACGGTGGCAGGGAGAACAAACTGAAAATCACGGGAAACAGTGGGTGTTTCGAAGGCTGTAAACAGCGATGTCTATTAAAGCCATAAAAACAACCCAAGATATCAGCCACAGCCTCGATGACCCTTTGTGTTTTTTTGGGAGGGTGTGGGGGGGCTTGGCGAGGGGCAGAGAGCCTCTAAGTTAGCTCTTGGCGCCAGGCCCTGTCCTCTCCAAGGCCCCGCCTTCTCCTCACACTATATAAATATTTAGTAAGTTGGCAGGTATGACATAGCTTGGGCCTAAATGCTGGAATGGAGCTCTTCTCATGGGCGTAGGAAGTGTGGGGGACGCAGGGGATGTATCCCCCCCAGATTTTGGAGGGTGGGGACACGGGGGACGAAGGTGGGGGGGACAAGGGGACACAATTATTTCCCCTCTCACATCTATTATTCAGAGGGCCATTAGCGTACAAAAGCGCTATTTATAATAGCCTTATAAGGACCATCCTCCAATCTGATGCGAATAGAATGAAGGTGAGTCCAGAGGCCCCCTGCGCCCTCTACCGTTTTGTTTGTCCTGTTCACAGCTGTGGGCATTAAGGGTGCTCATAAGAACAAAGGGCACAAGGAGGAGAGAAGAGCTTTGAATGATTACTGTCTGCATCACCTGCCACCTTGAAGAGGAGCACTGCAGGACGCCTTCAAGAGGAGCTGCAAGACAATGAGGAAGATCTAAAGAGGAAACAGAGGCCCACTCAGCCTGATGCCTGCAGGCTAGAAAGGGGACTCTGTGAAACACAGTGTTTGTATTTGCCTAAGATCACACCAGTTGGTGAAACAGTGAAGTCAAGATTGAGCCCAGATTTTACCTTTTCACACAGCAATTTAGCTATTAGAATGGTATATTTTTCTAACATTTATGTTTAATGTTTTGTTATCTAGGTAATGAAGGGGTTGATTACAGCGTGGCTAACAGAGAGAAGCCATATTTCATTTTGGGCCGTTATACCTAGCGTTATTTTTTATGTTGTTGTTATTGTTACATACTTCAGCATATTGAAGTATATTATCTTTTCTCTATCTTTTCTTCACTCTTCTCTGAAAAAATCTAACCTCTGCCATTGCAACCTACACCACTTTTCTCCACTCTGTGCTAATCTACGCCACTGAAATCTATGCTGTACCACTCCACTCTACTCTGCAGCACTCTACACTACGCCACTGCAATCTATGCTTTCCACTCTAACCATTGTACACTACACCCCTGCACTCTGCCAGTGCACTCTTCACCACTTTACTCAAAACCAATGCATTCTATGCCACTGCACTCTATGCCAATCTACTCTGCACCACAGCACTCTATTCCACTGCTTTCAATGCCACTGTACTCTGCGCCACAGCACTCGATGCCACTCTACAATACACTACTGTACTCTGCGACCCTCTAATCTGCAACATTACATTCTCTGCCACTGAACTCCATGCCACTCTACTCTGCACCACTGTACTCTGTCCCACTGCACTCTCTTCTGCACCACTGCACTCTAATCTACTCTACACAACTCCACTGTAGGACACTTCACTCTACTTTGAAATCATCTCCTCTATGCCACTGCAATCTACGCAACTCCACTCTATGCTATGCCAGTCCAATCTACCCTGCACCACTCCAATGTACCCTGCGCCACTCCAATCTGCTCTGCACCGCTCTATGCTACTGCACTCTACATCACTGTGCTCCACACTGCAACAATCTACTCTTCACCACTCTACTGTACCCTGCAGCAATCTACTCTATGCCACGGCACTCTATGCAACTCTATTCTTCTCTGCAACACTGTACTCTAAGCCACTCTTCTCTACTCTGCATCACTCTACATCACTGCACTCTACACCAATGCATTATATGCCACTCTACACCACTGCCCTTTATGACACTCTACTCTGCAACACTGCACTTTGCCACTGAACTATACTCCTCTCTACTCTGCACCATGGCACTCTACTCTGCATCACTCTACATCACTGCACTCTACACCAATGCATTCTATGCAACCCTACTCTACACCACTGCCCTTTATGACACTCTACTTTGTAACACTGCACTCTGCCACTGAACTATACTCCTCTCTACTCTGCACCACGGCACTCTACTCTGCACCGCTCAACTTTATGCCACTCTACTGCACTCTACACCAATGCACTCTATGCCACTGCACTCTATGCCAATCTACTCTGCACCACAGCACTCTATTCCACTGCTTTCAATACCACTGTACTCTGTGCCACAGCATTCTATGCCACTGCACTCTATGCCACTCTACAATACACCACTGTACTCTGCGACCCTCTAATCTGCAACATTGCACTCTGCCACTGAACTCCACGCCACTCTACTCTGCACCACTGCACTCATTGCCACTGTACTCTACACCACTCCACTGTAGGGCACTTCACTCTACTTTGAAATCATCTCCTCTATGCCACTGCAATCTACGCAACTCCACTCTATGCTATGCCAGTCTAATCTACCCTGCACCACTCCAATGTACCCTGCGCCACTCCAATCTGCTCTGCACCGCTCTATGCTACTGCACTCTACATCACTATGCTCGACTCTGCAACAATCTACTCTTCACCACTATACTGTACTCTGCAGCAATCTACTCTATGCAACTCTATTCTACTCTGCACCGCTGTACTCTAAGCCACTCTTCTCTACTCTGCATCACTCTACATCACTGCACTCTACACCAATGCATTCTATGCCACTCTACACCACTGCCCTTTATGACACTCTACTCTGCAACACTGCACTCTGCCACTGAACTATACTCCGCTCTACTCTGCACCACGGCACTCTACTCTGCACCGCTCAACTATATGCCACTCTACACCAATGCACTATATGGCACTGCACTCTATGCCACTCTACTCTGCATCACTGCACTCCACCACTGCACTCTACACCAGTCTACTCTACCTTGCACCACTCCACTCTACCATGCACAGCATCATTCTATGACACATCACTCTGCCCCACTGCACTCGGGCACCACTGCAATCTATGATGTGCCACTCCACTCTGCTCCCCTCTTCGCCACTCTACGCTACTGCACTGTACGCTAAACCAGTGCAGTCTTCGCCAATGCACTCTACACCACTTTACTCAAAACCAATACACTCTATACCACCCAACTCCACTCTATGACACTTCACTCTGACATTACACTCCATGATACTAGACTCTGACACACTATTCCATTAAACTCTAACAATTTCTCCACTCTGTAACTCCCTACACAACTCCCTATACGCCACTCCATTCCACTTTACTCCACTCAATGTCACTCCACACCACTCTATGCCACTTCAGTCTACGATACTCTACTCAACGTCATGCCCCTCTATGCCACTCCACTATACAACTATGTACTATGCTCAACAACACTCTACCAAACTTTCTCTATGCTAGTTCACGTTACTTTACTTCACTCTACTCCAGTAGACTCTTCTTTATGCCTTTCCACTCTACGACACTCTGCCACTCCACTCTATGACACTCTATTACACTGTGACACTACTCCACTCTACTACAACTTTATGGCATTGGCGCTTGATTAGAGATTCAGATCTCCATTGATTGCCTTCTCACTCATGAGACGTGAGTCAGATTTATCTTCGCCGTTTTGGTTACAAGCACTCTGTAACCCTTTTAACTCAAGCTTAACGAAGGCTTAGGATGCTCCTGATACTTGTTTAGGGGATCGAAATATCGTCGGCCAAAGTACCTTGACTTGAATTTGTGATATTGTACATAAGTTGGCATAAGCATAGGTACTATAAGCTAATTACTTCTTGATTCGCTATTTGAGTCATTCCTGTAAAAGTCGGTGTATAAGAGCTTGTAAATCATTATTGTGGATGCTAACCTTGTAGGAAAGTAGCCTCTTTCTAGCTCGGTTACCCCCACATTTGGCCTGTTTGCCAGTGTGTTTGAGTGTGTCTACTGGGATCCTGCTAATCAGGACCCCAGTAGTTATACTCTTTCCCTTAAATTATGGTTGTTGCCTGCTGGTAACCCAGTATTTCACCCACAATTGGCATACTGGTGCCTCCTTATAAGTCCCTAGGATATGGTACCTAGGTACCCAGGGCATTGGGGTTCCAGGACATCCATATGGGCTGCAGCATTTCTTTTGCCACCCATAGGGAGCCCATGCAAAGGCTTCTGCAGGACTGCCATTGCAGCCTGCGTGAAAAGGTGCCTGCACCCTTTCACTGCCAGTTACACTGCACCAGGTCACTTATAAGTCACCCCTATGGCAGGCCCTCCAGCCCTGAGGGCAAGGTGCAGAGTACCTGTGTGTGAGAGCACCCCTGCACTAGCAGAGGTGCCCCACGACCTCCAGGACCATTTTCCCAGACTTCATGAGTGCGGGGATGCCATTTTACACGTGGACTGGAAATAGGTCACTACCTATTCCAGCTACATAATGGTAACTCCGAACATAGGTATGTTTGGTATCAAACATGTTTGAATCATACCCCAAGGCTTTTGCAAGCATTGGTTGTATGTTTTCATGCACTCTGGGGGCTCTTTAGAGGACCCCCAGTATTGCTATTCCAGCCTTCTGAGATTTTCCAGGCAGCCCCAGCTGCTGCCACCTCTCAGACAGGTTTCTGCCTTCCTGTTGTAGAGCAGCTCAAGCCCAGGAAGGCAGAACAAAGGATTTCCTTTGGGAGAGGGGTGTTACACCCTCCCCCTTTGGAAATAGCTGTTACAGGCTTGGGAGGGGTAGCTTCCTTCCCCAGGCCACTGGAAATGCTTTGAAGGGCACATTTTGTGCCCTCCTGGCATAATCCAGTCCACACCGATTCAGGTACCCACAGTCCCTGCTCTGGCACGAAACTGGACAAAGGAAAGAGGAGTGACCACTCCCCTGTCCATCACCACCCCAGGGGTGGTGCTCAGATGTCCTCCAGAGGGTCCCTGGGTTTCGCCATCTTGGATTCCAAGTTGGCAGTGAACTCTGGGAGCATCTGAGTGGCCAGTGCCAGCAGGTGGTGTCAGAGCCGTCCCCTGATAGGTGCTTATCTGTTTAGCTGACCAATCCCCTTTTCAGGGCTATTTAGGGTCTGTCCTTTGGGAGGTTCTTCAGATTCAGATTGCAAGACTCCAGCAGGAATCCTCTGCATCCGTTACTTCACCTTCTCACCGATGAAACTGCATCTGGACCCTCCAGGAACTCCACAAACTGCAACAACGAAGCAAAGACGACTTCTGCAACATTGTATCGTCAGCTCTTGCCAGCAACTGTTTCCCGGTCGTGTATCCTCAGAGGACAGCCTGTTTTCAGCCTGCACCAGAAGAATCAACGAATCTCCCTTGGACTGAAGGAGTCACTCCCCTGCTTCAGCAGGCACCTCTCTTTAACGACAACTATCTGCGTGGGTCCCCTCTCCTGCCGAGTTGCATGGATCCTGCATCACGGGTGGTGGACTGAAGTGGTCCCAACGGTCTTGACGTCCTACTGTCCAACTTTGGTGGAGGTAAGAGCTTGCCTTCCCACGTAAGACAGTACCTCTGTGCACCACATGTTTTTCAGTTGCCAAGGCTTGATGGCATCCTTCTATGAAATTCTTTGTGCACAATGTAGCTCCGGCCCCCAGCACTCCTTCCTGTGATGCACAGCTTCCTGAGTGGTTCTCTGGCAGCGTGGGATCCTTTGTTTTTGTACTGCGTGGGCCTCCTTTTGCAACTCCTTTGTCCCCGCGCTGGGGGACTCCTGTGTGCGCTGGCTGGTCTTCTGTGGGCTCTATGAGTTGCTGAGAGCCCCCTCTGACTCCACTTTCTGGGTAGAGCCCACCAGGTCCCTCCTGGTCCAGGTCAGTGCCATTTTCCGCTAACTGTGAGCTTTGCGTGTCCCAAGGCTTGTTGGCGGAATCCAGCGATGCAAACCAGACTGCAATCATCCATCCGGTGTGGGATATCATCTGCACCAACCAGGAACCCGCATCCATTTTCTTGGGTGCAGTACTGACTGTAGTTCTTCACCAGAGGTTCTTCTTTTGCACCTTGATTCGGGTTAGCAGGGGCTCCTCTCCTCCCTGGACTCTTCTGTGCTTCTTGGACCTAGTCACATTCTTCCACAGGTCTTTAGGTCCAGGAATCCACCCTTTGTGTCTTGAAGTATCTTCTGGTTCTTGCATTATCTTCTTTCTCGTGTTCATGTGTGTTCTAGGAAAGTTACAGAAAGTTACTGTGATTTACTCCTGCTTTCCTGGGCTTTGAGGTGGGTTCTATTACTTACCTTTAGTGTTTTCTAATACTCCCAGTGACCCTCAACACACCACACTTGCCTAGGTGGGAAACCGACATTAGCATTCCACTTTCTTAGTATATGGTTTGTGTTTCCCCCAGGCCCATTTCCAACTATTGTGATTTTCACTAATTGCACTGTTTTCTAACTGTTTTTATGCCTCTTTCTGCATACTAGTGTATATAATTTGTGTATTACTTACCTCCTAAGGGAGTATAGACTCTATGGTATTTTTGGCATTTGTGTCACTAAAATAAAGTACCTTTATTTTTGTAACACTGAGTATTTTCTTTCATGTGTGTGAGTACTGTGTTACTACAGTGGTATTGCATGAGCTTTGCATGTCTCCTAGTTAGGCCTTGGCTGCTCATCCACACTAACCCTAGAGAGCCTGGCTTTACACTGCCTACATTTCACTAATACTGGATAGCTGGACCTGGTATAAGGTGTACGTACCATAGGTACCCACTACAAACCAGGCCAGCCTCCTCCAAACCACTGTGCTATAAAGGTTACTTTTTACATTTTTCTTGTTATTGGTGACATTGAGTCATCCAGATAACTTGTGTAATGCCCGAATACCAGTCTTTCTTCATTTCCCCTGTTGATGTTTTTCCACTACATTTGATCTTTTATATTTTGATTGAATACATGCATGAAACATTCCATTTGCATACTACTTTAATATAATTGTTTATGGGAGTGGTGTTGCATTTTATTCAAGGGACCCTTGTTCCTTTAAAGTTAGTTTACTGCTCCACTCTAGGACACTCTACTTACTCCATGACACTACGCCACACCAGTCGATGACACATCATTCTCCTTTATGCCATTAACTTTGAGCCATTCTGAATAGTAGTCTTACTAGTGTACAGCATGGCTAAAACACATTGGCAAAGGCAATAGAATATGCATAGGCGAGACCTATTGGCTTTGCCAATGCTTGTTTATAAGGTATGAACTTCAAGGTGACTTGCAATATCCTTATGTACGCAGGGGGTATTTTACCCCATATAATACATGGTCACACCATCAACTTTCCCACAAACCACTTAAACCCTTAGTGCATAGCTTTTGTCATTCCAAGCTATTAAAGTAGAGCAGAAGAAAGAAAAGCAACATTCCATTTGTTGCTTTAAACAGCTGCATTAATTATGCTCTGTGACCTGATCTGCCTTTTACTTTGGCTGCTGGCTCTCGCAGAAGGCATTGCAATGTCAGAACTCGACTTTAATAACCCTAACATAGTCATTTTCTGATGTCTTTTCTTTATAATCAGTGAATGTCTTTTCTTTATACGCAGTGACTTGGTGCATCACAAACAGCCGATTCTAAGGGAATTAGTGACTGCAGTTTATACAGAGATTAGACAATCCATGTTTATATAGCCTGTAACTCCAAGAGCTTCTTCAGTTGAAATGCTTCTAGTTATGACTGATGTGGAGCTGAGCTGCCCAAGATCACACACAGGAGTAGAAGTGTTATTAGAACTCTGGTTTCCGAGCACAGTTTACAACTGTTGTACCTAATCGCTTTTGATATCTCCAGTGCGGTTCCAATTGGCATGAGGCGAGGGGCATGATGGGTGTGGGGCGCAATGGGTATGTTCTTCCTTTTTACCTTCCTACCTTGATTTGCTTGGTGCATGAAGATGCAAGGTTAATCAACATGTTATTTTCACATTTGAGCTAATTACTTTGTGAATGTAAATAACAATAAAATATACTTTCAGACTGTGAAAACATGCCTTCCTTTCTCCCTATTTCACTTCCAATATATATGATTGTGTATATTTATCGGAGCCTGCAGTTCGTAAACAACGAGCGATTTGTATAGGGTTGATTGAAAGTCCCCAAGGCTGTCCCTGTCCCCTCCAGAAATGTATTGTCTCCTACGCCCCTGGCTCTTCTCCATCAACTACGCGACAATCACTGAGTGGTTTGTATTCAAATCCGTACAAAGAATTTGCAAAGGAACAATATAACTTCTTAAAAAACACCAGAGACGGGCAAGGTTACGCAGTTCCCATTCTCTCGGTCTTGCCGCTGGGGAATTAAAAAAAAAAAAACATAGACTCAAGCACAGAAAAAGCCAGCAAGGCTCAGCGTTTATCATTTTCATCAAGAGCCTTGGGTGCAGTATATCACCCGAGGACCACTTCCAGCATCGGAAACGCGCCCTTTCTTCCTCTCTACAGAGTCTTGAACTTACCTGCCAGGTAGGAAGAGCTTGCCCCGCCCCTTTCCCCGCGTCTTTCCAAACAGGAAGTAGCCTGACTCACAGTTCACGCTGCTGGAGCTTACACGCCCTTCTCCGGCCTCACCCATCCTCTGTTCCGTCCCGCGGAGACGAAAAGAAAGGTTTTGGAAAGTCTAATTTATTTTGACGTTTAGAGGACAATCTGCTTTCTGCAGCCCGGGCAGTACCACCGGGGTCAGGAGGCTGCCCCAGGCGGTCCCAGCCGCAGGAGGTGAGTAAAGCTGCCATTTATAATGAAGGTGTGCTGATGGCTCGCGTTCGCTTCCTGTTTTTATTTTTGCGAATGTCTTTGTACTAAACTAACTAAAGTAAAGATTATTCAAGCTAACTTGTCTCCCATAGTTGAGTAATCTAGCCGTGCGCAGCTGTTGCTCTTAAGTGTTTTGTGTTTTTTGTTTGTTTTGCGCAGCACAGAGACTGGCTGGAGTGTGTTACACTCACCTGGCTTAATTTCGTAGCCCTGTGTCTGAAACTGACACTGCGAGCCAGTCACTTTTGAGTTAACATCGTTTCTCACGATGGAACTTTTGAGCCTATACTTAACGTGCTTGAAGCAGAACTACAGATGCCACAACGCATAATGCTCTTGGGCAAACTGCTGAACTTGCCTGACGGTGTCACACATGAAATGGGACCGCTCGACATCTGTGTAAACCACGCACGTTTCCGAGGTTATATTATACAAGTGTATTTTGTGTGCTTACGAAGGTATCGTTTGATTTTTTTTTTTTCTTTTCTAAACGTTCAGTGTGAGGCTGTGGTTGTTGAGTACAAGTCCGAGCTCGCAGATTTCAAAAGGCAGCTGCAGAAACGCCCACTGCCCTGGCTGACAGGCTGGGCTGCAACGGAGAACAGAATAGTAAGATTGTGTGTTGTCTGATAGGAGTCACACCTGATGCAGCGGCCAGAAAAATATTCACAGGTCTCTGATTGGCCAGTTGGGGCTCAGCCCGAGGAGGGGGAGACCGGGAGGGTGGCAGATGGCAGAAGTTAATGGTTTAGCCTTTTTTCTGGTGGTGGACCTGGTATCGGTATGTTACATGAATGTAACAGTGTTGGAGATAGTGATGATTACTTTGGATAAACTTATTTTAAGAGGCTATCTATGCATACAGTGAGGGGGGGTTCGGATTTACAGCAGCACGGTTGTTTGTACAAATCACCGGGGGCACCATGTTTCAGCCTAGACTTTCATTTTACAAACCATTACATTTGTGTGTTGGTGACCTGGAGTTATAAGTGCTTGACCATTTGATGTTTAAGCAATCCGTTGTAATGTGTGGTAGAACATTTGGACGGACCTTCTATACTTCTGGCTGTTATCGGTGTCCTTTTTGTTCTTTCTTCTGTTCTAAGTACTAACTAGGTTCAGTGATGGGTTTTCTGTGATCGAGCCCTCAGGAGTACTTCTCAATATTGTTCAGTAATTTCTTGTGACTAGTCAGTTTTTGATTGACCACTGGAGTAGACCTCTTTTTATTCTTGTTGGCATGGATATGTTGGCACCCTTGGCTTCAGTCATCATACTGCTGGTTCTGGCTTTTCACTATGGGCAGGGTTCAGGTAGCACGCAGCATTTGACTCCTAAGGCCTGGTGCACACACAAGTCCAACAGGTTGGAGGTCAAGTATTAGCATCGCTTACTGTTCTTGACATAATTCTATTTTCTAGCCCTTTAAACTTCTACTGCGGGGGTGCGTGGCCAAGATGGCGATCGAAAGAGACTCTCTCCCTGGTCTCTCCGACCTCAGCGACTCTACAGCACAGCACAGCGCCTTTCCTGCTGTATATTAATAGTCCCCTTGAGCCCTGTACAGATTTCTTCTTTTGCCTGATTCCACTCGCCCCCTGCGAGTGCTTACGATCAGCGCCCACGACTGAGAACTGAAGTTTTGCCTGACTGCACTGAGGGACAGGACGGCAGGCGCGGCTGCTGGGAGATGAATGGCGGCCCACCCGGGTACACCGAGGCCTGACCAGACTGCTAGAAGGGCTTCCCCCACTCTCTCTGATTGGGGCACAATGCTCCTGTGAGGGGCTCCGCCGAGCAACTCCCTTGGTGGGCTCCACATATACGCAACTCTGAGGAAGAGGTGAATCGGCCCTGGGCCGGCAGCCTTTATCGAGAGAGGAGGTGAATGTGGGTGTCGCCCGAGGAGACCAATGTCAGCCTAAGGAGGGGTGGCTGTAAACATCAGAGATCTCCTGCTCCCCTGCCTGCCACTGAGGAGGGCTGAGAAGGGCCCGAGAAAGAATCGATTTGGGACCTGGGAAGACCCAATTTGGACCTGGCTGCGCAGTAGTGGGCCAGGGGCAGACTGCATGGCGATCATCGGATTGCGGCCTGCCGATGCACTGCTCAGTATAGAATAGCCAAACTCGACTTCTTGACTGGTTGTCCTCCTGGCGTGGGCCCAGCCGGCGGCCCCTCATTTTTTTTAAAACACTTCACATTTAGCCTGGAGCAACACCGACACCCTTGTTGGTGCCAAAGGCCCATCACATCAAATGAAAAGCACTGTTGCAGGCACGCAGCACAGGACTCGCATTGGTCGCCCATTGACCTGTGGCTGTGACACAACTTAGCCCTTTGCCCCCTCTTCTCTGTCCTGCGCCAGCTCAATATGCTACTTCCAGAGGAGCCTGGGCCCGCACTGAGCACTCTGTTTAAAGCCCCCCCCCCTAGCCCCCCTTCACCCACAGCCTGTCGAGCATGCGGGGCCCACCATGCTGCACTCACATAAAGATTACTGGGACATTGACTTCTGATTCGTTGGGGGGGGGGGGGACTGGCTACCTTCTCGCATACCTGTGGCCTTGGAGAATCACACAAAGCTCAGAGACAAAGCATTGCCCCTCATTTCCCCCCTCGTACCTAACCCCACTTCTAGACGGTTTGTGGGTCTCCTGGTGTACTGCAGAGAGCATTTGCGGAGGTGCTTTCCAATGCACCCCCAGCAACTAATCAGTGCAACACACCATGGCTGCCGCCAAGTCTAAATAGGACCGATCCCTCAAGGAAATGCTTACAAAATCCTCCGGGGAAGCTGGAGATAACACATCACCTTCAGACGAAGCAGACACCTCTCTCGCAGCAGGGGACAAGGAAGGTGCTGTATCGGTCATTCCTGGAAGATCTCTTCACCTCTCTATGACACGATTTACAAGTGGTGAAAAGCCTATTGCAGACTTCGGGAGGTCCGATGTAAATTGGAGGAGATTGGCAACAGGATCTTTGCAGTGGAGCACAGCAAAGCGGGTTAGATGAGGAGGTTAAATGGTTACACCAAGAAGTTCTGCGCTTGAAAGAGCAACACATTGAGGTCCAGGCTTATGCTGAAGATCCTGAGAATCATTCCAGGAGGAACAATATGCGCATCAGAGGGAGAATATGTGGGTGCCCTGTTTTGTCACATTCGTGGAGTAACAGAGGACATGAATCTAAAACTTGATTGCGTGGGCCCACCGAGATCTGACTGGGCTCCACCGGCCGATTATATTGACCTGGGTCTATGACTTTCAGATGAAAGAAAACATTCTACACAAGGCCAGAGAGGCCCACCCGATATGTTTCCAAGACCATACTCCTGAATTATATCAAGACCTGTCTGCATTAGCCCTCCAGAAGAGTCAAGAATTCTGCCCTGTCCTGGCCCACTTACGCAAAGCGGGAAATACATACTCATGAGATCATCCATTCAGGATTATATTTCGCCTCAACTGGAAATTGCTCCAACTGAGTTCACTATGGGAAGCCTGCAGCATACTTGGCATCACTGACCGCATCTCAAGTAACAGTCAAGATGGATCTCCAGACAACAAAAAGTGAAAGATATTACAATGGCAACGCGCCAAAGACCCATCCACTGGAGTTTAGCCTGATTCTGCTACTATGGTTAAGGAGGGACTATTACTACTCCAGACGCTGACCGGAGACATTGAAAAGCATGAGGGGCCTTGACGGCAAGAAGACTCCTGTAATACAACTATGATTCTAGAGGCAGGAGGGCTTTATAGAGGCGGGATTGGAAAGCCAGATACACCACACAGTAAAACCACCTTAAGAGTCTCTCTCCATTTGACGGTTATGACTTACCCCACTGGCCTGCCTGACTTTGCTGACCACCACTGATGATGGACTTGTTCATGTTTATATATTGTTGTTCTTATTTTTTTCTTATTGGGGATATTGTTCCTTCCTACTTCATGTGGCATTGATACATGTCTGGGTCGGCTACATCAGTGGTTCTTACGCAGAGCCCACCACTTAGTGCTCTGGAATCCTCCCTCCAGTGTCTTGCGTGACCCTTGCTTCCCACCGAATGATGACTCTAGAAGTTAAAATCGTGAGCATCAATGTCAGAGACCTAAACAACCCCACTAAATGGAGAGCAAGCCTCACCATCCTAGAGCGCTATGGCAGCAACATTTGCCTACTTCAGGAGACTCATTTATTAACTAAAGACATACCCTGTAATCAATTGCGGTGGTCCATGCGTCAACTATGGTCTACTAATGCCATGAAAAGGGGAGGGGTAGCTAACTTATTTTCCTTCTGGTTTAAGGGTGACATAATTTCCAAAGTGACTGAAATTTAGGGATGATTTCTTGCATGCAGACTATGCCTGGGGACCCTGCATTTCACTATAGCCAGCATATATGCCCCAAATGACTGACGAGACATTTATCACAAATACCCTCACTCCCTTACTTCAAAACCTGGACGTGGCTGTACTGATTTGGGGGTGAATTAAATCTGGTCATGGACAACCATCTTGATCGCTTTGCCCAAAGCTTGGACTAAACTTGGGCAATATCGCCCTAAGGCTGTTGTTGGCTGGCAGACAACAGACTGGCTGACATTTGACGGGTACACCATCTCAACTCTAGGGACTATACCCGCTCCTCAGAAGCGCACATAACATACGCCCGAATAGATTAATTCCTGGCAACCCCTGCCATTCAGACTCTAGTTAGTGACTCAGCCATAGCTCTTAGATCACTCTCGGACCATGCCCCATTACCATAGGCCTAGACCACACCCGGCTGGACACTCCATGTTGGCGACTCCATGTTTGCTACTTCAGTCCCATGCTACATAGGAAAACAATAGACAATTACCTACAGGCTAACAACACTGTCCAGGTCGCTCTGTCCTCCCCTTGGGAACTTGAAACTGGTAGTTAGTGATGAATTCTCCCCTATCTGCCTCAGAAAGCTGTCTCCACAAGGAGAAGCAATAGACCCTCAAACAGAAAGTCTCGGAGCTAGAAGCGATCCACAAACGTACTGGGGCACCACTGGTCTGGAGAGAACTGGAACGTACTCGTCTGCTCCTCAAACACTTAGACTTAGAGTGGAATACGTGCTGATCCGCATGAAGTACAAATTGTATTTCTGGAGTAACCACTGAGGAAAACTCCTGGCTCACCGCCTTTTAACCAAAACAAAATCTGGGACTGTCCGAGCAATAAGACCCACTCTCACTACTGAGGTACGCTCTGACACACTGATCTCTGATGCTTTCAAACACTTTTACAAAGCATTGTACAGAGAACCTCAGGGAGCTATCAAGGGCTCCACAGCCTACTTTACACCCCACACTCCAACACTGTACATGCCACACACAGCTGAATCCCTAGACAAACCCATATGTATTGAGGAAGTAATGTCAGCCATTTCACGTCTTAAAACCATGAAGTCGCCAGGTCCGGATAGCTTTCCCCTTAAATTTTACAAAATCTTTTCCCACAAATTACCACCAACCCTAATGCGAATTTTCAAGTCTTGCCTCCTTGGGCTCCCTGACCAACTTCATGCTAGAAGCCTCCATAACAATTATCCCTAAACAAGGCAGAGATCCAGCATTATGTGGGTCTTACTGAACTATATTTCTCCTAAATGCTGATGCCAAATTGCTCATTAGTGTACTGGCGCACTGTCTCCATTCACTAATGCCGGGACTGATCTCACCCGACCAGGCTAGCTTTCCCAGATAGAGCTGCAGACCTTTGGTATGTTCCCTGGCTTCAATGTCAGTATGGGGAAATCACTAATTCAGAATCTTTCTGTCTCTTCCCCGACTGAAGCTACCCTCCAGGCCCAATTTAATTCAAGTGGGCCTCCGAACATATCCCATGCCGCAGGATTCAATTGGCAAAGTCAATCTACTGAACCATCTCCTTGAACTACAACACTCTGACCAAACAAGACAAGGCAGACATAAGAGAATGGGAACGTTTGGGTCTTCCTTGGCTAGGCAAAATCGCAGTCCTCAAAATGACCACGCTGCTGAGAATTCTTTCTTTTCCAAGCCCCGCTGCTGACTCCTCCTAAGCAAGCACTCCGTTCCATGCAGATTGCTATCTACCATTTTATTTGGGCAGGGGAGAAGCCTCGCCTACAGAAGCAGCTCCTTAACCGACCGACACAGGAGAGCAGCCTTGCCATGCCTTTGTTCCTGAGATACTACCAGGCCTCGCAATTATGGTTTCTGGTGGAATAAAGCAGACTGCTCACTGCGAAACACTGGTTTTTCTTGGACCAGGCAGTGGCAGGCTCTCATGTTTGAAAAGAACCCTGGCTCCCCAAGAAACACAGAGCTTGGGGACTCTAGTCATCTCCAGTGACAGGTGCAATTTTCTGACTGTGGGATACAGTGGTCTCTAAAGAGGGGCCGATGACCTTCCCTTCCCCCAGTGACACCAATCCTGTACAACCATGAGTTCACACCCGGTCTCCAGCTTGATTGGTTCCTACATTGGCACAAGAGGGGCAGTAAAATAATCGAATCCCTGTTTACCCCACCCCCCACCCCCCACCCAAAGGGAATATTCCCTTTGAGAAGCTTAAAGCAGACTTTGACCTGGAAGAGGCTGACTGGGTACAATATCTCCAAGTCTGACATTAGGTACTGTAGCCTTCTCTCCGGCCCTATGCGATAAGGACCCCGACACGCTTCGAAAAATGGTTAATCCTGAAAAGCAATGACACCCTAATCACTGAATTGTATGCCATCCTTAGTCAAGAGGTGACCACCAGCTGCACACCTGGGCAGAGGCGGTGGGAGGAGGAGCTCAGCAGGTCTCTCTCCGATGCAGATTGGGCAGCTATCTATCATGGAGCCAGGCACACAGCATCTCTAGCACAGAGACTCCATATAAGATACTGTCCTACTGGTATCTAACTCCGTCCAGAATAGGAGCGTGGCACTCTGAGCACACCAAGCAGTGCTGGAGGGGGTGTGACAGGACAGGCACACTAATACACCTTTTGCTGCACTGTCCCAAACATTCATGCTTTTGAGCACAGGTGCTAGATGACATTTCAAAAGCATTTGAGACCTCTGTCCTTCTGTTCCTAGCCTACACAATAGTTGGACTTCCCAATCCCCAGACGTTACCTCTCTACTCATACCGATGTCAACGTATGGCCCTGCCATTAGTGGCAGCACACCAAGAAATCCTTGCCCTTTGGGGAATTGCTAAATTCCTTCAATATACATCCTGGCTACACAACTTATGGCTTATTCCAGACATGGAAAAAATGTTGCTCACACTAGATCAGAGGCTAGATGACTACTCCACAGAGTAGGCCCCCTAAATACGCATCTTATCTATGAAATTCAACGAACTAACCTGTCTCACTTAAATGAAACATTTGTGGCTGCTGCAGTCCCTCTGACACTCCCGACTCCTACCCCCTCATTGCCATCTGGAGATGTCATCTTTATTGTATGCTGCCCCTAGAAGCAACTGATTCTCAAAGCCTAATATTTACTTACAATATCTGTAGGATTGCGGGGTGGTGGGGTTTGTTCTAAGGGATTGTTGTTTTCTCCTTTATTTTACTAACATAATGGTCACTGGTTTCATTATCGCTGCCGTCCCTTGGGTTGTTGGTAAGATCTGTGTACACCTACTTCCTTCGATGTGCCTCACTGCTGGCCCCTCTGGGTTGTAGGCATTTAGCTGTATACTACACCCCTCCATTACGTAACTTCATAATAAAAATAATTTATCCATGAACTTCTACTGGGAAGCAGAGGCACCCACATTTCATGACAATGGGGGTTCTTCCCTTAAGGTTAGCATGTCTGATGGTGCACCCCTTGTTTGAATCTGTTCAGCCTGTTTGCCTGTGAAGATGGAAGGATGACCTGTCAATGGACAATGGTAAATATCACCGGGTTCTTACAGAACTTTCTGCCTTCAAATAGTGATCCACTATCTATTTGAATTCTTGTTTGACAGTCTTAAGTTTCCAGTGCTTTTGGCTTGGCACCTTCAATGAGGGATCTCACAGATTTCATTTTTTTTTCTTTTTTTCTCTTCTGCCTCAGTACACTCTGCTACCTTTGCCAGTATCTGCTGTGATGACAGACACTATAGTTATCAGCACAATACCAATATTCCTTCTTGACAGATAAACATTTATGTTGGGCGTCCACTTTTATATCATTATGGAAGGGTGACGTACAGATGCCTTAAATAATGGTAGCATTTGCTTGTGCTCTATGACTGTTATTGCATTGATGCCCAATTACAGCCAGAAGAAATTGCTGGAACCCAGATGGTTGCGATTGTCTCTCTTTCATCCACCAGTAATTCTGGCCTGTGGGTGCTGTTTTGTATCTGGCATTTGCAAATTTTGCGTATTGTCCCTGTCTGTTCTCCTGCCTTAGAATTTGCCCTTTGTTTGTGGGGGACAAGAAATTTCTGCAAATTTGTATTAATTTTGAGTGGTGTAATAAACCATTGTGAAGTTTGACAGAAATTCATTTGTGATTGTCTGCAAGTTTTTTTTTTTTTGGGGTTTTTTTTTTTTTTTTTTTTTTTTTTATTTATTTATTTATTTTTATCTAGTTCCATTCTGTCTTTTCTCGTTGTGGCTCAATGAGAGTTGCTAAATTTAAGATCAGCCTACCATAATACATAATGCCCTAGTATCAACATACGTAATGAAAGCAAGGGATATTTTGTTACCCTATGGCACACGGGCAAGAGATTGGAGAGACCCATTGAGAGATTATAATTTCATGATATTCAAAAGCAAAAGAGAAGACCTTCAACTGCCCTTAGAAGACCCCACATAAATCCAAAAATCTTTCCTACCTTGCAGCATAACGTCTACATAGTTTCACATGTATAGTGTGTTCCTTCAGTTGTATGGCATTAAAACGCATGCCTCTACCATGAATCTTTACCATGCAGTACAATTGTAGTTCAAAGCCTTTACCACAAATATGCCTTCACCAAGCAAGGTAAGTATATTTAAGGTAAGTGAAATGTGTAGATTTATAACACCTACTGGCAGTCTTAATTTCCATTGAAAAAGCATTTTTTGACTTGCCTATATCTTTGGCACTGTTTGACTAATCGTCACACAATTTTCCCAGAAAAGTGTGCCCAGGAATCTTGCTGTGCATGGAAAGTTCCAGGGTGATCCATCAAGTAAGGGGCCGAGAAGAAAGGGGAGGGGGGGGGGGGGGCCTAAAAAAAAAGTGCATTTCCCAGGTTAATTTCTATAGACTCATTAGACATGCCTGCAGCCCGAACTGCTGGATGGAATTACACCAAATGTGGCAGAAAGGTAGCTCTTGGTACGCAGGTGAACCATTTTTAGTGTGTGTAAATCTGTTCAGTAGTTAAGGAGAAATTAAAGGAAGTCCAAATTGTGTGTGTGTATATATGTGTGTATATATATATATAGCCACAACAAATTTGCAAATACTCCCAATCACAGGCAGAGATTTGATTAGCTGCCAACACTTCAACCAGGCCATTTTGATCAAATAAACATAAAGAAAAATTGCAGTGAAAATTGCAAATACTTGTGGATATTTGCCACAGTTGTTGTTCTTCTTCCCTTTTTTTTTTTTTTTTTTTTTAAATATAAGCAAGCCGGGTCTCCCGCAATTGCTTTTCATTTTGCTCCCGGGTGGTCCAGGTCCCAGGGGCATTGCCAAATTATAGGAGCAGGGCACCTGCCCCTTCCCCCAACCCCCTAGGGCTTATCAAAGCACCAGGAACTACCACCTCCCCAGGACAAAAGTACTTAAATGAATGCGGGGGCTGTGACCCCTGCATCCCCTGGGATCGCCCCCTCCCTGGGGCACTCCAAATTATGTATGCTGGTGGGCCAGCTCAGCCTGTCTGTGCCCCAGGGACCGCCACATCCCCAGGGCAAAAGTTCTTGAATGAACGTGGGGGAAACCATGAATGGTCCCCACTAACGGGGGACACCACCTCCCCGGGGCAGTGAAGTAGTATGCATGCGGGGGGACCCCCATGCGGGGGGACACTGCCATCTCCCTGGGGCAAGCAGTACAATGTATGGGTGGCTGCACGGCCCCCACGCTCCGGGGATTGCCACCTCCCCAGGGCAATTCATACAGTTTATTGGGGGAGGGGCTTGTGGCGCCCCGGGGGCAGCCACCTCCTTGGGGATAAAATAAAATAATGAAGGTGGTCCGTCACAGAAAAACAGCTCCAGGGACCACCACCTCCCCGGGGCTAAAGTAAATGCTGGTCGGGGAGCAACAGATGGCCCTTGAGACCACCACCTCACAGAGCTGGTTCCTGCTACCTCCTGAGGTACCAACCCTAAGGAGGCAGCTGTTTGGTTTTGCTTGGTGGGAGCTGGCAGCTCCCACCAAGCAAAGAACAAATATAGCACTGCTTTTAGCAATCTGGAACTGTCCAGCACTTCCACTTGCTGAAAGATGAGTTTTTATTTCTTGAAAGAGATGAAAACATTGCTCCAGCAAGCAGGGAGCTGTTATTTAAAGCATCCTCATGCTTGTGAGAGCAATGCAGGGTCCCACAGGAAATGGCAGCTAGCTAGTACTGCGGGGACCTTAAGGCTCTCCCCGCTGTCCCCCAAAATTTTTTTACAAAAAAAAAACACATTATTTTCAAGGTTGAACTGCAGATCTGCGATTCCACCTTCAAAATTTTCTGATGAAGACACTGAAGGATCAATCACATTGGCAAAGTTACAGGCACACAAAGTCACTGGAGACATTTGCTTGATGTCCTTTACACAGCTGTAGTGTAGGAGTTGCACTATACATTTACACAACGAGGTAGCACTTACTATTTAGCTGGTAGAAAGTACTCCAGTTGTGTAGGCATTTTGCACAAAATGGTAGACTCTTCTTTGATAAATACACAGGGCAGAATTCATTATGGCACAATTCTCATGTCACATAAATTAAACATCAAAGGGAAGCACTTATAGATATAAACAAAGTAGGTGTCGATGTTGAAGCTCCACTTCTGTAATGTACTAATCATCCTAACTTCATTTACATGGCCAAGGCAAAGCATGAGTGTTTTCTCCATTTCCACCTTGAAAAGTTGTCTCTAATCCTTGATGGAGGTGTTTGCATCCTTGCCTTTTTCGAGCACAATATCTCATTTAGTGACTGATGAGTGGATTCTTTCTTGTCCACTCGTGCTGAGACCTTGGCCGTGCATGACGCTGGGTTGAGTGACTGTAGTGGGTTGGCTGCAGGCCCTGCTGTCAACTCCCACCAGCTGTGCGTGATGCTTGGTTGGGAGATCATAGGGGTGTTGGCCACAGGGCCTGTCCTGCCATGCACGGCCAAAAGCTGTGAGTAGTGAGGTGTTGGGCGGTTATAGAGGGGTGGCCCCAGGCCAGGCCCTGCAGCCAACCCCGCCATGCACAGCCGAAGACGGTGCTGACTGTGGTTGAATTAATTATAGTAATTAAAATTACTTTATTTTAAAGAAACCTTAAAAATCACTGAAAAAAGCAAAGGTTACAGGGTTGTTATAGTTAGGAAATAGAATTAAAAAACATAGACATTACCTTAGTAAAACAAAGGTTACTGGGATGTTATGGTTAGGTTCATATTTTAAACGTACAAAACCATAGAAATTCACCTGCGTTAGTTAGTTATCTCAAGTCACTATAACTCGTGCCCAATGGTAACTATAGGTTGTGCCGTCGCCATGCACTGGTAATTATCCCACAAATTACAGCACTCATGACATCTTTGATAACGTCATTATTAACATCAATGTAATATTTGCAGTAACATTTTTGATGAAATACTGTGCATGGTGGGGGCACGTGTTATTGTTACCTTGGGGCACTAGTTATAGTTACTTGAGATAATTCTAACCTGTACATTTCTATGGTTTTGTACGTTTAAAAGAAGTAAGCCTAATTATAACGTCTGTGTAACATTCTTTTTTTTTCTTTTCTTTTTTTTAAGTCAAGGATTTTTAAATTTCTAACTATAACGTCCCCTAACCTTTGGCTTTCTCTTCTTAGTGAATATATTTATTTTTATACATATATATATATAAAAATATATATATATATATAATCTTTTCTTTTTTTTGGACGGGGAACTCCCACCCCCTTCCCCCCAATTCTTGCTGCACTTTTTTCTCGAAAAATACCTATAACTTTATATTTTTATTATTGAGAGGATCCCCGAAACTCCTCTTTTTAAATTACTATTACCAACCTATACCCCTGCCCACCCATAAACCTTAAAAGCTCTGTTACCACCCAGTAACCTTGCCCACCCCTAAATCATCTATAGACATACACTTAATTTAATGGTACTTACCTTCAAGGTAGAGGCATGTGTGTTGTAAAGGCAATGCATGGTAAAGGTATTGTCGCAAAGACAGTATTGTAAAGGTGGTCTTCCATTCCTCTAACATATCTTTTATTTCTATGGAGTATCCTCATATACCTTAGTGCCTCAAGCTTGGTACATCATAATGAATAATTGTATGAGTAGAAAAATCAGTGCAACCAATAATCACAAAGACAACCAAAGTGTCCGCCAACCGAGACCCATTCCATTATTAGTGTTAAACAGTGACCATCCTTTTTAAATGCCAATGAGACAATAAGACTGAACTCTGAGTATATTTTGCAGTTATGAGTGTGCAGTATTCACAGGTCCATTACATCTTTGTTACTACTAATACCTGAAGACAGTGTCTACCTTTCTCCCAAAAGCAATTCAAGCTTTCATCAGGGCAGCAAATTGAATCTTGTGATAAATATGGCTTTAAATACGATTTACAAATTCTGTGTGTGTTTATGGATGTGCAGGTCCTCCGATTTAAAATAGTGTCACAACAGTCTCATTACAGATATATTAATTGCATGTAGGTCAGGTATCTCTCAATATGAGACCATCTGAGCAGTAATTGTTGATTGTTGATACTGATAGTGGAACAGCATAAGTATCAAAGTTTACTTCTTGCCGTTTCTACTGAGAGTAAGATATGAGCGATTGCACCATAAAATACTAGATCATGGACCACGGTGCTTCTAATCTAGCTATGCCTTTACAGTCGTAAGTATTGCTGATATATGACTGAAGCACAGAGGGAAGCAAGGGCAGAATGGAAAATGAAGCATGAGAGAGCGAAGCACAGCTGTCCAAGCATCTCTCCAGGTAATGGTATACAGTCAGTGAATGGTATGCAAGAGGTTAGTCCAGTGCTTAATTTGTAAATAAAAACGTGCCAGTGCCCAAAGCCCCCCTCTTAAACACGCACTGCTCAATTAAATGTGCAAACACGGAATACTGAGGTAGTGTAATCCTGAAGTCATTTCGGGCCTCTTCAATCCATTTAAAGCCACTCCCTGCCCCTTCAGCTCACTCTTGAAGCTTTCTACTTTATCCCTTTGTGACACTTTCCTTCGTTTTTCTCTTCCTCCATCTTTCCCATACGTATCTTTTGCTCGCAGAAAATACTTGAGGCAGAAGACTAAGCGCCAGTCCTCAAAAATAAGTGCCGGTGCTCAGCACCAGCAACAACAAGCACAAATTAAGCAGTGGGTTAGTCCATATGTGTTACTCTGAGACCTCCCTCATGGTGGATGGCATTCAAGGTGGAAGATCGTACTGGATAGTCAAATCTCTTTTGTGCTGGGTGGTGTTTGTTGGGTAAATGCCTACTGGATAGCTGGAGAGTTCGCTCATGATAGAAGTAAGTGGGTACTGGTTAATAACCTACATCAAATCACATATAAATACCTTGCACTAAGGAGAAATAACAGTGGAAAGATAGTTCCACAATTGATTATTCTTTTACACTCACTTATGCCATTGGCTCTGTGATGAACGCTGTGAAAGACCAGGGGACAGTCTTTGCTTATTCCTTATTGAAAACTAGATTGTCTGATGTCAGACTTTATAGATGAAATGGAGAACTGCTGAAACTGGGGTAACTTGACCAGCAGGACTAGATGTTGGAAACATCTTTATGTGTACACCATACAAACATAGAATTGGAGAATAGCCCAAAGCACTATGTAATAAATGTTTGTAGGCAAACTGTACCAGCGGCAACTACTGCACCTTGTCCTGCTGTCGTGACGTTAGAAGAAACCTAAATATTGTTCAAGTTATGCCTGTCCATCTGTTTATGGATGATAGCTTGTATACAGACGACAAAGGAATGCACATCTTCTAGAAGTTGTTTCAAAGGGTTTATAAATAGACTGGCCCCCTTAAATAGTCACAGTTCACCATGGCAGACTATGGAGAGGAAAGAGTTTGCCAATGAAGTTCCTCCCTAGGGCAGGATCAGTTGGCAGTTGTTTAAGCTTACTAAGCGTCCCACCTTAGTTACATAGCCTATCACCACTAAAATGGCACTGAACTGTGAAGTTACACAGTAAAGTCCATAGCGACGAGTGACCATGCCAATTAAGACATGAGGAGGAGTAGCAAAAATCTTACAGGCCTTTGAAATATTTTCTTCTGAGCACGTGTGGAACACTTTGTACCTTGGACTTGATTGTTCAGGCCATGTGTGGCCACCAAAAATGTCAAGTGCAAGTCAGTAGTGTTTCCTTCCACAGGGTGGCTTGCGGCTGTGGAATTCTAACACTACATATGGGTTTAAGTTGAAGTTCTTCTGTAGGCAATAACTTGTTCTCTTGAAAACAGCTCCTGATATAGTCGGACATAGGAATTAACTGCTAGCCAGTGTTGCATGCCTGTGGTTTATATACACCTTTTAACTTGATCTAAGAACTTTTCATCATATGGTGGATCTGAGGTTGGTATTGGCAAAATGGAAGCGGCTTGGTACTTCCCATCCAGCTCTTCTGTTTGTGAAGAGAGGGCATCTGCTTTAACACTAGAATTTCAGGAAGGTGGGAGATAGGGTGCTGAAAGCGCAAGAAAAATAATGATTACCTGGCCTGACGAGATGGAACACTTCAAAGTTTTAAGAAATGGCAGATGCTTATGACTGGCCCACACCAGAACATAATGCAGTGCTCCTTCAAAGTAATGCATCCAATGCACAATGTCTTCTTTGGTAGCCAGCGCATTCATAATTATTATTATAGTACAATTCTTCTCTGCATTTGAGTGTTCTGGTTTAAAATCTACTAGGGCTGCTGTCTGTGGATGTCTTTGAGAGACCATTGCACCTGCAGATGCATCTGTTTCCAACATAAACTCTAGATCTGTATTTGCATGACTTAAGATGAGTGCGGTCCTAAGGTTATGGAAAGCAGACTGTTGTTCTGGCCCCAATATGAATGGTATTCATGGAGGAGTGAGTTTCATGATGGGTTTAACAATATCAGAAACGTTTGGTATGACATTTGCAAATCCAGAGAATCTTTGTATCTGTTTAACCTTCTTAGATTAAGATCACTTTTGTATTGTCATGACTTTGAAAGAGGCATCACCATGGATCCTAGTACAGATCATAAAGCACCAAAAGGTTGCTTCAGAACCACTTTTCTCTAAATTAGTGCAGATATGTGGTTTTCTAAGATGCTGTAAAACTTTGCAGAGTATTTTTTTTTTTTTTAGAAACTTGGGTATAATCTAGATAAATTATGAAAAAAGGGAAAGATGTTGATAACTAAACACTGAAAGGCTGTAGGGGCATTGCATAACCCAAAGGTCATGTGTAGGTTTTCAATATCGGGGGTTAAATGTGGTCTTTGTTCATCTCCTTCTTTGATTTGTATGAAATCTTAAGCACCTCTGAGATCCAATTTGGTGAATACTTTAGCCATTTTAATTTTATCCAGTAAACATATTAATGGTAGAGGATTACAGGTGTGAATGTTAATGATATCTAATTCTCTGTAGCCTATACATGGCCTACAATCTCTGCCAGGTTTTGGTATAATGAAGTTAGAAGCTCCACTAAGAGTCTTGGAGTGTTGAATAAGAACTAAGGTGGGAATTCCGAGGAGTTACAAAAAAAACAGCCAGATTCTGAGAAATTCCTCCAAAGGGCGGAAATAGGCATGTTGGGCTGCTCATGCAGTGATTCAATGCGGGGTGCGCATTCAATGCTGAAAAATAAGCACGAGTAACACTACGTGGCGCGTCAGAGGGCACAGCCACTAGAGTTGATTTTACTGCTGCTTGAGTTGATTTTCTACTTGAGTGCCAGCCCTATGACCACGAACGGTTCTGACTGCCCGTTGCAGCCCGTTTTGGGGAAAATCTCGCCGGATGTCCTCCTGGTGACCGAAAATTGCACTAGCTTATGCCAGATCTCACTCCTGTGTGCAAGAGAAAATTCCACCACAGTGACTGGCGGAATGTGGTTAGAACTCTGAGTTACAACAGCAATATGGAGTCGCCAAAATTCTACAGATTCTGCCTGTGAAAACTGAATATTTCGCCCACCCCTAATAAAAACCATGTCTAAATTCTCCTTTAGATATTCTTTCACAACTTCTTCTACTATATGGGTTATAAGAAACATTTTCTCTTTTTGACCCTAGAAATAATGCAATGATGTTTGTGTAGAGTTTGTTCCTCCTTTTAGACTAAACGCATCCTGAAAGTTTTTATCAGCATCAGTTAACACTATTTCACCAGGTTTCTGTTATGAAAAGCACATTAGGGGTTGTTGTATTGGAGAAGATGTACACGGGTATCACATTTGTTGACAGTGTGGCAAGCTCAGTATGATTTTGTCTTTTGACCATTTGATGATTGGGTGCAGGCTTCAAAACCAGGACGTCACTAAAATCATGGCCACCCATGGAGCATCTATGATATCACATTGTGAAATGTCCAATTGGGTTACCGTTCCTAAACTTTACGCTTTCTAGATTAACTCTCTGGTAGTTCTGTCCACTCCAAAAACAGGTCACTATCACTTCTTCTTAGGTGTGTTATGCTTCTGTTGAAAAATCTGAAACATTTATTAATCACAAGTTCTAGAATCAATGCTAATAAGGTGTGTGGCCAAGAAAAGTGGGAGGAAAAAATAGGCTTGCTTTGAGCCAGATCTTTCAAAAAGGGAAATGCTTCTTTCTGTTCTGCCCATCAGACTGAGCTACCTCGTTTCCCTTAATGCCTTGCAATGCCACACAAAATAACATGAATGTCCACAGTATCTCATAATCCCCTCTCTTGTTATTTCAAATAAAGGTAAAGCACATGTTACCAATCTACACAGCTCATTATTGCTTTGCTTTCTTTCACTGATGATTTTTTGGCTTTAAACAGCATGGGTAGTTTAAGGACTGGTTCCTCAACATTCTAGTCAAATTCTTTGCTGAGCAGCTATATGTAATGTGTGGTCAACCTGAATGTAGTTGGTTAGCTCACATCCAGTAATAAGGTATCTTCGAGATCCTCCTGCAAGTCTTGATAAAATGCTGTAGCTGCTGCCTTCTTGTTAGTCCACACTGCTTCAGTGGTGAGGTGCTGAAATGAGTCAATATAGCTCTCTGGACATTTGACGTAGCTGACTGGAGTATTTAGTGTTCTCCAAATATAGCTCAATTTATTTTCAGTAAACTGAATGTGTTTTTTTTTTTTTTTTTTTTTTTTTTTTTAACAGCTACATACGTTTTTTCTAAATCAAGCATGTATCCCATAACATAGTGTCCTTTGTCAAATGGGAAGAAATAAAAACCACTGTGGTTTAATCCATCTGAAAATATTGTGACTAAGAAATAAAATGAAGAGTACATTGTGTGTTGAAATATGTTGGTCATCTCCATATTTAAAGGGGGGGGGGGCGCTAAGGAAAGCTTTACCCCAGTGTTATAGCTGAGGACTCCCTCCAGCAAACATATCTGGATTTCTCCGATGGGGGATCTAGCCTCATATTAACCCCAGGCTGGGGGCTACTTACCCCTGATGCACTGGTTGTTTCAGTTGGTAGTGGTGCTGCTACCAACTGATTAATCTTGTTGAGAGGAAAGGCCCTCTCTTGTTGGACCATATTTAAATCATATTGAATTTTAATTATGGCTTAAGCCATAGCCTGTAAAAAAATCATTTTTCAGGCCTGGCAAATTTTCAAGGACCATGGCGTTTTGAATCCAACGTGAACACAGCCTTCCCTTCTATTATTATAAGTGTCACCTGTAAATGGCTTAAACACAGACAGCAGCAAGGGAAAAGAGAAAGGAAGACAGCTGTTATGGTGTCTCTGGATGAATCTATATGGAGACCTTCATCTTGGTGAATGGCATGCAAGAGTTGAGTGTGTATTGGATATTCAGAGATCTCCATCATGATGGATGGTGCTCAGAGTGTAAGTGCATACTGGATTGTCGGAGACTTCCCTCGTGGTGGACGGGTTCAAGAGAAATTCATACCTTAAAACCTAAATGACAATCACATATGAATGCTCCAAGCTATGAGACAATAGCATTAGCATGACAGTTTTACAATTGGTGATTCTGTTTCGCAAATGGGGATGTGATTGTTCCTGCAGAAGATAAAGAGACATTCACAACAAAAAGGTGAAAGCAAGTGATACGAGCACCAGTATCTATATAGAAGGAGGAACTGGAGACAGCATACAGCCACAACAACCTGCCAGACTAAGCAGGATTAGAGAAACTGAGGGACTAGACAGCTAACATATACCTTTAGCCACCCTCGTCCTTCTCTCCTTAACTTCCACCCTCTTTGCCTGTGCTGGTGTTGATGTACTCCTTCTAAAAGAAAGGGCCAATCTGCAGAAAATATGGGATTAAAAATTATGATGAAAATCATTCATCAAAAGGCTGTCACCTGGTCTTTTAAGCATTACATTTATTTGGTGAATATAATAAGTTACAACAGTAAACATAGCCAGACAAAATAGTACAAAAAATGAAAATCATTTGTATGCACACAGCACATGAATTATTTACAGAAACCTACACAAATCAGATGGAAAATATGTAATCAAATAACCAAGTCACTTAAAATTCGTGATTGATTGTAAAGGTAGATTTTTTTTTATGTAGGCTGGTTCATCTTCCCAAAAATCATAAACTCAGTTGTAATTAAGAAGTTTCTTAATATTGCAGCAGATTTACAGATCCCTATACTCCATTGAAAAAGATGTAATATCTTTTAAAGGACTCTCACCCACATGATAATTTTAAAATAGCCTAAACATATCTCTCTTTCAGCTCAGTTTATTCCAAGGGAACCTTTGCCAAAATTAAAAACAAGATCAGATGTTTATGGAGATCATTTGTAATACAACATCCTTTTTTTCATATTTAGGTCTACATTTGTGAGCTAACCTTTTCCAACTGTGTGGGTCACTTGACTATCTTCTGGACTAACAAGATCCCCAGTGAGCTCTACTTGACAAACTCACTATTTCTGATGTGCTCTATTTGTAACCTGGATCATACATTAATTCATGCATCCACTCCATGTATGACCTAAAACTGCATGGGTATTTCCTGGCTATTTGTTTTGAATCTGGGATTGAATGTGCCCCATCGGAGGTTAAAGTCAGGCAGACCCCAGAGTCACACTTACCCCAAAGGTCTGTCCCAGCTTTTTGCACAGTCAGTGTTCTGTAAACCCTTCTATGCCAAGTTCAAACCAGATACTAATCAAGTATGAGCAAAAGCACCAAAATGAATAGAGCTCCAAAAAGAGTGAGAGAAAGAGAGTGTGTGTGTGTGTGTGTGTATATGCCTCTAAGAGTCTGTTAAAATGACTAACTGAAATACATTCAAACTGTCTTGCAAAATATGTTATACAGACCACAACTGTGACTTTTTCTAAATACATAACATTCTGGTAGCACGTGTTTACAAAACAAAATGTTACACAAAAATGAAAACATTTCTCTTGCTTTCTTTCCACTACAATAAAAAATAAATTGTGGATTTCTGTGCAGGCATTCATTCTTCGTGTAGTCTTTGCACAAGAAGTAAAATAATGACTTTAAAAATAGGTTAGATGAAATCATGTTTTTGCGCTTCCCACTTCTTGCACCTTTCTTCTTGCATGTATCATGCCACAGGAAGTTTCACACAATAGACCATGAAAAAATTCACTTTTGCCAACAGGTTGCAACTATTGTCCTTGAAAAGTTTCATCTTATTACCTAAGAAAGGATACAGAGATCAGCAGCTGAAAAGTAATTCACAATATTTTTCTGTTTTACAGTGAAAAACAAATTGTGCACATGTATTTGTTATGCACTTTATTTTTAACAACCCAAATGTCAAGTACATATTTTTAATTTAAGTTGCTTCCTTGCTGTAATCCTTGACCCTTCAAACTCTAGACAAATAAACAGAATCTAAATGTTTGCGAGAATCTTATACATGGCTTACTACCTTGCAGTGATCAATCTGTAGACATGCATACATGAATACTTTGTTTTAAACAAAATTACAGCATTTATACCCTTGCTTCCTGACGTTCTGTTTTTTTGTAATGTAAATCAAATATTGTCTTTCAATGGAACCCAGTCCTTTCTAGGATTTTCTTTGTGTCAGGCTTATGCTTGGATGCAGATGTTGCTTGATGGCCTTCACTTTACAGGGGTCAACAGAGATGCCATCTGCTGTGATCATGTCCCTAAAGAGTCAAGACTCTACTGAAGGAGGCCCTCGTGTCATCAATGGTTGTTACTGCGTTCCATGTACTTTCTGCTCTTGTTGTGAGAGCTCATACTCACACATGTCCTCACCATTCTGAGCAGTTGAGTTTTATTCTTCTCCACCCTCTGCTATAGTCAGTGAGTGGGGGCCCTAACCTTACAAATCCCTGCTATGGCTAAATTCCTCTGCTCTTAATTTTGACGAGGACAGGGAATATAATATGATTCTGTCACAGGACACTGTGCATGAGCAACCTCATCTCCTTGATGCATAAATAGTTTACTGCATGCTGGTATATTATATATTTTCTCAATTGCAATGCCTGTGTAAAGCCCTTTTTGTTGTTCATGTGTGCTCGCGCAGTGCAAAATGGATTTATTGCAGCACTTCAGCTGTGCTGCAGCTGAGGAGCGAACGCCCCTCCTTCCGGTGTATATATCTTGCTTTTTGTGTCTGTTTCCCAGGGCTTGGAAGTAAAGGCTACTAGTGGCGTCGCTTTTAGAAGCAATCCATGTTCTAGTGGTTATGAGTCGTGCTTCTGGTTTTAACCTATTGAAAATGTGAAGGGTATTTTACCATTGTCAATGGGGAAAGTGAATTGGAGTGTGACGGACCAACTGACTCCTCATCAATGGCTTAGGGACCACTTAGCTAAGCTTGGGCAAGGCTTACACTTGAAACGGGCCATCCAGTAAATGATGTCACAATAGATCTGAAAACACTCTCTGAGCAAATGGACACTCTAGAACACCTATTGTTGCTAATTGTTGGAGAGGCAGGGTTTGGCAAAGAGAACTGCCTTTCTCTACACTGCGTAATCCCCAAGATTTCCCGTAATGCTAACTAGCAATAAGAACACCTTGCTTATTCTAGGATTTTTAAATTATTTATTTATTGTGTTTTCAAAGTTAACAAGTATGTGGCACATCACAGGTTATATTATGCCATGCAATCATGGGAAGCCAAACTAAATGTAATCCATTGTATATTACATTGGTCAGGTATAAGTCTCTTATACTGCACAATTCGACCATATACAGTCACAGGGCGGTCCTTTTTCCTGAATCTCTCATTCTACACTCCCTGCTGGAGTTTTATCTAGTACTGGTCTCATCAGTTAGGCCTTCAAAGGTCCCCAAGTGTCCATTGGCCTGAATGTAATGGGCAGCTCCTTCATATATATATTCAGTTGTTCATAACAATATTGAAGGTCTTTCTAATATTGTTCTTTCGGCTTCTGTCACTCCCCCAGGACACTGAACTCACCTCCTTGCCATGAGTAACGCCACTGCCACAAACCTTCGCACAGTTGCTGTGTTTTTACCAGTCTCAAAAGGCATGGCTGTAGGGATATCTCAATATCATTCTGGGTCATATCTGCTGATAGGCCCAGAACTTCTGCCAGAAGTCCTGAATCGAGGGGCACCACCAAGTGTAAATGGATACATTCTGCATAGTCTTCAGAGCACCTATCACATTTAGCCTGGTGTCTCAGCCCACTTCTGTGAAGACTGGAAGGCATGTGATATAGTGGGTGTGGAAATTTGACATGGATTATGTGCAGCCTATGGTTAGATGTCAGCCCCTCCCCCACCCCGTTGTGTACCTTAAAATGTCCAGTAGCATCAGACATTTGGGCCTCTAGCGTCCTGTCCCATTTAGCACTCTTGTAGGGTATCTTTAGCTGTTATTCAACTTGGATAGAATTATACAGAAGAGTAATTAATTTATGTCTAGATGACGCTGTCCGTAGTAATGTCAGCAGTTTGAGCTCTGGGGGTTCGGCGAAGTAGGTGGGGAATGCACTCTTTATGTCACCTCATAGGCTATAGTATCTAAAGAACATATCTGGTCCATGTACCCTCTCCTAGTAGGTCAGTCGGAGTAAGCAATTTGCCATTTTGGTATAGGGCGCCTAGCCTTTTTAACTGATCCTACCTTAACAGACGTACAGCTTTCTTCCTCTGCAGTAACAGCGAATTGGTGATGGTGCAGTAAGAGTAATTCTGGGTAATCCGTGGCCGGGTACGTCGGTCTTTTATGCATCTGTTGTCATTGATGTAGCCTGGTGCTGATTGTCTCTTTATTTCTTTGTACTGTTGGGGGTAGGAGTGATGATCACAGATAGTGGACAGGAGCCGTCTTTATCAAGTTCTGTTGCAACATGGGTGCTACAACTGATCGGGAAGTACCACCACATCTCACACTGCACTTGTTCACACAGATGGTACAATTCAAGCTCTGGCACGGAGACCCCCCCTTGCTCATTCGGTAGCGCCGTTGTTTCAGAGTTCAGTCTGGTCTGTTTACCTGCCCACACCAACGTATCCGTATCGGTCAAAGTGTTTTAAAGAAGGAGCAAGTCAAGATTTATTGGAATGTTCACAAATAAGTATAGAAATGTAGGCAAGATAATTATTTTAATCATAGTTAACTGTAGATAATAAAAGTGGTAATTTAATCCAGTTTGTAATGCAGTTTTCCAATTTATCGATCGCCCGCTCACAGTTTTTCCTCACAAAGTCTTCCAGATCTTTATTCAGCCAAACCCCCAAGTACTTCACCAATTTGTCAGACCACTCGAGAGTACTCAAATTGCACCTGGTGAGGGACAGTATCAGGGACTTGGACCAGTTTATCGATAACCCCTAACATCCTGCATAGCTGATGCATTCTTTAATCAATGGGGTAGGTTATTGCCTGGACTAACAACATCGAGCAGCAGATTGTCCATATACATAGAGACCAGCAATATACAGAAGGTGAAACTGAGGGCAGAGCTTAAGTATAGTTGTCACAATATACAGGTTTCTACAGAGAATAAGCAGAATAGGGGAAAATGGGCACCCTGCCTGGTCCCTCTTTTAAGCTCGGAGATGAATCCGTTTATCTATATTTGTGGAACCAGTATACAGCAGGCTCACCCGGTCCGCAAAAGAGCAGAGTATGCCCATCCTATCCAAAACTGCCAGCATGGAAGGCCATTCTAGAGAACTGAAGGCTTCGGCTGCATCAAGCAATATCGCTGCTGCCTCCAGTTTAGGTTCAAGCTGGTGAAACTGCAAATAATGTGAGTACCTTGTGTAATGTGGAATGGCCCAGTACAAAGCCGATTGGTCTGGCAAAACCATGTCTAGTAGTGATGGCAACAATCTGTTCACCAGGGTTTTGCAAGTATCTTAGAGTCCGTGTTTATCATTCAAAGTTTGTCAGGTGTTAGGAATGTGACTATAAGTGCCTCCTGCGTGGAAGGAGGCAGTGTATTTTGCTACCTTGTACATCGCCAGTGGGTGTGCTGCTAGAATGGAAGCTTATTCCTTATTGAACTTGTTTACCAAGCCATCGGAACGGGTGCGTTATTATTAGGTAGGGTGCTATAACGTCCCTAATCTCATTTATCATTAAAGGTTGTGCTACAAATCCCCATTGCCCGCACCCAGCCACGCTAAAACGGATTCACTTACGTCCTTCGCCTCCCCTGACATGGCAGTTCTGGTATCTTATAGATCTGAGTAGAGGTCTACAAATGTGGACATTGTACCTGCAGTGCATAAGTGTTTTATCCGATTATCTATTTTAATATTGGTAATCTAGTTGTGGATTCACGGTGCCCTAAGCCTGGTTACCAAGTCCCTGCTGGTCTTTCACCGTCACCATACACTCTGCCAGTTGTCCTTCTGGTCTTGATCTTAATTTCCCTCTGTTTTGTCATTATAGTCAGACACCTTGTCCTTTATGCGCTCTAATAACTGTAGTCCGGTTATACCTCAAAGTCCCATTCCAGAACCTCTAATTCCCTTTTTAGTGTTCCATAATCCGTGCGGATGGTTTTCAAAAGGCCATTTTGTTTGGCTATATATGTTCCTCTAACTTCCACCCTAAAAGCCTCCCAAATGGTGCACATGCTGTCCACCAATGCTATATTATTTTGAAACTATTGAGTGGTAGTCTTTTAGTTCGGCTTGAGCTACCACATCAGAGTTCCCCAGGGGGTGCCTCCAGGTGAGGAGGAGCCAGAAAGTATTTGCAGCGTTAATAACACAGGTGCATGGTCTGAGAGTGTGTGGTAGATGCAATATGTGTTTCACCTAAGAACCTATATCCTTGGAGGCCAACTAGTAGTCCAGCTGTGACCAGGATCCATGCATCCTGGAAACAAAAATACCTTCTAGATTAGGGAGTTATCTTAGTCTCCAGAGATCAATGAGACCAAGATCTTTCAGCTGCCCATTGTAACCCTCGCTGCCAGCTTACAGTGCCCACGTGTTCATGAATATTTGTGTACGGTTTGGTCCAAGTAGGTGTTGATGTCTCTGCTCCAGAGGATAGCTTGTGGATAAGGTGCTACCAGCGTGTTCAGGACCTCTTGGTAGAAGTGTGGGTCATTCGTATAAGGACCATAAGTGTAAATTATTGTGACGTGTGTACCATAGAAAATGCCCTGTACTGTGACAGTCCTGCCATTCATGTTGTTACCTGTGCAGAGGTGTCGAAATGGTACCACTTTTCTAACTATGATTATAACCCCTCTTGAATATGTGGAGTATGATGAGGAATACTTCTGGGATGCCCATTTTCTGATGACACTTCCCTACTGGACACCACTGAGATGCATTTCCTGAAGATAGCTATTTCTGTGTGATAGCGAGCTAAGGACGATAAGACCATTCATGGCTTCCAGGGGACATTTAGTCCTCTCACGTTCCAGGAAACCATGGACAGTGTTGCAGCCCCGAGTCTATCTGTAGAGCCAGTCCCTCGATTATCTGCATGCATATTACCTCCCACTATAATGATTTTCTTGTCAGTGCTCTCATGTTGTAGCAGCGATTTGTGGCAATATAACTGTTTCTAAGTGCCCTAGACCACCCCCATCAGCATCCTAATCACGCTAATGAAGTCCTCCATTTGCAAACATAACATAATAAAACTGCAGAAGACCAGCATTTCCGATTCACTCCAACAATTCACTGCTTATAATGCTCTATGGGGCAAACAAGTTAGCCAAGAAACTTCCAACCCTAGTAGTAGGCAGTGGTGGTAGGAAACAATGTGTATGTACGCCATTATAACTGAATAGCAAAATGACTGTTCTGCATAGCGTTCTGTGAGCTCCTGGAGTACCCTCCGAGCCGTACCTAGGCCCGCCCGCTTCATCCAGATACAGCGACCGTCATCCTGGCGAAGTCTGTCAATCCAGTTTATCAATTACTGATACAGTTGGTTGCATGCTATTGTCAAGACGTTGCTAATTCTAGTTCATCAAAATCATTTTACGCTCATAGTTAACTAAATGAAAATATTTTTGGTATGTTTTAATGGAAACGTTTTCTCGTTCTTTGGTATAACAAAATACTTCTTACTGCTAAACTTTCTAGTTTTAAATAACACACAATTCAACTAAACATACAAATGTCTAAACCCATTTGCCCCTTGGGTTAACTAATAATTACTATATTAATATAATATTTTAAATGACAGTAAAAGATCACGCGGGTTAAATAGTGCATAGTCATTTAAACACAAACATGAAATTGTATATAAACTGTAATAAGAAAGTATACTTTCATCATGAAATCTAGAATGTAAACGAATGTGATGTATGATAGTATATAACTATTGAAAACAATCACAAATAAGGTCGAGGTACTCATGTAGTGCCATGAAAACTGTGGGACCTGATTACAAATAAATGGTTGCATAACTTGAACTGATAAACACATCATGTAACAACCGTGTAGCATGTAAAACATTGTAGTGCTTAGTGAAAGGTAAAGTAAGGTGCTATAACGGAAGCAAGGGAATGCTGAAATGGCTCCGTCCTAATGACCTAGCTGCATCATTATTGCATGAAACCTACCGGAAGTTCAGAGACAGAATAGGGCTGAGGCATATGGTCCCCAGCACAGTTTCTTTCCACAGCTGTGAATGGGTGTAGTGATTTTGAACTGGTGTCCTTTTCCATATGATAGGGAAGTCCTGTTTACTTTGCATACAGGTGGGCCCCAGTAATAGGCTGGTCACTCCTGTTCTCAGTCTATGGTCCAACAAAATGGGGAACTTGTTTTTGCTTGGGTATTATCTTTGGTCTTTGCAAGGAGGACATGCACGTGGGTTGCGGGTGTACCTCAATGCAATGCTTATTCCTGATCTAGATCGCTCTCAAAATATTGATCATTTAAGGTCTCCCTTATCTCTGTTGAGGAACACAGAAAACCTTATTTTGACTGACATTTTTAGAACACCTGAGATAGGAATTCTACTCTCTATTCCAAGGTATGTAGAATGCACTCGTGATTAAACTTGATTAATCTTGTTTTATGTAGAACACTTTGCTGCACGGCAGTGTTATCAGCAGTAGGATTCCAACCCATACACGGCCATGGCGCGGTACCAATAGTCTTGGAGAGTTCACCTGAAGGCCCCACTCATGAAATGCAATGTGAGGTCAATGAAATGGTATTTAGAGACCCAGTATTGAGAGACTGCATCAGATAATTTTTATTTTGATAATTATTTTAATGTGAATACCATGGAAGTTATGACTTGGAATATAATGTGGAAGTCCGCAAAAGCAGCCATTAGTGGGGAGCTAATTGCCTTCACACCTATTCTTGGAAGCAAAGTGAAACAAAGAAGGGCAGAGCTCAGGCACCAAATATCATGATTCGAACACCAATACAAGAGTCCTTTTTCCTCAAAAACCTGTAGGGAGTTGAGGTCTTGGGGACAAAAAGGGGAAAAGTCACAGATGTGTTTTTTACCTAAGTATATTCCGGAAGATCAAAGACACCAAGTCGTTTGATCAACAAGGAGTTTTACAGTTCTCAACATATTCAGTAAACGTATTGATTTTCACCATACAAAATAGAAAACCGGAGGAACACATTGAACATTAATCCACCCTTAACATTACCCTTCCGGGAAACCTAAAACACTGCTATCCCTTAATGCTACTCATTGAATTCTACATATCCTTGCTACCCCTTAATGTTACCCTTCCCTGAACCTTAAAAATCTATTATTTCCCTTAATTGCTACTCTTCCCTGAATCCTAAAACGCCTTTACCGCCCCTTGATGATAGCCTTCCCTAAGCTATAAAAGCTCCTACTACTGATACATTGTTCATCCCTGAACCCCCCCAAAAATCTAAACTACCCCTCATTGCTACCCTTCCCTGAACCTAAACAAAATCACTTTATTGCTATGCTTCCTGCACCTAACAATTCTTACTACCCCTTAATGCTACATTTTCCTGAAATAAAAGCCCTTGCTACCCAATTACACTATCGGTCCTCAACCTTATCATCGTCCCCTTTAATGTTACCCTTTCCTGAATCCTAAAGATCCCTTACTTGTCCCCTTCCCCCACCTCACTCTAAATGCTCTGCTGTACTTTAGTAGGAGGGCGCCCCTTACTTCTGCTACAGTGCTTATTTTGAGGCAGTGGTTGCTGGTGGGGGGCACCGGCACTTGCTTTTGGGGACTGGCACTTATTCCCCTGCATCGGATATTTACTTTGTGCAAGCGCACAGATCGTAAAGACTGATGAAGAGAAAGACAGCAAAACCTCCACAAAGGGAGAAAGAAGGAACCTGCAAAAGTGAGAAAAGGGGGCTGGTAGTGGAGTAAAGACTACCAGCCTTGGTATTCGGCGCACTGACTGTCGGCTTCTGAGCAGAGCTTCGGGCACCAGCACTCTTTCTTTTACAAATTAAGAGCTGTCCTGCTCCCAATACACTTATCTTTGCCGTAAAAATCACAACATTTCATTTTTTTGTTATTTTTGTTTTTTTTTTTTGTAGCCACCACTTTTTCTCATTCTAATTTTTTCAATAGACATTTTTGACAGCTCCTTTTTCAGTTCCCCTTTTTCTCCACAATATTTTTACTGCAATCTGAGAAGCCCAATGATTAAAAAAAAATAGTTAAAACAGCAGAAATGACGAGTTTGTGAATGAGATCTCTTAGAAGGTTTATGGTGAGCTATATGTCTGCACCTTCGTAGCACAATGCTCCAATAAAGGATAGGCAAGGTGATGAAGTGCCACTATCGTAGTGACAAAGACAAGTTTGAGGTCTGTAGGTGCACTACAGCAGCACTTACCTCACCCAATTGCATAGGCTGTGGGTATGCACTCTTAAAAGCCTTGTATGTGTAAGTTGTCTGATTCATTTTCTGGTATCGTGCCACTGACTCTGTAGAATCAGTTTGATATGTCACTTGGAATCTCAGTGGAGGGAATTCAATAGTGCAGGGGGTGTAGTGCCACTAGGGCCTAGAAGTGTGAGCAGCCACTGCACTCAAATACGGCTGTTTCTCCTACAGAATCGGGGAGGCCCATTTTCCATGCTAGCAGCATGGCCCCAGGGTACACTTGCTACTTCTCATCAATTTGTTCTTCGCTGATGTCCTCCTATTCATGCTTTTTTGGATGAATGGGTTCTAATTTCACAGTACCTCCTCCTTGTAACCCTTCATTTGTTGAACCTTTGGTGTCTGGTTAAGCTTTATCTGCATTGTATATGACTATCTACCCCACAGTGGCAGCCTCTGCATGATGTATTTTGCTTCTACTGGAGCACACAGGGGTGGCTCCTTTGCATTGGCAAAGGAGCGTTGCCCCGCTGGCTGAGCTAGCAGCTGAAAAATAGAACTATATTTTACTATCATTTTATTTTTCAGCTGCTGGCTCAGCCAGCATGTGCAGGGAGGGGTGTGGCTGGGCCATGGGTGTGGGACATAAGTGCGCATGTTAGTTTGGCTGGCCGTCTTAGGTCGGCCAAACTGACATGCACACTTAGGTTTCCCCAACCTGGCTGTTTTGCACAGCCTGGTTGGAGAAACTGCACAAACTCCCATTCACTGTCTGAGCGGCAGACCAAGCCATTCAGACCAATCCTGATGCTACTCCTATGCTACGTATAGCATGAGAGCAGCACCTGGATTGTGTGTGTGGTGGGGTGGGGGAAGCCTGTGCTGGTGTCCCAGTGACTGCTGGGATGCCAACACTCACGAGGGAAGAGGAGCAAGGCGCTGGTGGCGGAGGCAGCAAAGGTAAGTGTTTTTATTTTTATTTTTATTTTATTATTATCTTATTCCCCTTGAGATTTGCGGCCACCACAGGGGGCACATTGACTTATTTTTGCACCTCTGCAAGGGAGAGTGGGGGGAGTGGTCTCGTGTTGTATGGTGTTGCCGTTCGACTTCTTTGGGGCTCTCATTAGGCAGGCACATCGGGGTCTCTCAGAGCGTCAATAATTGTGCACTATGTGGAAATGAAGCATATTTCTGAATCATGGCATACTAGAGTGATGTTCTGCACTGCAAGGAGTAGACCGTCAGGTTTCTTTGACCTTATGTTTGGTGCACTTTGCGAGTCTTGTCACTTTTGTGATTTCATGTTTTCTTGGATGCTATTGATGAACCATGAAAACGTGTACATTCTCAATATATGTTCTGTGCAGCAAGTCCCAGGCGTCCACCTTCGAGGCGCGTGTCCACTATAACCAGTGACAGTGAGCTATAGCAAATAGCTCTCCAAAACCGAGGGCAATTTATGTTTTGGCAAAAACAATTTATGCAGAATTTACTTTTAAAGGCAACTCTGTCAAATGTAATATTTTTAGGTTTATATTTCGAGTGGAAAACGCCAAACTGTTTGTATTTCATTTTTAAATTTCACACATGGAGCTCTAAGCAGTTATACCAGCCACCGGGAGTTTGATTGTCTGCTGACAGTTTTATCACGTTGAAAAGGCCTCTTCGGATTAAAAAGTAGAAATACCAACCAGGATGAAACTTGTAAGTCTCTGTCTTCAAAGAAAATGTTCAGAATGATACCTGCTGGGATAAAAAAAAAAAACACAGAAACACATAAGGGAGGCCTGAGTTTAAATTCAACGCCTTAAGAATCTGTAACTTCAATGAGCATTGCATTAGCACCAGCTATTAAATGTTATTGCATTTAGTGGTTATGTAACAAATGTGTTATATTGTATTACGTTGTTCACTATCCGAATGTAGTATGCATCATGTCTTGGCCAGTTTTTCAGAACATGGTTGCAATTTCTTTAAACCTATGGTAATGATTTGTCTGAGTTGCATGTCAGGAGCTGGTGAGGGTGTGATGGGGGTTGAAGCCGGAAGTCGTGTTCACATCTCAGTTGTCACACTAACCTGATGGCAGCTTCTACTGTGTGCCAGTGGTTATAAGCTACATTGGGAGGAATGCATTTCTATTTTTGGAAGGTACATCATTATGTGATGGATATGTGCTTGCTCCTCAGCCAACCACTGAATTGTGTTTTTATGGGACTTCGTCACAAGGAGTCCTACCTGATTGACCAGTATTGCATTATTCAGTGTTTGGTTCATGCTCCGGCATAACCCAAGAACCATACAAACAAACTTCCCAAGGGCAGAACCTCTCCCTCTACAGAACCACTCCTAGAAGATGATACAATCCAACATGGTTGGCATGTTTAGAAAAAGTAGTTTACTGAATTATGACTACGTTTTTTAACTACTTGGTTTTTGGGGTTATTTATGGACGGGAGTACGGGTCAAATTGCAACAATATGGAATAATGGATGAAGACCATTGTTGAGAAAACATATTTACATCGAGGAATAGTAGTATTAAAGGATATTAATTCATACAGCCAAAGAATGAAGGAAAGAGGATTTAAATTTGTTTTATGTGGCTCATATGAGTTATGAGTGCTTAGACAGAATACTCAGTAGAAGAAGTACTCTTTAGGCACATTCAGTGGAACGTTGTAGTTCTGCACAACTCTTCTGGTGATGTACAACCTAGGGAGATTGCCATAAGACAATATTACATACGACTTCTAAAATCTGTGCTACACGGCATGCAAGATGCTAAGGTGAAAGCTGACAGAACAAAATGGATCAATTCAAATACTCGATTTAATCTTAAAAAATATAAATTATTTCGGCACATTCCATTCTTTCATTTTTATAGCTCCTCTTTGTCTACTGACAAACACCCACCAACCATGGCAAAACAGGTGTGTTTTGGGCCCACTGCAGAAAGTCAGGCGAGCCCAGTTGATGGGCCATGTCTTCTGTGAACTGAAACACAAACACCCCCAACCTTGTTTTGGCCATATTGGGTCTCATCTGTGAGATGCATATTGAACCTTATGGAATAGCAAGCTCCTTAGACACCAAAGGATTGACAGAAGTGTAGAATAAATTAATCCGAAACAGTTACTACTCCTTGTGACGTTATTGGAGCACAAAATGTCAAATTCCTCTTGTTGACTCACGAAGACTAGAAATAGAGAGGACTGCATTTGTTGCTTTTTCTCCAGTTTCAACAACCAGTGTTGTGCAGAAAGACATTTTTTTGCAATACTTTTTTGTATTTTTAACAAATATTTTATTTTAATACTTTTTTTTTTTTTTTTTAAACTATATACTCGCTGCCTTCAGTTGGTGATCCAGTGAAATAGTTGAGTGACATTTGTGTCTTAAGTGAGCAAGCTTTTAATTGGAAATATTTGCGAAAGGTGACATGGCTGATAAATTTGCTGTAGAGCTGTTCAACATAACCCTTTTTAACACTTTCGGCTCCATCACAACAGAACCAAATGCGTACATTGTTGCACCTGGACTGATCCTCTGGATCCAGGGATTACCTTTCCTTGTATGCCGAGCCCCATTTTCTCTCCTTTACGCATAGTGGCAATCTGGTTCCTTCCATTAGATTGTATGTTGCCAGTTTGAATAGCAGTCGTTTCCACTTGGCCAGGCTTGTGTTGGTTGCCCTGATTTCTGATAGGAATTGTTAGAGTGTAGGGACAGTGGCCTTCACTTCTGTCTGATCAGATGTGCTCTATCTTGCTGCCTTCGTGGTCACAGTGCACGCACCCTCCTATATGTATCTGTAAATTTGGCACTAATTTTTTATACTTGTCTTCTGAGAATGCTTTTGCAGTTGTGCTGGTTGGGGGGGACTCCATGCTTCCAATTAGCCTTACCATCCAGGAACGAATCTGAATCTAGATTTCTGAAGATCTTCTTGGAGCGAGTGAAGAGGGACTGTTAATCTAAAAAGAATACAAAATGGTGTGCTTTACATGATAAAGGAAAATGTTTGCAACACATGTTTTAGCTATATTTTCCTGTCCAATACCATATCAATGTATCTTTTATAGCGTAAATGCATTTGTGCCTATCCTACTTGCAAGAATGGGATTTTTCTGGGTCTTAACCATTTTTTCAAATCCTCTCACATTACATAAATTTAGCATTACTACTCCTCTCCCCACCGGTCCAGTCGTCATTGGCATCTTCTCTGCCACAGCTGTTTTCAATAAAGACCCTGAGATTAATAAGTGAGCTACCTGAGTGTATTTTAACTGTGAATTGAGCGTTTCCTTTTCGCTAACATTCCTTAGCTTGAAATAAATTCAAAACCACCTTTTAATATGTCTAGAAGCCTGAGCTGTAGGCCACATATCAATATACGTTACCAACCCCCCCACCTCACTAGTGGGTCCTAACATAATCACGATGAATGTAATGCTCTGGTGGTCGTTTTAGGTAGGCAGTACCTCGTGTGAAGGTCTATTACGAGTGTTGACACATCACTACGGGAGTTATACATGCCTCAGCATTCTTCATTTTGCAATGCTGCAGTTCTGCTGGCTAGCTTGTTGGTGTTTTGCCTCCTAATGAGTATGGCTACCTAGAGATTCAGCAAACTCCGGAGAAATGTGTGAGTTAGTCAGTGTCCTGTGAGGTCAACTTCAGTCTTGATTTTCAGTAGAAGAAGCACAGTGTTGATGACCAGTTTCCCTCTCCTTGAGTGGTCCTGTTTTGCTGCATACTGCATTAATGGGTGTGAAAACACTCAGGACATTGACAAACGCCTCAGCAAGCCTTTTTTTTTTTTTTTTTTTTTTTTTTTTGAGAGGGGTTGGGGTTGGGGCTGGGGTGTGGGCAAAAGTGTCTCCTAGGAATTTATTGGTGTGAGGCCCCACACCCTCCCATGCCCGCCCTTTCCTCACACAGTGATTTTTTTTTTTGTTCAAGTTGGCAGGTCTGTGGCAGCTATGTGTACTGTAGGTTTGTGTGTCTTTGCTCCGATTTATCCTAGAATCGCTTGGGCCTCAGGCCTTCTTATTTCCCTGATCAGATGTTTATCCAGCACAGCCGCAGCAGACCATGCTGTGTTTTTGAAAGCAAGTTTCCAATTCTCAGCTGTAATTTTGTTGCTTGTATTTTTTTTGTCCTTGTCATCTCACATGTGCACAGCTGAGAAGCAGAGGACACTGGGGCCCTGGAGAGAGTTTTGTGGGTGTGGTTGGATTAAAACTGTGTACCGGATTTATTTGTGGCCCAGTCTGTTTGCTCAATCATAGTAATAGAAAAATCTTGTTATGACTAATCTGGAACACATGGGGGGGTGGAGGGAGAAAAACAAACCCGCACACACACACACTTTTTACACTGAAAGGTTATAGAGACATAATAGTTAGGTGACTATATCAGTAACTACGTTAATGTAAACTTAAAAAAAAAAAAACTGAAGTTTACCAGTTATAGTTAGCAGAGCTAACTATAACTTGCGCCCTCACCATGCACTACTTATCACTTCACATATTACATCACTCATGAGATGTTCTATGACATCATTGATGACATCATCCAAAGTTTGTTGCATAGTTTACATAGTGGTGGGTAACTAACATATTACTTTTCTACCTAATTTTATACGGATTATTTCCAACTAATGGGTGTGTTGTCAAAATACATGTGCTCCTAGTGCATCCTGTGTGTAGAGGTTTTGAACAAGTTATAAATCTTTGTATTGAAGAGTAACCCTGTGTACAGGTGACAGTTTACGACTTGTGTTCAGCATGTTTCACACATGTATTTTGAGTCTGCAGAGAAAGTTTCCAACAGGGCAAAGATTTTCCGAACTACATACTAAGTATTGTAAGCAGCCTTGAGTGATTAGACAGAATTGTCTCAGCATGACAATTTCTACAAAACCTAGAAGACTGTGAGCACCAGGTACCAAGCTACGTACTTATGCCTGTTCTGCTTCAGAAGATAGATTATATGTACCATTTTCACCACAGAATGAAGGTTGCAGGTTATATGTTTAGCACCTTCAGACCTTGGTTATTTTAAGTGAATATTCTCTCTTTGGGCAGGTTTTGTTATGTAGAGTGTACACTCTTCTTATATTATATACTGCTTAATACTGTATTTCTCATGAGATTTTCATTGTCTGCAAACAGTGGGGTACCAAATAATCTATCTCCATGGAATAAACAGTGTTTATAGTACCCGTGTTTGTACTACTATCCACTTAATTTATTAATGTAGGTTCAGTGACTGTGAGGGATTTGATACAGGTAAAGAATGTCTGTAAGCAGGAATTAGCTATGTAACAGGGCTTGAGTTTCTGGAGGAAATTGGTTTTCCCTGAACAGTTGTATACAGATTGAACACTGTGTGCAGTGCACATTACCCTTTGATTTGAGGTTAATAGTCAATATGAACTCTGCTTCCCATGAACTGAATGTTATAGGATCAATGTTGTACATAAAACAAGCTTGCTTCACCTATGAGGGTTGTACGTATGATGGCAGTAATGATGCTTCATATTATTCTGAGCTATTTTGCACTTACTTTCATAACTCTAATGCTATACCAATGTATAGAGCAATGTTTACAAAAGAAGGTTGGACAGTATTCATCAGGGATGTCCTAAAATATGTCATAGAACTTGCCATGAGTGATGTAATATGTAAGGTCATAAAAAGTGCATGGGGAGGCACAAGTTATAGTGAGCTCTACTAATGGCACCAGGAGGGGACAGGGTATCCCTACCCTGTCTCCTCGACATCAGGACAGGAGACATTTTTCTCACGTTGCTGGCACCCAATCGGAGCGCATGCTCCTGCAGGAGCGAGATAGTGGGGGAAAAAATCTCCCTAGACAATCGTAAAGCTCTATTTTTAAATTGGTGCACCAGCAAGACTTTCATTAGAGGCTTGCTGACCCAACCGTCCAGATAAACAAATATATTTAAATCTTAATTTTGCAAAAACCACTGAACAGATTTACACCAAATCACACAAAATAAACCAATCTGTGGATCAAGATCTAGCTTCCTGCCAAATTTGGTGTCATTCGGTCTGTGCCAGACTGGCAACCCAAAGCAGCACTGGCAATTTTGTAGGGGCAGACCCTGAGGGGAGGGAGGGAGAGGGAGGTGAAGCACTGCTGCATTTATTACTGGTGGCCAATTTTACAGTACAGATGCAAAATAGGCCCCAGTAACAAAACCGGCCCCCACTGCTGCAAAACCGAACCCCACCTTTCAGCGTCCCGGGGAAATGCCTGATGCTCACTACGGCCACTCCAGCCCTGAATTCCGTTCAGCAGTTTTTTTTAGTAGTGCTTCTTAAAGAAGTCTATAGATTTTTGCATTTTAGGAGCCCCTCCTTTTTCTTACCCACGCTTGATGGATCACTCTGAAGCTTTCCACGCACAAGCTAGTCACAAAACAACACTTTTTTTGGAAAGTTTTGTGAAGATTTGCCAAAGTTATTAACAACCCAAAAACCACGCTTCCTTTGCAACATCTGACCTAACTATAACTTCAGTGGCAACCACCCCTTGTGCGTATGTGTGTGTGTGTGTGTGTGTGTGTGTGTGTGTGTGTGTGTGTATATATATATATATATACATACATTCAGTGAAAGAAAGAAACAAAGTAAAAAGAAATTATAGTTAGGGGAACTTTATTTATTTTTTATGCACAAACAAAACTTAAACTACACAAGTTTTGGAAATTCCAATATTAGACTTGCACCTTTTATATTTATCAGTAATGCAACACTTTCAAATTACTGTTGCGCACCTCTGTAAACAGTGCTGTCCCCTCACTTGCCACACTACATTAAGTATAATAGGTCTGCAAAGTTTCACTGAGGTTTGTCAAACGGGCGCAAAGGTATTGGCTCTAAAAATCAGAGGAATTCCTATTTCTCAGATAACTATAACGATAGAGTAGTTGCTGCTGCTTTGTTTTATGTGTGTATGTATGAATATATATATATATATATAATAATGTTGAATAAATATGTAATTTCAGATGTTGCAGTGATGTTATCAATGATGTCATGAGTGATGAAATATAGGAATGAATTAGCAGTGGTTGGTGCTGCCCCTGCCCCTTTGAGGGGCACCACCTGGATCTAAAAAAATGCAAATAAGAAGCACTTACGGGGATGCTCCATCCTGACGCAGTGATTAGCCGCTAAATTGTTATTTGTTTTATGTACATTTTGTTTCGTTTTGGGGTGTCCCATGCCCACCCTGGGGACACTTTTTTGTTTTTGTTGTGTGCCGCGGATGCAGTCCCAGGGCTAACACACCCTTCTGGCTCCCTGCTAGCACAGAAGTCGGCATCTTTACTTTTATTTTTCAGTGGGGTATCCTGGTGACGACCTGGGTCACCTCACAGCATATTTCAAGGTGGCAGCTGGAAGGTAGGAGCACATAACACTTCTATCTCTGCGGGCGGGGAAACAGTGGCATCTCTACATTTGGAGTCCCTGCAACACTGCCATGGAGCTGACTCCAGGGCAGCGGGTTCCCGGGGCTGTAGTATGGCCCAGTTGTGTTTAGGGGGATTTGGCGTACCCGCGGCCAGAGAGGGGGGGCTGTGTCCCCATTCCCTTTATTCATATATCGGACCCCAGGAAGGGATCTCCAGGTCCTTAAAGAAGCTCGTTGATTGGGGGGGGAAGGGGTGTCACATGCCCCCCTTTATTTACATTATTTACATTTCAGGCCAGGGGAATGGGGTCCCCTGCAGCCTAAAGAGGATGTGGGTGAGAGCCACGCACCCCCTCACCTTAATTTACAAATCAGCCCCAGAGAGGGGGTTCCATCAGACCTCACAAAGGCTAAGCAAGGGGGCTGCATGCTCCTCCCACCCATATAAAATGGAATGCGTTCCCAGCCCCCAGGCCCAACCACATGGGGACTGTTTTTTTTTTTTTTTTTTTTTTTTTTTATTATATTGAATTAATGTGCAGGGCCTGGTTTTATTTGTTTTTATTTTACTACTGATTCATGGATCATGGATTTAAGTTGAACAATTGTTTTTGTCCCCATGGGGAGGTGGCGAACCACTGGGAACTCCCTCCCCCCCCCCCCTTCCGCCCACCCAACCAGGCCTAAGTTGGATTACTCTGATTTCACCCCCCCCCCCCCCCCAAATATGCTTTTGCCTTGTTTTCAGAACAGGGAGCTAAGTCCAGAGTCCTAAAATGACTGCCGTCACATCTGTATTGATGTAGCAATTAAGATCTGTCGGATCCCTGAGCCTCTGTGGCGTGAAATATAAAAAGTTTTTTAGCCTTAATTTCTCAAAACCTACTGAATGGATTGCCACTAAATGACAAAAGCATGTTTACTGGATTAAGATCCAGCTTTTTGCCAATTTGGTGTAATTTTGTTCAGTTGTTATAGTGGTCTAATTTTCCTATAGAAAAATGAAAGGGGAAAATGTGTTTTTGGAACCCCCTTCTACTTGCCCCCTGCTTGACCTGTCACCCCACAACTTTTCAGGTAGCAACTACGTGGTAGAACATGTTTTTGGGAAAGTTTTGTGAAGATTCATCAAACGGCACCAAAGGTATAAGCAAACCAAAAAGTGCCTTTCCTATGGAAACGTGGTCCTAATTACAACTACCCGGTGTTGACCACCTCTGGGTAAGAACTATGGGCCAGATGTAGCAACCAGTTTGCGACTCGCAAACGGCAAAAATTGCCGTTTGCGAGTCGCAAACCGGAGTTTGCTATGCAGAAATACATTTTGCGAGTCGGGACCGACTCGAAAAATGCATTTCCGACTCGCAAATAGGAAGGGGTGTTCCCTTCCTATTTGCGACTCGCAGTGGTATGCAATTCCAGTTACCTCAAGTGGATGGTAACCCACTCGCAAATTGGAAGGGGTCCCCATGGGACCCCTTCCTCTTTGTGAATGGACCCCAAAATATTTTTTCAGGGCAGGTAGTGGTCCAAGGGACCACTACCTGCCCTGAAAAAATTCCGAAACAAAAGGTTTCGGATTTTTTTTTTTAAGTGCAGCTCGTTTTCCTTTAAGGAAAACGGGCTACACTTGAAAAAAAAAAAAAACTGCTTTATTAACAAGCAGTCACGGACATGGAGGTCAGCTGACTACAGCAGGCCTCCATGTCAGTGAGTGCACATAGTCGCTATGGGGCCGCAATTTGCGACCCACCTCATTAATATTAATGAGGTGGGTCTTTGCGACCCCATAGCGACTCGCAGACGGTGTCTGAGACACCGTTCTGCATTGCAAATTGCGAGTTGCAATTTGCAAGTCGCTCGGACTCGCAAATTGCAAGTCGCAATTTGCAAAGTACCTACATCTGGCCCTATATATCTATCCCTCCTCGGAATCTAATTACTTCTATACTTTTGGCCTAAAGAATGTCTGTTTTTATTTTCAGGGATGCAGTAGCATGAAACTTTTGCCAATAGGGCCCACAGGTGCAACCTATTTGCTTTGCTGCTTGTCTATACTGCAGTGCTTGTTCCTCTTCCTTTTCCTTGACGCAGTCCCAATTTTATGGAATAATCTCTAGCTGACATGTTTCTCGAACTATCTTGCTGTTTCATTGCTAGTATTTTTAGGTGTTTCCAGTGTAAACTTATAAAGAACCTAGTCCCACTCAGTCCGTTTTTCATGTGCTTTCGATGGAAACTTTGGTGATACTGGGGAAAATGAATTGTAAATTAACACAAACTTCCTTAATTCAGGAATTTAAATCAAAACCACTTCATAGTCCGACATGAAAAAGGGAGGTGATAGAGGAAATGCCCATTAGTTGGAAATATTCTATAAATGTGAGATTGATTAAAATGGGAAAAAAAGCAAGCATTGGCAAAAACAATACATCTTGCCTATTTGGCAATGCAGACCTATTGGCTTTGCTATTTGTTTTTGCTGAAGCTTTTCAGCAAAAAGAAATTCCATGCTCTTTGCAGCATTGGCGAAAAAAGAAAAAAAAAACCTAAAGGAGAATGATGCGTACATATGTGTTTGTCATCACACCTGTGAACTTATGTTTCATGACTCATCAGGTGGTGATCAGCATAAATGTGTTCTGATGTGGTGGCCATTTTCTTATAATTTACCATTCCAAGATGGCCGGCGACCATTTTGGAGTAGTGAATTATAAAATCTATTAAGTGCTCCAAAGCGTTATGGGCAGAAGTCCAGCACCAAGTTTTAAGAAGAAAAAAATAGATCGAGGCTGGCAAGAGGGAGAAGTGGTTGGGCAAGCATGGGGCACTTTAAAGAAAGCACTAGTTAGTAGCGGGAGCAGCAATTGGGAGGGGCAAGGAAGAAGCTGGGTTGGAGTATAAAATAAAATCATAAAAACACAAAAAGTGGGACAGTCAGGTGGGGTGAGAGCAACAACTAGGAGAGTGCAAGGGCAATTTGAGGCCGGAAGCAGCACACAAGGCAGTGAGGAAGAAAGCACATTCACCATCATGATGGGCTCAAATAAAAAAAAGAAACAAGTAGTTCTCTGAAGATAAGCAGTGGAGGGTTACAAGTCTTCCAGTCAAAAGGATAGTAATAAAGAAGCTGTGCTTCAGAGGAGGGACAAACATAAGAAGAGAAAGGAAAGACCTAAAAAAAGAAAACAAGTATAGGAGATTGACAAGAAAGCCAACCACTACTAGTAAGCGGGGGCTGCCCAAAACCCCACTCTAAGTATTGGTATTCACAGTATGTCTTTGATAGTGGATCTCTAGAAACGACCTATTAGTGAATGATCAAAAAGAAAGAAGCATTGGAATCTATATAAAGGATTGATTGGCTTCCCTGTTTTGTTCATGTTGGAAAAAAACACCGTGAATTAGCCCAAACGTATATGCAGTAATGTATTGGAATGAGAGAGTGACCTTGTTTTATATTTTGAATGCTATGTATTTTTGTGTCTGATGATAGCCTTGGCCTTTTGATTTCACAAAGGTTGATATTTATATAATCTATATATTTTTTATTTTATTTTTGCTAAGGATGGTTGTCTTGATTCCCGAACTCTTTCAGCCGACTAGCACGTATGGTTTCAGGTGTATCACTGTTTATAGAGTGGAATGGAGCCTGAGCTTGAATCTCAAGTTCTCAATTGCAGTAGAAAATCTGTACACCCACTATGGGTGATGCCTGAAAATTTTAGCTATAATGAGTTATTAGTGAAGTATGGTCTGAAGCCTCGAAAACGATGAATGGAGATTGGAGTGTGTATGCTCATGCGCTTCTCTCGTTAGAATTCCATCAGGGTGTAGCAGCAAGCAGCCCTAAGCATAGGACTGGCTACTTCAACAGAGGCACTAACATTGAGACCAGATGCTTAGAGGTCACTGGCTAGAACAGCACAGTACAGCAGTGATCCTCGAAAGACTGGTGACCAAAGGGAAAAGTGCAGGAAGTACCCCTACTCTGTCAAGGAGGTAGGATACCTGGCCTGAGACGCAGACCGGGTAGCCGGAGCGACCCAACCCTCCTCAACATGCTCTGGTGTGTGTAAATCACACGTACAACATTTACAGTGCTGGTAGGTCATGCTGATAGCGCAAGTGTGCTAATAAGCAAGTAATATAACATGATTAATATTATGTAGTCATTACACTTGACAGAATACTGACTTATTTGGCAAACCAGCCAATTTGGGGTAAAAAATCCATTTTCCGAGGACATCAGCTGGGTAGTAAAATGTAGTTAACCCATTTCTAAACAACTTGCACTCTTGAGAAAACTTCTAGTCAACATGGTCAGTTTCTCAGCTCGCACAATCCTGAGAAATAGCATCACACCTTCACCTGTGTGCCAAACCAGACAGGGTGCGGCCTGAGGATTATTGGCAGATGAATGCCCATACCCACACAAATATCCAAAAGTTTATTTAACGATTAAAACCAACCTCTTTAGATGGACTGAAGTAAGTACACTGTAGCTACTACTAAAATATATTCAGACTACAGACGTATGCAATTAATATATTTATGGAATCGGTAATGGGATGTTGATTTTTTTTCAAAATTGCAGTACTTAGGTTTTATGTTGTGTTTTATTTAGTAAGCTTGTACTCACTTTCTGTTTCTTTTGTTTTCATGTTGACCTTCAGATGTCTCTGAAAGTAGCGCTTGGTCCTTCTCCCAAATTGCATGGCTTTGGTTGTTTGAGATCAGAATGGCCCTTTTCCATGTTGCTAACTAATGTACTTATGGGTCACTTCCGAGGACGCCACTGGCTTGTCTCTGCGAAGGTCCTAGAGGCCCCAGATGGCCTGGCAGGTAGGAGTTCCCCCTCAGGACTATGTATTTTAATTGGTCGAACTGTTGTGCTTTCTGGCAGGTATTTCATGCCTTCAGATTCAGGCAACAAGTATGATTGTTTATCTCTGCCATATCCTGTTTAGCACAGGGTCTCTGTGCATAGGTTCTACACTCGTTTCTTTCCGTTTAACTAGTTGCGAGATTAAACTAGAGCATGCTGCTATTTCAACAAGAGAAAGGAGCGGAGCCTGCAACTGAAAACAGAAATGCATATTGGATAAGAACCCCACCACTTGATGAGATCTCACTACCCCACTTGTCCTGCCATGCTTCCTTTAAACCAGTCTGCTGTTCTCTTGGCTTGATGGCTCTACTTTGCAACTGACGGGTGGTTTGTGTATTCCCGTTTAGGCCACAAGGAAAAGGAAACCTGATTTTGCCCAGGCATACGACTTAGCAGTGACTGCTTGTATGTGAGAGGATGCAGGAGATGGCAAGGTCAACCTCCAAGCCATAATGATTGGATGGAGATCAGTGATAAAGTAGTCCTTGAGGGGGGACCAAAGCGGCTTATAAGCAGAGTGAGTCGAATGTGAATTCTGTATTGTTGTTCCCAACTGCAAACCCGCAAAGAGATGTGATAGTGGTTCAGGTATGAATGTGTATTGTTGATATTTAGGCTAAGTCCAGAAACACAAGTTTTGGTTTGATTATTCAATTGTTCGTAGAAATGTGCTGGATGTGATAGAGATGTGGGGTTATAATATACTTGGTCACGATACTGATAATGTTGAAAAGATATGAGGCACATTAATCAAGTGCATAGAGTGTATCGGATGCATTGACTAAATGTTGTTGTAAATCAGTACAATTTGTTTAAATAAAACAATAACCAGTTCAGGCCATAAATGTGACATTGTGGGGTTCTCTCATAAAAAGGAATGAGAATGATCCTGGTTAATATTTAATGCGACTATTGTCCTAGGAAACCCCACAGGACTCTCCAGCCCTGCACGAGCTATGGTTTTCCTCACCAGACTGCTCTTTGGAGCACTTCCCAGAACGTCTAAAATGCCGTACAAATACTGTGCAGTCCTGTCCTTGTGCCCAATTGTTCCTTCTCAAGCACTTCCTTCCATAGCTATATGTTTTGGGTGTGAATTTTTAGTGTGGATCTGCACAGTTTTCTCATCAATATTTTCATTGTAAATGTTGCAGTGATATTATCAGTGATCTCACAGAAGGGATCATGACTGATGTAATATGTGTGGTAATTAGTGCACGGCGAGGGTGCAGGTTATAGTTACATTAGGGCACAAGTTATAGTTTCTTGAGAACTCTAACTAGAACTGCTGAATTTCTATGGTTTTGTGCTTGTAAAATTTGAACCTAACTATAGTGTCTCTGTAACCTTTGGATTTTAGTGAATTTCTAATGTTTTCAATTAAATTTCTTAGCTATAACATCCCTGTAAGCTGTCCATTGATCGCCTCAAAATAGGTCATCTTACTGTGCTCACCAATACTACAAAAAACACAGCTGTGGCATCTAAAACACGGTCACACGACTAATATCCTGGATTGAGGCCGGTCTATCTGGGATTCTTAGTAGTGAATCAACTAGTAAACTGTTGCAAGAAGCTAATATAATCTGCCTCCAAGAAACCTGGGCAGTAACTCCCACCCACCAAAAGGAATTTGTCGAACTACACAACTCAGCCAGTAAACTACACATTTTTAGAAGACCATCTGGTGGTATATCAATCTACATGAATCACTCAATAGAATGAGCTATTAAAGAAATTAAGGTGAAAATAGATATGTTGCTGGCGGTCTAGGTGGATGGATATCTGAGTAAAAGAAGCAATGGAGAATTGTTGCTAAACGCGCATGGTCTGAAAAACTGGAAAATAACCAACTTGGTGATAGCGCACCTGGAAGAACTACTACACGAATATCCAACTTTAGACACAGAATTAACAGGGGACTTCAATTTGCGTAACATCGGTGTTTACATTAAAAAATACAGGGAGGTAGACCTGGGCAGAAAAAAAGATTCAACAATCTTCTGCAGTCTTACAATCTGGTCTCAGCAGAGACACTAGCAACAAAGGAGCAGTCTAACACACCCTGCTTTTCCTTGTGCAACAACCGCACAACCTTTGATTTATATCTTTTTAAGTCCAAATCTTAAAAACAATCCTGTCAGGTTTTACAGTGATACAGCAGGAAGCAAGTGACCATGCAATGCTCAGAGCCAACCTCGAACTCCATGGGAGTTCCTGAGAACAGATAGTCACATTAAATAACATGAAAGAGTTGAAGATCACACACTGGTGAGAAGAATCAAACAGAACACTTGCCTTATAGCCAAGTTAGAGGATTGGGAGAAGAGTGAGAAAGGCAGTCTGGCTGATAGGAATGTAATGGTCACAATCAATAACTTGGCTACCTGGATCAGGCTTATGATCTATCCTAGTGGGGGCAAAAAACAGGAAGAAAACAAACTGACCCAAAAAGTCAACACATAATTGGCATAAAATGGATAGCTAAGTGAATGGACCCATAAATGAAGGCTGGCCAAGTGTTCCCATCAGAGAGTAGAAACCACTGATTCAAGGAGAAAGTTACAAGAGTTACATCGGGAATATAAAACCCTCATTTGGCAGCTAAAACAAAAGCACTATGAAGCAGAATGGGCCAAAATCTGAGCTATCAATAGAAAACAGTCCGAAGCAATTTTGGAAATATATCCCCATGCTAGAGAATTCTAAAAGTGACAGGCACAGTTCTGTGGCCGTAGAAGTATTGCAACATACAGAATATGTACAGGGAGAAACCTGGAAAGGCCTCATCCACCTGCAACAAGGACCAGTGAGGAAAGCACACACCCGCAATTGAAAGATTCATAACGATAAACAAGCAGTCAGTAGTAAAAAGAATAAGAAAGGATGGGCCCCCGGCCCTAATGGACTTTCAGAAGGAATGTTTAGGGAGAACCCGGCATACTGGGCCTTAATCCTCTTCCCACTGCAGGCAGATGTACTGGATGTGTGGCGAAGGTCACTACTACATCCAATATTAATGAAAGGAGATAGCACCGACCCCAAAAAATTAAAGATTAATTGCCTTCCTAGACATTGAGGGTAAGACTTAAGTGAACACCCTGTTAAGAGAATTAACAAGATGGATTGAAGATGTACTCTCCTTCTATCATACTGGATTCCGTAAGGGCGGTTCGACTATCGACAGCATTGTCACCTTACTTTATATCTAACAGCAAGCCAATGTGAAGAACAGCCTGCTGGTGTTCGCCTGCTTTGTAGACTACACCATCTCGTTTGACAGGATAGTGCGCAACAATCTATGGAGACAGCTTTGTCCAAGTGAAATCTGTGTGGAAGAAAAATAGGTCAATACACAGTCATGGTGATTAAATGAAGCAAATGTTTTTCCATAAGCACAAGGCAGGAGACACTAACACAGTGGCGCACTGTTGGGTACTGATGACGCAGAAACGAAGGTTTTACATTTATTAGCGCATAAACGTAGTGCCGCAATAATCAAGTGTGACTTTAACCGAACTAATAAAGATTGTAGGGGGACAAATGTGCCCTCAGAGTAGTTCGCCAACACTTATAAGCGTGCTTTATATAACGTGATGTATTAGAATTGTACTAATCTGACACAACCGTAAACGTGTGCCATGATTTGCTTGTTTGAAATGTTTTAACTTAGCATTACTTTAGTGGAGGCTTCGGCCTAGTTGCCTTGTCTCACGGTTTAGATGCTCGTGTTTTTCTAATGTGCTAATAAAACGTGTATTCCTGCTTGAAGCTGTACTTTTCCAGTGAGATCGGTTCACATGCTTATCTTTAAGGTTTCGTGCCAGCCTGGCATCTTCTTCTTTGCTCCAAGGTCAATCTGCAGGTGCAGACAATGGAAGCTCTGAAAGTGAGTTAATTGGAAAAATATGTTGCAACTTACGTTCCCGACTCCAAGGATAATGTATGCCTTGGTAGAAGCTTGTAAATTGTTGTTTTTGATTGGACAATTTGAAGCCAACCTATGAGCCCTCCAATGGAAGACTCTACTGGATTTGAACTGTTGTTTATTTAAACCTGGTGCACAAGAAGAAAGCAGCCATTAGCCATTGGCCATTACCCACTGCACCCATGGAGGACATTATTGCCCATTGCACCCATAATGGCCTATCTTGCCGACCTCGTCATTTTGCCATCTTCTACGATGCCAATTGATGTTCGACGCCATTTTGAATGAGACTTTGATGCTTTCTCTAATCGAGAGAAAGAGACTTTAAGTAATTCTCGCTCTAGAGACTTTAACTTTGATCTGCCCCTTTGCATAAAGTAGTAGTTTTGTCCTTTTATCTTGCTGCTGTGAGGCAATTGCCCCGTCCACCCTGCCCCCTTTGCCCCGTCCCATGCTGATCGAAACCGGTACCTGTGAGACGAAGACTTCCTTGAATGCTGATTGAATTTGGTAAATATGAAAGGAAAATGTACAATTGCATTGTGTTTCTTTTTAGGTAACCAACTGCTGATTTTTGATAAGAGCCCTAGTTAGGAGTTTTCCAAATCAATGTTGCTAAATTGTTTTTGCATGAAGTCCCACATGCAGATGCTAATTTGAGGTTAGATGAGGATTCATTTGTTGCACGATGCAATTTGAGACCTTGTTATGCTGACTAATGTATGCAATTAGCCCATTACAGATTATAGTTTTAGTGGTTTGCGTTGCTATTATCGAATGCATTGTTATTCAAATGCTGCATAGATTGCATCTTTTCCGCCGTTATGGACAGCTATTAATGTTCATTTACATATATCATTTGGTGTTGAGACACATTTATATCGTGCTAGCTTTGTTAATATAGGGAAATAAATTCATTAACTTTGAATGAACTGGTGTGGTTATTCATGGCCGAAAGGTCATGGTTCGCCGAAATGTTTTCTGGATTAATTGTGAAGTGTTATGTTGATCAGGGCATTGCTTATGTTCGTTATTGATTATTGATTTGATTAAATTGACTAATCTCGGGTGAAGAGAGCCCCACTTGGTCAAAAGATTCATCGACCCAAGAGCGTCCAAATACAGGTAATTTATTAAGACGGAACGCTCTATCAGTAGATGGTAGCAGAGGACGGTTTCGCCCTTTGGGACCCCACTCGAGAGGTAATGGTTTCGCCCTTTGGGACCCCACTCGAGAGGTAACGGTTTCGCCCTTTGGGACCCCACTCGAGAGGTAACGGTTTCGCCCTTTGGGACCCCGCTCGAGAGGTAACGGTTGCGCTCTTTGAGACCCCACTCGAGAGGTATATGGTGATGAATTAGATTTTCTTGGGTAAAACAGATTGAGAGAATGATGATGCCCTAAGTCCCCCGCGACTTTCCCGGGATCTCGGAGCTTGCGAATGGAGAGAATGGAGGTGTGAAATCGGCGTTGGCGGTACTAGTGACGGTATGAGTGAAGTCAGGGTTTTGCGCTTGCACAGCTTATTGCCGCAGATTGTTTGAAAAGGTTGCGAGGATTTTAGAGAATAGCGGAGGTGCGACTCCGAGTGTGAGAGTAGGGAAGTCGTCGAACTTCATGTGCATGTGGCGCTTTGTGCAGAAAAAGGTCCACGTGGTTGTTGTTGTTGAGACGGGCCCTGCGAGGTCAAGAGACTCCGGAGCATGTTGAAAAGTGTATGAGACACTTGTTTTATGTTGTGGTCTGGTCGGTTTAATAGGTTGACCGGGCGTGGTCAACGAGTCGGTACGTGTGTTAAGGGAGTGAAAGTAAACTTCGACTTCGGGCTTTGACAAATTCTAAGTGCACTAGAATAGATCATTGACAAGTTGAGAGCAGAGACTGCGGGTCAGGATTTGCTTGCGAAAGTGGGGACCGAGAAAGATGGAATAACTGCCGAGGCTAGTGAAAAATCCCTAAGGTCCTGAAGCGATTGTGTTACCCTTCCTGTAGTAAACCGACAGATCTGTTTTATTATTATTTGGTTGCTCGCGATACATGCCAGAAGTTGTTACGAGAGGAGCGGAGTGAAGGAGGACAAGCCGCGAGGCTTTGTCAGCCGCAGTGTGTGTGAGTGTGACGTCACTAGGAGCCGCGCTGGGATAGGTTGGTTGCAAAGAAGGGCCGCGCACGGATTGGACGCAGTCCGTGGGGCTCGATTGGAAGGGGAAAGGCAAGCGAAGAGTATTCCGGGAATTAAAGTCACTTATTGATTACGAACTTTGTGAAATAAAAGACGAGAAAATGAAATTTTTTAAAGCATTAAAGAGTGCGATGAAGGGGGAGTCTTACATTAAAGCGAGCGTAGGAGAGGAGACGCCACCCGAAGGTACACCAGCTTACATTGTAATGGAGGAAAGGGGGGTAGCTCCGTGCCTTTGGCTAAAGCAATGGCACAAGCTGACAGAGAGACATGGGAGCGTAGCGTTCCCGATCCATGGGACATTCAATATAAGGATCCTAGAGAATTTGAGATTCGCGATGTACGACATGAAGGTACCTCCAAGGCCAGCACAGTTTGAGGCTCTAGCGATTTGGGAACTAATGGCTAGACAGCAACAGCAAAAGAAGTTCGAGGCCAGGATAAGAAAGGTAGAAAAGACACTAGCGGACGCTAGGTGGGATAATGCACAGAAGGTGTGGAGGTCAGATATATTGCAGGGGATAAAATTGTTTCCCGCAATTGCTAAGGAAGAAGAGGCGACAGGCAAGAAAGCTACCTGTAAGACAAACAGGAGGTGTTCCAAAGATAGAGAGGACGAGGAAAGGTTAAGGAGAGAAGACGAGTCAGAGGATGAGGAGTTCATCATGCAATTGCTGAACGACCGTCCACCACCTTATGCTGAGAGTGAACAAGGTCCAAGTACCAGTTCTGCCCCTCCGGCACCGGTACAGAATAATGAAACTCCGAGTTCAGAAACGCCATCGGGATCTAAGGACCCGAGTTTACTGTTCACCCCGCAGATACCGCAGGTTAGGAGAATATATCCAGATGTGCCTATATTGAAAACAGCAGAAAATTATCAGCCGCAGGTCCCAAGGTACTACAGCAGTGACAACAGTACGGGAATGATTCTAGATCCAACCGTAATGGGAGTACAGAATGGTCGCAACCCAACATTGGCACAAGCTGAATCAACCCAGTTTTTGATGCCTCAAAAGCAGATGCAGGGGGGAACCGCACATGCTCAGATGACGGGGAGTCAGACGGGCATGCCGGCAATGATGACCCATAGTGTGGGAATGAACATGCCTCAGAACCTGGGGAATGGACAGAACCCAGATGCGATATCCCTACCCATTACTGTAGGTCCACCGGTACCTTTGTACATTCAGCCTAACTCAGGTATGAGCGGTCAAGGATCAATGGTGCAGAGTGGGACGGAAAGGAGGTGCATAGAAAACACTCCAGAGACAACTCAGATAGCGGCTCTGCCAACTGGATCTGGGTCCTTGATGGAGTTTAGTCCCATATGTGCTCAGTCAACAGTGGTGAGGTCGAGTCCCCCACTGATGATACCGCTATCATCGAACACTGAAAAGTTGCCGCAACCATCAATGGCAGTCGATGTGAATGCTACACTGATGGGGTTGAATGCGCAACAGCTGACACAGTGGTTCAACAGTCTGAATTCCACACAAAGCTCAGCCAGTGGGAAGGGAGAAGACTATCTGAATAAGGTCAGGTTGAACATGGAAGCAGAAGAATTGGTGAAAGGGACTATGGGTTTGAATAGGTTAGAGTCCTACTCGGAAGAAGAGCTGAGGTATCTATGTCCTAGGATTACGAGAGAAGTGAACAAGGTACATAGAAGGTTGCAAGAAATAGCTGACAAAAACGGGGTTGAGATAGACAAGACAAAACACTTGAGCAGGAGCTATAGATTGGATTTCGGGACCACAGACTTTGAACACATGAGGTCAGCAGGCATGAAAACGCACCTTAGAGAATTGCTGCAGAGTGCACAAGTGTGGAGGTGCTTAGACAAATGGGAAAGCAGATGGGCAAAGAAAAGGGAAAAGAGGAAAGACAGTGTCCCAGAGCACAACAAGAAAAGATCACAGAGTAGTGATGCAATAACCATGTTACCAATGAGGGAGACAGCAGGGGGAAAATTAATACATGTACCGTGGCACAGAAGCGACATTCAGTCTTTTACGGATGATTTTCCCAAACTGAGAGAGAAACCGATTGAATGGTATCAACAGACTGATAGGTTTGTGAAGCTTGCAAAATGTCTTTGGGAAGACCTGAACACCCTCTTTGAGATTGTGGTTCCGGCAGATTTGTGGGAAGACTGCAAAAGGGCTGTAGGTTGGCCGACAAGTGAACCAGAGAGAGACAGGGATACGGGTGCACCATCACCTATGGTAATGAGCTTGTACTATAAGGTGATTGAGCATTTGAAGACTAAGGTTGCCGCGAAAAATGTGGATTGGCAGAAGATTGATCGAACTGCCCAAGAGGCTAAAGAGTCGATTCATGGTTACTATGAGAGGTTGTTGAAGGCGTTCAAGAACTACAGTGGCACGGAAACAATAGAGGCGAAGGACATGCTTCATTTTGTGTTTAGATTTGTGGAAGGGCTGAGACCAGAGATAAGTCAGATGATAAAGACGCATTTGATTTGTTGGCAGTCGAAACCTATTGATGAGGTGTTGAATTATGCGAAATACTGTAGCGACGAAATTGAAGTGAAACAGAAAAGGTTGAAAGAGAAAGTGATGGTGATGCAACTTAAAGCAGCTCAGACAGGTCTGCAAGGGTTGCAAGGGTTCCAACAGCAGATACCGCAGCCGCAGGGAAATATGGTGTTTCAGCCACAGGCGAGAGGCAGAGGCAGAGGCAGAGGAGGCTTTGGGAGTAATGGTCCGGATTTGAACACTGTTGCAATTCCGAATGGTGTGCAGGCAATGAAAAGGGTGATGCCGTGTCACGTGTGCGGAATCGTCTGGCATTGGAAACGCGAGTGCCCGATGGTGATGCAGGAAGGTGCAGGTGTTGGTCAGCAAAACAATGATGTCAATGCATTCCAGACAATGAGGGGACCGAAAATGAGAGGTCCAAACCCAAATTTTCAGACCATAAATCAGCTGCAGGGATTACAGCCCATGCAGCCGCAGCAGATGCAGATGCCCCGTATGCAGATGACGCAAATGCAGCCAATGCAACAGCAGTTTCCCATGGTACCTAATCAGCAAATGCAAATACCTTTGGCACCAGTGAGTCAGCAGCAAGTGATGGTTCCTCCACAGGTCTCGGGTCAGGTGATGAATACAAATGGCACCGTACAACAGTTCCCATTACACAGTGAGAATGGAATAAACAATGTATGGGAGAGTGAAAGTTCAGATGAGGAGGGAAATTGTGTGCTTGCAGCATCCTTGGAAGTTGATCAAAAGGGTCCATATGTGGGGGGAAGAGTTATGGGTCATCGTGTTTCATTCTTGGTTGACACAGGAGCCACACGTTCAACTGTTAGGAGCATTGAAGTACCAAATTTGCCACTCTCAGGGAGAACAGTTCAAGTAGTGGGAGTAGCAAACAGGCACCTGACGAACCCAATCACAGATCCAGTACAAGTCAGAATTGGTAACTATCAAGGGTCACATAATTTTGTGGTATGTGACTCAAGCCCGATAGCACTGTTAGGGAGAGACCTATTGTGCAAATTGGGATGTTCGATTATGTGTTCGAACGATGGAATTAGAATTCAGACGAGCAGTGATGGGGAAGAAGAGGACAGTGTAGAAGGGGATGAGATGGAAACTGTCGATGAAGAATATCCTCTGATTAACCTTTTTCCGATGATAACTGAAGAAGATATTCCAGCTGAATTACGGGAAACAGTCGGAAAGGAAGTGTGGGATATGACAGGAAAAGAGGTGGGATTGGTGAAAGGAGTGGAACCAGTGAAAGTGACCGTAAAACCCAATGTAACCTTTCCCCAGACCCCACAATACCACATGGCACAAGACACCCTCATGAAAGTCGCCCAACTCATTGACGAGTTTGTAAAACAGGGAGTACTGAAAGAAGTGTTAAGCAGTCCATGTAATTCACCAATCATGGGACTAATAAAGCCGAGTGGAAAGGTCCGAATCGTGCAGGACTTGAGGAAAATAAATGACATCATAATTAAATGCTGCCCTGTAGTACCGAATCCAGCTGTGATAATGTTTCAAGTCCCTTGTGAGGCCGAGTGGTTCTCAGTCATTGACTTGTCACAAGCATTCTTTTCGGTGCCTCTTCATGAGGACAGCCAATTTCTCTTTTGTTTCAAATTCTTAGACCGAGTTTACAGTTGGTGTCGAATTCCTCAAGGGTTTTCGGAGTCACCGTAAATTTTCAATCAGATTCTAAAGAAAGACTTGGAAGCGTTAGAATTGCCATTCGAGTCAACCCTAGTACAGTACATCGATGACTTACTGATTGCATCTAAGACAGAAAGTGGCTGCACAGCCGACACCATTGCTCTACTGAACCATTTGGGAAGGAATGGACACAAGGTGTCTCCTTCAAAGTTGCAGTTCTGTCAGAAGAAAGTAAAATACTTGGGTCATCAAATAGAGAAAGGGTCACGGAGAATAATGAAGGAAAGAATAACAAGTGTACTTCAAATGAGTCCACCAAAGACGAGGAGGGAGGTGAGGAAGTTTTTGGGGATGGTGAGCTACTGTCGCCAGTGGATTCCCAACTTTTCAACTCTAGCAAAGCCTCTACTGAAACTGACCCAGAAGGGTGCCTTGGATGAAATTGAGCTGAAAGGAGATGAGATGGATGCTTTTATTGAATTGAAAGAATGCATGTGCAGGGCTCCAGCTTTAGGTATGCCTGATTACACAAAGCCTTTCACATTGTTTTGTCATGAACGTGATGCATGTTCTTTGTCTGTCTTGACCCAAGCCCATGGTGGCATAAACAGACCAGTAGTGTATTTTTCAGCTACTTTGGATCCGGTCGCAGCAGCACTGCGGGGGGGTTTGCGTGCCGTAACAGCAGTTGGTATCAGCCTCACTCAGAGTGAAGGAATAGTGATGGGACACCCATTAACAGTCATGGTCCCTCACTCAGTTGAGATACTTTTGACCCGCTCCCGAACGCAACACATGACTGGAGCAAGACTCACAAGGTATGAAACAATAATTCTGGGCTCACCGAATGTGCAGCTGAAAAGGTGCACTACGTTGAATCCAGCAACCTTGCTTCCCGGTGAAAATGCTGAAATTGAGAACGCTGAAGACGTCGAGCACGACTGCCTTCAGGTGACTGAATTTTGCACAAAACCCCGACCTGATATTAGGGATACTAAGCTTGATGAAAATGACCATATTATTTTTGTTGATGGTTCAGGTCTAAGATATGGGTTGGTAATTTTGAAAGCAGGATATGCTGTATGTACTGTAACAGGTGTCTTGGAAGCATCCTGGCTTCAAGGAGTCTATTCCGCACAAGTAGCAGAGCTTGTAGCCCTTACAAGAGCATGCCAACTGTCTACATTGATGAAGGTTACCATTTACACTGACAGTCAGTACGGGTTTGGAATTGTGCACGACTTTGGGCAACTATGGTCACAGAGAGGTTTCCTGACCTCTTCAGGGTCCCCAGTGAAAAACGGGGAGAGAATAAGGGAATTGTTACACGCCATTCAGATGCCAGCCGAAATTGCAGTGGTAAAGTGTAGTGCTCATACAAAAGGACAGGACTATGTTTCCCTGGGAAATGCATATGCGGATCAAGTCGCAAGATTTTGTGCCTTGAACTGTATATTGCTCAGGGATGAATGGAATTTGATAAGTGAACCAGAACTCGAACCAGCTGAAGCATTTGCCTTGAAGGTCGTGGATACAATGGATGAACTAAAAGCATTACAGAATAGCGTCAGGGAGGATGAAAGAGTTTCCTGGATTAAGTCACAATGTACAAGGAGACCAGATGAGTTATGGGTTTCAAATGAGGGAAAATTTGTTTTACCAAATAGTCTCTTATCGCAGCTAGCGCGGTTCTATCATGGGCAGGCTCACCTAGGGAGAGATGCCATGATAAGATTGTTCAAAACTGATTGGTTTAACCCCAGATTCCGTCAAGTTGCAGAAGCAGTTTGCCATTGTTGTGTCATTTGTCAGCAGATGAACCCAGGAAAGGGAACGGTTGTGAACGTGAGCCACATTGGCAGGGAGGGTGGCCCGTTCAGCAGAATGCAGATGGATTTTATTGAGATGCCTGTGCATAGAGGTCTGAAGTATGTGTTGGTAATCCATTTTTAGTCACTGGATTGAAGCATACCCCACACGTAGAAATGACAGCCTTACAGTTGCAAAACTATTGTTGAGAGAGTTGATACCACGTTTCTGATTCCCGATCTCTTTAGAATCAGATAGAGGAAGTCACTTTAATAACGAGGTGATAAAGTTACTTTGCGCAGCGCTGAACATTGAGCAAAAACTGCATTGTAGCTATCGCCCTGAAGCCTCAGGACTGGTGGAACAGATGAATGGTACACTGAAATCGAGAATGGCGAAAATATGTGCATCGACAAATTTGAAATGGCCTGACGCATTGCCTTTGGTGTTAATGTCAATGAGAAACACCCCTGACAGAAAGACTGGATTGTCCCCGCACGAAATTCTCATGGGCAGGGCCATGAGACTTCCTGCAGTTCCCGCAAACGCGCTTTTGAATATTACAGATGATATGGTGTTAGACTACTGCAAAGGTTTGGCTGACGTGGTTCGCTCTTTCTCTCACCAGGTGGAAGCAACCACCTTGTCACCGATCCAAGATCCAGGACACACACTGAAAGCAGGTGACTGGGTCGTGATAAAGAAGCACGTGAGGAAGTCGTGTCTGGAACCCCGTTGGAAAGGCCCTTTCCAAGTGATCCTGACGACCACTACCGCTGTGAAGTGTGCGGGAGTTCCCAACTGGATTCACGCCAGTCATACAAAGAAGGTGTTGTGTCCCACAGATGAGGAAGCTGAAGCGCTGAAACTGCCAGTACCTGATAACAAAGTGCCGAGTGCTGAGACAGAGCAAAACAGAACTAGAAGCGAACAGGCAGAAATAGAAGAGAGAGAAATATTCTCTGAGGACGAAACAACCGATTCACTTGGGGAAGACCAAGGAGAAACCTCAGACAGCAACGAAGCAGCTGAAGGTAACAAAGAGCCTGAAGCAGCTGAAGGTAACAAAGAGCCTGAAGAAAGTAACGGTGACAAAGGGCTCGAAAGAGGTGAAGAAGCAGGAGAGCCTGATCAGAGGAGGGCTTTCCCAGAAGCAGACGGTACAGAAAAAGAAAAGAAAAACCTGATTGACTCCCCAGAAGGAGGGGACAAGACCGAACAGAACGAAACTGTTCAAACTTCCTCAGAAGAGATCGCAGGTCCATCAAGTGGACACAGTGCAAAGAGAAGACCAAGTATATCACCAGTAAAACTAAGAACTAGAGAAACGTTGAACGACAGTGAAGGGCCAAGAGTGAAAGAGAAAAGAAAGGAAGTGTCTGTTGTGGTACCAACATCAAGTGAAGAAAAAGACTTGGCCAAAGAGGAAAGTACCAGTGAGGCAGAATCGAAGAGAGATGCAAAATTGAAAAGGAAAAGGATACCAAACAGGAGATATTCCGGTCCAGAATGGGCATATGTAGTCAATGACGATTGGACCGACGAATTTGTATCTCTTAGCCTCGAGAACGAAGAAGAAGAGATACCAATAGAAAAGAAAAGAAAAGTTTTATGGACACTATTGATTGAAAGGGTGATAAATGACATTGCTTGCTATAATCTAACGTGATACAACCAGCTGAGACATTGCTAAACCGGATGAGACATTTGCTAACTTGATAAGACTTTGATAACCTGATTGACTCTTAAACCCGATTTGAGACAACGTTGCTAACTGATAAAAGACTGAGTTATTGCCGAATTGAGACAAATGCTGCTAACCGATAAGTGACTGGGCTCCTGAAGAAAACTGTGTGAACATTGCGCTCGTTCAGCTTTGTAACTAATTGCTAAATCGTTTCTTTATAAGTGCTTCTAGCTCTCTGATTCTATACAGATCATGACTAAGTACGCTACACAAAACAGTAGAGTGAAATATTGTAAATATGCGTGTATAGGCTTGATAACTGCATGTGTACTAATAATAATGGCAATAGTGCTTGCAACGCGTGGTAAGGGTGAGAATGACTAAAAATAATACAGGGAATACTAATAGTACTAATTTGCATCTTTGGGATTTGGGGAATAAAGAGGGGAATACTAATGATCATGGCAAGAATTAAGAGAAGGAAGGAAGAGAAAATGATAAAAAGAATGGCAGAAGAATACAAGGCAAGAACAAGGGGAACTAAAAGGCAAAGAGAACTGACAGAATTTTAATGGAATAAAATTTGTGGGAATAGTTTTGTGTGATGACAAATAGTCATCAGAGGAGGGATTGATGACGCAGAAACAAAGGTTTTACATTTATTAGCGCATAAACGTAGTGCTGCAATAATCAAGTGTGACTTTAACCGAACTAATAAAGATTGTACGGGGACAAATGTGCCCTCAGAGTAGTTCGCCAACATTTATAAGCGTGCTTTATATAACGTGATGTATTAGAATTGTACTAATCTGACATAACCGTAAACGTGTGCCATGATTTGCTTGTTTGAAATGTTTTAACTTAGCATAACTTTAGTGGAGGCTTCGGCCTAGTTGCCTTGTCTCACGGTTTAGATGCTCGTGTTTTTCTAATGTGCTAATAAAACGTGTATTCCTGCTTGAAGCTGTACTTTTCCAGTGAGATCGGTTCACATGCTTATCTTTAAGGTTTTGTGCCAGCCTGGCATCTTCTTCTTTGCTCCAAGGTCAATCTGCAGGTGCAGACAATGGAAGCTCTGAAAGTGACTTAATTGGAAAAATATGTTGCAACTTACGTTCCCGACTCCAAGGATAATGTATGCCTAGGTAGAAGCTTGTAAATTGTTGTTTTTGATTGGACAATTTGAAGCCAACCTATGAACCCTCCAATGGAAGACTCTACTGGATTTGAACTGTTGTTTATTTAAACCTGGTGCACAAGAAGAAAGCAGCCATTAGCCATTACCCACTGCACCCATGGAGGACATTATTGCCCATTGCAGCCATTATGGCCCATCTTGCCGACCTCGTCATTTTGGCATCTTCTACGATGCCAATTGATGTTCGACGCCATTTTGAATGAGACTTTGATGCTTTCTTTAATCGAGAGAAAGAGACTTTAAGTAATTCTCGCTCTAGAGACTTTAACTTTGATCTGCCCCTTTGCATAAAGTAGTAGTTTTGTCCTTTTATCTTGCCGCTGTGAGGCAATTGCCCCGTCCACCCTGCCCCCTTTGCCCCGTCCCATGCTGATCGAAACCGGTACCTGTGAGACGAAGACTTCCTTGAATGCTGATTGATGAAAGGAAAATGTACAATTGCATTGTGTTTCTTTTTAGGTAACCAACTGCTGATTTTTGATAAGAGCCCTAGTTAGGAGTTTTCCAAATCAATGTTGCTAAATTGTTTTAGCATGAAGTCCCACATGCAGATGCTAATTTGAGGTTAGATGAGGATTCATTTGTTGCACGATGCAATTTGAGACCTTGTTATGCTGACTAATGTATGCAATTAGCCCATTACAGATTATAGTTTTAGTGGTTTGCGTTGCTATTATCGAATGCATTGTTATTCAAATGCTGCATAGATTGCATCTTTTCCGCCGTTATGGACAGCTATTAATGTTCATTTACATATATCATTTGGTGTTGAGACACATTTATATCGTGCTAGCTTTGTTAATATAGGGAAATAAATTCATTAACTTTGAATGAACTGGTGTGGTTATTCATGGCCGAAAGGTCATGGTTCGCCGAAATGTTTTCTGGATTAATTGTGAAGTGTTATGTTGATCAGGGCATTGCTTATGTTCGTTATTGATTATTGATTTGATTAAATTGACTAATCTCGGGTGAAGAGAGCCCCACTTGGTCAAAAGATTCATCGACCCAAGAGCGTCCAAATACAGGTAATTTATTAAGACGGAACGCTCTATCAGTACTTCAAGCTTATTCAGTTGGGACAAACCTTTTTATAGGTTTCAACAATCATTGGTTTGCATTACAAGCACTATTTAATTATCTACGAGCAGCTGCAAGGCATGTAATTGACAGTAAAATAATTATATTTTAAAGAAAAACAAACTTATCATTAAAGTAAATTAGGACAGGGACATCTCCAAGGGGCCTGTACTTGGCCCTTATCTCAATTTCAAGGACCCTGTTTGGGGCAAATTGCATTTCATATGTAACAACCTAGCCTCCCTAAAAGTCACATTCCGGTTACATGGTGTAAAAAGCTATAATTTTTTAACACATGTCACTTGAATGCGTGGACAATGGTTCAAGTCTCTGTTTTATTTCATTTTGCTTTTAAAGCTTAGAAACTGGAAAATTCCCGATAACCTCCTGAACGCTATCATCTCCTTTTACAGTGGGACCTGGGTGAAAGAAAAACTAGCAGGAGAAATGGTATCCCTAAAAATTCACACAGATCGTAGCCTAAAACAAGGATACGTCCTTGCCCCAACACTCATCAATTTACGCACGGCAGATCTGGTCAAGGAGTTGCAAAGAGCCAATCTAACCATCCCAATAGGTTAAAAGAAAGTGCACTTATTGCAGTACACTGATGATTTGTTACTCCTTGTCCATACAAAATAGGCCTCCAGAAGGGACTAGATGCTCTACACACCTATAATGAAAGTAACAACTTGGTTGCCAATCAAAATAAAACAAAAGTGATGATATCTGGCTGCTATGCAAGGAAAACAGTGCACAAATGGAGGCTGGGCTCCCAGACCATAACATCGACAAGAAGCTACAACTATCTTGGAGCATAGTTTAGTGATAGGGGAAAAGGGCCTGTATATTAGAACAGGATGAAGATAAAAGCACAAGCACCATATATTCCCTATGTAAATTAAATTGTATGGACTATTATACAGTCATACGACTGTAGTAATCTGGAGGGTATTCAAAGCAAAAATGTTGTCTACAGTAGAATTTCCAGGGCATTTTGACTCTGCACTAGAGAAATCCCAGTGCGAGGACTACAAGCGCATTTTTCGGCTACCAAGACGCACATGCAACTGCCTGATAAGACTGGTGTTTGGCCTCACACAGCAGAAATACGAATGCCTGGGCATGCAAGCAAAATATAACTATTGAATCGTGGACGCCCAAGCAGGATCCTTGAAGGAAGTGCCAAAGTCAATATGTGTAGTACAGAATACACCCTGGAACAACTATTTCAACAGAAGGTGGAGAGCTTAGATCTGGCGAGTGAGAGTTGGACAATGGAAGAAATAGGCTATATAGCAATAAAGCGCGCAATAAAAAAACAAGTCCGCCAGTTATCGTGGGAAGCAGACATTGCCAGGCATAAGGAAAATCAGCTCTTACTGCATCCTATGCGGCTCGCAAAGTACAGCCATACTTGAGCCAGGCACTGAGAGAGAAATGCCTGACAGAGATTCTCTGGGCTAGGTTGGTGCCTCTGAAGATGAAAGAATTACATCTAAACTGGAAATCGTTATGCCATAGTATAGGATGCCTCTGTTGCATCTTATATGTGATTGGCCAACCCTGCTACAGCATGACTGAAACTTCTTAAACCGGGTTTCCTGTCACTAGGGACACGGACATGTGCAGAAGCTCTCTTGTTTAGCATGGTCCACCCTCTGATCTGTCCAAGTTTGGCAAATTATGCAGGTGGCAAGAACAGCCCTGAAAGAAGCACGTGCTAACAAAGATAAACATTAACTCGAAAAACTCAGGGCTCAATTCGCGATGGTGTGCACTGCACTGCACTTTACTCCACTCATTAGCACAGGCTCAAGATGACGGGGATTGCTTCTTCATCGTGCTCAAAAAGTACCGACTATGGTGCCTTTTATAATGTTTAATTACAGTGTCTTTTGCATATGTTTTTTATTGACTAATCCGTAGGAATGATGTGACATCTTGCTTAGTCATATGAGAAAGACCCCACATTCTATCGCAACAAACTGCACTGTTTCAAGCCGTCGGCATAAACGAATGACATGAGGGAAATCCCGCATTTTATTGATGCAATACCTTAGAACTGTTGTCTCTGATGCGTTTATAATGACATGAAAGATTTTAATGAAGTTTCACACTGTTTTTATTTTTATTAATTTTAATGCACATGTATGTTTTTATATTCGTAAACTCGAATCGGAGAATTTGCATGAAAATACTGCAGTATGCTTGCTGCATACATCATTATTTTATTGTATTTATACAGATAAGGAACTGCAACGATTTTAATTAATCATGCAATAAATATTTATTCATTCGTTCCTGTTACCTTTCTTTTTGTCCAGTGAATTTGTAGATTTATTTTTTTTAACGTAAAGCAATACCTAATTACCATATGTTAATTCAACCGCCGCCGCGCTCAGCCTTTGCGTGCGCAGTGGGGAATGCCTGCAGGACCTGGCTGTGGCCAATCTCCTGCATGCATGCAAACCCCTGCATATATGCAGGCAAAGTTGTGGGCCAGTCAGTAGCTGTATGGGGGATAATGGGGGGTGTGAGTGAGTGACTGGGTGGGCCTGTGTATGGCTGTATAAGTTGGTGTATAATTGAGTGTGTGGGTCTGAGAGTGGTTGTGTGGGTCTGAGAGTGGGTGTGAGTGGCTGTGTGAGTCTGTTACTGGTTGTGATAGTGGTTTTGTGAGTGTGTCCGTGGGTGTTAGTGGGTCTGTGAATAAGTGTATGTTTTTTATTTAATTGGACTCTGGATCTTCAGATCCGTTACAGATTCACACGGGGGCTGCTCTAAGTGCCACAGAGGATCCATGGATCCTTGAGTGCCCCCCCCAAAAAAACTTGGGGCAATTCTTTGCCCATGAGGGGTCCCTCACAGAGTCCCAAGGGGTAAGGATACCTTTATCCTGGCCCTTTATATCCTGTTCTCCCCCCCCTCCCTCTCCCCCCCCACACAGACCGAGTGCCCATAGACAAAATGGAGGCTGCAACTTTCCTGTTAGGTTGTGGCCAACGAATCATGGTATTGCTGTTGGGATTCGCAGATCCACCACAGTAGATCTACGTCTCTAGGTATACATACATTTTTTTTTTGTTAATAACTCCAAAACCACTGAACAGAGTTGGACCAAATTACAAAGAGAGATCTTTCTGGACCAAGATCTAGCTTTCTACCTGGCTTATGCAGAGATGGGCAGCATCTGCGCTCATCAAAGCATTTCCAGAGGCTGTGGGAGGCTACTCCTCCCCAGCCATCACACCTATTTCCAAAGGGAGAGGGTGTCACACCCTCTCTCGGAGGAAATCCTTTGTTCTGCCTTCCTGGGTCAGGGCTGCCTGGACCCCTTGGGGGCAGAAACCTGTCTGAGGTGTTGGCAGCAGCAGCATCTGCAGTGCAAACCCTGAAAAGGCAGTTTGGCAGTACCCGGGTTCTGTGCTAGAGACCCAGGGGATCATGGAATTGTTGGAGTGACAATTCCATGATCCTAGACATATTACATAGCCATGTTCGGAGTTACCATTGTGACGCTGTACATAGGTAGAGACCTATGTACAGTGCACGCGTATAATGGTGTCCCCGCACTCACAAAGTCTGGGGAATTTGCCCTGAACGATGTGGGGGCACCTTGGCTAGTGCCAGGGTGCCCTCACTAAGTAACGTTGCACCCAACCTTCACCAGGTGAAGGTTAGACATGTAGGTGACTTATAAATTACTTAAGTGCAGTGGTAAATGGCTGTGAAATAACGTGGACGTTATTTCACTCAGGCTGCACTGGCAGGCCTGTGTAAGAATTGTCAGATCTCCCTATGGGTGGCAAAAGAAATGCTGCAGCCCATAGGGATCTCCTGGAACCCCAATACCCTGGGTACCAGATACTAGGGAATTATAAGGGTGTTCCAGTATGCCAATGTGAATTGGTGAAATTGGTCACTAGCCTGTTAGTGACAATTTGGAAAGCAGAGAGAGCATAACCACTGAGGTTCTGGTTAGCAGAGCCTCAGTGAGACAGTTAGTCATCACACAGGGAACACATACAGGGCACACTTATGAGCACTGGGGCACAAGACTAAAACAACTTATATACAGTGAAATATGGGGGTAACATGCCAGGCAAGATGGTACTTTCCTACAGTGGCCTATGCCCCCCCCTCTGCCCTGGGGACCTCCACCTCCCCAGGGCATTATTGTAATATGCAGGAGGGGTTCTCCTGGCCCCTCCCGCTGCGCTGGGGACCACCACCTCCCTGGGGCAATCTTGTAATTACAGAGGGGGGCCCTGTGGCCCCCGTGCTGCCCTGGGGACCACCACTTCCCCAGGTCAACCTTCTAACTAAAGTGGGGGGGCCCTGCGGCCCTACTGCTGGCCCGGGGACCACCACCTCCCACTGGGGCAAGTCTGTAGTTGGAGTGGGAAGCCACGTGGCCCCCTCGCACTCCCAGACCACCACCCCACAGGGTAAATGTTTTAGGATCTAATTGGAGGGGGTACCGCGTGCCTCCCCCTTATGGAGCCTCTGATGGCCCTGGAGACCGCCACACCCCAGGGCCGGCTCCTGCTGTGTCCCGGGGTGCCCACTCCCAGGACATAGCAGTTTGCTGTGGCTTGGCTGCCGGCCCTTAGGGCTTTGGTCTAAAAAAATAAAAAAAGTAGGGACCGCAGGGGGAGCCCTTGAGGGCTCCCTAGCGGTCCCACATAGCCCGTCTGGGGCTTTATAATAAAAATGAAATATATTTTTTTTAAATGAAAAAGAAAAAAGAAAAAAAGGTAGGGCTCCCCCAGCGGTCCCTACATTTTTAAATTTTTAATATATTTTTTTCTCTACAAAGCCCAGAGAGGGCTTAAAAATAAAAATAAAAATAGAAAACCCTATAGCTCAATGTGAAGGTCAGACCTTCACGCTGAGCTAAGGGGGTTTGAGTGCAGCTGGACTCATTTTCCCCTTCTTTTTTTTTTTTTTTTTTTTTTTAAATAAAAAAAATTTACTTAAAAAAACAAATATATATGAAATAGTTTTTTTTGTTACACTAAGAAGAATATCTCATAAGTATGAGATATTAAAGCCTAAAAAAAATCTTTCTTTCTGTCTCTTCCAAACAATTTCTCACACACTCACTTTGCCACTCAAAGACCCGCGCACAGACTGACGCACCCACTAAAACACTGATGTATGCACTCACTTCCAGAGAGACAATCTGATAGCCACTCTCACCCCCAGATACACCCTCTCACATCTATTCTCACGCCCAGAGAAGCTGTGGTTAACTCGTGCCACGCACGGCGAAAGGGCTGTGCACAGAGTGGCTTTGGGTGGTTGGGGAGTGTTGGCCGCAGGGTCAGGCTGCCGAACAGATCTTGCGGGCAACCTCCTCTGCGCATGGGGGAAGGACGTGCACAGTTGGGTGCTTATAGAAGGGGTAACTGTGGCCAACTGCTGAAGCACACAGCCAAAGGCTGTGTGCTGTGGTGGTTGGAATAACATTTAGTAATTAAAATTAATATACGTTAAAAAAAAAAAAAAAAAAAACCTTAGCAATCCACTTTAAAAAAAAAAAAAAAAAGGTTACAGGGACATTATAGTTCGGAAATAGAATTTAAAAACCTTAGAAATGTACAGAAAAAAACAAGGATTACATGGACGTTCTAGTTGGGTTCTGAATTTACTTGTACAAATCCGCAGAAATTTAGCAGTTATAGATACCTCGGCTAACTGTAACTGGCGCTCCCGTAATGCACTGCTTATGACCTCACATATTCCATCACTCATGACATTGTCTGTGACATCACTCATGACATCTCATATGACATTACTGAATTATTATTTTTTTTTAAATATATATCTGTCAAAACAAATCCCTTTCAGGGTTAGAGTGACGCATAAATTATGCAAAAAAGAATAGAGAACTCTGGGTAGTTACCAAGTGTAGGTGGAGAGCAGCTCTAGTAAGGAGCACCCTGCAACACCAGCGATGCTCTAGATTTGCTCACCTCAAATGTCTGTTTATCTAGCAAAGTTTTTAAGCATTGGATCAACACAGTGCTATCCACGGCAAGCTAGATAGTGACAAAGTCTTTTGCCATTTGTACAGCAAAGTCATTAAGCATAGGTTTGACACAGTGTCAACCTTGCTGAGCTTAAAAACTTAGGAGGGGGCACGCAGTCCCCCTCTCCTGACCAGCTTTGGCGGCAGGGACCCCATCTCCCTGAGCATGTTGGAAAGGGGAAGGAGGGCATGCAACCCCCCCCCCCCCCTCCCAGGGCCGAATGTTGCCCTGGAGACCCCATCCCCCGGGTCCTACCACCTTTTTAAATTGGAAGGCATCACACAGCCCTCCTCCATGGGCCAATATTGGTTGTGGGGATCCCATCTCCCAGGGCCCGTATAATCACTAAAGGGAGAGGGGGCATGCAGCCCCCATCTCAGGGCCAGTTTTAGCCCTGGGCATCCCATCCCCTGGGGCCAAGCCACAAATATCCTTATTGGGGCCTACAAGGGAAGCCCCAAGGCTTCTGGGCCCCAACCAGCTCAGCTCATCCAGCAGGAGCCAGCATTGCTCCCTGCCCATCACCGTAGGCAGGGAAATGGATACAAAGTCTGCTCCCAGCTGGCAGGCAAAAAAAAATTTAAACTCCTGCCAGTTGGGTGTGAACTTTGTGTTTGTTCTCGCTTAGAAGGAGCTTTGAAATTACGCCAGGCAGACGTCCCGGGACATAGCGGAGACTGCTCTGGTAAATGGGGTCCCCAGGCCATTAATGGCGGCCTTCCTCCCATTTCTCTGCATAGCTGAGCCCCGGGGGTTGGAGTCCCTGAGGCCAAAATCGGCCCAGGAGGGGGCAGCGTGCCTCCTCCCACTATTAATAAGGCTGGGGCGCAGGTGATGGGGTCTCTCGGGTTGAAATCAGCCTGTGGGGCCTGCGCAGCCCCCCTTCCCTTCTGAATATCTGGTGGGCCCCAGGAGACGGGGTCCCTGGGGCTGAAATCGGCCAGGAGACAGACCACGTGCAACTCTACCCCCCAAATAATATAAGTAATCCCCCCACCCCCCATATATATGTGTGTGTGTGTGTGTATGTATGTATATGTGTGTGTGTGTGTGTGTGTGTATGTATATATGTATGTGTATATATATATATATATATATATATATATATATATATATATATATATATATATATATAATTTTTACGTTCTTTAACAACTCCAAAACTACTGAACAGATTTACAACAAATCGCAAAAAGCACTTTTTCTGGACCAAGAGCTAGCTTTCAGTCAAATTTAGTGTAATTCCATTCAGCCGGGCTGTAGTCGTGATCAAACCCCAATGGGGAACACTTGTTCTGGGGACACCCTTTTTCTCAGCTCTCACTTGACGAATCGCCCCAAAACTTTCCAGACAGCAGTGAACTGACTGGCACACTAGTTTTCAACATTTTGTGAAGATTCATCTAGCGGTACCAAAGTTTTTAGCAAAACTTTAATTATCTACTGGCTATTGCAGTAGGATGGATATTTATGTATGTTCATATGTTTTTTTTTTTTTTTTTTTTATATATATATAAAGGGGGGGATGGTCTGCATGGATTTTTTAATTTTATTTTATTAAACCCCCGGGGAGATGTGGTGGTTGTCCCAGGAGGCTCAAAAAGCCCAATGGGTGGGGTCTGCGCGACCACCCAAGCACAGGAGACCGTGTTTGAGGGAGAGGGAGAGGGAGGGGGAGGGGGAGGGGGAGGGGTTGTTGTGGTGTGCTTTTTTTTTATCATTGTTTCCGGGGAATCATGAATCCGCTGCAATTTCACAACACATTTTAGAGAGGGACAGGACAGGACAGGACGGCTGTGTATGGCCCGGGTTTTGGTGCTTATAAGGAGTTGGCCGCAAGGCCTTGCCACAGGCCAGGCCCTGCAGCCAACCCCCCACCACACAAGGCTGAAGGCCATGCTCTGTGCGGCTGGATAAAACATACAAAACGAAAAATTACTTAACTGTTTAAATAAAAAAACAAGTAGAAATTCACTGAAAAAAACAAAGATTACAGGGATGTTACAATTAGGAAACAGAATTAAAAAAAACATAGAAATTCACGTAACAAAACAAAGGTTACAGGAACGTTATAGTTAGGTTTACTTTTTATTTGAACAAAACCATAGAAATTCAGCAGTTATAGCTATGGTTTGCTGCAGTAACTATAACTCTTGCCCTAAGGTAACTATAGCTCACGCCTTCGCCATGCACTGCTAATTACCACACACATTACATTACTGATGACATCTTTGATATCATTGCTAATATCAATGTAACATTTGCAGTCAAATTATTGAGGAGAAAACTGTGCATATTGAGGACTCGAGTTATAGTTACCATAGGGCACAAAGTTGATACAACCATAATTGTAGCTGCTGAATGTCCATGGTTTTGTGCAAGTAAAATTTAACCCAGCTGTAACGTCCCTGTAGCTTTTGGGATTTTTAAGTGAATATAGTATTAGATTATGTATATATCCATCACTCGGACACTTGGATACAGGACAAGAACATCCCAGATGCTGCAGCTAGAAAGAGTGGCAGTTGTCAGTGATCCCTAGGCCATGGAAGAGGGATATCTTTCCTGAAATTTCTGTGTTCTCTGTTCTCGTTAGGCTTTACAGGAAGGAGGAGGTTGCACTTCCTGGGGCAGGTGTAGCGAATGGATTTCTAGACAGCAGAAGCAAGTTTTGGCTTTCTCGTCTGTCGTCTTCTCAAGTCAGTTTCTCTGTTTTTTTTCGGGCTCCCATAGCAGTGGTTTTTCATTAGTCCGGTCTGGAGCCATCAGTCGGGTTAACATTGAGAAGCTTTCCACTGAACGAAGTTTTTTTTTCTTTTTTTTGTTTCTTCTTCTAAAAAGATAAAGACCTCATTATGACAGGTTTTTTGTTTTTTTTAAGTAAGCCTTTGTTGCAACTTAGTGTGTTTCTCTAATTAACGGCACGTAATGCCGTTCTTCAGTGCTCTTGTGAACACGCTTTCTGCACCCTTCCTAAACTGTTGTTATAAACGGCATCCATATTCAGTGCGCCTACTAATTGTTACCTTACAAGACAGTGTGCGTGGAAATGTGACTGCGTATTCGTGCAAACAACACAGAGGCGTGTGTTTTATGATAAATTCAGCATTTCTTCTTCCCAGCGAGGTGACTTCCCAGTACTTTAAAGGCCAACAGTTGAGGAAAACCTGCTGCTTACAGGGAAGGCTGTAGGCAGCTCTAATATCTGTCAAGAATAAGCGTGCCGCGTACGCACAATGATGCGTTACGTAGATGAACCACTGACGCATGAAGTTATTTAATTACACGATCTAGTAACGCAGAAATCGTTTTGGGGTTTTCTTTGAGTAATTATTCAGTCGTCGATGGTGTAACCTACGGGTATACACACCTGATTGTCCACATACGAAATGGTTTCCCACCAGAACAGTTGGTGAACACAGACGGTTGAGAGCTAAGACTCATTGACCGAGACAATGTAAACTGCTTTTTACAGTTAATACTGTAGCGGTTTGCAAATTGGATTAGATGGTGCAGCTAAAATGCTGAATAGGAAGGTTTAAACTTATTTGCACTGATTTAGTAGTTGCCAGGGTGACGCGTGATTGATTTGTCACTTAAACATACGTAATGAATGTCACAAATACCAACAAAAAAAAAAGATGTAACTAAGTCGCAAAAATGATTGCAATATAGACATTTGACATTTGACCTACGGCAGAAAAGCCGGCGGAATAGTAGATTCATCAGCTTGTCCATAGTGCAAAAAAATCACAGGTAGTGCAAGCTAGAACGCTATTCTGAAATTTTTAAATAAGTGCGGAACACAGGCAGTAAGTCAAGTAATCTTTATTTGGTTATTATTTCACAGTCATAAAAGATAAAATAAAACAAATAGGAAAACACGGTAAAATATGAAGTAAAAGGAAAAAAATCTTTGGATCAGATACACTGCACTTGAAATCGGGCAGGGTTTTACTAATCCTCACTGTTTACAAAAGTTTGGAGAGATTTTAAGTATACAATAGCAGGTCTGCATCGTCTCAAACTTAATACAAACTGTTTTTAAAAAAGTGCTCTATGAAATTTATAAAATTTATTTACCAACCAAAAAAAAAAAAACTAAAGCGCCAAAGCACTTCCTGGAATGCAGAGCAGCCTGACAGCAAAAAGTAAAATTAAAACATCTATTTCAAGGAACACAAGGAGTTTGGGAACAAGGGTGACGAGTGTCCGAAGGCCGGTGAAGTGGAAGCAATGGGGCATGAGTATTGAGAGTTGGAGTAATTGCTGCATACACGACAGAGCAACAGAATGCATGCACTCTTGTGAAATGCTTTATAAAGAGTTTAAAAAAAAAAAAAACAGTTGTCTAAATGTGAGCAGTGGGAGGACAAAAGTCAGCCAATCAAAAGATTGGTTAAGAGTCTATGCCCTATGGTAGACACAAATTCAAGAAGACAAGATATTGAATAGGAAGCAAACAAGTGAGTGACTTAAAGCCAACCAGTGGTAAGCAACGGGTGGGCTCTAAGCCCTCTGCAAGTTTTTGGTATGGGCCACAAGAGGCCTTTCCCAAATAGAGAACTAAAACCTGACTGATTCGAGACAAAAAAGGAGGTGTACTAAAGGACTCTTTTTGTTGCCTAGCATGATAAAAAAAGAAGCCCACCGCAAATATAAAAATGTTACTGTGAATTAGATTGTTTTTAGGTCGAGCAGCGCTGTTTCTCCACATATTGAAATCTACATCTGTGGGCTTTAACCACGCCCATCTCACACCCATCACTTTAATTCGATCCTTGGCCTGCCTTTCAAAATTCCTTAGATTTCATAGGTAAAAGCTTCACGTTTGTCCCGCCTCGAAGTTGTTTTGTTTCCACCTTGCAGGCGGACCCTGTTACATGGATTATTAAATGATCGGCCATGTAGCTTAGTGTGGTGCACTATTTTTTTCTTTTGTCTCATCGCTTCGTGCTGCATGCCCATATGTTGTTCCTTCCTCTTCCTTGTTTTGGACATGCTGCTGTTTCTTTGTGGTGTCTGAGTGCTTTACATGAGAACATGATGTTTCATATAGCGCAAACATGATAGGAAAAGCGTTTTACATGACTATGTGAAGTTTCAAACAGCACAACCTTGTACTTATTTTTTATTTTTTTAATTAGCATATTACTCTTGTTTCCCCTTCCTCACAACCAGAATGCACAGAGTAAAAACTTTCTCAAAACTGGCGCTGCGCTTCATTTTTCAGCTCTGTGCCCAAAACTCATTGGGGATGTGTTGAATTTAACAATTGTAGGGTGCAGTAGCTTATGTGGCCAAAAAAGGTCCCACGGGACACCTAGGGGACAGCCTGTGGTACTGCACCCTTTCCATGCTTCATGCACATTACAACAGTAAATGTTGCAGGCTTTTTTTAGCCAGCATATTAGAAGTGTAAAAGTGTTAATTTATGCTTGAGGAGGAGATGTGGAAGTTGCATAGTTTCTGAAGAAAAAAGAATGTGAATTCTTTGGAGCCAGCACAACTCTCGCGGATTGGCCGGAAATAAATTATCAGGGAACCCAGAGTTTACAGCTCAGCCCTCCTTCGGTGCTAGTCTGTGCTCGCCTGTGTCTAGTGGTGCTGGGAGTGGCTGCGAGGAGGAAGCCAGGTGCAGTGGAGAAGGAAGCGCCCCTTCTGTATTTGCCAGCCTTTCCCACAGCTCCTTCCTTCTCTGTGCTGCTCATGCAGTGTACAGCCACACAGGAACCAGACACGACTAATCTCAGTTGGGTAACTGACAAACACTCGGCCAAGCCGACTGGTCTGGTAAGAGCACATTTTTCTCTGTTTTCTAGAAGTAGGACAGCCATGGGATAACTCTGTGGGTGAATGTGTCTTTTGCTTAAATCTCCAAGCAGCTGAAGGTCACAGCTTTGAATATGGCAAAACTGAAAGTAATTCTCCATCCGCCAGGTCGATGCTATGAGGAGGACCTGCGAATGTGGTAGTCAGAACATCTGTTCACTGAGTGACTATGTCAGCAAGTGCTGCACACGAGTGACTGTTACACCTGGTAGCGAGCACTGGGCATAGCGGGGGAAGCTTGGGTCTGTGTCTGCCTTCCATGTCTGTTTTTGTGTAGAGCGGAAGGCTGGTTCTCAGCTTCACCTCACATAAACTCCAGCTTGAACGTTTCATCTAATTGTGCCGTCTGCATGAGTGTTAATATTTCACTGAGTTTTACCCAAAAGTGTGTTTTTATGTGAATGTCTTGCTCCTGCTTGGACTTCTTCTGGAGGTTATCTCAGAAGACAGCAATGACTTGCTTACACCAAAACGAGTCAGGGTTTACTGGACAGTAATGCTGCAGATCTCAACTGATGACGCATACCAGTGACTTACTGAAAGGATATTATGTCACCTCGGAGCTCTATAAACTTATGAACTCCCAATAGAGTTCCAGAACTCCTCAGTGACTTGCAATATTTTTAAAATGTACTCCAGGTGGCGGTTTATCTGACCTATATCAGCACTTTTCTGCACGATCGCCATGTCTCTCATAAGACCACATCGATGTGGTTCTGCCAGGCTATCGTGCTTACAATAGGAGCATATCAGCACTTTTCTGTAATGTGAATCTCGATTCTCTGCAAGGCTATCATGCTTTCTGTAGGAACGTATCAGCACTTCTCTGTAAGATCAGCTCGCTTCTCATAAGATCATATCGGCACTTCTCTGCATGGCAGTCATACTTACAATAGGAGTGAGTCAGGAGTTCTCTGCAAGGCCGCCATGTATATAATCAGGCTACAGCAGCACTTCTCTACTAATGAGAGCTTATCACCACTTCTCTGCAAAGCTGTCATGTTTACAACAGGAGTGTTAGCACATTTCTGCAAGGGAACCATGTATATAATCAAGTTATAGCAATACTTCTCTGCAGGATCAATGTACATCTATTAGGAGGATATAGGCACTTTTACGAAAGGCATACTTAAAGTTGGAGTGTAGCAACACCGTATATGTGTGTGTTTATGTGTGTGTGTGTATTCATTTTGTATTGCAGGTAGAGGGAGAAGGTAAATGGAAGTGCTTTAGTTAAATGCAGGACCACTTGACTTATGTGGCCGAGAGGAACAAATAATGCGGCATGATTGGCCAACTTATGTGGCAAGAAAAGCCCAGTTAGGCATTTACAACACCAATAGCTCTAATTCAAGCAAATGCGAGACCTTTTGCATTGCAAATGCTTGTTTACTTACAATTTTTAGGCATGGCGAAAGAAGTTTGATTTCGGCAGGAAGGACTAAGTTCATGTTTTGTGTTTAACAGGGCATGGATTTCGGTAATTAGGGTGCCTAAAAACAATGGCCTCTGTTCACAGGCACTCCCCTTCCTGAACCCAGCTCCTGCTTCAATTACCGTTGATTGTATCTTTGCCTTTTACCATCTCCAATGCTCTGCTGTTCCAGCCAGGCTAGTGCAACTACATACAATCAGACAGGGCTTTCTCCAGGGAGTTTGACTTACTCCTTGAAATTCTCGCGTGTGGCAGACACCAGAAGTATGTAACTCGTGCAGAGATCTTGGTAAATAGGACGCACTGTGCCCTCGATGTACAAACCATCATCTGCAGGGGTGGCATGCAGATGCCTCTATCTAGTTTGGGGTCGTCTACACTTTTTTACGCAAATATAAAGGGGCAGACTAGGGCATCTGTTAATATTGTGTTTTCAGCAGTAGATTTGGGGGAAAAAATGCCTCATAAAATGAATATTTTCCTTTGATTACTTTAGCTTGTTAAATGTATTTATTCGGCCTTTATGTTTTACGCTGCATTAAGCTTATTTCTTTCTGTAATCCTCTATCCTCCATTGAAATATGTTATAAAATTGTTGCATTTTTAAAGCTGTCACTATCAGGTTTATACCACGGTAAAGGTTCACACCTGAGATGCTTACCTGGTCTCTTGATCAGAGGCTTGACTATTTTTTGTCAGGCTTGAAAGTATTCACGAGGTAATGAAAATGAGTGATAGTTTTTCAAGTCATGAGGAACCCACTTAGTTATCCAAGAGGTGCCCGTGACATAGAGATAGAAAAGAATTAAAACATTATTTAGAGGTGCACGACTCGTGTACCTCTGAGAATATTCCCACCTACTTATGTGTTATGATAACAGGCGTGTTTGTAAAGCGCGCATTCCCCCGGAGAAGTCTTGGGCTCTCCGCTATCCAGAGACAACAGATATTTATTGTTACCCGAGCCTCTGATAATCTTGTTATCGACCTGGGAAGAATGAAAGGTTTAAGAGGACCTGCTGGGATTTGAACCTCTGACCACGATGTCGAACACACAGCTTTGCAGCAGCTGCATTAGTTCACTAAGCTACCAGACCTGGCATATTAGAGCTGTTTTCTTAGCACATAATAGAAGGAACACTTTGTACTTCCTTTATCAAACAGTAGCGATATAATGGTGAGAGGAAAAACAACCACTGTACCATGAAGTAGGAGTAAGCCTTCCCCGTGATACTGTAATATCTGCTCTTAAGCAGTGTGTGGTATGCAAATACTAACTGAGGGACACCGCACCGTCACTTCATAGAGTGCAAGCTGATTCTTGGGACAGAGTCTCAACCCAAGGCCCTTCCACTGTAAACATGGCCTTTTCAGCCGAAGAATGCAAGCCACTGAAGCGCCGAGCAGGACTCCGAGAAAATGCTTTACTTTTAAAATTCTGCTTCTTAAGCACAGTAGGGCTTCTCACTCATGTGTTCCTTAGTTTTGACTTGTTGAATGTGAATTCTTTGTGGCACCCCTGCATTGACTAGTAGCTCGTGGTAAGTTCTAATTTACGGTGGATACTAATACTTAAAAACTGTTTTGTTGCAAGCCTGCTCCAACTACTTTTTTATTACAGATTTTGCGTATCTTATTTTTTTCTACAGTTCCGAAGTCATGAATGCATGGGTTTACCAGCCAAGTCCAACGTCAACATTCCTTATCCTCTTAACTTGGGCACCAGCCAAACTGTTTCTCATTGTGTACTTAATTATTGTGGTGTTAATGTGAGTTATTCGCACAAAATCTTTGTAAACCGCACCCACAGTCCCCTCGATGTACAAACCAACATGTACAGGGGTGGCATGCAGATGCCTCCATCTAGTTTGGGGTTGTCTACACTTTTTTACGCAAATACAGAGGTGCAGACTAGCGCATCTGTTAATATTGTGTTTTCAGTAGTAGATTTGGAAAAAAAATGCCTCCTAAAATGAATGTCAGTTTTCCTTTGATTACTTTAGCTTGTTATAGTTATTTATTTGGCCTTTAATCGAGTATGTTGCTGTGCAACAAGGGCTGGTGTCTCCCTGGTAGGAACTTCCCAGAGGTGAGTGGACATCACCTGGAGTCTCACCTTGCTGAAGAGCTGTACCATTGGCCTGAAGTGCTTGGAAGCTGAACTGTCTGCTAAGAGTGGGATGGAGCCTGCGAACCCTCCAGGAGGTATGTCTGTCTAGGTGGTGCAAGATCAGCCTGACCCTGATGCTGCGTGTCCGGGTGGACCAAGCAAGACGGAGTAGAGCAATCTGCAAGCCACAGGAGTTTGATTACCATCTTTCCAGGAGTGCAGTTCCAAGCGGGAATCGCAGATTGATGGCAGAACTCAACGCTGTGCAAGCAGACCGATTGAGGACTGAACATGCCACGGAAACCAAGAACTGTGACCATGGTGGATGTCCCACTGAATCCCCGGGCTGTCATTTTGGACGTCCCCAAGGAAAAACAGGAAATGTCCTTTACTGGACATCGCGACCGGAAGCGAGACCTGTACCTGTGGTGGTAGTCACCACCAAACCAAGAGTATGCCTGTGGTAGTTGCCGCTGCCGCTTTGCTGAAGAGCCCCTCACAGCTGCTTGTGACATGCTTCTGCATGTTGGGTCATCTGTTGTTCATCACCAAGTGATCCGAAGGCATGTCTGAAGCCTGCTGAGGGTACCCACACAGGTTCAGAGCCTGCATTCAGCCAAGGACTCTAGGCGGCTGCTCACGCTGTCCAGTACTGCTGCAGCCTGCCTGGCTTGATAGATGCGTCTTCTTTTGGAAGCTGGCAGGACACTGGCAACATGCATCTTCTCCGAGAAATGGGAGTGATCTGAGACGCATGTAGCCGGTTTGCCACCGGCTGTGGAAAGGACACAAACTTATGTTGTGGTGAGGCGTCATCAGGGGGGCTTTATTGACCTGAGAGCAACCATTATTGAACTGGTGTATCTGCACCTAAGCATTGATCTATGACACAACACTCTCTAACCTGAAGGATACCTGCCTAGATTCATTAGAGGAGAGACTTGGGACAAGAGGAAGAGTGCTATGCCATAGGGAGTAGCCCACGTACCAGTGGTTATCATTGTACCTGCTCCTATTATCTTATGGCTATGGCTATTCCATTTTTAGATGTGAGTTGAAGTACTTTTCTTATTTAAACAAAGCATTAGGTTGGGCATTCATTTATTGCACTAGTAGGTGGTTAAGTCCTGAGTGTACGTGCCCCACACAACCTCACTGAGAAGCCTTTGACTACTCCCAATCGCTATCACTGAAAGTCAAGTGCTGAAGGGTTGTACTAGGCCTAGTTTGCAGAGCCATAATAGGACGGACCCAGATACCCCAGAGACTGCAGCCTCTATGGCTTGAGGCCTATTAGCCCTCGCCTACCCTGCTGCCTCCTGAACGGGGGCTGACACCACTTATACTACCTTTTTGCCTTGTAACTACTTACCTCCTGATCTTAACCAGCTTCACTTTTCCCTTACAAATAGTATACATAGCGTTCCCCCTAGCTGGAGGAACGTCCCCCTAATGCACTCTTCAAAAAGGGTGTTAGCCTTCCATCAGTGTAGCAATTAGGCTTCCATATTCATGCCGCAACTCTACTTAGTAGTCTTTTTTATTAATACATTCATTTCAAGTTATACAGGCTGAAGATTCAATGAAAAATCAAAAAAGGAAACCATAGGAAGCAGTCTTAAATCTTAACGGAACAGTTCATAATGCATTTCGGGCAGGAGCCCTTCATCAAGGGGAACATTTCATACAGATGCGAGAATGAAAGAAAAAGCTTGAGAAAATGAGACCGTGGCAGAATAGCGCTTTAACAAAAACATGTACGATCCAGAACAGTGCACAGATTCTAAAAATATGCTACACTAGTAATGAGGTGCACAGTTTAATTTAGTGTAAGGAACCACTGAAAACATTAACAGAATCCAAAATACGATGCTCTTATGAGAATGACAAATAATGACAAATAACCAGTGAATATCTCTTACAAATTGACCACCACATTTAGAAAACCTGTTTTGATCTGAGACAGAAAATAGGCCCAGGCACCAAAATAAGTGGCCCGTATCAGGAAATGAGAAAGCTAAAAAAAAAAAAAAAAAGGTCCCAATTTTCCCCATGGGCCACGTTTTGAACTTGTAAAGACACACAGTATAAATGTTTTGAACGGTATGGGTGACTGCATGGATTTGAGCTTTCTGCACGCAATATTTATTTTAACGTCAGAGAAATCAACATAAACAAGCATTTGCAATGCAGTGGGTCTCACATTTGCTCGTGTTAGAGCTATTAGTGTTGTAAACTCCTAACCGGACTTTTCTTGCTACATAACTGAAAAGTAAAAGTAAAACAGTTTCACATAAGCGAGTCGATGGATGCCATGAGTGTGAAGGAAACACACAAAAGGAAACATGGAAACATAAGTTCACTGGCAGCCAAAACCTATCAGCTGAAGTGCAATTATCCACGTAACCCACAAAAGTGCAATTATCTGTGTAACAGGGTCAATGTCATGCAAATCGCTCGACTACTGCCCAGCAAGATCCGCTGCATAGGAAATAAAAATAAAAAGTAGTCCAGAAGCAACGCGGAAAACACAGAGCCTTGTATGTTTTCAGTAGATCACCGGTGCTCTCTAGGAGGGCTAAACACCGGAAAAGGCATGACTTATGTATGCCTTTCACTAATGCAATCAAGCGGATTCTAAAATGCAAGCCCACGAACCAACCAAACTGACAGGCGTGACATGGGCCTGGTTAAAAGTCCACAGAGATTACAACAAGGGCCAGAGCGCTTTTGCACTCGACCCTAAAAACGGCCAGCACACCATAACAAGCATTTGCAATGCAACTGGTTGCACATTTCTTCGAGTTAGAGCTATTAACAGTTGTAAACTCCCAACCGGACTTTCCTTGCCACATTAAATGGAAAAAAAGAGCGCGATCGCGCTGCTACAGTTCACTCGTAGTGAAACCTATCTGCAAAAGTGCAATTATCTACGTCATCGGCAAATGTGCGATTAACTATGTAACAGGGTCGATGTCATGCAAAGCGCTCGACTTCTGCCAAGCGAGACCGCGCTGCGAAAAAAGATAAAAAGAAGTCCACAAAGGGACGGAAAACAGCGGGTCTTGCATGTTTTCAGTACTTGGTCGCTGCGCTCGAGGAGGACTAACCACTGGAAAAGGCATGACATATCCATGCCTTTCACTAATGAAAGCAAGCAGATTTTAAAAGGCAAGCCCACGAACCAGTGAAAGACACTGACGTGACCTGGATGGGGCTCCGAGCCCTTTTCTAACTATTAAAGCGTCTTGCAAGTGATACGCATGCGAAAGCGCATGCGATGCAGGCTCGACCCTAAAAAGGCCCACAAACAACCAGAAAACCGGCTCACACACTGACTCGTCAGACCAGCCCATTGAGCACTGCCTGATGACCCAGTAGGCCAGTCCCACCCTGCAGAATACAACAGGTACTTTTGCTCCAAAATGCAGCAGTTACAAATGCTCTGAGGGATATCACAAACGTTAAACTTTTTTGTGATTCCTAAGTGCCACATAGTGTTCTTTGACAGATATTGTGTTTGGTGCACACTGATGTATCTAACGGAATATTGCACTATAGATGTCAAACGTTGGACCCCAGCGAGTGTTTTGTGTTAGAATATCGACCACAAAAATATTGTGCTGCAAAAATATTGCAATGGGAATATCGACAACAAAAAATATAATTATAAATATTCAAGTAAGTATAGATTTACTATTCTTCACTCCACATCTACATATGTTGATGATATATACTGTCAAGGTACATGTATGTGAAGTTGTTTATTCAACTAATGCTTATCTACATATTCTTGCTACAATATTTTGGACCATGATATTCAGGGCTCGTTCTTTACAGCAGAGGTGACCTGTAGACTAACAAGGACACAAGCTTCGTTAGAGACTGTACAGTAATTGGTGTATTGAACCTGGCAGCAAAATGCATGCCAAGGTGTATTTGAATTTTAAAAAAGCCTTGTGCCACGCAATGACGTACGTGAGCTTAAACGCTCGCTAGGCAAGTCACTGACTACAAAACTGCCCCGTGAGTCGCAAGAAAGCAACCCGGCACAAGCTCCTTTTAGCGGTGGATCGTGTTCAACCATATTGCTGTGCCGCCTAATCCTTGCTACTAACCTGTGGATTAGATTTTGTTGAAAACTAGTATGAATGGCTGTTCTTTCAATGAAAAACAATGATGCGCTTTCGTGTACTGCCTAGCTTTCCTGGGATGTTAAAACACAAGGTTGTGCAATCAAAGAGCTGGTTGCAGGTCCAAGTGCAAAGCGGAATCATTGTACACGTTTTCTATTGCAATGGTTCTCATTTGTGCACCTTAAATGGACGCGGAATTGCTGCTGGTTTTGACAACGTTGACAGCTGGTGCCTACCCACGGGGGCGATCTCTCCGCCCTATTTCTGTTCATACAGGGTAGATTAGAAGCCCCGAAGACTTATTGGAGGATTAACAAATAGCAGTTTTACATTATGTGGACAGGCTTAGGACCAGGATTGGGCCCCAGTTGCATTTTCATTAGTGCTTCAGACCAGGATCATTGAGGGTTATGTAAGCAGGGCACTGCGGAGAATCTGTAAGCAAAGTGCTTTTTAAATAAAAAAGCCCAGTTATTTAAATAGACCACAGAAGAACTATTTTAAAAGGAACCCAATCCCATTGGTAGGGACTAGTAATTGGGCAAAGGGGAATTACTTGCAATGCCCCACTTGAAATCAGAGCAGTCGAATGGAGAAAGCGGTAGGATGCGCTACAAGAAGTACATCACCCTCCTGGAGGCAGCCATTGGCATCACCCCTCTCAACAAGCGAGAACTCCTCCCCGGGGGCAGACATGCCAATCTGTGGACTTTCTCCCGGTGAGTCTGTGTCTTAGAAGTTAAAGGTCTTAACTGTGTAGGCTCTACAGGAAAAATGATGCCTGCATGAGCTTGTGTCTGAGCAACTGTTGCGGTCACTCATTCCGGATCAAATCAATTCCTCCTATGAGCAGTTTCATTTCAGAAATTGAGCAGATATATTTGCAACCACTTCATTTTACTGTGCATAAAATTGTTTGGGTAATATGGACATTTTCTTGGAGCCTCATAACCTGTTTGGTTATTTGTCCAGGGAAAATCAGTATTTTTGGTACCAGTGACAAAACATATGTCCGACTTGTTAACTTAATCAGAGAATGCTGCAGTCATCTGGTTCTAGCCTAGCACGGCCTGTTTTCTGTTTTACTTTTTTGGAATATGGACATTTCTTTTTTAAGGAGGAGATGTTCTGTTTCCTGTTGAAATCCCTCTTTGGCCAAGTTTGTTTCTCAGTATGTTGTGCATCCCTTATACTAAATAAAGTTGTTAGTGATTGGTATTTCTGAATATTCATACTTGGGCTTCACTCCAGTTGGACGACTGACTGTATGCAAAGTTTTGTGGTCCCTCACGAAGTCACTTGCTGGCTTGGTGCATGGGCGGTGTGAACACAGTACAACAGCGATAACTCTTTCCATGCAGCGAAACGTTAGTTTTGCTCTTCCCTTATTTGTAGTGGCCCTATTCACCCTGAAAGCGCACTGTCTCTCTGTTCTCCAGGGAATAGAAGAAAGCTGAGCCTGTGTGTTCTTCTGCAGCGATCAACAACACTTAATTGGTTTACAAATTGAGCTGTTGTACGTCATATACTACATATAAAATAATTATCCAGTTCCACAAATGCATTCCATGCTTGGAATTATTGATACCCGTGACTCTCATGTTGCCCAAAATGATGAATAACGGCACCAGTCTAGAAAAAGCTGATTCTGCACTAATTATGGCTTAACAATATATCTATCTATCTATCTATCTATCTATCTATCTATCTATCTATCGGCCAGTCTAGTCACATTGGTGACTGATTCATCATCTCACACTCTTCTTGCTTACCATCTCTTCATCTCTCTTTAATAGCTGCCCACAAATTATTTTAACTTCAGCTGTTGACTCCCCACTTGGCTCATTTTCCTTCTTCGCGAACTGTCATACTTGGGCAGTTACCAGTATTGTAATAATAATAATAATATATATGTGTAGTAACAAAATCATGGGCAAAGGTTCATAGCCAACCCCTGCTAATTTCTTGCATTTGGGATGGGAAATTGATGGAAAACATATAATTGTCCTAGAAACACATGTATATGATCACTGCCGTGCACTTTTGCATGTTATTTTAGATCTATGGTATTGCCGCTAAAGTATTCTGTCCTGAAGTTAGACGTGTGTCTGTGTAAATATAGACAAGGGGTGAAGACCTAAGACTGAATCATGGCGATAACTAGGTAAGGGTTTTTAAGCCCATGATCAAGAATAAGAATGATTAGCAACATAAGACAAAATCCAGGAGAGCGCCAAAAATATGCCAGTGGTAGAAGATTGTGATATGGGACACATAAAAAGTAAACATATTATTGTCATTTGGCACAAAAATAGCACAAAATTGGTTGTTTATATTTAGGGCTTCCGGTTTTATGGCATTTTGTTAAAAATTTTCCATTTGTAGTTATCCATATTTATTTTTTGCTCATTTTTCTGTATTTATCGATTTTTATTTAGTTTTTACTATACAAATGAAACTGCAATAGGTAGTTGTACGCATTTATTTAACTGATAAATGTATACTTGCATATGAATGTCCAAAAGGTTTCAGCAGTATACACTGTAATAGCCTTATCTGAAAACACTTGCATTGTAGAATAGCATAAATAACTGTAGATATGCACGTATTTAATCTTAATTAGGACATCTATTGTGTTTTTTCATCTCTTCTAATCTCAATCTGTAGCCCCTACTGACCTGGCACTCATGATTGACAGTAGGAAAAAAACATCCAAAAAGGCCTATTTTCCGTATTTTTCTATATTTAAAAATACAGACTAGAAAAAAAATAGTTTTCTGTGTCTGTATTTATCTGTAAAAATCAGTAAAAACAGAAAACTAGGAGTCCTATTTTTATTGTATTGCAGCATACTTGATGTTCTGAAGATGACGTTCTCAAAGATTCCTTGGTGTCCATCGCATATCGGAGTATGAATGGGTTAGTGCAGTGGTTCTTCACTTGTGGTCCTCAGACCCATAGGGGTCCATGGCACCTATTTAGGCAGTCACCAGACCAATATAACCTCTAACCATTATTTTCTGTCAGTTTTTTAAGTATTTTGAGCTAAATAACTGTTTAATGGTGGTTCCTTAAGTAATAGTTTTACTAAGTAACAATAATGCTTTCTTGAGGTCAACTGTACTGCCTCCTCAATCTATCTATTTGTATTCATAAAATCAATAAAGATTTGCTTAGAAAAACAATTCTAAAAACAGTCTTAGTCAGAAAACCATTGCTAGTAAAGAATAGAGCATGTGTGAATGTTCAGTTTGCATTCAAAGGTGCTCAGACCTGAACTATCAATCCGCTTCTAACAAAAACACTTTTGAATTGCCAGCGTTTTTCTAGTAAATCATACACATACACACATTTGGCTAGTGTTCTAACTGCTCCATGATCCATGCATGTATACACAAGTAGTTTACCCCAAAGGTCCGTCCAGGCTGCACTCTGCCCCATCCTCTGCTTTACGTGGTCAGGCACTTGGACTTCAAGCACCTACACTTCTTGTATTGGAAAGGGGATATGCACACACTTTTCAGAATAACTTAAATACTTCCACTGGTACCACTTCTGAGTAGGCAGCACGCACTGTAGCATAATTAATACCTGGTCTTCTAGTTTTTATACATTAGCTTTGTCACCCTTTGACATGAAGACCCTAGATGTTCTCCAGCTTTTTTCATAACATGCTTGATTGCTGTCCTGTATTGTCGGAGACCAATGCCAATCCAGTTACTGTTCCTCCCCCACCACTTTTGCTGAGAATTCAGAATTCACATGATTGCCTATTGATTTGTGGGTATGACACAAGTATAATAGTGCGTAGTTGCCCACTTTTAAGCAGTTGCAGAGGAAAACGGAAGTGCTGAGTTCCTATAGTGTGTATTTATTTATATATATTTTGTGTATTTCTTTTGAGGTTCAGTTCGTAGAAAGACTTGGGGGCTCCTGCTGCTTCCACCTGTGCTCTACATAAATTAAAAGGTTAAAAATTCTGGGACTCTCAGTAGGGTAAGGAATGTGTCCTTATTAGGTAATTGGGTGAGACTTTGTAGATTTTGGGTTCGAAGGATGAGGCCAGAGGGCTATACCAGTATCAGGTATGTATCCTCTTGTACAGTTAGCAATGTTTGTGTGTTAAGCAGCTAGTGGAAAACATAGGCATTTGGGTGATCTAGTTTCCGGTTAGATCCATATTCAGACATTGGTTGATGTGTGATGAGAGTTATTCCCATGTGTTATGTTGTATTGGAGGTGTGTATTATTGTTGTGTGCAATGTTCGATCAAGGGGATTTGTCTGTGGTTTCTTGGATGCGCATTTAGTATTCTGTTTAATGAGTGCTTTGGCATGTTCTATTGGGCTTGGATGTAAATACCCACCTAAGTGGCTCAGAAATTTAAAAAACAGAGGGTTAGATGTCTGAATGATACCAAGGTAGTTTTATTAAAGTGTGGTTGTCTCAAACCATGAAACAGGGAAGCGAATTGGGATCTAAGAAAACAAAGTTGTATTTGAAGGGCGAGCTCAAGGAGCATAGAGAATAGAGGAAGAACAGATATGTTGGGTGGTAATCGTGGCATATAGAGGTCAAGCATTATTTTTGTTTTTAATAATGGAAGACTGCATGCTTAAATACATCAGTGAAAACATACGAGGGAGGGTGAAACTAAAGGCAAGTTAGCAGAAACAGAAATACTGAGCAGATTAACAAGGAGGAGCCCCTCAGTTTAACGCATTATTTAATATTTGCATAACAGATCGAAGATGAGAGAACAATAAGCACATTGAATCTTGCTTTTGCTTGAGCTGGTGCTGCAAACATCAAAAATCCTACCAAAGGAGGCCCACTTCCACCGATATAACAGGCCAAGTAGTCACTTTTGAACGTTTTTATGAGGTTAGGTGAGTTTATACTAATTTCGTTTGGAAAAACTATTTTTGCTAACTTTTCTCCCTCCTTCCCCCTTTTCAATAATTATTTCATAGGGGATCTGGTGCTGCTTGACAACTGTAGTTATGAAAACGAGTTCTCAAAGTTATCAATCCCAGCACCTCAGTTCTATTTATTTATTCCTACTTAAAAAATAGCGAATTGCGATTTTTGCCCGTTTAAAGTTTATAATTAGGCACTTTATATATACAGTGCTCACCATGTCAAGCAGTGCATTTCATTATTAATTGAAAAACTCTTTGTTGGGGATGAACGTGAATGCACGGTCAGTTTTAATCCGAGGCTTGATTGAAGCACCCCGATTATACACGGCCACCACATCACTGTGTAATGACTAGCATGGGAAGTTTAAAGTGACTTGGCAGAGACAATGCTTGCATTTCAAGAGATCTACTTATTTCTGCCTTTCACGCAGGGAGTGACTCTAAAACTAATCACACGGTTAAGAGGTCAGGGCACGAGCAAGGGCCAGGTGATGTGATCAGTGCAGACCTTCACAGGGCCAACCCGATACAGCTCCCCAAAGAATGTTTTAGCTGTACACTCTGGAAGAAAACGTGGCTGGTGGGTATGAGGTATGAGGGCTGAGGTCTGTACTTCGAATGTATGTCGGAACAACGCATGCTGGGACAACGCATGCCTGAACAACGAGGTCGGAACAACGACCGCGTTGTTACCACTAATGCCTTTACCACGAATGCCTTAATAACGATTTTTCGTTGTAAAGGCATTCCTGGTGAAGGCATTAGTGATAGGCATGCATGGTTCCAGCATGAGCCCCCCCCGGCCCCTCACCCCACCCCCAACAATTACAGCGACCCCCACCCCCTCCCCTAAGACCACGCCAACCCCCCACCCTTGCCCCTAAAATGACCCCAACCCCCACCTCCTACCTAAAATTACCGCGACCCTCACCTTGCCCCAAAAACAACCCCAACCCCACCCCATCCCTGAAACCTAAAGTACCCCCACCCCTAAAACCTAAACCCCCCCAACCCTCCACCCCGCCCCTAAAATTACCCGACCCCCCCAACCCACCCCTAAAACCACCCTAACCCCCACCCCTAAAACCTAAACTACCCCAACCCCCACCCCTAAAACCTCCCAAACACCCCTGGCCCTAAAACTACCTGAGCCCCCCCCCCACCCCGCCCCTAAAACCTAAAAACCCTAACACCCCCACCCGCCCCTATAATTACCCAACCCCACAACCCCCACCCCTAAAACCACCCCTAAAACCTAAACCACCCCGACCCCCTCCACCCCCAAATACTAAAAATACCCGACCCCCAACCCTTGCCCCTAAAACTAAAAATGCCCCTAAACCGCCCAACACCCCCTCCCCTAAAACTAAAACCCCACCCCTGCCCCGCCCCTAAAACTAAAAATACCCTGACACCCCCCCCCCACCCGCCCCTAAAACTAGAACCCCAACCCCGCCCTAAAACTAAAAATACCCCCACCCCTAAAACCAAAACCCCAAACCACCACCCTCATCCAACTTACCTGACTTATCGCATCGTCCTCCTCAGCCGACTCCCTTGTTCTGTGCCTTAACCACGCATGTGCGTTGTTCAGCACATGCGTGGTTAAGGCACAAAACAACAAAGTCGCGGTTAAGGAAAGCGTTGTTCTGCTTTCGTTAACCACAACTTCGTTGTTACGGAGTCGTCGTTCACGGCGTTTCCCCTGTACTTCTGCCTTTGTGTAGAAGTCTGTCCGCTGCCCATTCACAAATTGGAATATATTTAAAGGTTCAGGAAAGCTAAAGTGTAATAGTAACCTATAACAGAATAATTGTGTGAGAAGGGTACAACGGGCAGACCTAATCCAGCCTTTGTACCTTTATACGTTGCATAAACTTCGTATAATGCATTCACTGGAGCAAGCAGCAGTCTCATTCCCAGATACACTGGGAGAAGATTGCAGGCACCAACAAGCATTTGCTTGTCTAAATGCGTTGTTCTAGCTCACATTTGTTGTTCCTGAGCTTTGCACAGTGTAATTTGGGTTTACAGAGACCTTCTTCCTTTAACCCACAATGGAAGTGATTTTGATTTGTATCTGCGCTTATAACTAAGGTTTCTTTACCTGAAACACCTTTCCACGCGCGTGTCTCTTGCCACTGCACTACCTCCATGGTTTGCATTCACACTTTCTGTGCTCTGATTGTCCTTTGCCGTTTCATGGTGTATGGGCCAAATTGGGGGTTGAAGATGCCACTTGCAGGGTTAAGTAAGTAAGAAGCAAGCGTCTGTTAGACACTCCTGGACCTGTCATTAACACTGCTAGTGATGGTGTATGTGGCTGGCACTGTGGTGTCAAAGATTATACAGGATATGCACCAAGGCCCTGACGCTGTAAATTCACTCTTTTGTCATGAATAGATTTGAAGACCATGCAAGGCAGGAAAGCCTTCAGTGGCTGAAGAAATTTAAGTTGAAATCTGCTTGAAGATATGGCTTTTTTCAAACTGTGATTTGGGAATGTAATATCTATCAGTAGACCTAGAGCGCTTTTACCAATATCAGAAGCACTGATCTGGAGACGGCACCCGGTGAGCAGCAGAGTTGGTGGGAGGGGAAGATGCAATGACTGGGGACAGATTGATCCTAGAAGGCTTTCCCACATACTGTAGTTTCTCCAGTGTCAAGCGAAGTTCACCCAGGAGGTTACTTCTCACAGAAGCCTCCTGGGGACACCACCCTAAATATTCAGTGAATTAGAGGGAGAAAATATAGTTGTCTCTATGCCAGCCCTCAACTAGCTGCATCTAAGATCCAATGCTAAGGGCAGTCATTTACCAAGTTTAGGATGGTGCCCTACTCATCAGAGAAAACAGTAACCCTAGTACCCTTTGACACTGTCAACTATCAAACCCTTATCAATTTATAGCAACATTCAGAGTTCACAACCACTTTCTTTATGAGTTTCCTCTTTTTGACACAAGGTCGTCCAGATGATTAAACTCCAGATTTAATCAGTCAGTACCTCAAGAATTCCACTCTGCCCTCCCCCATCACCTTTACTCTCTACATAGAGCCTCTGAATTCTTGTTGATAAACACTTAATCAAAATACAATATTCTTATATCCAATTGATGTGTTTTTCTGGCTGGTACATTGATGAATTGCAGTGTGGTCCATGAGGGATGTCTTTTCGTGTTTCTGATCACCATTATTGTGATGTTGGTCACTGTGTTTAAGCGGGTAGTGCGGCGAAGAAGAGTGAGTTTTTTTTAATTAATTTATTATTGTGTCTTCCTGGCATGATGTCGATTGTGAGTGCAGCGTGTTTTTAGGAGCGTTTTGGTGTTGTGCATGATGACTAGTGGAATGCACTTCTTGTGTGTGTGACCATGTAGCATCACTTATGCTATATGTGGAATGATAAAAAGTGAGAGACATAAACCCAAGTGTCTTATCTACTATCCATGAGAAGAAGTAGGTTCACCTACTTGGGTGGGTGTCGGTGATGGAGGAGAAACCCCAGGAGTACATTGGTAGCATGCAGTCACAGAGTATTCTCTATAAAGTCCACCCAAGAGCGACAGTGGAGCAACCCACAGGCAGCCTTTGGCTAGGTCTGCGCTGTAGAAATACCATATACATAAGTACAAGTTATATTTTCTTATAGAGCCCTCTCCTCACCAAGAGTGATGTGGTGGTGCCAGCACAGATCCTATCTGTAGCACGCAGGAGTAATTTTGTCAGTGGGAGGGTTATGCTGCTGAAGGCGTATCATTACTAGGTGACAAGAAGAGAAACAGAGAGTTTAGGACATAATAGGTGTATGAGAAAGAGGGAACAGGGGTTCTGCTCAAGGCTGTTCCAAGCTTCAAAAGGCCCAAACAGAGAAAATGTTACAGTAAAATGCCCCTAACCGCCCCACCCTTAACATTTGGGCACTGGTGGAGGATTTTCATTCCACTGTCCATTGGGACACAGCTAGAAATATTTCGAGATGATGATCGTTTCTTATCAGGTTTGGTCATTTTTCATGAAATAATATGTTGTTGATGAGCTGCGCCATTTCCCGTACATTTTCATGTTTATCATGAGGCCTTTACCTATGTAATAGACCGGTATAGATGAACTGTGGGTGCCAACAGTTTGAAAGGGTGATTCCAGGTATGCCAAAATAATCTAATACCATGATGAATGTGGATTTTTAGTTGTGTAAATGAACTTTGGTAGGTTAGATTTTTCACTTTTGTAACCCAGTGATTTGTTTTACAGGGAACGGACACAGACCTTGTCATCCACTTATGAGTGGGACCGGCGGACGAGCTGGAACTCCAACTCGCAGCACGACTCAAGGCGCAGAAGGAGGGTATCAAGGGGCACGTCGTCTTACCAGGTACGTCACCTTCACGCTCACTGCTTAAATCATGGGATCTTGGATGATGCACCGGAGTCAGGCTGGGGAAGATGCACCATACTGAGTTTGAACCGAGCAAAGGCAGCTTACTTGTGCACATTTAAAGAAAGAAAGATCATTCTCTTGGCAGTGCAAGTGTATCTAAAATGAATGTCAATGTTTAAGTCCAAGTTTTGATATATTTAGGTGAAGTTACTTTTTCAGATTAATTGTTACTGTTCTCAATTTATTTATGTTTACAGCGTTCACACTCCGCCTTAAGTTCTTTAAATTACAAAATGTTCCAATAAATAAAATGCAACTTGATGTCCAGGTTCCAGCAGCCTATCTTATATTTCCAGAGGAGCAATTGATTAAAGGGTCTGAAGTTTGAATGTTTTGATATAAATGTTTCAGTAATGTGCTTCCCCTTTTCAAGCCTCTCCTACACCTGACCACATTATACTCTGTGCCAGCCATCAGTTGTGGATCAGAAACATGTTCTTTCTCATGCTAGCCAGTGATGGTATGTGCTATAATCTGTTAGCGCCACAAAACCATAGCATGATGCATAAGCTCTCTGCAGAACTCCCATAAACATAAAGACTCAGTGAGTTGGGAATGTTGCAGCACTGTCAACATTTTATTCTACTTTGTGGAGAGCCCTCTTCTTCTTGACTCTTGGTTATTATATCATGACAACAAGTTGCAGATAGTTTGTGCCAGGATATTGTTTAACAGCTTAGTAAAGCACACAAAACACAAGGGTTCGGATGTCAAAAGGTATTTACTCGTTGCAAACCATCTGATTCGCTAAATCAGAGGGTTTGGAAATGGTTAAAACATTTTTTAAGATACTAAACCGATGTATTCAGATTTCTCTCTCCACATCAATAAATGGGTTTACAAACGTTCACCGATTTTCAGTTTGGAAGGGGTGTCTTTGGGGAGTCATTTCCAAATTGTGACTGAGTAACCTGTGCATCAGTGGTTTGCGACCACCATTGACCAGTTACCGACCCCCAGTGATAACTGATGTGCAAAGGAGTTAGTGTCCCCATTGAACCTCATTTCCTTTAGGAATCCTGGTGGCAGCTTCAGGTGGAGTAGGCAGTGGCTAGGGAGACCACTGCCTGCTCTTACTAAAGATTTTCAAAAGGGAAAAACTTTTGTGCGCAGCCCAGTTTCCTTTAACAAACCTGGGTTTCTATTAAAAAAATCAATTTTGAAATACTTACACAGGGGTGGTGGTCTTTTGCAGGACACCGTCACTGTGAATGTAGCTAGCTGAATGGAGTTGCAATTTGTGACCTGCTTAATGAATATTAATCAGGCAGATCATTCTGAACCCTCCTCAAATCCCTAGTTTTGTGAACTAATCTTAGTACATAGGTTTTTTCCCCACAAAGTATATTACTGGTCGCAAAATGTCAGTGTTCAGTTTGTACAGCTTTTTGTTACCAGTGACCCTAGGTAGAAAATGTTGCTAATACTTGGTATTACTTGCCTACTAATTTTAGTGACTGCGTCTGGTTGCGAACCTTGTAGTGTGGTAATCTTTGATCTGACAAAGACTGGCCCAGTGTCTTAGCTTTATTAATACTGCTCTGGCGATCAGCGGAGCATTGGGGAATCTTGAAGCTCTTCGACTTGCGACGGTGCAGCAACCTGATGCCATGAGTCATGTGTTTATCAGCTACTGTCAGGCTGTTTCACTGGTGGGAGAGAGACTACTGGAAAGGGATGACTCTCCATTTTATAATGAGCATTTTGAAGTTCTCCCTTTAGAGAAGATGTCTCTCTGCCCTGGGCACAACTAGAAGTGCCAGAAGTGACTAGTAACAGAGATAGGGAAAGTGAGTGATGTAATCATTGAGCGTGCACAAGGCTCTGCAAATTCAGAAAGAAATTCTCCTCCACCCTCCCTCCTAGTTTAGAGGCTTAGCTTGTAGCCCCAGCTGAAACCAGCAGAAATGCTCCTCGCCTTCAAGACAAGTCAATCTCACCAATAACTTCAGAGATTGAATGTTAGGTACCTGCTGAACTGACCGACCATGCTGGGCATTGAATGATCACTATCTATTTTTAATCTCTTTCTTATCTCTGATCTATTGGTGACTTCTCAGCCATGTATAGAGTGTCTTTTCTTTGCACATGGTTTGATTATAAACCACATATTTCCTAAAGTTGAATGACTTATAAACCATTTGCTTTAAATACACATTTTTGGATCCCTACGCCCTAAATAAAAATGGTATTGCTGTACCTATGATCCCAACCACTTCCAGCTCTAGACAGCAGGTAATTGACGAATTATCGTTTTCATGTTCATTATCTAGTGCTCTCTCAACATGTAGTGAATAGATCTGCACAACCCTGTTCTGAAAACCAACAGAACATTATACCCTTTTGCAGTATTTCAGCAACCACCATAAAGCACTTAGGATGGTCTATCGTAGGTCAATTCCTGCACGTTTGCCGAAACTGATACTGGAGATGTGACTATTTCTGTGAGGTCAAGCTACTCCGTAAGCAACTCTTGGCCAGAGGTTACCTTAGAAAACTAGTAAAGAGAGCATCAGAAAGAGCTTGGCACTCTCCTTGGGAGGAACACTTGATAACACCCTAGGACGGAGAGACACCGAGAGAATAATTGTCACAAATTTCTGCTCACGTAGCAATATCCTAACAAGAATCATCAAAAAAACACTGGTCATTAATTCAGTCAATTGGTATAACCAATGATCTCCCTTTGTTCTTTAAGAGAAAGGAGAAATTTGGGGCTGCTTAGTCCTTGCAAATGTTCTGAAAAATAAACCAACAGTATTAGCTTGATTCTGGGAACAAAATATAATACCGGGTGTCTACCGCTGTGGCAATTGTGTGATGGATAAATTCCCTGAAAACAGCAAGTAATTCATATATGGCGTCATCAGATATAATCTAAGGCATTTCCCTATTTGAAAATGGAGCAACTTGATTTATGCCATTTGGTGCCCTTGCCCCTTGATCTATAGCACAAACAAAACAAAAACTCAAGACGAGGCTGTGCCAACATCGGAGCTTAATTGAGTGTGAAATCATGTTTGCTCCATTGGTTGCCCACTTTGCAGAGCTGAATTATTCAGAGAATGATATTCGGTGGCAAATTATTGAAGTAATGGTTAAACAGCTATTGGTGGTGATTCATAATTATTATGAAACAAAACTGAATGTCGATAGATTCTCAAATGTGACAGCATTGCACATTGATTGAACATAGTGGAAGAATGCAACACTATTCTGGTCTCATAATAAGTTGATCCCTAGCATAACAAAATGTGATACTCTACCTTGGTCTTTTATTCTGTATAGTTTAGTTTACATTGAAATTAAATTGTTAAAATGTTTTATATATTAATGCACCCTAAATATTGACTATGGAAATAATAAATTGTACCCGGGTTCATTTGTGCACTTGTTATTTAAAGGGATAACTTGTACAGCTTTTCTGGAAGAACTTTATGTAAAGCCAGTACCGATTTTAATCCATTTATACAGCATATTTTAATAATAAATTAAGTACTGTGTGCACTATAGATTGTCATGTAGGAGTGCAATTAGTTTTTCAATGGTTTTCTTTTTGCTTATTTACATTTTTTTGGGCCCTTTGCCTCTAAGTTTTATCTGGCACATCTAATTTAACAGTCAAGGGTGGTCCTATCATCAATGTTAGCCTATGAATTGTTCTGGCACCATGACATGCCCTGTACTGCCACACCTCGGCTTCCTCAAGGTAGTCTTTCTTCCATTACTTCTTTTGGCTTTATTTCCTAATAATTTCGAATTTGGTTTGTTTAAGTTGAATTTGCATTGAGTCCCTCCTTTGTATTTTTTTGCTAACTTGTATCTTGTAGAACATTTTATTGCTATTGGTGCCTGGGCTCCACACCTGCGTGCAGCCGCCATTTTGATATATATTTGGCTCCTACCCTTGGGCGTCTTCACTGATTTAGTCTCTTGACGGCACATTGAATCTGTCAGTGGCGCTACTTCATTCTTCAACAACCATTGTGGCACCATCAAACACAAATAAGGAACCATCTTGCGGTTTCACTCACCCTATGCTCTTCCTCAAAGCACCAGTTCTAATAATTTGAGTGATTGTTTAAGCGATCTTTCAACTTTTGTGGAGATTCTCCTTACAGTTTTTTTCTATGCAGTTCGACCACGGAGAGGTAATCCTTCTCTCAGGTGATAGATTTTCCCCATTGATTTCTGTATCTTATAAATTGACTTCATTCATTGTTCCCCTTATTTACTATATGGTCATTTTCTTGTATTTGGTTCTCCTGATGCTGTATTTCGGTTGGATCCTCTGGTTCACTTTAATCCTGGTAAGGACCTGCTTTTCTGTTGCCTCTTAGGGAAAGCCTTCTCAGCACACTTAATATTTTTGAACACAGTTTGTACTAATTCCACCCCATTTTTTAAAATTTCCACGGACAATACCTTGTCCTGATGAAGACCAATAAATTACTATGGGTTGAAATGCTGTTGACGCTATCGGCAATTCCACTTTACTTTAATGAACTTCATATACTTTTGTTTGGACATCTTCTATTACTTTGCAAAACAAAACAATTATGTGTATGGCCCATTCCCTCTTTTGTACTGTACACACCTTTAATACCAGTTCAGCCTTGCTTTGGTGATCCTCCTCTCAGGTAATCCCCCACCACTGCATTTCAGTTGCATCCTCTGGTATACTCAGTTCTTGCCTTCATGATCTTTTTGACAATTGGCATCAACTATTGCTTAGGCTCAAAAATTACCTTGTCCTAATGACGACTCCTTCACGCCGTGTATGCCACGGATGTAATGGTTACGTCTGTGGCGGCGCCTCTCAAGCGCCACGGATGTAACAATTACGTCTGTTTACCTCCCCCCGAGGGCCATCCCTCAACCCCCCCAGGACAGGGTTGGAAGGGGAATCGCTTCCCCCTTCCACCCCCAACTGTCCCAGCGCCCCCGTGGCGTCTGATGAAGTCAGAGTGCGATCGCATGCTGACCTCATCAGAGGCCTGCCCCTCCGCGCTGGTGAGCTTCCAGCGCGGATCGGAAGAGAAAAGCTCACTGAAGGGGCCGAGAAAGTCAGGAAAGGAGAGGAAAGGCCTTTCCTCTCCTTTCATATTCTCTCTCAGCATTTCTGCTGCCCGATTGCGATGCAATCGGGCAGCAGAAATGCCCACTAGACACCAGGGACATTTTTTTGTAATGTAATTGTCATGAGGGGAGTGGCCCCTTGGGCACGGGCCGCTCCCCAGGGGGGCACTTTTTTTTTTAGGCCATTTCTGCCCCGGGGTGGGGGGGCAGAAAACCCCCAGACACCAGGGCAAAATTTTTTTTTTTTTTAATGTGTGGGGAGTGACCCCTTAGGCAAGGGTAGTTCCCCGGGGGGGGAGGGGAACAAATAATTTTTAGCCCATTCCTGACCCACTTGGGGGCAGAAAACCCCTAGACACCAGGGATAATTTTATTTATTTTTGTTCAGTATTTTTTTTTTTATATGTGGGGGGCAATCCCTTAGGCAAGGGTGCCTTCCCGGGGGCCAAGTTTTTTTAGGACCATTTCTGCCCACCCATGCCCCCCCCCCCCCACCGGGGGCAGATCAACCTAATTTAATTAGGTCGATCTGCCCTCGGGGGGGCAGAAACCTCTAGACACCAGGGATATATATATTTTTTATTTACTTTGTGTTTTTAAGTATGGGGAGCGACCCCTTAGGCAAGGGTCGCTCCCCTGGGGGGCAAATTGTATTTAGGCCATATCTGCCTATTTTTGTGACACCAGTCTGCCCCAAGGGGGGGCAGAAACCACTAGACACCAGGGATTGGTGTGTGTGTATGTATGTTTTGTTGGGAGGGGGAGCAGCCCCTTGGGCAAGGGTCACTCCCCATGGGGGCACAATACTGTTGGTCATATCTGCCCCCAAGCAGGGGGGGCAGAAAGCCCACCAGAGACCAGGGAAGATTTTTTTTTTTTCTCCAAAATAAGAGGGTGGGGGTATACCCCCACCCCAAATAAATGGGGCCAATGTTGTTCTGACCACCAGTGGGCAAATTGGGCAATTACCCCCGATCCACACCCCTGGGGGGCAGAAAGTCTACTAGATGCCAAGGAATTTAAAAAAAAAAAAAATTGTGGGGTGATGGCTACCAACCATTATGGGCCTGGCTATGCCCCCACCCCAACTGAAGGGGGTAACAGTCTTTCAGCTCTCCCCCTGCACACTAAAACATCTTATCCCATGGCAAGCAAGAGGACATTTGATTATTTTGGGTTTTGGTTTTACATTTGGGCCATAAGAGGTTGGCTAACTCTCAAAATCATCCCACTTGGAATGGTGAGGGCTGCACTTTTTGGACTTTGGGACGCTGCCATGTAGAAAAATCCACAAGACCTAGACACATCTGAAAACTAAACATCTGGTTGATTCCAGGGTGGTGTGCTTCACATGCACCCGGCACCATTTTCTTACCCACAATGCCCTGCAAACCTCCAACTTTGCTGGAAATCACACATTTTCCCACATTTTTGTGATGGAACATTCCGGAATCTGCAGGAATCCATGAAATTCGTGCCACCCAACATTGTCTCATCTATACCAATAAAAATTCTGCTGCACTTATCAGCCAAAAAATGTTTTTTTGCAAACTGCCCTTTTGGACCCGCTTTGGTTCCCCCTCAATCTCAACATATTTTTGGCTTCCCTGTCACAGGCACTTGGCCCACCTACACAAGAGAGGTATCAATTTTACCGGGCAACTTAGGGGAATGTTGGGTGGTAGGCAATTTGTCCCAGTGCTGTGATCCCACACAGAAATATGGGAAAAATTAGATTTTTTTTGTTGTTGTTTTTTTTTAGCTAAATTTGAGGGTTGCTGAGGATTTTGGGTAAGAAAACTTTGGGGGATCCACGCAAGTCACACCTTCCTGGACTCCCTCGGGTGTCTAATTTTCAGAAATATCTGGGTTTGGTAGGTTTCCCTAGATGGCTGCTAAGCCCTGGACCAAAAACACAGGTGTCCCCTCCCCCCCCTTTGCAAAAACAGGTAGTTTTGTATTTGATCATTTTGATGTGTCCAGATAGTGTTTTGTGCCATTTCCTGTTGCGAGCGCTAATCCTACTTACACAAGTGAGGTACCATTTTTATCTGGAGACTTGGGGGAACGCTGGGTGGAAGGAAATGTGTGGCGTCTCTTAGATTCCAGAACGTTCTGTCACCGAAACGAGAGGAAAAAAGTGTTCTTTTGGCCACATTGTGATGTTTGCAAAGGATTCTGGGTAACAGAACCTGGTGAGAGCACCACAAGTCACCCCATCTTGGATTCCCCTAGGTGTGTAGTTTTCAAAAATGTGCAGGTTGGGTAAGTTTCCCTAGGTGCCAGCTGAGCTAGAGGCCAAAATCTACAGCTAGGCATTTTGCAAAAAACACATCAGATTTTAATGTAAAAATGTGATATGTCCATGTTGCGTTTCCTGCCTTGAGCATTAGGCCTACCCACGCAAGTGAGGTACCATTTTTATTGGGATACTTGGGGGAAACACAGACTAGCAAAACAAGTGTTATTGCCCTTTGTCTTTCTCTACATTTTTTCCTTCCAAATGTAAGACAGTGTGTTTAAAAAAAAGACATCTATTTGAGAAATTCCCTGTGATTCACATGCTAGTATGGGCACCCCGGCTGCTTCTCAACACCTTATCTTGTGCCCATTTTGGAAATATAAAGAGTGAAAAATAGGTATCAAGAAAACCTTTGTATTTCAGCAAATTAATTGCTGTATACCCGGTATAGAATGAAAACCCATTGCAAGGTGCAGCTCATTTATTGGCTCTGGGTACCTACGGTTCTTGATGAACTTACAAAACCTTTATATTCCTGCAACCAGAAGAGTCCAGCAGACGTAACGGTATATTGCTTTTAAAAATCTGACATCGCAGGAAAAAGTTAGAGTAAAATGTTGAGAAAAATTGCTGTTTTTTTTTTTTTTACCTCAATTTCAATATTCTTTTATTTCAGTTGTTATTTTCTGTAGGAAACCCTTGTAGGATCTACACAAATTACCCCTTGCTAAATTTAGAATTTAGGCTTCTTTTCAGAAATGTTTAGCTTTCTGGGAACCAGCATTAGTTTCACACCCATTTCTGTCACTAACTAGAAGGAGGCTGAAAGCACAAAAAATATTAAAAATGGAGTATGTTCCTGTATAATGCCAAAATTGTGTTGAAAAATTTTAATTTCTGATTCAAATCAGCTTGTTCCTGAAAGCTGGGAAGATGATGACTTTAGCACCGCAAACCCTTTGTTGATGCCATTTTCAGGGGAAAAAACACAAGCCTTATTCTGCAGCCCTTTTTTCAATTTTTGAAAAAAATGAAATTTTTACTGTATTTTGGCTAATGTCGTGATCTCCTTCAGGGGAACCCACAAAGTATGGTACCTCTAGAATCCCTAGGATGTTGGGGAAAAAAGGACTCAAATTTGGCATGGGTAGCTTATGTGGACAAAAAGTTATGAGGGCCTAAGCGCGAACTGCCCCAAACAGCTAAAAAAAAAAAAAAAAAGGCTTGGGACATGAAGGGGAAAAGGCCTGGCAGCGAAGGGGTTAAACCACCCTGGGTTGAAAAGAGTTCAGAGCTCTGCACATTTTAACTTCATAATCTTTTGTTATATCTATGATTTATTCTGTGTAAACAAAACATTTATATGGCTCATTGCCTCTTTTGTATTCTATTTACCTTCATGTTTTCTAAGTTGTTCTACCCTTTGTGATCATTTGGCACCAAGCATTGTCACAATGAAATATTATAAACACAAGGGTGTTTTATGGCTAATGCCACTAATTTTCTTCTTTCATTATTGTTGATAATTCATACCAGTGATTCATAAGTACATTTATTGATTGCCTAATTTTATTATTTCACTCAGAACCGTTGTTTATTCTCTTGGTTTCCCCTGGTTTCAGGTGGTTACCCGATGGCCCCCGTTTTCAGGGTTGAGCCTGCTAGTGCATGCGCTAGTGTATGTCTCTCACTTGTGAGACTCTGTTGTATACAGTAAAGGGCTTGGAGCCCGCCTGTCGCTCAGCATTTGTTGGTTTGCATGGCACTCTTCTTTACAGCTGCGTAATTTGGTCTCTGCACGCTTGGCATTATTTCCATTCCTCTCTGTGCAGCAGGGACCAAGCACTTATTGATTCAACCTAATGGCTATCCACCGCTCTAGAGATGATCGAAGTACTATTTTGTTCTTTTAACTGCTAGTGCCCTGCAAACAGAAGTCTTGTGATTGGCAAAAATGTGCTAAGCAGGACAAACAAAATTGCAAAGTTTTAACTTTCTTTTATTTTGCCAAGTCGTCTTTTCTCACTTTTCACTCATGTTTTCTTTTGTTTGCTTGTGGGTGCTCTTCTCAAAAGAAGAATATTAATTTCTTTGAAATATCGAAAAGCGATTTTCTTTCTTTATATATAACTTCTAAAATGATAGTTTAACACATAAGCGTGAACTACACCCCAATCCACCCCACTCCAATGCGTCCCACTACAATCCATCCCACTTTACCCCACACCAGTCCATCCCATTATACTCCAAACCACACACCCAAATCCAATCCACCCCAGTCCAGTCCTCCCAACCCACCCCAGTCTAATCCAGCATCCAGTCCAATACGCCCCACTCTAATCAAAAACAGTTGGCACCACTCCAAAAACGATCTGCCCCACTCTAGTCCAAAACAATATGCTTCACTCCCATCTACCCCACTCTAATCTGCCCCACTCCAATCCAAAACAATCTGCCCCACTCCAATCCAAAACAATCTGCCCCACCCCAATTAAAAACAATCTGCCCCACTAAAATCTGCTTCAGTCCAAAATAATGCCTCACGCCAATCCAATCTACCTAAATCCAGTCCATCACAATTCACCCCACTCCAATCCACCCCCATCCAATTCACCCCACTTCCATCCAATCCACCCCATTCCAGCCCAGTTCAATCTATTCCACTCCAATCTAATACCTCATCCCAATCCAAGCCACCCCACTCCAACCTACACCAATCCAACCCACTCCACTCCATCCAAAACCATCTCACCCCAATCCACCCCACTCCAATCATGTCCACCACTATCCAGTCCACCTCTCTAATTCAATCCACCCACTCCAATACAATCGACTTTAATACTCCCCACTCCAGTCCACCCTATTTCAGTCCAATCCACCCCACTCCAAACCATCTTAATATACCCCACTTCAATCCAGTACACACCTCTCCAATCAATATACCCCACACCAATCCTATCCACCCCACCACACACCAATCCAATCCACTCCACTACAGTCTACCCCGATCCAATCCACCCCTCTTCAATCCACCCCTCCCCAGTCAACCCCACTCAATCAAATCCACTCCAGTCTGATAAACCTCAGTCCAATCCACCCTATTCCAGTCCACCCCAGTCTAGTCCACCCAACTCCTGATCATCACACTTAGTCCAGTTCCCCCAAGCCAATTCAATCAACCTCATCTCAATGCAATCCACCCCAGTCCAATACACACCACTCCAACCCACCCCACCCTAATGCAGCCCTCCACAACTCTAATCCACCCCACTCTAATCCACCCCACTCTAATCCACCCCACTCTAATCCACCCCACTCTAATCCACCCCACTCTAATCCACCCCACTCTAATCCACCCCACTCTAATCCACCCCACTCTAATCCACCCCACTCTAATCCACCCCACTCTAATCCACCCCACTCTAATCCACCCCACTCTACCCAAATCCACCCCACCCATCCCAATTCAGTCCACTGCGCTCTCCAGTCCAATCCATCCAGCCTACCCCACCCCATCCAATTTCAGTACACCCCACTCCAATCCATCCACCGCACAGTACTCCAATCCACCCCACCTCAGTGCAACCTACTTCACTCCAATCCGCCACAATCCAGTCCAACACACCCTACCCCAGTCCAGTCCAACACTCTCCTCTCCAGTCCATCCCACTGCAGCCCACCATACCGCAATCCAACCCACCCCACCACATTCCAATCCCCCCACTCCAATCCACCTCACCCCACTCCAATCCACCCCCTTGTCTCCAATCCACCATATTGTACTCCAGTTCTGTCCACCCCATTCCAGTCAGTCCACCCCATTCCAGTCCAGTACACCCAACTACAATCCAATTTAATCCACCCCACTCAATCCAGTCCACCCCAGTCCAGCCTTATCACACTAATCCAAATTACCCACCCCAATTCAATTGAATCTACCCCACCCAAATCCACTCCCGTCCCATTCACCTCAACCTATTTTAACTAACCCCACTCCAATCCACCACACACCAATCTACCCAACTCCACTCAATTCACCTCACTCTACCCCACCCAATCCACCCCACTCTTCTCAGGTACCCCACCCCACCCCACTACCAGGGGAGGTTCCTTCTCGGGGACAAAACGGTGTTGCCCCTCTACTAAAAGCAGCCATAATTGTATAATTTAAAAAAGTCCCCATGTCTTACTTCCGACTTTACAATGGACTGGACTCAGCCTGGTCGATGTGTTTGCTCTGTTCCTCAGGAATGGAGGTAGGGTGGGCCAATCTTTTTGTTTAGCAGTGGCATGAAGCTGAAGTCCAGTACGCATGTCGAGTTGGATAGGTTTCTGACTGTGTCCAATCTCTCAAACTCGTGCTTGGTTCGGAACCAGGGGAAAGACAGCACACCTCCCCAGTCTCCCTTGGAGCACTGGATTCCCCTCGTTACACCAATCCTGACATTGCTTCCATGCAGCTTCAAGTAGAAAATGCATGAGAGTAAAGTCTGGATTGGCTGTGGTAAGGTTGGACAGTACCTGTGGTCCCGTGTGTGGAAACAGTGTAGTTGCCAGCCAATTAAAGAACATGACCAATCACTGTGTGGCTTTATGTTGAAGCCATACAGTGATTGGTTATGTTTCCTTATGGAGGACGTGCAGTGCTTTTCCTGTGATCCATAGCAGCCCCATTTTGTCACGGGTGGTTTCATGGCACGATGGAGGAATAGACAGAAGCGGCTTGCGTGGCTGAGGCTGGGCAGGGGCGCGGGAAAAGAATAATTAAATCATTATAAACTATATTATATAATATATCATATATTATAATCAAATAAACGTACCTCTGCTCCCACGCCGTTCCTCTCCCGTCGCTGCTGCAGGCACAGGCTCCCAGCCTGCCCTGCGCCAATCCTGACGCTGCTCAAAGCTGCATCAGGATTGGCTGGGAGCACCCAACCAGGGCGCTTCCAGGCAGACTGGGAGCCTGTGCAGACTCTCTCCAGACCAGCAACCGTGTTGCTAGGCTGGAGAGCCTACAGCGCATGTGTGTTTGGCCGGCCCAAGACGGCTGGCCAAACGCACATGCGCTCTGAGGGAAGTGCACAGAGCACTTCCCTCGGCTTGCCCCCTAATGCCCCACCCCTTTTACACGAAAAGGATAATAAACCGAGTTTACTATCCTTTCCGTGTAAAAGGATTTGCAGCGGTTGCTGCTGGCGGGGGTGCGATGCTCCTCCGCCCATACGGAGGAGCCGCGCCTGGGCATTGAGACCAATCACATGCATTGGTGAATGAACGAGAGACAACCTAAGAACTGAAAGGAACAGTTCTCCACACTTGAGTGGTCTCATTATTAAACAAGAGCCGGTGACTGTTTATCTGTCTCTCTTTGGTACACTGGAGAGCTCTCAGCAGCTGTATGTCTTGCTCCAATCACTGCTCTGGGGCCTGCCTCTGAAAGGCACGTGCCCCTCTGTGCCTAGTGTCTGTGATCCGAGATGTGTTGCCTGCTGATGTAATTTTAAAGGCAGTGAAAGTGTTGGGTTTCACATAGTCTCATAAAGTGCAGGAACAGCCTGTTTCCACCTTTACAAGGCAGTAATGAAAATTTTGAAAGCGTTCATTGGTTTCCATATTCAATTGGTGTTGCATTAATTTGAGCACTCCGCTGTATGTTTAAAATGCAAACTTCATAGAGTGCAGGAGCATACTTTTCTTGAAATGCTATCTGTGCTCTTTGCTAACTGTATCTGCTATGCCTAAAGTCTGAGTGAAATTGTATTTGAATTAGCATTTCAGCAAGCTTTTCAAAGTAAGTATCACAGGAATGTTGCCATTTTTCAAGTCAACAAAATTAACGAGTTACATTCTTTGTAGGATTCCAACCAGAGCTCTTTGGTGTGTGTTGTTTCATTTACAGCAGTGGCGGACAGCAGCTTTAGGAGGGAGGGGGGGCGGGCGGAAAGCACACACACACACGCTCATTCTTTCACACACGCACGCACATCCATTAACACTCATAACATGCACGCATGCACCAAACATTCATTTTAAAACATCACACACACTTGCCTTCAGCCGTGAGGTCCCAGGAGGGCTGGGACTGCTGCCTGAGGAAAGGCAGCAGTCCCACCCTCGTCACAGAGTGGGATGGGGTCAGTGAGACTGCTGACCCCACCCCACTCTGTGACGAAGTGTCACTGATTGACACTTGCCGTGGGTGCTTCAGGGCTTAAACCTGAAGCGCCCAGCGCGAGTGTCAATGGGTGACCCTTTCCTCGTCACCCAGGGGAGGGCCTCGAGGCACCTTTGCTGAGCCAAGGAGGTCACGCCCATAGGAGCTGTGACCTCCTCAGCCCAGCAAAGTTCAGCTCAGGCAGCCAGGAGTCTGTGCAAATCACGCATGTCTCACTCCTGGCTGTCTGAGCTGAAAATGAAGAGTGTCTGTCTGGCTGACCTTTCTTCAGCCTGACAGACATTCTTCATGAGGGGCAAATGGTGGGGGGGTTGTGGCCCTTCTGCCCTAAAGTACGGGCCGCGCCTGATTTACAGTGTATGTTGTTTCATTTACGTGGTACACCAGATTATTTGTTGAGTCCGTCTTTGCAACATCTTATTATTTAGACAGATATTTCAGCTAATTGTATATTTTTACCAGTGGCATGTGGTCAGATTGCTATGTTTGTTACTGGTTGATTAATACAGTCAGCATTAATACAGTAAGGAGCCAAGATCACAACTTGCCGACATTGAGTAACATATTAATGCGCCTTGCTTGGCAAACCAGAAATTGGAACTGCATTTTAGTCCATTTATCAAATGCATTGTGCTGGAATTCATGCCAATCTAAACCAATTTTTACCCTACCCTAGCCGATCCCACTGAGAATCATAGAGCATTTGATGTTGTGCCCCACCACTTTCAAACTCGCCCAGCCACCGCTGCCCACTACCTCAATCCACTCCGCCCCATTCCATCCCACTCCACTGCATTTTCTGCCACTGAACTCCACTCCCCTCATCTCTACGAAACTCTACTCCTCCTGCTTCACTCTACGACATTCTAACAAATCCAATCTACGACATTCTACTCCCTGTTTCCACTCTGACACTTCAGGCCACTAACGTTTAGCCATTCTGAACAGCAACCACACTGGTATACAATGGGACAAAACACATTTCCAAAGCCAGTAGCTCTTGTACTGTATAGGCGAGACCTGTTGGCTTTGCCAATGCTTTTTATTTACTGCTTTCTCAAGGGTGACATGCAGAGTAATCCTGGAGATCTAATTTTGGAGGTAGGAAACAAAATAAGCAACAAATTCTCTTTAGATTTAAATACATTTGAATCTGCTTGGTAGATTTATGTTAATCTGATTTTTGGCAGAGTCTTGCAGTTTTGATTATTTTAACATGCTGGCATTCGAGGAGTTTTGAGAATTTCCCCTTCCAGCTGCAGTTCTTATCTCCACTTTGACTATTTCCCTATCGTGTGAACCAACTGCATACATGCCTTGGGCTCACAGCCTCGCATCTCTGACGCCCCAGGGACCTATTTCCTGCTGTGTGAAAAAAACGTAGTTTGTAGAATATGTAAAATCAACTCGCATTGTGATTAACTCCCATTTGAGAGTGATTACTGCAATTTTCTATTCAGTAGTTAGTCAGTGCAGGGCTATGTCCTCCTGCTGTGTTTGAAAATGAAACACACAGGTTTGCGAATAATAATCGGGTTCGGTGAAGAAATCCGGGAGGTGTGAGGCTCTAGCCAGTGAAACGGGTGCAGTGTGTGGTCACCGGCCAGGCTGAGAAACTGCTTCAATTTTGTTTCCGTTTAAAGACGTCCTGCCTAAAAATGTTCCGATGTATTTCTACGAGACGTAGATAATTTCTAGATTGTTTAGAAAGCATTTAGGCCCAGCTTTTAGGGGTTAATAGTTTAGGGCACTGGAGCCCCACGGATCTGCAAAATACTAATCGATGGATACTTGATTTAAGTTAAATGTGTTACAAGATCTGGCTTGTAATGCATAACGTGGTAAACTGACTTAGGATATAATAATTAAGTCAGTCCATGCTGGACCATACAGTATTAACACCCTGGCAAATCAGCCAATGACAGCAGAATCTGCTAATGAAAGGCGGACATCTGGCCAATGGTATGGAATCCAGACTTTTCCAGGTTTACCACAATCGTCTCTGGCGCCTCGGGTGAGGTATTCCATGCGACGGGTCGCTTAATTTCATCAGCACGGAAGCATCATCCGATCAGTGCTGTCATCTGAAAGCTCTGCGGGCCGCTCCTTGCTGCCCAGCCACGTTTTGATGTGGCCTGCTTCGTTTTTGAGTTTGTACATTTGATGGCGCTGGTCTTGCTGGCAAATAAAGTGAATTCTGGAGGTTCAAGATCTTACAGGTCCGAGACCAGGATGCACCAGAGATTCCAACGTTTAGGACGTGTGTTCCCATTTATTTGAAATGCAGTACCGGTACCGGCAGGTGCATGACTCTACTGTAGGCTATTTGAATTCATGAAAATTTAATTTTTTTTCAATCGTGTGTATTTTTTCCAGCAAAAAAGGAAATGTTTACCTTCTTTCATACCTTATCAGAAGCTTCTATTGTGAAAAAACCATTGAGTAGCTTGTGTATTGTGTAACTTTGTCTAGCACATTAAGTGCCTGCAGCCATTGGTTACAGGCAGCGAAAATGTGAAATCATTTAAAAAAAAAAAATCTGGATTCTGTTACACTGCACTAGGGAGTGTTTTTTATGATACCAAGTTTCTAATATCGACCTATAAAAATATCTACTCCACATTATCCACTTCCACTATATCTGTAAGATAAGCAGAAGTGGAGTTGAGAATAGTGAATCTATTCTTCCATAAATCATTTTAATTTAACAATATAGTGATAGCTAATAATATTGAGCTGACATGTTTTACAGGTCGATACTATGAACACAATACTACCCACTAGAAACAATGTATCTATATAGTACACATTGCTGATCCAAAAATATGTGAAATAGAACAAAATGTCCGATAGTTATGTCTTTTCACCCTGATATAAATTGTACTAATAATTCCCAATGTAGACCAAAAGGTAGTCCAGCTTTAAAATCCTTTTTGGATCGGTAACAGAACAATCTGAGTTGTTGAGACCGTGTAAACAAGTGATCCAGGTTTGTTTGAGCAGTATACCACAAAGTGGCACCATTTGCGCTTCCCAAATTCAGATATTCCCCTTTACATTTTGCTGCCTCCCATGTTTTTTGGGTGTAGTGGGGTGAATGTTTAAGCCTGACTTGAACCTACGTCAGTCTGGTGTCTTTGTATAACGCGGTTGGTGGGTTCCCATGTGTCATGAGGGAACTAGGAAGGATGCTGCATGCTATACCCTCTCACATCTAGAAAGGGATTTCTGTACTTTTCTCCTTCACTCTGAGGTTAAGAACCCTATTTTCCATCGCATTGCTTCACCAATGTGGAAGATTGCAAGTGTATATCCATTTATTCTTTGTGTGGCAGAGAAATGTGGCTGGCAATTCCTGACTTATCTGTGAACTCAAACAAGGAAAAGGTTGCCTTTGGTACGGCTCTATAGTTCCTGTTGCAACCCCAGTGACTACCACTGCGGATAGACATGCTGGAGCAGCACCTAGGAGTGCTTGGTTGGAATTAAAAGTTACTGTGATTCTTTGAGTGGGCCTAGGCTCTGGGACATGCTGTGGACTGAGAGATGCGCACTTAATCAGCAGTGCTCATTTATCTTAAATGGGCCCAACTCTTGGCGACATATCCCTCTAACTGTGCCGGTTGTGGTGCTGAACGTGCTGCCGTAGACCCACCTTTTTTTTTTTCCCCCCGTTAGCAGTCTAGCCTTACCAGTCAATGTCTTACTGAGGATTCTTCATTCTAATTTGAATGTATTCTTACTCCTTCCATAAAAAGATTGACATTTCACAAATATATTCATATTATCTTCCCTACTTATTCCAATAGATGCTCTTCCTCTGTCACCCTAGAGCTTTCATACATCTTCACCTTATACTACTACGATCTCATTTTGAAAGCCACACCTTCAGACTATTCAGTTCATGGAGTTTGTTAGACTTTTCATCCTTGGTGTGGTCTCCCTTAACTTTTTGCCTCTGTTCCCCAGGTTGTTGATGCGTGCTGGACTCTGATTTTGCTGTTTTTGTTACTCTGGGCACTTTACCACTGCTAACCAGTGCTAACGTGCTAGTGCTCCTATACAAAATATGCATGTAATTGGCTTATCCATGATTGGGATATTTGATTTACTAGTAATTCACTAGTAAAGTGCACTAGAGGTTCCAGGGCCTATACATCAAATGCTACTAGTGGGCCTGCAGCACTGGTTGTGCCACCCACATAAGTAGCCCTGTAATCAAGTCTCGGACCTGCCACTGCAGTGTCTGTGTGTGCAATTTAAACGGTAAATTCGACTTGGCAAATGTACCCGCTTGCCAGGCTTAAACCTTCCCTTTTCTTACATGTAAGACACCCCTAAGGTAGGCCGTAGGTAGCCCCAGGGACAGGGTGCAGTGTATGGTTAAGGTATAGTAATGTGTTTTATATGTCCTGACAGTAAAATACTGCTAAATTCGTTTTTCACTGTTGTAAGGCCTGTCACTCTCATAGGTTAACAAGGTGGATACCTTTAAATATGATTAAAGTGTAGATTCCCTTTGGGAGCGGATGGATATGTGGAGTTTAGGGTCTCGGAGCTCACAATTTAAAAATACATCTTTTAGTAAAGTTGATTTTGAGATTGTGCGTTTGAAAATGCCAATTTTAGAAAGTGAGCATTTTCTTGTTTATACCATTTCTGTGACTGGCTGTTTGTGGATTCCCTGTCTGGGTCAGTTTGACAGTTGGGCTGGTTGCATCTCTCACTAGACAGTGACACAAAGGGAGCTGGGGTGTAGCCTGTATATCCTGATGATCCATCTGTGCTAAGAGGGAGAGGAGGAGTGGTCACTCACACCTGAAAGGGCTGTGCCTGTCCTCACACAATGCAGACTCCAACCCTCTGGTGCTTGTCTAGGGCCTGGCCTGGGGAAGGCAGGATTTCACAATCAAAAGAGACTTTGCTTTGAAGTAAGCCTACTTCAAAGGATAAATTGGGTATAAGAAGAGCACCCAAACCACAGACTTTAGAACACTTCTGGAAACCAAGAGGAACCTCTGCTTGGAGAAGAACTGAAGAGCTGAGCTGCCCTGCCTGTAACTGTGCTTTGTGGAGCTATCCTGCAGTTGCTGCTATGCCTGTGCTAGAGGACAAAGACTGGACTTTGTGTTGCCTTCCTTCTTGTGAAGATCTCCCAGGGCTTGATTTAGAGCTTGCCTCCTGTTCTTTGAAGTCTCAGGGACAGCAAAGACTTCTCTCTGCCAGCACCTAGAGTCTCCGGAGAGACTCATACTCTGCCAAGTGGTGCCCATCCAGTTCCTGGGACCCTGAAAGAAGAAGCTGGCAGCCCAAGAGTTAGAAATCCACACACAGAACGCCGTGCGGGGAAAAGATCGATGCGCCGCCAGCTTTGCGGCTCCAAATCTACACTCGCCTGCAACACGACCAGAAGGTAGATGCACGGAGCTGGGGAAACGATGCGCAGCATCGCTGACGGAGGCTGGTGAGATTGCAACCCGCGCTGTGCGGTTTTCGGATCATTGTGCGGCTAGATTTCCGACGCAAACACCGCTGGGCATGTAAAAATGACACAAGGCCTGCCCGGACCCGAAAGTTCTGACTGGATCGACACATCGCTCTCCTGCAGAGAGAAGAAACGGCGCACGCCGTCCCGACTAAAGGAGAAACGACGCAAGGTCTCACTCGTGAGTGAAATCGACACATCGCAAGCCCTTTTTGACACACATTCGCGCATGCTGGGTTATTTTTGATGCACCCTAAGGTACATTTTATTGCTAACAGTGTTAGTGTGTGTTTAAAATTACATGAAGACTTTTTGCATTTTTTTGTGATAACTTGACTTGTGTATTGTGGATTTTTGTCATTTTGGTCTTGTTTTCTTTAGATAAATATTTTCTATTTTTCTAAACATGTGTTGTGTCATTTTGTAGTGTTTTCATTAAGTTACTGTGTGGGTTGGTACAAATTCTTTACACCTAGCACTCTGAAGTTAAGCCTACTGCTCGTGCCAAGCTACCAAGAGGGTAAGCAGGGATTAGCTGAGGGTGATTCTCTTTTACCCTGACTAGAGTGAGGGTATTTGCTTGGACAGGGGGTAACCTTACTGCCAACCAAAGACCCCATTTCTAACAGAGTTCGCATAACGATGCAATGGCATAACAAGCCAGGCCTTCATGTAGCATTAAACAGGTTCTCACACAACCTTCAACAGACCCTTTCACCACCTTCAACAGACCCTTGTATAGGCACTATAAGATATTTGCATAGCCTCAGTGGGCTATTGTGCCACCACCAAATGCGACTCATACTATCTCCAAAAGGTCCCTTGTATACGTTCTCTCTCTTTCCTAACTGTCCTTTACTTCTTCCGTTTTTGTCTAACCAGTTTAGAGTGATCCAAGAGTGTTACAAGGACCCAAAATAATAATTTTATTTGGGGTGTAGGAAGGTATGATTCGATCCCTGAATTTTCTAGTTGTTTGGAGCTAATGGCAGTCACACTTCATCGGTCCCTTTCACAGTGACTGGTACTACCGAGGGCACAGAGAAAAAACAGGGTTGTGTGTTCCATATGAGGAAGAACCTCATCATCCCTTTGGAGAGATGAAGGACCTATTCCCATACACATTGTGGTTGCTAACAAGGTTATTTATACCTTTATATTGTAAAAACAAACTATTTGAATGACTCCACACTATTGTGCTTAGAGAAAACAAGCAAAAGCACTCAATCTCAATGGCAGCTAAAACAAACCCTGGCAAAGCCAATATGCATGGGCTTAATATGCTTACACATGCAGCACTGGCACTTTAGAGCAAGGCACACAGGAGTGGATCAACAGGAGTGGACTGGAAAGGTAATAGTTGTGAAGTGGACAATCATGCAATTCTGAGTAAGCACTTGATTGCACATGAAAGGATACACTCAGACAGCTAACAGCATTAGGTGAGAGATGAATGCTCTACTGAGGTGGATTGACAAGGTCTCAAGCCAGTAGCTGAAAGATAGGCAACTTTTAGAAAGCTGCCACTCTGTGTTCTGCTTGTCCAGCAGTCTCACAAAGGCATGCAAAGACAAACAGCTTTCTGACTGTAAGGGGAGACACGTGAATGACTCCCAGGCTCAGGAACAAAGGCAGTGCCTCAGCAGTGAGGTGTCACCTCCTCTGCCACGATGGCCACTCAGGGAAGAGGTGGGAGGGGTTTAACCCAGAGGTGCACTTCAAAGGGGAAGCTGCCTTTTATGTGCTGCCTGGCCCAACACCCCTGAGCAGGATGCCTTTTGTTTCTGTAGACAGAATGGAGACAGAGCCAGAGAGGGGAAACTCTACTCAAAAACGGTTTTACAGTGAGTATGTTGCATTCAGGTAGCCATACCTATATGGTGGGCTTCCGAGGAAGGGTTGTACCATCTTGAATGGGGCATTCTGGGATAGCCAGATGCCACACACCACAGGAATGTCATCAAAAGTGGGAGGGGACCCAGAAGCCCATTGGCAAATGACCATGGGGTCCCCTCAGGGCACTTTCCTGGGATAAATATGGCATCCCTGACACGTTGACCCTTAATTTTTGTTGGACTTGGAAGGAGGACGAGAAGACCACCACGTTGGAAGCGCACAAAGGACTGTGACACTGGAGTGACTACACCTGCTGCACTTTGAGCTAGCGGAGTTTGGATCCAGTTCTGCTTGAATGGCTCGGGGGGAGGGTAGAAAGCTGGTTCCCGGCCCCAGTCCGAAGCTGTCCAAGGGTCAGCTGGCTGACCTCTCAGAACAGCATCGGGGACATTAAAGCTGAAAGAGCCCAAATTTCACCTCTGGTAGCCACCACAGATGTTTTGCTGCTATCGGATGCTGGCTACCCCAAAGGACAATTCGGGGACAGCCAAAATGTGCACCTTGGTCTGCTGGACCTGTGGGTATTGGTTGTGACCGGATTCATTGACCAAGCGGGACCTTTGCTTCCACCAAAGATTTGTACCCTGAAGATTTGCACTGTTGCAAAAGCGCAAGGTCTGCATCTGCAACCCTTGGAACCCTGCATAGAGGACTTTGCCGGACTCTGAGATCCATGGACAGGGTTCCCCCACTTACCTTTGGACCAAAGACTCAACTGGACTTCACACCTGTTGATTGCAGAGCATCAGGAACATCATTGAGCATCTTTAGCATGGTGCTGTTAAATGCTTTACACACTGTTCCTTTGTTAAGCCTTACTGCTCCCAGCTACCTACGGTTGAGCTAACGGCTAAGTAAAGATACCTGAATAGACCCAAGTACTGCTCACAGCTACCTACGGTTGAGCTAACGGTTAAGTAGACATACCTGACTAGACCCAAGACGGTATTGGCAAATGTTCTGCACGATAGGGCTTCCCAGGCATACCATATTATTCACCCACATCCTCACATTGGTGCCTAACTATACCAGACAACTAATAAGTTGGTAGCTGACCGAACGTTTTTGCCAAGTCAAGAAATAAAAATTTGGCCAAGTTCTGACTTTTTGAAGTCACCTGCTTCCTAGAAGGAGTCCAAGGAGTTGCAGAAAGTTTTCGTAGAGTTAAGTAAATGTACCTGACTGAACCCAAGACGGTAATTGTGTGTGTACTGCACAGTAGAGCTTCCCAGCCATGCCATATAGTACACCCAAATCCTCACAGCTACCATAACAAATGTATTTTTATATTTATACTTTTAGAAGAAGAAAATATATATTTCCATCACTCTGACTAAAGCTGAAGCAACGATGACTCATGATAGACTGAAATTGAATGGAGAAAAAAAGTGAGATTTTACTACCCTATGTCTTGTCTCTTTTTTTAGCAATTTCCTTTTTTGTTCCAAGAATTAGGAAAACTTCCCACAACTGTAGACGGTGTTAAAAACCTTAGGGTCAAGTTCGACACAGGGTTGACCCTTGTACCTCCAAATTATAGCTGAGATTAATGTTTAATAAATGTGAATGTTCTGAATAAAACCGTGAACCTTTTTTTCTTATCTCATAAGGGGGCAAATTATGAATACTTTCTTTCCTTTCACCTGGACTGTTGCAATGCTCTCCATCTCATCTTACCGGACTCCTATTGCTGTGCCTTACAACTGGCCCAAAACATGGAAGTCAGTTTGGCTTACAAGGTTGTGAAGATGGGAACATGTGACCCCAGACTCATAAAGCATAACGTTTAAGTGATTTTGTTGTGAATAAAATCGTATCATCTAATATCAGCAAATGCATTACTTCATGTTTCATATTGGCCTTCAAAAGGAGCTTAGATCAGGTTCTTTTACGAGTTCCAAAACAGAGGAGAGCCATACTATAGGTCTTTTCCTTTTTGGTGGCTGTAGCCCCCCATTGGAACTTTCTTTCTCTTGCTCTGCGTAGCGAGCCTTACCTCATGAAATTTGGCAAAGGATTTACTGTTACAAAAAGTAGCTTTTGAGCTAGATCCCTGTGCCCTCACATGGATGAGTGCTTTATGAAACCCTTAAATTTAACACATTAGTAAGAAGGCAGTTCCCTTGAATGGTGTAATACCAGAAGAGAGAGTCCCAAACAGATTTGTGGATGTCCAAAGGCAGAGAGTGGCCCAAGAGTTAAGGGAACGTCAGTACTTTAAGAAGGATTGAATGGCTAAGCAAGAAGTAACCCAGATGATTTCAGTTTTCAGATGCTCCTTCCACTGAGGGATTATTTAGCCAGAGTCCTACAAAACCGTGGCTTCTCTAATAAATATGGCTACCATTTACTTGAAAGAAAAACTGCCCCCCCACCCCCAAGCCCCTTTAACTCAATCAGCCCACTTATTCATAAGAAGGTGCAGTTGGGCCCATCCATCGGAGATGGGGTACAGTGTCTTGTGCCTAGGACCAGATTGTTTGCAGTTTTTTATTTCAGCAGATGCAGGCGCTTAATTTGTCTGTAGCCATGTTGAGATGATTTTGTAATACACAGTAATTTCCAGACACATAATGAGACTCTGGCTTATTCATTCTTCTAGCACACATCCATGTGGGGCTCTTCTAACAAACCTGTTTCCCGGAACTATTCAGCATTGGATATCATTCCACAAATGAGAAATCTTAGGGGCCAGGGCTGCCCTCCAGATTCTGCTTTATTTTATTTTTGTGGTGGTTCTTTCGTTATTTTTTTATCTCTTTTTAGTACGTTCATTTTTTTTTTTTTTTTTTTAAACATTTGCGAAGATGCCTTGCAGTTATGGTTCTAAATACTGAACCATATTCAGCTCTTGAAAATCTGGATTAGTGCAAGCTTTTATACAAAGCAGAACATGATGGCTGCAAACCTAAGTGCATTGTTTCCATCCCGTCAAATAGGAGGGTAAGAGGCTAAAGATGCTGTGAGACTTTCAAGTAGGAGGTCAGACTGGCATCAGCAGATAGACCCTAATTTTGAAGCCATTGGCACTCTACTGATACAGAGGAAGACTTTGGTGTCCAGCATGCTTCAGCAGCGGATCATAAGACCTGCCCTGTACACCCCCAAAACGAAAGGGGGTTTGAAAACATTTTTTTTTTGGGGGGGTGGGGAGGTGTTGGGCACTTCTCATACAGTGTTAGTGAGGCATTGGTTACCTTGGGGAGCTGCCATAATACCTTTGCAAATGCCAACTTCTCCTTCCATTCATTCATTTGCAAGAGTTCACATTTCCTCAACGTCTCATAGGTGTTCTACTTATACCTTGTGAAATCCTGAACTCCCCAGGAGATCTTGGGGCTCGATAGACAAAAGGATTTTTGCAGTCACAAAATCTGCAATTTACAAAATCAATGGCTGTGCTACCTCAAAATAACTTTCTTAAATGTATGAAATTCATGTTGGGAGTCTGAGAAGCCTTTTCGACTTGCAAAATGGGTTCTGCATTTCACTCCAAATGGTAATTAGGAGGGGTTGTGAAAGGGATATCCACTCCGATTGTGATCACAGTGACGTGTTTTGTTTTTTTTAACACAAATCAGAATGGAAATGCAGGAATGGAGGTCTGCTGGCTGTTAGAAGCCACCATCTCTGCTTTTGCAGCCAACCAAAGGGGATCGCCTAATCGCAATGCAGTCCCTTTGCAAATTGCATATCCACACTTACAAACCAGTCGGTGAGCAATTGGCCCATACTGGTTGAGAATGAGTGCTAGTACATTGAGCCTCAGAGTGAATTTTTTTTGTGCATTCAGTTGGAAACAAACTCCTTTCTGACCACCTGTTCTAGTTTGTGAAATTAGATTTCGACAAAAACATTTTATATTTCACTTCAATTATTTTATGTTTTAGAACTCAAACAAGGTCCACATAAAATCCTAACATATGACAGCATTGCTACAACAATTTACACACAAAATCAAATTGAACAAATGTTAAGAAACATACAAGGATTACAATTCCATAAAGTGTTTTACATTGTTTATTGCCAACATGCAATTATAGAATACAGTACTCCAATAAAACTTGCAAAAACCAGAACCAAAACCATTTTATATTTGTCAATGTACTTTTTTTTTTTTATTCGACAATTATGTTTTTGAGAATTGACTGTACCTTGAAATCATTTTACATTGCTAACTACTTAGCTTCAGTGAGGGCGTTTTGTAACACAGAAGTGCCTAGAGAGCAAAATCTGCGTTAGTGCATTGTTGGGAGCGTTCCTGTTCTTGTAAGATAGAGTGCACCATTAATTTGATGAATAATACATGGTTTTGGAAAATGCCCACGGCTTTGCCTACTTCCTATTTGCCAGAATGTGAAAAGGCATTGTGCTCATACAATACAGAGCTGTGCCTTTAATGTGCAGATTTCAATAATTGTACATAGAGGTAAGGCACGTTTATGAGCTAGGATGCCTACCCCTTCTTGCTACATTGTTTGATCTACCATATTTGTGTTCTAAACAGATATTGGCCTTGTTGAAATCTCTTCATACAAAGTTTGATCAGCATATGGGGTAGTATTTGCGATTTCAGTCTGCAAAACACCATGTTGCTAATTGTTTTTTTAGATATGAGCTGTTGCTACAATGATTTAAAATGTAATAGGTATTGGCTCCACCCAAATGGTTTTTTTTTTATTCTTTCACCGCCTGCCATTGACGGTTTTATGCATCATTCCGCCTTTATGGACTTCTTGCATTTTACGAGACTAGTTTTCATTGCAAAAGTACTCTGAAAACATAACATTATTTTTTCTGTCTCATTGATGCATTGTATACAAGTAATCATTTATTTTGTTATGTGTTTCTAATGCAGCTGGATTTTTAATGATTTAGTTAAGACACAAAATGCAATGACTTGGTGTTTTTCTGTGCTATTTTTTTTTTTTTTTTTACACCACTAAAACTGTCCAAATATAATTCCGATAAGCCAAGTGTCCCGTATTAAAACTCTTAAATGTTGGCAACTATGCATTCGAGGTCCCCATTTACGGGCAGGTCTGAGGCGGGAGGCAAGAAAACGACTTTAATTGCTTGCTCTTTGGCGTGCCGGGTGAGATTTGAATCTGTATCAGCTATTATGTAAACATTTTATTTTTAAAAGAGGAAAGTGCCAAGATTCTCACAATGGAGAGGATTGCCCCATGGGATCTGTCCCTGTGCAGAGTTTGTTTGTACTAAGTGTAGTCAAGTCCCGCGACCCTCGGGGTACAGTGCACTCCTCTGTGCTCGGGGCTACGGCGGGCTAGAACCAACTGTCCCAAATGGGGGTACCAGTGAAAGCCACTGCAAGAAAACTCCCATGGCGGGCAGTTTGTTAACGCTCAGCATGTCTTGGCTCTTAAATATGGTGTCACTCCCTGCCTTGCATCTGCCGTTAGGGATACTAAGTGATACTGAGCACAGGGCGTTCCCATTTTAGAGCTGCTCCCCCCCTCTTTCGAGGCGGATGGAGGCGGCCGCTGATGGGAAGCTTCGTCGCTGTCCGGCCGGAGCTGTCAGGAGCCGCCGGGGGGCGATGCGGCCAGACTGAGGAGGAGGGAGCCGGCTGCCCGTTGCCCGTCCTCACTGCTAGCTCCGGCCCCGGGCCTCTCGCTTGTGTAAAGTGCGCCGGGAGGCACCAACATGCCGGTCCAACGAAGCGGAGGGCCCCGATCACTGCTCAGGGTAAGTGTCGCTCTTGTTTGGGAGGCGGAGGGGATCTGCCGGCCGTCGTGATACTAACAAGTGTTCTCGCGCTGCCACGAAACTTGCAGTGCAGGGCTGACTGCCCCGGCACAGTGCAGCGGCCCGTGAGGAGCTCTCTGCTGTAGGATGAAAACTGTGATATTCAGAAAGTAAGACGGCTCCTGCGAAACTTCTGTGGAGCCACCTAGCTGAATTGCAAAGTACCCTACCGTGGCGGCGTCCGCATGCGGGTATTTTTAAATAATTGCTTGAGTAACACTGAACTCGCCCGTTGTATACCTGCATGCCTGACTGCGCCCTTTATCTTCACCAGGTCGAGCTAATGCGCCCTTTATTTAGTTCTATAAGAATGGCCACCGACCTGCCATTTTATGCTGAGCGCCGAGTAATTCTACAGGTCATTGGTGAACGTGCACTCCTTTCTCTCCGGCCCTTCGCCTGTATTTCTGAAAGAAAAAAAAATCCTCTCGCATCCTTATTACTTCCTTTACTATAGTCCGTAAAGTTAGGACTTTCTGGCGCTTGACCTTGAAACTTACGGATGGTGCCGTTTATTCAGCTCCTGAGACCCAAGGTCTTTGGGGAGTTCACGGGGCCCCTGCTGGGGGTGGGGGGCTCCTTGTGTGTGTGAACACTTGTGAGACCCACAACCGGCCTTAGGCCGCGTTTGCCATCGATTTGACGTTTAGTGCGTTGTCGTACATTTGACGTACGCTCGTGTGTTCATACAGGAAAGACCTGTCGCCGAGGAGGCGCCGATAAGGTTGCATTTTGACTCGGAATGTGTAGAGACTGTCGAGCCGACAACGGACCTGCTCAGTTGTTTAACTGAGCATGCTTTTGCAGTTTAACCTATTCAGTACTGTCCCTTCTAAGCAGGGCCTGTGCAGTACCAATTAAGTGTATATACACTGACACGTCTCACTTATGCGTTCTTTTATTGATTTCTATTATATCACATTTTCCATATAGATTATACGTTTCTGGACCACACACCTGTCTTAATTTGGTATATTGCTCTTAAACTTCAAAGACATTTTACCATGTTTTGTTTATGGTTATTCATTCACTCTCTCATGGCGCGCACATGCATCCAGCGGAACCAGCATATTAGTAGACCTGCAGTTTACATGTGACAACAAAGTGGGATCATTATCCAGAGCTGACCTCTGAACGGTCGTAAATGTACCTGAAATGTAGCGCAAACAACGAGCGCTCCAGTAAATATACATTCTTTTAGATATGAAGTATTAATCAGCGTGACACCCATCAGTTTCCATAACTCCCAGTTAAAGGGAAGAGTTAACTGAATGCAGTATTTTTCTGTCAGAACAGTTGTAAGTCAGATAAAATAGTTGTAAATCAGATAGAACAGGTAAAGTTTTATTCCCGTGGAAGGGCAACGCAACGTTTGGGGGTCGGGCAGAGTGGAGAAGGAGCTGCCGCCCATGTGGACCCAGCTGCGTCGCAGGCACTTGTGGCGGGTGTAAAGAACTACATTGTTCCCACATCGCTCACCTTGGAAACGGCACGATGAGCTTTCGTGTCTTGTCCTAAAAGTAGTTAAAAAAAAAAAAATAACATAATTCGGCAGCGCCCCCTCTCTCCAAACACCACCACCTGCAGTGTCATGAGGGCCCCGAGTCTTCTATACCTCAGATATTCACTGACTTTGGGCTGTGCCCCCCCCCGCTCCGACAGGGCATTATGCCATTGAGAAGCCCCTTTATTTAATCTGCTGCATTTACCATGCGTTTGTTATTGAAGAGAAGCACCAGAAACAAAAGAAGCCGAAGAACCGCAAAACGCGACGGTGCTGTGTTTTTAATTGACGTGTTTTTTCCTGCAGATCGCATCCCTTTTCCGCATAACCTAAAGCATCTCCAGGCTTCAGTCTGTGTATTTTACATACTGATGTATGCAGCGGCGTAACTTGGTCAGTTAGATTGGGGGGAGTGAGCGTCACATTTGACAATCACTCTGGCGTATACTGTTAAATTACATTATACTACAAGCAGGGTGCCAGAGGGGGCTTAAGGGGCAGTGGAAAGGGAGAGGACTACCGATTGGTACATGAACTAGAGAGAAAACACAATATTGTGTTAAATAACAAACATTTGTGAGGGCTTTCAAAACGGAGAGAACATGAGTGTTTGCGTGTTTCTCCGTGTACGTGAAAACATCCGACAGCCTCATCACCATACGAGACTGAAAGCACCTGTACTCTGTTGGTGGGGCCTTGTAACACATCAAACGCCCCCTGAAGCTACGTCCACGGAAGCATGTGCTAATCTCACACTCTCTGAAATTGTGCCTAGATTTTGTAACTCACTCATAACTGATCACCTGCACTACAGCTTCAATGCATTAGGAACCATTGCTACTTCCCGGTCTGATCTCACCGCACTCTCAGCCAGTTTGTGCTAATAGGGCCCTCTATGTGCTCCCTGTGCAGTCCCGCACACAATCTCCGCTTCCCCACTCACTTTGCAAACTCCCCTTCGAAGGGTGAGCCATGTGCATTCTTTCCCATTCCTCACTCCACGCCACCCCCATCCTTGTATCTCTTACTTACCCGGACCTCTCACCACCGTCACATCCCCAGTCCAGGCATCCTACGTCCGAATAACCATTTTAACCCTAGGTTACTAAATCACTCTCCCTGCAACTACATCTGCCCTACATATGTTTGCTTCTTGCCAGCGACTACCCCCTGTTCATGGCAGCGTGTAGCCCGCAGTTTAGTAGATATCTTTGCTGTCATATTTTTTTTTTACCCTTTCTCATGTCTCCGAAATCCTTGAATGACTAGAAATCAACAGTCTTGTCGTCTCCCTTTCTAACAGTAATAGCTGTAAACTGCTGCAGTCAGTCCTATACTTCACTGAGACAACGCTCATCCACACCTCAAACTTCTGCACCACATCCCCACCACAACCATTTGTCTTCCTTCCTTTTGTCTTTGGCACCTGCCTTATTTAATGCAGATGGTTTTCCACAGTTAGCCACGTCTGCGCTGGGCATCCCATGAACTGAATGTATCCGGGTTACTCCTTGCTTAGCCATTCAGTCCTTCTTAGTGTGTTGGCGTTCCCTTAACTCTGGGGCCACCCTCTGCCTTTGGACATCCACAAGTCTGTCTGGGGCTCTCTCTTCTGGCATTACACCATTTCACTAATGCAAACATTCAGTTTGGGATATTGTCACCTCTTTTTATCCCAGGCCAACCAGTCACCTAAACCAAGCTGCACAAGAAGGTCGCCAAAGCCACCTCACCTCCTCATCCGCACCAATTGCCTTTCTGTTGTTGGACAGGGATTGTTCTGCATCTCCTAATGCCAAGCATTGTCGAATAGGATTCATCCACGGCTGTTCAACCTGAGCAATCTTAACCTTTCTTGCTACCGTCCAGTTCCATCTTAAAATTATTGTGCTCTCTGACAGACACGTTTGAGGGAAGGAACTTTGATAGGGCCCTTTCCTGCCTAGTCACAAGACTTTGGAACTAGATAATAAAATCCAAAAGAACCCTATCCATCATCTTACCTTCTGAAAAAGTCTTAAAATGCTCCTTTTCAGACTTTTTCCTATTGTAATTCATTTCCACTTACTAGATTGTCTACAGCTGTTCTGACTCCCCTAGAATACTGTGGAAAGTTAGTTAATGTTGCACGATGTTCTTTTGTAATTGAATTATGTGTAAAGCTCCCCACTGCCCTGTGAATAGGTTTGTTCTCTTAAAATATTGTAAATAAAGTAAATAAATAGGTATGTTGTTCTGCTGTCATCAACTTAACTGCTACTTCCACCCATTCCCTCCTATTCCGATACCTGAGATCCGTTCCCATCTCTTATTGTTTGTAGCTTAGATGCTCATCCGCATTCTATTCCTGAGCTAACTTTCTGGTTGTTATTGACCACGCATGGATCACACTGATACTGAAGAAAATCTTCAACTAAACCACCGTGTGAGAAATCGCAGTCAGACTGCAGCATCTTGTTAAGCTTCTCTGTTTGCAAAGGGAGAGTGTTGAAGAAGCAGCTTCCAGGAGAGCATAGCATGTCTTTTGTCAGCTGCACATATCCCTGTTGGTGCTTCAGGTTGTGGTGGAGGTCCTTCCAGTGACTCTAACCACCTGATCTTGAATATCTGCAAAAACAACAGGTGATGGACGGAATGCAGAGCAAATCAAACATTTACCCCTAGTCACAGATCTGGGTTTAATCCATCAGTTCTTTTGCTTGTCATGCCAATCCAGTTTGGACCCAGCCATATGCAAATCAGTCTTGACCCTGTTCCCATGGGAACAGTCCAGCTCAAAGTTCATTTGTCGCCCCTCGTGGGAAGGGTATGCCCAGGCGTGAGTCCTGTGCTCTCTACGCCACTGGATTAAAGCTAGCCTAGCTGATGAAGGGTGATACCCTGAAACCGGTCCTAGGATGCTTCCGATGGGGAACAGGGTCAAGACTGATTTGCATATGGCTGGGTCCAAACTGGGGTGGGGTGGTGAGCAAAAAAACGATGGATTAAACCCAGATCTTTGTGGCTGTGGTTGAATGTTTGCATTGTTAAGCATTCCGGCCATCATCCTTTTTTTTTTTTTTTGCATTGATCTTGAATATCAGCCTCCGAGGTCATTCAGGCTAAAAAAAAACAAAGGTCAGAGCAGCAGGATGATGGGTTAGTCCAGGATTTACTAGAGGAGCTGCCTTGGATGTTGACCCACCTCAGGAGACTCTAGAGAATGAATGCCAGGGGAGTCGCCAGCCACCCTTCTTTGTGCACTCCATGGAGTCTCTTGGTTTGCAGTGAATGCCGTGGGGATGGGTTTAGACAATGTCAAATGGGGCAGCATTTCAGGAGGTTTAGATGAAGCTTGAGCTACTGAATTTATGGCCCTGCAGTTTTAGTGAGTGGGCATTCTGGTGCTGGGGGAAGGTGGAGGGGGTAATTCCCCTGCTTAGTCCTACCTTCCCTGCTCAAATTCATCCCTCTTGGTTTATGACACCGACCCCTTGTCTTCATGTTCCTAAATATGGAGTCATCTCGGATCCTCTTTATGCCTCCCATTGAATGATCAACGTACTCATCACCCTTGCCTGCTGCCTGTTTGGACAGTCCCTGATGTACACATAGACCAGCACAGGAACATCAGCAGTCACTTGACCTTTGAATTTGGCAAGGAGGTGGTATCAACCGTGAGGCAGACGGGTGCGGTTGTGAGTGATGGCCTCGGAAAAGCATCCAAAGATGCTCCATACACCTCTGCGGAATGCAGTCAATCATAATGCCTCCTGGCTTAAACTCGCCTCCCTCAGTCATTTCATCTGATACGTTCCCTGGAAAAGGAGTTTACCTCTATCAGAGCCAACAGTGGATCACTTCCAAAACATTGCAGTAGTTGAAACAGGCGAAGAAGTAAACTGCTTGCCTTCCCTTTTGTTGCCTCTCTCCTTCCCACTCCTTGCCTTCCTGTTTGCTGTTGCTTACTTTCTTTTCTCCCTACTTTCCTTTTCTTTTCGGCACCTTCCGCTCTCCTATACTTCTTTTTTCTTGTCCAACACTTTCCTTTCCATTTTTCCATCATGTATTCCTTTCTCGCGCTTTTCCTGTCAACAACCTTCATCCATTTGTGCTGTCCCACCCTTCCCAGTCCGTCTCGCACTCTTCCTTTGTCGCCTGTCCTCCTAGGTTACTTCATAGTACAGACATACACACGTCTCAGAGTCTGTATCCGAAATATTGACCTAGTATTCACTAGTTCTATTTAATTGCCTTCAAGTTCTTGCTCATGCCAAAAAAATCCTTGTTTTTTTGTTCATGTGGCCCTTCTGGGCCAGACACTCAACTTGGACAACATGGACGCTGATTTTAAAGAATTCAACATTTGGCAAAGTTTGGCATGCAGATGCACAATGCAGCTCCCAAATCTTTCCAGAAGAGATGGTGGTGTTTTCTCTTCCGCCAGTGAATGAAGTTTCTCAGTTTATGACAAGGACTACCACACCTAAAGTATGTATATTTGTAGTAGCTTCTCACGCCAAGAATCAGTGTGATGCCTTTGTGGGTACTTTTGGACGGACGGACACACACACACACACACACACACACACACACACACACACACTCACTCACTCACTCACTCACTCACTCAATTTTCCGATCAGTATATTTTGACCCATAGCCAGGTAGGTGGTGGGGAGGGGTTTTCTCAAACCTTTCATCAGAACAATCCAACCCTTTCAAGTGGAGGAAGGAGTAAATCGGTGCCCATGATGGGAATTTGGAGGGCAGCAACCCAGGCATTGGTGGGTGATAGAAGGGGCGTTTTACCTTGTAAGGGTTAGTAAGTGCTATATAAATGCAATGTAAACTATGAGAAAATATTTTTACTTTGGAGACAAAAAAGTGTTTCAGAGGCACTTGAACTGCAGCGTTGCATTTCTGCATGTGTACATAAACATTGTGTACATTAATTATGCCAGTGGTTCCCAACCTTTTGACTTCTGTGGACCCCCTCTTTATCATTACTGGAACCTGGGTACCCCCCACTGAATCATTATTGGAATCCAGGGACACCCCCCGTGAGTCATTACTGAAAGTTGGGGACCTAATCTGTTAATATTTAATTTTCTAAGCAGTCATGGACCCCCTGAGGAGGCTTTGCGGACCCCCGAGGGTCCCCAGACCACTGGTTGGGAACCACTGAGTTGTACCTCATCTTGTTTGACTGGCCGTAAAACAGAATACCAGGAGTGGCCCTGGGACCCTGCATCTGCTGCAGCTTCCCAGGCATTCGCTTCTACTCCTTTGTTAGTTCTAAAAACAGATGTACAATTATCCTCAGATGGAGGAAACTAATGTGAATACATTGTCGACTTTTTGTGATTATTGGGCCTTAGTCCAAATACTGTGTGTGGAAAGCACATGCCCTTTGAGTTCCAAGTGGGCCACGCTGGCAAAAGCAGTGTGCGCTTTATTGATGATGACAAAAATAACTTAATGGGTCATTGGAAGTGGTCCAGTCATGCACTGCAACAGCAGTTTTCAGTCAATGTTTGTTGAAGTATGTGAGAATTTGTGGAAAGCGCTGTTGTTGAGGATGCGCTTTACTTGTTCACAGCAAGAGGGCAAAGAAGCCTGTTTTATTTTTTGGGCGGGGAAGCTTTACACCTGCTAAAAATCACCGCTTTTCAGGTGCAATTTAGGCAACACTGTTTGAACAACCCTCTTTTCGTTCTGCCACTGTGAGTGTTGCTGTCAGGGAATTTTAATGAGTCTGCGGAGTGGGGCTAATCCGAGCTGTCGGGAATGTCGTGCGTTTTTAGTTCTCCAGTGGAACTCACTTATTATTCAAGTACTTGTGGCGGGGGAGGGGAACGTTTTCGGACCCTCCGCAGCTCTGGCTTCCTCTTCCGATAAATAATCCAGATATTTTGACTGTGGAAAGTGCAGAGTTTATTCATTATTCAGGACGGATTTAAATAATATAGAAGTGTGTTCTGCGGCGCCCTGTCGCTCTGCTCCCTGTCTCATGCAGTTAAGCATCAAGCCCCCCCTTCGGGGCATCTATTTTTGGTGCCTCTGGAGCCCGCCGCGGTGAGGCCTTGCCGTTTTAGCCTCTGCACGTCACTTGGCTGTGCTGTCTGAGGCACTTGTTGAAGTAAACCGTGGGAAGCAGATTGTTGCCATTCTGCTCGGAGTGCGCCTGCGCAGGCTCCTGTTCAGAGCTCAGGGGCTCACATTACGGCCCAGTTGATTCAGAAAGAAAACATTGCTTCCACTCAGCTCTCGAAGCCAGCTCTTTTTAATTCTTAAGAACCGTGTTTTATAAGAGCTTGTTTAGTAAGAAACCTGCTTTATCTCTCGAGATGTTTGGCAAGTACAAATAAATATGCTTCTAGGTGTGCCCACCAAGACCCGTTTTTGTTGGAAGGACGTCAACGTTTTCATTAGGGCAAAGAAGTGTCGTTTTCCGTTCCTTGTTCGTTAAACAAAAGATTGTTCTGACTTGTTGAAAGTTGGTGGAGGTTTTAAGGAGGAGATCGGGAAAACCCAGGCACATTAAGCTGTGGGAATTACATGTTGTTTTACACCAAGCTTTGAAAAGTATTACTCGGATAGATAGATGGAGGTTATGTATAGTTCTTACAGATTTTTTATTGTTTCCATGTTGGATCAGCACGAGTGAGACTCGCCCCTGTAGCAGAACGCTCTACATGGTACCGGTTTGTGTGCTAGGTAACTTGTGCCAGCTAAAAGGGAGTTACCGCAGTCGAGCCTATAGAGGACTGGTGATTGAACCACAGTTTTTAAGTCGTTTGCTGGGATGAGAGACTTCATTCGTCTAAGAAATATTGGTCTCCTTTCCAAATATAGATTTTTGTTCAGAATAACACATAATGATTTGGCGCTCTCCATTATGAAATGCTGGGTTTGGAGCAGGCTAGTACAGACACGGCCTGTAGCGTGCAGTGAAAAATGTGGTTATTTTGTGGACCAGAAAATATTTTAATTAAAACCAGATATACATTTAGCACCTGTGTTACGAAAGAAGCATCGGAGACTTTGCAAAAATGTGACTGTTTTAAGTTAACCTTGATGCTCTACCGCACGTTTTGCTTCTGCCTTTATTCTTTCCCCATGATCCCCAGGACCTACCCCTAGCCACACCTATGGCCCATTCAGCTCTTGCTTGTTGCATTCTGCTCTCTTACCTCAGCTGTGCTCGCGCTCCACCTCTCACCCCCTTGCCTGCATCTTGTTGGTCTGGTGGGCCTGACGCTTGTTGGTTTCATCTTGTGACACTTGGTGTTACAATCTATCAAGGCTGGGTTTTAGAGAACCTTGAGGTTCCGTCGTCGTCCTGTTCGGATAGCTTAGCTTTCTTTCCTTAGCTTTCCACCTTAGTGGGAGGATACAGGGTAGGAAGAGGAACATAATCAAGCTTCCCATCGGAGGAAAAGCCCCAATGGGGTAAAAAACCTCAGCGTACAGGCAGGTCTGCGATCAAAGAACCTATCCGGGAGGGCTGCAGAATAAAGAACATGGAGGATTCCATTAAGCCACATGTCCTACATGGCAGCTTAACCCAGTCCTGGGTTTTCAGCCCATAACAGCTCTCTTGACGCGACTGAAAGAGCCACAATTGCAATAAAAAAGCAAAGGTCTAAGTCCTAGACTGCAGAATCCTTTTAGCGAAAAAGCCATGAATAAGTGGCAATATCTCGTACACCTTGAAGCCTGTTGACAGTTGTGCGCAGCTGTAAAGTCTTCAGGCCCTGTAGGGTCCAAGGCTCTAATTTTTATTTATTTTTTATTGAATACAACAACTTAACACATGATTATTATTGCAATATATAAAGGATACAGTCCACCTACTAAAAGATTCAGTGTCCTTATGCTGCCCGCATCAACACAACAGGTATATATGACCGTATATATTATCAGCATTGGTAGGTGCAGTGTGTTCCGAAAGGCGGGAAAGAGACAGGAAAAACAGTGCGGAGGCATTCCATTGTGTATCCATCGTGATAATTAGATTGAGAAACTCTGACAAAACTAAACCAAAACACAACATTGTGGCACGTGTGACGGCCAGAACCGACATGAACTCTAGGATACCTCGTAAGTGTGACTGTTGGTGTTTGAAGGCAGGGGTAGGTGTCTAGGGATCTATCTTGACACTCCCAGGTAGATTTGAAGAGGATAAGTCTAGAGGGCTCATGTGGTCTCTCGTCTGATTTTACTTTAGCGTCTATTTGTCAAGGTATACATGCCAGTCTGACAGTGTACGTGTGGAGTGCTGAGTGGTTTCCATATCATTCAGTGTTTGCTGCTCCACCAGCACGGCTGTTCGTAGGTGTGCCAGCCATAACTGGAATGGGGGAGGAATGGCGGATTTCCAGGACATGGCTTTCCTGCGTTTCGCCAGTACCATGGCGAGGTCTGTGTATTTATTGATAGACTTGCCCGCTGCGGCCCTCAGTTATGCCTAATAAGCAGCGTGTACCTTCCTTCTGAAGAAGAGTACCTAGAGAGTTAGTGAGAAAGCCCATGACCTCGTCCCAGTAAGAGACAATTGTTGGGCACTCTCACACCATGTGTAGGAAATCTGCTTCACGAGTAAAGCAACGAAGACTGACATCCATCCTGGATACATCCTGGATACATGTGTGCTAACCTTTTAGGAGCTTAATAAGTATGGTGCAAATAAGTAAATGTATGTATTTAAACCTGGCATTTGTTAAAATGATTTTTGCCATGCTCAGGTATTGCATCCATTGTTTGTCTGTCAGCTGGGTCTCAAGGGAGGTTTCCCAGTAAGTTTCGATTTGATTTATTGGGTGTTCTTGTTCAGAGCGTAGAGCGTTATATATATGTGTTTGATGGCTTTCCGGGCTGTCCCAAAGGGTCAAGAGAACCTGTAGTGTTAGTGAAGGTTTTGGCTCGACGTGTGTCTTTTTCTACATCACATGGAGTATTCAGGTAAGGGTGGCATATAATAAAAAGGAGCCTCCTGGGAGTCTGTAGTCATCTATCATACTGTTTAAAGTGTAGAGTATCTTATCAGTAAATAAAATCAACCCACGTCGTTGTCCCAGATGAGTCCATGCCGTCTCGTCAGAGCATGTCTACAAACCTAAGCTTTGTGGAAGTGCCCATAGGGAAAGTTCTGGAGTGTATGGGAGGCATTTATATTTTGGCAGTAATTTTTACAGGTGACATATTTATTCCAGTAAATGTTAGCAACTTTCATTAGGGCTGATCCCTTAGTACCTGGGCCATCCATAGCAGTGCCCAGTAGCCATTGCAGGACCCGATAATTGGACAGATCGCATCCCTCGTGCCCCATCTCTGTAAGATTAAGATGTGCCAACCATTGTAGTTGGGCTACAGCATAGTAGTGTTTGTAATTCGGAACACTGAGCCCACCTTTATCAAGTGGAGTATATACTTTAGTGAGCACCACCCTGCTTCGACCAGTACTCCATATCAGTGCAGTGAGAAGGGCGTGAAGATCTGTAAAGCATTGGTATCGAGAAGGCCGCACAGAAATTTTAGGACCCTGGGGAGGATGAGCATCTTAGAGATGGTGATCCTACCCATTGATGAGAGTGGGAGAGATGTCCTAAAGGGGACGTAGACTCTCACACTCCTTATAGCCCTTCCTGTATTACCCTAAGTGAGATCCAAGTTAGAATGGTACAGATGATACCTAGATATTTGATGGAATTCAACTCCCATGGGAGCGTGGTATGCAGTAGGTTTCCCCTTTGGATGTTGGTAAAGTGGGTTAAAACTTTTGCAACAAACACTGGCAAAAAGAAAAAAAACGTGTTTTGGTCTACAAAAGCACACATTGCCACCAGTGGTGTAACACCCCCTCCGCCCCCCTCTCCAGGGAGCCCCCTCAGCACAGCACATGCCCTTAGTGAGTCTGGAAGGGGGCCCTTTGTGTTCTTTGCGGGGGCTCCGGTTTCGTAATGCCACTGATTGCCACAGTAGTCTGGTACTGAACAAAACTACTTTGTGTGCCAATATACTCCTTGTGGAAGGGAAAAATGCAATTTTTCACAGTAAAGCCAGCTGATAGGTAGAGAGTGAAATAGAAGTTTAAAAAAAAACAAAATGTCTTTGTTAATGCCAGATCTAATTAGGGCCCCAATTCTGAAAAAAAGTCACAAAAGTGCACCTATGGCATGTCTTTGAATTAGTGGTTTTCATAAATTCACAACAAATTACAGAAGAAGACACGGAAATCGTACTCCTAGAAAATAATTGTGAACTGTATTTTAGCACCAGCAAATCTGCATGTGGGGGTTTATATATAAGGGTCAAGGTGTGGGCGCCTCGTTGTTTGTTTTATCACACCCAGTAGGCGTCTTGCTGAATTTGGGCCCACCCGCCCTCCCAAATTTTTGGTCAAGCTTCAGGGTGTTTTTGATCCTTTAGGTTGAATATTATTTAGCTAAGGTTTTGTTAATTTTTTTATTTGGTTGGGGTTATTGACATATAGACCCTCATTATGACCTTGGCGGGTGGCTGAAATCCGCCCGCCAAGGTCTGACCGCCAGGCGGCCGTCAATGCAGCCGCACTCCCGCCGCAGCCATCAGGAGATCCCCGCCGGCCCAGTGGGGATCTTGGCTGCAACACAGGAGCCGGCTCCAAATGGAGCTGGTGGTGTTGCGGGCGTGCAACGGGTGCAGTTGCACCCATCGCGCTTTTCACTGTCTGCATGGCAGACAGTGAAAAGCTGCACGAGGCCGTGGCAGGGGGCCCCTGCACCTCCCATGTCAGTGGTATGGGCAGTGCAGGGGCCCCGCGACTCCCCTTACTGTCAGCCTTTTCATGGCGGTTCAAACCGCCATGAAAAGGCTGGCGGTAGAGGGACTCGTAATCCCCTGGGCAGCGCTGGAAGCAGCGCTGCCCTGGCAGATTAAAACCGCTGGGACCACTGTGGTGGGAAACCGCTGGGACCACTGTGGTGGGAAACCGCTGGGACCACTGTGGTGGGAAACCGCTGGGACCACTGTGGTGGGAAACCACCGGGACCACTGTGGTGGGAAACCGCCGGGACCACTGTGGCGGGAAACCGCCGGGACCACTGTGGCGGGAAACCGCCGGGACCACTGTGGCGGGAAACCGCCGGGACCACTGGCGGGAAACCGCCGGGACCACTGTGGCGGGAAACCGCCGGGACCACTGTGGCGGGAAACCGCCGGGACCACTGTGGCGGGAAACCGCCGGGACCACTGTGGCGTTTCCCGCCGGGACCACTGTGGCGGGAAACCGCCGGTCCCGGCAGTGTGACCGCAGCGCTTTCGTCGCGGTCGTAATTACCTGTGAAGCACCTCCAGCCTGTTGGCGGTGCTTCCTCCAGAACAGCCTTGCGGTCTTTGACCGCCAGTGTTGTAATGACCCCCATAGTGTTTTCGAAGTCCATGGGCTATATATTTTTTGTGTATGGGCTGCATTATAAGTGTTTTATTAAGCTTTAATAGGACAGTTTTTTTGTTAGGGGTTATTGCATAATGTTGTTCACATGCTGCTGGTAGGCAGATCTGGATTAGGCGGGTTATTCACAGACCGGCTTTGGGGGGAAGGGTATGGATGCAAAAAGATGAGAGGTCGGGGAGTTTTGACAAGGAACAAAAGGGAGGAAAGACAAGGGTAACTACAGAAGGTGGACAGCAGGACAGATGGGTAATGAATTGGTCGGGTCAAGGTGGGGATGGGAAAGGGTTATTGATGAAGGGTAAGTTTTTTAGAGGGTGAGGGCGGGGTCTAGGAAGATATATGTATTAGAAAGGACATTTAGGGCCTTATGTATGAACACATTTTCCCATAGAAATAAAATGGGTAAAAACCTTTGATACATTTGGCCCTTTGTTTTGTAAGGCTTGAATGCCAAGGTTAATGTTTTTATATCAGACTTGTGCTATTAAAGTGGCCTTTTACCCCTTAAAAGGTGAGTTGTGGTTTGCACCCCGTTTCGCCCGATGTAATCTGCAGTGCTGCCACGTGAGCCCCTCTCCATGCTCTCTGCAAGCCCTGCTCTGAGCCAGTACCACGCTTAGGGTTAGATGGTGCAGTTTCTAGGAGCAGCCGTTAAAAATATATTTGTGGCGTGCAGAATTGCCTTCACGTTTATCTCCCCGTTTTACTCACAAAGATGTTAGTGTGAGAAGAAGCATTCGGGAACGGAGCCTGAGGGTAGGTGCTGCGCCTGACACCGATACGCACACAAATTGTTTGTGTATTGGGCATCAGGCCTACGTGATCCCATGAAGCCCTTTCTCTAGTGGAGATGGGTGACTGATAGGAAAAAGCCAGTCTTGTTCTATCCTAGTAAGTGACTGACTACGTTTTGACTGTAAACGATAGATTGCAGGAGTCTATATATAATTTTTTCTTTTTTTCACTTGGGTTTCGATTGAAGAAGTCCAATTATTTAATAGGTCCTGAAGAAGCGTCGTAGGATCCTGCTGAGACCATATCAAGACGCGAAACATGTCGACCACATATTAAGGAATTTCGGATAATTACCGACTTCCTGCTTTGAATTTTCTTGTGTGAGTGTCTGAGCATTATCTCAATTTTCACTCCCTTGCCATTCTTTTAATCTTGGCCATTTCCCAACATCAAAGAATAAATCACTTAGTGAGGGTCCTGAGCCAATCTTATCCTTTATTCCTGTACTTTCCTTCCCCACGGACCCATACTTGGCTCCGCGTCATCATCGGCAAAAACAAAAGATCTCCGGCAAAGAGCCCCCCCTTTTTAGGGGGGAGCCCGTCAGACATTGCAGCGCCGGTCTGACGAGGAGCTGTCCGATGATGAAGCATGACACCAAGTACGGTGTGTGAGGACTCTTGCTCCTGATGATCAGGACTCCTTTACTTCCTCTCCCTATTCTTTTGGAACAGTGTATCATATTTTATTATCAAGTGTGAGAAGAAGTACATTGTGCACACCCGTTTACAAATCAGTATTCAGTGTTAAGGTGCCCCAGTCAAAACGAACTACTGCTTTTAAGATGTTTTCCTACTGTTCTGTAGTTGTTACTGAGGCACAAATAGTAAGCATACGTGGTGGATGCGCGGGGGCACACACAGGACTATGGCTTGTCTATGTGTAGTACTGGCCAATTTCCAAGTAACATCCATAAAACAGAGCTACATGTGTCGTGGTGCTGTATTGACGTATGCCGTAGCTGTCACCACATGATCATAGGACAGCAACTGGACATCGATGTTCGAAACCTGTCACACGGAACGGGTCACTTAACTCTTTAGTGGCAGTCGCCTTGGCTCATGTTCGCTAATGAGCTGCAGTCACTTTGAGTGCCACTCATTGAGTTTTCACAAAAAGTAGTCACGGTGACGAAATACATAGAGGCAGTCATTTGCTAGGTTAGTGTATGCGGCCTCTTTGTCAAACTGGTGCAATGGTTAATTTTTTAAAAAGTTTTTATTGCAATTATAAGTCACAAAAATAACAAAAAAGGATTGAAGGGCTGTCTTTTCCTGTCGGGTCTGTGTTTGTTGTAAAAATTATAAATTAAAGAAAAAATGACCATTATATATCATTTTAATAGAACAGTATTGGTGCTTCCTACAGTTAGATGAAATTTGAATAGGTATACAAAACATTTTTGATTTAATACACATCACAGAAAATATGATTTTTGTTGGTGGAAAAGGAGGAGCTTTTGGTTTTGAATTATTGTAAGCAGACAATGTAGTTTAAACACCCAAGACTGGCTAAATATTTAAAATAAACAAATCAGGAAAATATGTTGAAATCATCCCTCCGTTCCTTTCTGTAAGTGTAGTGAACTGCCTGTCTCTCTGGCTTGGTTGTGAATGTTCCTGCTACCCCACCCACACCCCAAAAGAATTCTTTAGAAATAATGGGTTCAAAAGGTGCAAGCTAAAGCACAGTTTTAAAGATATGTTACGAAAGGGCTTTCGGTGGTGTTTCATGACCATCCATTCTGCCCTGAAAGCAAAAGCAGTCCCCTATATTGCAGCCCATTGGGCAAATGCCAAAGTGTGTGAATTGCCAGTCCAGCTTGCTATTGCTCACCTCCTAGTGCTGCTTGGCTCCTGGATAACTGCTGCCACAGACCCGTATTCTCAACAACACCTCTTGAGCTGAGCCATTCTTGTTTGTCCTGCAAACTCCTCTATGGTCTCTGGCCAGACCATCCTCATTTTTCTACCAGTTGCGCTCTTAGTCTGAAGATTACATCAATTAACTCGCTCCAAAATCAGACAAAATATTTCTCGGTACCAATAAATATATTCTTTCAGGAAAAAAAATTCAGTTTTTATTCCCTTTTTTTGTTTACTTTTGTAATGTTACATGTTAAACAATTACATATTATACTCCCAACAGTGAAGTTTCTGTGAGGTGGATTTTTCCTATTGGTTTAAATATCTCCTAATATAACTTTACGGATGTTGAAAAATAATTTAAATTTCACTTCCATTGACAGAGCCCTCTAGTTTTAATAAAGAATGGTAAGCAAGGCTGCTGTGCTGGTTAGCGACTGTGTTGAATTAGCTGAATGGCTCTGCTGAGAGCGGGTGCTCCAGTTGCGCGGTGTTCCGCTCGCCCCTAGTGCGGCTCCAAGTCCTGCTACGTGGACCGGCAGTTTGGCAGCTGACATTGGGGCTCACAGGCAGCTAGACAATGGACAATGGGATTAGTGTCTTGATACACAATAGAACAGGGTGTTTTTGCCTGCGGTGACCTAGTTTTTTTCTTCCCTGCACTCCAGTGTTTTAATTATCAGGCCTGCTATCTTGTCCCTGACATTGTCCAGTAGCACTTGCATGTGCACTTCTTATGCTCTAGCATAAATAAATCCCAGGCTCTCGCGCCTGATTTCTGTCGGCTCAGGCAGTGTGGACGAAAGGTCAGTAGGAATGTAAGTTCCAGCAGGAGAAGCTTTTTCTTCTGCTTCCTGGAACTGCTGTAAGTGTGTGACCAGCTGGGACCAGCATGAGACTGTGGTGCTGCTTAACTGGATGATTACATACATATTTGCTGGCCTACTTGGACTGCGCTCAAGACACAAGAACTGCCCTTTAAAAGATCAAATCCAGTTATAATCTGTTATTTTTTCTCTGGCATCTAACAATCCCATCACTGCTGGGTTTGTTGTCTCATTTCTCTACAAAAGACAGTGTTTTCACAGCAGTCTCCGTGTTATGGTGATTAATGATGAGCCTCATGGACTGACAACAAAGACAGCTTTCTTCAAATCACACACCCTGCACGGTGTAGTATGCCACCTGCATGTGGAACCACGCCCCCCCCACAGAGTGGTAGTCCGTGCTATATAAATGCTGCAATGCAACACACTGGCATGTTCAGTATAAATGAGCATGCATTTATGTGTACAACACAACCACTTTTCAATACCTGATTTCTCTCTGTATTCCGGCAGTCCACCAGGTTGTGAGCTTGTTTTAGGGGCGCAATCGAGATTATGCAGGCGTTTGTGGTTGAATTTTGCTGTTTCGCTCTTACAAAGCCTAAATCGGTGCACAGTTCTTAAGAAGGGCATGATGACATCTGCACAGGGTCACAGGATCCATTTGCTCCACTCTCTGCTTCCTGTTGGCTGAGAGTGCCCAGATTTTGGTGAGGAACTTGTGTGAACCTTACTTTGTTGTATTCTGTGATTCTAGAAGTGTCAGAAAAGCCCTGTCTAACACGGAGTCTTGCCCACACGCTGTGCCCCATACGTTCATACTTCAATCCAACTTCAGCATGACCAACACTCACTGAAATATTCAGCCCCCTGCAGGCTAGTGCAGTTTAGGAATTCTTGGGAAAACATCGCAAGCTGCACCCTGCTGTAGCTGTTTCTACTTGTTAACTTGGTGCTGCCAAAAAGATCTGTTCGTTCTTCAGGGCATGCAGGTCGCTCCCCTCCCACGGATGTAAATGAAACTGAAATGTAGGTGCGTACCGAGCTGTACTGCAGAATAACAAATGGCCCCTCTTGCTAAAAGAGCACGGGCCCGCTTCCAGGGGAGGCAGAGAGATGCGGCTTGGAAAAGAAGCAAGTTGCTACCATGGGGTTCTTTACCTTGGATTCCTTCTCTTTGAAGATTCAAAAATTGTTTTTTTCCAAATTAAGCAGAGTTACAGGGTTTAGAAAATACTTTTTTAATCGCAACAGCTTCAAAGACGCATTCAAGAGATAAACTATAACACTGATTTTGTAGCCATTTTGTGTGACACACATTTAAACCATTTCTTTGTTCATTAGTTAACCATAATTTAAGAAACAACCTTCTCCATAGTTCTTAATACTGTCTAATAACCCTTGGTTGGTGGGCGTATTTAGGGTCACACCGGCCCTATCCTCACTCAGTTGTATATCAGCTGCAATGAAGCCTTTCTGTAAGCACTCTCGCTTTTAGGTCTGACAGTTCATTTGTCTCTGTACCTTATGTTATCATCAGAGAAATTGCTTTGAGAAGTACTACTGAGACAGATGCTCTAGGTCCATCCAAATGTTCAATTTCTTCAGTACAGGTTTCGATTCTGCTCAAAGTGTGTGCTTCCTCCAAAAAAATAAAAGTGCTTATATTGCATGTTTTGTCACGTGGGAAAGCTTGTGCACAGTACAGCAAGACTGAATTGATGATGGTTTCACGGCAATGATCGTAGTGATAGGTCTGATCTGTTTATTATGAAAAGATATAACAAACGCAGTAGGCTTGACTTATTTATTGTGAATAGCATATGTAAAAGCCAGTAGGTGTTTAAGACACTGTAAAGACATTCCATCCTTAAAACATGCATACATATGTTTTGCTACATAGAATCTCACAGATTTTCATAGGTGTTAATGGTTTTTAGTTTTTTTTTGTTTTGTTGGAATACAGTAAGCCTGAGTTGATTATATTACCAATCAATTGATAAAGGCTAAAGGACTCAGTGGTTAATTGGAAAAAGTTATATCAGAGGCCTTAGGTCTTATATTTTTATTATGAAAATGTATGACAAACGTGGTAGGCCTTCCTTACTCAATGAAATCCACTTAATACACTGAGTAGGCCTTTAAGAGAAAATTATTACAATGTGTTGAAGACTGTGGGCTGCATTGTATTAAATGGATTCTCACAGATTAATTTAGTAAACAAGGGGTTATTGTAGGTTACCCCCTCAGATAAACCCATGGGTGTGCTGTGAAAAACCTTTATACACTTTCTGGAAAAGGGGCTGTGTATTGTTTTTCCTAATGTAATTTTATACATACTTTTAATTTTCGTAAATGTTTGCCTGATTGTTGCCTTGTAAGATAGCAGATGCTCGATATAGTAGTCCTTTGTTGGCTATTTGGAGAAGCCAGTGATTAATGGGCCTGATTGGTTCTTTAGGAAAAGTCACATGCCATCCACCCGATTTGTTTATTGTGAAAAATTACAGCAGATGCAGTAAGCCATTATACGGTTCAGAGAATCATATGTTAAAGCCAATATGCCTTTAAGGGTGGTTTGGTACTGCATTGTATTAAAGTCTGTAGATAAGTATTTTGTTACATGGAATCTCTCAGATTACTGTAGTAGTTAAGGATGTTGGTGTTTGCTTCCATTGACATACTTGGTTTTTAAGATTTCCATATGATAATCCTTGCAAGACCCTCAGGGGTGTCTGGCAGGTGTAGTTTTCTGTAATGCCTTTGCAGTAAAAAAAAAATCTACATGGGTACATACAGATACATAGAGGGTCTTTGGGTCAACCCTGTTTGTTTGTTTGAATAGCTTTCACGTTCTGCTTCTCTGCATGACTGTCCTACTGAGTGAGGAAATTAATTACCCTTTTTTGATGTTGGCTATTTTGTCCTTTAACAGCATTTTGTCAGAGCACATGTGCACATTCTGAAAGCTAGTGTGCTTTACTGCCTGGACTAGTGGGCCAGTCATTTAGTTATCATTTTTTTCACCTTAAAGGTCCCGCTCATTTTTTAGGTCGAAGGTGGCAGCGTGTAAGCACTGCTTTTCCGACGGGTTTGTATGTTTCTGGGCTTTTAACCACGACCACCCCATGCCCATCAGTACAACTTGTTTGTGGGCTTGCCCTTCAAAAATCCGTTGACGTTGGTAAATGGCTTACGTTTGTCCCTCCTTGGGGAGGTTTTGTTACTGCCTTGGCCATTTCCCCTGTTACATGGCTAATTGCACTTTTGCCGATAAGTTTGACTGCGAGCTAACTTCTTTTTCCTTTTGTGTGTCTCTTCACGATGGTGCAAATGGCAGCCGTAGCGCTTTGAATCATCTCGCTTATGTGAAACCGTTTTACTTTTCATTTTCAATTTAATTGGCCAGAAAAGTCCGGTTAGGAGTTTACAACGCTAGTATCTCTAACTCGAGCAAATGCGCAACCTCTATTGCATTGCAAATGCTTGTTTTTTCCTTCTGATTTTCCTTTTTTAGAGCAGTTTCATTCTTATTTTACTTTTTTAGAGAAGCCTGCACATCCTTTTTATTTTTTTGCTTGTCTTTTTTTTCCGGTGGATTGGTTAGTGGTTGAATGCAAGATTGAATCAATTGATGGGCGAATGGATGTACGACTGCAAGTATGTGTTGCAGTGGGCTTGTATGATGGCTTAAGGAGTTATAGTTCCTAAACTTATCAGTCTCTGAGGCAACTTTAGGCTAGGCCTGTTTGAATTGCCAATGCTTGTTATAGAAGAAAATGCAAGTTTGATTAAAAAAAAGTAAGTAATACATTTGCATTTACGTGTTTTACTTAATTTATTTCCTTTTTTACAATGTGTAAAACAGAAATGGTGGATTTAGCTATTTTAGGATAATTTCCTGGGAAGAATAGCAAGTGATGTCCAAATTGCCCTTGGGTGAACAGCCATGCACTAATAACAATCAGGCTTATCCTTGAGAGAAAGACAGACCACACCTGTGCAACCTTCCGTAGCTGGAAAGACAGGTTTGCCCATTTATGTTGGGAAGACGTAGAAGCGAGGTCCCATTTCTATTAGGTCACGTTTATTATTTAGCCTGGTTTTAAGGTTTGAAAGTAGTTTCTCTGAAGTACAGCTGTTCATGTTGGTTAGTGAGAGATGATGCGTATGTAACTGGTTAATCAAGCATGCAGAACATCCAATGGCTGCATTAATTAAATTCAATATGTTTTACCGCAACTTTCTTTTAAATTTTCAATTCAGGATTGCCACACATGTTGAATTGTATGACCTAACCCGCAAGCATTTTCCCCAGTAGGTGTGACATGAAATACAAACTCTGAGACCTCTTTAGTTTTGCACACTGGAGCTGGCTTCTTATGGACTTATGTCCTGGCACTTTAATTCTGAATGGTGAATATCTTGTGCATTGTCAGTTTTTTTTCTCCATTTTCCATTGTTAGGTCAGACCTTAGCCAAGACCTTTTGATTTTACTAACTATATATGGTAGCATGTGCTTATTTGCCGGGGCTGTCATCAAGCCCTCTTCATCCATGGTTCTGTAATGTTCCTTTACATTTTTAGATCTTACCAGGTGCTTGGAGCCCCCTCCCTCCCATTGGTTACCTTTCATTGGCTTCATTGTCAGTCTTATTTCCTACCTCCTAATTGGTCAGAGCATGCCCGTTTCACTTCCTCTTCTTCCGTGTGGTGCATGGACCAAGTACTAACTGCTTCTTTTTGATTAGTGTCCTTCCGCTGCTCGCACTTGTATTAAGGTACTATTTTTCTTTCTTCTTCCCCTGTTTGTCATTGTTTGCTTAAGAAAAAAGTGCTATGACGTGGCCAGCGCTGATCACGCCCCTGTGCCTTTTTGTAACTTTTAGCCATGCTGTTCTACTACATGGTTAAAGACATTGGCATAGCCAACAGGTCTCGCATAGGCGAGACCTGTTGGCTTTGCCTGTGATGGTTCTTTGTCCACTGCAGCATACAGCATGGAGCAAAGGGTCCACCAACTTCAGTCACAGGCTAACTTCACTGTGAGTGATGACATTCTAACTTCCACTAGAAGCCCATCCACACACAAAGTATTACCCCTAATTCGTGCAGAGACCAAATAAAATATACTTGCTTTTAGCCAATGATTTTTGTTTTTGTTTTTTAAGATTCCCAACAGCTTCTGCAACAATAACTTTTGACAAGAACTATGAGAAAATAAAACAAGCATTGACAAAGCCAAAAAGCAGTCAGACAGTTGGCTTTGTGAAGGCTTGTTGTTGTTCTTCAGCCTCCATGTCGTTGTGTGCCTTGTAAAGTGACAGTTTTTATTCAACTTTGTGTTGCAACGTAGCAGTTCCTCAGATGCATTACTGTTGTACTTTCTTCTAGCTCCCCTTCTCGCCCTCTCCTCTAGCGCTCCCCTTCTCTCTCTCTCTCTCCTTTAGCTCCCCCCTCTCTCTCTCCTCTAGCTCCCCTCTCTCTCTCTCCTCTAGCTCCCCTTCTCTCTCTCTCTCCTCTAGCTCCCCTTCTCGCGCTCTCCTCTAGCTCCCCTTCTCTCTCTCTCTCTCCTCTAGCTCCCCCCTCTCTCTCTCCTCTAGCTCCCCTTCTCTCTCTCTCCTCTAGCTCCCCTTCTCTCTCTCTCTCTCTCTCTCTCTCTCTCCTCTAGCTCCCCTTCTCTCTCGCTCTCTCCTCTAGCTCCCCTTCTCTCTCTCTCTCTCCTCTAGCTCCCCCTCTCTCTCCTCTAGCTCTCTTCCTCTCCCCCTCTAGCTCCCCTTCTCTCTCTCTCCCTCCCCCCCCCCCAGCTCCCCTTCTCTCTCTCTTTCTCTCCCCTTCAGGTGAATGCATTGTGTTGCATTCTTTAATACTTATTGTAGATTTTAAGTTCCATATAACACGTTTGTTGTGTAATACAAAGCTCTTACAGAGCGGTGTGTTCTGGTGTCTTTCTGGTTGTAGATTGAAGATCAGTTGCAGAGAAAAGTTAATTGTTTGCAGCGCTCAAGTTTCTAAAGGGCAACGTATGTTTATATTAGTCTTACATTGCTGTTTCTTTTGTTAAATTACACATCAATGTGTGGCATTAACATAGATTAATGCGGCACCGACTTCATCTTCTGTTTCTCTAAAACAATGGACAGTACCCGGTGTGCAGCGCAGATAACGAACCATTCTCCTTCATTGTGCTAGCGGTTTTTATATAGAAATTAAAAATAAACATGCACGTTTGAGATAACGAATTGTTTTTCCTGTGGCCTTGACGTGCATCTGCGGTATGGTAAAAATGCATGATGGCTACCCAGAAATAGTACCTACCGTTGTTAGCTCGTTTCATTCCTTCGGAGGCTGTGAATCATGGCTCTTTGCCAAACGTCCCAGGGAAGGAGTCGCCGCACAATATGTCCTACAGGTAGCATTGTGCTGCCACACTGAGAGATCATAGTCCTGCAGATTTTTAAGTGGCGCAGTTACCGATTGAAAATGGTTAAAGGCATATGTGTGGTAAAGGTTTATCTGTAAATGTACCGTGTGTGTGTGGAGATATATATATATATATATATTAGTACACAAACAAATAAAAATGTACATTTATAATTTTATATATTATACAAATAAGTAAATATATATCAACCTAAACACAAAAATCACTCCCCACCCAAAACCCATACCCATCCTAAAACCTAAAAAATCTTACCACCCAAAACCCCATACCCACTCTAAAACCTAAAAAAACACTTACCACCCAAAACCCATAACAACCCTAAACCCTAAAAAAACACTTACCACCCAAAAACCCACACCCACCCTAAAACCTAAAAAAAATACTTACCACCCAAAAATGCATACCCACGCTAAACCTTAAACAAGCATTTACAATGTAATAGGTCTCACATTTACTTGAGTTGGAGCTGTTGGCATTGTAAATGCATAACTGGACTTTTTACCACATTAATTGGTCAACCCTGCCACATAATTTGGTCATTTCTGCCACATAATTCCAGTGGCCCTACATATAACTAAAGGGCTAGTAGGCCTACTGGAATATTATTTGTAAACAAGGCCCTTAAAACACAAACTACTCCCAAGTGCAAAACATATTTACTTGGCAGTTTGTACAGGTGACATTGCCCGCGGGGCAATGGATAAATAATTATACTCCAAGAATGTGTGCTTACTGGATCACTGTCCCTTTATTGCAGTCTGGGGAGTTGAACAAAACGTTCATGATCTTTCACACGCTTGAGGAGAGCCACCTAACATGATATTAATGATCCTCAGTCAGTCTTGAACTGAAATATTAGTTATTGACCATTGTACAGCATAATCAACTGTAAGCTCTCCTCGAGGTTAGTTTTATAAATACACGCGCACACTGAGTGAATCAGGCATCGAACTAGGGAGCTGGCCAACTCTATGAATACTACTCCAAGGGCTGGTTTCCAGCTTGTATTGCATTATAAAAAAAAAAGTACAAGTCCCAGAATGAATATGCGTGCTGCAAATAACCTGTATTAAGCAGATCTGAGTGCATATAATGTAAAAATGCCAAAATAACCCTGTCGATTAATGTTCTTTTTGGAGAGAGAACGCACTTTTGTCTAGTAGAAGTTTGGACACATTATAAGGTAGTGCAGAGGGTTAATGTTCTTTCTGGAGAGAGAACGTACTTTTGTCTAGTGGGAGTTTGGAGTCAACATAAGGTAGCGAAGAGGGTTAAGGTGCCTGCTGCAAAGAACGTGTACTAGGCAAATCACAAAGCGCATGTAATATAAAAATGTCTAAATAACTCTGGCAATTTGTTCTTTCTGGAGAGAGAACATACTTTTGTCTACTGGAAGGTTGGAGCCATAAGGTATCATACAGGGTGAATTTGCCTGCTGCAAAGAATGTGTATAAAGCAGATCAGAGTGCATATAATGTTAAAAACAAATTACCACTGATCGAGTTCACGTTCTGAGTGCTGTGACCGCCATGGCAACCAAGAGAACGTACTTTTGTCTTGTGAAAGCTTGGAGGCATCATAAGGTAGTGCAAAGGGTTAATAAGCCTGCTGCAAAGAACCTGTACTAAGCAGATCAGAGTGCATATAAAGTAAAAACGATACCGCTGAGTTCACGCGCTGAGCGCTGTGAGTGCCATGGCAGCCACGAAGGGCAGACAAAAGAAAAAAGTAGTTGGCCCATGCTGAAGTATATCGGCAATTGTTCAGTTATCCCTGTAACAGGGTCTGTGTTCAAGGTGGTAATCAAACCGCCCCAAGACGGGACAAATGTAGAGCATATATTAATGCCTTCAAGTGATTTTTGAAAGGCAAACCCAGAACTGAATGAAAGTGATGGGTGTGAGTTGGGCGTGGTTAAAAGCCCACAATACTTACCACAGGTCAAAGCGCTTGCCCGCTCGACCTAAAAAACACTTACCACCCAAAATCCCATACCCACCCTAAACCCTAAAAAAAACGTACTGCCCAAAAAACCCATGCCCACCCTAAAACCTAAAAATACCCGTACCATCCCATAACCAACCTAAAAATACCATTACCACCCAAAAACCCACACCCACCCCAAACCCTAAAAAAACACTTAACACCCAACATCTCATACAACCCTTAAAAAGCACTTACCATCCAAAAACCCATACCCACCCTAAAACCTAAACATACACTTACCATCCAAAACCCATACCTGCTTTAAAACCTAAAAATACCTTTAACGTGCAAAAACCTATACCTACCCCAAACCCTAAAAATAACCTGTGTGTGTATTTATATATATCAATACTTAACTTTAAAACCTTTACAACAAATATATCTTGGCCATTCATGCGTTTACAACAAAATGTCTTGTAAAGGAATGCATGGTAAAGGCATATTCGTTGTAAAAACATGCAGTGTGGTTTAGCCATGTGGGGTTCCACCTTCGTGGTTACGGCTGTTTCCCTTAGAGGTGAAGAATCTACTGTTGACATGGAATACACTTTTGAGGGACCGTGCCCAGCCTATGAGCTCCAAGATGGAAAATCCTCAGTCTACAGGCGATGCCATAGCTTTTTAGAGTACCTATATTGAGAAATGCAGCCCCTTCTGTACTTAGTGTACTAAGATAGAGTTTTGAGTGTCTGAATCCATATTTGGGGTTTGTGTTTGGTAACCCTGGTATGTTGTCTTAATAAAGCTATCCTGACTAAGCATGCACATAACCTGGAATATAGACCTTTGGAGGCAAAATTAATCGTAAGCAAGAAAGGAATTTCGAGACTTTACAAAACCCTGATCTCCAAAGCAGTGCTAGGTTTATCACTGGTGGCTCCTTGTGTGACAGTCTTCGTTGGCATCCACCAGTGACCTCCTTCTCCATGGAATCCTTCACTACCGCCCTCCACGGGTGCCCTTCTTCTCTCCGTAGCCCCTCCAACATGCATTTCATTTCTTTATAGAGCTGCTACAGTACTCTACATTGATATGGTGCTCTGACACTACATGAATGTGGTGTGTCAGAGCATTTTACATCTCTCAGATTTTATACAGTGCCCAATCTTCCGTGTGTGAATCAGTGTACAGGAAATGTTACATGAGACAATGAGAACTGCACAGTGTAGGAGTCGCATCTCATGCATACTGTTATGCATTAGACTTTAAGAGTGCTTGGTCTGAGGAAGCACAAACACAGGGTTTAAAACGTAATACAGTGGTTAGTTTAATAATTCGAATTTTAGATCTAAAAGGACCCTTTGTAGCATCCTTAGGATAACGAAAGACTGTGAAAAAATACAGTTTACATGCAGTTCATCAACTGTGCCATATTAGGGTTATAACTTATGAAATGCAAATAGAAAAAGTATCTTTCTTAAAAAAGCAGTAACTCACCTAGCCATCGACACAAAATACAGTACTGTGATTGCAGCAGGCACATTAGCCCTTTGGTCTACAAAATTGTGACTAGACAAACCTCCAGTCTGTCTCCTGCAGGTACATTAATCACAAGAGTTATCTTCACAATTTTATTAAAGCCTCAGCATTTCTTGACACAAGGAGCTCTGCAGTAGGTGCTTTTAACTTCCTAAAACATTTTTAAAAATAGCATCAGCCACCCCCTTGAAATTCCCCACTTTCCTAGCTTTGCTTCCAGTGTGGCACCACTGGCCGCAGCACCCTTATGCCAACCCTGCTTCAATGTCCCTTACCTCTTGGCAAATGTAAGTGTTGAATGGGTGAATGTTGCAGGGCAAATGAGGAAGGAAGGCTGGAGGGATGGATACAAGTGCCTTGGGAAAAGGCCAAACGAACAAGACTACGCATGATTTGGTTAAAGCACTTAGAGTGAATGTATGTCGGAACAACTCATGCCTGAACAACGCATTCTGAACAACAACCGCGTTGTTACCACTAATGCCTTTACCACGAATGCCTTAACAACAATTTTTTGTTGTAAAGACATTCCTGGTAAAGGCATTAGTGAACAACATGCATGGTTCCAGCATGCGTCCCTCCTGGACCCCCCACCCTGCCCCTAACAATTACCGTAACCAACCCCACCCTAAAACCACCCCTACCCCTAAAACTACCTCAACCCCTGCCCCTAAAACTACCCTAACCCGACCCCTAAAACCACTCACACCCGCCCGAAAAACCATCCCCCACCCCGCCCCTAAAACCATCCCCCACCCTGCCACTAAAACCACCCCACCCCCCTCCCTGCCACTAAAACCACCCTGCCACTAAAACCACCCTACCCTGCCACTAAAACCTCCCCACCCCCGCACCCTGCCACTAAAACCTCCCCACCCCGCACCCTGCCACTAAAACCTCCCCACCCCGCACCCTGACACTAAAACCTCCCCACCCCCGCACCCTGCCACTAAAACCTCCCCATCCCCGCACCCTGCCACTAAAACCCCCGCACCCTGCCACTAAAACCCCCGCACCCTGCCACTAAAACCCCCGCACCCTGCCACTAAAACCACTCCAACCCACCCACCCTGCCACTAAAACTACTCCAACCCCCCTACCCTGCCACTAAAACAACCCCAACCCCCACCCCGCTGCCTAAAATTACCCCGACCCCCAGCCCTAAAACCTAAAACCACCCCAACCCCCATCCCGCTCCTAAAATTACCCCGACCCCCTCCACCCCACCCCTAAAACCACCCGCCCCTAAAATTACCACGACTGCCCTACCCCGCCCCTAAAACCACCCCAACCCTCCACCCCTGCCCCTAAAACCTAAACCACCCCAACCCACCCACCCCCTAAAACAAAAAATTCCCCGCCCTTAAACCTTAACCACCCCAACCCCCACCTCTAAAACTAAAAATACCCCAAATTACAAGATCTGCTACATAAGACTGTCCAAGCCAAGAATGATATGATGTGCTATTAAGGTCTTGAGATATATAGTCTAGTTCATGCATTTTACTAGTGACGTCAATGCGAGTCTCATGTCTTAAGTCTGCGAGTCTCTTGATAAACATTTCCTGTATTGTTGAGACTTCTGCACGCCACGGTGGAAGGCATCTCCTCTCTGCATATGCTCTGTGTGCTGCTGTTTGCAGCATGCCTCGCTGGTCTTTCCTTAACTTGCTTTGGACCCTTCCTGCTTCCTGGATCATGACGTCCTCTGGGTATTCTTTGTTGTCTGCCCTTTGCTTCACCTTTAGAAAGTGGCGATGCCTTGCAGAGGGGAGGGTTCAGGCCTAGGTAGTGGAAAGATTGCGGGATATCTTGGTTGAAGGTGTAGGCCCATGGAGATTAAAGGGAACATAGGTGGCCAAGGTGCTAGAGGTGGATGGAATAGTGTGTGTGTGTTTGTGTGGGTGGGGGGTGGGGGCATGTTGATAACAAATTGAATGTTTCAGACCAAATCCATCCAGTAACCTCTTCCTCATTGCACACCTTAAGGACAAAAAAATACATTTTATTACATTCGCTCTCTCAGCCTCCAAAAGACAGTTATTCGTGTCCCTTGTACTATCCATAATAGATTACTACAATGCCCTTTATGTGAACATGCAGCAGAGACAACTAAACAATCTCTCAGTTACTCAAAACATAGCAATTTATGTTATTTTAGGCACTCCCAAATTCCAGTCGGGATCTCAGAGCTTGCACAAGCTTTGGTGGCTGCCAGCCTTTAAGGCCCTCCGCAGTGCCCATAAGACTCTCCATGAAGTTGGCCCTGAATACCTTAAACGTCCGTTTAAATGGTTCAGTCCAGCGTGACTCTTTGTTCCACCCTCTTCAAAAATGTAGAAGTTCCCAAACCCAAATAATCCTCATGGAGCTGCAGAAGATTCATCTACTGCACAACAAAACTATGGAATAACCTCCTACTTTTTCTAAAATCCCAGACCAATTTGCTGCAATTCGGGAAGGCACTAAAAAGTGGTTGTTTTCCAATCCATAGTCTAGGAATGTTTATGATCGTGCTGACAGTCGCTAGTGCCAAGACACTCTTTAGGCATACAGACGAGTTATAGGAATTTATAACCTGGTTGAGTTGGTTTGGATGCTGTAGCCTGCAGGGAGCAAAATGCATGTGATGGGAGGGTGGGTTCATCCGCTGTGAGGCCTGGTTATCTGTAGGAAAGAAGGATGTGTGGATCCAGGTGTGCGATCGATTTCTGTCTTTGCCTTGGGGGCGGGGGAGCTGCTTTTTGGGGCCGTTGTGCCAGGTGCTGATACCACATGAGTGTGACACATTGCCAGGTCTCCACTGGCTGGGACAGAGGACTCCTGATGTGAGCAGCATTGTTATTATATTAATATATCTATATAGGTTTATGTCTAGAGGAGGCAGTGAAGTCCAAATCTTGATTTCCCCCTCACTGTGTCCTAACAAATGAATCATGCAGTAGTCTCACTGAAACTTTGTGGTTCCTGAGACATTGAGGGGCTGGCAGAGGTGTACAGATGGACTGTGGACTTGGCTGATCTGGGCTCAGGGGTTCAGATGCCATGCTTTGATCGGTCCAGGCTGAGCTGTGATCAGGGACCCTTTCTGGTGTTCTCATAGTGGACCCCATAGTCATGTTGTGCCAAGCCCAATCTGTTTCGTATTGAGGTAACTAATACCGTGCCTAGTCTAGGCGCTTTGCAATCTACTGCTAAAGGTAAATGCAGCTGAAAAGCAAGAGTCACAAAAAGAACAGATGTAATTGAAACCTACTTCTGAAGATCGTGTGAGTAGGAATTTGACATATGTCTGCAAAGTGACAATTCCAAATTGGGGGGGGCTTTTCAAAGGATGTTCCTCTTGCTGAAGATAGTTAAGCATGGTGTTCATTGTCTTAAGCTCATGGAATAGCCTCTCATTTGTCTTTTGGCGTTATTTGTTTAGTGTGCCTTTTTATAAGCTTTTGCTGTACTCTGGGCATATGGTGGTTGATCCAGCTATTGCCGATCTGTTGTCCAATCAGATACATTAGATAACCTTTTGATTTTTACACAAGCAGGTTATTTTGGGGGTAGATCTTTAAACACACTTGCATACTTTCTATATTGCTATCTGTTGTATTCAAGTTTCTTATAAGAGGTGGGTGCAGTTATATTCGTTTGACTGAAAATGTATTAAAATGATTGATTTTTTTCCACCTGTATTAAAATATTGTATATTGGAAAATTGACCAAACTACCCTGAAAGGCCTCAGTTCAAGCAGGATTATGTTTACAATCTAAAACATAAAAACTATTGTTATAAAAACTATTACAATTGACAAGTTGTGGACAGTTGTGAAGCCATAAATCTTTACAATTAACAGTTTTGTTCCCACACATCACACACTGCAACATTTAAAACACTGTATATCACAATCCACTGGACATACCTTTTGGCTGTGTCCAAAGGGCAGTGGGCACAGGGCCTGATCTTTATCCAGAGTCCACAGTACACAGTCATTGACTGTGCCCAGAACACTTGAATGTATGAAACTAAACAATAAAAGTGGTTATTAACAATTAGGTGACATTTTACATTTTAAGGAGTGTATGGAGAAGGATGTTATGATAGGCACCAATTGTAGAAGCAAGTCTGCATCCACTCCTTTAATCCTACAAGTTTCTCAAAGGTTACTTGAACAAAAAAGGCTGTGATGTGTAAACTAGAACTCGCGTGCAGCATCTGTGGTGTCATTAATATCAGTGATGATGAAATACTTGAGGTTTCCAGCAATCACTTTGATCATCCTTTCAGGAAATGTAAGCACAAAATATAATTCTACTGAAAAGTAATAATTGAATTCAACGCATTATTTTTAGTTGTCCCTTGCATTGCCACTGACAGCATCTACTTATCCTTGTGCAAAGCATATATAAAGAAAAAATGCTTTATTTTCACAGCTGGTCAGCAGATGTTTGAAAGAGAAGAAGTTTGGTGATCAAATTGTTATCAGTTATGTTCACAGTGATGTATTGTGTTAACATTGGTGATGTCAATGATGATGTCACCTGTGATGTGAAATTGTGAGTAGTCCATTGGGCATTACGGCTGCATAGCCCATCATACATGTGGTGCTTATGTGATTTTCAGGTTTTGTATCAGAAGTGTAGTATACCTTCAGTGAGAGCAAACCAACATGACTTTCCATTACCAAAGCTGTTTCTGTTGTTTTGGGGTTTTTGTTATGGAATACTCTGGCCAATGACCAAAGTGTCTACTGGACATGGCCTGTGCCCAGTCCACCTCACCCCTAGTAAACTGGTTAAAAGATTTGATTGCATTCACCAGGCCGTGTGAATGCCTTTCTAGCCATGAGATGAGCCTGATCTCCTTCAGATCCTACAAGACCCATCCTTTGACCATAATTATCTAGCCCCAGGTCAAAGCAAAAAGGCATGCCCTCCATCCAGTCCCCTTTGGTGCGGACACCCCAGTTTATGGCTTTGTTGCAGAGCATTTCGAGTGTAGGGCTTCATGATGTTGCACCCTTTCTACTGCTGCTTCTCCTTTCTTGATTGATACATAAAGGCGGAGTTATGGCCCTTTGAATACTAATCAAAGTGAAATCAGACCGTTTATGCGCTGTGTCACAGCAAACAAAAAGGTTTTTCCTTGTGTCCTACTTTGATTTTTCTTAAAAGAAAACCCTTCTGGTACTTTCACAAGAAGCATTTTCTCTCGCAGAGCCTTTGACGACACATTGACAGTACTACTGAGGTAAAGTGGTGGATGTCATTGTAGGGTGAACCGCTGTTAAGAAGTTAAACTATCCTTATTCCTGGCAGTAGCTGCCTCCATGAAGTGCATTACTATTTCCTTAACTTCAAGATTTGCATCCATGCCCATTACCAAGGTTATTATTTGCTTATTATTGTAAAACTAGGGCTCGCTCCACTGACTTAAACTAAAGGCTGGTATCAACATTGCCTTGTCCTGACTTACTCTCAGATTAAGTGATGAGCCTCAGTTATAACTATTTTCTTGAGGAGAAAGGCAGGCCTTCACCAATATGAAAAAATTGCTAAAAGCAGAAATATTTTTGCTCTAAAAAACCACACGTTGCTATTTATAGTAGAACTTGGCACTGATAGGAACTACTTTGCTTGTGGATGTACTTATTGTGAGGGAGCAGAATGCTGTCACGCACAGCAAAGTTAGCCAGTGGTTGAAGTGGACTGACACATTGTCCCATGCAGTATAGTGTAAGGAAATGTGAATAACACAACAACAGGCCAGTGGATGAAGAGGGCTGGATGAAAGACTAAGCGTAAGTGGATTACATGTACATAATTTTAGTAAATTAAAAGGTCTTGGCTAATACTGAACTTGAAAACGAACCTATGAAGACAGTGTCCATGGAGTTTGGAGATCAAGCTTCACTAGGGCCTAAGGACATATTTCCCAAAGAATGAAGTTGCTCACCTATGCAATGACAAAAGTAAGGTGTTAGACACATTCCTAGCCCTGCAATTTTGACATGTGATTAAAAATGTTTTTTCCACCAGTGGAATGTCGATCCACTTTTTCGTTACATTACTATGCACGACCCTATAAGATAGCTTTTACTATCCAGACTAGATGACACAAACGGTGCATTTTTGGGGGTACTTTTGAATATGATATAAAAAGTACAGAATTTACAAAATACTTGAGCATGCAGCCTGTGCCTTAAAATCAGGAGCCATGTTTACTCAGCCACCTAGTCCCCGCCACAGTTTGGCAGTAATGGCAAGTTTTAAAATTTAAAGTAACTGACTGTGAAATGTGCGTATCTTGTTTTCGCATAATTAGGCAACATTTCTGTAGAAGTGCAGGTAATTACACAAAGTGAAAATGCGTCACTAAGCTCTCTATTTTAGTGCTAAATGCTTCCTTGTGTTCATTTTTGATACGAGAATGTATTTCGTGCTAAAAAAAAAATAGTGCAAGAAAGCAAACACTGAACAGCAGCTGCTTGCATTCTGCTGTTCATGAGCATTTGTAGTACATTTTTATAGTAAATGACGTGTAGTTACGCAACATGGGATACTTTCAGGAATTTCACGTAATGCGAAATTCCCAGAACTACCTGAATTATGTGGTGTAACTTAAATTTCACCCATACCTAATTTAAAGGTTCCTGTCTGGTGCGCTGAACCTGTAATTACATAAATTGCCCTTTCCAGATTAAACTATGATATTCCTCAGCCGGCCACAACTCCACAGGAAACATTATTTTTTAAATATATTGTATCAATGGTAATATTTGGTTGCAACATTATATTGTTACTAAAGAATTTCTAATTGTTGGTACAAGCTTATTAACTCCATGCGTAATATCCACCTTTCTTGCTTTACCTGTGGCCCTACGTCACTATGGTCCTCATTGAAGGGAAGCACCCCTTTTTGACATGGTCACCCCCACCTTTCGCCTGGTATTCAATGCAGTTTTGACTGAAAATGTACTGCTACCTGCAACCTGGTCCCTAGTGCCAGATCTCGTTCCCTAAAACTGTGCAATTGTTCTGCAATTGGCAATACCCCTCCCCCCCCCACCACACCCCCACTGTAAGTCCCTAGTAAATGGTACCCCTGGTACCTAGGGCCTGGGTACCAAAGAGGGACCCTAAGGACTGCGGCATGTATTGTGTGGGACCCCTCACCTACCACATGCAGACTATTACTGGGTGCGTGCCTTGGTGCAGCTAAAATACGACATGACACAGTCTCTGTGCTATGCCCCCTTACACTGCATGCAACAAATGCGAGTCACCCCTACCTTGGGCCTTACACCCCTAAGGCAGGGTGCATTATATTACATGTGAGGACATAGCTTAACAAGCAGTTATGCCCTTACTATGTCTTTGTCAATTCTTAGACCTAGTGAGTGAACAGGGAAGCCATTTTTAAGTGCATGTGCTGTACACTGGTCCCCAGCTAACTAATGGCTCCACTGAAAATAGGGATGTTTGGTATTGAACATCTTGTCTTACTAAAACCTCTCTGATGCCAATGATGGATTTATTAATACATGCACCCAGAGGGCACCTTAGAGGTGCCCCCTGAAAACCTACCATCTACCCATATGCCGACTGAGTTTTAACCAGCCTGCCACCACCAGACACAAGTCTTAAGCCCCCTCCCCCACCCCACACCTCAAGGGTTTGAACCTTTGCTCTCGGGCAGTCATAGACCAAGCATGCTCTGGGAGAGGTGCACACCCCACCCAACAGGGTGACCTGCAAACCTGCATTCCATGGCAGAAGGGTTCAAAGAGGCCCACCACCATTGGTATGCAGAACTGACTTCACTGACAGCAGAGATGCCGAACCCACTGCCCCCGGGCCCATTTGGCACCTTGACAGGCAGGAAATGTACTATTCAGGGAGTTGTGTCCACCCCTCAGGTAAATCCCACCCCTAAGCTGCCTGATGTGGACACAACTTTCTGAAATATGCCAATTTAGTGTTGGCAGATTCAAGAACTCGGGGACAGGGTCATGCCTACCTCCCACACGAAGTAGTCATATAAGCAGTGTAGTGACCCCAGGGGTAAGTATCCAATTGGCAACTACCCTACACTCCCCAAAATGCCCCTAAATTTAGTATTCAGGGGAGGCCCTGGCACCAGAAAATCATATTCCTGCCATCCTAAGAAGAAGGACACTTGAAAGCAAAGGAAGAAGCTACTGACTTGGAACTAGCCCTGCCGGCCTGTTCGCTGCTCCTGCCGGACTGTGCTAAAGTCGACTCGTCCTACAGCTGTTGTGCCTCCAAAGCATGGAATGGCTTCCTTCCTTCAACAAAGACCCAGGAAGTCCCGTGGAGCATCGGAAACGGCTTCCCTGCATTTTTGTTGGCACCACAAGACAAACTGCGAGGGCTCAGGACTGCTGAAAACCCAACACCTGAAAGCACCACTGCTCCTGTGTCGCATAGCCCGAGTTAGTGGACCACCAGCCTTCCAGTGACAAAGCCCGTCGTGGGCTCGCCCCATATGGACCCCAAGATGCCACCTGCTGCCTCTAAATGCAGGTTCCCTAAACCGTGAGTGCTCCGGACCGCCAAAAACCCAACATCTGAAAGCACCTCTGCACCTGTCGCCCCGGGCCTGTTGAGAAGAAGATCTGAGGTACCCTAATGTCCCTGGATATCTCACGACTGGAACTTGTTAAAGCAGAAATCTCTGCTATATTTTAGTCATAGTAGACTAGATAGTGGATTTCATTCTATAGTTCGATTAACCGAATCTGGTTTAAATAAAACGTCATAGCCATCAAATCAAATACTAAGCAATGCACTATACATCTTTTATAAAAACCAATGCAATCATTAATAACCACACCAGTTTATTAAGAAGTTAAAATATTTATTTCCCTACATTAACAATGCTAAAGTCACGAATATTATTCTCAAGTTCAGTTGATACATATAAAGAAGCAATAAAGGCTGAATAGACAAATGAACTTAATCTTGATCAAAACAATAAGTATTATTAATTCAATAGAGAGTACAGAAAAACATAGCAATAGAATATGAGCAAGAGAAATTGAATACACTGAATTAACAAATGAAGAGTCAATGTCCAGTCATGAGTATGAGAGTAACACCACACTAACCACTAATTAGCATTAACATTTTGGGCTTCATGTATTAAGATTAAGTAACACAAATTTAGAAAACATCTAAACTATGGTGCTATCAAACATAAGGAGCCGTATTAAAACAATAGCAGTTCGTACCTGAAAAACAAAAGACAAACACAATATACAGTTCACTTATAGTTACCTATCAAAAGGTAGTCAGCAATCAGATCATAGCTTCATCAGGGGGACAGTAACATCAGCATCAGAACATGAACAAGGTATGGGAAGATGGTTTAGAGTTTGTACTATAAGATTACTAAACCATCAGAGCCATTAGTTCAGTATTGAAGAGGCATAGTAAACTCGGAAAATAAAACACTAGAATGTCAGTTGACTAATTGGCAAAGTATGAAGTGTCAAAGTAACATCACACCAAGAGCATGAAGTAAAGTCTCTGGAACCCCAGGAAAGTAAGAAGACTTATCATGCCAAAAGTCTGATTCCCCCCAACATTAAATTAAACTTGCTAAACTCCTGTGATTGGCTAAAACATAAGGCAAGAAATATATATCCAGTAAGACAGTTATTAGATATCATGTTAGCTCTAAGGATATTCATTGGCTGTTGTTCTATTGACGAAACTCGAACTAATAAAAAATGTATCTTGCACACTTCCTTCTCCGGTTGCATCTATGAACCCTTTTGTTTGGCACCTTCTGAATACACTGTTGCTGGACAGTGATGACAAAAATATGGAAACATTTCTTCTGCACCATTTCTTTGAGAGAAATACAGGAGTTAGAAACATAACTACAGATAAATATGCAAGTTCAATGAATTAAGTCTGTTAGGCAACAGACATGAAGTCATAAGAACGGAGTATGCTAGAAACATTTAATACAGATAACATTGTGCAGAGGACTTGCTCTGCTTCAGCCCAGCAGAGGCCTAGAAATACTCCTATTATTCCAGTATTTATTTTAGCAGAGAACATGCTCTTAAAGAGACAGAATATTTTTCTCACAATATTAATTCAACATTAGAAAACATAGGCAGGCCCTTTACTGGATGGCGGCCACGAAGTAAAGCACAATTTTCGTAAACCTTAATTTATAGTCCAATTATTTCACACATTAGTATATAAGTATGATTACTTAAAGACAAAATATTCACAACAAAAGTTTAGCGCTCACAGTGTCCTCAAAGTATACTTAAATGTTCTAGAATGGGGCTGTATACACATTTTCTAGAATGCATGGACTTCAAGAAGACACAGTGTTTCGAAGTTGATGAGTCCAGCTGCAAAGCTTCAGTTTGTTGGCCAAGTAATGAGATTGGTGGATGTGAATAATCTTGTGAACAATACAGGTAATTTAGTACATGGGTGTTAGTTCTACAGGATACCAGCCTAAAGGAGACCGGGTAGAGGAGATGTGGTTGATGTGACCTGTTTCTGTGTCCAGGCAAGCAGCAGCATTCATTGAGGTTTTGATGAGGGCTAGATGAGTTTTAGGAATGCCGGGACGAATATTGTTCCAGTATTCAGATCTGAAAAGGACCATGACTTGTATAACTCTTAAGTTCTTGCTCAGGAAGAAATGGTTTGATCCCACAAATGAGCTTAAGTCTGTAGTTTGCATTTTCAGTAGAAAGATTGATGTGGTCAATGAAAGTTTGACTAAAGTCCAGAGTGAAACCAAAAGATTTGATATCCTCTGCAGTCAAAGATAAAAAGTCAAGGATATCAGTGAAACATAGCCACTCTAGAATAGGCAAAGAGGATTACTGTGTGGAAAAGAGAAGGAATTCTGGTTTACATGGATGAAGCGTTAGATGGCGGGAAGTCATCAATGACTGAATTTGTCAAGAGATGTTGCCAAGAAAAATATATTTAAAAAAACAGGTGATGAATGGAATTCTGAGCAATACAAACATTCACCTCCAGTCACAGATCTGGGTTAAATTCATTGTTTTGTTTGATCACCATGCCATTCCAGTTTCGACCCAGCCATATGGAAATCAGTCTCGACCCTGCTGCCCGTGGGAACAGTAAAGCTCGAACTGCCAGGCCAGGTCCTCCCTGGACCAGAAACAATCATCCTGGGACTGGTTTCAGGGTATCACCCCTCATCCACTAGGCTAGCTTGAATCCAGTGCCGTAGCGAGCATGGGACCCACATTTGGGCATGACCTTCCCACTTAGGGCAACAAATGCAAAAAGAACAGATGATGGATGGAATGCTGAACAAATCAAGCATTCACCCTTGGTCAAAGATCTGGGTTAAACTCCTAGTTTTGTGCTCACAGTGCCATTCCATTTAGGACCCAGCCATATGTACAGCAGCAGAGACTAACATTTGAATAATTTTGGGTGTCATTAGTGTATTGGTAAAAGGAGAAGTCAAAGTATTTTAAGAGAGTCCCTAGCAGGGCAAGGTAGTGATTAAACAGAGTGGAGCCTAGCACAGATCCTCGCGGGACACCACGGGAGACAGCTACAGTGTATGACCGCATCCTTCACCAGACGCGGGTGATTTTCTAGGTAAGCTGTGAACCGGTTCAATAATTTTCTTCCAAAACCCACACGATCTTTTTATGGTGTGGATTTGGGTTTCATGGCTGGGATGTGACTAAGAAGGCATTAGTCCCTATTGTCCAAGATTCTGAGTGCATCATTGGTTATTTGCAGAATGGCTGTTTCCCTACTCCACATAGCCCTAAACCTGGATTGGTTGACACCTTGGCACAGTTTTCAAAGATGTTGGCTAGTGTCTAGCAGCTTCTAATCATTCTGCAACATTTTTTTTTTTTCTCGATGCTGCTCTCGCCTTGAAGAGCCTTAGTGTGCTGCAAGGCTACTTAGATTGATGTTGTGTGCCTTGACCACTTTTGTAGGTCTGTTCTCCAGATTTTCTCAGAGGAAATTAATAAGTGGTGGCTAGGGAGTATGAGAAGTGGGAACTGAATTGGGGCAATTTGATGGTTTATCTGGAGGCAGTTTCTGTACAACATGCAAGCTACACTGGATGGACTCGGAGCGGAGTAGGTGTAGGGGACACGTGGGGTTGCATTAGAAAACTCAGGGTTTTTTTCTAGACTGAAATCTTCTGACTCCTTTGTTTCTTCAGCTGTTATATTTTTCTTTCAGTATCAATTATAATGTAATTATAACCGTGAGTGTAAAAAAAAAAAAGGATATATTAAGTCAGTAGAATAACATTGACCTTCTTTTTCCCTACCCACTTTGTACTTTTATCAGGGACTCGATAAGCTCCTAATGCCTGGATATAGATTTGTCCTAAGAGATGCTAGGAAATGGCTAGAGACTGGCTGCAGGATCGTTCTAATCAAGTCTTTGAATTAGATTAACAGATTCTTTCGTCCACAAGCTCTGCAGTATTTTTGCTTCTGCTTTGTTATTCTACGTCCCCTGGTTTTTGTTACAGTTAACCTGTAACTGGTGATTATATGACTAGCTACTATCTAGTTCTGTCTTCTGTGCTTCTTCGACAAGCCACCTGATGAACTATCAGAACACGTCATGTTGTTAGTATAAGGATCCAAGGTAACTGAAGTGGTTTGTGCTTTTACGGTTCTGGTTCGTTTGTTGGGCTGTTGATTGTGTGTCGCCGGCGATACAATCGATAGATTTTTGTTAATGGTTAATAGTATATCACTATGTATGTTTACTTGTCATTAACCAGTAAACCACTAGAAACTATACGGGCTGATGATCTGTGTCCAGACTCGGACACTAGACCGTCAGACCTGCACGGAAAGGACGCCATACTAAGGTGTCGAGAATTTTAAAACAAAAAAACCGGGACATTTCACAAGAATACAATTTTACTTTAACTGATTGCACAGAATGACAACGCTTATCAGCCTAGAATTCCGAAAGAGGCACTAGGAACATACATAAAAAGCGATTTTAAAATCAAGTATTCGGCCTGTCAGTTAATTTCCTTTCTTATAACAGCTGCTAACTATCCTCGCTTTAAAAACATAAAAAGGCACCTCTCACCGTTTTTAGTCGACCCTCAAAAAACCGGGACATGAGTTAGATTTCCCAGAATCTACCAGGACAGCTGGCGAAAAAACGGGTCTGTCCTCGCAAATCCGGGGCGCCTGGTCACCCTACGACATACAAATGGTAGAAATCTGCAATATATACAAGTGCAGATTACGTTACATATCACAGATTGTGTGTTTAATGTAAATATTACCAGAGGTGCCTTTTGAAATTAACAATCTTCATGTTTATTTAAAAGTTGTATTCAACGCTACACATATTTTCCTCGTTGTTACCTCAGAGCGCTGGAATGAGTAATCGTGATTATTTTAGAATATTTATATACACAATGGTTTAATTCATGAATGAAGAGTATTTGTTAAGTCGCGAGGCTTAATGAGGTGTCCGGGCACTGGTATACATGCAAGCCTTCTCCGAATTATTTCTACAAACTGTAGCTTTTTAATCGTTTATTTTTATACTCTTTTCAGCTTTGTTTGGACTGCAGCAATTCTGTAATGAATCCGACAGATGATTCACGAATAGTGATTACGCCATTTCACCTGTTTTTCAAGCGCTTTACAAGGTGGCTTCAGACTTCTTTTGTTTTACTGCAAACAGCAATCGTAGCTGCTTTTATATTTTTTGAGGCATGCTGATCAGGTTACTGAGCTGTTAGGTGTGGGTCGCCCTCTTGTGAGCAGGTGGGCTGGGCCGGGCCGGCCTCTTACTGCTTTCACTCCACGGACTGGAGAGAACAGCGCGAGAGCCGTGTTTTGCGCTACTGCGGTGCTGCACTCTCTGTGGCAAACAACTTATTTTAAGGGTGCGGCGAACGCCACATTTTCCTTTGGACTGCCTTCCCGAGCAATATACTCTTTGAACGGAAATTTTTGGGGAAACTTTATTCAGGTGAAAGTCCGATGTGTGTGATGTAGACGTCAGTTGTGTATACAGGTCTGGAGTGCCGGGGACCAGCATCTGTAAATGCCCCTGGGTCCTGTGGGAAGGTCCTAAATTTACACCTGGCTGCAGGACTTTCAAAATGGCGGTCAGATTTCAAGACCAGGTAGGAATTGTGCGTTTTACGTTCGCTATCCAAAGTAAACATACTACGGGACAGAGGTCAATCACATCGGCTAGTTTGTGGTTTTGAAGAGCTGAGGTTTACTTTTTTTTTTTACTTTTCTTTTGGACTAGCAGCTCAGAATAATCTGTGCGAATTAGACTGAGTCTCCTCGTGTGGTGGAAACAGTAAACTTTGAGAAGAGCTGTTGTACTTAGCTGAGCTACAAAAGTAGATATCTGAACATAATGTTATTGGTAGAATGTGCACGGTTGACAACGTGAACTCGTAATTTATCACGGATTAGTAAAGCCAGGGCACCATATCATGTTTGGCGGTTCCATTGAATTTAATTGAAGTTTCATTAATATAGTGCGTACTATCCTTGATGAATGGTGGACGTGATTTACAACTGGTAACACACTACCTGGGAGCCAAACGGTTAGTGGGCAATTCATTGGTTATTGGGATTAGTCTCGTGCTCTCAAACAAAACGTTAAATGCTTTTTCTCTAGTTTCTTCGTGGTACATTAATTACTTCGGTGTGATTATTATAGGGGGGGGGGCAATGTGAAAAGCAAATGGTTGATTTTGGAATGAACAGATATTGTTAGGTTGCAGGGATATTGTTTCAGTGAAAGAAAGTAAGACAGACGTTATTTGGAATACTTTGTGCACGCAAGAGGCTTACAGAAGGGAAGAAAAGTGGCTTTCAGAAAATATGAGCGAGTTTTAGTAGAGGTTCATTTTTCATGCAGGGTTTTAGGAATATAGCAGGTGGATTTTTTTTGGCGATAGATTGCAGTCTGTGGATGTACACTAGTAGAAAGAAACACGTTTTAAATTGTGCACTTCACCACATTGTTGATGAGATATAAATGCATGCAGATTCACAAAGGTCACCTGTGTGTACATACTACAGCAGTATTTTCAGTACTATGAATTATTGTTGGCTTATTCATGCAAACTATTTTACACCATGCATAAACTCCACATTTAAATATATGATATGTAAACAGCCAACATCTTGGTATATAAGGCAGATGAAGAGTAAGTTGCAGCAATCGTAATTAGTAAATTCAGTGCAGTATTTATCTGACATATTCATTACCTGGTTTGGAAGGGCATCTGAAGGTGCTGTGCCATCCCCCGCCTGAAGTGCACCAGGTCACACAGAACAGACACAACGACCCACAGAGTGGTCCACAGAATGGAATTGTCTGAGGTCACTATAAAACATAGTAATTTATTTTCTAGAGTTCTTGTAATCTGCTCTGTTTTAATATTCTGTATGGTAAGCACACTGAATCCTCGTTGAGTCTCTCATTGTTTTTAATTTAGTTTTTGTTGATGTTTTGGGTAGTACAAATGTTGTATGTCCAGCTCACAAGTGTTAGAAACACTGTAAACAAATATCTAAAAAAAACAGTAGCATAGTTTTGAAAATAAGGGTAAAAGATGACTTTCCCATGAAAATGTATGTGAAGTGCTTTGTGATGTGTTTTGTGATAGTCACTGCATGTGATTTTACCAGTTGTAGGCCTGATGGAATGCTGGTGAGCTGCCTATCAGTGCCTACATTGCAAAGCCAGCATTTGCTCCTGGCTAAGAGCAGGAACGGAGGGCTAGAGAAGACCTTGGTTACAGAAAACATTCAAATATAGGTAGAATATCACAGGCTGAACAAGACTGGTGAGGAATCCCAGTAAAAGGCAAGGAAAGATCATGACAACTGAAGGAATGCAGATAATGGAAACATGATGGCCGATTGGTGGGTGGTTATTTGGAAGTAACCTGGGAGGCAGATTTGGGTAAGCTGCATACATCTCCTACAGAGAACTATTGAAGGTAAAGGTGAGTGGGACCTTGTAGCAGGGGTTGACCAGTACATAATGAATTACTAACCAGGACCATTGTGAGTGCTTACAGATAAAAGATCTCGGCACCTTTCGTCCTTCAGATCACTGGTCCCTAGTTAGCAAAAGTGTTTTAATAGAGTATTGAGCACAGTGAAAGAAACCCCACTATTGCAGTGATTCCAAATGAGAGCAAAAATCATGAACATTGTGCTTCCTACAACAACACCTGTCTATATGAAAGACCTGGTTAATATTCTAGTGACCTTCATTGAAAAGCTGCTAGCTCTTTATAATTGTATTATTTCTAAAAATAGGTAGCAAAGCAAAATGAAGGATATGTTGGAAAGTGACTCGGACCGCGTTTTTTAAACCTCTTGACATTTGTGGACCCCTCCACGCCCCTTGTTGCCCCAGCCAAGCCAATTTATACAGTTTGAGCTTCAAGCATTGGCAAAACCAAATGGTCTTGCCGTTGGAACCTATCTGTTTTACCAGTGGTCTTCAGCCATGCAGCACAATACCCCAATGCTGTGCAGAATTGCTAAAGAATTCAAACAAAATGAACCAATTGACACAGTTGGCCGCATCATTTTTTAGGCATGTGCACCACACGTTTGCATGCTTACTAAATGATACAGCACTGCAGCAGCTTTTTTTCTTTTTAGTTACCACTCTGAGTTGGATCTATAACCAAAAATAAAAAAATCTTGATATTTTTCTTTAAAGCAGGTAGGGGAAGCAACATAGGTCCGGTAGCAATGTGGGTGGGGTGGAATCAACACAGAGGATGGGGTGGAAGTTACATTGGGTGTGGGGTGCAAGCAAATGGGTGCACAGGTTCGGAAAGCAGCACAGAGGAGGCAGGTGGAGGCAAGCAACACAGATTGTGCTGCTGAAGAAAGGGCAATATCAGCTGGTGGGGAGAGAGTAACAGACGAGAAACCAATGTGTGGAGAGTGGGGGAGAAGCATACAGACCTGTGAATGCTGGGGAGAGAAGTACAATAGGGAAACAACTGGAAAACACATGCAATCTCATAGAGGCCTTAAAAAAAAAGAAATAATGCTTGAATACTGAGCAGTCGATATAGCGAATAAGAAGCAACCAAGTAAGAGTGTTACTAAAGCAGGAAATGGTAAGCAATGGGAGGGGCTATAGGTCATTTGTAAGCTAGCAGCTACTGTCCTGTCAAGTAGGAACGACCTGTTAACATAAAAAATTAGAATCAAGTACACACAAAAAATACACAAATTGTGATATATTTTATTTCCCAAGCTTTTAAAAAACGTACTGGAGTAGAGACAAGAGGTTCCTGAGAAGTCACAAACCTAAATTGAAACAAGTGTATTTAAACACACTGTCTAATCAGGAGCTTTGCTAATGGCATTCTAAGCTTCTTTGTCGATGGCTTTTCACTCAGTAGAGTATAGTCAAATGTTTGAGGACTACAATTCATACATCTGGAAAGAGAGAAGAGGTGTATGGGGTTTGAAAGATGTTATTAGGGTTAATTAAGGAAACTATATAAGTTTACATATGACTTTACATGCTACTGTGTATGTTTATCTGTGAAATTAAAAAGTTGGGGAATACTTTTCATTTCTTGTTGGAAGCCCAGTTGAGCTGAGCAAGCTTTTTATTATGTAGTTACCCAGCAAGTAGAAGCAAATGGTTGCATAATGTCTGGTGGGACCTAGTAATTGATAAATCAACTACAAAGTTAAATCGAAGGAGAGCTCTTCAATACATGTTTTGTATTCTTTCATATAAATTGATCATGTGTGCCTTTGATATTGCAAAGGACTAAGCATTTAAGACTGATGAGTATGTTCTTCCAATGCCTTGAATCAAGTAAGGACAAGAAGTACCATTTGAGCATTCTCGGTTACAGTGTATAAATTGAGAGATGTAATGGGGCTATTGATAGTAAGTGCCAAACCTATTATCAGGAGTGGCAACTGAAGATGTGTGCTCTCTGTTAATGAATGTGGTACCCAATGTCAGAATCTGAATTCTAGAGGTACAGTTAAAGTCCTCTGTTTCCTCCAGAAGTTAATTGAAAATGATAAGAATATTTATCATAAATTGTAGAAAGTTGTTTGTTCTTATTGTATGTGCACTTGTGTTTGAGTGCAAGTGTTGACCAGTCAGATTTAGATATCACTTTACCTCTGTCCAATCAGGTTTTTCTAAACAGTGAGTAACAAAATCGCAATTTTTTGAAAGGTGGAGGTCTTGGTTTTTCTTGAGTAATGTACTGGTGGGTGAGAACCATGGATCAGATCAGTACCATCCACTGAAAAGTATATTGTTATCCAGTGGAACAAACGGAACGGGATTTGACCTGCTATAGTTTTGAATTGTACTTTGCCACCCCTAAAACGTGTACTTCTTAGTAAATCAGCAAAGGTTTAATTCAAATTCAAGCTAGACAAATTGGAAGAGATCTACTGGAAGGTCCCGTACGTTATTCTAGGTCTTCTGTGAAAAATGTTTTGAGAATTATTGTGCAGCTGGTACCAATGATACAATATCTAGTCCATCCTTAGATCGGTCAGCATTCAATGTTTGTTGTTCTTTGTCAACATGTTGTCGGAGTCCATTATCAAAAGATGAATTACATTTTGGGAATCCACAGCATTACCATGCAGTATTATCACCAGTTAAACAAGTTTTGCTTGAAGACAGTAATACACTGCCTTCATGTGAAGTTTAATGTTTCGTTTTAGAAGGGAGCATTGGAAATATAGACTCCTCTTGGCTGGGCATACGCACCAACTTCTCTGGCTTTAGTTTGTTGCCATTTAGAGGGCCTCTCCTCGGACACCAGACCTGAAGTCTTATACCTGGCTGAAACTTGAGTTTGGTTGATCATTTTGCCTCTTGCTAGTCAGAGAAATCAGATGAAAAGATCTGTATGTTCAGTGTTTGTCAGAAGGATTGTACATGACTAAGTTTGACTAGTACATATTTATCCATGTACTACAGGAGTTTTGTTCTGTGGTGACATGTTAACATCTGGCCACTTTAGTGAGGTTGATTGCATCTAGTATCGGCACCCCCTTGTACAAATTGTTGGTAAATTTGCAGTATTATAGTTGAAAGGATCTCTGAAAGTGAGTTACTTCCTTGGTATCATTGCTTTTAGTGTTAAACGTGTGTGTCAGAAAAATCATGGAGATCATTGAAAGGTGGTAGGACGGGTAAGCAATTATTATCTGTATAGCATTTCGAGTCCAGTTCAACTCAGTGGTATATTTTTTGTGAGTCTTTGCGTGCTCTGTTGCTCTCTGCCATTCTTTTATCCCCTAGCATTTTGTTTACAGGTTCAGTCTAGGAGTGGAGGGTTGCGTTTTTTTTCCTCGTATACCTTTCAGCCCACCCACTCCCTTACGTCAGGCTCACTTTGTCCATTCTGGATGGCCTTTCAGTTCTTATCGTTTGGTTTTTTAGCATTTCTGGAATTTGTGATGCCTTCCTATTTAGGTTGAGTCTACTAGACAATGCATGCTCTGTGTGTTGTGAGGCATATTGTGGCTTACCAAGAACATAGAGGGGCCTGGAGTCCACCCATTGCTTACCATTAGTTGGCTTTTCTGTCAGTCTTATATGCCTGCTTCTTATTTATGTTTGAGCTTGTCAATCTTGTGGTTACCCTCCTCTGGAGCATTGTCTCTTTTCTGTCACTTTGATTCATTGGCTTCTCTGCTTCAACTGCTTCCTTTTCAAACACTTTTTTTCCATTAAGCTCTTCATGAGCGCACATGTGTTTTCAAACTGTTGCCCTTGTTCAGTTCTCTCCCCCTGATCTCAGTGTTGCTTTTTGTACCCGAGTGCTTCTCCCCATACCCCTCTTTGTTGTTCTCACCCATGTGCTTCTTCCCATTCCCTACCTGCTGCTGTGTTGCCATCCCATCGCTCCCCCCCGTTGCTTTGGCTTTCTTGTCCCTCCCGCCGTCCCCTGTGTTGTTTTTCTTGCCCTCCCCTGTGTTGTTTTTCTTTCCCCTCCCGCCCTCCCCTGTGTTTTTTGACTTTCTTTCCCGCCCTCTACCGTGTTGTTGTGGCTTTCCCCAAATTGCACTTTTTATTTTATTTTTAGTCGCATTGGTAACTAAAAAGAAAAAGTGCTTCTGTCATTGTCTAGACATGCACATGCATAGAGAGCACTCTTACCGGATGATGCATTGCTTGCATCAAATGCTTTTTTCCTTTTTTAAACGTGAGCAGACTGCATAGCTTTGGGAATGCTGTGCAGTATGGATAAACATTGGGAAGGCTAATAGGTCACAAAGACACAATCTATTGGCTTTGCAGGTGCTTGTTACCGTTGCCCTCCATTGTAGTTCAAGCTAACTCACAGCAACCTTCATTAGTTCCGTTTTCAGGGCTTTTCAAAACTGGAGATGGGTTAGCGATACACTTGGTGGAATGACGTTTTTGGGCCTTGGAGAGGGAGTTTCTGCACCTTAATTTCCGTCGGACGATCGAGAGTAAGTTTACTGATATGAGGGCTCTGGCCGGCTGAGTGCGAATGTTTCTGCACGTAGACGGGGCTCCAGTATGCTTTAGAATTTTGAATTTAATTCCAGTCTCAATAGGAGGCGTTTTAGGGCCTGTTGGTGGTATTTTCTTCAAAAATAGATCTTAGTATTGCATGTAGATGTTTTTTCCTACTAAATTCTACTTTCATTTGCAGCAACATGAATTGCAGACTATATTTCTATTCCATTTATTTAAAAGCAAACAAATCATGTAAGAACCGAGCCATTTGTTACTACACCCATTTCCACTTTTGTGAAATTAAAATTAATTGTCAATGCTTTTTGGCTTAGTCATCATCGTTGGTCACTTGCTTTTTTTCTGCAAGTTAAAGAAAGTCCTGTTTGAATATGCCATCAGATGTCCTATGCCTTGCTCTCAAAGACAAAAAAAACGAATGCAGGCAACCATTCTTAGATATTTGTATAATGATTTAAATAATTAAAGAAATAGTTATGCCAGTTTGTATAGACATTCACACGACTGGCAGGTCCTAATACAGCGAACAGTTAATGAAATGAAATGTTCCAAAACCTTCATGCGTATTTTTCGTCAAAGGGGGTGTTGAAGTTCGTCACTAAAATGAGTTAATATTTTAATAAAATGCCCTTGCCAAACAATGTAATGTTTGTCACAGGCGTGAAATGGAAATACTGTATGTTACAAATTCTTTAAGCCATCTCAAAAGTTTTCCTGTGCTTACGGTTCCACCGAATCTGCTTGGAATGAGAACTTGAAAGCGGAGATCTACTCCCAGGTTTTAGATCTAATGGTCTGAAGTATTTTCGTCTTGTTGCGAAAGTTAGGGGGGGAAGCTTGGTAGCAGATGCTGAGCATGCAAGAAACTGAGGGAGTGTTTCAGTTTTTTATGCTCTTGCCATTTACCTTAAAAGCTCAATTCCCAGCTGACATTTTAGGACTATATTTTATATTTAAAATTTCAGGATCGGGTATGCGTCTTGAGTTTAGAGCACATAACCTTCCAGTAATTTAACTGAGGATTTTCTTTTCTCCATATACTTCAGGCCGGCCTATACTTACTGTTCTTTTAGGTCAAGTGGCAGCTTCCTGTGCTAACCCATAGATCATAGATGCTGGATTTCAAACAAGGGGTGGACACTCTCTTCCCCTTTGCATTATCACATTCTTTTTCACTGTATTTGAAATTCAGTACACGCTGCACAATCATAAAGGCAAAGGTAGGGTTTTCTAAGCGAACCCAATATTTCAGAACGGGTTTCTCTGTCTGATGGATATTATGTCAAGGTGAAAACTAGTTTTCTCGCAGTCCTAGTTCTGCACCATAATCCTTATTGGGTCAGTTTCTTTACCTAACACGCCTTAATCACATGATCCACATAAGTCGTACTTTCTATTGAATTGCTTTCACTTCTGATACATTGTGCCTGTTGCAGGTGAACTATCTGCTAGTTGTCAGTCCAACACTGAGATTATGTGAATAATTGATCGAGATGACGATAGCGACCAAATGCCTCTAAATGTTCCCATCTCTCCACGAGCTGTTTTCAGTGATATTCTGCCAAAACAGCTGTGTGTGTCTTGGTCATATTAAGCTAAAGATGGATTTCTTTACAATGAGCCACTGGCACACCTGCATGTCTCTAACTGTAAACCAAGTATGGTATTCTCAGATAATACCATATTATTATTAGGATGATGTAAAAAGTAACAGGTTTATATGAAAAACCACTTGCTGTGTGTAAATGTGTTAAGGACACGAAATAGACTGAAAATAGACCGAAAAAACAAAAGCATCTGTGAGACAGTTCTCCGTTGAAATGATTGGTTCATACTCTTGCACACCCTACAGCACCCGGTCCCAATTTCTACTATGGAGAAGGTAAAAAATATCAATTAAGCCTAGAAAAATCTCAGTATTGTGTTCTTCCTCCACAGTTGAACTTAGTCCACCCAATCAGAAGTGCCTATATGATAGCTCAAAGCAACTAAAAAAGGTTGGTCTTGTTACTTGTTGGCCAAGAACCACAGTGTAGATAATTGATGCAGTGTTCAAAGCTGAATGAAACACATTTTGTTCCAACGGGAGCCTCTTTATTCGGACTATTCACTCCTCAGACTTTCCAGTTAAGCAGTCTCCCAGTCTAGAGATCCAGCAGCCCCAGACTTTCTCATGTTTGCGGTCAGGGCCTCTCCATTTGTAGGCCACTTTCCCCACCCTGGCACAATAGTCTATTCCTGCAAACCACGTCTGTATGGATTAGGTCGGGGGTTCACACTGACTCCAATGGTTATTAATGCTGAGTTTCACTATAAGGAAGTGAATTCCAGCTGGGGGCCCTCCGCACACGTGAATCTGCCCAACCCTCCATTATTCGAAGTCACACCACCTTTTGACTAATGGCTATAGAGGTGGGAAGAATGGCTGCCCAGATAGTATGTATCTCGTGCCAGTACTGCACTATAACAGGGCATGTCTAAATCATATGGGACAGGCTTCCCAGTGAGGGGCTGCATCGTGTGCACCTTGGGTTCGGGATCCTACCACTTTCCCACAGTTGATTATTACTATTACTTTAAAAAAAAGAATAAATATACTTTTTCTTCTTTCTCCAACTTAGGAGCATTTTTAGGTTCTGTGGTTTATAGAAACAGTACATGGTGTTATGGCCACTGTTGTGGGCTTTTCCCAAGGATTCCTCTTGGAATTCTGCCACGGAGAAGGGCTTTGTTGGATTTCAGGGACTCAATTTGCTACAGTGAAAAGATCCCTCAGGCTCGAGTTATTTGAGTGATATGAAAATAAATCCTCTACATACGAATTTGTATGCTTTTAGAAAGGGCTTTATCTGGCATGAATCTGAGTTTTCTGATTCCATATCCCATTGATTGCGAAAACTTGATGGTCACTAGTGTAAATTATTTGATGCACCATTCCCCAATGCTTGACCGTGCATTGTAAAGTATTGTATTAACATTTATGTAACGCTTTCAACTCTGAGGCACACATGTGGTTTGCTAATGGGTAGCATGTTAATCCGTTGGATGCTTATATCATTAATGACATTGTCTGTGGTTGTCATGCTATTTCCCATGCACTTGTAAAACGGTTTGTAATCTGTGTGCACATCAGATTGTTATGCTATCTATAATGACAAACTGGCATGCCATTTTTTATCCAGTACGTCATGCAGTACTTCATGAAATAATTGAGCGATCGCAATCGTCCTGTAGACAGTCATGCATGTGGTCATGCATGCTGTTGTGTTTTGGTGATGCAAGTTCTCATGCAGAGACATAGGCCTGTGGCCATGCTAATGTTCATGGCGGAGCTCATTCAAGCTAAAGAATGCTAAAAAGTGATAAATGGAATGGTTGAATCATTATCAGCCAGTGGTAATTACTTGAGGCCGCTTCCCAGTTCGTCTTTGTTTTTTTTTTGCCCACCGTGCCACCTTAGATTAGGTCAAGCTGAAAGCAATTCAGCCTTAGTCATGCTCCACTAGGAACAATCTAGACAGAACTGCCAATTCAAGACCTCTCTGAACCAGAACACAAGCAACCCAAGATTGGTCTGGCCTATTTGTACTTCTTCAGTCATGTGTATCTTGGTTCAAGTGGCACAGTGATGACAGGACCCGCATCTAGGCATACTCGTCGACTTAAAGCATCAGTGAAGAATACAAAAAAGTGATGGATGGAAAGCTTAAATTAATCCCTGCCAGTAATTACTTAGGGCCACATCCCAGTCTTTCAAGCTCTTTCAAACGTCATGCAAAGGTAGTGCCTATATGGAGAGCACAAATAATATTTAGCAAATTAACCTATGGGCTGTTAATGGAAACCACTGCATTTGTGTATTAGTGGCCCTTATTGGACGGAATAGTCAGAAAGGTGTCGTAATGTATTACTTGCTGTATGGTCTCATTTCCAAGACCAATTAATTTGATACAAGCCATTTTGCCAGGGTAGTGCCAGCCCACGCAGATTCAGATGATAGTTTAGCCTTATCCTTAGCAGCTCATGAACTACTTGTGTGAATAACTGTGCACGGATATTGATATAAAGTTTCATCTTTTAACTGGTTTCGGTGATTTAATGGAGATAGCAAGTGATTTGTGTCTTCAAGTCACTATAGAGCTAGGGCAAAGTCATTCTTCACCTTTTTGTGACCGATTGGGTTTAACTGATCAGGCCTCCTACTTGTGGCCTCTTCTTGGATAGAGCTAGGTCTTCCCCATACTCTAGAATTGTGGATCTTTGTCAATGGGTCTTGTCTTATTGCTGGAAGCAAGTTCCAGAGCTCATCAGCTTGAATTTAGAAAATGTTACCACCTATGCTCCTTATATTCTAATGATCAGGTGTGGTTCCAGTCTGGATCGCAATGTTCATTTCTAGGAGTACATTTTGGGAGTCAGTTTAGGAAGGCTGGATATTTGCCTATGACAGTCTTATGTGTAATGCAGAGCAACTTGAAAGGGGATCTTCTGGTGATAAGGTGCTAGTAAAGACCTTTCAAGGCCAGAGAGACCTACTTAGTCCTCTGGATTTACTTGTGAGTGCTGTCTTGCTGCTACATTCTCAATTCTTTGTACCTGTTGTATAACTGAAAGTGAGATCAGAGAGAGGTACAGTTAAATTTGATAACCCAGACATGGATCTTCTGTGGGAATCCCAGATGTGGTAACATAGGTTGTAACATCTGCACGTTATGAAAGACACTTGTAGTTACTTAAGTTGTGGGGCCATTTGAGAGTGCAGAATCCATGATAACCCGTACAATTCTCCATTCTGTTGATGTTTTCACTATACCCCGTTTTACAGTAACTTGGCCCTCAGAATATCCTACATTTCCCGTGCCCACATGTGAAACCCTCTGTTTTGTATACATTGAGTTTGAGGTGATTTGTATGCATCTTTTGATCAGCGGCTTGGAAAAAATCATCTGGCCCTTGAGCTTTCGAATCTTACAATTAATAATAGCCAATACTCCCTTCTTTGCTTCATAATGATGATCACACCGTAACATAATACAACAATATTTTTGAGCACATGTAAGCTTTTAGAGGGCTGTTGGTTCTACAGAAGAGATGGTTGTTGCTGCTTAGTTCAGTTGTACTCATTTTATCGACTTCTGAAGGAGTAAAGGCTGAGTGAACTAGCTGGGATTCTTATTTTATACAATGGTGTCAACAAGATCAGTGGACACATTGTCCTCTGTGGCATCAGACACCAGCAAAAGTCATTTGAACAGGAGGTTTTTCTTGGAGCTACACTCAAATATAACCGGCACTGCTGATTTAACTTGCCTCCTAATATATTTAAAGTGAGTTAGCAGATCCGTCCAGTTCTTTATAGCGAGGGACCTCCGTTTGCAATAGTAGATTATTCATAGTTAGTTTTGTATTATGCACAATACACAGTGTAGGGAGGATGGCCCAGTGCAATGAGCAGGAAATGGTTCTGAAGCTTTGGACAGCAATGGAGAAACATCTACTGCCCTAGCCCACGAAGCTAGAGATGGTTGACTGGATATAGGCGCCTGAGGGGTGACTAGGGCACAGTTTCGTCCAGTAGGTGAGAGGCTTTTACCGTTCATGCACAGGGTTTTGACATTTTAGTGCCCTATTCGAAACCAGTTGAAATTATAAAAGAAGTAGTTGTGATCTTTGTGTTTTTTTTTAAACACCATACATAGCCCACAGCCATCATGTGAATCTGTTACAGGTGATCTAGCTGGGCAACAGGGGACGTTCAGCTCAGTGTTGTCAAAAAATGCACATTTGTCACTACACTGCTCTAGGACGTTATTAATCTCCGCCAAGGGCATCTACCAGATTACATTCTGATTTAGAGGAACAAGGCAACATTTAGCATAAGGAACGTTAGTCACATGCCAGTAAGGTCTTGTAATAATTTTGGTTCTTAGTATCTATTCATTTCCTGCCTGGCGAGTTTATTGGGTGGTGCTGGGAACTTGGAGGGGGCGGGAGGTGGCGTTGTGGAAGGGATTGCGGGAACTGGAAGAATGTCGAAAGGTTTCAGTCCGAGAATTTCTAGCTGTTTGCTTCTGTGCGACGGTTCACGGGCCTTTTACCCCAATAGCCCACGCGCAGGATAGTACGGGCAAGCTTGTTGCTTTCGTATCCGAGGCGGTTTGAATGATGGCAGAGTTTGGCGTGATGGCCCCGAGGCCACAGACTTCCTATTCACAGTTGCTTCCGCAGGAGCGGACGTGGCTCTTGAGGTTCTGGGCTACAGACCAGCCTCTGCTGCGCTATCTGGATAATCACTCCCTGCAGGCGACGATGCTCAGTGTGCCGTGTACCACACAAGCTCCGCCTCCACACAGAATCCCGTGGGGAGCATCGAAGTAGAGTGAGTGTATGTTTACCTCTCTCTGCCAGTCTTTCCCAGACTTGTGACTTCTCGGCATGCTTCCAGCGCAGGCACCTTCAAGGAACATTCAGGCTTTGGCATTAGTTGTCCCATTTGCTGTGCTGATCACGTAGTTTTGCGTTGCGCGTTAAAAATCTAATTTTAAAGTTGTTTCAAAAACCCCTGTGCTCCTTTCAAAGTTAGGAAGGGTTAGGGCACGGCTGGTCCCAAATCTGTATTATATCTGAATGGCTGATTGTGCTGGGGAAGAGGCAGCCACACGTCCGGTTTGAAAAGATACAGTCGCACCCTGACATACCAAGCATCTTAACTTTTGATTAATTACACTTGTACTAGCCATAGTACGCTGCAGGCCAAAAAAAAGGTGAACAATATTTTGATGACTGGAAATGCCCATTACTTCAAATAATCATTATTAGCTTTTAATATATTTGCTCTTACTAAAACAAAAAACAATTTAAGGGCTAATACGTTGACAAAGACTTGGTGGCGTTGCAGATGTCCCACAGTTCCGACGAGCTGATTACAAATGTGGGGTAGTTCCACTGCTCTTCCCTTCAGACCCCAATGCCTTGCCCACTCTACGCCTTGCCAAGCCCACAGTGGTACAGTGAGGTGGAGACTGGAGCTATAATACCAGGTCACGCACAAAATACTACATTTTGTGCAAACTGGGTAACAGCCTCAAAGTCACACTACACATAGATATACTGGTAAAGTAGGGCATACAAAATCCACTTAAAAAAATACCAGTTAATAGTAAAAAAAACATTGGTAAAGCCAATACATCTGGCATGCATTTTCTGTTAGAAGCAACACCTGTTGCCTTTTTACTTACTTTGCACATGGATGTGTTCCTTCTATACTGTCGCTTTGAGTCCATGCTTCATGCAGAAGACAAGTCTGTGAATATTGGTTTTATTGGCGTTTTTTGTAGTCCGCGAATTCTAGGAGCAACACTGCGACAATGGTTGTCAGTTCAGAGGTGCGCCACTGTCTCCAGTTAGTGCCAGTGATTCATATTGGCATGTTCCACAAAAACTGCTGCGGTCACAGAAAGGAACTATTTCATGCACCATCACCCGACCTGTAATGCAAGTTCAATGGCACAACGTAAACGTCCAGACCATGCCATAGACTTAACGCACAGGCCATCCAAGCAATGCTTAGTGATGAAAAAACAGGAAAGCCGATGCCCGATGGGAAGGGCAGCTGACCCATAGCGCACAATCTCTACACTTCCTTTCACATTTGTTTGAAGAACTGATGGTATAAGCATTCTATAGCAAGACCTAAAATGGTCATGGTGACTGGCTCCTGTCGCCCTGCCAGTATCACAACTGAACATCCAAGACACATGTGATTACTCCTGCCTATGTAGGCCTATTTGCCAGACTGCATCATTAAATTTTATTAGGTCGCCACTTTTCTTCCCACATGACCAAAAGTTAAGTTGTGGTCCCTTCTGTGAGGTGCCTTGGTCTCCATAATGCACAGTGCACTTGTACAGGGTTATGTTAATAACTTAATAGTCATCAGATCCACTTGTGAGATTCACCACGCTGCAGATCGATCCAGCCGTAAGATCCTTAGTCTACCTCGGCAAACACGCTGCATATTGATACAATTTAGGTGTTTTAACACGTTTAGAGAATGTGTGTGTATTGTTTTGATGATTGATTTATTTTAAAAAGATTTTTATTAAGTAATTAAGTGTTTTGTTAGTTTCTTTCTAGAGTGCTTTGTCATATGCTGTTTCAACAAGAAGATTGTATGACTGTGGAGTTTGACAACGATGGGCACAGAGAATCATTTTGAATTCATCACAGTGCAGTGCTAAAGCGTCTATGTACTCCTGACAATTTGGACCCTACTATCTATTTATTTATTTAATTCTTATTAGTACCAGAAGGATCCACTCTGCAGGAGGTGGTACGGTATCTAAGTGGGTAGCAGTTAGTTGCCACTGGTGGTACCAGGGCTGGAGTGATGTGTTGGACACGGTTTGCCAACACGGTTGCATGGATTATTAGGATGTCATGAGGTGATTGCCTGAAAGAACAAGTGATCGGGTAGCTAAATGGTTTTTTAGTGGTGCACATGTTAGGATGCTGTTTTGTCCCTTTCTGGGATTCTGAGAGCCCGTTGGACCCCGGCTCCAGATTTGGATTGTTGATTCTGGGCTTTAGTGGTCCTTCACAGCACTCCTTATTTGAATGAGGTAAATTGTCTAAAAAACTATTCCCATATTTACTTCTAAGGAATCCCGCAAGGTCCTTTTTGTTCTAGCCAAAGTGGCTAATCTGGCCACAACTGTGTGGTTACAATGTAGATTTTCCTAGTACATTATGACGGAAAGTCTTAATTTTATTAAAGATACGGAGGCAAGTATTATGCTTCTCTTACTTGCTTTAATTTCAACAGCAGCAGTCAAGACAACTACAACTCCCAATAGGCTTGGAACCACAAAAGCCAATGGGAGCGAAAAACATAATAACAGATGCACCAATCACAATCCTGACAGCCAACATACATCACACTTGACTGCGACCAGCCCTCTTTCTTGATGCGAGGAGGCTAGGAGTTACGAGAAAACAATGGAAGAATGGCAAAAATTATAGCAATTGCTTAAGTCAGAGAACAAAAGTCCTGGATCAATGCTAGGCAAAACCGTATCGAAGCAGGAATCCGAGAGGAGAAGAAGGGATGCTTCGGAAAGAAACTGGACATCCAGTCGGTGTGATGGCATCCGACAAATACCTCCGTTGATCAGGTAGAGGCTTGAGCTGGAGTGGAAGTAGCTGCAAGGGAGGGAAGAAACAAGACAAATCAGAAAAATCACCTTGTTGAGGCGGGATAATACTCGCCTCTGTATCTTTAATAAAATTAAGACTTTCCGTCATAATGTACTAGGAAAATCTACATTTTATGGCAAGAACGGAGGCTCATATTATGCTATTTTAAAGCATATTAATCACTATTGAAGTAGCCGTGTGCACTGGTTTACAATAAAACGTCCTAAATATATTATCATTGGACCAATCAGCCGATCTCAGAATGTCCTCTAGCCTGGATCCAATACAGAAGGCTTTGGAAGCCATAGCACCCCTAACTGAGTGAGCTCCAAATATGGAAGTATCTATACACGCCAGGGACATAACCCAACAAACCCATCTGGCTAGAGTCGCAGCAGTCACTGGATTATGTGGTTTTTGGAAAGAGATTAGTAGTTGGGAAACCGAGGACTTTCTGAGATTGGCTGTCCGTTCTTCATAACATTTGAGACATTGCCCCACACAGAGCTTAGGTTGATCTGGAAAATATGGATAAAAAACTGTACGTAAATTGGTTTTTGTGCGTTTATTAATGGAAAATAGTACCCCTGTGGGGGCAAATTGTCGAGAGGTAGCGTCTAGTGCTCTAACATCAGATAAACGCTTAATAGAGACTAAGCAAAGCAATATAGTAAGTTTCGCTGAAAGCATTTTCAAAGACAAATCAGCATTATCCTGCCAGGCAAGGAACAAATTGAAAACCAAATTGACATCCCATAACTTTGAATATTTAGGTAATGGAGGAACTGAAAATCTTACTCCCTTCAACAGGCGACAGAGAAGAGGGTGTTCTCCTACCGGTTTGCCATTGACCTGTACGTGATGCATGGAAATAGCAGACCTATATAAATTAATTGTTCTATAAGACTTACCTGCGCTAGCTTGCGCCGCCAGAAAATTAATTACATAATTTATATCTGCTGAAAGGGGATTGAGGTCCCTTCCCATACACCAGCTAAACCAAAGTGACCAGGCGGAAGAATATGCTTTCCTGGTACCGGGGGCCCATGCCTTATTGATGAAGTCAGTAGCTTCTTCCGAAATTGGAATGGTAGATGAGGTATGCCTGATACCTTCCAAGCTGATAGGGTGAGCGTATTGCTGAGCACCAAGGGATGGGGATTCCCCAAGGGATCTAGCAGAAGGGATGGAAAAGAGGGTAGTAAAGAGGGACAATCGATCGCTAATTCCAGAAGGGGGGGGAACCAGATCTGGGATTGCCAAAAGGGTACTACAAGAACCAGCGTTGCCCTCTGGCGCCTGACTTGGGCCAGGACTCTGGTAATCATAATAAAAGGAGGAAAGGCGTAATTGGTCGATAGGGACCAATCCTGAAGGAAAGCATCTGAAGCCAACGCTGAAGGATCCGGACGCCAACTGAAGAAGAGAGGAAGTTGGGCGTTGAGGCGGGAGGCAAACAGGTCTATATAAAAGGGACCCCACTTGTGGACGATAGATTGAAAAGTTGAGGAGTGAAGTTTCCAATCGCTGTAGTCCCTGAGGAAGCTGGAATGCCAGTCCGCTGTCTGATTGAGGGAGCCGGGAAGATATTCCGCCGTGAGCGAAATCTGGTTGCTCAAACAATATTCCCACAGGCTTTTTGCCAAGTCTGCCAACAGCTTCGATCTGGTTCCTCCTAGATGGTTTATGTATCGGACAGCCGAAACATTGTCCATACTGAGGAGGATGGTACACTGAACCCTGCCTTTTGCCAGACTCTTTATTGCAAAGGAACCTGCAAGCATCTTTAAATAATTGATGTTCAATCTGGACTCCCGTAACGACCATGTACCTCCAGTCGAGATTGGTCCACAGCGGACGCCCCAGCCCGTCAGGCTTGCATCGGATTCTAACACAAGATCTGGGGCTGATGGAAAGATGGTTCTGCCATTCAAGGCATCTAAATGGTCTATCCACCATTTGAGTTCGAGGTGGGATTCCTGATCCATAAAGACCATGTCTGAATACGCTAGGCCTTTCCTGAGATGACGGATTTTTAGTCTTTGAAGAGCCCGATAATGTAATGGGCCGGGAAATATGGCTTGAATCGAAGAGGATAAGAGGCCCACTACTCTGGCTAGGGATCTTAGGGAAATCTGGGTTTTCCGAAGCGTTCTCCGAATTTCTGACTTGATGGAGTTCACTTTTTGAAGAGGAAGATGTAGAGTAGAGGAAGAGGAATCTTATTTCGAAACCCAAAAATTGAATTCTTTGGGAAGGAATCATGCTTGATTTCTCTTCGTTCACTAGAAAACCTAGTTGGGAGAGAAGAGAACAGGTTAGTTCTAGGTGAGAAAGAAGCGTCTCGCGATTCTGATGTAGGATAAGAATATCATCGAGATAAATGAGCAGTCTGATGCCCAAAGATCTGAGATGTCGTTACTGGTTTCATCAGCTTTGTGAAGCACCAGGGAGCTGACGACAGACCGAACGGCAGGGAAGAAAACTGGTATGTCAGGCCGAGCCACTGAAACTGAAGGTATTTGCGGTGACCTTTGTGAATGGGAACTGAGAGGTATGCATCTTGCAGATCTAATCGGATCATGAAGTCGAGCGGGAGGAGGATATCCCTTAAATGAAGAATTGTCTCCATCTTGAAATGTCGGTAGACGACAAACTGATTGAAATACTTTAAATTTATGACCGGTCTGAATTTTGTTTTTCTTCTGGACTAGGAATAACAAACTGAGGAAACCTGAGGGATCTAGAGTTGAGACTTGGATGGCGTTTTTGGAAAGGAGAGACTTTATCTCTTCTGAAATAAGAAGAGACATTTCCGTCGAGAAAATTGGCGGAGGAGGGAAATAAACCTGGAGAGGTTGCGCATAAAATTCTATTTTGTATCCCTGAATAATATTTAAAACCCATGGATCGGAAGTTAAAGAGCGCCATTTTTGAAGGAAAAAACTGAGTCTGCCCCCGACTGGAGGAGGACCAGAGGAAAGGCTTACCTTGGGTTTTGGTGGATCTGAATCCCCGTTGTCCACGGCCCCTGTAGCCTCTGCCTCTCTGAGGGTAGAACTGAGGCTTGTATGGTTGGTATCCGTAGTTGGAATACGCGAAAGAGGAGCCTCTGAATCATTGCGGATGAGAGAAGCGGCCGGTAGAGCGGCTCCTGCCTGTACCGGCCCCTGCCTGTACCGGCCCTGGTGAAAACCCGTTGATTAAAAACTTTTTTGATATTCTGCTGAGCTTTATCGATGGAGGAAAAAGTTGCCACAAACTTCCCTAAATCCTTGATAAACGAGTCTCCGAAGAGGCGGCCTTCAGCCTTGACTCCAGGATCCCTGGGCGCCAAATTAGAGAGTTTGGGATCTAACTTAAGTAGCAATCCCTTCCTTCTTTCATGCGTGATGGCGGCGTTCACGTTACCCAATAAACAGAAAGCTCTCCGAGTCCAGAGGGAGAGTTCTGAAGGGTCCATATCCACATTGTCTATTTTGGCTGATTCTGCCAGATCCAAAATACGGGCCAGAGGCCCCACCAAATCCAGGAGTTTATCCTGGCAGTTCGACCAGGCTTTATCTACCCCTTTACGTGGGTCCTTGCCAAATTTTGAAAAGAACGTCAAAAATGATTTGTCAATCACTGGAGTGGTAGTGATATTGGAAGAGAGAGAGGGTCTGGGGCATTCCGACCTTAGCTTAGCTCTCGTCTGTTTATCCAGGGGAAGCCTTAACCTGGAAGCTATGTATTGTCCAACGTGATCCGCAGGGGACCACTCAGTAGAATAAGGATGGTGGAGATAAGAGGGATCGAACATGGGGTTACCTTCAGAGTCTAAAATAATTTTTGCAGAAAAAGGAGTAGAAATCTCAAGTTTAGGCTTTTTAGGGGAAGAAACTTGTGAGAGCGAGCCCCATACATCAGAATCATCATCATCCTCATCAATATCCCTGATGTCCTCATCGGTATCAGAAATATGAGTCATTACCACTTGTTTTGGCGCTGGAACAGTATTCTTTACTTTAGACTTACGCTTTCCGGAAGCGTTAACAATATTCCCCTCCTTTGAAGGAGGCCTGGGAGGCATATCATCCTCAGTCTGGGGTGAAGAAACTTCACCAACCAAAGCGCCATCTTTTTGTTTTACCAAATCCTTATTTTTTCTCTTTCTGCTATCCCCCGCAGATTGGGCCAAAAAGGATTGGAAACCCATATTTTGTACTGAGCTTTCAAAGTTTTTTGACATTTTACTCATGGAGGCTGACACAGCCTTAGTCACAGCCTCATTAATAAAGGCTCCAATATCATTACTAGAGGAAAATTCGGAAAAAGGAGGTTGCCCTTCCATATTACAGAGAAAAAACCAGGATAGCAAGGGTTAAATCTGAGCAGAGCTGAGGGAGAGGATAGAACACGCCCCAAAAGGCGTGGCCCAGCAAGAAACCCAAGTGGAGAGAGAGAACTGGGAACTCCCCAGTTCACCGGCGAGGTCCGGTACGAAGAATGGCAAGCCGACACTGAAACCAGAGAGGAATAATAGCCTGGAGCGGTAATAATGAACGGCCGAACCGCGCTGTGGAGCGGACGCTCTTGAAGTGAAGAGCGTGTCCGATAGAACGTTGAGGCAAAACACTGCCTCAGACGCGCTCGAGCGCGTCGTGCCAAACCGGGCTCTGGACCGGAATAAAGCCTCGCGCGTTGCGCGCAGTGAAACGCTCGAATTTAAACCACCGATAGGAACACAACTATAAACCATTCAAGACCTATGAAAAAAAGGTACAGTAAACATGCATTAAGTATAAAAATATAGCAGTGAAAATTAACGTGACTTATCTTGACTGCGAGCAGCAAGAAAGAGGGCTGGTCGCAGTCAAGTGTGATGTATGTTGGCTGTCAGGATTGTGATTGGTGCATCTGTTATTACGTTTGCTTTTGTGGTTCCAAGCCTATTGGGAGTTGTAGTTGTCTTGACTGCTGCTGTTGAAATTAAAGCAAGTAAGAGAAGCATAATATGAGCCTCCGTTCTTGCCATAAAATTTGTCCTACCCCAGTGTTCTGGTTGTGGTATGTGTATATATCTGAATGCTTTTGACCGTGTGAACACAAATGTAAATCACTCGGAGTGCAGCATATTTGTAGATTATCTCATCATTAAATGTCGTTCCAGAATAAAATGTCTCAATCCAGTAACTTTCTGATGTTTGTTTTATATGCTATGTTTTATTTAAAAAAGATGTGTCTTTCTCTACATTCTAGAGTTATTGCTCTCTGTGGCCCTCAAGTATTATTAGTAGCTTCTGGCCCTATCTGGCGCCCTACTTGAAGTAGTTGTACAATTTTTTGTGCTATTTACGTAAAAGACAGTGGTGGTTATTTCTCTTTAGTTCAGTGAACTAAAAGACACTCAGCCCAGACTTAAGACCCTGCTTTGGCAAAGCACAGCTCTTGCTGTATTTTATTAATCAGGTTAAGAATTGTTGATAGGAATGTTCATGTCTTATCTCTGTTGGCGAGTGTGACCTTATTTGGATTCTCTTCATTAATTTATAAGGGGACGCGTTAGAGGTTCGATGGACCTTTTGACTGCGCTTAGAGTAATTCCCACCACAAGACTCAATTACAATATTCATCAGTATATCAGTCAATAGGATCGATAATCAGTGGGAGTCAGTAATTTCCACCCACCATGATCCCTTTGGCCATGAATAACTACACCTTTATGTAAAAATTAGAGTATTTATTTCCCTATATTCCCTATATGTTAACAATCCTAATATCACGTAACTTAGTCTCAAAATCAAATGATAAACATACAGAAACAATACCGGTTGACCTAACCTTCTAAAGAATCTCAATTTATTTAATCAATGCGTTGATCACTACACATTCTAGACACACAGTACAAATCAGTAGTAAGAATAACTGCGCAATAGAAATAGTATACATTTAGATTCAGCAAAGAAAATTCATAAACTGTTGTTAATATTTAGCAAATATCCTCAGTGAGTCTCCTAACTAACCCTCTGATTAGAGTAGCATGTTTGGGCTTCATGCAAAACAATATTAGTCAACACACATTTGGAAAAACATCTAGCTAGGGCTTTAACAAATTAGCGGTTGGTACCTAAAGACGAAAGCAAATAGACATGGCAATCAGTAACGCATTCTTATACCTTGCCTCAGTATTGGTCAGCAAGCTGCGACTGTCTTTGTTAATTTGACATCAATTCGGTCAGCATCAGAACATAGCAATAAAGTTCAAGATAGAAATGTCTCAGGAACGGGGATAATCAGAATGACACTTCTCAATAAAAGATTTTGGAAAACGTGAGCACATCGCCTCTCGGGACGGTTAGGAAAGAAGTGCATCTCTCCTCTCAGTACAGTCTGGCTAAGTTATATTTCCTAGGACATCTTCCCACGTTGCTATTGGTCAAAGAATCGTATGTTTACGTTTAGTCCAATGAAACTAGAACTTCAAATCTAAGATACAGCTAAACTGTCTTTCATATGTCGATGATTGGCTCCTCTTCTCCTGTTCCCATCGTCAGGTAACAATATTGTATCGTCTTGTACTTCAGTCAGTGCATCCATTGTTAGTTCCTAGGAACATCGCTTTCACACACGCAAACTTTACAAAGTATCAATAGCTAATACAGCGTATTCTAGCAAGCAGTTCTCATGAGAAAGAAGACTTAGTTACTGGCATTTGGTCAATGTGGTGGAAAAACACAAGTTCAGTTCTCTAAGCAGTCATTTTGTGTGAATCATTTAAACAGTGCAACTTAACATGCGGCTGTGAAACTAGGCTCAAGACCTCGCTATCTTAAGGCCTACAAAATAAAGCAAATACATAATACATGACCATTAATATAACATATTACTTCACTAATATGAATATGAGCGTGATATTTTACATTAATAAGCAGTTAAAAAAGACACTTCGTGATTATTGGTGGTGACTCAAGTAGGCCCATTTTCAAAGTGTGTATTTCTCTATATTCATTTTCTAAGTAGATTTAACATTCAGAATACTTGAGGATTTATTAGTAAAATTCAGCGTTAACACTTAATGTGCAGAATGCTGTGCAGACGAGCACTAGTGCAAACAGTTTCACAATTAATTACAGCAGGCACATACATAGAAGTATCCTGTGTGGGCAGTGAGCGTATACGAAGCTTCCAATAATCTCATCAGCTCTCATTAGTTATATTTTGATTTTAAATGATAAAGCCAGATTTGTTAATCACATTTTCTGGTGCCTTGGTTCACTACAGCCCTGGTCACACTATTTATCGGACTTGGAAGACAAAATGAAGGTAGATGTACAATTTGAACCAGTGTCTAACTCCTTTCTGTATCTCGAAAACAGCATAACCGTTTGAAGCCATCTTGCCTCCTTTCCCTTTCTCTAGGCTGCTCAGAAAATGCCAGCTTTCCTCCAGTGTTCCTCTTCTTGTTGTTCTTTTATGGAAATCAATCAAAGTCTACCTTTCCCCTGGTCAGCCCTTTCTAAATATCAAAGGAGAACTCCTGTGATAAAGTAGCTTTCATTTTTCTGTTGATGTGTGAGACTTCTTCCATTTCTTACTTTTGAATACAGTTTGTTGTGAATGCACCTCTGTGGAGGATACTGCAAAATGCTTACTGTGCTGTATCACTTTATTCACTCTGCGGAGCGTCCTCCCACTCCTCTCCTTCCCGGTTTGCAGGAAGGCTCTCAGAGCACACCTCATGACCAAAGAGGACCCCCCGCAAAGCAGCAAGGGCACCCCTGACCTATTGCTACCATCAGATCGCCTATGCCTCAGGCCCAGTGACCCCCTCATGGACACTGATCTTATTTCTCAGTCCTTGTCTGTTCAGTCAAGAGCTCCCTATCCCAATTCCAATGTAGTGATGGAACCATCCATTGCAACAATTTATTCACTGGCTTACATACAACATTACTTGTCATAGTGCTGCACCCTACAAGATAAGTACCTACAATACCAACAGGCAAACTGAGTTGCACCATATATGAAAGTGAAGCACTTTACACTTTTCATTAGAGACAGACGTGTAGTTTTTTTTTGTCTCAGTAGTAAATGAACGAATGATCTAATTTCTATCTTGGCTAAGGAGCTTTCAGGTAAATCAGTTCAAATATTTGTCAGTTGAAGTGTCAGTCACACTTTGCTTCCACCCACACACTTCAAGATACAACAGGAGGCATTGGGTCAGCCTGCTCCAGCCATTGGCTGTCTATCAATAATCCACTTCTGCATCGTACCTGGTGAGTCAACCTCTTCCATTTCTACTTTGATTTTGTTTTTTTTTTTATTTATTTTTGTAATAGCATTTTTTTACTGTTGTGGACATATGCATGCCACATTTATATGACAGCGTTTATACTTTTTATCATTAGTAACTTGTAATGCCTCGTGCATTGATTTGTAAAAGAATCACAGACCTGTTGTCTATGCCAATATATGGTCTTAAATGCTCGCAATAGTTCGCTCTTGAGATCTGTGAAGGTGGACATGGGAGATTATAAAATTCTGAGGGTACATCTGACCATCATTATATCAAAATTGACTATTAATTGACCCTGAGACAAGTCCCACGTCCCCAAGCAGTTGGTTGCTGTAATCCCCTCCCCCCATTTCGCCTGAAGATGTTTTAGTAAACTTAAGTTTGAACAAAACAGTATAACTACCTAGAGATGTTTTCTTTTGCTGCAGTAGTGGGTATAAAAAAAGCATTGACAAAGCCAGTAGGTCTCGGCAATGGGATAGCTATTGGCGTTGTCACTATCAGTGACTTTTAACCATGTTGTATAGCAGCACGGCTGCTGGTCAGCATGGCTGAAAGCTGTGGAATAAAACGCTATGATACTGCCAGCACTGGCCTTGTCAGAGTTTTTTTCTCTGGCAGGAAAGGCAGGACAAGAAACAGAACATTGGGGGGCGGTGCAAGCAACACAATATGGGAGGGGTGGAGAGTGGATGGGGAGAAGGCAGAAAAGCGCTATGATGCAGCCAGCGGTGTCTGTATCATATTGCTTTTTGGTTTGGTGGGTGGTGGCAAACATACCAGCAGAAGGAACCTAAAAACATCAGCTATCACCCTTCATGTTCGTAAAGGCTCATAATTCCGCGTTAAAGCTAGAGAGGGAGGAGCACTGTTTGTGATAACCACTGTTTGTACTGTGAGAACATGACTGCAAATCATGTGCTCCAAGCTCTTTTCTACACTTTCATTTATTAGTAAAGCAGGCTTTTCCCGAATAAACAGAATGTGCTCCTGCACTCTGCACAGCCTGACAATTCGCATGTTAATTCATTTCATCAAATTGCTTTTAGACTGCTATTAGGTGCGGGCTGGGTGCCAGGTTTCTTTTGTAATCCTTCTCCCTTATGCATTCCTGATACATCAGACACACAGCCCTGACATTTAGTCAACTGCCTGGCTTCCCTTTCTTTAGGCTGATAGTTAAAACAAAGCCACTGTCTGTCCTCTTGATGGGACTGATGGCAGTCGCTCGGTTCTACCAATAGCTTGCAAGGGTATATTCTCTGCTATGCTGTGCTGACTACCAAAAGTGACAAAAATAATGCACAAGAACTATATAATTTGCCGAAAAGAACACGCGCTAAACATCAGCCTTATTGTGCTCGAAATCTCAAAAAAAAGGTTTGTGCCACATTAAATTAACACAGGAATGTGACAACATATTTTAGACACTGTAGGTAAGATTGTCACTCGTTTAACAAGCTAACTATTGTCAGCTAGGTAATATACATCCATGCCACAGTCTCACCTATAGGTAGGTCCAAGCAACACTGGGACAGTAGCAAAAAAAAAAACACCACATCCTCTCACTTTAAAGGCAGAGAAACTAAAGTAAAGGGGTGCCCTGAGAAAACAGCATCTGACAATTAACCTCGGTCTTTGAATGCACAGCAAATGTAACAGGATAAGAACAAGATTTACAGGCCTGTTTACAGAAACGGAGCTCTTGGGAGAATAAGAGGCAAAAGCAAACAGAGGGCAGCTAGGGAAAACAAACGCCTGTGTGAAGTGCTCAAAAACAAAGAACAAAGTTAGTCATAAAATGGTCAAAAAATGGGAGCAGTGAATGGATTGTAGTACTTGGTCCATGTTGTTGGGGAGGCCTCAACAGAAGAAGTGATGACCCATGCATGCCATGGAGAAATGGAGAGGAACAGTCTGAAAGCGATGGTGGAGCCAGCAAATGGAAAGCCTTTGGGCAGGCTGAATCCGATCAGTCAGTCAATCAGGCACTTGTAAAACATGGCTTATCACCCATGGGGTTCCCAGGTCACTGTCGTGGGCCTGCTGATCACTTGAAAAGACAGGTCTTGAGATCCTCCCTGAACTGCTTCAGCGCAGCAGCTTGTCTGAGGTTGAGTGGGAGTTTTTCATGTCCGGGGGTGATGCAGGTCCCTGTGAGGAAGGCGAAGTATGGGGCGATCGAGTCAAGGAGCTCCCAAACTTCCAAAAGCTACTGTGTGTTTGGCGAGGGAGCGGGTTTTGAGGAGTATGCACTTGAGGTGTCTGTTTGGGCTATGGGTGGGGTGATGTGGCATGAGGAGGCAGGTGAGGGAGCAGAAGTGGCAGGAAAATGGTCCATGAGTATTCTTCATGTTGGCTCGGTGGCAGGCTGCAGATCTTTCAGGGTTGGGGGCATGTAGAGCGTTCGCATCATATCGGTGTGTGGCGTCCGTGGCGGGGGTCCGTGGCGGTGGGCGTGGTCCAAGCAGCTGGTCAGCTGGGAAGCGGGAGGGCAGGAAATCGCTTTGCCGGGAGGGGGCAGGGCAGCAGCGGCAGGGACAGATAATGGGAAAACACAAACAGCAAGAGCAGCAGCACAAGAGTGCAAAGAGTGGAAAAACAGACAGAGTAAAGCAGATGACAAGGCAAGAAAGACCGAGCCAGACAGATACAGTTGGCCACTAGACCACCAGGGATATGGCGCAGGCCGGTGCCTGCAGGTGGAGGTGGACCTCGATCTCACAGCTGGCAGGCTCTCAGAGATAAGCAGCAGCAGTATCGCCCACGTATTGAATACAACACTCTCTTTGAGACTAGCTGAGACCTAAAAAGACGTACCTGCTTGGTTCCTCATGTTGAGTCCTATTTTTGAAACACAAAGATTTGTTAAGCAGTGTAGTGTTCAGAAGTAAATCTAGGAACGTCACTTGGTCACACCTAAAGGAAGCCTCCGTGTAAAAGGGTTCAGAAGAGTGTAGGCGAGAGCTGCATTTTGCTCAGCTAACAAACAAGAGGAGGGCGGGCAGAAAGGAAGTGTACAGGCTAAGTTAGACAAGCCGAAATACATTGACGAAAACTGAGGCAAATACCAGCATCTGCTACACAACGAGCGGGGTAGATAAAAAAAAAAAAGGCAGAGAGGGCAGGAACTGGTGAAGGTAAAAGATCAAAATGGAGGGAAACAAAAGCTGAATGAAGGGAGGTAGGGAGGCAGAAAGCTTGAACTGGTTAATATAAATAAGGAACAACTGAGTACTGAGGCAGCAATTCAGATGGCAGCTCATTATTTGGGATAGGGATTACGTTACAAAGCACTGTCACTCTTGCAGTGGGGTGGTTGCAATAGCCACTAACTCGTGGGTCTTATTTTTAACGCTGTTTTGCGAAATTCTGTTCCACAAGGTTGTTTAATAGAAATAATCAACTCTATGGGCCCACCGTGGGGAACTAAAACTGAGGAAGACTTCTAAAATGTAATTGCAGAGTGCATAATAAAGTAAATATTAACTATTATATAAACAGTCCAAGTGAAATTCGGGTTACCCCCAAATGCAGCACAGTTAACAACTGTATTTTACAATTGGAACTGATAGTGTTCATGACAGGACCTTCCTCGGTTACAGAACTCGGCGATGGGCAATGCGGTGTACACACCCTATGGTAGGATCAGGATTGTGCGATGGCCCTAGCGTGCTCCGAGGCCTATCTTCTCACAACAAGCCCCGCCCCCAAGCTGTGGGCACCTGGAGACTACCCGGGATGAAAAGTATTTCCTCGAGCACCGGCCTTATTCCCAGACGATCCATTCAAGCTGGGGCCGGAGATCTGGGCTCAGAGCAGCGGTGCTGGTGCCCCGGTATCCATCGTTCGGTCTGGATGCAAGGGAAGAACTACAGCACACGTGCAGCTCGGCTTCCACGGGCACTGCTTACTTGTAGTTTCAGTTTGAAGATGTATGTTTTTTGATCACCAACAGAATATTGTACCAAAATATTGTGTGAAAAATATAGCGGATATCGAGAAGGTAAGTGCACATAGGTAAGTATAGATTTAGTATTCTTGACTCCACATCTTTGTGCTATGACCATATATACATATCGCCAAGGTACATAGATGTGAAGTTGTTTATAATAAAACGTTGCTTACCTATAGAACATTACCGTCTCAATATTCCTGTCCTCTATTTTCTTGACACGATATTTTGTCCCACAATATTCTTGGTTCAGATATTCTGTCTAAACACCGTATTTCATGTGGACATGGCGATGTGACAGTGTCATACATGGAAGCCACATGCAACATCTGTGCCTCGGTGGGGACTTTGGGAATAACATTCAGTACCAGCTTTCACTCTTATTACCGAGGCTGCTGCCCGCGAGAGACGTGAAGATGCCCGTGAGCAAAAAAGTGCCGGTGCCACTCATCTGCAGCCGTTGGCTCAAATGAACAACTGGCGTTACTAAAACCAATTGTAATATATGACCTAGACTGCCATTTGAAGGATGAAAGGCTGAGTTAGCCTCGCCGGGATTCTGACTGGTCACCTGGAGGTCACAGGGCATGTCGCAGCCAGTCTCTAACTCACTGAACCATATTTAATTTTTTGACTTTTGTTCAAAAATTGGACCACCGAGATGAATAAGGGCGAACATCCCCAGTTGGGAGACCTGGTAGTTAGTGAGACTTTACTCATGGTTATTTTCATGGGTAGAATGCCTGACAAGGGTGAGACCTATACCCGAGCTGGTCATCTTACAAAATGAGGGCTCTTTAGAACATGTAAGTGATGCCTCTATCACACTACTCAGGTGTGCATTTAATTGACCTAGGTAGAGAGAAGAGCTAAGTTGTCTCACGTTTCTTACTTATTTGTGCTATGATTTAATTCATTTACTAAGCTTTCCTGACACCACTGTCTTTGGACAGTCCATACCATACGCTTCCCTCATAATTGCTGTCATACATAGTTCTCTCGACATGTCCTGCTTTTGTTTTTTGGCTTATTTATTTTTCCAAGTTTTGTTAATGATACACAGTATGGCAGAATTACTAATTTTAAAATGTTGCTGAATGGACTTCTCAAATGTTAACAAGTGAGAGTGCTTTGGAGGATTCCTATTGGGGACATCTAAAGGGAATATTTTTGAGTTATATTCATGTGTTCTGAATATGCATTGCAAGTATGTGCTTTGTTTTATGGAAAATGTCAGTAAAACATTTTAAATGCATAAGTATTTAAGTACAAAATGCGAAGCGATTCTTAAGTCATTTGGCAGCGCATTGCTAGCTAACATTGACCGACATTCCAAACAAGCACAATTTTCATTTCATTTCATAAGCAAACTTAGTTCATTTCTCATACGTCCTCGCAGATGTTGACCGTGTGAATGGACAAATATTTATTACAACCTCAGCCAGTCTTTGGGAAGGCGTTGTAATTAGACTTGAGGTGTGAGGCAAACCATCATCTCCTTGTGGTTGGTCTTCTGCCATCCAGGTGGTGTGCAGAGACATGGTAAAGGTTAGTGAATATTGGAGAGGCAAGAAAGAGCTCTTCCAGAGGGGGGTGATCCAGCAAAGAATTCCCCATGAGTTTCTGTACAAGATTTTATCCTATTTTCATGTGAACTATTACATCGTTTTAGCTGTGTTTCCCAGTCATTATTCAGTTGTTGAAAAAGGCCTCTGCTATATCGAAGTGAAGGGTACTGTTGAGTTATACTTGGCTTACTGAAAAGCGCTTTCAGTCAGTGTTCTCATTCAGCAATGACAACTCTTACTTCCATTGTCTGCTCTTTTGTTTCCTGTATTTTGGAATGTTTACGTGTTTGTTTCAGTGTGTTTTTTGTAGTGTGGAAAAGATGCAGCAGGTGGCAGATTACGTAGAGGAAGTTTCACATAGACATTAGAAAACTAACATGATATAAAATATATATATCCATTTGTCGCTGAAAAAGCATTGGGTAATCTAGATATAGTGCAAAGGTTGAGGTGATTAGTAGGGTGGTGGGACTACAGAAGCATTAGACCATTGCCGGCTGAGTGCCATTTTCCAAAATCTGCAGCAAAGAGAGATACATATTTTTTAAAAAAAGGATAAATAAATAGTTTTTTCATCTTTTCTTTTTCAAGTTTCATACTTCTGAGATGGTATTGCTCCCCCGGAGAGGGTGGACTCATGCATTGGAGCCAAGGTGGACTGATTGGCTTTTCAGAGCCTTTAAATCGTTATCATCTGCAATTTAGCCTTTTGCACTATTTAAACTATGAACATGCATTTTGACTAGACTGTAATGGAATGAATGTCTGATGAAGATATGGTGCACAGTTTGAAGTCTGAGGTCCGCCAAAGCACCCTACACTAGCACCAAATCTTTCTTTTATAATTGTTCTGCTGAGTTCCTCCTCTGTATGTCCCACTTCGTGTGTGTGTGTGTTTGTTAGGGTCTGAAAATGTTCATGCATCAAGATAGTGGCTCCCACCAAGTGCCTCTTACCACTCAGATATTAAAACATAACTGTCTTTATGCTGGGCAGAAAGGTAATCCAATTCCTTCACCTGCAGGTCCTGGATATCCGTTTTTGAAGGGATCAACCTTTGGGGCATCCCTTCAGTCTGGATGGATAGAGATTAGACCTTAATCTACCACTTCAGGAGTCACTATGGTATCTTGTGCTTATTAATTCCCCAGCTTCACTTTATTGGGGTTGGATAAAGGCAATGTGGTCTTGTATGCCACATGTATCTTCTCACAGTTCGAGTATTCTCTTTCAGGTTTACATCAGTCTTCCTTTTTTTAACCTATCAATCATAGGAAACTAACAAACTGTATTATAGTCACTGTAGACCAACACTAATTAGTAAACTGAACTACTACTATGCAACTGGTGAAAGATACCAGTCTATTCCCTATCTATTTCTAATTGTCTTCCCTCCGTAATCTCCAACAGTGTCTTTTATTTTTGTCATTCCACATAGTAGGGGATATTGTACAAATCTGCGATAAGTAAGGGTACTTCAAAACATTTTATCTGGGATACTTTGCGAAGCCTCTTGCCTATTTTTCACAAGTTATTCTTCTTGGGACTACAATGTTTCCAAGCAGAAGCATAGTTATTTGGGGGACAAAAAACACTTAGGCCCTCATTATGTCAATGGCGGTATTGACCGCCTACCACCGTGGCGACAGCTGGCAAAACATTGTCACTGCAGCTACCTACCGTCCGCCATATTATGACGTTAGCCAGAATTCCGCCAGTAGACCGTCGCAGACCGTATCATGATCCATGATATGGCCTGGTGGTATTCTGCTGGCGGACGCTGCTGCTGGCAGCAGCGCCACGTCCCATCTCTTGCCGGAGGACCCCCTGCAAGCAGGTAAGTCGGATGCTCCGACAGGGGAGAGGGGTGGGGGGCATTGTGTTTGGGTGTATCTTTGTATGCGGGTGTGTGGCATATGGAATGCGTGTGTGCATGAATGGGTGTGTGTGTTGTGTGAATGCGTGTGTGCTTGTATGTGTGGATGTGTGTGTGAATGTATGCATGCATGGGTGAATGTGGGTATGAGTGTGTGTATGCGTGTGTTTGTTGGTGCATGAATATGCGTGTATTTTGTGGGGGAGGGTGGTAGAGGACTCTGGGGAGGGGGGGAGGGGGAGACCCTTATTAGTGTCAGGGAAGGAATTCCCTGGCACTGATAGTGCCTACCGCCATGGTTTTCGTGGTGGTAAGAAAACCACGAAAACCATGACGGTAGGCGGGTTCATAATCCCACGGGTGGGACAGTGACGCCCGCATGGCAGGAGACTGAAGTCTTCAGCCCAGCGGCTGTTACCGCCCTGGCGGACTGAGTGGTACATTGGCGGTTTGGCTTGAGCCAAACCGCCAATGTCATATTTTGCGGAGAGGTACTGCCAGCCTGTTGGCAGTACCTTTCTCCAGAATACCGCCGTCCGCCAGGGTTGTAATGAGGGCCTTAGTGTTTAATTTTATTTCACTTTTGGTGACTGTGCATGTTCACCAAAATGCTGTTGTGCACAGTTAATGCTCTTACTGTACAGCATTTCTTTTTTTTGCACCATTGTGACTACATTTTGCCGCAGTCTATAAATACTGTAATATGCTTACTGTAAGAGATTTGATTATTAATTGGGGGGGGGGGAGTGGTGAATACCCATCTCCAGGAATAATTACAAACCTTTCCAGGGTAAAACCACAGAATAAAACGAAATTACCCGAGCTCAACACGCTGGTAGCTATGACAGAGCAGACGTTCTTAACTTACAGGAAATGTCCAAAATAGTAATACAGTCCAAGTGCAACACAATAAAACCAGATATCGAATTAAAAAAAATTAATAAACAAAATGACAAAAAGTACAATATGGGGGACAGGTGATATGATTTATTTTTATTTTAAGTAGGAAAAACCCCAAGAAGCATAAAGTGCCAATAACAGTTAATGTCCGTGTTAGACCAGGACTTAGGTGCAATTTGACGTTGACCGTGATAGAGCACTGAACTGACACATCAACCAGGTTTGACCTGGTTAAAGATTTTGCCTTCTGACTTTGGTCCTTTGAGCCCCAATCCACCAGAGAATACCCTTCAAAAGCCCCCAGGACCTCGGGCTAGGCACCCAGAGATTCAGAGGGTGTCAAGTAGAGGCCAAACAACAGGGTCTAGTCCAAGTTAATTTCCACTGGTTAGCTGGGCAGTTGCTGAAAACACCTTTTGTAAGTTGTTGTATCCCTATAGATTGAACAGGTGGTCAACCTTATGACCCTTGGAGTCCAGTTCTTTGTTTTGGGTACAAGAGAGAGTAGGACCAGTCTTTGAGGTCTTTTCTCAGGTCGCAGACAGCAAGTTCATCCCTCTTCCGATGTGCCTCAGATACAGGAGTGCTCTGAAGTAGATGCCTGGAGGTTTCACATTTATGGCTGACATGAGCTAGTGGGAGAGAATGACTCCTGGGTATTCCCTAATCAATAAAGTAAACGTTTCAAGGGCCCCCCCCTGTCCACTTTGGGCATTTTCAAAATAGCAAAAGTATTTGCCCACACTCAGCTTGGGCTCTGAGGATTGGGGACTGTGTTTGGGGAATGTACTATGGAAATCCTAGTGTCCTACCACATCTCACTAAAATCAATTTTGGGGCAGTCAGTGTACCCCAAATAAACCCAGGGACAGAAGTCTGATAGTAAAAAAGCAGGGTTTCCAACCAACCAGAAAATAGATACACAATTTTTTTGGATCATATTTCCCTTTCTTTCAGGTGTGCCCCCAGTGTTATATGTAAATGCATCCGACATGTCAAGCAGGATTGACATTCAAACAGAGTTTGACACTATAATGTAAAAAAAAAAAAAAATGCTTCCTGCCCTACCATTCATACGGTGTTAGGTTCAGGGGTGCCATCTCTGCTCATTCAGGTCAGTCCATTGTTTGCTTCTGGTGGGCATTTCACTCCCATTTATATCTTAAATGTCAATTATTGGCTGGCAGAAGTTCACTTTCCAACAGTAGATTTTCTTTAATATTTCTAAAAAAATCCAACTTCGTCATTGAGTTGAATTTTTGATTACTATTAAAAATAGTTTTAAAATTATTTTTCTAGCTGATCCCTAACCAAAATTATCATTATTAAATGTAATAATATAACCCAGAGCCGCCCCTAACATTTTGTGTCATGGTTGCGCCATAACGCAAAATGCTAGTAGATATTTACAGCGCTATTGCAGTACATTTAATTCTGGTATGCTTTTCATGGGTGTTCCTGTGCATCCAACCATGGATTTTACACAATCCTAGATTTACAAAGGTGTGTAAACCTGGGATTATGTGAAATAGCTATGTCTCCTAGAGGATGGAATAATGAGGAGAAACGTCTTTTTTTGTCTCCTCATTATTTCTCTGTTCCTTGTATTCTACAGCACACATAGAAAGAGAAAAATGCCTCAAGGGGTTGTTTTTGAGCAGGAAGGGATCTTTTTCTGCACAAAAACAGTTCACCTTGTAACACAGGTACCCCTGCAGGGTTGTGCAAGGGTGCCTACGTTGGCACTAGGCTGCTTTAACTGTGCCAGCGATATGAGGGAGGAGTGCGCTAAAGCAATAGATATGGTACATTTCTGCTCTTTCTTTCACGTAATGCTGCGCACCTAGTTGCCTTGCTGCACTGCGTTGCATAAAAGATTAGTGAATATGGCCCCTGGTCCTCTCCCGGGGAACAGCTAGCCTTGCAACAATGAAAATAGCTTTTGAGGCTTTTTAATTGTTAGGCCATGTTTAACATAAAATTCCTACATGTTCTGCTTTTAAATACCGTGCACTCTACCTTATGGGCATTAAGTCTATTTAGTGGTGACTTATAAATATTTTAAAGGAAGGTTTTGACCTGTCAAAAAGTGTTATTTTGACAGGTCAAGTTGCAGTTTTTAAACTGTCCCTTTGAAGCTACTGTGGTAGGCTGGAAGCCGTGTTTTACTCGGTCATTGTAGCGGATGACACAAAAGGTGTTGCAGGTCAGTAGTGATGTTTGCATTACCGGCCTCGGATACACTATGCACTATATACTAGGGACTTGTGTATAAGTTAATATGTCAATCATGTGTTTACCAATTTCATCATCTTGAAGGAGGAGCACAGGCACTTTACCACTGCTTAGCAGGCGAAATATTCAGAGTTCTATAGCCAGAAAAATAGGGTTCATTAACAAATCCAAGGTGTAGCCTCCAGAAAGGGCAATCGCTGCACTTACCATCCTCTTCTTGCATTTCTTGTTGCTAACATTTTGCCACTGATGTGACTGAATATTTAGCATGTGGTCTTCAAACCATCATTCCATTAGACTTGGGCTACAGATGCTGTCAAATTTGACTGCCTCTCTATTCATTGTGCAGTACATATTTCCAATTAAACTCAACTGTTTCTTTGAGGCAGCAACTGTATTTTTGCATGTGTAGTGGTGGTAGTTAGCAGGGATTGGGTAGGGTACTCGAATGTTCCAGTTCTTGGCATTTTATTTATTAGCAACCAAGTATATTCTGGAAGCTATAGTCACAGTTAATCTCAGATAACCAAATCCGGTAAGAGTTCGATTACATTGGTTTGTAGGGATTAAAACTAGACTGGATGTTGGTGTCCATGGTGATTTATGGATTTGGAGCTATAAGCCCAAGGCTTAATAGAGAGAAGTGGTAAAACAGACGCCAGCAGTTTATGTAGTTGAACTTGATCATAAATATGTCGAAGAATGTGGTGTTTGTGCTAAAATTGTTGCATAAATAGTTTAAAAATAGAAAGATCCGAATCAGAGATTCTTAAACTGTATTGAGGTGTGCCGTGAAGAAGTTCAGCATCTGGCGTAACTAGTTGTACAGTAGTGTGAACTGATGTGTACTCAGATACCCCCCTGCCAGTAAGAACCAAAGTAATAGCATAAACATAGAAAGGCAGACCATCCTTGGTTAGAATAACAGAATGCCGCTAGGGCATGCCTTGTAAGGTACATTTTTCTGAGCCAGGGATGTCTTTGAACGTGGAATGTGCAAAGCTGGTACTAAATATTTTCTGGAACTCCTGACGTGCAGACGTGGGTTGTAGCTCTGTAGATTCACTGGTTTGGGAGATCCACTCTCATTTCTGACTAAATTAAGCTTTGAACACTGAGGGATCCTCTTTTCATAAACCGTTCGTGCAGCAGCTTCAGCTCATGACCAGACAGGATATATATAGAAGGTGCTTGTACAGTTTTGTATAGCCACACGGGTCACTGCAGTGACTGGCTAGCCTATGGGACGAGTAATGGGGAGACCAGCTTTTTTTTTGTTTTTTTGTTATGAGCCGTTTTCATTTTAAATTATAAAAATATATACAATGTAAGCTTGGATTCTTTTAGTAAGTTTGTGGTACTTAGTATTTTCAGACGTTGGCTTTTGTTTAGAGGTTGGCTAAAATCCCCCGAGGCTTGCTTGCTTAACTCTGTGTATTGGTGCTCCGGGTCGTGCCACAGGACAGCGGCGAGCCGCCTTGTGTATGTAGGGCAGTATTGTATTAGTCTTACATAACGGCGCGCGGGTGAGTGGACGGCGACGCGCGAGGCCGCCAGACGGTGATGCCGCGCCGCTATGAAGTCTGTGCAGGCTCTGCACACAATGTGGGCACGTGCAGCGAAAAAAATCTGGATTTTTTCAAGACGCCACGTGAGTTAACTGGTAGCGTGTTATAGGAATGCCCTCCTTTTCTGAGCTGCCGAAAAACCTTGACCCGACCTTTCCCCCTGTCGCCACAACCCTCTCCTTCGCCCGATACCTAAACACCTCGCAAAAGGCTGTGACCTTAACGCCGTGACCAGATGAGTTCGGTGCACGTATCACCCGGGACTATCGCTCTGTGCTGCACCCTGCTGCCTGAAAAGCTCCACAGCGACGAGCGCTCGGAACTGCGTTCACTGTTGGCCTCGGCAAAAGATTGCTTCCCTTGCTTGCGTTTCAGCATTTTAGTACGAATGTCTTCCCATCCCATGTAATTTGTTGAACAAAGTAAATACTTAAAAACCGTGGCTTGTGGCAGCCCAACATTTTTATAATGTTGGGAATTAAACGAATACACCTATGCGCAGGGCTTTAATTGGGCCGGTACTCACAGGTACTGAGTACCGGCACTCTTATTTTTAGCCTCATGAGTACCGTCACTTTTTCACTACCGGCAGTGCTTTAAATGGGCCGGTACTCTCCGGTACTGAGTACCGGCACTTTTTTATTTTGAGAGGGAGAGTACCGGCACATCTCAAGAAAATCGTAATACTTTTAATTACAGAGTACCTGCACTTCTATTTTTCCATTTAAAGCACTGACTACCGGTACTCACAGCTGGAAGGCTTAGTCGTAGTACTGTTGCTAAGGATGAGCCTGGGTGAACGGCACTCTGATAGCCAAAGTGCTAATGTGTATGCTGAGCCACTTCTGGGTTATTCTGCAGCGGCTCGTTTGTATTATGTTACGGTGTCAAGTGCTGGAAGTCTCAGTATAACGCAGTGATCGCCAGTACTGGGTCCAGTCAGGCCGTGCACTGTAAATCATAGGTATGAAGTTGTGAACGCAGTGGAAACAAAGCAGTCTGCTAAAAGTCGGAAAGAATAAAGCTGTGGGAACTATGTATTATAAAAACAAGGTTTTCAATTCTTCAGTGAGCCTTTTGTGCGAATAAATGTTTGCTTTTGTGTGAGAGTGGGGGAGTGATCAAGAGAGAATGGGGACATTCTGTTAAGTATTTTAAAGAAAATGTGAGAAGTGCGTTGTGTGTGCATGTCTGTTCTATGCTACGGGATGCTTACACGTTTGAGAGGGTCATAGTTGGAGAGAGGCTATTAATTGCCTTTATATGCTTTGTGCCATAAGTGCAGAGGGAATTTGCATATACAAGAAATATGAGACTATTAACTAGGGTAATGCAAGGGAAAATGAATACCTGACAGATGGCAGAAGTGTCTATAGAATCATGCCCCGCCCCCAGTTCAAATTTATGGGTACCTGCACTTATTTGTTCCCATTTAAAGCACTGCTTATGCAAAGTGTAGAATTGTAAACCATAAACTATATGCATTAGTGTTTGGAATGTTAATGAGGAAATTAGATGAAGAACTGGAGATCCCGCTGACTAGTCTCACTAAGGTTATGTGGCCAAGTGTAGGATGTACAGCCTGATCCGAGTAGGAAGGAGTAGCGTTGACTGGTGAGTGGAGCTGCCCTACCACTCTCCTCTATTTTCTGTGTTGCTCCACCCGCCCTCCCTCCCTACGTTGTCGAGCCGCCCACCCGCCTTTGTTCTCCGCGATGCCCCAGCATTGTCCATGATCCTCAAACCCACCAACCCTCCCTCCATATTCTGTGATTCCCTTGCCACCCACCCGCGAGACCGTAGTTACTTAGGACAGTTGAGCTAAACCTTCAACAAGGGAAAGTAAAAACGTGCATTAAGCATGTTTGTAAATGCTAAGGCTTTAGTTCGCTATAAGCAGTTGTAACAAACATCACAACTCTTAATGCTGAGTGATATAAACATTTTTATGTTATCAGCTCCCTAACAGGCATTCATTAGAGAAGGGGTGCATATTCAAGACTGGCTGCTGTGTATGTAATACTCCAGAACACCTAGCACAGAAACGAAACTTCCTGAAGGTCAACGGAAATTCCAGAAGCAAAGAAGGATCCGTACTTGAAATCTCTAAATACAAAAAGCAGAAATCGCCATTCCAAGCTTCCTCAAGGGGCAGCGCTAAGAATCTGGTATAACTTTCTGGAGGTACTATGTCCCCCCTCTTACTTAGACTTATACAGAGTTATACACGCATTTCTTCCCTTGAATAAATACTGTTAATTAACTCAAGAACTTATTCTCCATCTGTCGAACTAAGAAAATCAAACGCACGTTTCTTTTGACTAATAAAGACAGTTATCCTAGTATTGATTACCTCAGTTGTCATCTTTTATATATTCTTAGGACATGAATAATGTGTTAATGATTTTGTCATTTGTAAAGCATTCTTTTGGCACACTGATGTGGTCAGCGATAAAGCCCCAAATATCCTCAAGGGGAGATTTGTACAGGATACCCCGCCGTTGTGATTGTGTGTGGTGTGACTGTTCTTCACCTTGTTGAGCAGAACCTCTCTGGAGCAAGAAGACAGGATTTAAACCGGGATAGTTTGCCTGAAATGGAAGGAACGGACCAATCATATTTGATTTAATATATAGCGATTTCTAAAGCAGTTCTGCCTTTTCTTAGGGCTGTGTTATATTTCCTTATTTAGTGGTATTCTGTTAGCCTTCAATCCTTCCGAGAATAGTTAAGTCAGCCTTGCTTGGATTTGAACCTGTGACCTACTGATCAACAGATGACGGCAGTCTTTTTAATGCACAGTACCATCCTGCTGGCAGTTACTCAATGCCAAAAAACACCAATGGTAAGGCAATACATTAGAGATGATAATTTTGTAGGCAGCCCTCTTGTACCACATAACATTAGTAAACACCAAATATCAAATTCTTTGTTATTCACTAACCTCAGAATGAAAGCAATGGCTAGTGCTATTGAAAGGACACTGTTGCACCTGCCCCTTTTTGCAGGGTAATCCCTGAACTTTTTGCCTTCCTCCTATTTTTTCTGACTTGTTTTGGTTGGCTCTAGGACTCTGGCCACTTTACCACTGCTGACAAGTGCTAATGTATTGGTGATTGATTTCATCATGTTTGGCATATTTGATGTATTAGTAAGTCCCTAGTATAGTGCACCAGGTGTGCCTAGGGCCTGTAAATCAAATGCTGCTAGCGGGCCTGCAGCACAGATTTTGCAACCCACATGAGTAGTCCTGCAGACATGTCTAAGGCTTGCCATTTCAGTGTCTGTGTGTGCAGTTGTAAACTGCCATTTCGACCTGCAAGTGCACCCACTTGCCAGGCCCACATCTTCCTTTTATTACCTGTAAGTCACTCCTAAGGTAGGCCAAGGCAGCCCCAGGGGCAGCGTGCGGTGTATTTAAAAGGTAGGACATGTACTGGTGTGTTTTACATGTCCTGATAGTGAAATACGTCTACATTTGTTTTTCTTTATTGCAAGGACTCTCTCTCCCATAGGTTAACATGGGATTGCCCTGAAATATCTTTTAAGTGTAATTTCCCATTGGGAGCAGATAGAGATTTGGAGTTTGGGGTCTCTGAAATAACAGTTTAAAAATACATCTATTGATGAAGTTGGTTTTTGAATTACAAGTTTGAAAATGCCACTTTTAGAAAGCGCAAAAAGAACAAGTCATAGTCGGAATGTTGAACAATGTCAACTATTCACCCCCAGTACAGAGATCTCGGCCTAAATCAATTTTTTTTTTTTTGTTTTTTTTGTTACCCATGCCATTCCAGTTTGGACCCAGCCTTATGCAAATCAGTCTTGACCCTGCTCCTTATGGGAGCAGTCCAGCCCGAACTGCCTGGTCACGTCTTCCTGGGCCGGAAACAAGCATCCTGGGACCAGTTTCAGTATCGCCTCATCAGCCAGGCTGGCTTGACCCCAGTGGCATGGGGGGCAGAGGACCCACGTCTGGGCATACCCTTCCTACTTAGGGCAGCAAATGCAAATAAAGCAAATAAAGGATGCTAAACAATGTCAAACATTATCCCCCAGTATAGAGATCTGAGTCTAAATCCATCATTTTTTTGCTACCTATGCCATTCTAGTTTGGATTCATACTTTTTTAATAAGATATGACAAATACCTCTGCTACCTATGAAGACTTACACATATTTAGTATCAGACGACTTCAGGACAAAGCCTCCCTGATTTGTGTCCTTGAATTTCTTAGCCTGTCTCAAAAACACAGCACAATTTTAAAAAATCTTTGTCACAAAGCTAAAAGTATGTTTACTCCGACTTTTATAGTATCCAGATCCATAAAGATGTAGGATCAATAAATATCTCTGATTTAACCAAAACATTTTGTCAGAGTGCACAAAAAGGCAAAGGCGGTGAACCATCTAAAAGTGAAAAAGTGTTTTTCCCATGGAGTTTTAGAACAACTCTGCCAGTGATGGGGTTAAGAAACACAATATTTAATCAGTAAAAACGTTTTATAAAACATGAACACAACATGGTGGTTTAAGTAGGTTATTTTTTTTTAATAGTATTGTATCAGCATAGAAAATAGCATTTCCAATATCCCCCGTTATTAAAGACTGTGGTTTGAACTTCCCCTAGTAATAAATCTAAATTGAGGTGCTTCTTCTCATAAATCACTGCACGCTTCAGTTCACAAAAAAATGTACATTGAAGATTTAGAATTATGCCTTTGCAAAGCAATACTATTGACATTTTCTACTGCAATGCACTTGTGGTAGTGAAATTTATATTAGTCATTTCATTTATTGGAAGTGTTTTCTACTCTAATGTTCTGGAATGAAAAGAATAGGATTCCTCATAGACTAGAATATTTCATAGCATCAAATATCTATTAGTTATTCCTTGTGTCTAAGTAAGAAGTGCTGGCATGTTTATCGGACACTTATGTAGCTGGGCCTATCATCCTTGATAGGAAAGCCCCCAAACGCAATGTGTAGACATCAAGTGCCGCCTTGAAAAATGATTCGTAGCTGCTATATTTCGGCCTGGGCTCAGCTGAAGCACAGGAAAACCTACTATATCCAGACATTTCTTAAAACTGAATAGCCAGAATCTTCAAGTTAGTGTGATTTGCGTGCACCCCACTACGCTTTTTTGCAGAATTACTTGCAAACCTTAAATTTATATTGATTTGGGACTGTGCTGGAGGCCAAAATGTAGATTCCTTTGGCTCTTATTACCATTTTTGTGTGTCACGTTCACAGGAAGCTCTCTCTCATCCAAAGGTAGAAATAACTCAAACACTGTGAGAACTTGACTTGGATCCCCGTTTTATTTAAGAAGCAGAGGTGCATCTGACATTGTGCTTGCTGTTGCTCAAGTAACTAGATATGCGGCACATGTTGAAATTATTGAGCTGCAACAAGGGACTCAGGTTAGTGGGGTTTATATTTCTTATCCGTCGCGTATTTGTTTTAGACCCTAATCCCTACTGACTCTTTAAGTGGATTCTATACAAGGCAGCACTGGAATTTTAATGTCAGCCAGCAAGCATCTTACCTTTAAGAATGATTACCTTTTTCTCCCTGTGCACACATTAATTTTTTATTAATTCGCCACCTGCTCCACCAGTGCTCTGATCCACGTTTTCCAAGTGTTAAGTGGCTGCATGAGTTTAAATAATTTTAAACATAATCTGAAATAAATTGATACAGTTTGTAGCCAGGGCTGATACTGTAGTTTGTGCTTCCAAAAATCTTTTGTATACAGTCAGTATTGTGCATATTATTTTGCTGTGCTCATTCACATCTTCGTTTACTGGTCACCTACATTGTACCAGCACATGGAACACCTATTCTGATGTTCTTAATTGATCAAATGCATACTTAACAAACTGCACTTAATACAGGCTGCACTTGTATAAAGCATTCTTTTGTACATGGGGCTTGGACCTCTCACCTAAGTGCTAAAAAATGTGTCCTAATTAAATCTAAGGGAACCTCTGTTGTTGCTTAGTACTAATATTAATAGATCATTCTATTGTTGGTGTGCCTTTTTGTAGTATAGGGATGCATTTCTTAGGCCTTCTTAAGAACTGATCAGTCTGGATAAGATCTTCTGACTAATAAATGGACTCAATTTTCTTTTTATACAAGAGTAAATACATCTGCTTTTAAGGTTACTTTCTTTTGTCCATTACATGAAAGTCTTGTATAATCGCATATTTATATTGTGAGCCTGTTGCAGAGCACTCCACATTCATCTAATCAAGGAACCTACTAATATACCAGATGTTTCATTGCTTCAAACTTAAAACCCAACAGGTAGTTTTCATTCAGCATAAATTTTATGGGAGCCAATTTATCTTCATCCTGAATGCGATCTCAATAGTTATGGCCACATTGTGCCCCTGTATGTCTGCTGTGTGTGCCTGGATGGTAGCAATCAATTTTCATGCATTTCAGACGAGGCAGGACAGCCTCAGAACAAACAGCATTTCAATACATTTCGTCATGCTTGCACCTGAAATTGTAACTTTCGTTGTTTATTTAAAATTGTTAGCCTAAAACTACTTAGTGAAAAGAGGATCTCACTGAAGGAAGGTTACATTTCAGCCTTGCTTTCTTTCCTCAATTTGAATTTGTTAGTGGTTTCCACAAGATGGCTGCCAATTGTGAAAAAGATGTCCCCTTCATTATTACAAGAAATCAAACGACTTTACAGAGTGGACCACTAGAACCACATTTGAAGTCTGGTAAAAGGGGGTAAATTATCTATAGTGTTAACTGCAGTGGACAGGTCCAAACAGCAGTGCAGTTCTTAAAAAGAGGTTTGTCAAGGAAGGGCAACACAACATCCCAGGATAAAGTGTACAGGATCCCTGATGTTCAAATATGGAATATCTCAATAGGTTGTTCGTACAGAGAATATCTCTGATGGTGAAAAGAAAATCCCACAACTCCATTTAGTGGTTAAGCCTTGGGTTAGAAGTATCTGGGATTGAAATTCAGACAAGAGTCTTTGGTCATTATTAGGCAACTGATTATTTTGGTTCTATAAAATGCCTGTTTCACCTTTCTTACAAGTGTTTTATAGCATCTAACCTTCTGCCAATTTAGTTTGCCATGTTTGTTATATTTTTTTCCTTTCAACTGTATCTTGAGATGCCGGCATTTTTGTCCCAATGGAGGTAAAAACTATTTATCTTTTTATTTGGATTGGACCTTGTTCTTAGGAGTGAAAGGGACACAGTCAGAGGAATGACACTCGTGGAAGTCGTTAAAAAGGGCATTGGGCAAAGGGTAATAGGAGTCTATTTAATGGATGAAGGGGTAAATTGAAAAAAGGAATTTGCCTTATTATTTTCCAGCTTCAGTATTGTGCTTAAAAGCAGGGTTTGGTTGGTTATGCTATTGGTGAACAGTAGGGGGGAGGTATTAAAGGCGGTGCTTAATTTGAGCCGGTGGTTTCCAGTGCTCAGCACTGGCACTTAATTATCAACATTGGAACTTATGATAGCCTGCTATATGGTGATGCACATGGTCTAATTTAGAGACTAGCACAACAACTGTTGTTTGTTAATTCAGTATACCTTAAAATGCTTAATATCTTCTTCCCAAGGCATTCTTATAGCTTTGGGCGCCCGGTATAGTCTGAATATCACACTTGGAGGAGAGTGATGCTTAGTAGTTGTGTTGGTACTGTCATTGTCATTGCTGGCAGGGGCAATGGGTGGTGCAAATCGCAGTGGTCTCCTGGAGAGGAACCTGGCACTTATTTTTTCACTATTTAAACACTGACTAAAAGTGATGTGAAGTTGGCCTCTCCAGGTGAGATGAATGGGCAGAAAAATCAAGAAAATTGCTTTAATGGGAAAACTATTCTAGCATTATGGTCCGCTGCCGATGACAATAAAGTGGTTAGTAAATATGACATGTTCTCGAGGTGTAGGCCGAAGCTGCAGGCTTGTTTCTTCTCCACAGGCCAATGTCTATGGCCCTCTGTATAGGTTTCGGTGAGGGTTGCCGCGCCAGGGCTGCTAGTGAGGTGGACCCAAATCTGCGGATCAGTAAAACGACGAGCAGGGCCGTAATTATGAGTGGATGCAACATAAGCTTTTGATATAGGCTGTTTCAATCCACTAGCACAAGCGGAATTGAATGCAGTGTCGTGTCCTGCTTGTAAGTTGCTGCTGGCCTGTTGGAAAATGGCTGCTCTGCGTGCGGCGCGTGGCGCTCGTCAAACACCGGCTCTGCAGCTGCTTCAGTTTTCTGGCGCTGTCAGGTGTGAGCAATTACTTCTCGTGACCGTCTCTCTCCCTCAAGAGATGATCCCTCTGTCAGAGAAGCTGATGTCAGATTAACTCTGCTCTCTCTAAACTCCGTGTAATCCTTCAAGTGAGCTAACCGTGCGCAGCAGCTTGTCATTAATTGTGTCCCCTCAGAAGCAGATATCCAAAAGCTTAACTGCCGTTGCGTTTCAAAATAACAGGACTAGTGGCTGACAGAGCCGAAAGGCAGAAATATACTTCTGCTGCTGTTCTTAATTTTTTTTACGTACAGTAAATGTATATAATTCAAAGAACCATTGCGTCAAATTTGCTAGAGAAGAAACAGTCCCCTAACCCTGTCTGTTGTTGGGTTTTTGGACACTTCAAAATAAAGGTGAAATACTTTAGATGACCGTTTTCCTTCTAACGTAGGAAAAGTAAAAAATGTCTAAAGGTACAATCTGAGATTCGTTTGCACTGCAGTGCTATTTTGCTAATTGAATGTTTTTTTTTGTTTTGTATTCTATAATAGGCACCAGTCATGGAAGAACTGATATGGGAACAGTTCACTGTGACCTTACACAAGGTGAGAAACGCTACCTCCTTTGTTGAAATACAGAGTAATTGCTTCACGTTGAGCACAGAGTTCAGACTTATTCATGTAATTGTCAAGGACATTAAATTGTGGTTTAATTGCGGTTGAGTTAGAGGTCTTGTAAATAACGTAAGGTTTTAATAGTGGAATGCAGTAAATTCCCAGTAAGGAATTTGTAAAACACAAACACACACCTACATAGCAGAGCAATTGTGCTACATCTAAAGAACACGTGCAGTAATACTATGTAATGTCATCCTTTCTCTCTGGAGAACGTTCTCATGATTAGTTCTAGCATAGGATTGTGTCAGAAACGTTGTAATAATGGAGCTTTGCTTGTTGCAGTCAGCATCTCAGAATTAAGAGGTGGCCCGGAGTTATCAAACAAATAAAACTTACGGTGCTAACTCCTTCCCTGTCTCCTGTCATTATGGACATGCAGTGCTCTGCGGCATCGCACAGAATAATAGCCCCCTCGCAGCATATTTTGCCGAGGGACCAGAGAGTCTCACTGCCCCCCTCACACATTTACAACTATAATCCTCTTTCCCTTTACCCGTTTCAAAAAACATAAACTGTATTAATGGCGTTGGTCATTTGGCCTGATGCTAGCACTTAGGTGGGCATGACCAGAAAGATGCCCCTAAAAAGGTTTGACCCTGCTGCACTGTACAGGCGTGTGCTATGCCACCTCTAACCAAGTTTCATGTGTTCTTCATTGCAAATAAGGGGCGTAAATTATGCTGATTTTTATACTTTAAGGATTCCAAAAAGGGATTTGGGATAGCAGTTTCTGGTGGAAAAGACAACCCCCATTTTGAAAATGGTGAAACATCGATAGTCATCTCGGATGTGCTACCTGGAGGTCCAGCAGATGGATTACTTATGTAAGTACCTACATATAATAATTTTTTGTTTGGTTCTGTAATCAGTTACTCCTTTCTGGCTTTTATAACTGGCACAGGCAGCAGTGCCACCACACTTCACCTTATGATATTTTGGCGTGAATCTGTCTTTTAGCAAAACGTCCATATTAAACTGACTTTTGGCTTGTGCTTTAGATCTACACTTCAAATGATTTGTCAAGCAGTTGCCTCATATATTTGGGGGACCTGGAGATGAACTGTTCCACAGCTATGAGTTATTGCATTTTATTAACTTGTTTTTATATTGGTTTTAGTACTGTATCATATTTTATATTGCATGTGTTGTAATGGATTTTTAGAGCTCTCTACAGTAAAGGTCATAGTGTTACTGTTATGTTATAGTTTATGCTGTCTCCCAAGAATGGTCATTGAGGTACTTGTTTTAAAGACAGCAGGACTAGCCTTGCGTCTAAGGGATGTAGCGTAAACCCAATGTGGTAGGTCACAGAGTACCAGCTAATTGAAAAGTACAACTGTTGGCTCCTGCAGTATATAAAGGGAATTAACAATTTCACAAAAGAAAATGCTTACTCACATTCTATTGGTTCCATTGTTGAGCCATATAACATTCTCCATTATTTCATCTTTCTTCTTTTTTCTATTTACGCACAGGGAATAAGCACATTAAAAAAAACAGTGTTAGTATGCATGCATTTAATACAGAACAGGTAATGGCATCATACCACCATGCTCGTCATTGTTCTGGTCTTAATTTCAGTCAGTGTCGGGTGAATTCTTTATTTTTCTCCCCTCAGATACCATCCATCTTTTTATATACCCTAACATGTGGGAGGGATCCCCAAGGAGACCTATCCCATTGAGATAATTTTGTAAAAAAAAAATCTGCAAATTGTAGAAATATCTTTGACTTATACTGTTGCACGCTGTAACATCGGCCTTGAGGATATTGACATATTTTCATTCTGGCAATGTTTTTTTCATATGTGCGTGTAGCTCTATGGCCATACCTGTTTGTTGCTGGGATTCCAGACCTCTGTGGAGGGCGAGGTTTGGTATCTGATTGTCTAAATGTGACATTTTGCTACTCACCCTCATTGAAATAAAACTGTTCTCTGGATCATCTGTTCCAGTTTCATATCTTGAGTCACAACATTGAACCTTCCCTCTGTCTTTCTCTACAAAAAGTCTTTGGATGAATTTTCTGTAGAGGTATAGTTTTTCCACCTCTAGCTTCTGAACTCTATCCAAATACCAGGACTCATATCTCAGGTAGTTTATGCATGGAAATTCACGAAGCACAGTTATCAGTGACTTCACATTCTTCCTGCGCAGCTCCCAATCCCTTCCCGATCAGCATGTACCAAGTTTTTCAAAAGATCTATCATGTGTAAAACATTTCCCCAGTACTTGCAAAGTTCTGATTTCTCTTCACATTCTTTGACAATCTCTACAAACTTGTTAGTTTCATCAATGTTGACCATTATTTCTCTGATCTCACTAAGTGTGAACCCATAGCCAGCACTCGAGTGGCTTTAAAGCTTCATTTGCCTTTTCAAACAGTGCAGACTTATCTGAAGGCTGGCGGTTATGTTGCTGCTGGTAGCTCATTGTACATTCATATTTTCGAATTTATGCATGCATGCAGTTCGGATGGGCATTCAAACCTGCTGCAAAAAAACTCACCTCGCTGTTTAGATCAGCTACTCGGCTGAAAACTTCATCTTGGAAGAAACCAGTTGCAGATAAAAACGTTTGCCTTTGGAGAATCACATACTCTTTAACTTGTTATTTTGTCAATCCCTTTGGCCCTTGTTTTGGCTAACACATTGGAGATCCTCTATTTCTAATCACTTGTTGGAGATGGACGAGGGGTAGGCATCGATCTTCAAGGTGGATGGGCATTGGGTTTAGTTGGTTTCTCAGACTTGGATTCTTGTTGTGATTCACCGGTTTCTGGCTTTTTCTTCTCTTGTATATGACTTGTAGTACTTGTTACAATGATAAACTATTTGATCCTCCTCACCCATCGGTTTCAATATTTTGTTAACTTGGTCTTGGCGTATTTCTGCAGCATCTCAAATTTTCTTCTGTCCAGCTGCAGTTGATGTTAGCTTTTCTTTCGGATTAGTTTGGCATATGACACATTTTTCTTTGTTGAAGGAGTCTTCAGATTTTGTAGTCAGCAACACTCTGTCAGAAGGTAAAGGTCCTCTGCTGCTACCTGCTTCGCTCATAATTCCGAATTTGAATCAATGGAAAACCTGAAACAAAAATATTAAAATAAAATACCAATATGATGGCTAAAATACATCATTATAGTGCTGCCATTTTGCAAAATTGTGGAAGGGTTGCTCTGAGGAGTTAGTTTCTGTCTCTATAAGACTACTTGTCCCCCAAAACCTATGTTTTGACACCAAAATGAAGTATATAGGTCTCGGGGTTCCTGAAATTTTACATCACTGCAACACATCTGCCATTTTTAAAAGAGCCGTCCAGTAAAAATCAGCCTAGATTAGCAATGTCTAACCAAGATAAATTACTTATTTAATGATCCAAGACCTGGCACTCCCTCCCTGTCAACCTACGTCCGACCCAGGACCTCCTGACCTCCAGGAAGCATCTCAAGACCTGGCTATTAGAGCAGTAGCACCCCTCCCCCCAGCGCCTTGAGACCCTATCTGGTGAGTAGCGCACTTAACAAATGATTGATTGATCCAAAAACACAAATAAAAAAAGGAAATCTCTGGACAACAATTTCTTTAAGGAGGTATATCAAGGGACCAAAACTAATGGTGGATGGACACAGATAATATTAACTCTTTCTACGCTTTACCCTGATTACAGATGCTTCTGGGAGAGGCTGGAGTGCAGACTTTAAGGAATTTGTGAGTCAAGGACACTGATCTATTCATGAAAACAGGCATGTGTCAGCATGCTAGTCTTAGAGCCCCCTGCCTGTCTCTTCAAACTTGCCTGACACAGATTTAAGGATTCACTATCAAAATAAAAATGTTGACATAACTTCACTCTGTTATGCTGTGAAATAGGGTGGCACAGGTTTTCTGCTGCCTTCTGCAGGGGATCACATACAGTGGTGCTCTGGTCTTGATCAGAGGATGCATTAGTATTCAAGTGCTCCTATGCTAGACCTAAATCCAGACTCTCATAACAGCAGAAGAGGAGAACATTTCCATGAACATGTGTTATATGGCAGTCAGCTAGAAGCTGTCAGGGTGTGGGATATTGCTCTTTGGATATATTCAGATGAAGACCAAAAACCAGTGCTGATTCATTACCAGGAGTTCTTGGCATAGAAGGACACAAGAAAAGTACTTTTACTGCAATGTTAAGATCTTTTTGCATACACCTTTCTAGCAACTGCCTTTATCCAAAAGGAATCTTTGACAAGAGGAAGAGAAAACCGTGCACAATGATTGATAGCCTCAGCATGCGCCTGACAATTAAGTTTCCATCAAACTGTTGATTAGACATCTCATTTAATTTTAGTACAAATCCAGTCCTTCCAACAATAGAAAATGTTCATGGGCCTTATTATGAACCTGTTTGCACCTGCTTAGAGGTGCAGAATGGAGGCATGTGCTAGTTGTCAAATCAATCACGCTGCCTACAGCATATGCACTAACTCGGAAGCTCAGAGTTAGTGTTTAATGCAGATAGCACAACTCGGAAACATGGAGTCCGTAGGTTGCTGTTCAGTGTTTTTTGAGCTATGCTGCCTGCAGCTTCATGCACTAACTTTTAGAGTTACTAAGTTACACTGTGCTCTGGAGACAGCAGGGTTTTGTTGAACATCGATGCATGCCCCCTTCCGAGTATGTATAGAGGGCATGACAGAAGTTTGATAAGTGCTCCTAGTATTTCATCATAATCCAGCATACCTGCATTTGAAGGTCTGGCTCTAAAAAGCCTGAATATGATGCTCTAGACATACCGAACGTTTGCATTTTCATTGTACGCGCAATCAGTGTTTATAACAGCTTTGCTAAAATGGAACTTTATCAAGGTGCCAAGCCTGCATCTGGCATCCAAATGCGCTAAGTACCCACTGTCTCTGGTTCAATCGGAGTTCAAATATTTGTCAATCTGAATTTGTCTTGCACCTATTTTTTTAATGTGTGGGAAAGTCTTCATCCCCAGTGTTCTTCCATCACTCTCAGCAGTTAATTCAGGAGTTACTTTGTCCAGTCTTTGCCACCAGTGGATAAGCCTCCTTGTGCCTGAAAATTCAATATTGTAATCCCAAAACCCATGGGCCTCTATTATTAACCAATTTTCACTAATGTTCTGGAAAATTTCTGTTTTTCTTGCCATCACACATGCAAGAGGAGTGGGAGAAATCAAGGTGTTTTACATTTTACAAAGCCTTTTTGCAATAATTTAAGGACAACGTAGAATAGAAGGCCTGTCCAAGGTTTGACCCAAACGGCGATAAAATGCTAATTTAAATTAGTCGGTGGCCTATGCCTGTTTCTTCCTAGACAACTCCAGCAGACAGGTGTATACTTTTGTTGCACATTAGAAGATGCCATTATTCTATTTCCTCAATATCTGTATAGTTCTTTGTAACATTAAGACACTTTTACAAGTGGCAGACTATCCATAAAAAAGACCTGTCATGCAAGATTAATATTTTAATTATCTTTTGCCACGAGACGGCTGCTAAAACACTTAAAAAAAAAGTTATGAAGCATTAAAGAAGCATTACTTTTTTCATCACCGTTCCTCTCCAAGACATTGATAGAGCAGTGATGCCAGATTTGTTTTTCAGAAACTCATGTTGAGACATGCTAAAGAAGTGTTGTAATAAGATAAACCATATCCCCCTGATAACTGCTGCTTGGTTGGGGATCATAATTTTACCACTACTCAGAAGGGTTGCTGTGCCTGTCCTGCTCAATTCTTGTCTGACTTTCCATATTTCAGTCAGTGCTTATGACATGTCTTCATCTTTTGCAGTATGGCCTGATAGAAATGTTTTCCAGCAGTTACATGCTGCAACGTTTTTCTCACCAACTACATGCCAGATCTATGATTGTGGCACAATCACATTATTCTAGGGATAGGGCCTTTGGGCAGGCTCCTTGGGATAACAGATGAATAAAGACTTCAGTGAATGTGGCAAGACATTGGTCATCCAGAGAGCTCTTTGCTGGCCTCTGAGAGAGGTAGTCAGCAGAGTTGTCAGATTCTGGCCAATGTTTGACTTCGTCTTTGTAGTGCTGCTGTGGAATGGCCAACTTTTTGATTCTTGGTGGGACATCTTGTGATGTTCCTTGGAAGAGTGGCATAAAAGTTTTATGGTATGTTCAGATAGTGAAATCCCTCCTGAAAAGATATAGGTGAAAGTGATAACATGCCCATCAAATTGCTAGAGCTTTACGCTCAGTTTGAGAAAACTTATTTTTGGTGTCGGTCAACCCCCACATGAGGCATACCCCTAATTGGCATATTTAACTTAGCTACAAGTGCCTTTTATATGGTTCAAAGTGTAGCCAGGGCTTGTAGGTGAAATATCACTAGTGGGACCGCAGCACCCATTTTGCCACCCACTACACAGTGACACTGCCCACTATTTTCAACCTGTTTTTTGCAATTTTAAACTGTAAATTCGACTTGTCAAAATAACCCCTTTTGAAAGCTCAAAACCTTCATTTTAAATATTTTATAATTAACTCTGAATGTAGGCCGTATTGCCCATTAAGAATGGTGCATGGTATTTAAATGTAGGACATGTGGGAATTTAATGTTAAACAAGGTCAGCAAGTGAAAAAGCCTCAAAAGCAATTTTCAGTGTAGCAAGACTGCATACCCGAAAGGAAAATCCTTAGTTACATTTTTACATTTAATAATTATAATTTCTGTTAGTAAACAGCTAGAAAAAAGAACTATTTTTATTAGTTAATAAAAATCCAATTCAGTGGTGAAGTTGGATTGTTTTACAAATATTAAGGAAAAGGTTCTTTTAAAAGGTTACCTTTTCCCCTCTTAAAGCCTCTGGAGACCCATTTGCATATGCTATCCTACTTCTACAAGCCAGTATTGAGCATGTGAATATGTGTGAAATGCCTCCCCGGAGCAAACCCGTAGCCTGACCTGAATGGGCAGAAGTGACCCCTCTGAATCAGACAGGCTATGCAGAGTGGGCTGTAAGAATCCTTTTTTAATATTATGCTGTCAAATCCTGCTTGAGGTTAAAGTCCTGCTTGACAGATCTGCTGGGTTTAACCCCTTAGCTGCTGGGCCTCTCCCCCCAGTACTGAGCTTTTATTTGTTTTGTTAGTTATTTGGGGTAGTTTGCGCTGAGGCCCCTATAACGTTTTGTCCACATAAGCTATCCAAGCCAAATTTGTGTCCTTTTTTTTAACATCCTGGGGGTTCTAAAGGTACCCAGAGCTTGTGGGTTCTCCTGTGGGAGACCGAGAAAGAAGCCAAAATACAGCTAAAATTTGTTCTTTTTTGGGGAAAAATTGAAAAAAGTGCTGCAGAAAAAAGCACCTGATTTTTTTCCCCCTGCAATTGGGATCAACGAAGGGTTTGTGGTGCTAAAATCACCCCCTTCCCAGCTTTCAGGAACTGGCAGACTTGAATCAGAATCCACATTTTTCAACACAGTTTGGGCATTTTATCAGGACATACCCATTTTTACAATTTGTTTGTGCTTTCGGCCTTCTTCCAGTTAGTGACAGAAATGGGTGAGAAACCAATGGTAGATCCTGGACAGCTAAACATTTCGGAAAAGTAGACAACATTCTGCAAGGAGTAATTTGTGTAGATCCTACAAGATTTTCCTATTGAAAGTAACAGTTGAAATAAAAATAATATTGAAATTGAGTTGAAAACAGCCATTTTCTTCTGTAACGTTTTCCAGCTATGGCAAACTTTCGAAAGGAATTCACCTGTTACGTCTGCTGGACTGTTCTGGTTGCGGGGATATGTAGGGCTTGTAGGTTCATCAAGAACCCAAGGTACCCAGAGTCAGTAAATGAGCTGCACCTTGCAATGAGTTTTCATTGTATACCGGCTTTACAGCAATTCATTTGGTAAAATATAAAGAGTGAAAAACAGGTATCAAGGAAACCTATGTGTTTCCGAAATGGGCACAAGATATGGAGTTTAAAAGCAGTAGTTATTTGCACATCTCTGAATTCAGGGGTACCCATACTAGCATGTGAATAAAGGGAATTTCTCAAAATGACTTCTTTCCTACACACTGTCTTACATTTGGAAGGCACAAATGTAGAGAAAGACAATTGGCAATAGCACTTGTTCTTCTATACTGTGTTCCTCCAAGTCTCCAGATAAAAATGGTACCTCATGTGGGTAGGCATATAGTGCCCGCAACAGGAAACGTCCCAAAACACAACATGGACACATTACATTTTTCCACTGAAAACTGGCTTGATTTTGGCAAAGTGCCTAGCTGTGAATTTTGGCCTCTCGCTCAGCCCCCACCTAGGGAACCCTAGCAAGCCTATAATGTTTTTTTTAAACTAGACACCTCGGGGAATTCAGAATGGGGTGACCTGTGGGGCTCTCATTAGATTCCGTCACCCTGAGTCTTTTACAAATCTCAAAATGTGTCTAAAAAATACCTTTTCCTCATATTTTAGCGATGCTAAATTCTGGAATCTGAGGGTAGTGAAAGACATCCTTCCACCCAGAATTCCCCCAACTCTTCTGATAAGTGATACCTCACTTGTGTGGGTAGGCATAGTGCCCGAGACAGGAAACGCCCCAAAACACAACGTGGATACTTCACCTTTTTCCAGTGAAAACAGACACATTTTTTGCAAAGTGCCTAGCTGTAGATTTTGGCCTCTAGCTCAGCTGGCACCTAGGGAAACCTAACAAACCTATACATTTATGAAAACTAGATAGCTAAGGGAATGCAGAATGGGATGACTTATGGGGCTCTCACCAGGTTCTGCCACCCAGAATTCTTTGCAAACCTCAAAACCTGATGGGAGCCACAAACTTCCTTTCAGCCAGCATTCCCCCACATCTCCCGATAAAAATGGTACCTCACTTGTGTGGGTATGCCTAGTGCCTGCAACAGAAAACACCTCAAAACCTATTGAGGCGATAATGATAACTAAGGTGAGAGTATTAATTAGTCCTGGGATCGGGAACCATTGAGCGAAACCTATCAAACCCAGACATTTCTGAAAAGTAGACATCAAGCAGAGTCCAGGGAGGTATCGCTTGTGAAGATTCCCCAAAGTTTTTCCCCCAGAATGCCCTGCAAAGGTACAACGTTGAATAAAAGCACTATTTTTCCTTTCGTTTGCGTGACATAAACTATAGGAATATACAGGGATCCACAAACTGCTTACCACCCAGCCTTCCCCAACTTGTCCCGATAAAATCGCTACCAAACTGGTGTGCCTGGGCTTAGTGCCTGTGACAGGAATGGACCATACAACGGTCAATGGTAGCCCTTACATTAGGGCTACTGTTGACCGTGGGCTGATCCATTCATGACACAGGCACTAGGCACAGGCACATAAGTGGGGTAGCGTTTTTATCAGGACAAGTGGGGAAACACAGGGTGGTAGGAATTTTGTGGATCCCTGCATATTTCTGTAGTTTACGTGACAAAAATTCGAGGAAAAATAGTTTTTATTCAGCATTTCACCTTTGCAGGGTTTTCTGGGTAAGAAAACTTTAGGAAATCCACTCAAGCCGCACCTCCGCGGACTTCCCCGGATTTCTAGTTTTCAGAAATGTCTGGGTTTGGTAGGTTTCCCTGTATGGCAGCCAAGCCCAGGAGCAAAAACGCAGGTGCCCGCCTTACAAAACCAGATTCCTTTGTGATAGATAATTTTGATGTCTCCACAGTATGATTTGGACCCTGCCCTCTCGTGGCCCTTTGCGAAAATGGGGGTTACTCAACCCGTGCGAGTCGTCCAGTAGGACTGCAAGGTGGGTTTCTGCACTAACCTCGTTTGAGCGTAAGGCCCAAAAATATCTTAAACTCCGCCAGTGAAGTGAGAGTCCACTGGCGTGCCTTAGAATGAGGCCTTAGAGTGCCTCCATGCTCCCTCAGAAATAGTTTGGCACGCAAAGTTGTTTGCTGCACAATTTGCTGAAGGAAGTCAACAGCCAAAAAGAGATGGACGTATCGCCTTTACATCCAGCGTCACCAGTAAAAGGTGGAATTTGGGGCTGAACTAGATTGGGGGACTGCCAAGAAAGCACTCTGTCTGTGCTTGCCACTGCACTTACCTGATCTCTGGGTTGGGCTAACCCACTGTTGTCCTGCTGCACGGACTGTGCTTGCGAAGGGACAGCACAACTATCCTCATCGTCTCCCGCAGAATCACTGGAAGAGGAGTTGTGGGATGGGACTCCTCCGACTGAAAAATCACTCCTAGAGTCTGCTCCATTGTCCTCTCCCTCAGATGCTGTCTCAGTATCTGCTGGCTCAGTCTCTGATCCTGCCTCACAGCTGTCCTCCATAGCCTGCTTTAAGGCTTGAGCAGCAGTCATCCAATGAGATGCCATCTCTGCTATTGGCTAAACTGTCCCTCTAACACACTATAGCCTACATAGACTGTCACAAAGTTGCTGAGGGGGGTGGTGTAAGGGGGTGTGTGTGTGTGTGTGTGTGTGTGTGTGTGTGTGTGTGTGTGTGTGTGTGTGTGTGTGTGTGTGTGTGTGTGTGTGTGTGTGTGTGTGTGTGTGTGTGTGTGTGTGTGTGTGTGTGTGTGTGTGAGACAGCGACAGCGAACTTCCACTCCCTTACCTCTGCTTCTTCCCTCAATCAGCAGGTTCTCTGGAGACACTGAAAAAACAAACAAAAACGAATATACTTTCATCCAAGCTGCAACTGCATTGCCGTAGAACATGGCTAAGCCAACACTGACAAAGCCAAAGATCTTGCATAGCCGAGACACACTCCCCTTTTGTTTGAAAAGGCTCCCTTGAGCTACTGAGCCTGTTTTGATGCACCTACACCCAGTGAGTGGTACAGAGATCTGATGAGACTTTGGGTGGCATTTTCAGCTACCTCCCCCCCCCAAAAAAGCGACTTGTTGCTCTCTATTGACGAAGGAATTAATCCAGAAACGCGTGTCTAGATTTACAAAGCAGAGGCTGCGCCAACAAGGGTGGAAAATTAAAGGCCACTGCTGAAATAAGTGTTGTCATGCACTGCATTTACCATGATGCATTGAGGCAAATTGAGTGCTGGGATGTGAGGCAGTGTACACCCACCCCCCATCTGTTTGTTGACTTTGATAGTGCTTGTTTTTTGTATTGTAGTTCTTTTCTACATGAGCGCCTGCCGCAATATGCCTCTGTTTTTCCAGCCTGTGCTTTGCATAGATGAGCTTTTGGCAAGCCATTACAGCTGCCAATGCTACTCCACCCTTTCTTCAGTGAGTTGTTTGGCATAAAATGTAATGTTGACAGGAGAAACTGTTCTTGTATTTCACAATCCAGGCTGTGCTAAACTAACTAAAGTTGTGTGTACTTTATAGGCATAGGTTCTAATCCTACATCAAGAAAATAGTTTTGAGTTCTTATTTTATTTTATAAATATTATTTGAAATGTTGCAGAAGTTTCGTTCATGCATTCACTAGTTGAATTCCATTTAGAAATTGCTATTTACAGTAGTTCACTTTTGCTTTCCACGAACAGACTTACTGTGGCACAAGAACACAGCTGCACTTGTATTATATGCCCTAAGAACGCTTTTGAAATCGTACCTAAAGCACTATATTATAGTCAAGGAGCTTTTAGATACTTTGGTTGTACTCCAGATTGCCCTCACAACATTTAATGCTAACAATAATATTTGTGCAGTTATTTTTCCAAGTCATGGTAGTCGAGTGGTTTAATCTATAGACCTGGGATCAAATCCTCTTTTTGGCAGCATCATTAGGTCTTGTGTTTTTAAATAATATTTCAAATGTTACAAAGGTTTCTGTTGAGGAAACTTTTAATTCAACAGTTATATTGTATAAAAAAAGTTGCTATTTTCAATAGTTTGATTTTGTATTCCATTAAGACACTGGCCGAAGCAGATCATGGTCACTACATATCATTTTAACAGTGGTATCTGTGCCACTCCTACATGCCCGTCGCAAATACTCGTCCCTCTCTGACTTTCCTGTTTTAATATCTTTTCTTAAAGCATAAGAATATGCATTCAAAGACACTTTTACAGATGGACGTGCATTCATGAATTTCATCTACAAGAAGACTAAAGCAGTCTCAAATCCTATATATTTCATGGGTGAGGCCTATTGGCTTTGTCATTGCTTTTTGAGGTTGAGCGTGAAAGTGCTTCTGACCTGTTGTTAGTACTGTGGGCTTTTAATCACACCCACCTCACGCCTATCACTTTCACTCGTTCCTGGGCCTGCCTTTCAAACCTCCCTTGCTGGCCAGGTAGATGCTTTACATTTGATCCACCGTGTGGTGGTTTTGTTACCGCTTTGCAGACTGACCCTGTTACATGGATAATTGCACAATTGCAGATATGTTTAACTGAGAACAAACTACTTTTCTCTTCTGTCTCTCTCCTTTGCGTTCATGCTCATGGCGGCCATGGTGCTTTGAATCGCCTCGCGCTGCTGTCCTCCGCACCTCTTGCCCGTCCCTTAGTTTCCTGTTCATGTCTGCCGTCCCCACCACTCTTGCCATGTTGTTCTTTTTTTGCTCTCTAACTCCGTGCCATCTGCACTGTATCATTTTGTTTTAATTCTAAAAATAGAAAATAACAAAGGGCGGAAAACCAGAGAGCATTATGTATAACTGTTTTTGTTAGTGTTAATTTTTTACTTTAAATGTGATTCTTAATTTGGGGCCTTCTTATTCAGAAACCTATGGGAGTAAACAACACTCAGCTTTATGACTTAGGCCCAGAGTGCAATAGGACTACAAATGCCGATATGTAGTTTTTATGATATAATAGGAATCCATATCCCGAATGTGTGCAACCAGTAGGCCCCTAATGACATTTTTGACCATTACACTAGACCTGTCAACGTTAGAAAATATTTTTACAGTGCTAGCCTTTAGAATTTGGACGATTATGGTGGACGAGGTGTTGGAGTTAGCATAGCTCATTGCCATTCCCTCACACAAACCTGACTGGTTTATTTGGAAGGTGATGAGACGAATCTGTGTCACAGGGGCAGCGCATGTCTTAGTATAGCGAAATAACATGTTTTGGTATCGGAGGTGCATATGCAACGTGAGGTGCAGTCCCACATCCATCCCCGAGTCCACACCAAGGCGATGATTATGTGTGATTTACTCTTAATACTCCTTGCTGACTCTCGAATGTCAGGTGCAATTCTGTTTTACTTGTGCCTTAATCCTGGAAATCAGCAGTAAATTGATGTACCACCATAACTAGTCACAGCAAAATCTTGTTGGCTCAGTCCCTGTATATTTACCATCTGTTTTGTGAAAAATTCAGATCAATTGTGACAAAGGTAGTCGGACTGCTGAGGGTTTTTTAACATACAACCAGTGTATCAGAAGTCTACTTCAAATGTCGACAGATTTAACACATGTACACTTAAATGTTTATAGTACAGTGCACTTTTTATTTATTAGAAAAGCAATTCTACATATTGCTTGTTCTCCCTCCGGTTTTCTTGCTGTTTAACGGTCAAATATGATTGTTTTTAGGAGACCGGAGCAGATGTCCTAGACTTGTCAGCTTTTTGTTGCTTTCGGCACATTGCTACTTCCACTGGTGAAATGTACTGCAACGGTGCATCAGAGAGTTGGTTTGGCTGGCCTGCGAAAGTACCCCCTTCTGCCTTTGCTCAGACAAAAGCAGTGCATGATGTCATCTCTTAGCAGCACACCTGAGTATACTTCATTTCTGCCACTGAATGCATCAACATACTGGAACAAGAGACGGTACCACCTAGAATTTATCACACCACAGCATGTTCCTGATTTATGCTTTTCTGCTTTACTGACCCTGCACTAGTGTGTACAATACATGCACATCATCCACAGGATGTTTTCATGTACAGATGGCAGTGGGTTGCCCCTGTCAAGGACGTGTTGGACTTTATGAGCACCTTAACTAGTTGGGCATTTCCTCAGGAATCATCGTTTTGCGAAGTTTAACCTTGGAAAGCATACTGCTGTAGTTGCATTTTGTGGAAGTAATGTAGGTTTTCCTAGTAAGTTATGAAGGAAAGTCTTAATTTTATTAAAGACACGGAGGTGAGTATTATGCCTTTCTTTTCTTGTTTATTTAAATAGCAGCACAGTCAAGAAACTACAAATCCCATAAAGCGAACAACGGCAGCCAGTGGGAAACAAAACATAGTCCACAGAGTCCCACCAATCACCAACCAGACAACCCCCCCCCCCCCCCCCAGTAGTTATCTTCTCTGTGAACAGCCAGCCCTCTTTTCTTGTGCGAGTGATCAAAAGGTAATGAACATAGGAAAAAATTGAGAAAATGATACAACAAGTCATCGGAACCGAGAAAAAGTTACTGGAGAAAATTCACAAATATATGTAGACTTTGCCAGGAGTCAAAGGTTCCTGGAACAGAGATGTGTAAACAATCCGAATATGGCGTATAGATCTGTCTCTGGAAACAAAGAGGGATTTTATCCTTGAGATGAAGTTATCCTTGAGATGAAGTTTGTGAAGTAGCCGATGGTGCTGTTAGGGAGGTTAAAAAAAACATAAAGTAAGAACAATGAGGTGGGATAATACTTGCCTCCATGTCTTTAATAAAATTAACTTTCCTTCATAATTTACTAGGAAAATCTGCATTGTATGACAAGAACGGAGGCTCTTATGCTTGTTTAAAGCGAAATAATCACAGTTAAAGAAGCATGTTGTACAGGCTTACAAAAAATTGCTTTAAAAACATTATCATTTGACCAGTCAGCAGATTTGAGAATATCCTCCAGCCGAGAACCTGCCCAAAATGCCTTAGAAGCCATAGCTCCCCTGGACGAATGAGTTCCAAAAGAGGAACTATCAATGCCCGCTAAGGACATATCCCACTTAACCCAACGAGTGAGGGTAGGAGATGATACAGGCTTGAAAGGTTCCCTGAAGGAAATGAGGAGTTGGGATGCTGAGGATGAAAACAAATTGACTGTCCTATGTTCATAAACCTTTAAGCATTGACCTACACATAACTTGGGATGGTCAGGAAAATAGAGATAAAACACTGTAGACAAATTAGTTTTGGTACGTCTATGAACTGTAAACAAAACACCTGAAGGAGTAAATTGGCGAATGGTAATGTTGAGCGCTTTAACACCTGAAAGTCTTTTGATAGAAACAAGACATAACAACATGGTAAGTTTTGTGGACATTTTCAATGAAGGAACTGTATTATCAGGCCACAATAACAATAGATTTAGTACTAAATTAACATCCCACATAATTATAATTTGGTAAAGGAGGATTACAACAGTTTACTCCCTTTAATAGAAAGCAGACTAAAGGATGTTCTCCCACTGGTTTTCCGTTGCCGTAAGGATGGGAAGAGGAGATTGCTGACCTATATAAGTTTATGGTGCTGTAAGTTTTTCCTTTGCTAGCTTCTGCGGCCAGAAAATTAACTATAGAGGTTACATCCGCTGAAAAGGAATCAATATGTTTTCCCGTGCACCAGCTATCCCATAAGGACCATGCTGATCTGTATGCCTTTTTTGTTCATGGAGCCCATGATTGGTTAATGAAGTTTGAAGCTTCTGTCGAAATAAGCGTGATTGAATGGGAATTCCTGAGATTTTCCAAGCTGAGAGAGTAGAAGATTTTCTGTGATCAGGCTGTGTAAGAAGACCTTGAGGATTTAAAAGAAGATGTGGGAATGAATGAATGAATGAAGGAAGAAGAAACGGGGATTCTATTGAGAGTTCCAGAAGAGTAGGGAACCACACCTGAGATTGCCAGAAGGGGTCTATGAGAACCAGAACTGCCCCTTATCGTCTCACTTGGGCTAGAAATCTGCTGATCATAATGAAGGGAGGGAAAGCATAATTGAGAGAGGTTGATCAACCCTGAGAAAAAGCATCAGAAGCCAAGGCTAATGGATCTGGGCACCAACTGAAGAATTGGGAAAGTTGGGCATTGAGACGAGAAGCAAAAAGATCTATTTGGAAAGGACCCCATTTGTGATGAATGGAGTTGAATATGTCGGGATGGAGCTTCCAATCACTTAAGTCAAATGGTGAGAGTGCCAATCTGCCACTGAGTTTAGATCGCCCAGTAAATACTATGCATGTACTGAGATTCTGTTTTGGACGCACAAATCCCAGAAACTCTTCACTAGATCTGTCAAAGGTTGGATTTTGTGCCCCCCAAATGGTTGATGTAATGGACTGCCGAAATGTGATCCATGCTGAGAAGGATAGAACAACAAACTGTCTTTTGCAAGGCTTTTGATTGCAAAAGAGCCGGAAAGCATCTCTAAACAATTGATATGCATCCTGGACTACTCTAGTGACCATGTATCTCGAGTCTAAATCGGGCCACACCGGGCACCCTAACCTGAACGACTTTTGTCCGATTCCAATATAAGATTTGGGGCTGATGCAAAAATGGTTCTGCCGTTCCAAGCCTCTGAATGGTCTGTTCACCATTGTAACTCTATTAGAGATTCTTGATCTAGGGAAATAATGTCTGAATAAACAAGACCTTTTTGAAGATGTCAAGTCTTTAGTCTTTGAATAGCCCGATAGTGAAGTGGGCCTGGAAAAATGATTTGAATCGAAGAAGACAGAAAACCTACTGTCCTTGCTAGAGTTCTGAGAGAAAACTGAGCAGTGCGTAAAACATGAAGGATTTCGGATTTGACAGACTTTACTTTTGCTGAGGGCAATTGAAGAGTAGCGGAGACAGAGTCTGCGTGGAAGCCTAGAAATTCTATTTGCTGTACTGGAATTAAGGAAGATTTTTCTAGATTGATGATAAAATGTCATCCAACTAAATGATCTGACTCCTTGAGCTCTGAGAAAAGCAACTACCGGTTTCAAGAGTTTTGTAAACCATCATGGAGCAGAAGATAGACCAAAGGGAAGAGAGGAAAAATGAAAAGTCTGGTTTAGCCACTGGAATTGTAAGAATTTCCTGGATTGCAGATGTATGGTACAGTGAGATACACATCCTGAAGATCCAAACGAACCATCCAATCTTCCTGTAAGAGAGAATCTTTGAGGTGTACAATGGTCTTCATTTTGAAATGGCGATAAACTACAAAGTGATTGAACTGTCTTAAATTGATAACTGGACACATCTGTTTGTTCTTCTTTTGAACTAGGAATACCGAACTGAGGAAACCTGCAGTATCCAGACAACAAGGGACAAGAGCCTGTTTTTGAAGAAGAGCTTGGACCTCCAACAAGATTAGATTTGTCATCTCTGCAGAAAACTGGGGAGGATGGGGAAGCATTGCCTGAAGAGGTTCTGAATAGTCCTATCACCTAACCCTAAACAGTGTTCAGTACCCATGGATCTGTAGTAATCAATTGCCATTTTGGAAGAAAATGCAATAGGCGACCTCCTACAATAGGAAGGCCAGAAGGATGACTCACCTGCTTGAGAGTTATATCTCGAACCTCTATTTCCTCTGCTGCGAAATCTGCCACTTTTCTGTGGATAAAGCTGAGGTCTGTACTCCTGGAATGAGGATTGGAAAGTGGCACGGGAACCTTGGACATTGTATGAACGGTTGGCAATGCAGTTCCTACCTCTGCTGGCCCTGGAGAAAACCCAAATAGAAAACATATTTTTCAAAGATTGCTCTACTTTATCTAGTGACGCGAAAGCAGCCACATAGTTGCTAAGCTCCTTGATAAAGGAGTATCCAAACAGAAGGCGTTCCACCCTGATACCTGGATCGGAGACCGCCAGGTTCACCAACTTGGGATCCAGTTTGAGCAGGAGCCCTTTTGTGTGCTCATGCGTTATTGCGGCATTAGCATTGGCCAGGAGACAGACAGCACATTGGACCCATAAAGATAACTCATCTGGGATAATAGAGGCCTGTTCCACCCTTGCTGACTCCGCTAAATCAAAGATGCGTGTTAATGTCCCCACCACAAATAAGATGTCTTGGCATGTGGACCATGCCTTATCCACTCCTTTGCATGGATCTTTGCCAAATTTTGTGAAAAAGGTAAGGAGTGAAAGGTCAATAGTAGGTGTTATAGTAATTTTGGACTGAAGAGATGTCTGAGGACATTCAGAACGTAATTTCGGTACTAGTCTGTTTATCCAGAGGAGTGCACTGACTTGAGGCAACATATTCTCCAACATAGTCAGCCGGAAACCATTCCGTTGAGTGAGGGTGATGGATTTAATGTGGGTCGAACATAGCGACCCCTTAAGAGTCCGAGACTGTGACAGTTTTGGAAACGTTTGAAGATGAAAGTTTGGCTTTCTTTGGAGGAGGGGAGACAAAAAGGTCCCCATTGTCGTCATCTGACTTATCAGCGTCCGAGACTCCATCACCCAAGTCGTCATCAGTGTCTAGTATCTTTGAAATAATTATAAGGGACGATATATGTTTGGACTTTGTAGTACATTTAAGAGATGATTTGATGTTTGTAATCCCCTCTCTTAAGGGAGACCTATGAGGAACCACGTCCTCCGCCTGTTGTGAGGAATTCTCACCAACCAACAGCGCCACCTTTGAGACTTTTTTAAGGAAAAGGGTGCTTTCTGCTATCCCCCACAGACTGGGCCAGAATCTTCTTAGATACCAGATTAAACATTGATTTTTTTTTTTCTTCCATTTTTTTGATAATTTGTTCATAGAGGCAGAAACTGCCTGTTCCACGAGACTTGTATAAAGTCTCTCAAATTATCCTTGATGGACTCTTCCTCCTCATCCAAATTGCAAGAAATAGGAGAACTGTCAATCTCCATTGTAAAAAGTATTAGAAAATGCTGTCTGGAAAAAATGGTAAAGAAGGGGTTAATATTTTGAGTTTGAGGGTACAGAAGAGCTCAACTCCACCTATGGGCGGGGAAAAGGGAGTGACTTGAAGCCAGGAAGTCAGAAATCCCTTAAGAGACAAAGGATCTCTCTCGTAACCCACAGAAGGGAAAATGGCTGAAGAAACAAACGCCGTGTGGAAACCAAAATATAAGCAGGTAAGAAAACATGAAGTCCACCTCAACCATCGTCCAAAATGGCGACCGTAAGTTGAGGAGAACGTTGTGTTCAGGACTGTGAGCGCAAGCGAAGCGCAACAAAGAAAACAAGCATGCGGCTACAAGCCAACTGTGAAGGAGAGCATGCGTCAGAGAAAACAGACTTAAGCCCAAGTATGCAAACAACAATATTATGCCATCTAGAAGACAAATTGTTCGGAAACACTATGAATGTACTTTTCTTGACCACGGGCAGCAAGAAAAGAGGGCTGTTCACGGACAAGATAACTACTAGGAGGGTTGTCTGGTTGGTGATTGATGGGACTCTCTGGACTACGTTTTGTCTCCCACTGGCTGCCATTGTTTGCCTTATGGGATTTGTAGTTTCTTGACTGCGCTGCTATTTAAATAAACAAGAAAAGAAAGAGCCTCCGTTCTTGTCATAAAATTTGTTTTAACCGACTGAGGTGACACCATTGTAAATGTTTTGCTTGGCATCTACATTGGAGGTTGGGAAACAAAGGAGTCTCCCTTCTACTCAAATGAAACATAAAAAAATGAGGCAGCCTGGGCCATTGTAATCACCAAATGCAAGAACTACTTTTAAATGAGACGGGATTACTTTTGGATGACATGTGTAGCTCGGACTTAAAGAATGCTTGTATAAAACGAAATTACAAGGTACCTGTAGCAACAGCAGTTGTTTCTACTGAGCCTGCTCAAAAGATATTATTTGTTTGTCTGACTGAAGTCCTAATTTAAAATATCACTCTTGCAAATAGAAAAAATAAAAAAACTGATGCCAATGGTGGGGGTGTAGGCCAGACTACAGAAGGTGGGTTAGTGTTAGCTTCTTCTCTAATTGAACTGTACGTAGGTTTCCTCAGGCATCAGCTGGCACTTTTATGTTCTGTGGATTGTTTTAAGTATATGCATTTTGGTTTGAAGAGTTAAAGCCAGATGCAGCCAATAGTGTTTTATTAAGAACAGCATGTCTCCAGTTAATCAGGAGTCTCCAACACTGAACCCACCCCCACGTTTGGCCCGCAACAGAGAGAATGTTAGTGTAATGCTGCTGTCGTCAGACCCGTATTAATTGTAAGCAAAAATAGCATTACTGATAGCCGAAGTGACTGTAGCAAATGTTTCCAATTTAAGGGTACTGAAAGAACAGTTTAACACTGCTATTGATGCAGGACATATTATATGCCTTGGGTTCATACTGTAATATGTAGCGAACAGCAAAGTGATTTGCAGATAAGAATTCTACATTGGGCACACCAGTTGTAGTTTCATACAAGAAGTCCTCAGAGTTTTCCCTACAAAATCATTGTGTTGTGCCACAGAACGATCACAGTCTACCTAGACAAGCCCCTTACTAGTGAAGGGACTCCTGGAGAGCTTTGACTCCTTGAAAAATAAGGTACCACGTTGGAATCATTTAGTTGTGCTGCTCTTGTCACTGGGGAGAAAATTATTGCAAAAATTAAAGCATTTTTTATATGTTTTACTGACATAACTCGGAACTACAAATCAAAAGAAAAAAATGGCTGTTTCGCAGACTTTAGTTTTCTTCTATTTTGTGATTTCTAATCCTCTCGTACAAATTATTCTTAATTTAATCCATAGTTTTCCCTTGTTTGCAGATTATGTTCAACTGTGGCTCGCGCTGCCCATGTCCTCTTCCACTCAGAACTGAGATACTTTAATGTCTCTGTAAATAAAAGTGTCTCTCTAACTCTGATCAGTCAGCAGAATGGGCACTTTCCAGGTTCCTTCTTCTCAGTCACGTTGGAGGCTGCGCACTGTGTTCGCGTTGCACAATGGATTTTGCTTTGTGTCCAGCTGTTCCCACGCCTCCTTCAGAAGGATTATCTTGTTTTTAGCATGCAGATGTTTACTTCACTTTTGAGCTCTTTTCAGCTGCACTGTACCACTAAAATGACAGTTTTTCATTACATAAAGAAGGCAGTCTGACACACATTAGTTATTTCTAGCACTGTCCTCACTCCTCATGTAACCTGCTGGTCAACAGAGACATTGACCCAGCTCATTGCCCATTGTGTGGGAAGCCACAACGGTCATGAAACAGCAAAGCAAAAACTCACCCACAGCTAAACAGTGCAAGAAAATCAGGTTTACATGGCTTCGTTTTTAATTGTCATTGTGGTGGGTATTCGTGTACAAATAGAAAATTGCATTCAGCAGTGAGTGGCACAGTGGAATTATCACTTCGCTTCTTGATGTGTAGGCGCTGTCTGAGGTGTCACATAAAACAAATAAATATAGGCACCTACATAGTCTTTCCTATACTATGTTCATTACCACTGTAGGGAAGCAATTTATGGAAGCAAAAAATGCAACCTCAATGTTAGTGCATCATACCAGCAATATGATCACAATTTTATGTGTATTCTGTGTGAGGGAAGCTTGCATTGTACCTTCTGTGTGAGGGAAACTTGCATTGTACCTTGTGTGAGAGGAAACCTTGCACCAGTTCCTAAATAAACTACATATCCCTCTCTATCATCCTTTCTATCTATTCCATGCAGCTCTCACACATTTATATTCACCATGCCACATAAGTCCACTACTCAAATACACTCCACACCACACAATTAAAATACTTGTCACACAAATTTCCACTCCACATACATCCTCTACACTCAAAACCAAAACACATAAATAAGACGTTGTGATTCACAGCGCCAAAAGCGCTCTAACTCTGAAATTCGAGACCTATTGCTTTGCAAGTGCTTGCTTTTACTCTAAAGGTTCACTGTACCGCAACCTTCAGGCAAAGCACAGCTTTGTGCTCTGTCCCGCTAGAAGTTGGTGGCTTACAAGGCCAGGCAAGAAGACCCATACTTACATTGAAATACTTGTGATGGACAAAAGTGGACGAGTAAGTCTATAAGGGGTAATTGTCTTTGTTTACCAATGACTTTGCAACTTTATTCACCTGAAGTGGAATATGGCTTTTAAGTGGCTGTATAATCCTTGCTGGGGCTCGTAGTAATACTTTTAACTGTGAGTGGTTCTAAATGTACACAGATTATCTGTATGTTGTACTGTCCATCAGAATTCCTACAGTTGTTGTAATACATAAAACTGTGGGGTCTCTGCTTACCATGGAAATAATTATATTTACTCCAGTATTGGAACTTTCATAGATTCACATGCTTGAATCATTCCTCGTCGTCGAGATGGGAGTCCCGGTATAAATTTTCATAAGTAATGTTAAAACATATTGAAGAGAAAAAGGCCCTAGGCCTCTTCAATTTGATAGTCTATCAGAGTCATTTTGTGAAAAGGACCAAACTTGATCCTCCACCAATCAGGCGACAGCACCCTTCAGAACCTCCTGAGAGAAGCTCTAGCACCTCAGATTTTCTACCGCACGTCGTGCTAGGGAGTCTCCTCAGAGCTCTGCTCTGTTTTCACACCTTTATTCAGCTCTTTTTCTCTCGGAGAAACTCAATTATTTTGATTTGTCAGCTATTTTTCAACTATGTCTGACAAGGAAAAGAAAAGTCTCTTTAGAGACTGCAAGACTTGTGGGAAGAAAAGACTTCATTCTGAAGATCCTCATCAAGACTGCATTTACTGCCTCTATCCAGATCATTCAGCCAAGGACTGTAAGATTTGCCGTACTTTTTCTTCTAAAACTTTAAAGGATAGAGAAGGCAGATTACTAATATGGCTGCAGAAACTGAAGCATAGGAAGGATCCAGTTTCTGATTCTGAGAGTGAGGAATCATCCACTTCCAAGAGATCAACTAAAAGAGCAAGATCACGCTCTAGATCTCCCTCACAAACCTCAAGGAAAGCCCTCAAAAAGACTGCTTCAGGGTCTTATAAGGGTCGCAGCCCATCTTCTTCCCCAACTAGACTCAAGTAAAGAGGGGAAAAAACATTCTTCCAGTTCGGAGAGGCACAGGAAATCCTCATCTGTTCCACCATCTGTGCCTTTCAAAAAGCCATCTTCTGTGACTGGAAAAAAGGCCTCGTCGACGGATTCCCCGTCGACGGCACCGTCGGTGAGCGCATTGCCGACGACTCCAACTACTTCAGGTGTTCCGTCGTCCACGGCTCCGTCGGCGACATCGTCTATGAGTACACCACCGTCGACGAGAACTACAACGACGACTTCAGCGTCGACGACCGTCTACACCTCGTCATCGTCGACGGCGCTGATGTCAGTATCAGCTTTACCGTAGACGAGGACTTCGTCGACGGTAGACTCGTCGGCGAAGCTTGCGGCTATTAAAATAACAGTGCGTCCAGCATCGACGGCACCGTCTATGACAAAGTCAGTTTACACGTCGTCGACGAGATCGTCGACGACACCGTCGACGAGGGAAAAATACCAAAAAAGAACAGAAACATTAACTCCAACCCACACTTCACCTAGTAAGGTATCCTCCCTGGTACCAGTACATCTTTTGGAGGGAGATGATGATTCAGACGAAGATGGGCCCTTTGGTACGGCCCACAGCCCCTCTGAATTGAATGTAAAATATCAGGAAGAGGAGGAATATGAGGAAGCTTATGATCCCCAGGCTTCCTTGGAGCATCAGCAGTATCAACAGGGAACGTATATTCCTTCCGACCTGCTTACTGGCCTTAGAGCCATGTTGGTGGATTATAACAGAAGGTTTCCTCCACAAGGAGAACAGCCTCATCCATCGCCCATTTCTGGTCCTTCTACTTCACATCAAAGACCGACGACTTTGCATCTCACAGATGTGGCTACCCCAGACATGACAATTCCCCAGGACACTGACATTTCAGATGGAGATCAAGAAGAAGGAGAGCTCATAGATGCTCACTCAGAGTGGGACGAGTATATTATTCCTGCTCCATCTTCTCCTTCTCATTCGAAGGTGGAGTCCCCACCTGAAGACATTGGAGGTTTTCACAATCTCTTAGAGAGGGCAGCCAAGCACTTTGCATTACCGCTACCTACGAAGCAAACAGATTGTTTCCTTTATGATTTTAAAGAGCCCTTCCAGAAGTCTGTGCGTTCCATCCCGATGGTGAACTACTTGTGGGAAGAAGGCCTTAAAGTCATGACTAATCCAGCAACTGTCACAGCAGTTTTACCACGTCTGGATAAGAAATACAAAGCTCCAGATGATGCCCCAACATGCTTGACAGGCCATCCTCCTCCAGATTCCGTAGTAGCCCAAGCGGCTCAAAGAAGATCAAAGAATCCTTCGGCTCCAATTTCTGCGCCCCCAGATAAGGAGGGTAGAAGGCTAGACAACATAGGAAAAAGATTTTCTTCTATGGCCAGCTTAGTGCTTAGAGCTGCCAACTCCTTAGCTATTTTGTCTCGATACGACAGACAGCTTTGGGCAGATATTGCACCTTTCATTAGTCAACTGCCGGAAGACGTAAAATCAGAGGCAAATAAGACTGCAAGAGGGTCAACGTGCGTCTGCAGAGCTTATAGACTGCGCAATGGACATAGCGACCACTGCTTTCAGACAGCTTGCAGGCGCTGCTGTATTAAGAAGACAGGGCTGGCTCAAAGCCACCTCATTTCGTCCAGAAGTCCAGAATAAGATCCTAGACTTACCCTTTGATGGCCAAGCGTTGTTTGGGAAACATGTGGACGAAGCCCTACAGTCAATTAAAACGGACACTGCAAGGTCACTAGGGACCCTGCAATATCGGAAATCCCTCACAGAGGAGGGTATCAACAACAGAGATACTCTTCCTATCCCTCATCTTCACAACAATTTCGGCCATACTATTCCCAAAGACAGCCGACTCAACCAGCCTATAATAGACCGGCAGGCCGTGGACGCTCAACCCGCCCTGCTAAGGATGCAGCTCGTAGAACCTGATGTCTTCGAGGCGCCGGCTACGCCCAGTCTTCCTCCTGTCACCCTGGGCGGAAGAATTTCCTTATTTCTCAGTCAATGGCAGACCATTACGTCAGACAAGTGGGTCCTACAATTAGTGGAACTGGGCCATACTTTAGAATTTGTCCAGAAACCTCCCCCAACCCTCCCCGCAGGACTCCTTCAAGATACCCTCAACAACTCAAAGAAGAGGTTTACAAGCTCCTTCTCAAGGGAGCTATAGAGAAGGTGCCGCGGGTTCAAAGAGGAACAGGATTTTATTCCAGGTTCTTCATAATTCGAAAAAAGTGGAAGGATTGGAGACCGATCCTCGATTTAAGGCAACTAAATGTATACCTAAAGAAGCAATCGTTTCGAATGATCAGCCTGCAAGACGTCCTTCTGCGTCTCAATCAAAGAGATTTTATGTCATCGCTAGACCTCAAGGACGCATACTTCCACATACCAATCCACCCTGCCCACAGAAAGTATCTGAGATTTACCGTAGCCGGGAGCCATTATCAATATCGCGTCCTTCCCTTCGGGCTCAAATCAGCCCCAAGAATATTTACCAAATGCCTAGCACCAGTGGCAGCCTTTCTCAGGAAAAGAAAGCACCAGGTCTTTCCATACTTAGGCGACTGGTTAATAAAGGCAAAGACTTACACAGGAGCACACAAGTCAACAAGAAAGTGCGTTTCCTTGCTGACCAATCTCGGATTCACGATCAACTGGGAGAAGTCCAACCCTCTACCAGGCCGCAGTATTACTTTTCTGGGAGCAAAACTGAACACGGAATCCGGCATCGCATGTCCCACGTTAGAGAGACAACAAAGGTTGCAAACCCTAGGGAGTTTCATACAAAGAAGACTAAAGGTTACAGTCCGTCTCTTCAAATCACTATTGGGCATGATGTCTTCATGCATACCTCTGATCCCTTTGTGTCGGCTAAAGATGCGCCCCTTGCAGGAGCAGCTAAACCGTCAATGGCTTCAAGTATCAGGATCTTTCGAAGACCAGATACAAATTACTCCGATAATGATCAAAACTCTCAAGTGGTGGTCTCAAAAACATCATCTCTCAATCGGTCTCTCGTTTCTTCAACAGCCAGCCCGTGGACCATAACAACAGATGCCTCACTGGAAGGCTGGGGCGCAGTATTACAGGACCTGAAAATAAGTGGCAGATGGTCAACTCATCTGGCATCAAGGCATATCAATTGGCTAGAACTCAGGGCAGTGCACCTTGCTTTACAAGCGTTTCTCCCAAGAATCCATGGATCGCGAGTGGTGATAAGAAAGGACAACACCACTACGATGCATTATCTCAACAAACAAGTAGGTACAAGATCTCTCACCCTCTCCAGGGAAGCCCAAGCGATCTGGAACTGGGCCTCGCAGCAAGGCGTCGCACTGTCGGCGGTGCATTTGCCGGGAATAAACAACAAAGCAGCAGATGCACTCAGCAGACAGAAATCGGAATGCCACGAGTGGGAATTAGACCAGACGGTACTCACCCAGATTTTTTCCCAGTGGGGAACACCAACAGTGGATCTGTTTGCGCAGAAGGACAACGCCAAATGCCACTTCTTCGCAAGTTGGCATCACCAAAAGGGATCTTGGGGGAATGCGTTTTCGATAGTCTGGTCAGACATCTTTGCTTACGCCTTTCCTCCCATTCCGTTGATCCCAAGGGTCCTCACGAAGATGAAAACAGAACCGTGCACTCTCATACTAATAGCCCCGTATTGGCCGCGCCAACATTGGTTCACAGAGCTCCTCATTCTCTCAGTCAAACCTCATATTCCGCTGGAACCGTTACCTCATTTACTAACAATGAACAACGTCCAAGTTCGACACCCCGATCCACACTCAATGCGGTTAGCGGCATGGCTCCTCACCACAGAGAATTTGCGCATTTAAATATCCCGCAGGACTGCAGAGATATTTTGTCACAGGCCAGAGCGGATAGCACTAACAAGGCGTATCAGTGTAAATGGAGGAGATTCTGTGCCTGGTGTCATCAACGTCAAATTGACCCTTTTCTTTCACTACCAGAAGAGATTTTGCCGTATCTCTTAGTTAGCTCGATCTGGCCTAGCACACTCGTCCATTAAAGTTCATGTAGCAGCCATGGCTGCATACAGACGTTCAGAGGACACACCCTCGCTCTTCTCTTCTCGGCTGATTAAGAGATTTCTAAAGGGGCTGTTCAGGGTTTACCCTCCTTTCAGACCTCCACCTCCTTCGTGGAACCTGAACATTTTTTTGGCACAACTGATGAAGCATCCTTTTGAACCGATCCACCGTGCTTCCCTCAAACATTTATCGTGGAAGGTTGCCTTATTGATAGCTCTTACATCAGCTAGGCGGGTCAGTGAGGTACAAGCGCTCTCCATCCAAGAGCCATTCCTACAGTTTAAACAAGATAGACTACTAATGCGCACTAACCCGCATTTTATTCCAAAGGTTCCGTCAGACTTTCACATTAACGAACCTTTGGTCTTCAAGTCTTTTTTCCCTCATCCATCTACTCCAGCAGAGAGGGCATTGCACTCTCTAGACGTGAAGCGATGCGTTCAATTTTATTTGGACAGGACAAAAGCTTTTCGATGCTCTAATCAGCTATTTGTGGCGTACAGGGCCCCTAGGAAGGGGTACCCGCTATCCAAGCAGAGTATTTCAAGATGGATCGCCTCTGCTATTCGCTTCTGACATCAGGCAGCGGGCAAACCTTTGCAGTCATCTGTGCATGCTCACTCGACGAGAAAAGTCTCATCGTCAGCGGCACTGTTTGCCGGAGTGCTACTACAAGACATATGTAGGGCAGCAACATGGAAGAGCTGTCATACCTTTACTAAGCACTATTGCTTGGAGTCCCTCTCGCACGGAGAGGTAGCAGTGGGCCAAGTGGTTCTCAGGAATCTCTTCAGGTGAAGGTGAGCCATTTCTCCTACATCCCTCCATCCTAGAAAAGGTATGCACATAAAAAAAAAAAAAAAAAAAATGTATTTAAAGATAATGGAACACTATCATAATCCCATAGTAAGCGGGTTATCAGATATTGATCAGCTTACATTACTGTCTTATGTTTTCATACTGGTTTGTTATTTAAATTTCAGCATGTATCTTCACAGGAATATACCTATTTATATTAGAGATAAAAACATACTGTTATTTATGTATATATACGTGTGTATAGATAGATGTGTATATATGTATATCTATATATAGATATATATGTAGGGACATATGTCAGTACACTCATATACTTCATCACTTTATACATGATGATGATAAGGTTTTGTGGTCTAAGATAACCTGTTTATTAAAAGGGTTGTCATTTTACAATGTGCATACTTATTGCTTTCTACTCTGATTCAAGCATGTGAATCTATGAAAGTTCCAATACTGGAGTAAGAAAATAAGTTACTTACCTGTAACTGTAGTTCTCCAGTATTGGAATCTTTCATAGATTCACATGCGACCCACCCACCTCCCCGGAGAAGCTCACTTCACCTCTTTCTTTCTAGTAGTACATATACTCATTGTAATATACGCACTTGTGCGTGGAAAATCTGAGGTGCTAGAGCTTCTCTCAGGAGGTTCTGAAGGGTGCTGTTGCCTGATTGGTGGAGGATCAAGTTTGGTCCTTTTCACAAAATGACTCTGATGGACTATCAAATTGAAGAGGCCTAGGGCCTTTTTCTCTTCAATATGTTTTAACATTACTTATGAAAATTTATACCGGGACTCCCATCTCGACGACGGGGAATGATTCAAGCATGTGAATCTATGAAAGATTCCAATACTGGAGAACTACAGTTACAGGTAAGTAACTTATTTTCTTCTATGTTTTCTCCAAGAACAGTAGCGCCATTTGTTTGCATTACCCATCAAAAGACTAAATAAATAGGAGATGTAGCTTTATAAAGAGAGTGTCTTGTGGGAGAAAACAACTGGAAAACAAATGATAATGCTTGAGTTAAACAATATACTTACATTTATTAATAACTTAATTAAATTATGAATATAAAATGTTAGTACTTAATACACTTAGATATGTGGTTGTTCCTCGCTCATTTCAGTATATGTATAAAAGTTAGCAGAGTGGTGAAATACTTTGTAGTAAGGGGTAGTCTTGAGAAATGAGTAGGAATAACGTCCCTGCTTGTAATGATCATTAGCCTTTTGGTATAAAGAACCAGTCAGTTATGTTTAAAACAAAAGTTAGGCGGGAGTTACTTGCAGCAATATGGAGTATTCAAATGCTCCCCACCAAATTGGGAGCAGTAGTAATGTACCTCTAAAGCAGTCTGGTATCTAATGGCATACGCAGAGTGACGTGGGCCAGCCAAGGGTGCCAGAAGCGCTGCCTAATGGCCGATTCTGAACCCATTCTTGAAGGACGAAGCCTTCAGCAGCCGTTTTTTTGCCGAGCAAAAGCAGTCAAGTGGCCATAGATGTTCTCCAGACCCTGAGAGGTTGGTGTGTGTTCTGGAACAAGATGCGACAGAGAATTGCTCACTGGCCACAGCAGATGGCTGCTGGATATTCACATACTCCCAGGGGTGCTGCCCGATTGTGCCTGGTGTTGCTGGCTTTTGCTGAGGAGAATCTTTAACGTCGCAAGGCCTTGAGGCTGGTGCGCATATCCTATGGACGCGGGGTGTTCTGTATCTGGTTTATCTGGAAGCAGAGAGGAGTGACTACACCTAAAGATGCCCTCAGACTATGCTGACAACTGCTGGAGGTCCTGAAGGGGGGTATCATCGTCCATGCATCTAATGTGGCATTGCCCTACATCAGAAAACTACTGGGCTAAAGTATTCAATGCTGTCAATTTACAGTTTCAAAGTAGTATCTGTGGATTCCCAGCTTACACACTTCTGTGACTCCCTAATGCAGAAAGATAACAACTCTACTAAATAGATAGAACCATACAAATGCTTACTGCTCCCTGGGGCAAAACGTGAGTACTGGATAAAGTAGAATGGCAAACTAAGATGTTCCCTGGAACTAAAAGGCAAAGAGTTCAATATAGGTTTGTTATAGAAAGGACACTGTTCCCAAAATGTCTCAACAGATGTGAGCAAGCTTACCTGACCTAAATATCTTATAGTACTACAGATCACCCTAGCAGATCTATCACTGAACAATCATTGTATCAGTATGGAAAAGTTAAATGCAATAGGAAACACTGAAAGGGGTGAATAGTATTTAAATTAATGGTTATTCATATGGGCCATGTTTGGTAATGGTGGGCAGGGAAGGAGGTTAAAAATGTTTAAGGTTGATTATGTCTCCTATAATACATTGTGTTTGGCTTGCTTAGCAACCTTTCATCGCTGGCTGAAGGTTGTAGGTGAGTGGCATGTACAACCAGAACAATAAGTAAATTTGAGCCACAAAACAAGGATAACGCCTTGACAAGAAAACCCAATTAAGTGCTCTTTGCTAAACTTCATTAACTGACCACAGTGCTGGAGATCACAGTTGATCCTTGAAGCCAATTACTCCAGATATTTTGGTATTGTTTTTTTTTTTTCAGCTGGAAATAATGTACACCCGTTTGTGTGGATTCATAATTTATTCGATTTAGTAGACAAAAGCATATAATTTTTTTTACTGGTTGAATGTTTTATTTTCCAGAGATCTTGATCGAGTAGTTATGGTGAATGGAACTCTTCTAGAAAATGTTCCCCATTCCTTTGCAGTACAGCAGTTAAGAAAATGCGGGAAAGTAGCTACTATTGTGAGTACTTTTATGTCAGAGTGCCACATTTCTTTACTTTTCTGTGCATGACATTTCCTTCATTTTTTCGAAACTTTATAGTCTTGAGCTGTTAATTCGTATAATTCATTGACAGGCTGTTTTTCAAGTGGAATTAAGGTTACAATAAAATGAATTCACAAATATATCAGTGAATGAGAGGGTGTACGAATGCACCTCAGCATTTCTTTGTCATTACTCAGGGATACTCGAGTTTCAGTCCTTCCTGAGCTTGTCTTAGGACACCTGCATTATTGTTTGACAGTTGTACTTCCCCAGTCCATATCCCCATCTGCCACTGTCCCCAGATCAAAAGGTAAATGCTTGCTTGATCTCGATTTTCAGTATGAATATAGACTGAAATCGGGGCCTTGTAATCTTTCTAATGTTTTGAGTTTCAAGCAGGAGGTGGCAGAAATATTACCACAGGGGTAACAGGCTTGTGGCAACCAAGCATTCATAGTGATGTCACTTATTGATCCTTTGATGTCCGCTCTTCATATCAGTGTGAAGCAGAATTCACTAAGCGTTTGAATATTCACTCACTCATAGAGAACGTGAGCGGAGTTTATACCATTGAGAGACAGGTTAGTTTTACCTTACTGATGATGTGTTGTTGCAGTGTTAATCCTGCTCAGTATGAGAGGAACCACAGGTTCAGACATTTGGTGTATGTGCTTGGCTGAGGACCAGTGGACACGGCTACCATCTGTGGGATTGTGACCTAAGACCTCGAAGTTAGAATCTCCCATAAACAGTATTTATACTGCAGTGCGGTGGAGTCTTGGTTGGCCTACATACTTATGGGGCAAATGATGTTAAATCATTTATAGACATCCTGATTCTAGGGGTTTCATAAGAAGCAGAGCAGCTTACCTCGCTGCGATCTATCAAAAGTCATCCGCTGAGCCAAGCTTTTGTCTCTCTGTGGGCACCCATGCTCCTGCGGAGTCCCTCTGCCGCAAAGACGGCATGAGGGTTAGGAGACAGGCTAATGGGTGCCACCATCCACTGTGTCTTGCATGGCATGGGGGACTCCCCCTCTCACTCTGTGCTGCATGCTCCCTCGCAGGTCAGCAGAATGATCAGATGGCCGGAGCGGGTACCAGTGGAGTCACCCAGAAACAAGAAGCCAATTAGTAGCTCTAGAAATGAGCTTCCTGAGCACAGACGGTGTCATCGGCTGCCACCTGGACACACTAATTGCCAGGTTGGCCCAAGCCATCTGATCACCGGGCTAATTCAGCAGTAGATGGGTCGATGGCTAGCCATCCAGATGACGGGTGGACCAGCTTGCACAGCTAACGATGACTGTTGTCTCCCGTGGGTTCTAGTTTTCGGAAAAATTGCTACCCTGGCAGGCTCAAGGGGAGGCTGGGGACCTAAGCCTCCTTTGATCCCCAGGCTTGGCAACCAGGAAGATACCAACTGAAGGCACACTTAGTCAATGGACTGGGGTGACAGACCCTACACAGGGCATGGTGGCTGCAGATTGTGGAAGTATCTTGAGCCCCTCCAGGGTGTGGAGTGGAAATTGGACCCTTTGAAACCTTAGCCACTGGGCAGATCCCAGGGTGGTGCTGGACAGAGGAGGAGTCTAAGGCTACTTCAGGCTGAGCCGTTCCAGTACTCTCCTATGAGAGATGAGGGACACCATGTCTTTGGCCTGGGAAGCCCAGTCCCAACAGGCCAGGGCTCCTGCCACCGGGCAGGGTCACCCTTCCTACCAAGGGTAGGGGTGCCATCGGACCAAGCAGGAGTCTGGGGCCCCTGCATGCTGTCAGGCTTCCTTAATCCCTCATGAGAGGCGTGCAAAGCAATGGCTTTAAACTGGGAGGTCCATTTCCCTCAGGTCAGGGCTCCAGGCACCAGGACAGGCCACCTTCCCTAACTATGATCGAGGAGGTGTGTGGGGGTTCTTGTAGGCTGAACAGCTCCCATAATCCCCCAATTAAAGGCAGATAAAACCATGGCTCCCACCTCGAAGACCCAGGCTTACAGGTCAGCGGGGCATGGTGGCACTCCCCCTGCAAGATTATGCCAAGTTTCAAAATGTTCACTAGTTTGCTTGTGTGCTTTGTGTTTGCAAAAGTGTCGCTAGTGACGTTTTATTTTCAAGATCCATCCAGCTACTGGACAGGTATGGGTCTCCCAAATCAGTGAACCACATCAACATCCAAGCAGGCCTAATTTGAATTACCTCCAGGCCTAATATAAATTTCACATTTTAATTATATTCTGATTTTTAGGATTAAATAGAAATCAGTCGTAAAAACATACTGGTGAAAAATAAATGAAAGTTAATAGTTTGCAAAGTGTTTCACAAAGTTCTAGGTACCATTGCAAGCAATTGTAAAATATATATATTTTTTGTATTTTAAATTTTATGTTTTATCATCAACAGGTAGTGAAAAGGCCTCGAAAAGTTCAAGTTGCTGCTTTAAAATCCCCCTCTCTTGAATATGATGACAGAGGGTATGACTTTGCAAATGATGATGGCCAGTTCGACCGCAGAAGTGGCTACAGTGAGACAAGCTGGCATAGCGGCAATGGAAGCCACAGCCGCGAACAAAGTCCAGATAGAGGCTACAGACGGGACCAGGACAGAGGTCGCCCCTTTGACAGAGATAGAGATCGAAGTCGTGACCGCAGCAGTGAAAGGGGTTTGGACCTGGAGCATAGAAGGGATCCTGTACGGAGTATTGATAGAGATGAGACTTATGATCGTAACTACGACTACAGCCCTGAACAAGGTTATGGCCGAAAACCTGTGGATTCTAGATATGAAAAGGGAGTACAAAGGAGTCACAGTAGAGACAGACTTCAGTCACGCAGCCCGTCACCAGAGCCTCACCATCATCACATGCCTCATGGCCGACAGGGCGAGGACAGGAAGCCAATCAGTGTTCTTTTAGCAAAAAACAAGCCAACTGAGGGTAGGTGAAAGGGCCTATATCTCTGAATTAATAAGTGCATAAATATTTAATGATTATTTATTCTCTGTGAGCAATTGGGTTGTACGTCTTTCAAAATAATATCCTTGTAGCAGTTGTTAATGTGGTTACTGAAGACAGCAATGCAAGCAAATAATATAGTGATCATTGATTTCTTGTTATAAGTTACTAAGGTTGCTAACAAGTGAAGTTTACTAGTGTTTTAAGTGTCCTGTAGGGTTTTTAGGTTTCACCTTCATGACATGGGAGCATCCTTAGGTGAAGTATTATGCCAAGGCTCCTGAAAAGTGACTGCTCTGCTTGTCATTATGGCAAAACTAAATACTGTGGTCTGTGCAGACATTGTGAACCTTCTGCCTGTACAAACAGAACATAAATAAGAGAGTCCCACTGCTAGCCATTCTAGTAATGGGAGAGAAAAGAAAAGAGCAAAACAAGCAATTTCTCCTGTAGGGACAGCTGGCAGCAGAGGGAAAGCTTCTTCAGGTGGTGAGGACTATGCTTCTACCTTTCCCGAGAGCACCTGTGACTGACTGTTTTCTGCTTCTCTTGCCCCCAGAGATGCACAGTCCATCGGTTCTCCTCCCACTGACTGTCCAAAGCACACCATATTGCCCCCTACTGTCAATGCACATTTGCCTGCCCTCTTGCCCTACCGCGCTGTGCACTTCTTCTCCCATTTACCCTATCCTGAGACACTCCTGCTTTCCACCTTGTCTAGACACTGGCTATGCCTCCTTCCTCCCAGGCACGCCCATTTGCCTCCTACTTCAGGCCACCTATGTGCCCCCCTTCCAATTCTCCTTCCTTTGTGGAGTGCCAAGAGGGACAGCCCTGAGCACCAACAATACACTGTACTGAACAGTTGGCCGCTATATCCTTTCTTCCTTTCTGGAAAGGAACCTTGCAGGCTAAGCATCTAGTCCAATGGTTACCAACCTGGGGGTCCGTCAAGCCTCCTGAGGGGGTCCACGGCTGCTTAGAAAATGTAAGAATATTAACAGATTAGGTCCCCAGCTTTCAGTAATGACTCATTGGCGGGACCCCAGATTCCAATAATGATTCAGTGGGGGTCCCCGGGTCCCAGTACAGATAAAATGGGGGTCCACAGAAGTCAAAAGGTTGGGAACCACTGATCTAGTCCATCAGAAAAAAACATGTAGTTCAGTTTGCAGCAGAAAGGAAACATTCCATTGGATCACTTGGAGCCCTTACCTAGAGCTCCTTGCTAAGTATTTTCATCCCATCCCTGAATCAAGGTACAAGCTAGTGATGTCATGCACATTTTCATTGTGGATACCCCCTTATTAGCTTCAGTGGTTTTAAACAAAAACACTAAATGTTCTAATCAAAATGCAGAGTCGCTTTGTCCATCACTTTTTCATCCAAAAATCAGCATCTCTTAAAGATGTTCAGTAATCACAGTGGGTTTTGCTGTTGCATCTTTGTATTTCTCATGCTTTCAGAGTAACTACGTCCATCCCAGAAATGACGTAAAATCAACCAAATTTCATTGGCATACCACTCCGAGGCCACTGCAACTTCCCTAGTATATTCCGACCTGGAATTAGCTGGTCCAAAAATCCTGTATCTGGTAATTCCTGGCCTGGAAATACCTGTGCTCTGCTGAGAGGGCTGCCGGGAACACCGCTACATACAGGAGAAGCAGTAGATACTACACCAGGCCAGCTCCCTCCTTACTTCCTGCTCTTCCTTATGCTCATCCTTGTTATCCCCACCACGGTTCTTCAGAAAGTCCGCACACTCGTCACCTGCTTCCACCAAACAGGGGGTAAACGGTCAATGGGCGTGGATGTGGACCTATTATTTTCCTCAAGGGGGGGGGAGGGTCGTGGGTTTAGGTGGTGGCATGCAAATTTGTACCCGGTACTTTTATATCTGCATGTTGTTCTCCATTCAAATGGCAACATCTTGTATTCCCTGAGTTTAGGTATGGGAATACCGGCCAGAATCAGTGATACCAGTTCCTTCTCTCCACATTCACCCCAGTATCTCCTCATGAACTCCGGGGTACTTGTAACACGGTGCAAAATGCAATACGGGCCTTCCTCAGTTTGTACCAACAGATAGAAAAGCAAGTTATACCTTGATCTCACTTGCAACTTTTTCTCAAAAATTGTGGTACAGAGACGAGTAGGTATGAAAATTGTTACTGAGGAGAACCCACTCTTTAGCTTCAGCACGTCCAGGTGAGTGCTCACAAAATGTCATAGTCTAAATTCAGTGTATCGAAGGTTGGAATGCTATGGAACATTCTTCCTGTTTGTTCTAATTATGTAGGTTTGGAAAAAAATGGCTACACTTGCAGCAGTGAGCGTATGAGGAGCTTGTTTTTTTGCTTAAATATTGGACATTCATTTTTAAAACTGAGCAGAACTAAGAAATCTTAGCCATGCACCTGATAATACCTAGAATTACTAGGACCTGTCATGCAGTTCTCTTATCTCAATATTTCCCAGACACACTCCTGCTCTACATTTTAATGACACAACCTCATTCAGAGTTTCGCTCTGTAGTTTTAATTTACCTCGACTTGCTGATTTTCACCCTGATGAGACAATCTCACACTGGCAACCTGCCCACTGTGACACACGATTTGTTCATGCAGAGCTTTGCTTTTTTAAAACTGATTCCAAGCTCTGCTCCTGATTTCACATACTCATTAAGGTCTCCTTTCTTAATATTTCCTCGAGTCCTTCTGAGCCCTACTATTGATGGTGCCTCAGATACTAAATACTTTTTTTCTTGAACGTACACACAACTCTTGTTTTCCTAACAACCAGTCATTCATGTATCTAATCCTGAAAATAGCAAATTCCCTTAGGATGCTTTTAATAATACAGGCTCATTCCTCAAAGCTTTAATAATTTCCTGTAGTTCACCAGAAAATTATACTGATAAACTAGAGACTTACTCCAAGCTCTGCTTTTAATAATACGAAGGATCACTTAAAGTAGGGATTGAGGTTGTGGCCTGCTGCCCCTTGTTGGTAGAGAGAGAGATCACTACCAACTGGGTAGTCTGTACCTTATGCCCCTCATGCCATCTCAGACTTCCAAATAAACTCAGATGTGAGCAAAGTGTCTACCAGGCAAACCCTCACAGAGTTGAGCCCTCCCCAAGCAAAGATCCTGACAAAACGCCCTGTAACCAAGGTTGGTAGCTAAGAAATGCTATAGCGAGTCTTTATTGGTAACAAGTCAGCTGTCCTGAGTAAAATAACTGAACCTTGCCTGCTATTACCCATCCAGAACAGAAGGCCACTGGTGACCTCCACTCATCCTACCGTATTAAATCCAAGTGTTCATAATAAACATGTACGTAATTATCCACTCTAGAAGTTGCAGTGGCTGTTATGTAATCACAATACGGTCCGTAACCTGTGGTCACACAATACTTGCTTTGCTAACCTTCTAATAAATCAGTAGTACACATTTGTTTACCTTTAGTTCTCCTAACAGCTTATTGAGTGTGATAAGTGCCTTGTTTCTGGCATCCTGCTTATACCAACTGCAGGACATCTGGAAGATATTTCTGGCAGTGAAGGCTATGCAAGTACGCAGTCATGCAGTAAGGTTTGGAGGCCTAGAAAGACTCCCAACCAGCAGCTGACATAAGCCCTCTTTAAAAAACAAAAATGAAATAAAAAACTGCAGTCCTGCTCACCGGAATTGAATGAACTGAATAACTTCCACTTGCACTTTGTGCAAAATGCAGACAACATGGTTTTCTTAGCTCAAACTAATGTAGACCTGCAACATACTCAAGGATTACTGTAATTTGTACAAGTAAGAAGTTGATCACTCAAAGGCAAAGGTGGTCTTTGAACGTCATTAAAAATGAAGGAACCCTGGAAATTGCATGTCAAGGACCTACAGTGTTTTACAACATAGCAACTATCTAGTAATTTGAATTCACTCACCGGCTGGATTACAGTACACCTCGCCACTCTCAAAAAAACAAGCTTGCACCTGTAACCTTTTCATTTTAGAAGCTATTTATGAAGCTCTCGGGCCCAGCTCTGAAAGCACTCCACAAAGTAATAAGAGCAAAGTTCTTTGAACTATGGGTTGGAGGTGCTCCTTGGGCTATCCAGTGCCTAGTTAAACAAAACGCTGTACAAGTTCTTCTGAACAGTTTTCGTCATCTTCGATCAACTAGTCGGGAGCAGACTCGTCAAAAATTAAGCTACAGCGAGAAGCACTTCCTGAGACTCCTTTCCCCCCCCCCCCCCCCCCCCTCCCCAATCCTCATGTATTGGTTCAGTCTATGCCTCGCAAATCTGATACTTTAACTGGACCTTTAAATTTGATTCACTCATATGAAACACCCTGGAACAGGCTGTCGACACAGTGGTGCAACAGCTATACGTGTTGCTGCCCTGGAACTGGGAGCTATTGTATAAAGGCTTTAAAAAGGTATTCAGGAAACAAGTTTGGTGCATATCAGTCGCAAAAGCCACTACATTTGTTTTGTTTTTTTAAAAGGTGTTATAGCAGCCTAATTCTGACAATTTGTTAAACCAGTCAACCCCGAGTTACCACCATCTTGCCCTCTCATGGGACCTGAAATTAAATACTTGCACCTCCAGTTTGGCCTCTTTTTACTTGGAGAAGTAACAAACCCGTGGAAATATAAGTGGCAAAAGCCTACTCGCTGTTTTTGTGACTACAAACTCAAAAGCTTGGCTCATGTTATGCTGCGGCCCAACCTTTGTTGTTTTCATCCCCCACCCTTCTTCGTTTAGGCCTCCGTACTTGAAAGGGCACCATTCACCACTGGTTTAACTGCTGAGATTGCTGCTTAGTAAATAGCTTCTTCAAATTGATGACCGCTGTAATGAACAATCTGAACCATCTGAGTCAGTGGTTCCCAACCTTTTGACTTCTGTGGACCCCCACTTTATCATTTTTGTAGCCTGGGGGACCCCTACTGAATCATAATCGGAATCTGGGACCCCCCCACTGAGTCATTACTGGAAGCCGGGGACCCTGAACTAAACATTGTTGATGATTTGAACCGTAAAACATAACAGAACAAATACAGAAACATTCATCAAACTCATAAACAAATGATAACACATTTTATTTAATTTGTAAACAAATATAAATAAAATACATGTAATTTTAATAGGAAGGTTGGAGCTTTTTTTAATTCAGTTGAAGCCACACATCGTCCATATTATATCCTGTTTGATGCCACTGCACTGCTCCCAAGAATCAATCTGAGAATACTAATTTAATTTATAGCTGCCAATTTCAAATGCCTTCACATTTACATTGTTTTAAAATTTATAATTGTACATTTAGCCACTGTATTTGCATACACTTTATTAATCTGTTAAGATTTATTTAATTTTCTAAGCAGTCGCGGACCCCCCGAGGAGGCTTTTCGGACCCCCAGGGGACCCGGACAACAGGTTGGGAACCACTGAACTGCATTATTTAAGCAAACAAGTCAATTACCAGCTCAAGGGCCAACACGTGTTCAAGCCAGCATGAACTCAAAACCTGCCAGTGATTCTTGTACATATACAATTTTATCTTTCATCTATTTTAATACTATTGTATGTAGCGTTATGGTTTGAATTAACTATCAGTAAATTTAGTTCATACGTAATGAAGCAGAATCGCATTTGTTTATTTTTGATGCTCCCAACGGTGCTTTGTGTATGCTGAGCACTATATTCCATCTCCTCATTATACGAACGCATGGCACATATGGGATATTTTACAATGAATGCAATGTAAAAATATGGAGTCGAGCAGCATGGTTGGTAGCACCATGAGCAGACTCATAACCCGCAGGTTAATAGATAATACTAGTTTGGTTGTAAAGTAGTAGAGCGAATGTCCACATCACAAATAAAATCCTACAGAGCTGTGTACCAAAGCACAATATAAATTTAGGGAGAAGGTGTCACATAGTTTATTTTCTCTGCTTGGGATGTGGGGCTAATCCCAGTTTTTGCACGTAACCGATGATTTTTCCCCATGCCACCCAGATTGTAAATATATATATATATATATATATATATATATACATACACACACATATATATATATATATACACATACACACATATATATATATATATATATATATATATATATATATATATATATATATATATATATATATATAAAATATGATGTGAAACAAAAGTAGAATGCATGCATGTCAAACTCAGACAATAGAGTATGTAGATAGTTATAGCTCTTTACTGAAGTTTGTTTACAAGCAGCACCTTAGGTCTGCTTCTGGTGCCACAAAATTACTCTGCAGCATGCACTTGTGAATTTCAAGTGTCAATGATAAGTAATCATTATTTTAAATTAAATATTAATGGCCCGATGTACATCAGAAAAAAAGGAATGAAATGTTGTTTTAGCCTGTTTTTAGACCCTAATTAAAAAGTGTGTGTTCCAGGATTAGGAGGCAGTAACCTAATTTGTACTTCCATTTGTAATGGTGAATTCTGAGAAAACTAGTGAATTGTTTCATTTTGAGTTTCACTTCCATTTAATACCACCTTTTTCTATCACCCTCTCCTTGAAATCAAAAGACCTTCATATCATCACATAATGTAACATTTGATCATAAGAAATATATTCATTGACCTAATGTAATGTTTACCAGGAGCCAAAAGCTACCTACCACCACAGTTAGCTTGTTTACATTTGTGACATTGTAGTCGAATCGGTCCCCCTTCCCCACTTCCTTTCAGTAGACTGGTCGAACATACACACTGAGGCTTGTTACTGGAGCTGTATGTTCTGCTCTGGCCAGAGATGATATTCCTCAGTGAGCTCCCTTTTAAAATGCTTTATCCCCCCAGCAGTCATTCTTCTCAATGTATTGGGCAGAGTTTCCCTTTACTGAAAATTTGTGTTTTCTATTTCTGGCAGAGTATGGCCTGAGACTTGGCAGTCAGATCTTTATTAAAGAAATGACGGAAACCGGGCTGGCGTCAATGAATGGCAATCTACATGAAAGTGACATTGTTCTGAAGGTGAGTTCTGTGCAGAGTCCTCAGATGCTGTGCATAGGGAGGGCCTCTCTACTTTCTGCATTAGGGAGCCGAGTCTCATTTAATTCAGATGTAGAACTTAGATTCATTGTAGAGCATCGTATCAAACCTGAATGTAATAAAAGGTTCCAAATTAACATACCTTTTTCAGTGATGGACCGAAATGATGATGATTGAAAATAGTGCCGATTCAGACATTGACACGAGATGGGTTTGATTGGACTCAGAGAAGGTTGTGATGCATGGTGTGAAGCCCATAGCAGAAAACACTTACAATTTACGTGTTTGAATATACGCCTTATACCATTCTTTAGTTAGAATGTGCGTTTTTGCAACCATAACTCAAAGCTGAACAAATGAAAAGCAGTTATTGTGGAAGGAGAAGAAAACGTGTTAGATTTTAAAGTAGATGCCTACTATTTATCATTCCCTTCACCCACCTCGCCAAGACCGACATCTTATAACTATCAGACATGGCATAGGCCTGACACACACCACCTGTCTGCTGAAATAATAGGAACATCCTTGATCCCTGGTGGTGATCTCACAGATGTGATGAAGAGGGGCAGTACAGGTTTTCCCTATCCTAAAGGAACCATCCTTGAGAAAGGCAATAATTAAAGTTGCCACAAAACAAGAATCACACATTCTTCTGACGAGTGCAATGTGCCGTTGTTCTCCTTGTCTTTAGCCTCTTACACACTCCAGAAAGTAAGCACCTCCTCAACGTGAGCAGTGTGCTTCCTTCCATGCATAGGCTTGCCTCATTTCGGCACCAGGCCTAATTAATTTAAAAAGAAAAAGTTTGTCTTTACACTTATCAAGTGTTCTAGAAGGCACATAAATGCAGCTGCCTATGGGAAGAGTCCATGAGTATTTTGGGAAACTTAAAATACTTTGTGCAGTGGCCTGTACCATCTCCCTTCAGGCAGTCTTCTGGATCCAAAACTTACTTGCAGTATTGGGTACCTCAAAATCCTTTACATTTAGGATTAACTGTTTTTATTGGAGTTTAATAATGCTAATTTTTGGTAAATGTGCAATATCAAATCAACAATATGCAAAGAGTACTCCCTTTTAGTTTTGTTCAGGATGTATCAGATAAGGCAAGTTGACGAGAACGATTTAGAGAAAAACAATACTAACTCAACTCCCAACCCACCATCCCGGGCTCCCCCACCTTCCTTCTCCAATAAATGGCAAATACATGATGACCAGTAATTAGTACTGTTAATGAATCTCAATGTTGGTCAACACTAATCATGGCTGAGGAAAGCAATTTTCTTTGTTAGAAAGGCGTGATAATTATTTGTTTTTTTTTATAATGCATTCGTGAATTCAACGTTCATTGTTATGTACATGCTGAATCCCAAGTGGATTTCCCATTTGGGAGAAAAGAAAAGTGACTAAAGTAAAAGTGCGGTCAGCAGTGAGAGGTTTTCTGGGAGTTGAAGTCTGGTATGCAGGAATGCCCTCAAAATAAATTTCTTGTGGAAGTTGAACTTTGTTCTGTAGAAGCACAATGTTATTCTATGTTATAACATAATCTTAGGAGGCCTTTTACTTCGTTTCTTGATAATTATTGGGATGCACCTTGGGCCTGTTTTTAATGCGGTGGAAGCATGAATACTTATTTGTAAAGTTACATAATGACTATATATCATCATCGGGGTATCTACCAATGTAGGTAAAGTTGAAGGAAAAGGGTGGCATTTTTTTTTCTATTTTCCCAAAAGTACAAAATGCTTCTCCGGGTTAACACAGTTTGCGTTTATCAATAGATCAATGGCACTGTCACTGAGAACATGTCTTTAACTGATGCCCGCAAACTCATTGAGAAGTCACGGGGGAAACTTCAGTTGGTTGTGCAGAGAGACAGCAGGCAAACTCTAATCAATATTCCTTCATTGCATGACAGCGACTCAGATATTGAAGGTGAGAAGCATCAATGTATTTATGCTCATTATCTTTATATTGTTGCATTTCATGGCTCTAAAACAGACAATAGCTTTTTTCTCAGCACAGGGTCTTGTCTAGGATTTGACAGTGGAGAAATCTAGTATCATGTTGAGATGCTGCTTTATTTTCTGTCTTTAGGGGCATTATTTTGTTTCTTAGCATAATATCAGGAAGTCAGTGAACAATCTTTTGTCGTCCAACCCTCATGTCTGTCTTCACTTGAACGTATATGGGAAATGACAATGCCAGCATGAGTGTGTAAAAATATTTGCACCATAAAAGAAACCATGCCCGACTCCAACATCAGTGTCTTAAATTAGTGGATTCCTGCAATTGAGAACAGCTTATCTTTGTTTCTGTTTCCAAAGTAAGTGACATCAGAAATGCCTTTTTGTGGGCGTGTATCTTCGTGGCCAGAGAAGATGGCTGCCTGAAGTGTGAGCTCCGTCAGCGAGGGGATATTGGATGCATTTTTCTTCTTAAATCCATCGGCATCTACCCTCAAGGCAGATAAATGATCCAGATGACCCTCTGAGAGCTTAGCAACCTTTGAAGCGCCAGAAGTACCCATTTTTCAACGATCACCACCTGACTCCTTAAGTCCCAGCAGTAAGAAAATGACACCTGCAGCGCCATGGGGATCGACTCACCACTACGACCCATCTTCTATGGCTAGTTGATCCTCCAGATACATCACTGAAGAGGCAAAGGACTTTAGGAGTGACTCTACCACGGAGGCACAAGACAAAGGGCACAGAGCCACAAAGCATGCAGTGGTATCGTGCACCCAACTGTCCTTCCCCTGCAGCGATTCAACACTGTAGATGTAGGGCTGACAGGAACAACACAAAGATCGCAACCTCTAATCATAGTGTGCGGCCAGATCAGACCAGAACTGGAGCCTATGATCCTCTTTTACAGAGAGGTGCGGAGGAGTGCAAAGTAGTGCTTACCCAAACAAGTAGTCCAGAAGTAGCCTGCAGTGAGTATGTATAGTTGGCATCCCCGGTATGCGGAGATAACGTGAGCCGACGGCATGTCAACCGCAGGGTCCGCGTTTGCGGGACTGCTGTGAAAACCGCAAAGATTGAAAGCTCCTAACCCTCCCACCACGCCAGAGCTAAAACCGGGTGCCCAGATTAAACCACAGCCGTAGCATATGAAGTGTGGTGAAGTGCAAATGCCCTAAAGTAGCACTCACCCAAAATAAGAATCCCAGAAGTAGAGCTCACAAAGTTTGCCCCCCCCCCTCCCCGAGGGGCCTTGACACCCATGACATCACTGATATCCGGATATAACACGCACAGCTGGCATCCCAGACGCGTACACTGGTGACCCGTACACCTGAACACATCCACACATCTATTTGGCCTCTGTCATAACGCACTTGTCGAGGCCCAAGGTACTGGGCATAAGAAGATAGCACATTCAGGTCACACAAAGATAGAATCCTGTGGGGTGACATGAGGAGATAATGATCAATGTAACAGGCGGAGATAGCGCTGCAAACAGTTCCCCTTGCAGCAGCTTGTAATCACCGGCAATGCAAGCGACGTTGTAGGGCCAGCTTGTAGACCTTAAACTACCAAAACACACCGCAGTGGTCAAGAGGACAAAGGCCGAGATGAGCCCAGCTTTAGTGTCTTGCACTGAACTGTCTCTTGTAATGCACCAGATGAAGCACACATGCTACCTGCCTCTGCACATTCGCCTATGCACTAGCGATCCTCAGGCATGTCAAAGTGGAGGAGGGATTCGTCTCTCATCCCTCATACTGAATTGAGCCTAAGGTCGCACACAAACACCTATATGTATATATTGAGACTTGACAGTCAATAGGTCTGGGGTGAGGGCAGAGATAGTTTCTCATCTCTAGTGCTAAACTGTGTCCCTCTGATCTGTTTCTTGCATTGGGCTGAGTGAAGTGCATGCACGCTCTGCCTGCTTCTGCATGCTCCCTTCTGTACTGGCGCTATATCATCCTTGCTGCCCTTTTCGGAAACACACACACACAGGAGAACATGTTGCTCTGACACAAATACCAGACCAATAAGTACAATGTTCATGTGAGCAATCACTTACCACCTAATGCAGAGCCCCGCATCGCAACACCATTGATATTGTGTCCATAAGGATATATGCTCCTTTAACTACCCAAAGAGTGAACCAACAGTGCTTTCTCTTTGACAAGATCTCAGAGCGTAAACTTCAAAAAGTGATTTTACAGATCGTACTGGCACTGAGCTCTAGGTTTGCAGACTGAGTATAGCCATCACGTTATAATCCAAGAAAACCCCCTTGAACGTTGTGCAAAGAGAACCCATTGACTGGTTATTTCACGTCAGTTACAAGCACAGAGCCCCCAAATAGCAAAGGTTACCCCACTGGATCTAGCGCTAGACCTTCAAAACACAATAGGCCCCAACCCACCAAATGGTTCAACTCCAACATCTGGCATAACTATTACTCATTTCTCTGACTAGTAATAGAATTCACTACGGCTGACAAAAAGACTACAAAGATGCAAAGGAGCATAAGGACAGCAAATAATAAAAAAAAATCCCTCAAAAGGGCCAAACAAGCCCCACCTGTTATTAAGTCACCTCTCAAGCCAAAACAAGCCTTAGATGCTAACGACAAAATGGAGCTAATTTTACACAGTCTCTCTTTGCAAGAATTGGCACAAAGCACCAAAGTGAATAACAGTCTTCTACAAATTGAAATCTCTTCCATGCGGAACAACCTCAAATCTCTTCCCACACGAACTGGGGAGGCTGCATCCAGAAACCAAGTGCTAGAAGATGAGAATTGCAAAGACAAAGAAATTACCCAGGCCACCCACAAGCAGATAAGCACCCTCTCCAGAACCGTAACCGACTTAGAAAATAGGAACAGAAGAGGAAATCTAAGAATATTTGGATTGCCTGAAGGTTCAGAAAACCAAGCTCCATCGTGTTCCTCCTTCCTAGAACAGTGGTTACCACAAACACTTGGTATCAAATTTGAGAGACCATTCATAATCGAGAGGACTCAGAGTCCCAACTAGCCTAACTCTGGGCTCCAGTACTCTACGACCTCCCATCTTCAGACCTCTTGGATTACAGCACTCTGAGACTATCCAGTCGCACATGAGGGAATCCTAATCTCTAACCTAGAATAACAGCAAGATCGGACTATCCCAAAACTATGCAAAATAGACCGTTTTTGCTGGAAAGGGTTCTTAGTTCTACAGAATTCCCTCACAGCACTGAACTTCACCTTCTCTTTGAGACCAGACAGATTTAAAATTAACAACATGGGGAAGACCTTGACTTTCAATGACCACACTTAACTCCAGTCCTGTATTGAAAACCAGCAACAATAAGATATGACTTCCTGACCCGATTGCTCAACGAACACTTGAGGGTCGTTCCTGTCCACTCCCCACCCAGTCAGATAAGACTCAGTCTTCTCATTTTCAAGATGTTTCACATATATTATGTACGATGCTCAAAATGTGTTTATACTCTGTTGACATGTAAACTTACCTTACAGTCTACATATGTGCATCACCATGGTTCCATGGCCTTGACCTCTGTAGGTCATTTCATACATCACTCTTGCTTTTATACTCAATTTATGACAAGACTGATGTGGTTTGACTCCAGTCAAAAGTAAAATAACATTGTTTCACGCTGCTACGTCGACTCCTATATCCTATTCCACACTATAAGTGATCCACCTATAACACACTCACACCTCCCCTCTCCCACATCTACTACACACTCACCTACACCAGTATCCTACAGTGCACACACATTTGACTGTCATAAAAGTGCACTTGTGTACACACGAGATTGAACATAACTGCCCTCCCAACAATACCAGGGGCAATACACTCTGCTCCTGGTTGAAGACAATGATTAAGATCAAAGTTGAATGTAAATTAACCTCTGCCACACTCGGACTTACAACACATACAGCCCTTCCTACAAGTTTAGAGTTAGTTACTTATGAATGTTCAAATTAGATGGCTGACTTTAGATGCTCTAAGGTTCAAAATGTTCTTCATGTATGTTACATATTCCACGTTCATTACTTTAGCTCCACAACTCCGATCCTGTCATAGCCAATGTGTCCATTACCAATAGCAGGCCAAAGAAACTGTAATGGTAACAAACTGCGAATGAGGATTTTGTAACTGCATGCCTTGTATCTACGACGGCAGTATATCTGTACCCCACAAATAAACGACTCCTTGCTTAATCAGCTCTGTAATAATTCTCCAATCAAAGATACCATGTACTAACATGCTTCAAACGAGCTTTGTTCTTTCCACTCAAGGTGTTCATCTTGGACATTTAAAATGTGTAAAATATTTGCTTATACTTCAGATATATAATATCAGCTTACGCACAAGCTCTCTATCAAACCAATACCACAAATCTCGCCCAAGCTACCCAAAATGTCAGCAAATTTCAACCGAGCAACTGCCTTCCACTCAGTCACCGACCAAACATTCACCAACCCCCCTCCCCCCCGCACCCCACCTGGCTGCAACACCCCTCTTACTTCCCCCCACTTCTTCTAGCTCCCATAGTGCTGGCCCCACTTCCAGTCTTGGGATTTCTATTTACTATATTTTCCCTCTGCCTTTCTCATTTTCCTATGCCATTCTCTCTCTCCACCCTACCCCCTACCCTTCTCCTTCCCTCCTGGGGATACCTCAAGCCTATTTTGTCAAGTCCACCCAACCTTTGGTTCTTTATATCATCCAACGATATAAAATATGTCTCTCCCCCACAGACACACTCAAACTTTACTGAGTCTTACACAGCACATTATATGCCTAGTAACACTGTTAAGGTTTTATTGTTAAACACGAAGAGGCTTAACCATACTGTCATAAAATGAGAGGGAATATTCTCTTGCTTCAGGAGACCAGAATAGATAAAGATATTTCCCATAATCGACCTAAATAAACTGGTACTCTGAACTAATTTGCTCCCCTGATTCTGAAAAACAGATATTGCCGCTGTCTTTGCCAGATCTGCTGGCATCAAAGTCATCAAGAATATACACAACACAGAAGGTCAATGGGTAATCTCACAAATAACCAAAGATAGTCAGGAGCTATTTACCATGAACACAAATGCACCCACAGCCGTCCTGCCCCACATTTTGGGTTGACCTAAATAAAAGGCTAAATTCTATTCCAAATGAATATGTGATGCAACAACTAGGTCCTAAACAACTACTTGCCTAAACCACTACTGTTAAACAACTAAAAAGTCTCTACAATGAAGTACTGAACAACTACTGTCTAAACAATGATTTTGCCTGAATAACAATTGCCTGAACAACGAATTTTAAGGCAAGTTTTTCTAGCTTGAGTGCCTCCTAGTCTCCAAACATTCCATCAAAATGATCAACAAACTCAAAGCCCTAAAATACCAACATAATAAATTAATAAGCAAGAGAGCTCACATACGGCTGAACATTAACAAAGCCAAAAAGCTATGCGAATTCAACAAAGCTGGGAAATTCCTAGCCAACTACCTGAAGGTAAAAAGCCAGAACTCCTCGATTATTGCAATCAAGAGCAAATCAGGGCATACCAAGACTAAGAAGATAGCCAGCTGTTTTGCTCCAAACTACAAAGAACTGTACAATCCAGATTGGTTCCCAGACAACCGAGATTGTGAAAAATACCTAAAAAGTTATAATCTCCCACTCGATTAAAGAAGCAGACCAAACCACCCTTAACAAACCTTTGGAAATAAAACAGATAGATAAGGCACTTAACTTTAAGAAAGCAACAGGGCATGACAGCTTCATAGGGCTACTTTTACAAAACTATCCAACCACAGCTTACGCTATACCTAAAATCCCTCTTTGACTTTTTTGCCTCCAAAGGCAAAACTAGCCCGTACTCTAGAGGCTTCAATAAGTCATCCACAAAGGCAACAGAGACTGATTAGATACCAAAATCTATAGACCATTATCCCTGCTCTCTACATAGATAGTAAACTATATACAAAAATCTGAGCTACAAGATTGGAAAAACTACTCCCTTCACTAATACATCCCTCCCAAAGTCTCTACAAAAGGAAGACTTGCCTCTTATAACATAGACTCTGCACATTTCCTAGAAAAAGCCCCTCTCTTTCCCTCCCTGGCTACGGCCATGGCATTAGATGCTGAAAAGGCCTTTGAACAAGCTGTCTTGGTCCTCTCTAAGATCGGTAATCCGTAAATTTAACCTACAACCCTCTTTTGAACAAATGGTCTTCGTGCTATATGATAACCCTTCGGCCAGAGTCAGGGTAAACTGTTCCCTTTATGAGAAGTAAAGACTATCTCATGGCACAATGCAAGGGTTCCCCTCTCGCCACTACTTTTTCTTTTAGCCGTAGAACCTTTCTTAACTCAATTACAACACAACTCCATCAAAGGCATCGCATTTGGCTCCAGAACCCATAAGTGGCAGCTTATGCTGACGTTGTCCTCATCTTCTCCGAAGACTCAGAAGCAGCCATTCCTGAAATTCTCAACTTGATTAAAGCTTACGATAAAGTTGTGGGTTATACACTAAACAAAAAAAACAGAGGCCTTTCCTCTCAACCCTATATGTACTCCTACAATCCTCAGCAATAGCAACCTCAAATGGCAAAATCATCACCATAAATACCCGGGCCAACAACTAAATCACTGCCATACTCTCGTACACACATTGAAAATTCACTCCTTAAAAAAAATATGAAACATGGTTGCCCAAGCACCTGACCTGAAGGGGCACATTAGAATGCACCAAAAATGCTAACAGCACCATAGGTAAATTCCATAATCAGCATGTTCCCTCTACAACTATCCGGTACCTTTTTTGAACTCAACAAGGCTATTATTCAATTTTTATTAGGCGCGTTAAGACCCCGAATCGCTACTAAGGTCCTATTATGGGACAAAGAGAAAGGTGGTGTCAGTCTCCCCAACTTCATCAAGCTTCAAATGGCATTCATACTCAATTAAACCATACATTGGTTTCCACTGATTACTCTGCTCTCCCTGCCCTTATGGGCAGACATGGAGAGAGATCTCTTCTCCCCATTCACGCCCCTTGCTGCCATCTCAATGAATCACTTCAAGCCCCTACTCTCTGCAAATATACTCAGACACACGATACTGGGAGTGAAACACCTGGACAGAAATTGTACTGTCAAACTCACACACTCTTCTTATGCCTCACTCTGGCAAAGCCCACTAATAAAAATTTGACGGTAAATCCTTCCAGTGGCATTCCTGGTCATCACACAATATCCTGTACATTATTAAAGATGTGATTGATAGACCCTGTTCCATTCTCACTTCCACTAACATCTTTGGGCACCCTCAGCAAGAAATTTTACAACTTTCTGAAACTCAAAGTTGTGATTTACTGTAACCAATCCTTCTGGAACTCAGACTTCAAGCATTCTACAGAGTCTGGCTCCTGCCTTAGAGAAGGTTACTCTCAGCTAATTGAGGAAAACTAGTCACAAATTTGGAAACAAGCTACCACGCTCAAAATCTCCCCAGCCGTCTTAGTGTAAGTACTGGTTACTGCATAGATCTTTCTGGACTCCAGGCAAACTATGTAAATTGGGTCTGTTCAACTCAGACAAATGCTGGAACAGCTCATCCATGGTTGGGGATCTTGAACACATGCTATGTTTCTTGGCCCATGCTCCATTTTTAGTTTGAAGACATTAACAAAATCATAAACAATATCTTCCACTTCCACTCCACAGTCCTAATATGCTTAGGCCCCTGAGTTCTTCCCAGTCCCCCATCACATAAGAAAACATAACTCCTACTATTTGACTTACTACTCACAGTAGGAGTCAAAATGATCCTTTGCGATTGGAAAGATTTCAAATCTATCTCTCACTTTCCTCAGAAGAACCAATACTATCTTCAATCAAAACTTCAACCACAATAAATTTAGACTGCTTTGGCTACTGAGCTGCTAAATCCCATCTAACAAACCTGTTCCCTCAATTAGATGCTGGGATAGCTCCCCCTCCTCCCTTCCCCTCTTACACAGCCACCCACTCCCCATGCTACCATCTTTCTCTTACCTACTCTTTCCTCTCCGCTCTTCTTTTCCTTCACACGAGAAGCAGACCACCATCTAACCTGAGAGCTATCTGTGACAGCTGTAACAACCAATGAATTTTGATGACCAGACACGTTTAATTAATAAAGCCATCCTACTTTACAGTGCCCTCACGTCATCTTGTATGAAATTTGCAAATGCTTTTATTGGCTTCTCGTGTATCATATGAAAATCACCGTACTGCTTTTATTTCTCGTCTGTACTATTTTGTTTTTGTTGTTTTGTACTTCGGTAACTTGAAAGTGTTTAATAAAATGTTAAAATAAAAATAAAAACGAATGCCTGTTTGTGCTTGAGTTTAGCTCATGTACATGTCAAAGGTTTGTTTTATCAATGTGACCCTTACATTAGTTTTATCTCCTTTCATTTTTGCTGGTTGGTGCAGCCGCTACTAGTAAGTAGACAAAGGCCGTTGGCATGGAGGGAGCCAAGCACTTATGGCAGAGGACTGAGACATTAACAAGTTCTAGGGAGTGCAGCCCTCCCCAGATGTGTTGCATATTGTTTGCTAAATAAAGGCTTTCACCTTATCAGTGTCAATAGGCGGGAAGTGTGAGGAATTGAGACTGTCATTGATGCCATGTCGAGAAGTCTAGATTAATACCAAGCAGGGCAGCTATGATTACTGCCTTGGAATGCAGCTATATTGTATCTTCTTCAGGTTTATCACAAACTGCATGGCAAAATCTCATCCAAGTATGAAAGAGTATGAGCAGTAATGGCGCAGGCACATATGGCAACCTGTCAAAACAGGAAGGAATGAACCTTCTTTCAAAATTAGTTGATGAACGTCATTATAAATGAGATTACACTCCAGGGATTGTCTGAACTCTTGGATGTTAAAAATGCCTATTCTGGCTGATATTAAAGTTAACCATTCTTGCAGAAATTGTGGCTTTACAGCTTGAGAATCCTGCTTTGCACCACTAACCTGTGCACCCCCCTCCTCCACAATCCCTAGTTTTGTTCTCCAGCCACCTGCTTAACCCGACACCATAGGCTAGTCCCACCTCTCCCTCCAGCCCTTACCCTTTAATCTGGCAAATCTTCATTCTCTTCCATTTCTACAGCATCATAATCCCTCCACCTGTCTTACCTCCTATCCTTTCTAATATTTTCCCCTACTGTTTACATTTTTTAACTGCCTCTTCCATTAATGTATTTGTCTTCATCCCATTCCTCCTTATTTTTGAGTCCTCCCATTAGCTTTTCTTCAGAAGATGTTATGAGTCTGTGAACCTTCAAAGCAGGAACAGTTCCTGGGTGCAATAACCTGGAATCTAGTGTTCTTCTGCTGAAGAAAGGAACTGAGCCACCACTAGACAGGTCTCTTGTCCAGTCCTCAGACTGTCTGTAATCAGCTGGGGCGAGAACTGTGAACAGCCTTCACAGAACTAATACTTGAACTTTCATATCCTTTCTCTACAAGAGTAAGACTCCCCGGGCTGTTGCCCCTTTCAGTGTGCAAGTGTAAACATAAATGTTGTTCTAAATTGATTCTCTAATGAGCCACACATGGAATCCTTGTGAGTGCTTCCAGCCACATAGTACCCAGAGCCACCCTAATCTAACTTGAGGTTGGAGATGGGAAATCCATCCTCACATTCTGTTCCCTATTTGCCTTCATGTACACACTAGGAGGTCTTCGAGTTGGTTTGGAGCAGCTCATAGGAATAGGCTGAGTCCAGCAAATACAGAAGGTTGCCTCTTTATATGGTCCCTTTCTATTCTTTTTCCCCTGATTATTTCTAGTCTTAATTAGCTTATATATTAAACATATTTATCGAGTGGGAACCAACTACCCACACGCTCCCTGTACTGTACATCTCTCAAAGCACCTATCAGCAAGTATTTACAGAAAACACAACATTAAAGCTGCATGTTCTTAATGGCTAAATTGTATAGACAGATTAACACCGGCCATAGCACACACTAAGCTACCAATCTGTTAAGTCTTTTGTAGAAATACCTGATCTGTTTATCTGTTCATGACTGAAAGTGAAACTTATCCCAAGTTCCCTCTGCGTGACTAGTACATTGTATTTAGTGCTCTCAGAAGTTGTTGCTTTACAAGCCTTACCCAATTATTTTTCTTGGATTTTCGCTTCTAGGTTGTGGCTTTTAAAATGAAAATGTTCTTTTCTGACATTTCTTTGTTCCTGTGCAAATCATGGTTACCAATTAAAGTGACGAGAACACTTATTCAATTTTTGTTTATCCAAACCAATCCATTAAATTGATAAAAGTAGCAATTTACCTTTCTGAACTACTATCCCCATGATTATCGGTATGTAACGATAGGGTATAGACAAGGGAGAACACCACAGACGTGCTGAATTACCCTATGTCGCATCCACTATATAAGTAACACTTTATGTGGGCTCCAATTTTAACCTGAAAATTGAGAAGTGGGCCGTTGTACCCATCCGTGTAGGTGAGTGATTGTTAATCTGTATCTCTATAGTTGTACTTTGACATTTAATATATTGATCATTTCTTTAATTTAATATTGATATGAAATTCTCAAAGAAATGTTTTATTCACAAAGTCTAATCAGGGACTTTTACTACTGTGTCAAATGGTTGTAAATTAAGGAAGCAGGACTATCAAGCCTGATCTTTGGAAAGGTGAGGAGGACTACTGATGGGTAAATAATCTGTTTGTTTGTGTATGTGTGTATGTATATATATACACACACACACACACACACACACACACACACACACACCCCTCCCTCACCCCCAATGAAGCAACACATTTAATACATAGTATTGTCGAAGCTCATTACTTCCCATTACCTGTCAAAATATAGGTTTATCTTCCATTACTTTTTGTGTTTTTACACAGGTTTAGCTCTTTACGGCATACCTTGATTTTTTTTTATTTTTTTTAACAGACATATCTGAAATAGAGTCCAACCGATCTAGTTCTCCTCATGAAGACACAAGATTACATACCTCTGACTTTGAATCTCATTCCTCAAATGAGAAGCTGAAAGAAAAATCAAGGTAACATTTTATTTTGCTTATGCCTGTATTTATTTTCTTTTCCCTGTGTACCTGGCTGATTGTTGAATATATGAAATTGTGTGCTTTAACTTTTCAGGGTATATTGAAATCTCTATGCATAGAGTAGTTCTGCTGATGCTCCTCTCCTACCAAGACAATACCAGAGTGCTCCTTTTGGCTACATCACACCTTTACTATTGCAACAGGCTATGTACTGGCCTCCCCAGCACTCAAAAGTACGCAGTTCACCAGTTGTTTGGTGTAAAACACAACCACATCACTCAGGTCCACATTAAAAGAAAGAGAGACTATTACAGTACTTTGGCTCTCACAAATGCCCTCAAATGCCAGTCATCTAAGTATCTTGTGAAACCATTTATATCTTTCTTAAAGTTCAGAAACCTCATCATTGTCGATCACAACTTATAGATGTGTCAGTCACTCCACATTCAGTGCTTCTGCCTGTGAAAGTCCTTGCCTTTTCAGTTGAAATACAAAACTGCCTACCCACAATTCAGGATGACCTTAAAAACAACTTCTTCACCTTTGCAGTTCAACATCATACACTCTTCACTGCAGCTCTATCTAGTTGCTTCCTAAATCCTTTACAGCATATCATGTATTTGTCCTCATCCCATTCCTCCTTATTTTTGAGGCCTCCCTTAGCTCATCTTCAGAAGATGCTATGAGCCTGTGACCTGTTAACCTTCCCGGCATGGAACAGTACCGGGGCTCAATAGGCTGGAAAACCTAAAGAGTCCCGCACCTAGTGGGAGAGCTTTCCTGCTGGAGAAAGGAGCTGAACCACCACTAGACATGTCCCTTGTCCAATCCTCAGACTGTCTGTAATCAGTGGGTCTAGAACTGTGAACAGCCTGCAGAGAACGAATTCTTGAACTTTCATATCCTTTCTCCACAAGAGTGAGAGTTCCCTAGCTTTAGTTGGCCATTGTGCATTTCAGTGTGCAAGCATAAACAAAAAATGTTGTTCTAAATTATTGTTTCTGAGGCTTATATATTAGATATTCTTCCTCTTGTGCTTTCTGTCCCCATCTCCTTCCAACCCTCCATGAACACTGACCACCCCATAACCTAGGGCACTACAACCTACTCCTCCTTTATCTGAAGTCATGTTTTGAATTGTGTTTTAAAGATTGTCCTCTGGGACTGTTTGAGAAATCAAAAGTTAGAAATTTGACTTCTTCAAAAATGTTCATCAGTAAAGCTTCGAGAGTTCTGCTGAGTAGGGCCAGAAGAAGGCAAACCATGTAAAATCAAGGTTGCCCAAGCACGGCTGTGTGTGAGCCTTTGACATTATGAAGCATTAGTACTACCTGGAATGGAGCCCCTTATCCCTTGACTCTATTCATGAAACATTTAATCTTAGTCTGTGGGCCTGTTTAATGGCTACCAAACCTGTTTTTGATTACCTAGGGATCTGAAGGAAGGAAATTGGTTCTAGCATGTGGGGCCACAAATGGGGTGTCACCAGACTCTCCCTAGAAACAGCAAGGGTACTCATTACTTGTGGATGCTGCAACAAAATATTTCTCTGTCTAGGGCAAGAAAATACCATGCCCAGGACATGGCAAATTTGATTTTTACTTCTCTAAATGTTGCTTTATTCTTAGGGCCATTGGGAGTTTGCCCATAAATACAGATTTGTGGCATTTGCTATATAATCCACCCAAAGTCAACTTAAACCAGAACAAGAAAAGGTTGACTTTGGATGGATTATAAAGCAAATGCTGCAAATCCATATTTATGGGCAAAAAACCCCAATGGCTCTAAGAATAAAGCAATATTTATAGAAGTAATAAATCAAATTTGCCATTGTCTGGATATGGTTTTTTCTTGCCCTAGACAGAGTAATATTTTGTTGCAGCATCCCCAAGAAAGGATTGCCCTTGCTGTTTCTGGGGAGAGTCTGGTGACACCCCACAATCTCCTCCTTTCAGATCCCTAGTTACTCGAATAGTTCCACAACAGGTTTGGTACCCATTAAATAGGCTCACAGACTAAGATTAAATGTTTCATGAAGAGAATCAAGTGATAAGGGGTTCAATTCCAGATAGTACTAATGCTTCATAATGTCATGGTATCACACATAGCTATGCTTGGGCTAACTTTATTTTACATGGTTTGCCTGCTTCTGGCCTTAGTCAGCATATCTGTCTAAGCTTTACTGATTAATATTTTTGAAGAAGTCAAATGTCAAACTTCTGATTTCTCAAACAGTCCCCCCAGTGGACAATCTTCAAAAAACAATTCAAAGCAGGACTCCAGATAAAGAAAGAGTGGGTTGTAGTGCCCACGGTTATAGGGTGGTCAGTGTTCATGGAGGTTGGGAAAAGGATGGGGAGAGAAAGCACAAGAGGAAGAATTCTAAAATGCACCTTTTGATGTTAAACAAAACAAATCCTGGTCCTCTGGATTTGGTAGGCACTTTTATTTCCTAAGCTGTGTGTCCAGTTAGTTAGGATGACATTATGAATCTGGCTAAATAAGTTGTAGTATGAAATGGCTAACCTGCTCTTCTCCTGTGCATCACCTTGAAGCTTAGAGACAGAACTTCAGAATATCTGCATCAGATCTGGTACTACTAATGGGTGATTTTCTCAGGATCTGGCGCTCTCCTTTCGATTAGTAAAATATAAATTAAATGTCCTAAACTAATCCGATGGTGCTAAAGCTAAGGAAAAAAAAAAAAACTAAAACTTAGCAATGATAACATCATAGTTATCTACAAATATAATCACAAAAAGCACTCGTTGTAATCTTAAATTCAATAATAGATTCTGTCAGTGAATACACAAGAGTCCTCAGTTCAAACTGGTGTTGGATTGTACCTGTTTGAACTGAGGACTCTTGAGTATTTACTGAGAGACAATCTATTATTGAATTTAAGATTATGACAAGTGCTTGTTGTGATTATATCTGCATCAGATCGACACAAATTAACAAAGCCATCTTCCAGAGTCTTAGTCCCCACCCACATGACTGACTAAACTGAACCACTATGAAAACATTCCAATATCTTTAGTTGTTGAACCACAGTATAATGTAATGAGTTTAATCACAGATATTTGTAAACTTCACTGCTGACGCAAGCACCCATGTTAACTCTTTTGCAGCAGTAAACTTGAATAACCCACATTTTTATTGCGCTCTTTAGAGTTTTTTGCTTTTTTTCCTCTAAGCTCCAGAGAGGAGGCACCAAGTAGGCTGACAAGAATGGGAGCCATGCCTACCCCTTTCAAAGCAGTGATGACTGATGAGGTCCCAGTTGTTCCTACCTCTCCAGTAGTCACAGAGATGACCAAGGAGCAGAAATACACAGATGATGAACCAGGTACGTCTTTTTTAGATTTTGTTTTTGTATTTTTGTTTAACCAAATTATTGTTCATTGAAATGATGGTGTAATGTCAAATTATAACTTGTATAGAAAATTATTAAATATCATGTTAGTAATTACTACTGTTCTGTGTACCTTTCAGCCCACTGTATCATTTCTATTCTTTTGTCGGTTCACCTGGATAATCTCTTCCTTTTCTGTGTCCCTGGCATTCCCATGCTGATGGCCAACTCACTGTTGGGTTCTGTATTGCACAAGCGCAAGTCACTATAAGGCTATGTGGAGAGAGCAGTTTTACTAGAAGTCGCAAGAAGAATAGTTGGAAATAGTGCAAGCCCCTAGGTGAAAGGACCAATTGCCTGCCCCTAAATAACATAAGATGGTACTGTATTCCTCGCTGGGTAGCTCACAGTACTGAATAGATCATTGAACAGTGCTTTCAGTCCCTTTGCAGTAAACAACTCTAATGGTTAACTCAGAGTAAGCTCCCCTGGGAATCTTCCTTTATATTCTTATCTCACCATAAAAACTTCCTATTGCATAATTATGCATGCATGAAATTTAAGGGCAATGGAATAATTTAAGTAGTTAAGATTTATTAAAGTAACTCTGTGAACGAAACCTAAATTTACCTAATATTACAACTGATGCTATTCCTACACCCTGTGCCTTCCAGTACGTGCATGGTTTCACAGTTCACTCAAGTCTTATTGCTGCCAAAGGCAGCTTGTATAGTAAACCACTAGATAAATGTTGTCCGAAGTGCCATCTAGCCCGGAAAGAGGCAATATTTTGTCTTAAAGTTTAAACATAAAATCTGTTTATTTAGGCTTAATTCTTCTTCAAGGTTTCAAACATCATTGAAAAAAATACATCTCTTATGTACAGCTTTCATCTATTGTTCTGGCCAAAATACTGTGTTTCAAGTAGCTAACCGATCTTTTAACAGGGATACAGATTATGGCAAACAGGGTAATCCCAAATGTCAGTGTTTTTTAACCTTTCTGGTTTGAAAATAATTAAAATAATGTTATTCATTATTTGTAACACTTCTTGTTTCACGATTACTGCATTAATGATCAGTTACATTTCCTGCAAACATGAGTTATTTGCCAAAAACAAAGATAATCATTTTGATATAACAATTCATTTTCATTAGAACAACACAATTGTTTTATCACAGCACTTGAAAACAGTGTGTAACATAACAGAAGAAAGCAATTTAGTAAACATCAAAGCTAGAAAGTTGTATTTATAGAGCCATCGAGTGGGGTGTCAGAATAATCACTTTCAGAGTTTGCTTTCACTTAAATGTTTTATTTTGTTGTTGCTTTACTATTACTATAATCCCTTCTTTAACCACACCAATACTCTACACAGCTGGAATCATAAAACTACAGAGTTCAGTGTCCTTATTAATCCCATTTGGAAAACCTGAGGATAACCTACGTATCCCTTTTGCTTCTTACTGTCATAATGTCCCTTGTCAACTCGTCTAATGTGTAGGGCAGTCAGAATTTTCTGGCCCCTACTGCTAGCGTTCGAGGGTCACGTTACTGATGCACTCAGCTGGATAACTAAGATACTTCCTTTAGGCATTTCACTCTGGGATGGTTGTGAGGGTAAGCAGCCAAAGCTTACTTCAAGAAATAAATGGTTTTAGAAACTTGCAATTACTATGGTACAGTAGATAACTCAGTAGCTTCTGTGTCTAATCTGTAATTCCTAAAAAAGAAAATGTCCAGCTTCAGGTCCCGTAAAATAGTACACTTAAAATATGATATATAAAGAAAATTGGAATGCTCTAGCACATCTTGGACCTAAGTTACCACCCCAACTGTCATTATAGCTGCCTCATGTTGTGCAGTACATTTCCAGTTAGCATTGACCCCTTTGCCAATGGTGTTGTGTGGGGGATGCTTTAGGTAGACTCAGGTCCTGTCAGACGGATTCAGACTTTTAGAAGAATATGGGGGTGATTGACAGCATGCAGGCAGAGATAGAATTACTAAGAATTTACTTTAAAGTAGATGCCTGTGGTGCTGAAGGGTCTTCTGTTTTAAAGGTGTTGCCTCCATAAAAAATAAAAATAAACAAATTGTTCAAGACTCCTGATTAAATTGGGATAGCACTTGAAAATCCAATATTAATAATTCCAAGCCCACAACCCAAACAACAATGTATGTGTCGTTAAAAATGTTTTAGGTACTTCTGGTGAGGTCCTAGATGAATTGTTGTATAGTTACTATTTTCAGGTGGAGAACCTATTTAGGCAACTAGAACCAGAAGCAGCTGGACTGCTTTTTTATTTTATAAGGACAATGGTTAAAAAAGTGAGTCAGTTCCCACTAAATGTCTCCAAGAGTGCTTTTAACGTTAGAAGGAAGACACTGGTATCCACATGTTCGATGGCATCTGTCGCTGTAGATACACATGGTATGCATGAGCTCGCCATCTGGTGTTGGGTCGGAGTGTTACAAGTTGTTTTTCTTCGAAGAAGTGTTTTCGAGTCACGGGACCGAGTGACTCCTCCTTCTGTGCTCATTGCGCATGGGCGTCGACTCCATCTTCGATTGTTTTCTTTCCGCCATCGGGTTCGGACGTGTTCCTGTCGCTCCGAGTTTCGGAACGGAAAGATAGCTGAAACCGGAAGATTTTCGACGGTATCGTTGCGATCCGGTTCGAGATAGACACATACGACGACGCGTTGAACATCGAAGCGCTTCGGTGCCCTTCGGGGTAGATTTCGGCACCCCGTCGGGGCCTAGTCGGCCCGACCGCGTGGAGAACAACGCCGATGGAACAGACCCCGTTTCGATTCTGCCCCGAATGCCACAACAAATATCCTTATACGGACCTACACTCGGTCTGTAACCTGTGCCTGTCACCCGACCACAGCGAAGAATCCTGTGAGGCCTGTCGGGCGTTCCGGTCCCGAAAAACTCTGCGCGACCGTCGAGCGAGAAGACTGCAGATGGCGTCCACGCCAAAGGAGCGTCGACAGTTCGAGACAGAAGAGGAACAGGAGGAATCCTTTTCCATCCAGGATTCAGACTCCGACGAGCTAGACTCTACAAAAACTGTGAGTAAGACGTCGAGATCAGAACTTAAAAAAGGAAAGAAGGCCCAGGGGACGCCACTGCCAACCGGCCATGGCTCCACCCAAATTCTCGGTGACCAACAATCGGCACCGAAAAAGGCCCATTCAGTGTCGAGATCGTCCGACTTCGGTCGAGACACCGGCACGCAGCCTCCTCGGGACCGAGAGAGTGCTAAACAGAAGCATCGACACCGAGAGTTCGGTGTCGACACGGATCGACGCCGAGACAGTGGCGCCGAAGACCATAGAGGCCAAGAATTTTCGGCACAGAAAAAGAGGAAGGTTACCTCAGAGCCGAAAAAACAATCAACAGGGTTTTCGGAGCCGAAAAAAGCGACATCAGACCCTGTTTCAGGCTCCTATACTGAAGAGCATTCTATGTCTTCACAAATGAAGAAACATAGATTTGAACAAGAACTGCAATCCACTGACGTGGATCACACGCAAAAGCGTATCTTTATTCAGCAGGGGACTGGGAAGATCAGTACCCTTCCACCTGTCAAACGAAAGAGAACGCTTCAGTTTACTCCTCAGCAACAAACAGCACAAAAGGTAACACCTCCTCCCTCGCCTCCACCTGTAACTCCGGCTTCGCCAACTTACACCCCGTCACATTCGCCAGCTCACACCGCCATGAGCCACGATGACCAAGATCAGGATGCGTGGGACTTGTACGACGCACCAGTGTCTGATAACAGCCCAGACACATACCCAACTAGGCCATCACCACCGGAAGACAGCACAGCCTACTCACAAGTGGTGGCTAGAGCAGCACTATTCCATAATGTGGAACTACACTCGGAACAAGTAGAGGATGATTTTTTATTTAACACCCTCTCTTCAACCCACAGCTCCTACCAAAGCCTGCCGATGCTCCCAGGCATGCTACGCCATGCAAAGGACATTTTCAAGGAGCCAGTTAAAAGTAGGGCAGTGACGCCTAGGGTGGACAAAAAGTATAAGGCGCCTCCTACGGACCCTGTATTCATCACCTCTCAGCTGCCACCAGATTCTGTGGTGGTAGGGGCTGCCAGAAAACGGGCAAATTCACACACTTCTGGGGATGCACCTCCCCCAGATAAAGAAAGCAGGAAGTTCGATGCAGCCGGGAAGAGGGTTGCTGTCCAAGCAGCAAACCAGTGGCGCATCGCAAATTCACAAGAGCTGCTAGCGCGATACGACAGAGCCCACTGGGATGAGATGCAGCATCTCATTGAACATCTCCCAAAAGATCTGCAAAAAAGAGCAAAACAGGTTGTTGAGGAGGGTCAAAACATTTCCAACAATCAAATACGCTCCTCCATGGATGCAGCAGACACGGCCGCAAGGACCATTAATACGTCGGTTACCATCCGTAGGCACGCATGGCTCAGAACGTCTGGTTTCAAGCCAGAAATTCAGCAGGCAGTGCTTAACATGTCAGTAAACGAAAAACTTCTGTTCGGTCCGGAGGTCGACACAGCCATAGAAAAGCACAAGAAGGACACTGACACTGCCAAGGCCATGGGCGCACTCTACTCCCCGCAGAGCAGAGGATCTTATAACACCTTCCGCAAAACACCTTTTAGAGGAGGGTTTCGGGGTCAGGCCACACAAGCTAGCACCTCACAGTCCGCACCGCCCACCTACCAGGGACAGTACAGGGGAGGTTTTCGGGGCCAGTATAGAGGGGGGCAATTCCCTAGGAATAGAGGAAGATTTCAAAGCCCCAAAACCACTACCAACAAGCAGTGACTTACACGTCACTCACCCCTCCCACACAACACCAGTGGGGGGGAGGATACGTCAATATTACGAAGCATGGGACAAAATAACTACAGACACATGGGTCCTAGCAATTATCCAACATGGTTATTGCATAGAATTCATGCAATTCCCTCCAGACATACCACCAAAATCACAAAATTTATCAAAATACCATTCACAGCTTCTAGAGATAGAAGTTCAAGCACTACTGCAAAAAAATGCAATAGAATTAGTACCAAGCACACAAATAAACACAGGAGTTTATTCACTGTACTTCTTGATACCAAAAAAGGACGAAACACTGAGACCAATTCTAGACCTCAGGGTAGTAAACACATTCATCAAATCAGACCACTTTCACATGGTCACACTACAAGAAGTGTTACCATTGCTCAAAAAACACGACTACATGACAACCCTAGACCTCAAGGACGCATATTTCCATATACCAATACATCAATCACACAGGAAATATCTAAGGTTTGTATTCAAAGGAATACATTACCAATTCAAAGTATTGCCTTTTGGTTTAACAACCGCTCCAAGAGTATTCACAAAATGCCTAGCAGTAGTCGCTGCACACATCAGAAGGCAGCAAATACATGTGTTCCCGTATCTAGACGACTGGCTAATCAAAACCAGTTCGCTCACACAATGCTCAAACCACACAAATCAAGTCATACAAACCCTCTACAAACTAGGGTTCACCGTCAACTTTGCAAAATCAAACATTCTGCCAAGCAAAGTACAGCAATATCTAGGAGCCATAATAGACACGACAAAAGGAGTAGCAACGCCAACTCCACAAAGGATCCACAATTTCAACAGGGTCATTCAACACATGTCTCCAAACCAAACAATACAAGCAAGAACAATACTACAGCTCCTAGGCATGATGTCCTCATGCATAGCCATTGTCCCAAACGCAAGACTGCACATGAGGCCCTTACAACAGTGCCTAGCCTCACAGTGGTCTCAAGCACAGGGTCACCTTCTAGATCTGGTGTTGCTAGACCGCCAAACTTACCTCTCGCTTCTATGGTGGAACAGTATAAATTTAAACATAGGGCGGCCTTTCCAAGACCCAGTGCCACAGTACGTAATAACAACAGATGCTTCCATGACAGGGTGGGGAGCACATCTCAATCAACACAACATAAGAGGACAATGGAACATACATCAAACAAAACTGCATATAAATCATCTAGAATTATTAGCAGTTTTTCAAGCACTAAAAGCTTTCCAACCAATCATAACCCACAAATACATCCTTGTCAAAACAGACAACATGACAACGATGTATTATCTAAACAAACAAGGAGGAACACATTCAACGCAGTTAAGCTTGTTAGCTCAAACAATATGGAAGTGGGCAATCCACCATCAAATTGGTCTAATAGCACAGTTTATTCCGGGGATCCAGAATCAGCTGGCAGACAATCTCTCTCGAGATCACCAGCAAGTCCACGAATGGGAAATCCACCCACAGATTCTGAACACCTACTTCACACTCTGGGGAACACCACAAATAGACTTATTTGCAACAAAAGAGAACGCAAAATGCCAAAACTTCGCGTCCAGATACCCACACAAGCAATCCCAAGGCAATGCCCTATGGATGAACTGGTCAGGAATATTTGCTTACGCTTTTCCTCCTCTCCCTCTCCTTCCTTACCTAGTACACAAATTGAGTCAAAACAAACTCAAACTCATTTTAATAGCACCAACGTGGGCAAGACAACCCTGGTACACAACACTGCTAGATCTGTCTGTAGTACCACACATCAAACTGCCCAACAAACCAGATCTGTTAACGCAACACAACCAACAGATCAGACACCCGGACCCAGCATCGCTGAATCTAGCAATCTGGCTCCTGAAATCCTAGAATTCGGACACTTACAACTTAGCCAAGAGTGTATGGAAGTCATAAAGCAGGCCAGAAGGCCATCCACTAGACACTGCTACGCAAGTAAGTGGAAAAGATTTGTTTGGTACTGCCATCATAATCAGATACAACCACTAGACGCAACTCCAAAACATATAGTAAATTACTTGCTCCATTTACAAAAAGCAAAGCTAGCCTTCTCTTCTATTAAAATACATCTTGCAGCAATATCTGCATACCTGCAAACTACATATTCAACTTCCTTGTATAGGATACCAGTTATCAAAGCATTCATAGAAGGGCTTAAAAGAATTATACCACCAAGAACACCACCTGTTCCTTCATGGAACCTAAACGTGGTTCTAACAAGACTCATGGGCCCACCTTTCGAACCCATGCACTCTTGCGGAATACAATTCCTAACCTGGAAAGTTGCCTTTCTCATCGCCATTACATCTCTAAGAAGAGTAAGTGAAATTCAAGCGTTCACAACACAAGAGCCTTTTATACAAATACATAAAAATAAGGTCGTCCTACGACCTAATCCAAAATTTTTACCCAAAGTTATTTCACCATTCCATCTAAATCAAACGGTAGAACTACCAGTTTTTTTCCCACAGCCAGATTCTGTGGCTGAAAGAGCACTACATACATTAGATGTCAAAAGAGCATTAATGTACTACATTGACAGAACAAAAAACATCAGAAAAACTAAACAGCTATTTATTGCATTCCAAAAACCTCATGCAGGTAACCCAATATCAAAACAAGGTATAGCCAGATGGATAGTTAAATGCATCCAAATCTGCTACCTTAAAGCAAAAAGACAACTGCCCATTACTCCCAGGGCACATTCAACAAGGAAAAAAGGTGCTTCAATGGCCTTTTTAGGAAACATCCCAATGCAGGAAATATGTAAGGCAGCCACTTGGTCTACGCCTCACACATTCTCCAAACACTACTGTATAGATGTGCTATCCGCACAACAAGCTACAGTAGGTCAAGCTGTATTAAGAACTCTATTTCAGACAACTTCTACTCCTACAGGCTAAACCACCGCTTATGGGGAACTAACTGCTTACTAGTCTATGCATACCATGTGTATCTACAGCGACAGATGCCATCGAACTGAAAATGTCACTTACCCAGTGTACATCTGTTCGTGGCATCAGTCGCTGAGATTCACATGGACCCACCCACCTCCCCGGAAGCCTGTAGCAGTTCAGAAGTTACCTTCAATTTTGAACATTTGTATATATATTATTTAATCCTTTAATAGGTACATACTTACATTTTTCATTGCGCGGGCACTATTACTATAGTACAACTCCTACCTCACCCTCTGCGGGGAAAACAATCGAAGATGGAGTCGACGCCCATGCGCAATGAGCACAGAAGGAGGAGTCACTCGGTCCCGTGACTCGAAAACACTTCTTCGAAGAAAAACAACTTGTAACACTCCGACCCAACACCAGATGGCGAGCTCATGCATACCATGTGAATCTCAGCGACTGATGCCACGAACAGATGTACACTGGGTAAGTGACATTTTCATTATCAATTGCTACTGGCAACAGGTTTATTTAGTTACTTATGGCTGTGATTTTAACCAGATACAGACCTGAAACCATAAATTGAATAGGTGGGGTTCTTGAATCGGGGCGACCTTCTTTATACATGGAACCACGCAACCAGGGGATGGAGACATGGTATTCATGTCTAGCTGGAGCTACAGATTTCAAGAAGCCATAGCTATATGATAGACCTCCCAGTCAACTGTGCTTTGTGTTTTCCAGAATCAGGTGACTCCTGGCAGGCTCAGTCCTAGTCCTTGTGCAGGGAGGTAATTTTACTTTTCAAAGCCAATCAGCAAGGCAAGTTTATCGACTTTATTCCAATGACGGTGGTCTGGGGGAGGTTTGTCTTTCTTGGTTCTTAGATTTGAAACTTACAGCCTCCTCTGCGCTCATCAAAAAACAGTATGCTCAAAGCTCCTCCACCCATGTGAAAGCCTTTTTCTTGATGTTGCTGGCCAAATTTGCAAGCGTCTTTCCAAAGTAAACACCATGAATGAAATGGGCTGGCCCAGGTGTTTTGTGCATTCATCTGGAGCGCTGGTGTAACAGACAGACTTTCACCACAAGACTGGTAATGTGGGATAGATGGCTTTCACTCAGAGGAATGTGAGCCAAACCAAAGTGACTGAGCTAGCTACTTTCTCCATCAGGTACACCAGTTTTACTGAGGGGGACCAGTGTGTATGTATGTACTCGGATTTCTGAGATAGGCATCATCTGCCAAGCACAAATGAGACCAATGTCTTGTGCAGCACTCTTTTGGGGGGGGGTCCATTGGCCCAAGCACTCACAAGTCCATTCACACTCAGACAAACCCATACACAATACACTTTATAAGTTGCTCTTGTACACATCTGAGATGTTATAAAAGCTAAGGACTCTTGTTAAAGGAACTGGACACACCTTTTCTGAGGAAGCACCACTAGACGGTTTTCCTATAGTGGTACAGGTAAAAGGTTGCATGCTCCTTACTGTATACATGGGGCCAGCATTGCCAGGTGCTGTATAACCTGAATTGGGAGGTCAGTAGCCAATCTCCCTTTGGCTTTTCCTATGACATTGGGGTTCTGTTCAGACATGAGCAAAAGTCTTAAAAAGACCGCCTGTCTGTGTGTTTGCAAAACTTTGGAGCTGTATGACAGATCACACAAGGGTGTCTAGAAAGTATGGTGTGCAAGGCCCTAGAAAATCTACATCACAGTAGGGCACAGTAAAAATTAGGTGTATCAAAGTCTCCGATGCAGTGTGTCCCTAGAGATAAGTTTCAAAATAGCATTTAAAAAATGCAATCAAAAGAAAGGACTGACTCAAAAAGGGAGATTCAAATTATAATTTAAAATAACATAAAGGTTTATTACAAACTTAAAATGTACAATACAGAAAATAGTAAATTCTGATGCAGTGGTAATCTCATTGAATGATAGAAAATTAATTTACTATGTTGGCTATCAATGTAGAATAATATAGTTTTAGAAATCGAACATCATCCCTAGAGGCTCCAGAAAGATCTCCTACAAGGTTTGTTTCACATGCAATTTCAACATTGTACATAGTTTTCTTGCATAGACAATGATTGAAACTGCAAAGTCAGCATGGTATGATCATTGCTTCAACAAATCACATGGTCACGTTTTAAAACGTCCCATAACTTCCCACCTTCACACTAACCTACTACATTCATTTTGATATGCCTCTTCTGACCTAATTTCATCCGGAGTTGTTGGAGCAAATCGGTTATATAAACGGCAGTGTACCATTGTGAACGAGTGCAATACAGCTTGCAGGCGGAAAGGGACTTCCTCTGGCAGGCTGGTTGAGAACAGTCTCATTCAGAAAGAAACGATCCACACCCTGTTGCATGTGATGTCAAGTGAAAAAAGCAGGATGAACATATGGCATCCATTTTGAACAGGATGAAGTTGGGGCCTAATTGAGTCTTAGTTTAAGCCAGAAAAAACACACCTTAACACATCGTAATGATTTTGTTTCATTTGCAATAGCTCCATGTCAGTATGCACATATGAACTGAGGTGCAGACTAATATTAATTCATATGTTAGTTTAATTATACAAAAGCTCTCTCAAATCATACAAGGGCAGATGTTGCAGTTCAATTAAAGGCATGCATAGGTCCTTTGCCCTACTGATTAAGAATTGCTCCTAATCTCCAGTCATTATCTTATTAAAATCAAAAGCACTCTTAATTTGTATGTCATTTAAGAGATTATTTGGTCAGTTTTTCTTTTCAAACATCCTTTATTGCAAGGGAAGAAAACTATAGACCAGGTCTGATTTGTTTTTGTTGTGGTGGTTATTAGTATAGATGTTTTTAAAATGCACATAGATGTTGATCATAAGTAATCCAACTGTAAATACCCATTTTATGGTAATATTATCTTTTCATGTCTGTCCGTTTTTACTTATCAATAGCCTGTTTTTCATTTTTATGGTCCAATTACATAAAACGTTTGAACCTGCAAATTGCAAAGGTGGAATATTGTTGGAAGTGAAAGCGTAATGCTTACGGCCATAGAGAGGAGATTGTTATCATGCAAGGGTTAATTTAGTGGAAGAAACAGGTCAGTAGGTGAGAAATTACTTTCTGCAAATAAAAAGCCCTTTGTGGATCAAAGTGAGAGCAGTGTACTTGTCTTTGCTCGTCGTTTCGCTCCTTGTTCATGTGTTTGATTGCATATGCCTAGACCAACTTTACTCATTATGGCATGAAAGCACAGCTGTCGCCAGACAGTTATGTGAGAACATCATAAGAGGGAACTTTGACTCCACCCACAGGTTGGGAGCCAAGCTTGCATGTTTTCATTGGGCAGAATTCGTATATTCCAACAAAAAAGTGTGTGTTTTCCACACACCTGTGATCATTTTGTTTATTTATCCAGCTGTTTCCAGTGGCACCTGCATGCTGTAAATTCTCTCAGATAACTGGATAATTTATGGTGTTTTTCTCTGGCAGCTGCGCAGATTGGTGGAGAGCACTTGTTAACCTAAATGGATTTTCAGGTCTAGCTTGACAGAGAAACTGTCACCTGACCTTTTAACCTACACCAATATTATTTTACAGTTCTTTGCTTCTACACGAATACATATCCGTTCCCACACTACCTGCTTGTAATGCTTCCCACTACCATACATTATTTTAAAGGCACATCTATTGGCATTGCCGATGTTTTTTTTTTTTTATGTTTGTTTACTATGACCTCATGTCAATTCTTCAGACGGTACAATAGGAAGTACAGGTATAGATAGACAACAGTTCCCGTTCAGGCATTAGTGTTTTCATGGCTTACCATAGGTTTTGTTGATGTTAGACTGCATCTGTGATACTAGATATGCTGTGTAATTGAGCCATTGTTTATTTTTTAATCATTTACTTTGCCAACACAAGGACATTTTAATTGGTGGGTTACTATCTTTTTTAAGAAGTGCTTCTAAGTTTCCTAACTTAGCCTGTTATAAGGGCTCTGTTCACTAATCCCCTTGCATGTTAATATGTTCTGCTTTGCTGTCATTATATGTTGTTGGATGTACAGTCTTTTGTTAACAAAGTAAAGAGGTGTGCATGCTTAAGATTTCTTAACGATGCAACATAAATGCGCATCCATTAGCACTGTTCTTTGAGGTGTCTAATGTTGCTTCAGATAAGTTTTTGTTCCTAGGGCAGCTAGATGCAGCATACATAGTCACCCAATAATTCAAATACTTTGTCTCACAGAAGATAAACCTTTTGGCTTTGTCAATGCTTGTTTGCTCTGTGACACTTCTGTGGTGCACTTAATTAACTTGTGAGTATATGCTGTGCAAGGGACAGCAGAGGACAGACCTAATTTACATTGCATTTGTTGTTATATTTGCTAATTTTAAAACATGCAAAACCTTCTTTCATTTTTTGCTGATAATTTGTATTCCTCAAACCTTGCCTTTTGTTACAGACTATCAACCAAGATCAATCCCGAAAATTTTTCTTCATCCTAGTCCTGAAGATGAAGAAATATATGGGTATGTTAACATGTTAAATTCTGGTGTTTGATAAATGTGATGTGTTGCTTTGTGTCAGTTATGGAGGGCTGAAATAGACCAAGCAAGAAAAAATGGTGGAATGTGTTTTTATATACATTGCGCAGTGTTAGAAGTTGTGTTTGAGGCTGTGGTCTGTGGGCATCCAAGATGGATCTATGGGTGAAGCCATAATCAGCTGTAGCTGCATCTTCCTGATAAATTGGATCTCTAAAAAGAGAATTTATTTTGAGTTTATCACCTGTCCCTGAAGCAAAATTGTAAGACCTGTTACTGTTGAATGATGTGTTCATTGGTCAGTAATGGAATAAAGCAATTGATGATGACCATGTGATATGGCGTGGCTAGATTATGTGCATAGCTTCAGTTGTCTAAAGATGAGTGAGCCAATTCAGATGTTTATGTTGGATCCCAAAAGTGGTAGTAGTATCCTAAGGGATCTGAGCCAGTTCAGAATAGAGGTTCCTCTTGCAGGTGAACATACTTACCCAATAATAATGGCAGTGTTGATCCTGACACAGAAACCTTGTTCTCATTGGTATGACATTGACTTCTATCTAGAAGGAATAGGGGCAGATGGTGTGCCTCAGGAACATGGTTGACGACCATTGAAGAGGGAGAAACTTAATTGTAAATCCTCTGCAGCCAGCCTCGGTGGTGAGCTTGAAGATGGTGAGTTTTGTCAGGAGAATGTGGGTTTGCCTGGGTCATGCGAGGAGAGGCGGCAGGCTGTTTTATTCTTAAATTAAACAGGAAAACAGCTGAGGGGTCACTCTAAACATCTGGCTCCCTCCAGTGTTCTGCTGGCGATGAGTAACTTCATAATACTGGAGAACTAAATAGCCTTGTCTGAAATAGGACCTACCACGCCTTTGCTGGGTCAAGGTTGCACTTGTGAAGCAGATGGCACCTACCACAAAAAAATTGGAGTAAATAAATGCAATTATTTCCTTCAGAGTACATGAGTGGGCAGTTGCCCATGGCCTGCAGTTTCCAAGGCCTGCAGTTTCCAAGGCCTGCAGCCAGTCCAACATAGTCACCCAACCCCTCTATATTTTTTTAATGGTTTTCCTATCACACAGGCCTCTTTCAGGAGGCAGCGTAGCCCGTGTACTTGTGTAGCGGAGATCTACTACAATCTGCAAAGTCTTGTGGGACCTTGGCAACCTAAAAAGCTTGCTTTTCTTTACATTAGGCCCCAGGGGCTCCAAGAAGATCCCCGACAAGGTCCAGTAAGTCATGGTATCCCTATTCTACTCTGTTATACATCATTATTATTATTATTTTTTTGAAATTTTTAGGTCACAGGGACTGAGTCCCTGTGTCCTGAAATGGCAGCCACAACATTTCTTCTCATGTTGCAGGCAGTCAATCAAAGTGTTAGCTCCTGCGGGTTTTAGAGGAGCAACACTGCTGCGGGGGAAAAACGGCCACTCATCTAATCAGATTAATCTGTTATTGAATTTGCATGCCAGCAGGACTTTTATGAGAGTCCCGCAAGCCCAACAGTCTGGTCATACATATATTTTGAACCCTAATTTGTCAAAAACTGCAAAATGGATTTACATCAAGTGTGTGTGTATTCACTAGAAAAAAACAGAGATTAAAGTAACATTATAGTTGGATGAGAATTTCTGCTACAGCATAGCATTTTAAATATACAAAACAACTGAAACTCACCATTTATAGTTAGTTCTAGAAACTATAATTTGTGCCAGAGGGTAACTGATTCACGCCGCGCCATGCAGTTTTCTCATCAATAATTTCATTGCAAATGTTGCAGCGTTATTATCAGTGATGTAATAGAAGATGTCATGAGTGAAGTAGTATGTGGGGTAATTAGCAGTGCATGGAAATGGCGAGAGTTAGGTATTTTAGGGCAGGAGTTATAGTTACCAGAGCTAATATAACTGGTGAATATCAGTGGTTTGTAAGTTTAAAACGTTACATTGTCACTGAAATTCTCACCTAACTATGACATAACTTGAGCGCAATATTTTTCAGTTAATTTCTAGTGTGTGTTTAACATAAAGTAATGTTCGATGGCATCCGTCGCTGTAGATACACATGTTCTGCATAGCTCGCCATCTGGTGTTGGGTCGGAGTGTTACAAGTTGTTTTTCTTCGAAGAAGTCTTTCGAGTCACGGGACCGAGTGACTCCTCCTTCTGTCTCCATTGCGCATGGGCGTCGACTCCATCTTCGATTGTTTTCTTTCCGCCATCGGGTTCGGACGTGTTCCTGTCGCTCCGAGTTTCGGAACGGAAAGTTAGTAGATTTCGGAAGATTTTCATCGGTATTGTTGCGTTCGGGGTCGGCGTAGTTAGATTCAACACCGCATCGAAGATCGACGCGCTCCGGTGCCCTTCGGGGTACTTTTCGATCCCCCGTCGGGGCCTGGTCGGCCCGGCCGCGTGTCCAACACCGCCGATGGAACGGACCCCGTTCCGTTTTTGTCCCAAATGCCACAACAAATACCCGTATACAGACCAACATTTGGTCTGTAACCTGTGCCTGTCACCTGAGCACAGTGAGGAGACTTGCGAAGCCTGTCGCGCGTTCCGGTCCCGAAAGACACTCCGTGACCGTCGAGCCAGGAGACTTCAGATGGCGTCCACGCCGACAGCGCACCGAGAGTTCGAGGAACAAGAGGAAGAAGAAACCTTTTCGATCCACGAATCGGACTCCGAGGAATTCGACGATCAAAGAACCGTGAGTAAGACGTCGAAAACAACACATAAGAAAAGTGACAAGGCCCAGGGGACGCCACTGCCACCAGGCCATGGCTCCACCCATAAGTTCGGTGACCGACCAACGGCACCGAAAAAGGCCCAAACAGTGCCGAGATCGTCCGACTCCGGTCGAGACACCGGCACGCAGCCTTCTCGGGATCGAGAAAGTGCTGGAGAGAAGCAACGACACCGAGATAGCGGTGTAGAAACGGCTCGATGCCGAGACAGCGGCACCGACGAAGATCGACGCCGAGAGGTTTCGACTCTAAAAAAGAAAAAAGCCACCTCGGAGCCGAAAAAAGATACAGGCAGGGTTTCGGTGCCGAAACAACCCGTAACCGACCCAGGTCCAGGCTCTTATACAGAGGAGCAATCACTGTCCTCTCAGATGCGAAAGCATAGGTTTGAGGAAGAGCTGCAATCCACCGAAGTGGACCATACGCAAAAACGTATTTTCATACAGCAGGGAACAGGAAAAATAAGTACCCTTCCCCCTATTAGGAGAAAAAGGAGACTGGAGTTTCAAACAGACCAGGCGCCACAAACAAAGATGGTGAAAAAGGTGACTCCGCCACCCTCTCCTCCACCTGTAATTAACGTCTCACCGACGCAAACTCCGTCACATTCCCCGGCTCACACCACCATGAGCCAAGGTGACCAAGATCAAGACGCTTGGGACTTATATGACGCCCCAGTGTCGGACAACAGTCCGGAGGCATATCCAACAAAGCCCTCACCACCTGAAGACAGCACAGCATATTCTCAAGTGGTGGCTAGAGCAGCACAATTCCACAACGTAAACCTCCACTCAGAACAAGTCGAGGATGACTTTTTATTCAACACCCTCTCCTCCACCCACAGCTCCTACCAAAGCCTGCCTATGCTGCCAGGTATGCTTCGGCACGCAAAGGAAATCTTCAAGGAGCCGGTCAAAAGTAGGGCAATAACGCCAAGGGTGGAAAAGAAATATAAAGCACCTCCTACAGACCCTGTTTTCATCACCACACAGCTGCCACCAGATTCCGTCGTAGTGGGAGCAGCTCGGAAAAGAGCCAACTCCCACACATCTGGGGACGCACCACCCCCAGATAAAGAGAGCCGCAAGTTCGATGCAGCTGGGAAAAGGGTCGCAGTACAAGCTGCAAACCAGTGGCACATCGCTAACTCTCAAGCACTACTTGCGCGCTATGACAGAGCCCATTGGGATGAGATGCAACACCTCATCGAGCATCTACCCAAGGAACTTCAAAAAAGGGCAAAGCAGGTGGTTGAGGAAGGACAGAACATATCAAATAACCAGATACGATCTTCAATGGACGCAGCAGACACAGCTGCAAGAACAATTAATACATCTGTGACCATTAGAAGGCACGCATGGCTAAGAACGTCTGGGTTCAAACCAGAGATACAGCAGGCAGTGCTCAATATGCCATTAAACGAAAAACAACTGTTCGGACCAGAAGTGGACACGGCAATCGAAAAACTTAAAAAAGACACTGACACTGCTAAAGCCATGGGCGCACTCTACTCCCCGCAGAGCAGAGGAACCTACAGCACCTTCCGCAAGACACCCTTTAGAGGGGGGTTTCGGGGTCAGGCCACACAAGCCAGCACCTCGCAGGCAACACCGTCCAGCTACCAGGGACAGTACAGGGGAGGCTTTCGGGGCCAATACAGAGGAGGGCAATTCCCTAGGAATAGAGGAAAATTTCAAAGCCCCAAAACCCCTACAACCAAGCAGTGACTCAGATGTCACTCACCCCCTCCACACAACACCAGTGGGGGGAAGAATAGGTCATTATTACAAAGCATGGGAGGAAATAACTACAGACACTTGGGTCTTAGCAATTATCCAACATGGTTATTGCATAGAATTCCTACAATTCCCTCCAAACATACCACCAAAAGCACAGAAATTGTCAAAACAACATTCCGACCTTCTGGAAATAGAAGTTCAAGCACTATTGCAAAAGAATGCAATCGAATTAGTACCAAACACAGGAGTCTATTCACTGTAATTCTTAATACCAAAAAAGGACAAAACACTGAGACCAATCCTAGACCTCAGAATACTAAACACCTACATCAAATCAGACCACTTTCACATGGTCACGCTACAAGAGGTGTTACCATTGCTAAAACTACAGGACTACATGACAACCTTAGACCTCAAAGACGCGTATTTCCATATACCAATACATCCATCTCACAGAAAATACCTACGGTTCGTATTCAAAGGAATACATTACCAATTCAAAGTATTGCCTTTTGGTTTAACAACCGCACCAAGAGTCTTTACAAAATGTCTAGCAGTAGTGGCTGCACACATCAGAAGGCAGCAAATACATGTATTCCCGTATCTAGACGATTGGCTAATCAAAACCAATTCACTAACAAAGTGCTTACAACACACAAATCAAATCATACAAACCCTCTACAAACTAGGTTTCACCATCAACTTTGCAAAATCCAACATTTTGCCGTGCAAAATACAACAATACCTGGGAGCCATAATAGACACAACAAAAGGAGTAGCCACTCCAAGTCCACAAAGAATTCAAAATTTCAACAAGATCATACAACGCATGTATCCAACACAAACAATACAAGCAAAGATGATATTACAACTCCTAGGCATGATGTCTTCATGCATAGCCATTGTCCCGAACGCAAGACTACACATGAGGCCCTTACAACAGTGCCTAGCATCACAATGGTCACAAGCACAGGGTCACCTTCTAGATCTGGTGTTGATAGACCGCCAAACTTACTTCTCGCTTCTATGGTGGAACAGTATAAATTTAAACAAAGGGCGGCCATTCCAAGACCCAGTGCCACAATACGTAATAACAACAGATGCTTCCATGACAGGGTGGTGAGCACACCTCGATCAACACAGCATACAAGGACAATGGAACGTACATCAAACAAAACTGCATATAAATCACCTAGAAATGCTAGCAGTTTTTCACACATTGCGGGCTTTCCAACCAATTATAACTCACAAATACATTCTTGTCAAAACAGACAACATGACAACTATGTATTATCTAAACAAACAGGGGGGGACACACTCAACGCAGTTGAGTCTTCTAGCACAGAAAATATGGCGATGGGCAATTCACAACCACATTCGCCTAATAGCGCAGTTTATTCCAGGGATCCAGAATCAACTTGCAGACAATCTCTCTCGAGATCACCAACAAGTCCACGAATGGGAAATTCACCCCCAAGTTCTAAACACTTACTTCAGACTCTGGGGAACACCTCAAATAGACTTGTTTGCAACAAGAGAGAACGCAAAATGCCAAAACTTCGCATCCAGATACCCACACAGGCAGTCCCAAGGCGCAATGCCCTATGGATGAACTGGTCAGGGATATTTGCCTACGCTTTTCCTCCTCTCCCTCTCCTTCCTTATCTGGTAAACAAATTGAGTCAAAACAAACTCAAACTCATTTTAATAGCACCAACTTGGGCAAGGCAACCCTGGTACACAACACTGCTAGACCTATCAGTAGTACCCCACATCAAATTGCCCAACAGGCCGGATCTGTTAACACAACACAACCAACAGATCAGACATCCAGATCCAGCATCGCTGAATCTAGCAATCTGGCTCCTGAAATCCTAGAATTCGGACACTTACAACTTACCCAAGAATGTATGGAAGTCATAAAGCAAGCCAGAAGGCCGTCCACTAGGCACTGCTATGCAAGTAAATGGAAGAGGTTTGTCTGCTACTGCCATCATAATCAGATCCAACCTATACACGCAACTCCAAAGGATGTAGTGGGTTACTTGCTTCACTTACAGAAATCTAGCCTAGCCTTCTCTTCCATTAAAATACACCTTGCGGCAATATCTGCATACCTACAGACTACCTATTCAACTTCCCTATATAGGATACCAATCATTCAAGCATTCATGGAAGGGCTTAAAAGAATTATACCACCAAGAACACCACCTGTTCCTTCATGGAACTTAAATGTTGTCTTAACAAGACTCATGGGTCCACCTTTTGAACCCATGCACTCTTGCGAAATACAGTTCCTCACCTGGAAGGTTGCATTTCTCATCACCATTACATCTCTAAGAAGAGTAAGCGAAATTCAGGCGTTTACAATACAAGAACCTTTTATACAACTACACAAAAATAAAGTCGTCCTAAGGACTAATCCTAAATTTTTACCAAAGGTTATTTCACCGTTCCACCTAAATGAAACAGTGGAACTACCAGTGTTCTTCCCACAGCCAGATTCCGTAGCTGAGAGGGCACTACATACATTAGATGTCAAAAGAGCATTAATGTACTACATTGACAGAACGAAAAACATCAGAAAGACTAAACAACTATTTATTGCATTCCAAAAACCTCATGCAGGAAACCCAATATCAAAACAAGGTATAGCCAGATGGATAGTTAAATGCATCCAAATCTGCTACCTTAAAGCAAAACGACAACTGCCCATTACACCAAGGGCACACTCAACCAGAAAAAAAGGTGCTACCATGGCCTTTCTAGGAAACATCCCAATGCAAGAAATATGTAAGGCAGCCACATGGTCTACGCCACACACGTTCACCAAGCACTACTGTGTAGACGTGCTATCCGCACAGCAAGCCACAGTAGGTCAAGCCGTGTTAAGAACGTTATTTCAAACCACTTCCATTCCTACAGGCTGAACCACCGCTTTTGGGGAGATAACTGCTTACTAGTCTATGCAGAACATGTGTATCTACAGCGACAGATGCCATCGAACTGAAAATGTCACTTACCCAGTGTACATCTGTTCGTGGCATCAGTCGCTGGAGATTCACATGTGCCCACCCACCTCCCCGGAGCCTGTAGCAATTCGGAAGTTAGCTTCAACTTTGTATATTTGTATATATATTATTTTAGCCTTAAATAGGTACATACTTAGTCACTCCATTGCATGGGCACTATTACTACAACACAACTCCTACCTCATCCTCTGCGGGGAAAACAATCGAAGATGGAGTCGACGCCCATGCGCAATGGAGATAGAAGGAGGAGTCACTCGGTCCCGTGACTCGAAAGACTTCTTCGAAGAAAAACAACTTGTAACACTCCGACCCAACACCAGATGGCGAGCTATGCAGAACATGTGAATCTCCAGCGACTGATGCCACGAACAGATGTACACTGGGTAAGTGACATTTTCATTTGTCACCACAGGGAAAGCCAATCCCCCAGCCTTTGGCATGCAGCCAGGACCCACATTCAAACTCTACCCCAACACTCCAAGCCCCCTGCCCCCCCACCCACCTCCTCCCCCAGCCGAGGACATGCTGACCCAAGGCCACACATGGTCTTTGGCGGGACTGGCCTTCAAGCAGTGGAGCCCGAAGAGGCTTGGGGAATGTGTGGGGGAGGGGTGCCTGGCCCCCCCCTTTCAGGGCCAAGAGTGGCACTAGAGATCCAGGCCCCCAGAGCCAAACCATTATATGTAAGAGGGAGGGGGCACACAGCCCCCTCTCCCAAAGCCATAGTGGCCTTGGGGGCACCATCCCCCAGGGCCTTAAAATATATATTATTAGGAGAGTGCCTATAGCATCCTTCCCCGAGCCTATTGTTGCCCTGAGCACCCCATCCCTCAGGGCCTCACTATTGGTGAGTGCCCTGGTGCCCACCTGGTGCACTGACTAACCACCACGTTGGGGCTGCAGCGGAGCAGCCGGGCTTCTGCCCCCCCGCCAGAAGATAACCCACTGGTGATGGAACGGATGCCCTTCAAGTCCTGACTTCGCTGTCAAGCAAAATATCACTGAACAGGCTTGCACCAAGTCTGTAAACCTGTGTTTTCGAAACACTGAGAAGCAGATTGCGAGGCTTGTTAATCTTTCTGTTCTAAGAAAACTCTACAAGTTTGTTGGGCATGTCATCTTGAAATGCAAAGGAGAGGCATTGAAGACACTCCTCTTATCTTTGGGCATGAAGATGTCGGTGAAGAAGGGGAACAACACCCGGAGGCATCTGCTGCAGAGGAAGAGGCGTTGTCTCTGGAGGCAGTTCCAGCTTCGATCTTGAAGTCGACCTGGAAATGCAGGAAGTTACACCTGCTCAACAGTCGGTGAGAACGCCCACTCCCTCAACCCCATGTCGAACATTCTATGACATATGGCCCCCTTAGAGGCCCTTGGTTGACCACTGCCCTCTGGCCATCATCAGTATCAAGTACCCATTTCAGACACCCTGCCCTCGAACTTGGTACCAAGCTGGCCTTCGACTTCCACCACATCGACTCTGAGTGGAAATTTGACTCTTAAAAGCACAAACATGGCTCGGACCTGAAAACTTTGAAGCCAGCTTCAAAACCTGATTCTGGCAGGACAGTTGAGCCTATCCGGCACAAGCTGCAGAAGTTGCACGCTCGACAGAAGCAAATCCATGTTCAGCCTCATACTGATTGTATTCTTTTGAGGCCTTCGGGCACCATTCCTCCACCATCCAAAAGACACTTGTCTTTCAAAGAGGCTCTGGACTCTTCAATACCTCCGAAACAGAGGAAGAAATTGGTCAAAGCAACTAGTGCTTTGCCTTTTCCACCAACCCCTCCACAACTTCGGCCACCACCACTCCATTCATTGTCTCCACCACACTCTCTTGAAGATCCCCTGGGCATCTCACCTCAGGGATCCCACTGTATTCTACAGGGGACCATTGTGCTGGGCATGACACCTTTGGGACACCCTCACACACCAATCCTGGGGACACATATGATTCAAACACTCCAGATGACACTGACCCAGACTTGTATCCAGCCCGCCCCTCCCGCCGACTCTCCTGCTTATCAGGAGTTAATAGATAGGGCTGCTGCCTTTCATGATAATAGAGCTCCACAAGGAACCCCAAGAGGAGGATTTCCTCTTTGAGACACTTTCATCTACACAAAGGACCATCATATATTTACCCATGCTAAACGGCATGTTATGCCATACTGCAGACCTTTTCAAAGACATGTTTAGGGCAAGGGTAATTACACCTAGTCAATAAAAAATAAAAAAAATACAAGCCCTGCCCCTCAGACCCTATATATATATTAAGGGATAAGTACCACCAGACTCACTGGTGATTACAATTGCTCACAAGCAGGCCGACTCACAAGCTAGCAGTAATGCCCTGCCACCTGATTTAAAAAAAAGTAAACGTATCGATGCAACAGGGAAAAGGGTTTGCAGCACATACTGCCAATCACTGGCACATTGCCAACTCATTTGGTCTATTTGCGCTGTACAACCACGCACACTGCGATGAGACGTCCTCCAATATCTCCCAGATGAAGATAGGACAAGAGTTTGTCTCAGAAGGCAAGCTCACATCAAACACCTCCATATGCTGTGTGCTGGGTGCTGCCGATAGAGCAGCCAGAGTCATTAACACCAGTATTCTACTTAGACGCCATGCATGGCTCTGTATTTCTGGCTTAAAGCAAGAAGTGCAAGAGTCTACTTAATGTCCCATTCGACAAAGAGCATCTCTTCTGTCCCAAAGTCGACCTGACCTTTAGAGAAAATGACAAAAGGACACAGACAGCAGAATCAATGAGGGCCGCCAAACATCTACTCTCCGTGGCTGTTTTTGCCGCTCTAGCTTTCGTGGAGGTTCCAAAGCCACTTCTTCTAAGGCCTCCACCTCATACCAACTCAGTCAAAGCCAACACTATTCTCCAAGAGGTTACTTTAGAGGCTCATATAGAGGCAAAAATGCCAATGGTAGATGCAAGGGTGCTTCCCCTCTTGGTGGAACACACATCACTAAACAATGCCTTCTTTCTCCTCCCCCAATCAAATAACATCTGTCTGGGGACAATTAAAGGATTTTCTACCCACACGGCAACCAATAACATCAAACCAGTGGGAGATGGACATTATCCAACATGACTTGTCTGGAGCTCTCTAGCACACCTCAACATTTGCACGTTCACCGGCTGTCACTGAAACATCGAACATTGCTCAAACAGGAAGTTCCAACTGTTCTACTCAAAGGAACCATAGAAGTAGGCCCCCTTGAACACCAAATCCAAGGAGTATACTTCCTAATATCCAAAAAGGATGGTTCCTTGCAGATGGTCCTGGAACTAACGCCACTAAATACATACATTCTATCAGAACACTTCCACATGGTCACCTTGTAAGATGTGATTCCACTCCTTCAAAAGGGCAACTTTATGACTGCATTAGATCTAAAGTTTGTGTATTTTCACGTACTAATACACCTGGGAGGGTTGGGTGCAGGGTTTGGCCACAGGCTAGGGCCTGTGACAAACCCACATCAGTCCCCTACTAAAGCTGTGCTCAGTGAAGAAGTTGGGTTAATATGAACAAATCAAAAACTGAAATTCATTGGAAAAATCAAAAGCTAAAGTCATGGCATGGGTGGGTATGGTATAAAATCGTAGTTTACTTTGAAAAAACATAAGAGGTTTACAGAAGATACCGAAGTTTAAAGTGATTGGAGAGTTTGGGTATGGTTGTAAGATCTTACATCACAGTGAAAAAAAGAACACTGCATCACTGAAGGTTAAAGTGACGTTATAGTTCCGTTTTGTAATAATATCAGTGATGGTTCGTCTAGAGGGGTTGCAGGGTCATCAAACCACCAACTAATGGCCCAGGCCTGCCTATTCTAAAATTACCTGCTCACATGATGTTACACTATTACAGGAAAACAAGTGTCTATTTTCAAAATAAAGTGCAACATCATGTCAGCAGCAAAGGGGGCTCCAGTGTCCTTTGGAACTGCGCATGTGTCAGGCGGAGGCTTCTTCTCTCCACCTCACACATTCACAGTAGATAGCAGACATGATGCACTTGCTTTTGGCAATGCAGCATGTCTGCTAATAAGGCTTTGGTGGAGCTTGTTACTCTTCATCCCTATCTCCTATCAGATGGAAGGATAGAGGAAGAGGGATCACCTCCAGCCCTATCCTGGCTTCTGATAGGGCAGTAGTTTATGTTCCAGGCCAGGACAAGCAGAGGCTATCATTCATGATAGCTTCTGCTTGTGTAAACTGGTGCGTAATTCGAGGGAGTAGGATTCGTGGATCAAAAATCTCAGAGGGATTGAATGCAGAGTCCCAGGGTAAAATTGTATTAATGGCTTGTGTGTATGTGTGAATGCCTGTATACGTGAATGTGATTGTGTGTTTGTATCTATATATGTGTGTGCGCATGTGTATCTGAGTATGCATGATGTATGTCAGTCTTCTGCCATAAGCACCATATACATTCTCTGTGCTGCACTCCTTTATTAAAATCATCTTTTTATTTTATTTTATTTTTATAACTTAATACTTGTCTTTTTTTAGGAAATGTTATAGGTAATCATTTAAACAAGCAGGCTGTAGAATTCTAACATCTATGAAGCACAGCAATGTCTGCAAGGCCCTGTACATAATAGCAGTAGTTGTGATAATGGTATGATATGCATTTTGATATTATAAAGGCTTCTGTTCCCTTTTCTATTTTTCTATCATCTTATTCTTCATTTTCTGTTTGCACAGTCAGCCCGTAACACTTTTTCTTTTGTCCTTTATGTAAAGCTCTCTGGTGTCGCTACAACCTTTACACTGTGCAAATCTTCATAATAAAATAAACATAACACAAAAATACACAGGAGCAATTTGTGGGATTATTTTACACCCTGGATGGGCTTGGACGCCTTTAAGCTTCTTTGAGGGAGCTGGCTCTGTATATACTTTATCAAAATGAGATATAGTGTGCATAGAGTTCAGGGATTTCCTAGAGCCTTAACAGAGGCTAATGCTCTCTTTGGTGGTTGTGTGGTCGAGCAGTTAGGCTTACCAGAGGGTAGTGCAGAGCATTTGTTGTACACACACAGACAATAAATGAAGCACACACTCAGTGACTAACTCCAGGCCAATCGTTTTTATACAGACAACATATATTTTGTTATTTTATTTCTAGAACCACAAGATTCAGTTTGCAGGTAAGTACATTTGTAAGTAAGTATCCAACATATGTATCAACACCACTTTGTTCAATTTGGCAAGTTATATGTTTTTTTAATAAATAGCAATAATCTGTTTTAAAAGTTGACAGTGCAATTGTCAAACATTTCTGGGGGAAAGAAAAGTTGGCACCGTTTTGAGGTAAATACAAGACTTACAGTTCCAGTCTCCGGGGGTTAGGGTGTCCACAGTTTGGGGTTCCAGTAAACTCCAAACACCCAGCAACATGGGGCTGGCTGTGTACCGAGGTAAAAAATTATGCAATTTTTAAAATGGCATCCTTTGGAGGCTGGGGCACTCGGAATCAGGCCCACGCTTTTGAAGGGCAGACCTTAGGGTTTAGGTGAGCACTTGGGGGGGAGTGAGGGGGGTGTCAAAGGGGGGCGGTCACAGGTCGGCACCATACATAAACCCTCACCGGCGCAGGGGCATCCAATGCTTTCCAATAGTGGGAGCCTGGGGGAGCACAAAGATGCTGCAGGCTAAGTCCAGGGGGTGGACAAGGAGGAGGGCCGTCGGCTGGAAATTGCAGGACTGGTGGTCGAATTCCCCAAGATACGGGGCAGAGGTACCTTTGGGTGTTGGGTATATTCATCCTGTTCTCTCGCGGTGAGGGGGGTCCTCCCGATTTAGGCTGTAGGCGTCGTAGTGTTGGACAGGAGGGGGTCAGCCCAGTGTGGACGCTAGGTCAGAATCACCTGGGGACTACGTCTAGTTGGTTGGGCCACTTGTACACAGGCCATAGGCGCTGGGTGCAGAGTGGGCAGGACTTGCGGATCTGGGGTGGCTCTGGAGTCCTTTGTTGGAGTTTCTTTTGGACAGGGCCACTGTCCATGGGAGATCTTGGTCCTGTGGGGTGCAGGCAGTCCTCTTGAGGCTTGTAAGAGGTTGCTGGTCCTGCATGATGCTCACCTTTTTGTAGTAGGGCTTCAGAAGCTGGAGACAAGCCTGTAGGGCTGGGGCCAAGTCAGTTGGTCTCTTCAGTCTTTTCTATTGGGGGTCAGCTCAGCAGTCTTTCTTCTTAAGGTCACCAGAAATCTGACGAGCTAGATTCAGGGGAGCCCTTAAATCCTGGATTTAGGGGCGTTACAGGGGTCAAAGGGCAGTAGCCAATAGCTGCTGTCCCTGAGGGTGACTACACCCTTCAGGTGTCCACTTCCTTTGGGGAGGAGACACAGATCTAACCCTATTATCCTTGTCTTCCAAACCAAAATGGAGGATTTTGCAAGGAGGCGGTCACTTCAGCTCTGGACACCTTAGGGGTGGTCCCAGCTGAAGTGGTCGCTCCTCCTTGTTTTCCCTAATTTTCCCGCTGGACTTGCCGCCAAAAAGGGGGCTTTATTTGGAGGGCGAGCACCCGCACTAGCTGGTGTGCCCTGGGGCATTGTAACAGGAGGCCTGAGCCTTTAAGGATCACCACCAAGTGTTACAGTTCTTGTAGGGGGGAGGTGTGAAGCACCTCCACCCAGAGCAGGTTTTGTTCCTGTTCCCAGAGAGCACAAAAGCTCTCACCCCATGGGGTCAGAAACGTGTCTGCTAGTGGCAGGCTGGCACAGACCAGTCAGCCCTACACTAGAGGGTTGGGTAAAATACAGGTGGCATCTCTATGCTTTTTACAGTAAATTCAGCACTGGCATCAGTATGTGTTTATTGTGCTGAGAAGTTTCATACCAAACTTCCCAGCCTTCAAATTAAGCCATCATGGAGCTCTGGAGTTCGTAATGACAAACTCCCAGCCCATGAACTTAATATAGCCACACTGCACTTATAATGTCTAAGAATGGACTTAGACACTGTAGAGACATATTACTCATACAGCTATGCCCTCACTTGCGGTATAGTGCACCCTGCCTTAGGTCTGTAAGGCCTGCTAGAGTGGCGACTTACCTATGCAACAGGCAGTGTTTTGTGGGCATGTCACCCTGAGAGGGATGCCATGTCAACTTTGAGTGTGTTGGTGGGGAGAAAAAGGCAATCTGCAATGGCAGTGTGCATATGTTTGGTGAGGGGTCCCTTAGTGTGGCACAACACATGCTGCAACCTTTAGGGACCCTCCCTGGCCTCCGGGCCCTTGGTAATACAGGTACCTTTTACAAGGGACTTATCGGTGTGCCAATTGTGGAAACAATGGTACAGTTTTTAGAGAAAGAACACTGGTGCTAGGACGCTTTTAGCAGGATCCCAGCACAATCGGTCAAGTCAGCATCAATATCAGACAAAAGGTGAGGGGGTAACTGCAACAAGGACCAGTTTCCTAGACTACTAAAATCAGTGCAGTGCATCAGTGCACTGGGCAATTACTTGTGTGGTGTTGTCGTCAGGGTTAGTACGTGCTTTATAAAAGGAATTGCAATTGTGGTTCAATGAAAATGAGATATTTGAGAACATAGAAATCACAATCTTCATCCACATCATATGTAAATCACATCACTTTCATTTATGGTGTGTTAATGTCTAACCTTTAATAGTTTCTGGATGTACTCATTCAGCCATAATACAGTGTTTTGATTTTCATTATCGTTGTCGTTTTTTGAGGCCAACTCATTGTGAGGGTAACAGAGAGGTCAGCCAGGTGCAATTGATAACCTTTGCATGATAGAGAAACAGGGTGAGCTGCATAACAATTGTTCTGATTTACTACTTTATGTAGCCTTTTATTCTAAGTGCTTTATTAACAGGAGCCCTTGTAGCCAAACTAAAAAGTTCTCAAAAGAGGCGCTACATACAGTATCATTGTTGGACACTGCACCCTTAAAGGTGGATAGCTACGCAATTGTGTCTTTCAAAAGGAAGAAGAGTGATTTGGAACAAGGACTTTAGGAGGAAGTGTATGGGTAAATGTGGTGCATAGTAGGATGTGCTTTTTGTGAGCCCAATTCAACACACAATCATGCATCCGCCTACAGCTCACAGGGTCACATTCCCAGCCTGGCTGATTAACCCTTTGAAGGTGGACAGTTACATTTTCTGGGAAATAACTGCAGTCCCATATTAATTTTCCCATTCTTCCTGTTTCTTGTATTTTCTCGCTCACATTCTCTTTAAGTATCTCCCCACTGATATCTCTTTTCTGCTCTTTTTCCTCTCACGCTTCTTTACTGTGCTATCATCGCTCACTCTCCCCACTCTTTTGTGCACACTCTCCTCGTGTCTCCTCTTTCTTTCCCAAATTTCATCTATTTCTGTCTTGTAGTCCCACCGTCTCTCTACTCTCTCCTCTTTTTCTCAGTACTCTTTCTCTATAGAACTAAAACCTGACCATTCTGTGTTTTTCCTCTGAATCTGGTTCTTATAATTTTTCTGTTTGATTATAAAAGCATATTAAATGTTCAGGAATACACAAAGTAATGTAAAACATGGTGAGGTACTCAATCTCTCCGGACCGAGTACAACTCGAACATTTGTTAGCCACTGTGGATGGCTTTCCCTTAGTTGATGTCCCACTAACAAAGGTTAGATCCTGTGCCAGTCAAGACAGCTGTAACAGGCACAATAACCCAATGAACTTTCTCAAGAGAGAGAGTGGTGGAGGGGTGTGCGATGAGTGAAAGGAAAGAATATGTGGAGCTGGAAAAGAAGAGAAAACATAAAATGAAGGTAAAGGGAAGACGCAATGCTGAGAACAGCAGCTGAGGAAAAAAAACACATGCGATAGATTGAAGGAGAGCTAAGACAGCATGACAGTAGATTAGAACATGTAACCTATGATGATAGGGAGGTTTAAACTGATGAAGATAAGAAATACGAAGAAAGATGACAAACTAGAGTAAAAGGGTTTGGAATAGGCTGCCACCATTGTAGCACTGCAAATTCCCTGAATCTCACATTCCACTACCAAGGAAAACTGTACTTTTGTGGTGTGAAATGCTGATCAGAAATAACAAGGACTTCATGGGCCTAATTCACAAAGGTAAACTTAAACTTTTGTGTAAATTTACGTTTATTTTGGAATTCACAAAACTGCATTTCAATCGTAAAAGATAGTCGTGTCATATCTTTTTATGAGCTGAGTTCTTCGCACCAACTGCAAAGTGTCCACGTTCGTAAACATACTATTAAAATGCGTTTTTGTGAGTTTCAAAACCAATGTAAGCTTACCCAAGGGTGTAAGTTTACCTTTCTGAATCAGGCCTCATAAGAATTAAAGTTGCACTTGCCTTAAACAGCAAGAAAATTATTGGTTCAACCATCTTTAGGGAAAGGACCAGTGCTTGTTCTCACCTGTCAAGGTGTGAAGGAGACTGCCTTGGAAACCGGCCGTTTGACTTTTTGGGTAATTTTTCCTGATTTTAAAATATCCCTAGATTGAATGCTGCCTGAAAGAAAGTCAGGTGCATATTCACTTTTGCATATTTACATATAAAATTGCCTAATAATTGTGCACCAGTGGGACTAAGCACTCAGCTTGACAGAGCTGGGACAAATCGGTGAAGATTAGTGCCGTTGGATCAGCTAGATTCACATCTGCAAAATCATTATTTGGGGAAATGCACAATTGCAAAACGGGATTTTAAGTGCAGAGTTCTAAACTAAATGAGCAAGAAGGCTCAGTGAGTTAAAGCATGGCTTTGATATTTTCAGTGATCTAGAGATCATGAGTTTGAATCCTGGTAAAACAGACTCAGATTTCCATCCTTCTAAGGTTTCTCACAAATGGCAGAAGGGAGATAGGAATGGATCTATCCTATCAGTATTAGTTTTGCATGTACACTAACCCAGCTTGTCTCCTTGTTGATTGAATGATGTGGTAAAGCATCAAAGGTGCAGTACATTTAAGAAATCGGTGTGTGAGTGTCGGTATGTGCTCGAAACTGTAAGGCAGTTTGAAAACAAAGTATTATCCCTGGGATAGCTTTTGGCTTGATTCTTGTCCATTTTCTTGAAATTTTACCCCCCTTTTCAATTTTAGCTTTGGTAGCTCGTGTGCTTCAACTCTGGTCTTAAATTCCCACCCCACCATTTTTCAAATCCACCAGCCGACACTGAATAACATAAAATGTTAAGTTTAAAAACCACTGAAATTCAGACATGCTTTTTGTTCTGCTTGTTACAAAAACGATACACTCAATGGTACTACAGGTGTTCATGAAAATTTAATCTACTTGTACCTTGCTGAACCCTTTCCAGTATAAGAAGCTTATACCTATCATTCATATCTGTTGGATGATGTCATCAGCGATGTCATAAGTGATGTAAAATGTGCGGTCATAAGCAGTGCTTGTGGGGCCCAAGTTAGCTCACAAAAGTATAACCGTGAATTTATTTTCTTTTTTTTAAACCTTGGTTTTTATATTATTTCAACACCTAACTATTACATCACATCAACCTTTGTATTTTGAGTGAAGACAAAACATATAATTTATATATATATATATATATATATATATATATATATATATATATATATATATATATATATATATATATATATATATATTCCAGGCCATTATGTTCTAGTTGGAAACAGCTGCATTCGTTTTACTCTTAACTTGTCACAGGAGTCAGTTAACTCACTCATAGAAACCAGCCTCTTTAGTGCAGTGTCACCAATTCCTAGGTAAAGTACATGAAAAGGCTTGGCATGTAAAACGATACTGGCAGTAGTGCATGCACAGCTGTTTCATCTGCTTAATTTCAAGGTCTTGCTTCAGAGTATATCCAAATAGAGGGTGGGCTTTACCACAAGTAGCAAATACCAGTATCCCTCAATGAGGTATTTGTGAATAAGAGAAATCATTCCTGTTTTGAAATTAGGTCCTGGAAATAAGACTTAACTAAAGGTGTCAGTAGTTATTGTACAAGACTTATGCATGTTTAGCCTTTTTAAATGGGCTTTTCCCCCTAAGAAATGTTGGTGGGGAAACCAGTAGTTCTCACACAGTTCTGATCCCTTTACAAAGACCTGTTTGCGCATGATTTGACTGTATTATAACATTTATATAGTACTCACTGTCCATATGTGGACGCTGAATCAGTTGCTTACTAGTGTAACAACCTATTCTGTAGGGTGTGTGGTTGGAAGTTTGTTGCCTTTGTTGTGATTCTATTTGAAGAGTGTTTTCCTGTTGTGCAAGATGACCACTGAGGTTTAGTTATTTTTGTTTGGGATACAGCACTTAGCAGTCTGGTGGTTAAGCGCGCAAGATGGGTATGCACTATAAGGTTTTTGGTAAGCCTTCAGGTCTGATAAGCTCTGCAGGTCCCTTTTATGGTATTTGTTATGATCGGAGTCCACTAAACCGGATACAATACAGCGTGTATATTCGGAGTTGTTTGTTTATTATACTGAGCAGTCACAGGTTGGAGGGAGAGATGGTCAGGGATCTGCTGCAATGGCCCTTGTTACAGTCAATTCCTACATGATGGTCATTGTAAGATGTCAAGAACGGTTTGTAGTAGGCAGGTAACTAGGCCTTGCACTGGTGGACTAAACTGAGTGTTATAGTAACAGTATTAGTATTTGTGAGGCCCAGAAAGGTTATGTATGAATTTACATTACATTACAATATCATAACCAGGCTAGTACACGTCAGCCCTTCTTAACATACCTGGTTCTAGAAAACATAGTTTACCAGCATGAGGAGAGTGTGTGCGCCATTGCATATCTATGGTCTGTAGTTTGTACTTGAAGGAGTGATTATTGTTCTAGATTCTTTCTCTGTGTAATGGAATGGTGCAATTATCTTGGAAACAACCAATTTTTCACTTGTCTTCTGACCTGTAAATGCTCCTTCTGAATGCCAGAAGCCACATTGAGTAAAGTGGTAACAGAATGGCCAAAATAGCAGATGGTTTGCACATTTATGGCTTCTAACAGAGTCATCATTAAGAGACATATATTTAGAGCAGAGTCAAAGAGTTAAGTCTATAGCAAGTCTGATGTAGTGTAAAATGCTTATTGTTACACTCAGAGAATGTATTTTGTTATTTAAACAAGGCAGTACATTCACACATTAAGGTATTTTTTCTTGCAGTCCCAACACAAAAATGATGAAATTCAAAAAAGGTGATAGCGTTGGTCTGAGACTGGCCGGTGGAAATGATGTTGGGATCTTTGTTGCTGGACTCCAGGATGGCAGTGCTGCACAGATGGAGGGTCTGCAGGAGGGGGATCAGCTACTTAAGGTAATTGACTTTTTATGAGGAGGAATTCAGCATACGGACATCAGTTTTATTTATTTAGAGGACTTTTTAAACTTCATAATTAATTCCTAAACATACAGCCCTTCTTTTGTTTGTGAACTGTTAGTTTATAAGGCAGTATCTTTGATTTTTAAAAGAAACAGCGCTTCTTAATTTAAGCGGTTTTGTTTCAAAGACCTTCAGACAGATGGATGCATTTAGAAATTGAGTTTTTCGGGTGTTATTTGTAAGGCACAGGCTAACACTGTATTGCCTGTCTGTTTACATGGCATTGTATGTGATATTCACACATGCAGGAGATTCTTCAGATTAACTCATTTTGCCTGTTGAATGCTGGATGTTTGTCTGTTAAGATGGTCTGAACTATGCAGGGTGATGGACATATTGTACATGAATACTTTAACTCTGACTCAGGTGAACGACCAAGACTTTCGGTGCATTGTTCGGGAAGACGCAGTGCTCTATCTCTTGGAAATTCCAAAAGGTGAAGATGTGACTATTCTGGCCCAAAGTAGATATGATGGTAAGCATGCTTTGAAAATCTGTCTAGCAATTATTTTCCTTCCATTGTTAATGTGTTCCTGTTGCTATTTTCATTTGTATATCAATCCCAAATAATGATGCGAAACACAGTTAAATATATGAAGGGGCTAACTTGATGGTTCCACACTGAAATCCATTTTTCTTTCTTAATGTTTACAAAGAAATGTAAAATGTATTGATAAAGACCAAGACCCTTCAATTCTGTTGCATATGTTTGCTTACAATATTAAAGCTCTGCCGATAGTACTTGGAGCTATTCACCCCTTTGGCGGCTTTTGTTTGTGCCACCAAATCTACCTGCTTCTTTCTGGAGATTTGGCCCCTCCATTGAATGCATTACTCCTAGGATAGGGCTTAATAACAACATGTAAATTGATACTACCTCCCTTTCTGCTGGTTATAGCTCTAACTTTTTACATCTGCATTGCCTGGTTTTCCTCAAAGAGATGACAAATTATCCGCACTGAGTTTAGTAAATCCTAGTACTTAGGAATGTTGGGAACTCTGTTGAAGGCAGTGGAATGGCAGATGCCAGTAATGGCAAGTGTAGACCTAGACATTCCCCTTCAACATTTCTTTGATTGTCCTTATTTTTCTCCCTGTCTAGAGTACAACATTATAGCCCTTTTGAGTGGAATCTTCTAGTATTCCTTCTATTGCTTGCTTTTCCAGTCATTAAAAGCTCCCCCCTCTTTATAGGCCCTCATTTGCAAGTTCCGTCAGTTTTTTCCCCCAGATATGCTGCACCCTAAGCATGTTTATCATAGCTAAACTGAGGTAGCATAATATGCCATATACTAGACTACTCATTTCTGATCTTATAATTTATGTGGACCCCCACTGCATCACTACTGGAAGTCAGAGACCTTGGTCTAAACCATGTCAGAAACAAGTAAACATCAAATAAATGAATGAATTATGAAATATTTGAATTTGAAAAATATACAAAAATTGAAAATGTATTTTAATGTGAAGGTTGGATTTCTTCCAAATGTATTTTTATTTCTAAATGATGATGCAACATATTAAACCCTAGTAGTGTTAGATTTACCTTTTATTGCTTTTATTGATTGCTTTCTTTTTGTCAGCGGATTAGAGTGCTTCAGTAGAGACCACCAATTGTCCATTCTAGCTTCTATTTACTTAGGCTGCTCCCATGGATAAAGATAAGAGGATACCAACTTAACTTTCAAATTTCAAATTCCTACACATTTACAGAGAATGTCAAATGTTTAAATATTGCTTTTTAAGTATGTCTACTTTATTAATCACTAATACTATATAACTTTTAAACAGTTGTCTTCCACCTGAGTAGGCCTCACATACCCTGTAATTAAGAAACGCTGTCCTAGACCACTTTTTTAATTGTAGCATATATTCCATCTTCCTCTTGTGTTTCACCCCTATGACAGAGCTTCATGTAAATTGCAAATTCAATATGGTGCCCTCCAGGTTCTGTGCAATGTCTGCTGCTAAGAGAAATGAATCTACTTATAATCACCTTTTATTATGATTAGGCCGTAAAGAGTACTGAGTAGTGTCACAAGGGGAAGAATGGAGGAAAGGATATAAAATGAAACCCAGACTGTAAAGTTGATTGTGAAGAGGGATTGCAGGTCCTAGAGGTTCAGACAAATGGTTGTTTTGCGCCTAGCACGTAAAAGGAAGCAAGAGCACAAATTGTTTTTATGGCTATATCAAGTAAAGTATAAACATATAAGCCCAGAGAAGAAGAAATCTGCTTACCAGATTCTCCAGGAATGGTGCTCACACGAACCAGACTACATGCAACCAGCCAGTATCTTGAGGAAAAGACATACAGGGAAAATGCAAGTATATTTGCTTTCTCTAGTCCTTAAATAACAGTTCTGCAACAGTAAAGGATTACGGAGGCATGGTGGTAGTTGTGCACCCGCCTCAAAGGGTCCAGTTCATTGTGATGGGAAGCATAAACTTAATATATTCTTATCTGCCACTTCTGTACTTTCTTTTTTTACTAGCAAGTGTTTTTGCCTTTTTGGCTAAGTCATAATAGTCACACATTGTTTGTGTTTAGTTTACAAGAACATCCTAGCCTGTGGAAGAGGTGACTCATTCTTTATCAGGACTCATTTTGAATATGAGAAGGAGGGTCCACAGACATTAGGGTTCACCAGAGGGGAAGTCTTCAGAGTGGTGGACACACTGTATGATGGAAAACTTGGAAGCTGGCTGGCTGTCAGAATTGCCAACGAACTGGAAAAGGGCATCATTCCAAGCAAAAGCCGGTAAGATTTACAAGTTATAATTTTTTGGGTGCAACAATAATATATTTATGTTGTGGCAATGTTGAAAAAGGACCAAATTATTTTCAGTTAAATATGTGCCTGCATGAAAGCTCAACCAACCTGCTTGCAAAAGTTGATTTAATGAACATGTTGCACAGTGTGCATGCACATTGTGATGCTAAAATACTTTCAGAAATCCCACCTGTATATTAACATCTTTATATTGCACCAGCATAACAGGCTAGTGTGTGATAAGCTTCTGTGCCACTCAAGAAGATATTAAAAACCTTTACTCCAGTACATTGACAGCTGCTGCAGTTCACCTATAAGTAAAGGAAAAGACATGCCAGCAGTGATAGATCTAGTGGTGCGCAGACTGGGCTAGGCCAGAAAACATCACAAAATACTAACATACCTGAAATGCAGGGGGACAGATGTGGCCTTCTGCAAGAAACACATCCGGTTGATGAGGAAATACCTAAATTGGGAAGGCGATTGTGGGATGGTAGGGGGCAGGTACATGCAGCAGGCTACTTTTCCTTTGCCAGAGGTGCGCTAACATGAGTCTGCCCTGAGACACCATTTGAGCCCCTAAGGGTTAATATTGACGAGGGGGTCAGATATGTGTTTGTGTGGGTGGGGGAGACTCAGTGGCATGTATCTGACACAGGGCAGCATTTATGCCACAAGCACAGCACAGGACAAGCTCAGTTTCTGGACTCTGATTCGAATACTGACTCAGGATGTGGTGGCCTGAAAAGACTAGAACTGTGTGATAGATACAGACTTAGACAATTCACCCCCCAGTAATGGATTCATCAAGTGTCCTGATGGGCTGTGATTTCTGAAGTGACTGGGCCACTGGGGAGTGACCGACAGCTCGAGACTGAGGTGAGAATACTCCGACTACTGTGAGGTACGTGATCTCCATGTCAGTCTAGACAGTTTGATATGCTCCCTAGAGACTGATGAATACATTGCTCATATAGAGTATTTGGGTCTCACACTTTCAGACCATAACCCACTACTCATGAGTCTGTTAGGAGAGACAGAGGCCTCCTATCCCCACTTAGAGCCTCCACAAGTTCCACCTGCACAACCCTGTGACCATTTGGCTGACACGATTAGGGACTACTTTGCACCCACCTGACGTACAATCACACACTAACATTGACTGGGACGCGTTCAAGATGATGGTATGGGGCTATTGTATAGAGCAGCTGGTGGGGGCCGGAAATCATTGGAGGGAGATTTGTCCTGTTTGGAGGACATTATCTGAAGTTTGGAGAGGGCACTGGTGGTGGACCCAGGAATCTTACATAGAATGCTGGACGAGAAGGAGAGGTTTGCCACTATGCTAGAAAATTATAAACTCTTGACCGACGTGAGTACTTTGGAGAGAGAACAGACCAGCATACTACTCTCCTGGCTGGTTCAACTGGCATAGAGGGGCTGCTCCATTACCCATATTGTGGAACTAGTGGGCGCTCTGGAATATATACAACAAGAAATCCAGAGTGTTCACTCTGCGCTATCAGGAGCTGTACATTTAGCTGTGTCCAGCTTCGACCACAGTGGTTGAGGCTTTTTTGTTTCGGGCAACCATTCCACAGATGCCGGCAGCAGATGAAGAGGCCCTGGGGGAGGCCATTGACAAAATGTGAACTATGAGCAGCGACTAAGGAGCTGGGTTGAGGGGTACACCTGGCATGGATAGTCTACTGGCTGAATTTTACCAGACTTATGTGGCCTTCCTGGCTCCGAAAGTCATAAAAATGTATTGGGGGGCACTAGACTGAGGATTCCTCCTGGATACCGCTAGACAGGCTCTTATCGTGTTTGTGCCTACACTTCTTGGTGATTGACATGGAGTGGCATTCTATATACTGCTTTCCATTCTGAATCTTGACTAGAAGATTCTAAGCAAAGTGCTGGTTACCCATCTGTTGACCCACATGCAACAGCTAATACAATCTGACCAAAACATCTTCATCCCACAACATAACACCTCAAATAATAATCGGAGACTGTACTGAATGCTAAATGAGATGGCTATCTACTCTTTTCCGGCAGCGATAGTGTTGTCTGTTGATGTATGAAAAGCATTCTGTACTCTGCACTGGGGGTACCTGAGGGCTGTTATGCACAAAGCAAACCTAGGGTGTGGGATTGGACAAAGGGGTATCCCTGCTGTACTCAAGTGTACAGGCACGAGTGTGGATGAGTCAGTGTATATCTGAAGTGTGCAAGGTATGCTGAGGGACCAGGCTGGATATCCTCTCTCCCCACTTTTATTTATCTTTACGGTGGAACCCTCTGCTATTATTCTCCGTAACGAGGGGCCCTGGAGGGACATTCCATTATGAGGTGGCAAAAGCATAATCTCTTCGTACGCGGAGAGTATACTGCTGTATCTCAGGGAGGCAGAAGGGGAGTACCATGGAGCATGGCATGACTGAAGAGTTGGGTAAAATCATGGGTCTGTGCACTAATTGGCAGAAGACCTGCGCTTTCCTGGTAAATCACGAGGAGCAGGAGCCCCCAATGATGGTGCTGCGAGCAGGGAGTAGATGGTAGCCTTGGATCCTTAAATATCTAGGAGTCAAAATATATTATTCAGATAGGGACATCTTGGGGGGGCGAGGGGTCTTACTGGGTACTCAGCAGATGTGTAATATTTCGGCGCACACTGACGTTGCCCATTATGGCCAGGATTGTCCTGTCTAAGATAATAGTGATGTTCAGAATGCTTTACTGTTTGGATGATCTCCCAGTTTGGGTCCCACAAAAGTTGTTCAAGTCACTTAATGTATTGCTCAGGGAACTGATCTGGGATGGGGAGACACAGGACTGTGCTCCGTGCCCTCAAACACCCAACTCAACGTGGGGATTGGGAGTGCTTGACGATGAATTGTATTACCTAGATGCGCAGTTACAGTGGCCTGAGCTGCATAGGGAGGACGCCTTGGTGGCACCCCTATCCGGAGTGAAAATGGATCCATCCTGGAGCCCTAAGCCCTTAGCCATTGGCTTGCACTGTTAGAAATGGATGTTACATATGTACCTTGAGGACCTGCTTAATGTACCTGCAATACCCCTGGTGGGATTACCCACCTTGAGAGTGGGGTTCTTCACTGCTAGATTCTTGAGAGCTTAGACGGCGGCCGGGATTGAAACTCTTGTGGCTCTCTATGATGAGGGGACCCTGAGGAGCTTGGACAGCCTGACAACAGATGACGGATTACCCAGTGCAGAATTCTTGGTGTACGTCGTGCTAACCCGGTCATTTTGTGCACTGAAGAGGGAGACAGAACTTGAACCCCGGACATGTGATACGCTGCAGACTTTGCTTACCTTTGGGGGTAGGCGGCGACTGATATCCTGGCTATAAAAGGCACTGAACAGCGGGACCTGCAACAACCTGCCCGATACCTGGTTTGACAGATCACTGGGAGATAAAGCTTAGGAAGAGATCCGGAGCGCACATTCACAATATTTAGCAACACACCGTTCAAATACATGCAGTTCAATTATTTACACATGACTTACTTCACACCCCATAGGCTGAATGTGATCATGCAAACGCAATCATATATCTGCCCTATATGTGCCTTCGCTGACGCTGATTTTTCACATACGTTATGGAGTTGCACTGTGATTGCCCGCTTTTGGCTATGGATCATGTCTGAGTTAGTGCAAACTCTTAACAGGTGAGATATGTACAGAGTAGAGATCTCTCTGCTGGGCCTATACACCGAACACCTGAGCAACAAAGCAGGAAGCAGATTCACAGACTTGGCCGTTAGCATATCCTATAGAGAGGTAGTGCTCCATTGGAAGTCTCCAGAGGGGGCACGCTGTGTATTCAAAGGAAGAAAAAGGTTGAAAACTGGGTGCCGTGCGAAGGAGCGACCCTTTAGGACAGTGTAGAGAGCCACTAGCTGCTCAGTGGCTAGAGGTTTGGCCCCGTTCATAAACACCGAGAAGTAGAGCTCCTCCATCCTTTTCCCTCACTCTGGCTCAGCAGGGCGAGACTCCAGATGCAGGACACGCTAAACGGGGGACCAGGATGTAACCTGGCTATCTTCATATAGGCACATCACATATACTCTTGCTGAACGGCAGGCAACGCTTCAGAAGCCCCTAGGATCTATACAAACAACTTATAAGGGACTGGATTGTTTGGAAGTTTTGCAAATTGTTTATCTGCTTGAGCCACTCTAATGTATGTCGATGGCAATACACCTGTGCTGCAGTGGGCTAGCAATGATATGGTATAAAATGCTAATATGTATAATCTCATCAGTCACCATGATCAGTCAGTGGATAACTATTATAAGAAAATAATGCAAATTGAGAAATGGAAAGGTGTATGCTTGCTACCTGTATTTGAAAACCCAACAAAAACATCAAAAACTAAAAGCAATGATGCACCTGATGATGAAAATCAGTAACGATACACCTGAAACACCTCTTTAATTACATGTATTACTTCTACAGTTTCGAAGCACTAAAAGTGCAAGATTATTCTTGCAGCATAATTCTTGTGATGAGCAGAGAAAGGTCCTGGATGTTGTCAGTAAGGATTTTTTCATCTGCAAACAGTCCTTCAATTAGAATGGGACCTAAACCGAGCTTTCCTCATCTTTAATTTCTGTGATAATTCGATTAAGGACGAATGCTCAAAATACCTAGATATAGATTCTTGAATCAATGAAGTTATCCATCTATGCAATGCTATATTACGTTGCATTGCAAGAAGAGTGTATTTTACAGTAGTCTGCAGTTGCCCTCTACTAGCCTAATTCTACCTGGTACACAAGCAGTATGGAATGTATTCCAGAGAAAGGTTAATCTGCAAGCAGTGCTACTGTTGTGGCCAAGTTTTATAGTACTCTGAAATATAACTCCAGCCATCCCAACATGAGGATAACAACACCATTGTGAGAGTAACCGAATTATGGCTGAGCTGTAACGTACATAACTGAGATTGAAAACCTTTTGGAACCACACTATCAGTGTCCATAAAGCTGTGAGGCCGAGAATGTGTGGCCAACCCACAGAGGTTGTTTTGGACTTATCCTCTGGACTTGACCTATATTTTGATTATTTGTGCTACAACGTACATTTGGTTAATCACAGCACACCTGTTATGATCACTTCTTGCCGGCAACGCTTTTATTAGATGTAAAGAGCAATTGTGAGTTTTGATAAGTTATGTTGTGTTTTTGGATTTTTGTAGAGCACTCTTTATGATAGCTGGATAAATATAAGGCTTGCAGCCTTTTCTTAATAACCCATGATTAATGATAGAACACACTTCAAAATGTAGATGGTTCTTAGTTTCAAAGAAAATCCTTCCTGACTCTTGAAATGTATTTTGCAGCTCACTACAAACAGCCATTAGGAGGGGGCATGAAATTGGCACCTTCTTCAAAATACAATTCTTAATCAAATATATTGACCATGATCTTAAAGTGATGCATTACCAATCCAGGCTCGTCTTGGACCTTGTGAATGAGTAGAAAACTGTAAAAATGTTGTAAAACAGAAAAGGCCAGGTTGCAGCATAGTCGACTTTGAAACTGAGGCAGCTTCTCAATATTGAGGACTGGTATTGAAGCAGGGCAAGGGCTTAAGGTTGCCAGAGGCTAGATCGTTACATGCTGTGCAGTATGCCTATTGCCAACCACAGAGATCTATGTTGTAGAGGCAATGCGCTGCAATTTGGTCTGTGCCATCCAATGACGGATGGCACCAGGCTGTTCAAAAGACCCTTGAGAACCAGACTTTAACTGGTTTAACTCTGAAAGATCAGTTAAACTGTAATAGATGAAGTAAATAAATATTAGGAAAAGCCAGCAGCAAAGCTAAGCCTGGCAGACACTTGCACTTTGTTGATGAATGGAAAACAAAATTGGGGATAAAGCAAGTACATGTTCTCTATGGGCCAAGAAAGACTTTATCGAGTGTAGAGGTCTGCCACAGAGTTCAGTCCAGTCCAGGCTTGTTATGGTTGGTGTCAAATTCGATTTATACATAGTAAAATCAGGACCAGAGATGGGACAGGCGAGTGTGACTGAGGAAAAGGAGTAAAGGATACTGGAGGAATGGAGACATTTCTACTCCAATGAGTGTGACTCCTATCCATTATGCTCGTCACCACTGGAAGAGAGGGGGCATATCATGCCAGATGTATGGGGAGAACTAGGGAAAGACGATAAAGATTCCTTTTCAGAGATACAGACTCCTTTGAAAGAGTATCATGTGGCTTTTGCTTGAAAGGTTTCTCAGAATCTTGGAGCAGAGGGTGTTGTTTGATGAGCTGGATACCTTTAGTAACAGTTAACATTACCTCTGCCACCTACCAAAGAGCCCTTCTAACTATGTGATTCTGTAAAAATCAATCCATTTTGTGTACGTAATATTTGGGGGCTTGAGTGGTGAACCATCCCTTGTATCCCCATCACCATTAATCCACTCAACCACTGATTTTTTGTTTTTTTGTTTTTTTAACCTTCCTTTCTCATACGACCTAATGTTCTGCCTTACCTGTATATACAGCGTTTTTTGTTCAAATGATATGTTTAGATATGACAGAATGTAGTTTCATGGAGAATACCAATGTTGATTCAATACATAAATTCAAACATCATATTGAATGTTTCATGTTCTTCACTCCAATGCTTTGCTTTACAGATGTTATACCATTACTTAGTTTTCCTGTACCTTCTTTCATAATGTTGTGTCCTTTCTACTATAGACAGTGTTTTAAGTGGGCTAATACTCACAGGTACTAAGTACCGGCACTATTCATATGATTGTTGAACAAAGAGGTTTGCGGCCAGTGCTGAACCTCCTGGGTTTACATGAATGTACATGGCTGTATTTCAAAAGCCATTAAATGTAATTCATGGCTAGGTATGTTTGTGGTATTCAAACTCATGGTTGAAATTTATTGCACACTGTGATCGGACGCCAAAATCAGGTAAACAGAAACTTTTCAACTGTTTTGCACTCCCAGGTGGTTATTTTGGTATAAGCACAGAAAACATATGTAATTTGTAATAACCCCCCTGTCCTGACATTGACTTCATGTCGATAGTCATATTGCAATTCAAAAAGACCATCTTGCTATTGGTAACGTGACGTGAAAATCTGAGCATTTTCTTTTTAACATTTATTTAATCGACAATTGAAAATGCAGGAATACATTTGACAGTTACTATGGTAAATATATGAGCCATATCATTTAACATATTATCTGAATCAACACACATGGGATTGCTATAAGTACTGCAAAGTAATGTCGTCAAACATACAGCAATTTGAATAATCCAATGGAAGAGTTTTTCATCATGTGTCCTATGTTATAGATAAAGGTGTGTGTTTTAATTGCAGAGTGTATCCCAGACCACCCCATGTAGATAATATTATTCCTTCTATCATATCTGACGTGCGCTTACTCCATCCACCACTTCTTTTCAACCAAATAAAATGGAATGTTGAAAAGCTGAGCCACCAACAGCAAAATCACCAGTAACACTTTGTCAACATTTCTCATTCAATGGCAGCGAGAGGGAGAGAGAGAATATGCTGCTCACTAAAGTCATGCAAAGTATGTGTCTTGGAACACTCACTACTGCAGAGAATGAAAAGAGTGCCCGATGAATTGCTTGCTTTTTTGCAGCTGCACAATCGCTAATCAGAAACCGGAAGCTGGGGCCTTTCTCTTAAGTTAGCTCGGGCTTTATAAGTAGCAATAAAGTAGACAACTCTGGTGGTTAATACGCTTGCTAGAATGATCTATGTTCATTGTAGTCAAAGGTTCAAATCACCATAAAATTGCATATGGTATCATTGTGTCTTCTGGAAAGCACAGCATGCAACACAACATGTAGATCAGATCTGTTTTTATTTATATAGCGATAACTGTTGCCTACTGTTTTTATTACATAGTTCCTTGTGTCATCTGCCGGTCACAACAAGGCATATATTTAGTAGAACTGTTTTTTTCCTGAATCTTTTCTCTTTTTAAGGTTTCTAAAAAAAGTTACTTTGTGTAGTAATAAAAACACCTGCTAGTAAGTGCTATTTAAATGGTTTAGTGTGATAACTAACAGACCGACACATCCAACACTGTAACAATGCATGCAGATTTCTTGCATACAAAGTTTGGCAAGGTCAAACACCTAACCCCGCCCCTTGTTCTGTTTTCACCACCTTCCTTATGCCCACGGCAAACTGCACCCCCAGTCTGCCGCTCCTCTCTGTGAGTACCTGCACTTATGTTTTTACATTTAAATTTCAGGCAATAAACATATGCTGCATGTATATTTCAGGGCAGAGCAGATGGCTAGTGTCCAGAACGCTCAGAGAGGTGCTGCTGGGGACAGAGCAGATTTCTACAGAAGTCGCGGCCAAAGGACTGGCATGAAAAAGAATGCTAAGAAGAGTCGAGATGACCAGGCTGTCATTACAGCTGTCAGCACTAAATTCCCAGCCTATGAAAGGATAACGTTACGAGAAGGTGAGCGACGTTAAATAAATAGAAGAATTAAAAGTGTTGTTTTGTTATATCTCGAGCATACTTTGCCCTCACTTTTTTCAGACATGTACCAAGATCTGAAACTTTACCTGTTCAGTCTTATAGGTGAACTTTGTGTTCTCCAGGATTGTCCTGTTTTTAATTTTTTCTTGCACTATCCTGTGTATCCTTACCATACGCAAATGCACATTGATAAATCCTTATTGTGGAGATCCTTTTCCTCACCTACAAATTCCAAAGTGGCAGACGCTGTATCTGTGATTCCCGTTTCTATGTCCTTTATCCTCTGCACTAGTGACCCTCACAGCCCAGTGTCAGTGCTACTACCGGTCTGTTACTCACTGTGGTCTTGGTCTATTGTTATAGTGTCTGTAGCTTCTTTCCAAGAGTCATGTCAAACGCTGCTTTTTTTGGTGGCTCCCAGTTCAATCTCTCTGGCTCCTTTCCCAATCTGTGCCATTTCCCTGTTACCATGCACATGCATCCATGTCATAAATGTGATTACAATATTTTGGCTTAAATTCGAGCATGCAAAGCATTAAGAATCCAAAAGGCTCACTTTGATGGCTGAAGACCTTCAGCAGTTGTGGAAAGTAATGGCTGGTTTGAATATACCTTATTTCACAAAACATAATCACTCCTTTCTTAGTGTCTGAGTGACAGACTGTATCAAGTGCTTGTATAAAAAGTAAACTCTTCTAGGTCCTTTCAATACACACTAAGTGCAAGCTTCTTCAGTGTGCCAAAACTATCTTTTTTACTGCTGTAGGTCAGGATAAAAACATGTAAAAGCACGGTATAAAGTAATGATAACAGGAACAAGATTACGTTTTAGCCAATCATCTTATTTTACAGTGAATTCATTTGTCAGTATGATATAGCAGAATTTTTTTACTGCTAAACGAACATTTCTTTGAACAGTGCTTTTGTACTTTGCAGCTGGCTTTAAAAGACCTGTGGTAGTCTTTGGACCTATTGCAGATGTAGCAATGGAAAAGTTGGCGCATGATTTGCCTGACCTCTACCAACTTGCCAGTAAGTCTTTTTATCATGAAATTCCCATTCTTTAGTTGCCGATGTCAAGTGTAAAGTAAAAAGTCATATATGCAATGTAGTAGTTGAGAGTTTTAAGTGAATATTGTGTCTCATTGCTAAGTAGGGAGTAAAGTAGATTGTTAAGAACGTGAATGTGAGAAATTGGGATGTTGGCTGACTGAGTTGTAAGCTCTGGTCCAGCAAAAGCCACAATCCCTTGCAGTGTGAACCACAAAAAGTCCTTAAATTAACCTGTGCTTAACCCTGGGTAGATTGGCATAAAAAGCAGGCAGGCTTAAATTAGAGGCAATATGTAAAGCATTTATGCAGCACACAAACAGTAATAAAGTGAAGGCACACCGCAAGAAAAATTCCAAACCAATTTAGAAAAATAGAGTAGATTTTAATAAATTATTTGAAACCAAAATGACAAAGATCCAATCAGAATGGGAGTTATGAATTTAGTTGTGTGAGACCAAGCCAAAGCCATGCGGTTCTGATACAAGGAGTGGAGTGGGGCAAGTCAGCGCTTACCTTCAGACTTTTAAAAATTCTTTAAGAAAAATGTCTGAGGAGGTAAAGTTCAGCGGGGCAAGTCTGCAGGGAGTATCCTAATAGTGAGCTTCATCATTGGATGGCCTTGGGTAGAAGCTGCAGTAAAGATTTCTACTTTCGTAATTAGTCGCCAACATGGAAGTCAAAAATCTCCAGGCGGATGAGTGGGTTGTAGCCGAAGACAGTGCTATGCGTTTGGACACCCCTTTGATGAAGGACCACTGAAGTAGATCTGCTGTTGCAAAGAAGAACATAGCAGGAGAAGCTGCAAAGTCAATCTGACCGGCGGTGCACCTCGGACGGATAGGCGGGCAAGTTGGTCCTAGTCTCCTGGTTCTCATAGCACTTTTGGGCCAGATTTTGCCTAAGTCCTCAGTTTTGGAAATTGGCCATCTTAGCACATTTAGCACCACAACAAAGGGTCCAGGACTGGTGGGACACCTCTTGGGGCAGTTCAAGGCTCACTCAGGCTAGGTCCAGATGTGGGTTCAAGATGGTGGGAGCCTTTTATGTCCCTTGACTCTGAGCAGGAGTCCCGCAAACTAGCTCTTGGAGTCACTTCAGGTAGTCCTGGGTGCAGATGAAGATGCAGGGCTAGCCTCTGAGGGTAGAAGGTAGGCTCCAGGGAGCAAAGCAGTCCGTCCAGATACAGGAGCAGTCTGAAGAGTAGGCAGTCCTCTGAGAGTCTGTCCTCAGGTCCAGGAGTGAACTTAGTAGTGAGTCTTAAGGTCCTGTTTTTATACCCCAGTGCTCCTCTTGTGGGAGAAGTGTCTGGAAAGGTCCATGGAATTTCCTGACTCCCTTGCCCTGGCTTCAAGCGGCTACAATAATAATACAGGGTTGTTAGGCCTTTGTGACTAGTCACAAAGCACAGGCTATTCAGGTGAGTGGGACTGTGCTTAGCTCTGTTCTGTCCCCCTACCCTGCCAGCATGTGACCCTTTGAAGCACACCTAATTCCTCTATTGTGACTGTCTGAGAGAAATTCACAAAGTGTGACAGCTACACCTAGTCATGTGATGCAAGACAGACTGCTGGCACAAAGGGCTGTGGGCAGGAAAACGCCAACTGTCTAAAAGTGGCATTTTCAAAATTGTAATGAAAAACACAGCTTTACTATTAGACAGTTTATCAATACAATGTCATAGGTACCAATCATGACATATCTACCTGCTCCCAGTTAGGAGTTACAGTTTAGTAAATGTAGTAAAGAATCCCCAGTCCTGTCCTATGGGAGGGGTAGGCCTCACAGTAGTGAAAAAAAGAATGGGGAGTTTTTCACTACCAGGATGTGTAAAACCTAAAAGTACATGTCCAAACTTTTAATTACTTTTAAATGCACCCTGCCCTATGGGCTACTTGGGCCAACCTTAGGGGTGAATTATTTGTAATAAAAGGGGAGGGAGTTTAAGGCAAGAGGGTTTAAAAGTCGACATGCTTTTTATAACTGTACACACAGGCTCTGCAGTGGCAGTCCATAGACATGTTTAAAAAGCAACTTAAGTGGATTGCACAATTGGTGCTGCAGGCCCACTAGTTTCATTCACTATACAGGCCCTGGGTACATGTAGTGAGTGCCCTTTACTACGGACTTGTAAGTAAACTAAATATGCAAATTGGGTATAAACCAATTTAGCCATGTTTTAGAGAGAGAGCACAAGCGCCTTGACACTAGTTAGCAATGGTAAAGTGCACCAAGTCCTAAAGACAACAAAAACGAATTCAGCAAAAAGTGGAATGCAAAAGGCAAAACGTTTGTGGGTAACCCTGCAGAGAAGGCCAGGTCCAACAGTGGAACCCTCAAGTTTTGTCTATTTGTGTCTTTTATAACAGAACATAAAGGCTGTATTTCCACTAACAGTAAACAGTTTTGAAGAGTTCATATGCTGACTCCTCCCAGTGATGTCTAAGATGCTGTTGGGATGACCGCTGTCATGTACAGGGGTTGTTATTGTTCTATTGATTACCATAACTGGCACATTTCAGAGGTTTTCTGGTGTTAGATCATAAGCACAACAACTAATTGTGTTTTTTTTTTTTTTAAGAACTGATTAGTAATTAACCTTAGTAGTCACCCATCGCTTAGTTTAACTAAGGTTCAGTCATTTCTTAGTGTTGGTGTGAGGAAGGTTCCCCTGCGTGATTTTGCAAGTGTTTACCTCCACCATGACCTAACCTTGACGTGCGTCTGTACTATATTTGACCAGTTTTTGCCCTTGATCAGCAAGATGATCATGCATGTGCTGTGAGATTCGCTGTAGTTATGGTTTGTGTTGCAAAGCAAGATTCTGTGGTATAGAGGGGAACACAGTGCTTACCATACTGTCAGCATCCTCTAGTCCAACCTTGGGGGCAGTTTTGAATTATAAGCAGCACAGCAGCCCTTATTTTTTTTTTTTAAAGACAAAGGGCGAGTGGTCTGCGGGCCTTGCCAATGGAAATTGTCTTGTCAGCTTTTGGCAACTGCATCCTTCATAACATCCCTTGTGTGTGAATACTATGTGTGCCAATGGTGCAGTATGTGCAGAGCAGGATATATCAGGATTGTATATGTCAAGGATGGGTTTGGCACACAGTGGTATCCATTTTGGGTTTGCTACTGTGGAGATGATGTACAAAACAGAAGTTGGAGGTAGCCTGCAAAATGAGCAATGTACATTGCTAGCATTCCTGAAGTTTTTTGTTTTGATCCAGACTCCTACTAGAGAACTGGAGGTAACAGTTTCTTCAGAAGTGCAGGGATCTCCTTTTGCATGACCCTAACACATGTTTCTGCCAAAAGTGTGAAGGCTTTCCTCCCTTTTGTGCCTACATTTTAGATCTCTCTGAGCAGGAGATTCCCAATGCCACCTCTCCTTCCTGCTTACATGAGTAAACAAGAATGCCCTTGCCGTTTTCCTAGATTTCTTACTGATAACCGTCCTAGGGCAGTGCCACTCAGCAGGGGACATCATCTGAGAAATCAGCAGTTTTCGCCTGGAAAATCTGTGTGCATTAGAAGCCTGCTTTGCTGTGAAGAGAGAGGTACCAGAGGTGACCCTGTAGGAGAAGACTGTCAAGATGAGAGACTAGTAGTAGCTACCCAGTGGATAGGCTTCCTAGAGAAGAGAAATTATTTATGACATCAACACTGCAATGCCTAGGGGGAGATAAGCGCTACAGGAGACTGTGATGAGCCCTTACACCAAGCCTGTGTGAGGTGTGCCTGTTGACAGCTGGCACCAACCTGGTCTCAAGGTTGTCTTTGCCCTCCTTCCTGAACTCGGAAAGTGGATGGGATTGCCACAGTGGACTACGTTTACCTGACATCTGCAATGAGAAGCCCTACTGCTGAGAGGACATTCCGTGTTACAGGGAGACTCCCATTGCTCCACAAAGAACTGAGTGTTACTCTGTTCTGAACCGTGGCCTGCCATATTTCCACTTTGAGCTACACCTGTATTATATACATTAACTACTCCATGCTTCTGGATAGAAGGTTGTACAATATTTGCATACTTAACAAAAGTTTGATTTTGCTTATATATACCATACTTTTGCAATTTACTGCATTTTTTTTAGTCTACTTACAAAACAGACCACACAACTCTATTTTTAAAATTGCAGTTCAGCCTTTAATGGAAGGTCCCAAGAGAGCTAATATGCCTAGGATGCTCCATGTACCTATTTGTGACCTAAATTTGGTACTTAAAAAACCTTAGGGTGCCACCTTTTTAGCTGATGCATTCCTGCCATCTCAAAGAATTATTAAGCAAAATAGTATTTTTGGTGGTTATCACTTCATCGCACAGGATCAGAAAGCCATAGGCCTCGTTTATTGAAGTTTACAAGTCCTGGTTGTCAGAGAAACTGTTTTATTATTTGTAGATTTGTTAAGAATATCTGATTTTTATAGATTTGTGAGTTAGGATTTCTATGCTTTTGTGAAGTCTGTAAGCATTGAGACTTCCAAGTGTTCTGCTGCATTGTTTCTAAAACTTTACACACAGTGTTTCATTCCCTTTTAGGAAGGCTATGCCATTTGCTTCTAATAGTAAGTAAAGATTGGTGTACATGCCAGAATACAGTTACTAGTTTTGTAGCACATAATTTTACTGTTTCCTTGCAGAAACAGAACCCAAGGATGCTGGCTCAGACAAGTCAAGTGGTGTGGTGCGTTTGAATACGGTTCGGCGCATAATTGAACAGGTGAAGTAGCATGTTGTCTTGTCTGGCACTCAAACATTGTTTCGAAATTGTTGATGCAACCCACAACGTGCCTCAGAATAAACTATTCACATTTCCCCAAAGAATGGGGGTACCTTTTGCATTTCAAATGTGTGAGCAGCAATATATGATCCTTGAATGTGAGTGAAGATAAGTAGCCACAAAACAATACAGTGACTTCCTCTTCTGCCTCCTCATCTGCCTCCCGCAGGGTAGGGGACACACCAGACTAGACTTTGTGACCCCCCTGCAATGAGACATCAAGATATTGGCCACAACTTGGCGACCACGTGAGGCCTGCAACACACTTGGGGGGATGAGTAACTACAGCTTCAGCACTTGAAATCCACATCCCAGTTTCCCCCTGACACCCACCCTCCCCATTCCACCTCCCCCCAATGAACGCTGGGCCTGGGACACATGCTGGGAGATAATCACTGGTTACCCCCCACCCCCAATTAGGGTTTAGAAGAATCGGTGTCCACCCTGCATTTGCCCCTGATCCCTTGCCATCAAATTGTCAAATTGGAACTCCTGACGCACCTGCCGAGTCTCCTCTGGAGCCAAAACTACAGCGCAAATAAGGCCTCTCACAGCTGAGGTGCAGCAGGTAGGGGGCTTACCTCTTCCGCTCAGACAAGGTTGAGCTGGGGCCCACTGACCGGGGAAGTGGCCCGCAGGGGACCACCACCACACTCTTTTGAACTCTGACAACTGACCAGGCACCGGGACCCCCTCGTAGGAGACACAAACACTTTTACAAACTCTATGCAAACAGGCTGGTTAGGCTTACCGCTTACTCCAGATGTGCAGCAGCCCCTGCCCCCCCTCTCCCCTCAACCTCTCCCCCCAACCTCCCTCTTCCTTGGGACTAACACCTCTGGAGCTCCCCAGACTACTACCTCGCTTACTGTGCCCAAGGGGAAACCTGCTAGAGACAGCTTGGTGGTCTCCCTCTGGGCTAAAGCTCCCCTGGCTGAGAGGCGTGATAAGGGAGACCCCACTAGACAGACTACATCGGCCCCTCCACTGTCCATTACACAAGACTATATGGAAACGTTTCGGGCAGATGTATGTCAGGAGATTGGCTTTTTCAAAACGGACTTCAAAAACTGCCTTAATGACCTATGCAGAGACATGGCAAGTCGGCTTTATACAACATAGACAGGGGTCGAAAAATATCCGGCGCCTAGCCCACCTAGTTTAAAAAGCTCATAGACATGCCATCCCCGCCCTCCTCTCCCTCGATGCCGAGAAGGCTTTCAGTAGGGTAAGTTGGACCTTCCTAATGTCAATTCTGCAGAAAGTGAAATTGGGACCCATCATGATCATTAGGATCATGGCCTAGTATTCAGCACCCTCTGCATTTATTTTATTTAACGGCCAGACAACCCGATCCTTCCTACTCTCTCTGTCTCTTGAGGGTCACGGCATGGATGCCCCTTGTTGCCCTTGCTGTTTGCCCTTGAAGTCAAACCAAATGCCATCTATGTCCGGCAGCTCTCTGATATCACGGGCTTTCCCTTTGGAGGACAAAAACACTAAGTTCTCCTATATGCCGATAATCTTCTCCTTGCTGTGACTGAGCCAGATACTTTTCCCTCCTCAGTGGTCCGTGCCCTCCGACTCTATGAGCAGATATGTGGATACAAAATTAACTTGGCTAAATGCCAAGAACTTAATCTTATGTTGACACCACAACACCTTCATTGCCTACAGGCACTTACTCCCTTCCAGTGGTCCTCCCACTCCATACAATACCTAGGCCTCACCATTACAAACGCTCTCGCCACATGGACGAGAGCTAACTGGCCGTGTTAACACAGGGCAATACTCGAAAACTTCCGGTGCTGGCAGCCCCTCCAAATCTCATGGCTAGGCCCATTAACGGCATAAAGATGAATGTCCTCTAACAGTTACCTCTTTCAATAATTGCCCACCCCATGCCCTCCGATGATATCAAATAGCTGCAGAGCAACCTGCACTCATTCATCTGGAAGGGAAAGAGCCCTGTGTATCCATTGAACTGCTCCTGTTCACCACAAATCGGGGTGGTCTTCCTTGTTCCAATATGCCAGATTACTACTGGGCGGCCCACCTACCCACATGTCTCGGAGAGGGTGGTACCAAAGAGTGAAAAATACTAGGTACACATGGATAGGGCTGTTACCTGCCATCGACTCTGGGACCTTGTGTGGCTCCCGAGACAGCTCCACCCTTGTATCGCCTATATAGCCACCCCAACGTGCATAGTGCTGGAAATATGGGCCAAACTGGCCATAGCGCGGGGCCTGGCCACATTTCCATCCCCAAACAGTCCAATTGCACGAAACCCTGACTTCACACCAGCCTTCCCTTGGAGTTCTTTCCCAGATTGAGTACAGGGTGAATGCAGGATCTTCAAGACTTATTTCAAGGCAAGACTTAAAACGTTCAACCAGTACAAAACCAAATTTCACCTCCCTGACTCTGCCCGCCACCAGTACTTTCAGCTGCGGCATTGGACTCTCCAACCCCCCAATGTACTGGCTGCTACCCAATCCCTTATCCCCTTGCAGCGCTTATTCGAGGATTTGACCGCACCCGTTGCCTAGTGTCAAAGACATACGATGTTCTCCAGAGGTACTACACCCGCACACGCTTACACAGTCTACCCCTCAGCCTCTGCCTTGTGCTGGCGCTGTGATACACAAGAGGGCGACTTTCATCATATCTGGTTGGCATGCCCCTCTCGCACCATTTTTTGGAAGAAGATCCTAAGCCACGTCAAGGGCACTTTGGGCTATCCCATACCGGCAGACTATCACACAATTATATCAGGGATACATTCTTCCCCACTGGTAGAAATGACACATGCATACTGGTACCTTATTAGTCACATTACTGGAGTCCCTAAACCGCTCATAGCCCGAGCCTGGAAGACTCCAACCGCCCCTCCGATAGCATCCTGGTTCATATAGCTTTGGCACATCAAAGCCATGGAACAGATGACACACAAACTATCCTTTACTGACAAACAGAACCTGTGTCTGTGGACACCTCTCATTGATTAGATGTCCCGTCTAGAATACTTATGCTTTCAACCCCCCAGGCTCCGAGCCCTACGACTGATTACTTATTAGACATGGGGCAATTGCACCTCACCCCTCCACCCCCTGCCTCTCTCTAGCGCTCATCAGTATTTATAGAGCCACACTGTCTCAAACCCCATCATTCCCCCACAGCTTCTGCTGAGGCAGACATTGACTGGAGACCTTGAGCCTTTTCCCGGTTCTCACTTTCTCCCTGTTTGTTATACCCCTGTTTGATTATTCCACTTTCCAATTAGACCTACAAAGATACCAGAGCCCAGCACGGACTTTCTCATAGGCCTTTACTGTCTTGTCTTAAACAATAAGTTGATTTATCAAGGAACTTTGTTTTTCCTCGTCTGCTTGAGACATCTCTAACCTTCTTATAGGTATTTAAAGCACTGTCATTGATTGCATTGCCAATAACATGTATATGTTAAGCAGCGCTCTGTTCTTAATGATGCAAAATACTTTTAAAAATATCAAATGCTAATAAATAAATTCCGAGCAAATCTTACTTAGCAAACTAGTGCATGGCATTGTTTTGCAAAGATGGAATAGAATGTAAATCTTCACTAGAGATAGTTTCAGATGTTTGTAAGTGGTCAGAGTTTCCACCATTGATGCATTATACAGCTCATCTGCTCAAGTACTTCACCAGTCGCTTGTTGTCTTTTAATCTGGATGTTTTTGTTTACCTGTCTTCAAATAGGATAAACATGCACTGTTGGATGTGACACCAAAAGCTGTGGATCTTCTGAACTATACTCAATGGTTTCCTATTGTAATCCTGTTAAATCCAGATAGTAAATCTGGTATTAAAGCCATGAGGCAGAGACTCTGTCCTTCCTCCAACAAGAGTTCACGAAAGCTGTATGATCAGGCAAATAAGCTTAAGAAGACATTCTCTCATCTGATCACAGGTTAGTTGCAGTGCGTTCAAAATAAATTTTTTAATGTGCTATGATTTTTACATTTTTAAAAACACAAATTATGGGATTAAATCAAGTTTAATAACGACTAACTAGTTACATTGTGAAATTTTGCTCCAGTTTGCTGCATGATTCAAGAATAGCAGAGAATTGTATCTGCTATGGTCTGAACCTGACCCAATCAGTGGTAATTATGGTTCCTTATAATCTGATGATTTTTTTGGGGAGCCTGTGTGAAATCCTTTGGTGAACTCAGGGCATCTACATAATCATGAAGTGTAAAAAAAAAAAAAGAATGTACTTTACTTCTGCATTTGTGAACCCTCTCTAATGCTTAAGACGCATACGTTGCACCACAGGTTGGCCAGAATACTTTTTACAAGATAAATAGCAGGTGCATTCTTGAAAAAACTAAAAGTGTATGCACATTTTTATTTCCAAAGGTACTGTCAATTTGAATTCAGCAAACGAAGCTTGGTATGGCAGCCTTAAAGATTTAATCAAAGAACAGCAAGGTGAAGCTGTCTGGGTATCAGAAGGAAAGGTATTGTATAATTTTACCATGTATCCTGCATATTCAAAATACACCAATAGACTAATATGTTTACATATCTCCTCTTTATATATCTACAAATTAATGAATATTTCCATATTGTGATTGCATTTTTAAGATGGCCTTGCAAGTCTGGTAGAAGATATAGGAACTGTTAATCAATGCTTCATGACTGGTTGTCATGTTATGCAAAAGTTATGATTGTGCAGAACAATAATGGTTTATGGGCAAACCACCAGATAACTGGCCTGCACAGGAATAGAGTCCTTATAATGTATAGACAATCTTGTTCATATTTGTAATTGTCCTTCTCCATATCTGCTGTTTCTAGTATTTACAGAGTGACATGTTGGCTGGTCACCTAAGATTTTACTGCATAACAATGTTAATCTTCTGTTCATGAATTTCTATACATATTTCTTTTGGTGAATTTAAAATGAAGTATCTAAATGAAATTTGACATTGGGAAACAATGGGCATAGTTACCACTGTTTGAGGGGAAAAAGAGTGAGCACCTTACTGAACTTTTTCTGTTATTTCAACAAGTGAACTGTTAGCTTATACTTCATGCTTTTATGTGGTGTTGACATGTTTCCTCTTTCTGATGATATTAATGTAAGTGTATGGCCTTCAGCAGAATCATTTTTTAAGGAAGTCCTTTAAATCTTTCTTGTAGTTCCTGTGTGGTATATCATCGGGGAAGATACATGTGCCTTACTGCCAACTGATATTATACTTTCTTGTTTCAGTTTGGTAGTACAGTGCACAATTAATTCATCCCTTGCATTTTGTTTGTTCATTTTCGAATGCTGCATTGTTCAACTGCCCTCCTGCTTTTGTTGTGTTAAAAGTTGCAGCAGTTGCAAAAAAGGTAATGCCTGAGACTGATAGCCTAAAACATTGTAAGTGGTGTTTGGAATTGCAGAGTAATAGCTAAAAATGCAGTGCTGTTCTCATTATTGTCTCAATTCCTTCTACGATTCTGAAGACTAGTTCAAAGGTAGCCGGTAGCTCCCTAGTGTGAGGAACTGTCTTGTTGCCTTTTTCTGACACCCACTACACATAACACGAGTCTTGATGTAGGAATTCATCATAGAAAAAGAAAGGAAAAGACTCCTTTTTTGGAAGGATGAGGCAGAATCAGAGCAAGTTCTACTACTGCTCAGTGAGCTTTGAGCCTTAGCTCTGGTTTGGCATGGAGCTGGCTTACATACAATGTAGCTATTTATTAGATAGCTCAGGTTTTTCAAGTGAAGTATTCTATCCAGTACTACGTAGAGGATTCAGCATATGACCACTCCGTGCCCCACCATGCCTGAGCTACAGCTTGGTTCGGTTTTTAGGGTTGAGCCTGAGCCATACGCTAGCGCATGTGTCTCACTAGAGAGAGACACTGTTGTTATTGTGAGTCTGCCAGTTGCTTACTGTTTGTTGGTTTGCATGGTTACCTTCTTCAAAGCCTTGTTAAATTGTCACTGCAGGCCAAGCATCATTTCTGCTCCTGTCTGTGGAGCAGGGACCAAGCACTAATTAATTCAACTTAATCAGTGTCTGTCTGCTGCTTCCAACGTGATTGAGTTGCTTCTTTTTAATTTCTAGTGCCCTGCAATCAAGAAGGTGGGGGGCTGGCAAAAAACATGCCCAGCAGGACAAACACAATTGCAAAGTTGTATTTTCTGTAGTTAACTTTTACTTTGCACTTTTTTTGTTTTGTTTTTTCTCCTGGGCGCTGTTCTCAAACGATGATGATTATCTTGTTCTAATATTGCAAACCAACATTGTTTCTTTCTTATGTGTAATTTATGAAATTATGCTTGAACATATACTTGTGCAGTATACCCCAATCCACCAGCTCCAATCCAAGCCAGTCCACCCAACAACAGTCCATCCCACCTGATCCATTTGACCCCAGACCAATTTAGTTTCAACCCCACTCCAAACTACAACACTTACCCAAATCCACTCCAATCAACCACACTCCAATCCTCCCAACCCAGCCCACTCTAATCTACCCTACTCCAATCCCAAACAATTTGCCCCTCTCAAATTCAAAGCAATCTGCCCCACTCTAAACCATAACATTCTGTCCATTCCATTCCAAAATGTTCTGCCTCATTCCAATCCAAAACAATCTGCCCCACTCTAGTCTGGCAAAGCTAATCCAAAACTATTTGCCCCACTCCAATCCCCCCAAAAAAATTGCCTTGCTCCAATTTGCCTCACTCCAGTCCACAACAATCTACCCCACTCCAGTCTGCCCAACTCCAATCCAAAACATTGTGCACTACTCCAGTCCATAACACTCTGATCCACTCCATTCCAAAAAAATCTACCCCACTCCAATCCAAAACAGCTTGCCCCACTTCATTCCAAAACAATCTGCTGCACTCCAATCTGCCCCATACCAGTCCAAAACAATCTGCCAACCCCAATCCAAAGCAATCTGCCCCACTTCATTCTAAAACAATCTGCCCCACTCATTCCAAAACAATGCGCCCCACTCTAATAAAAAAGTGCCCATCTCAAATCCAAAACAACCATCCCCACTCCAATCTGCCCCACTCCAGTCTAACAAGATTCACACCACTCAAATCTGCCCCACTCCACTCCAAAACAGTTTGCCCCACTCCATTCCAAAAGTCTGCCCCACTCCATTCGAGAACAGTCTGAACCACTCCTATCTGCCCCACTCCAATCCAAAACAATCTGCCCAACTCCAGTCCGCTCCACTCCAGTCTTCCCCCCACTACAATCTGCCCCGCTGTCACCTGCCCCACTGCAATCTGCTCTCTGCAGTCCGCCCACTGCAATAAAAAAAACTCTACCTCACTGCAATCCGCACCACTCCAATCCACCGCAATCTATTCAGTCCACGCCACTCCACCCCAGTACCACCCTCTCCACCCCAGTACCACCCTCGCCACCCCAGTACCACCCCACTCCACTCCACCCCACTCCAATCCAAAACAATCTGCTCCACTCCAATCACAAAACAAGTTGCCCCACTCCATTTCAAAGAAATCTGTCCCACTCCATTCCAAAACAATCTGCCCCATACCAATCTAAAATGGTCCGCACCACCACTACAAGCTGCCTGACTCTAAAACAGTCTGCCCCACTCTAATCCAGAACAATCGGCCCCACTCTAATATGCCCCCCTCTAATCCAAAACCATCTACCCCACTGAAAAATGTCCCACTGCAATCCAAAACAAACAACCCCACTCCAATGCAAAACAGTCTGCCCACTAACCCCAAAAAATCAGCCCAACTCCAATCTGCCTACTCAATCTAAGACAGTCTTGCCCACTCCAGTCCACCTCACCCGAATCCAGTCCACTTCATCCCACTTAACCCCACTTCAACCCACCCAACTCCAATCCATCCCACACCACTCCACTAGAGCCCAATTCACTGTTACCCACTCCAATCTAATCCACCCCACCACAATCTGCGCCTCTCCAGTCCTGTCCACCCAGCTCCAGTCTAATCCACTCCACATCTGTCCAACCCACTCCAATCCAGTCCAACTCAATCGACCTATTTAGATCGATTCCACCCCACTCCAATCCACTGCAATACAATCCATCCCACACCATTCCCGTTCACCCTACTCCAATCCACCCCACTCCAATCCATCCCACTCCAAAAATCCACCCCACTCTAAAAGGACCACCCTACTCCAGTCCAATTCACCCCATTCCAGTCCACTCCACTCCAATCCACCCCACCATACTCCCGTTCACCCAACTGTGATCCAGTCCACAGTCTCCCCCATTCCAGTCCACCCCACTCCAATCCACCCCATCCAGTCCAACCCCTTCCATTCTCGACCCTACTCCAATCCAGCCTACTCCAGTGTGCCCCAGTGCACCCCTTTTCTCTCCAACCTATTCCAGCCCACCCCAGTCTACCTGTCTTATCCACCCCACCCCAGTCCATCAAGCCCACCTCACTCCAATCCACTCTAGTCCAGTCCACCCCACTCCAATCCAGTTTATCAAATCCACCCCACTTTAGTCTAATCCACCCCACTCCAATCCAATATGCCCCACTCCTGTTCAGTCTAATCTACCCAACTCCAGTCCAGTGCAATCCACCCATTGCACTTCACCCCACCCCACTCAAATTCACCCCACCCCAATCCAGCCCACCGGGTCCTATCACTCTAAATCAATCTACCCACCCCAATCCACTTCAATCCAATCTCATCCACCCCACCCCACTCCAATCCAATTCACTCCCTCCGGACCAACACTTCAATCCACACCACTCTAGCCCAATCCAGTCTACCCCACCCTACTCCAATCCACTAGGCTACCTCAATCCACTCCACCCTACTCCACTTTATACCACTCCACTTCTGACACTGCATTCTACCTCACTCTGTCACTGACCCACTGAACTCTGCTCCACTTTACCCAACTCTACGACATTCTACTCCCCTTACCACACTCCACAACACTACTACCCCGCTTCACACCACTACTTCCCCCCACTCCACACCACTAACTTTTAGGCCATTCTGATCAGTAGCCACACTGGGGTACAACGTGGCTAAAACACGATGCCAAAGCCAATACCTCTTGTATAGACGAGACCTACTGGCTTTGCCAATGCTTGTTGAATCAGTGCCTGAGTGATCTATCATGTCACATTTGCCATTGATGAGCTGCCCAAACACTGGTTTCTCAGTTTATAGCTGCATAATGAGCAAGGCTGGCAGTGTTAGGGAGTCAAGTAGGAGCACCTTCTGTAGACAAAAATGTTATTTTATTCACTGTCATAGTGCCATCGATATCCATCCCAGGTCACTGTCTTGGCCACAAAGTTATGTAAGGTTTAGATTCTAAAGCTAACACCGAGAACTGATGAGTTTTTCATTCTGGGGAAACGAAACACAACAAGATAGGTGTATCATATCCATTATTCAAAGAATAAACTTTAAGAAAGAGATAAAGTAAGTAGAGTCATACATGCTAGTGAGTAGATCACTTCTGTAGGTGATATAGCTAGTGAGGAATCTTTTATTACTCTTGAGAGTCTGAATTTCCTTAAAGTTCACAGGTGAGAGTTCACTGCCTAAGGATCGTTTTAACAGGGTATGGAAAAGATTATACAAATAGTAATACAAGAATCTAACATATGCCTCCAAACCTGATATGTCATTAGCAACGTTTTAAAATACCTTTTTGTTTTCTCTACATTAAAGCAATCAATTAGGGCATACTATAACACAGTCTACTTGAAACCAATGCTAAACCAGTTGTTGAAAGCTAACCTCCCACTTTCATTAGTCCTAAGTTTCGGTCTGGGATGTCAACAGGCTCGCCGTAACAAAAAACAAAAAAATTAGAACCAACCTGCCTGGGATCAATCAAGCAGGATCTCTATTCCAGTCCATAGGGGCCAAAAATATAACAGACTTGACGCGTTTTGGCTGTCAAAGCAGTCTTTCTCAAGCACCACCATAAATCACTGCAAAATCATTTATAAAGCAATAGTGTCCATTACCAATGACGTATTGCCTGACTACCGCCTGGCTGAAAGAAATGAACACATTCAACTCTGTTATGCACTGATCACCATGCAGTCCAAAATGCTATACATTTCAAACACATCAGTATAAACAGTGTTTGTCATGAATTTCTAAATCACACCAGAATTCAAAATTAAATATGTAAATCAAAGATTCTGGAACAAGACTTCCAAAATTAGAAAATTTAATTTGCAACAGCTGCACCCAATTAAAAATATATATACACATACTCTCTGTCTCTCGTTAAATCCAGTGCCCATCCTTTTGCTGCTGCTGGAGCATTTTCATAACTCGCAGGAATCAGTGCCTTTCGAGGTTGATGGATCTTTGGACCCAGCATAGGGTGTGGTAGAACCACTAACACAATTTAAATTCATACCTAATTAAATTACACACCATGACCAATGTGGCCATGGAAAGAAAACTCCAGTTGAAAAATAAAGTTAAATGATTTATTACAAACTCAAGGTCAAAGTTATATAGATAATTAACAACACAAGGTTCTAAAGATACAGAATCACCTAGGATTGCCCAAGGCGACGAAATAAGTTCAGGTGAACTAATATTAATAAAATGAAGCATTAAATAAGAAAAGTACTGAACATTAACAACATTAATTGTGATATAGAAATCAGACGTTGCTCATGCTTAGCAGTCATCAGTCAATTTCATTTTAGCAGAGTTATAATTTTGGTTGGGCATAGGGTAACCCTGCAGTTGACCGAATCGGAGAATGACATGTGGGTCGGAACACATGTGGGCAAAAGACACAAAATAGGCCAAAAAGAATTTGGAAAAGGTAATCTGTAGTAGCAAGCCACTAACTAAGGCGGGCAAAAGATAGGTATAAAGGGAAAACGTAAGCATGTCAGAAGCTTGATCAAGAGATCTGCAGGGGTTGGGAAGAAAATCTCCAAGTCTCAGTGGGGCATCTCAAGGGGGCAATGTAGAGAGGAAAATACCCCTCCAAGGGGCTCAGCATTCAGGGAAAAGAGCTGAGCATCTAATCTTCAGGCAGGATACTCATCTGGATTCGATCCCACTGGAAACTGACCAAAGTCCCACTGGTCAGCAGTATATAAATTTTCCTATAGCGTTCTGACTGACCAAAGTTTACACTCCACATTACGTTAAAGGGGCATTATCCTATAGAACTCGATCACACAACTCCAAACTGCAACAGTTCAATATTTTCCCAAGTCTGTCAGTAGAACATCTTCCATCCATGTAGCTTCACACGAGTTTGAAACAATTGTATATATCATCAGTCCTTGTTCTGGATGTGCTACATTCAAGGACAATGTTGCACTTCTCTCTGTCTAAAACAATAGAGGTCTATCACTACAGCTGGTCTTCTCATGGGAACAAGGTCTGAAAGAAAGGTTCACGTTAAGGAATGAACAAGCATTCCCTGCACAGTCATGAAATGCAAACTTAACAGTCCTCGCTTAGGCTAACGGAAGGTAATTAATATGGCACAATAATACATCAAAAGAGCACATTTTAATTTGCAAACTATGATTTCTACATTAATAATTATTCATTAGTATGCACATTTCAACAACTTTAAATAGAATAATTGTCAATACATTTCAGTCAGCACAACGTGGAACTGCATTTCTCAATTTTTTTGCACACATATTCAGATCATCAATCATTAAAAATGTAATATTATTTCAATACATTCTATTAGTCTAGAGTCTAAATTACATCATAATAGCAGTTTCATCCTAACATTTGATTTAATTCAAATACTACCTATATCGAACTATACATTATAAGCAAATACACACTAATAATGACTTGTCAATGCAGCTTCTACATCATAAACAGTTGCATTTAGATGACTTCTGTGACATTAGGGACAACACTAAGATTTACCTACATCACTGCCAATGCTGCAGGATCCTTTCATAATTTTAGGACTTGCTTTCTTGTAACAATACAATTAAAGCTCTTGATAGCCGCATCATTTGAGGGATCCGAGGTATACCTTAAGTCAAACACCAAAAGTTGAAGGTCTTTTGAATTTGCAGCCAAGTACTACATGCAATTGACTAAAAACCTGCTCCTTAAACAGTCTGTCTTCTGGAATCTCATTACATAGGACTTCTTGTTCTTGAGTCCGGTTGAGATGGCTAACAAAGCACAGAATCGAGAAAAGCAAGGCATCAGCATTAGGTACAAGTGCCCAAGTCTCAAAATAAAATAAATCTCCACTTCGAAAACACAATGCAAATTATATAGCTGATGGAAACTTCAGAAGGCTTCAGTGCTCCTGTTGCCAGGTAATCGTACATTAGTCCCTTGCACCTCACCAGCATCCTTGCCCGACATAGGCTTATAGACTGCTGCTATCTGCATGCCACCTAGAATTAATTTGCTTAACAGTGGGAAGTCTGGAATAAAGAAAGAACTTGAAGTTCTATGTTTGTCATATATATTGGTCTTTTTGTATAATCCTAAACTTGCATTTGTTTTCCAAAACACCTCCCTACCCTATGTTTGAACAGCTTTTAAGAACCTTTGCTGCAGTCGTAAATTTCCACACTAAAGCATTATTTTAATGTTTAATCCCTGCATTTCTCAGAGTGAAAGACTTTGAAAGCATTCATTTTGCTTCCCCTGAACCATGTAAGTAATACATCCAAGCCTTAAAAATGTCGGCTAAGAAGTAAAACCCCTTTTATCTTAAAATACTTATGTCTAAAAAGCAGAGGGCTTAATGTTGTAGAGCACTCAGTATGTTCTAATCTCCACCATAGTACTCACATAACTGTACTTTTTTACGTTTGGAGAAACCGAAAGGTTTGACCTCTATTTTCAGAATAGCACATTTAGCTGTGCCTTTGACTTAATTGTATATGGTGTCCAAATAGCTGATGTCTGTAAGGCATTAACCAGATACAAAATCATTAACTTTTGTCAAGAAAGATCAGTTTATAGATTCCCACCTTTTGCAATATGGTTCAATATGTGTTTATATTAGAGTCAATATTGGATTATATTTGATTTGAAGTATGTCTGTTTTGTGATCATAACTATTTTCAAAGGATCTGTTATCCATGTCAGTTTAACATTTTTTGTTTAAATTACTATTATGTGACTGGGCATGCATTATGTTAGTTCCTCCAGCTATTTAATATTTTTAATTGGAAGACTAATTTCTTTTTACTTCAGTAATTGGATTATGAACCATGTGAGTATAGTAATCATTTGCTTATGGTTTATTTTTGTCTCTTTGCTTTACAAAAACACATTTTCTGTAGGCTGATGGAATGGATGAAGAGGACGATCGTATGTCTTACCTGACAGCAATGGGAGCGGACTACCTAAGCTGTGACAGCCGATTAGTGAGTGACTTTGAGGACACGGATGGTGAAGGAGGTGCCTACACAGACAATGAACTGGATGAGTTAGTTGATGACCCATTGCCGCTATCAGCCATTAGCCGCTCATCCGAGCCTGTTCGATCTGAGGAGGTGAGATGTCCCAACTTAAGTTAATTGATGGAAAGAAAAAAAAAATGAAAGATCACTCTTTTATTTCGATTTTAACTAATATTTTTTGATGCGATGAGGTGAAAAATAAGAAATTTCAGGTAATGGCAAAGGAAAAAGTTTCAAGTCGGAGGATTTGTTAATTTTCATAAAGAAAACAAACCCTTGTGACTTCAAAAACCTGTTCTTGTCATCCTGTCCCTCTGAGGGGCTGATTATTAATACAGGCGGTGATTTAAAAGGTGTGACTGTTGCAGAGGGTAACTTATAATTACCCATAATGTGTATGTCACTCATCCACAATTTCTTAGTTAATGGTAAAGGAAAGCAAGAATAAAGGAAGTAAAAATGCGTGGGTACCAATTTCCATGGCTAGGTTGCTGCGTCTACCACCCTAGATGTGCACCATAGAGATGCTGAGTAACTGCACCGTTGCCAGAATTACATCCTAGAGGTCATAATGCAAAGCAACATTGTTTGTGAGACTAAGAGAAACAAAATTTGTTTACAAATGTACATGCATAACCTTATTTGCAGACTATATAGTATTTGCCCATGTGTTCTCTGTGTATATGATGTTGAAATTGAACAAAACTACAAACTTTGCACTGGGATAGATGCACTTCGGACCTAGTCATCTTGTACTAGCTTTTCAAAGCACTATTGTATAGTGAAACGCAAGTATGAGTTCTTTCACTCGCTATATGTGCAGCGAGCTGAATGTACTGCACTCTGAATCCCATATGAGTTAAGAGTGCGCTGTATAACACAACTATAAGTGAAATAAATAAATCAAGGACCTTAAGTCAGTGTTAAGGTGTCACTTCTTTCATGCCGTGGCACTAAAACTTAGTGTAATATGCCCAGTGTCACACCATGCCAACTATGATCCGAATCTAAAGTGAAAACACCTGTTAGACCGTGTCAACTTTTTATGTGATTTTATGTTTTAAAATAGTCCTTACGGAAACCCAGCCCAGAACCAAAAGCTCAGATGAGGAGGGCAGGCAGCAGAGAAGTACTTCGAGATCCCAGTCCGCCACCATCTTTCAAGCCAGATCCACCAAAAGTGAGTGGTTTTCACTTAGTATCTGCTTCCACCCAAAAATTGTGTGTTGATTGCTGTGAGAAGCCCAGCACCTTGGGAGTATTTACATGTACTAGGAGTGCTTACTTCTGAGATAAGCGTAAGCATCAAAGTGACTTTGCATAAAAGCTCAAGATGAGCAAGGGACTTTGAGACAGATGTATCATTCTTAACTTAACGGTAGTGATTACCTAATTTCGATGTTTTGTTTGTTTAGGTAGGGATTTCTCAGCAGAGTAAGTAACAGAAAAAAATAGCTGGTAATATGTGACCCTGAGTTCAGTAATGGCTTTCAACCGCACCCAGTATGAACACTTTTGAGCAACTGCACTTATCATTTTTATTTATTTATTTATTTCTTGCAAATTACGCACTGAGTGTAGGGCTGCAGTGTTTAGACCATAGGACTGTATGGAGAAATATGTTTAGATGTCTCTGCCATTGGCTCAGGAGCCCAAGCAGTAACACTTCTCAGACGAAGGATCGTTCCAGTGGGAGAAACACAAACATTGCCCGAAGCAGTAACTGCGTATTTGGTGAATACCTGTAAAGTTGGAGTGGAATCCAAGGAAGATGGTTCTTCCATAAGGCATTTTTCATCGAAAGAGTGACGCTTCAGGTGCTGTTGTCTTCTTCTCAAGCCCACCATGCCCTCCAGCCTGACTTATGTCCATGCTGTCAGGCACAGTCACACTTTGTCTACGCACTACGAACCAGTAGTCGACTAGCAGTTTTCCTGAATTAAGAATGGAGGAGGTGGGTGGAAGGCTGAGATGATGCATTGTTAATGAAAGAGAAGAGGCCAATTAGTTTCTGGCTTTGGAATGGAAGAGGATATGAGAGAGCAAAACATACCTCTGAGTTAGCTCCCCATTTGCCTCTTATTGCAAGGATTTTCTTAGCAGTTTCAGGAATTCATCAAGAATCCCTCAGGTTGTACTTTATTCTCTCGTGTACAGTTTGACTGCCTGAATTATGTGCAGTCCCCGAAACAAAGTCATAATTGCTTATTTTCCTGCAGGTTAGCAGAGATCCTACTTGATCCCTAATTGAGTGCTTTCAAAGGAAGATATGTTTATAATTTTATTTAAAAAGCAAAGTAAGCTAAAGAGCTAGTAAGATGCATGTTCCTCCTTTTCTGTTTTTTTCTCATTTCAAGCACTGTGTCATATTTTAGGAGACGAATGAAGAAGAGCCTTCCACGTAACCCCAACACTTTTGGCTAAATGAAGGGATAATGTAAATGTGTACCCTTAAATTTCTTTTTGATACGGGTGGAGATGCACGAGGTGATAATGTTGATGTTGAAAACTGCAAATTCTCTTTGTAGATCTGGACTGCACAGAATAGTACCAAAGCACAGGCATATTTCATACTGGAAAGTCTTTCTAGACTGTGAACTGTGATTATTAAAAAGTAGACTTAATCCCTATTTGTTAGTCATATAATATTTTCTGTCAACAAGACGTTTGCAGTTTTTCAAGACTAAGTCTTAATAAAGTAGTAAATGTGGTGTCTTGATTTAGCTACAATCTCACTCTGTACACAGGTCAAACCTCAGAGCAAAGAAGATCCATCTGATTCTGTGCGAAGTTCTGAGTCCAAGCCAAGTGGCCCTAGTATTGCCAGCAGTGATGCCTCTGTTGGATCAGGCAAGATGGCCCCTCCACCTATTGCTCAGAAGCCAACTATTGCTGGACGCCCCATATTGAAGCCTGCTCCGCAAACTAACCTCCCACCAGAGGAAGATGATGATTCAGAACAGAAAGCAGTGGATAATAGCACTGCTCCAAAATCTGTACTTGGAAAGGTTAAAATATTTGAGAAAATGGACCACAAGGCAAAGGCACTGAGGATTCAGGAGCTCCAAGAAGCACAGAATGCAAGGGTGAGAAGCAATTGCAAAACAATATCTGTTGAGTTAATGTGATCAGTGGATGAAAATCCTAAATATCATAAATTTTCAGCGCTTGCTTTGTGGCTATATTTGAATCCACAAGGTATATACATGCATGCATGATTTACTACTGCATGCCTAAACCATATTCACATGTAAGTATTTCTTAAGCATTTTAAACATCATGAGCGCTGGCTTTGATAAATGGTGTGATTTCTGCATTTTCATGCATGCATGCTGGTCTAAGATTCCCAACTTCTCTGAATATCTCCGGTGCCTTTTAGTGGACCTCAAATAATTACACTTTGGAGGATCTTGAAGCCCTAGACGTTGACAGACACTCTGATATTGGCATTCTTTATATTAGTGCTCCCTTCTACAAACCACACTTAAAGTTAACTTTTTTATGGCACTGGACATAGGATCTTAGGAATTTGACTAGTAGACCCACATGATAAAACATTTTTTTTGCTATGATTTGCAGTATGCTTTTAAATATATTTGTTGGCTCATTACTGCCTTTGAGCACATTATTTCTATAACAAATCCTAATTCCATCTATAGTTCCTGGGATACACCATGACCATTCAACATGCAGGGCCAGAGAAAGCTGTAGCACAGAATGACTGAGAAAGCAGAATCCTCTGTGCGTTCTGCAAAGTAGTTAAGCATGAAAGATGTAAAAAGCCTGTGGAGTTTGCAACTTATCTCTGAACTTTCCAACTGAGCCCAAAAATGGCAGGGACATACCGTAACGAAAAACATCTCCTGGTCCTGCATTTTTCCCATCTTTTAAAAAGAAAGAAAGAAGTTGAAGCTCTTAAGAAAACTCAGAACATGTAATGTCACTGTTTGTTATAAAAAAAAAGGTTAAATATTTGTGAAGGAAGGAGCTATTTTCATGAGAGTTTGAGAGTTTCTCCAAACCGCTCTCATTGCACTGGAGAAGGATTTAGACAAAGCCCTATCCCTTCCTCCCAATCTACCAAACTCCAAGTGATGGGTAGGATTGTACAGTCTCTTGCAGTGACTTTCTATGACTTTCTTTGCATATATATTTTACGAGCGGAGCGGTTTCAGGTTTTTTTAAGGTATTGAACATGGTTGTCATTAGCAAAATGTTTTCCTCTGATGACAGTCACTGCTGAAAAAGCATTTAAATAAAAAATGAATGTGAATTATCATTCCCCAGATTTAAATATGCAAGGACATGCATAAAAAGGCCGACTGCAGTGCATGTCTGAAACCATTTAGAGGGAGAGAAACCAAAGCTTTGAGAAAAAGCATCTTTCTCAAACCATCAAAAAACAAATTAAAAACCATTATGAAAAAAGAGAAGTTTTCTGCATCCGTGTTTTTGACATCTAGTTTTTCACATGGAACTGATTTCACTTATTATAGGAGTGCTTTGCATACCATTGAGATAAAGGTTGTCAGAAGACGTCTGCATCAATGGCTCCCTCTTTCTCCAGTATTGGATCTTTCATAGATTCACATGCTTGAATCATCCCCGTCGTCGAGGTGGGAGCCTCACGGTAAATTTAAATATATAAAAAGCAGTAAGTCAGTAAAATTAAAACCAGTAGGCCCAAGTAGGCCTCATAAGGTATTTTACAGTCTATCCACTTTGTTTTGTGAAAAGACCCAAACTTGAGTATCAACCAATCAGGATTCAGCCCCTCCCAAACACTCCCCAACAGAGGCTGAATTCCCTCAGATTTTCTACCGCACGTCGTGTGAAGGGAGTCTCCCTGAGCTCTGCTCAGTTTTTTTCGTATTTTCCGACTGAAGATTGTTTTTTCTGTCAGGAAACTAGTTACAACTTTACTATGTCTGAAAAGGCAAAGAAGGGTCTGTTCAGAGACTGTGACAACTGTGGGAAGAAGAGACTACATATTGATGACCCCCACAAGAAGTGTATTTACTGCCTTCATCCAGACCATAAGGTGAGAGACTGCAAAATCTGTCGCACCTTTAGTCAAAAAACCCTCAAAGACCGAGAGGGTAGACTTCTCTTATGGCTGCAAAAACAAAAAGCCTTAGAGCATCCTTCATCAGACAGCGAAGAGTCACCACAAACTTCTCGCCCTCAGAAGAGAACAGGTGAGAGAGAGAGAGGTGCGGATGAACCACCAAGAAAAATACACAAAAAGACTAAACAAGTCTTAACTGAAGAGGCAGTTAAACATGGACCAAAAAAGGTTCATTCAGAACCTACTACGCCGTTACACCGGAAAAGCACCTCAAAGAAACCATCCCTGTCTCTGTCACCACAAAAAGAGTCAGAAAAACTCTTTTTGGTGAAAAAACAACCGTCGACGACCGCCCCGTCGACGACAGTGTCGACGGTAACAGCGACCACAGTATCGTCGACATTCACAACACCGTCCTCACCGATGATTATGACGTCGTCACCTTTGTCATCGACGACGATTATTACTGCAAAAATCTTCAAAAGAGCTTCGTCGGCAAACACATCGTCGACAGCGGAGGCTTCCTGGGTTCACAAATCATCCAGGGCACTCCCATCTACGCAAACTACGTCGGCGAAGCGACCATCGTCGCTAAAATACCCATCGACGAAGGGACCGTCGACTAAGGAAAAGACGCAGTCATGGACGGAAGCGTCGACGAGAGACCCGTCGACGACAGTACAGTTGACGACAGTACCGTCGACGAGGGAGCCGTCGACGAGGGAGCCGTCGACGAGGGAGCCGTCGACGAGGGAGCCGTCGACGAGGGAACCGTCGACGAGGGAACCGTCGACGATGGATCCGACGATTACCACAGCATTAACAGTTTACAAACCTTTGGACATTTCACCAGCTCATTCCTCATACCATCATGAGGACTCCACCAGATTCTTACCCCTTTCCCTTATTAATATAGGAGACAAGCCATCTGACATTTTGCCGATGCATACATCACCAAGTAAGGTGCTGCCATACCCACCGCAACATCTTTTAGACGATGAGGATGATGACGTTCAAGGCATGTTTGGGGCAGCTAGTAGCCCGTCCCAACTAAATGTCAAATGTCAAGAGTTTGATGAAGAAGAGAATCAACATTACCAGCATAGTTATGCTTCAACATCTTATCCACCTCTAGCTATGCCTAGCACATTAGTGACAGATTTACAACATATGTTGAAGGACTACTATAAAAGGTTCCCACCGTCAACTCAGTCCACGCCACCTAGACCTCAGAGTTACCAGCAAGCTCAAACTACTAATGTTTCCGAAACGCCTCAGGCTAGTAGACCTGTAACTAGCCAAGCTCCGGAAGCTTACCTCTCGTCGGACGACGAAAGGGAAGAGGGCGAGTTAGCAGATTCAGCTGCTAGTGAATGGGACGACTATCTCGTTCCCACACCATCTCCACCTCCAGCAGCTCCAGTGGATTCTCCTCCAGAAGACATAGGAGGTTTCCATAATATCATAGAGAGAGCGGCGAAACGTTTTGGCCTGGAAATTGTTTCCCATGAAACTGAGTGTTTTTTGTATGACTTTAAAGAGCCATCAAAGAGATCTGTAAGAGCCATACCTATTGTGGATTTTTTGTGGCAGGAGGGTTTGAAGGCAATGAAAAACCCGGCAACAGTGCCTTCACAAATGCCAAGGCTAGAGAAAAAATACAAGGCCCCAGATGATTCTCCGGCCTGTTTAGTCTCACAACCGAAACCTGACTCGGTTATATCACAGGCGGCTCAACGACGATCCAAAAACCCCTCTACACCTATTGCGTCTCCCCCAGACAAAGAGGGAAGGAGACTAGACAATATTGGTAAGAAATTCTCCTCGGTTGCTGCAGTAACGGTCAAAGCGGCAAATTCCCTCGCCATCCTGGGAAGATACGATCGGCAGATGTGGGCAGACATGTCCGTTTTTGTAGATTCACTGCCAGAAGATCTCAAGGTGGAGGCTAAAAAGGTCTTGCAGGAGGGAGAAAGGGTTTCCGCAGAGATAATAGACAGTGCAATAGATATTTCCCTCACTGGCTTTCGACAATTAGCTGGAGCAGCAGTCCTGCGCAGACAAGGGTGGCTTAAAGCTACTTCATTCAGGCCAGAAGTCCAGACTCGTGTTCTCGACATGCCCTTCGATGGAGAGAGTTTGTTTGTCAAACATGTCGATGATATGCTGCAGGCTATCAAGACGGATACCGATACGGCAAAATCCCTAGGTACCCTGCAATATAAAAAACTACCTTTTCGTGGAGCAAGGGGTAGAGGTAATTACTCCTTTCGAGGTGGATACCAACAATACAGGTCACAATATACATCTTCCTCCACAGGACCAGGACATCAGCACCATCAACAACAGCAACATTATCGATTACCACCAGCCGCAGCTTACAAACATCCGGCTAGAGGAAGAGGAGCTGCCCGAGCAAGAGATACAGGCAGAAAGCAATGACCAGCGGATAATCTCAACACCTCCCCAATCAATATTGAAGGTCGGAGGTCGCATCAATTCTTATTTCCCCAAGTGGAAGGCTATAACATCGGACCGATGGGTACTAGATGTGGTGACCAGAGGTCATACTCTGGAATTCATCCAAACACCACCGAGTGTCCCACCATCGGGTACACCGCCTCTGAGGTTGAGCCAACTTCTCAGGGAAGTAAGGATAATGCTAACAAAAGGAGCAATAGAACCAGTCCCTTTATCTCAAAGGAACAAGGGATTCTATTCCCGGTTTTTCCTTCTCAAGAAACCCTCAGGAGACTGGCGCCCCATCCTGGACTTGAGAGCACTAAACAAGTTTCTAAAGAAACAATCGTTCAGGATGGTAACGTTGCAGGATGTCCTGCGTCTCTTAAACACGGGCGATTGGATGGCATCCCTAGACCTCCAGGATGCTTATTTTCATATCCCCATATATCGCAACCATCGCAAATTTTTAAGGTTCAGGGTAGGAAGTATGCACCTCCAATTCCGGGTTCTACCATTCGGTCTCAAATCAGCCCCCAGAATCTTCACAAAAATGCTAGCTCCAGTAGCAGCACATCTTCGCCAGGCAGGTATCCAGGTCTTCCCTTACCTGGACGACTGGCTTATAAAGGCACCCTCAAAATTCCAAGTAACAAATCATATTTCCTATTGCCTTCATTTGTTACACAGCCTGGGGTTTGTAGTCAACTACCAGAAATCTCAGATATACCCCAAACAAGAATTGAGTTTCTTGGGAGCAATTTTGGACACAGTACGCAGCAAAGCGTACCCATCACACGAGAGGAAACAAAAGTTAACCTCGTTGGCAAACAACCTATCCAGAAAAAAGTTCGTTTCAGTCCGCATCTACAAATCATTGCTCGGAATGATATCATCGTGCATTCCGCTAGTCCCAGATTGCAGACTCCATATGCGACCCCTGCAAGAGCAATTGGACATACAATGGACACAGGTCCTCGGCTCCTTCGAAGACAAGATTCGCATAACGCCTCTAATGAAGAACACTATGAGGTGGTGGGCGACTCCAACCAATTTCTCAAAAGGGCTGTCTTTTCTTCTTCAAACACCAAGTTACATAGTAACAACGGATGCCTCTCTCGAAGGATGGGGTGCACATTGCCAGGACCTGCAAATCAGCGGAATCTGGAATCAGCAAGAGAGCCAGCTCCACATCAATTATCTAGAACTCAAAGCAATACACTTAGCTCTAAAAGCTTTCTTGCCAAAGATACAATGTTCAAGCGTCTTAATCCGGACGGACAACATGACCAGCATGTTTTATCTAAACAAGCAAGGAGGCACAAGGTCCCTACAACTCTCGCAGCTAGCCCAACAAATTTGGACATGGGCCATCAAACACAATATTTCAATAAAAGCGGAGCATGTGCCAGGACAGATCAATGTTCTAGCAGACACCTTGAGCAGGACAGTAATTACTTATCACGAGTGGGAGCTAGACCAGAAAACTCTCAATGGCCTGTTTCTATTATGGGGCAAACCGAACTTAGACCTATTTGCCACTCTCGAGAACAAGAAATGCCAGTTCTACGCAAGTTGGCTTCCCCAAAAAGATTCGTGGGGGAATGCGTTTTCGATGAGATGGTCAGGAGTTTATGCCTACGCTTTTCCTCCGATCCCGCTCATTCCGAGAGTCATCAGAAAAATGAAGACGGAGGGGTGTCGACTTCTACTCATAGCTCCCAGATGGCCCAGACAAATATGGTATACGGAGCTCCTCATGCTCTCCGAACGACCACATCTACCACTCAGACAGAGTCCGACTCTTTTAACGATGCACCAGGGACAAGTCACACACCCACATCCGTCGTCTCTTCATTTGTCGGCTTGGCTCCTGAACACAATGAATACTTAAATCTCAAAATCTCCCCAGAGTGTAGAGACATCTTAGCAAAAGCTAGAGCTGACACTACCAACAAAACCTATAGACTTAAATGGAAACGGTTTTGTGTTTGGTGTGCAGCGGAAAATATACATCCTTTATCTTCTACTCCGGAACAGATACTTCCATATCTCCTGCTCCTGGCAAAATCAGGACTTGCATATTCTTCCATACGGGTACATCTGGCGGCAATCTCCAGATACCGCAGATCACCAGATAAACTCTCTTTGTATTCCACAAGAATTGTCAAGCAATTTATGAAGGGCCTTTTTCGGGTCTTCCCGCCAATTAGGAAACCCCCGCCTCTATGGTCATTGAATGTTGTGTTGATGCAACTCATGAAAGCTCCTTTTGAGCCGATCCACAAAGCTGACCTAAAATTCCTCGCATGGAAAACAGCGTTACTGTTAGCTCTTACTTCGGCAAAAAGAGTCAGTGACATTCAGGCGTTCACCATCAAACAGCCGTTCCTCCAGTTTACAAACTCAGGTGTCATCCTGCGGACAAATCCTAAATTCATTCCGAAAGTTCCCTCAACATTTCATTTAAATGAACCAGTCATCTTAAAAACCTTTTTTCCAAATCCGCAAACAGTGGCGGAAAAAACATTACATTCTCTCGATATTAAAAGATGTTTAAAGTTTTATCTACAGAAAACTCAGGCCATCCGCCAGTCGGATCAATTATTTGTAGCGTTCGGCGGAACAAAGAAGGGACACGCGGTATCCAAACAGACTTTAGCAAGATGGATTGGCCTGGCGATTCAATTCTGCCATTCAAAAGCAGGAAAGCCGCTCCACACCAAGGTGAGAGCCCACTCTACAAGATCGGTAGCCACTTCAGCGGCACTCTTTGCAGGTGTACCACTACATAGCATCTGTAGAGCAGCAACATGGTCCAGCCAACACACATTTACAAGACATTACTGTCTAGAGGAGACAAACCAGGTCGATACAGCAGTGGGACAAGCAGTGCTGAGGCATCTATTTCGTTAAGGTGAGCCTCTTACACATCCCACCACCACACTCGAGGTATGGTCATTAATGGTTCATTTTCTTCTACTGTTTAACGTGTCGTATTCTCCATAATAATAGCATAAACTGTGTCAGGATTTCTGGCCACACACATTTTATTGCTTTTATATTCGTATGTTTGTGAATATAAATATAATTATATGTAAGTGCATATTTAAAACTGAACTAATGTGAATCACATCACGTATAGAATTACGATGGAATTACAGTCAATGTAATTCAGTAAGTAAGAAAACATTACTGCTCGTTACTCGGATTCAAGCATGTGAATCTATGAAAGATCCAATACTGGAGAAGAAAATTAGTTACTTACCTGTAACTGCAGTTCTCCAGTATTGGTATCTTTCATAGATTCACATGCGACCCACCCTCCTCCCCTCAGAGGCTCCTCTATTATACAGATATTAAACTTCACACTCCTAATAGAAAATCTGAGGGAATTCAGCCTCTGTTGGGGAGTGTTTGGGAGGGGCTGAATCCTGATTGGTTGATACTCAAGTTTGGGTCTTTTCACAAAACAAAGTGGATAGACTGTAAAATACCTTATGAGGCCTACTTGGGCCTACTGGTTTTAATTTTACTGACTTACTGCTTTTTATATATTTAAATTTACCGTGAGGCTCCCACCTCGACGACGGGGATGATTCAAGCATGTGAATCTATGAAAGATACCAATACTGGAGAACTGCAGTTACAGGTAAGTAACTAATTTTCTTCTTTCTGTATATATACACAACTTTTTCCACCACACTCATTGTAAAACTAGCATCCAGAACCCCCTCCATGGGCATTCGAATGCATCCCTCCTGGCTGCAGTTAAATATTTAAATTCTAAAGATCTTGCTAATATTGTAGGACTTACCAGGCTGGCCGTGATATAATGGACCAAGGACCCACCATACGCCTTTAATAGCCCAGAATAGCATCTGCCATCCATGATGGGCCAGAGCGGCCTGTATGGTTTTCTGTGGAAATGGCAGTAGATACAACTGTCACTGACAATCAAATGGCAAAGCCATACCTTCAGTGTCCGCCCGCTTTCTCTTTCCGTCCTTGCCAGTCTTATCAAGTTAGCCAAGACTTGGTATAAAGTAGATCTGCTACAACAAATGGAAAATGGGTTTCCAGAACATGCATGATGGGCACATAGTGATAGCGAATTATGCACGGACTGTCAAAGAAATACACTTATGCCTTCTCTGCCACTCCTCGTTGCGTACTTTTGAATCATGATCAGTTCTTTCTTGTGGATAGCCATGATAATTATTTGATTTTTGAGCTTTTGTTAAGCAACAGCCAGTCCTGAATGTTATCAGAGCAGTATACACAGAGCAGGAGAAACATAACAAGGAAATGTCAAAAGTACAGCGCAGAATACAGTTTACATAGGGTGGTAGATCTTTTCCAGTAGCCAGAGACAAACTGTGGAACACTCTTCCTTGTCATTTAACAGGCATAGAGAACCATCTGGCTTTTGGAAAGGATCTGAAAACTTGACTTTTTGCTTCTTAGGGACTTAAGCTCCATTTAGATTGGCTGCTTTTGATGTTCCCAGGTTTGGTGGTTCCCAGGGGGTATAGTGCCTTGACAGCTTTTGATATATGCTAGCTTTATGAATTTGTTTTCATTTCATTCATTTCATAGTATGTTAATACACATTTGAGAGAGGGTAGTGTCAGCTGTAGTAGAGGTCTGGAGGAAAGAATCGATGAGAGTGAATAGCTGTCACAATAGAGATATATTACTGGTAGTGCCTCATGTTTCTATGGTTTACGTTTTTAGAAATACAAAGGATATAGAGACACTCGTGAGAATTACTAGAATTAATTGTAAGAGAGCAGAACAAAAAAGGTTCCTCCGCCCTCTGATAAACTGGCGGATAACTTGCTCTGGAAGGTTTCTCATATGGTGAAATGTCTCAGGCCAGGATAAAAGCTTTGTCTGAATCGGATGCCTGTAGACTCGGCACTGTAGTCTTATGATGGGGGTTTATAAAGTTAAGACTTTTTGAGTTAGGTTCTACCACTTTCAGGTACTTAAATTACTGCCTGCCATTTTAGTAACCTACAACAGAGTTATTTTTGTTAGGAGAGATTAATCTGTTTGCTGATCAAGAGACACGATTTGTTTGGCCACTAGTCGATGTTTTTTTTCCCCTGAGAGTGATAGCTTTCAAATTCATAGCTCACTTCTGGCAGGAATTCTGACATCATAATTAAATCCAAACTAATTAGTGATACATTAATGCAGCAAGATGACTGCTTATGGTTTATACACTACCAGGGAGGAGAAATGTAATCCACATTGCTATCTACTGCTACGGTTACAGATGCAGATACTCTTCCCAGCTTTAGAAAACACCCATCCCAGTTTCATTTGATTTCTTAACTTCATTTTGAGAAAAACAAAGACAGATGATGCAGATACACCCACAGTAATCGCTATACATGGAAGAGGTAAACTCTAGAAGGGTGTGAATGGAATTGCTGTGTTAAATACTAAAACAAAATCTTCCCTTTTACTCTGACAAGTTACATTTTGACTTTATGCCTGTAGCATGGATGCCTTGCTATAATGCAGTGTCCTGAACGTGGCAACTGTTCCTTTTATTGCTATAAGAATGTGACTGCATCTAAAAAAAAAAAAAAAAAAAAAAAAAACTATTTGTAAAAGGGGGAAAAAAACAACAACAAAATCCCTGCAACATACAGGACCTAAATCTCTTCGTCTTCTTGACAAAGAACATTTGTTAGTTTTCTGCACTCTTCTCCAGGAAATGGGGAATATTTATGAATCCCAGAAAAATATGGGCGTACTACTAGAAAGTAAATACAGTCCTTGTTGTGACACAATTTGTAGAAGTCCCCTTGTGCATAAGCAAATCAAAAGCATGGTTAAGACCACTCGGATCAGAGATATTTTACTCAAATTATTTTGTACTTGTTGCAGGTGTATTTTCCAAAACATGGAATGTTTGGTCTGTAAGCATTCTTATGTTGGTGCATATGTTAATGCATTTCTACATTGTTATAATAAATGTAGAAATATAGATTTTCCAATCTCAGTACTCAGTCACCCGACTCCTCCTTGGTCGTTCTCCTGGGAAAACGTAAAATGAATGAGTGGATTACTAAACATTTCCCTTGCTTTGTTTTGCAGTGTCAGGGTGCACTGCATATGCATATTTTCAATGCTGCCCCCCGCCCCCCCCGTCCTCTTTGCCTTGCCATTAATCTGCCTTGAGTCTTATTTTTAAAAATTAGCTGAGATCACTGGCATGTGCATCATGTGCCTACTGATACTGATCCCAGTCCCTGTCAGGTGCTGTGTATGCTGAGATTGGGTGCAGTGTCAGATCCTATAGTCCTCTCTGTTGCCTGAGCAGGCTATTAAAACAACTTCCTTAAAAAGGACTGTATAGTTTTGCATTCCTTGTTCATAATGGGAAGCAGGCTTGCTCCAACGTTTTGAAGGTTCTTCTTGCTCTGTTCAGAAAACATACAACTAAATAAAAGTGTGATATATAATTTGCCTACATTTTCTTCCCCAGCAGGAGTCCATGTGGCCTGAGTGTGGTTCACTGCCATTGGTGTCTCCATTTGCGCAGATGAGTGACATTGTCTATGCCATCAATACTCCTTTCCAGTCCTTCCAGTAGTCACATGTGTGTCTTACCTTTCTGGCAGAAATTGACATTCGCGTAAAGGAGCGGGCACCTATTAATAATTCTTCTTTTGTGGCCAATAAACTGTATTTATTAGTAGGTTATTTTAGCATGAATAAAAGCATGCAGTGCACTGAGATTTTATTGCACTGCTCAGACTTCACCGTTCAGATATTACAGCTTATCGTTCATTTAGTATCACTGTGCTTGGCATCAGCATGGATTGAGAATATGTTATTCAGTTAAGGGCTGAGCCTTGAAAAACATTTTGTAATTCTTCCCCCTGTGGGGTTATCAGAATATGTGCATACCCCCAAGGTCTCTGATGCTGCAGTTTTATATCCAAAAGATTCTGCTCTACCCTTCCACTTTTTCTGGATGGTCTTCCCCTGCTGATTCTAAAAATTTGGATACTTGATTTATATTAGTGAAAACATAGTTAATGCTTGGATGGACGAGAGTTGTTTTGTTAAATCACCTTCCTGTACCGGTTAGGAAGAAAAGTGAAATAGAGATTTTCTTTGCCTTCGTGGTCGATGCCACTTGCTTATATAAGACACTGATGCACTTTCTGCAGGACATCCAAATACTCTATCTGTCTAAACCTTGTGGGAATGCACTGTAAAACAAACTCTCCGAGACAAGATCAGAAGTAAAATGACATCCATTACACCTAGGTGTATTTTTCCACGATTGCCAAACCGTTTATCTCATTGGTGCCAGTTAGGAGCATTGTAATCCTCTGTTGGATTGAGATGATGCTCTCAGGTTTTGGGTTCAAGAGTTTGGACAGAAGGTTTAAAATCCTTGAACATGAGAAGGTGCTTTCTTAACCCTTCTTTCAGGTGAATGCATTTGTGGTCCTTGCTGCTTTAGGTTTTGAGACAGACCAGTTTTCTTGTTTTGTTGGGTTTCTGTCAATCTGACTTCATGACTGTTGCGTTTTAAGAGCGCAGTATTAATGTTGGAATGGTTCACAGGCCTCCTGTCAGTGGAGGGTAAAAGTGAGTATTTTGTTTCTCATAAGGGCAGTTTACATAGTCATGAAAGAAACTTCTGGGGTCCTTTCAGATATGAGTGCACAAGTAATATCTCCTGGGTTATTTGTAGATGGTAAAAATTGCTCAATTTACTCACCCTAAATTTGAAAATGTAATAAAACTTATTAAAACTCGAATATATGTCTATCATAAATAAGTGCCCAATCAAAGAAAAAATAAAATCTCCCCACACTCCCCTAATCCTACAGGTAGTACCCAGGCATTTATAATCATATCTAGTTTAAACACTAAGCAAGCCCCAACATCAAAATAATAACATATATTGTATAGATGTACATACACATTAAAACAAAATGGCCTACAGATTGAGACATCCTGGAATCAGGCCCCAGAGTTCGAGAATTTAGTTTCTGTCCTTGATAAGAAGTGCAGCTTCTGTTCAAGTGCTTCTAGGCTCAGTATTGAACGTAACCCGATTCTCACTTCACTGGATTCTGATCACCTTTGGCATAAATTAATTGGGGTGACTGCCTACAGACTTGTTCTGTGATTTCTCACTGTGAGAAAGCTTGCCTACACGTCTAAAGTATGCAGGTGCCTTCAGCATGATGAAATTCCCGTTACTGGGTTTTCTTGTAAAATATATGAGTGTTCCTACGTACCTCTATCCCCATTGCCCTCTCTATCACTGTCCGAAGACTGGCATACACTGGGGTGGACTGTGCTTTTAGCTAAGGTGGTCCACCTCCATTTTACTCTGACTCTCTTTTTACCCCTGGCAGTTTCTCTCTCCAATATTTTTACTGGAGGGCCTCACCACCCATTTCCCAGACTCACTTTAAAAAAAAATGGTTATACCTCGCTCATAAGAATTTTACATTTGCTATGGAGCAGGCAGTGATAGGTCTTTTTCCGTACAGTTCACTGATGGCAACACAACGGTAGTGAGATATCCATATAACCTACCGATTACTTGCATTCCATACTAGTTAAGTGCCCATATACTCTCTGAAGAGCTTTCAACAGGGATGCCTGGAAACCTTCTCTCATATTTCATTGTTACTGAAAGACACAGGAGATAGAGTGTATGCTTTAATCGTTTTTCACACTGGAGAGGTTTGAGGTGAGGACCACGGATCAAATTCCTATATGCATTCAATAAGTAGGCTATCTCCTTCCGTATTCCAACAGGAAAGACTTCATAAATTCTGGTTTGCCATGCATGGGTAAGCATTACCATTATGAATCTACTGTAATTTACAGCAAAATCAAAGTGTATTTATTAAGGAACCTCGCTGTAATTGCACCTCACAATGTTTGAATTTATGTGCATGCTTATTTTTAAAGATGGGTCTCTCCATCTGGTTTTTAATACTACCCTGGGCACTCCACCAATCTTTCCAGCACCTCCTTAGCAAATCTCCCATACAGTGGCTGTTCCACTTATCGCTCAGATATGGCTTTCCCTCCCAAGGAGAGCTTTATTGCAATAGAATATCATTTGCTTTAAGCCTGCAAACAAATACCATTTACTTCTAAAGATTACCTACTTAACACAAGTAATCCTATACTCCCAACAGACCTGAGTGTATCTTGCAAACACCCAACAGTGTTCACTGAGGCACAGCCCTAAGGTATGCCATGTATAGTTCCTTAGTCATGACAATTTCAGGTGTCAATAAATTACCCTTGTCAGTTAATGTGCATAACGATTCATCATCCAGACAGCTACCTAGACCTTGTGTTAATTGAAAAAATTAGATGAGCTCAAACAGTGAATAAACATGGACTCTAACACTGTAATAGGTGCTCAAAATGTGATCACATGTTGAAAATGAAACATTACAAAATACATGTGTATATAAGAAACAGGAGGCAGAAGACCTATAGGAACATTGTTGGACAGTAATTATTTTAAGCAATTGTCCAATTATTCTGATCTTGATGCCCTACCTTTGGCATATTTTCAAAATGTGTGGGAAATTTGTTTCATTTCCACTCTAATATCACTTTTGTGTGAGAATAGATGGCAGTTTGGTTGATGATCTTTATTCACAGTGATTGAGAAGGGTAATCCTTTGACTTCATAAATTGTCATGACATTGATCAACTAGAAAAGGCATAACTTAGAATAATAGCACACTGCACTACTTTAAATAAAAAAATCCCAGTTATTGTAGCTTTTCACTTCCATGAGGTTCCATAAGTGATATTTCCAGTTAGCTTTGTGCTGATGAAATTTACTTTCAAACCTCTTAGTTCTGTGCTTCAACATTCAAACTGAAGGCCAACTTCCTAGCCTTGAAACATTCTTCCATATTATACAAGTCCTATTGATTTGTTTCCTTTCATGGGCACTTCCTTTCCACCTAATTCTATTGAGGGGCTTGATCTCAAGGGCCACTCACTACATTCTGCAGGGAGCTAAATAATTTTACGTTATGCCACTGCTAGCTATATAAATACATGGGAGCAGGTGTCACATTTACTTTACCAGAAAGTCATGTGCAACTAATAAGCTTGGGACACTCCAACATGCCAAACATGGCTAGAAAACTGAACGCCAGTGTTTGATGGCATGTGTGGCTGTAGATGCACATGCTCAGAATATCTTTGTCACCTATGTTGAGTCCGGAAGGTTGAAAATAGTTTTTCTTTGAAAAGTTGTTTGAGTCACAAGGTATAGTGACTTCACCTCTTGCTGGCAGTGCGCATGAACATCAACTCCATTGTTAGATTGTTTTCTTCCACCATTGGGCCCGGTCATGTTTACACCCACCTCCAGTTCAAGGCTGTTTTTCAGACTCTAATGTTCGGGATACCTCCTCCCCCATTTGTATTGTCTTTTTGAATGTGTACATTCTATCCTTTGCATTCCGGGTCAGGAGCAATCGCCCGTCGGATTGACATGTTCCAACAGAGGCCCTTTAGGCCGTCTTTTTCTCAGATCCAGCTCAAAGAGAATGAACTTCCAATGGGACGGACTCCCTTCGGTTTCTGCCCTAAGTACCACATGTAGGAAGTTGGGTTCTGGTTTCAGTACCCTCCACACACACACTCTGTCTTATTTTTTTTATTTTTTATTTTTTTATGCAGCTTTCACTGGAGTGCACTGGGTTCCTGCTAACCTGTTAAAATGTTCAAACACAACTTTCATACCTTCACCCCAATCATCATGTATCAGCAAAATGTATTATGAGACTTTTAGGATAACGGCTTCTTACATTGCCATAGTACCAAATTGCCATCTCCACATGCACCCATTGCAGGAATGTCTAGCATGCCAGTGGTGTCAGTCACAGGGTTGTCTGGAAGATCTAGTTCTGGTAGGCAGCCATACTCATCCCTCTCTACAGTGCTGGAACAAAAACAACCTGTGAAAGGGGTGGCCTTTTCTAGACCCTGCTTCTCAGATCATTCTAGCAATGGACGCATCTCAGGTGGGGTGCTCACCTTTAGGATCTCAGTCGAGGGCCTGTGGGATCCTAAACATCGCAATATGCACATCAATTACATAGAGCGTCTCGCTGTTCAACTACTGCTGAAAGTACTCACAGTTTACCTTTTCAACAAGGTTGCCCTAATCCGTACAGACATCATGACAACCATGTATTATGTGCCGAAACGGGAGGGAGGAGTGTTTACCCCTCTTCTAGAACTGTCAGTGGTTCGTCACGAGAAGTTTCCCCTCAACCCGGACCTTCACTCAAAACCACAGTCAGATCAGGCAACCAAATCTCAAAGAAGTAAATCTTGTGATATGGCTCCTGAGTTCATAGAGTTTGGATACCTTAAATTGCCTCAGGAATGCATTGATATTCTTAAGGAGGCTTGTCAACCTACTACTATAGTATGTCATGCAGCAAAATGGAAACATTTAGTCTGCTACGGCATATCCAAACAATATGACCCTTTCACAGTGTCAGTCAGGGTAGTTTTTATTTTTGTACCTTCTTCACTTGCAAAAAAGTAAACTTAGTGTACACTGCCATAAGATTACATCTAGCAGCTATAGCTGCGTACCTACAAAACAGACAGCATTCTTGTCAAGCATTAACCTTTTTGTCCCACGGAGACACAATGTTGACCAAGCTGCTTGTTCCCAATTCCACCTAAAGGGTGCGTATCTCCCACTTAAATACACATGATCGGCACCGCAGTGTTCCAGGGGAAAGGGTATGGATGAGAGAAGGAGAGAGACCCTGGAGTCGCAGGGCTGGATCCAGACGTCTAGTGATGGTTCTTGAATAGACTGTCTTTCCTGTGATAAATTACACATCAGTCAAATAACTTGTATCTCATGACTCATGTATACTCTACTGTTAAACTGTGATGTGCAAGCTAGATATACCTGTTGGGGGTCCCCTTTCCCGCTTTTGATGCATCTCCCTAGGAATTTTTGGAAACAATGTGGATTACGATGTTAGCTGTTGAGAGAGAACTTACGTTCTACATTGATGGTACTAAAACCTTAAGAAAAACTAAACAACTTTTTGTTGCCCTCTCACCACCACACAAAAGTTAACCCTATATCTAAATCTGACATAGCTAGGTGGATGTTTGAAAATATATAGACGTGCTAAGCTAAAGCCAAAAGACCATTACATATCCCTCCTAGAGCACACTCTACTTGTTAATTTTTTTTTTTTTTTAAAGGCGCAACTATGGATTTTTTAGGTGACATTCCCATAGCTGACATATGTAAGGCAGCCTCATGGTCCACACCTTCACAAAGCATTATTGTATGGATGTCCTAGCACGCCAGCAAGGTAATGTGGGACAGGCAGTGCTGCTTGCGCTTTCTCAGACCGCTGCAACACCCACAGGCTAGCCACTGCTTTTGGGAGGCACTGCTTTACATTCTATGCATGACATGTGTCTACAGCCACACATGTCAACAAACGGAAAATGTTACTTATCCAGTAAGTATCTTTTTGTGGCATGTAGTGCTGTAGATTCACATGCTCCCACCCGCCTCCCCAGACACATGTGGCAGTTGCAGACTTTTCACAGCATTCATACATTAATTTGCATGGTCATCTCTTCTTTTTCTCTTACAATACACTCCATTCTCACCAACCTTCGGGAAAACAATCTAACAGTGGAGTTGATGCCCATGTGCATTACCAGCAAGAGCAGCAGTCACTATACCTTGTGACTCAAAACATTTTTTTAAGAAAAACAACTCGCAACTTTCCAGACCCAGCACTAGATGGCAGAAGTATGCAGAGCAAGTGGATCTACAGCACTACATGTAGACACAAACAAATGCTTTCTGGGTAAGTAACATTTTCCTTTCTAGTTATTCTGAATTAAAATTGATTGTCCCTAGATCAGCCTAATTTCCCCAACAATACTCTAGTTGATGTCAATCTGCACCTTGAGATGTGAGTTCCTAAAGTGCTTTCATACTCTTTAATCATGGAGGTAGGGGATACAGCTGCTAAAATACAGCAAACATATACCTTGTAACATTGTAAGCTGCATTCAGGTTTGCATGCTATATCTTCCAGATTGTGGTCCCTATGTGTAGATAATTTAAGAATTCTGTACTCTAGGTCTGGTGGTATTGATTTTATGGATATGTATAACTTGTAAATACTCTAATTGCTGCACTGCCTACTCAAGTATGACATTGCAAGTATATTATCAATTTGTAGTGGAAACAAAGTATGCGTATAATATAATTGAAAATTGACATTCAATTTATGGTGCAAATTATTTGTAACATTTTAATGCATTTTCTCTCCGAAGCTGGAGTTGGCACAGAAACATCCTGATATCTATGCTGTGCCAATTAAAGTACAAAAGCCTGAACAGAACTGGCAGCAGCCCATCAGGTAGGTTTGATGGATTATTCTCTTTAGGTTTTCTATAAAAACTGTATGGTTGTAGTCCTGCTATTTCCTATAATATGATAGTGGTGTCCGTAGGGATTTATTATAGTGAGGCATATTGAAGAACTTTAATATTTTATACCTGTAAAATTTTTATAGAAACTGAACTACTGTGTGTACTAATAACTTACTTTTATTCTCCACCCATTCAAAGTCTACTACCACTTCCTTGAGGAATAAAACATAGCTGGACATGTATAATACAATGCAGTATAAAGTATGGAACTGGTATCCAGGGCCCAAGTAAGAACACAAAAGTGCTTTATCAATCTTTCCTATTTGGCCATGAAAGCGGCGTTTGGGTAGTATTCTATATGTTCCGATCACCTGCTTGTCTGAGCTGGTGTCTGGAATGCAGAGAGTGGAATGCTGATTGTTAAAGATGTGATAGAATGTGGGTGTGTGGTCTTCAATGGAAGCCATGAAACAGGGACAGTTGAAGAGACAATAGAGCCCTGATAGGACCTACCTCCCATGGCTGTATTCTGAAGGCCCAACATAAAATAGTCTTGCCTTCTACCTAAGTGGCTCCAGACTCTTGAATGACCCTTAGACTACAGCATTTTGGTGATGGTTTAAATACCTGCATTAAAAAGCAGCAATAGTCTGGCAGTTGGCAGCCATTTCTGGCAGAGGAGAAGGCCTACTGGGAGAAGGAAGAGGGCCTGCTGACCATGGAGGACTAGCTTGGGTTTGCCCACCCTCACATCCACTGGCAAGTGGAATGAGATCACGCTGCTGGGCAGGAGTAGTCCAGTGAGGAGGGTTGGCAAGTCTTGGCCTGGGCAAGGAGATAACTGAGGAGTGTTATAAACTGAGATGATGTGTCCCAGTTTAAGGACAATGCTGTGGAGACAGTGTTCTAAGGACAGCGCCATGGCAAATAAGCCATGGAGACTGTGGAAGAGGCATTATATCTTCTTTTTAGTAAACTAACCCTTGATATGACCCGTAGCTTCAGGCAGTTGTACATTCAGCACTGATGTTCACATAAGGAGAAGCAATGGTGAGTGTGCAGTACAATTTCCTAATTAAGGTGACTTGCACAGGCATGTTTATGGTACTCGGGGCAGAGTTACCAGAGGAGATAATACTGCTCCAGCTAGCACTGTGCTCAAGGTGATGGAGAGAGGAACTGTGGCAATGCAAAGCAACCAGTAAATGGGAACTTTCCCTTCGGGTGAGAGTCGAACGGTGCTGGAAGAATAGGGCGTGCTGTTTAGGGGCTCGTGAGAGGCCCTTTATAATGTCTTGGATGTCAGACCTAGGGAGGAGCTGGCTAAGTAGTAGACTTTGATGTCATGAAGGAAGGTAGTAAGCCAATATTTGATTGAGACGGGTCTAGGGATGTTGAAGGACGATTACCTAATGCCTCCTGGTTAATTTAAAAAGAAAAGTAGGAGTGTCTCCTATGACACTGGTGATCCAAATTACAGTGGGTTGTAAGCGGGTGTACTATGTCCTGAAGTCATGGGAAGTCAAAACAAAGTCTGACACTTATCCAATTGCAAAGCTAAAATGACATTCAGTTAATTAGTCAGCGGGGTTATTTAGCTTTTATAGAGTTTGCATTATTCTGTGTACTTCTGCAAAGAAATGTGCCTTGTTTGCCATTGACTGCAATCTTCATTAGGTTGGGGAAGAGTCTGGTTGGTGATTTTTGCGTATAGAGATGTACCATATGTATCTTATTGGTAATGCATGTATTGGGTTAGTAAGTTTCCAGGTTAAGTTGACCACTTTTGTTTGGTAATTGTAGTGTATATTACTAGATGTGGTGTGCTAAATGGTTAGTACTACAAGAAAGGTTGGAAATTTAAATTGTCCACCTTTAGCTTATTCTGGGAGTAATGTGTTAGCATTTACTTTTGACTCAGCATGGAGTTTAGTTACAAGTTTGAGGAAGAAGATGCAGTGCTATGTGTTGTTGTGTAGATGCATGCTTGTTGTGGGTGGTACTGAATGCAAATAAGTGCTTTCTGCGGCTTAGAACTTAGTTGTGTTGGTTTGGCCAGCACCTGTGACTGGGTGTGAGGAGTATTGGAGTGCTGGGCTGTTGTTTTGTATGTGTGTGGTGCAGAGTGTTGTCCTTGTGGAGATTTGTGTGATGCTTGTGGAAGATTGTGTTTGTTGTAGTGTGTAGTTCAATAAAGTGAGGTGGATGTCCAGGGACATTGGGTGTAAGTGTAGTTATGATGACACGTTTTGTGTTGGAATCCGGTCAACTGAATTTTGAGTTAAGGTGGTTTATGGTCAGACTTTCCACTTTTTTTTTTGGTATTTTTTCCTTGAATATGTAGACTTAGGGATATCACAGAACTGTTAAAGGACCCCAGTGGGCTCAGTTACCTGCCTGTCTTATGACTGTGTTAACGCGTCCCTTTCCAGTTAATTTATTCACTCTGGGACTCGTTTTAGGCCAATGAATCTTTTGACCCTGATTGAAGACACCCTAGGACGAGATAACTAATCAACATGTCAATCAACAAGTCAATAACATTATCAATAAGACTCGGAAACCACCATGACCTTTCAGTCATGAATAACCACACCAGTTTAGTTTGATTTTGTAATATTTATTCCCTATTGATTACAATTCTACTAGTAAGTTTATTAGTCTAAAAACCATGAAACACATCAGCATTGTCATAATATGGCAACTCATATAAGATTTCATCAAAGCAAAGATCACGAACATTAGAACATAGCACAACGTCAACATAGGTTAACCTTAGCAGAGTATCATTAGCACATTATTCAACAAAGCATTGATCCAGTCATTTGTCTATTTGCGTCCGTTTTAGTGAACCCCTTAACTATCCTCTAATTAGCATTGGCATGTTGGGCTTCATGCAAAACAATTTGGTAACACCAATTTAGAAAACATCTAACTATGGTCTCTGTCAAAAGAAGCAGTTGGTACCTAGAAAGGAAAGGCAAACAGACAATTACAATTCATCATCATATAGTTACCCTCCGTAATGGGTCAGCATACAGAGTTAGTGTTCATCCTCAGGACATCAGTTGATTCGCCTTCAGCTAGGGAATTCAGCAAGACGGGTAAGAAGGAACACTTCCCTCATAAGGAGGAAAAGTATATAACGGGCAAGATAAGGGCGAGGATGGTTTGAAGAACCAAACAGCAAAGTCTCTAGGCAGAGTGACAAAGTGTCGGGGTCATAACAAAAGTTTGCAATGGCATCTCCTAATGGCTCCTCGTGTCAAAGGTTTTTATCCCTTTTCTGTTGTACAGTCCCCTAATTTCTGATTGGGTAAAGTTGGCACCCCACTATCTTCATCCGATGGGTTTCCAGTGTTACTATCAAATTTTGTCACCCCATAACAGTTCTCACATAGTTTATTGGTTCTTGTGATTGACGTCTCCAGCGGGTAGAATGTCTGGTATGATTTCATACTCTCGTGGTCCTCTCGCATCCTCAGTCAGTAGGTCCATTGTCTGTACCGGTTTAGGCGACCTTGTACCTGTAACTAGTCTACAGTGTTGCATTCACCAAAAATGTTTCCTTGAGCAAGTCTAATTTCATGAGAACGGATCTACTACGGTTACACTCATTTTCTAGCTTTGGAAAAGTACGAGTACATGTCCTTCAGCAAGTCAGCACATTGTACGTTAGAAAAAACACATTTAATATGAAACCGGGAAGCTAGGCCTCGACTCACGCTAACTAAAGCTCAATGATTTATTAGCAAAAACCTTAACATATAACTCTTCATATTAGTGTAAAATCATACATTAACATATCATGATGTCATTATTAGTCGGTTTCATTCATTCCCGTATACATTGGCGGCCACTCCCCGTGGGCACAATTCAAGCGCACTTTTAGCAAAAGCACATTAATACATTTTCTATGCTGTATTATTATGCATTAGTTCGTAAACATTTAATGTTAATTTTTAGTATAAGAGCTACGCTCCCTCAACTGGATGTGTAGGTGACTTCATGACCTAGTTGCATAAATATTATATGGTGACATTGAGTGTGCAGACCTGTGGTGGTAGGACATCGTATCTGAGTCAGTTTGCAACACTTGCATGCCTTAGACCAGTGGTCCCCAAACATTTTAATGCCGGGCCTCCCAGTTGAAAAATTAAAATCATTGGGGCCCCCCCAGAATGTTTTGCAATTATTTTATAAAGATGGCAATGTTTAAATATGTTTAGACCTATTTAAACATTGCAGTTCAGTACTGTTACCTTTATAAAAATGCAATAACATGATTCTGCTTAATACAAAGCCCTGTTATCTGCATAATGCTACTTTTGGCCACAGTCTGGCCCCCCAGTTTGAAGACCTCAGCCTTAGACTGTTGTGCATTGGTGGTCACAACTTTCTAGTTTCTTTGTTTAGTAAGATGTGTAGAAAGCGTCCTGTCTTGACCTGTCTCAGGGTTTCTGGAACTGTAGTTTTTGGCCTTGTGTGTCTTTGTGAGTATTGGAAAGGTTTACAGGTTGTTGTTGGGTAAATGTGTAAGATAGACATGTTGGAAATTTAGTGATGACTGTTCTTTGTTTTATTGTTTGTATAGTATCCTGTGTGTTCCCATTCCATATGTCTGAGCTGAGGTCTGGAACTCAGTGAGTGAAATTCTAAGAGACAATGATGTAATAGAATGTTGGTGTGTGATCTGCAGTGGAAGCCAGGAGGTAGCTACAGATGGAGGGAGAAAAAAAGCCCTGAGAGGTCCTACCTACAGTTGCTGTAACCTAAGGGCTTAACATGAAAAAATAAATTTGCTTCTAAGTAGGGCTTCAGGCTCTTTTATGATGACCCTGCCCTCCAATTACAATAGTTTTATTCTTTTTATTCTTAAGTTTAAGGCCCTGATTTAGATCTTGGCGGAGGGGAATACTCTCTCACAAATGTGATGGATATCCCATCCGCTGTATTGCGATCCCATTATATCCTACGGAGATCGTAATACGGTAGTTGGGATATCAGTTGTTGTAAACACTTTTTATGCTATGAATGTAAAAAAATAAAATAAAAAAAAGTATGTGTCCTTATAGTAGTGCCATTATTAAGCCTTGCTGGTCACAATTTTTGAGTTGCCCAAAGTGTGCATACATTTTAAGAAGGGGTACCAATTTTAATTACTTATTACTGGTTACAAATGATTCCAACGATTTAGAGCAGAAATGTTGAGTGTCTTACTTTATTACTGCAAGAGTCTCTGCCCTTCTTAAATATATGATCTGTTGTTTTTTCCACCAGATCAATTGATAAATTATTTCTTGCATTATGTTCTCTTTCTCTCTTGATCTAAGAGGCCAGTGTCTCACAGGGGGCTATTCACTTTCTCGCAAAAGTCCAAAAGTTAACCATCCTGACTTGCTCCTGATTTAACCAAATAGGACTGGCCTGAAATGTTTTCCTGTGCAGGAGACTTATCGTGAGACCCCTGCCAGTGCACTCCATGATGTAAAACGTTGCTATTCAGCAGAGTGCTCAACTTCTGTGGGGATATGTCAGTCCACCTAAAAAGGATATCCTTTTAGATAATATCTGTCTCCATGACCAGACCAGACCGTGACTGATGGTTGGTTGAATCTGATACTTCGTTCTGATGTGCTGCTTCCAGAGAAAGCTGGTGTACTAGCTTTCAAGCATTGAGAAGGATGCCTACTGGCATTACTAAGTAAATACTTAGGGCCTGATTTAGATCTTAGCGGTCGCACCGCCAAGCCCTGTTGACGGTAGACCTGAAAAGACCATCAAGCCAACCTTGTTCCGCCCATCGTATTTAGATGTTACAGCTCTGCAAGCGGATTTACTGGCGACGGATTGCTGATGGAGGTAGACGGTGGCAGGACTCAACAGACTTTGTACAATGGCAGGGGCTATGGAAGAGAGGTAAATGACGCACACACCCTTAGACATATGTCTCCCTGCACTACACAACACACCACATACACACAATGACACATTGCTATTCCAACACAGCACAACCCATACATGCCGAAAACACACATTGACATACATCAATGACACAACATACACCATTAACACTGCAGCCACACAACCACAGTAACCAACACAACTACACACTGTGCTACATAAACATGCTACACTCAACGCGACAACATTCGCCACACAAACACTCACCTGAATGTGTCACATGGCCACTCAACATCAAGCTCACATGCAAGTGACACATACAGACACAACCACACCACCCACTCCAGCCTCCTTCACCTAAACTAGCCAATCCACTCACACATGTACTGACTTAAATACACAACAGATAGCACAAACCTACCCATATAGGTCCCCTTGTAATGCGCATGCCTGGCCACCGTTGTCCAGTGTGAGTGTACCGTCATTGTGGTGCCAGCATTCATTTTGCAATGAATGACAACACCACAATGACAGTTGCGTATGTGTGTGATTTGCGTGCTGTGCCTGTGTCCCCAGTCCTGTGTGCATTGTCACCCTGACCTATGCATGTCACAATGATTTGAAAAAATGACTGACATTTATATGCCTGCACTGGTCCCGACCTCCCATGCAGTGCCCACCCAACTTATCCTGGCAATGCGGCATCCTTAACTTCGAGTCCAGCGACAGGGGGATCCAAGGGGGGGGGATCATGTTTTCTCTGTCGGTCGTGGCAGCAGTGATGGCGGGTGTTGTGGGTCCAGTCAAAGATGTGGGTGGAAGGGTGAAAGATGGTGAGTTTTCAATCCCTCCCGCCACCCACCCCCCACCCCCAATCTGCCTACTGAGAAGTGGACTTTTTTCTTCTTTTTTTCTTGGCTGTAAGGCACATCTAAATGTGTAAGGCAGGAAAGGTGTGAGACAGACACTTTTCCCAATGGTGGCATTGTTGCAGGTGGGGTTCCTTGGCAGAGACGGTGGTTCCAATACAGGCTTTCGTCTAGGGACAGTCAACATCTAAATACAGTGGGCAGACTTGCTGCAGTGCGTGGATTTTCAGTTGAAAAATGGACAGCGGGACCGTTACCGCCAATATCCAAATCAGTCCCCTACTCTCTGCTGTGACTGGGACCCCATCTCCCCGAGTGTGTATGGTGTCACTGAGTAAATGGAAGATGAGGATATCCAATACTGGAGTGGGTATTCTGTTTGTGTAAATATAGTTGCTAGGTTTGCAAGTTGCACATAAAATTGCATAAGACTTCTGAAAGAAACATTACCTACAGGTTCCTGTTTGAACTTTTCCAGGCACCAAAATGGATGCATATTTTTTTAGTGCAATAGCCAGAACGTGGGTGGCTTCACATCACCATCTGAAATAACTACATAGAGCTGTGTGTAGACACCACCACTGCTGTGTGCTGACTTGCAAAGAGCTTGTAACATGACATTGCACTGTGGAAAATGTCCACTTCAAAGACTTACAGGCTTAAAACCATGCCATGCCTGCAAGAAACCAATGTCTGTCAAGGAGCAACATAATGCCTGCATTTGGTGCTTAGATTCCAAGCATGACTCGGAGTCCTGCAGCAGTTTCTTCCAGAGGCACCTGAAACTTGTCAGGGAGCGAAAACCTCTACTTTGCCAAACGAAGGAAGAGAAATCGGTCACATGGGAATTCCTGGGCCCACCCCTGATCCAAATCTCCATCCAGGATGTTGTTGCTGTCCTTAGGTGAGAGCAAAACGACGGCCAGTCTTGGTGCAAGCACAAAAAATCCTAAGTGGAAGTTCTGAAATTGTTCGGTCACAGTTCTGATGACCCTACTCAGCCGCCAGTGTCCGATTCTGATTCCACTGTTGGAGCTGATGTGCCCCAAATTCACTGTGCAGGAGATGAAGGCCTTTAGAGGTGATTTTGAAGCAGCTGAGCACCTGAAGCACCTTCTAACTCTATGGATCTGCCAGGATCTCTAGTTTGACTTCCATTGACAGGACCTGCCCCAGTGGCAACTGACCCCCTCAAGGTCCTTGTCCAGCATGTTGCAAGGTCGACCTTCACAACTTTGCTGAAGTCAGTGATGGCTTTGTCCAGTTTAGAGCCAGTATTGTCTCCAAAAGTGCCAGCCTTGTATCCAAACCAGAGGCAAAATCTCAACCGATGATACATTACAAAATTACTAAAGCTCAACCCCTAATCTCTAAGACTCCCTTAAGATATCCTTCACCGGAGGCCAGTATTACATTTGGCTGGAGGCTATTTTTTAATCTAATTCTGATTCTACAGGGCATTCTCTGTGATTGTGACAAGGAAGCAGACCGTTTACTCCTCCCTACTGAAGGGGGAATAGCTCTTTCACTGTGGTGGTTCGCACGGTTCCTAGGCCCACAGGAGTTCTGGAACTACTACTGCCACTTGTGGAGATAAGGTATATTTGCTCCTAGAAATTTTGCAGCCAGGTCCTTCAACCTCCAAACCAGTGTTGTCCTTAAATTATGCCCTTACCAGAGGCCTTAATGGTGGCTCGGTCCAATCTTTGCCCTGTGCCAACAGTGACCTTCTCTATAGGCGCTGTAGGCCTGTCCTGAGAGATCCCACTGTTCTGATGCATCATCCCATGCCACAAAGCCTAGTGATACAGGCTTGTGCCATTAAAGTCAGCCCCAGTGCTTTCCCTGTTGTTCTGTTGGGCAGGTAACTGAAGTGCATTGATGCACTAGGAAAAAGTGCATTGATGCACTAGGAAAAAGTATTCTTATCCACCAGTTAGGCTCTGAAGTCCCTTAATGTTACCTGCCTTTTGGGGCAATACACATGCCCTCTGAGATATAGAGAATGAGATCTTGCCACACTACTAGACATGTTAGAAGACTCATTCGCTCAGATGGCTCAGAATGGACAGGATGCAGCAATATACATTTTGCAAGCCGAGTCTGTATACTATGGACTGTTGGCTGTACTATAGATCCAGGGTGGTGGTCTGGGATTATGCCTTAATAGACACCATTGGTTTCTTTGGAAACATGCAAGTGTCCTTCACGGATATGACATTTGACAGCTCCAGATTTTAAATGTAGTAGGAGCAAGACAATATGCTACCAGAAAACCTTAAGTAGTTATAGCATAGACAGAAATAATGATTCATAGTGAGCCTATTTGTAGGACAGAGACTTCTAATTGCAGATTCCTTACTTTAGAATTTCCCCCAGGCATCAGACTGGATCCAGAGAATTTTCTTTGAGCAGTACCCTTGTGCGCTGTCAAGCGGCGTCTATCGAGTCTGCGTTCGTTGGCGTCGTGGTCCTACATAGGTGCCGCCTCAGTGCAGTGACATCAGTTCTATTCTGTCCATGCTACGTGCTGATCGGAAGATTGCTACCCTGGTCGTTTTTTACCAATTTCAACACTTTTGACGTGTTTTTGATGACTTTTGGTGCATCGAGGATGTCGCAGAAGACTGGGTTCAAACCATGTGAGAACTGTCACGCCATGATATGGCCGACGGATCCACACCTGGTCTGTTTATGGCGTTTGGAGCGCAACCACGACCCGAAGTCGTTGTCCGAGTGCCGGGCCAAGCATCCAAAGGCTTTGAGGGAGCAGTTGCTAAAGCTCATGGCATCCCGGCACCCGACTCTGCATCCCTCCCGGTCGTACTCGAGAGGAAGGTCTCAAGGCCACTTGTGTAGTCACCACCACTCGTCTCCTTCCAAGTCTTTGGGTCATTCAGGTAAGAAGAAGTTGAAGAAGGCTAGACATTCTTTGACTTCACCCCATCGCTCAGCTGATGCAACATGGGAGGAGCATCGACGGTCCAGGCCTCCATCCGAGGAGCCTATTTCTGGGTCTGCTCCATGCCTCTCCAGGTTTCGGGGAGCCTAACTCAAGGAGTTCTGTGAGGCCATGTGTCTCACATTTTGGCAGTCCGACCCCCTTGCATCTCTGTCTGGGCCTAGGGGTTTCGCATAGGGGCCCTTTGGGTTCCACGTTGGCAGCTTCGGTCTCCGAGGACCCCAAATAGGGGCCCTTTGGGTTCCACGTTGGCAGCTTTGGCCTCGGAGGATCCTTTCGGATCCGCTATCAGATCTGTGCCAATGCTGGTCGTGCCATTGCAACCTCCCCCGGCGCCGCCTAAGTCTTTGGGCCCATGATCGACGTCAACTCAGTCCTCATTCCTGACGACCCGGAACGGCATCAGCCGATGCTGCTTTCGACCTCGATGGGGCCTACCCACCACAGGTCAGCTTCAGACCCTTTCCTATGGGTACGAATATGAGGAGGGATTGGAGGGGTCGATGGACCCTTATGAATACCAGCTGGATGACCCTAACACGGACTGGGCACAGGAATTGGGCAAGGCCAGTGGTCTGATACTTCTCCATACGCTGGCATGATTTCTCCTCCTACCATGGCTACGGTGAATGGAGCCTCCTAGGCAGTGGTCAGTAGGGCGGCTGAGGTCCATGGCCTTAGACTGCCCACTGTAGGGGTCAGGACTAATCTCCTGACAGAGGTGCTTTAGCCTGGGGCCTCAACTTTGGAGCCTCTACTCCCATTCAATGAACCCCTCACTGAAGTCCTTCTGGGTTCTTGGTCCAGACCCACCATGGGCTCCTGTGAACAGGGCAGTCGCCCACCGCCACCCGCCTGCCCCCAAAAGACCCTAAATTCCTGTCTCAACACCCCACACCTGAAAGTCTTGTGATTCTGTCTTCCGCTTCTTACGGCTCATTCCCCTCCGCTCCCCCGGGTAGGGAATCAGAGACTGGACCATCTTGGGAAGATGTTGTCTTCCTCCAGTCTGGCGTTGTGGTCAGTGAACACCGCATGAGTCATTCAAGGCACACACTATTTACATAGTTGAAGAACTAATGTGTACCTACTGAAATAACACATAATCGAATTAGTAAGGAAAATCTTCAGATAAGTGCTGGGAAAACAGTACCTAAGATACTAACCAAGCAGGAGTGAAATCTACCTCGGGGAGGCTATGAAACATCAAGAAGCAGGAAAGTCACACTCTGTGGGGAACGGTGCATCTCGTAAGTTGGGAAAAACGAATGGTGTGCTTAGCAGCATGATAGTAGCTCAAGTGAGGTCAGAAAGCAGCATGGCAGGCCACTGAGGCAAATTCTTGCAATGGTGGCAGACATCATGGAGCAGTGTGAGGCGTCTGGGCATCCAAATAGGAAATTGGGCTTAGCACAGGTAAGCTCTGCAGTGATTAATATATATGCAAAATCATAACTGAAAGGCAATAAAAAGCAAGATTTATGGACTTTTGTAAAGGTTGAAAAATAGTTATCATGGCAATAAAAGGTAAAAAGAAACTTTCAAAAAGGTTAATCATATGAAAGAAAATATACAACAAAATACTAGAATAATCGTAAACAATAAGTAATAAGTAAACAGATTTAGTGACTATTATTCCACAAAGTTGTAAATGTAGAAAAGTTCAATACAATCACATGAAAATGATGACCAACAGAAACCCATAAAAAAGGAGGTGGCTAATAGTGCGTTTAAAAATAGTACACTATGAGTGTATTGAGTCCTGCTTCGTAAAAACACATGAACAGAGAGTGTCTTTGCAGTGTTACTGAAGCTCATCCAGAAAAGTCAAATAAGAGTGCATATAAAGCCATTAGGAAACCAAAACAATGTTCCATTTTTTCAACTTAAGTCCTGCTGCAGTCCAGTTGCAACAAAATATCTACCTGCATTCTCTTCTGGCTAGGCTATCTCCATCACCTCCTCGTGGTGGTTTTCGGATGACTTTGATAGTCTGCCATAAGATATTGTTTTAATTGTGGTTGGCAGATGTGAAACAGTCAAGCATTTATGACCTTGCATATTATCCTACTTCTTTGCTGACTAACGCATGCTTTAATTCTCTCTGATGTTTGGCCACTGTATGTCAGTCCACAAGGGCTTTTCTTATGCAATATATAACATTAGAGATATTGAATTTGAAAAATGCATGAGTTTATGTGAAATGTTTGACACTTGGAACCCTTGTTGTATGTGCATCTGCAAGCCACACAGTTAACACATTTATAATAGACTTCGCCAGACAAAAGGCCCCATGTACATGTTATGTGGAGTCATTCGTATCACAAGCCCAGACAGTGTGTCTCTTAAGATTGCATTCCTGCTAAATTGAGAACAGTAATCTGTAAAGAGCAAGGGCATAGGTTTTTAAAATGTTCCAACTTTTTAAAAAATTGCCACTAACCCTCTAAGACGACAAAAAGCAGTGACTTTTGTCATGAGGACTGTTCTCCTTGGGAGACATGAAGGATCGCTCTAGAGGAATACCATACTCTTTTCATGGAATATTTTACTTGTTTTTTTCTCGGTATCCCCTCACTATGACTTTCTTACAAAGAAGGCTGGCTTCCCTAAACAAATCCTCCTTTATTTTAGAGTTCTGACAAAGGCTAAGGAATTGTCCAAATGCATCGTTGAGAGCTATGGGATGATGGCTGTGACTTTCAAGCAGAGTATTTCTCTCAATCAGTTTTGTATAGAGGGTATTGTGCAAGGAATTATCGTCCATGTTGATAGTCTAGTTCAAGTAATTAACGCTCATTTTACTAATAATGTATGTAAAACGTATGATAGGTTGACAATTATTTGGCGATACAGCAAAGCTTGAGTGAGCATCAGGGCTACAAGTCCAAATAATGAAAACATTGTCTACATGTCTTTTCCATGTAAGGATATGTGCTTTAAAGGGGGTAGTACATCTCTGGAGCATCAACAAAGAGAATTGCTAAATTTGATGTACCCCTTGCATTGGAGATAGTAGTGCCAACTGAATCAGAAAAAAGTTAATTGTGAAGCAGTATGAAGAAGTGAGGTTATTAACATAGTAGGGACCTGAACTAGTGAAGGTGAGTGTTTAGTAAACCTTCTGTAATGGCACCATAATCATGTGGAAATTGATATAGAAGGACTCTATGCCAAGAATAATTCAATTTACAGGACCAAACTTCAGCTGTTCAATCAAATTGATAAAATGAGAACTAACCTTGACATAGGTCTCCGTCAGAGGTACAAAATCCTTAAGGTAGAAATAAACATACCTCCCTAGAAGTTCGACAACAGAGCCAACCCCAAATAGTTTTAGTTTCCCTTGAGGTTTAGATGTAGCTTTATGAAACTTGAGGAGTTACAAGACAGGTGTTCGAGAATTCATGTTTGTGAGAAAATAAAATTAGTAAACGCTTATGTGAACCTTCATCTTGGCCTCTTCACTGAGGGATAGAACTTTTCTTTGAATATTAGGAAGAAGTTTGTGATCAATTCGAATGTAGTGGGGGGGTATTGTACACTTGACAGTATCTCTTCATTATACTTATCAGTGTCTTAAATAAGAATTCCCTGCCCCTACTTCCCCCTTATTTAAGGGTTTTGTGTTAATTTGGTCTTTATTCTTAAGGTCAATAAGAGCCCTTCTTTTAAACAAGGCTGATGTTATGTGGGATAAAAAATGTTCATGAGCCAGAGGCAAGATGTCTTTTAACACCAAGTTTTGAAAAGGTAGCATATAGCTGGAGGGAATTAATTTTGAGGCGTTCCAAAGGCCTGTTTTATCAGGGGCAGTGAAAGTATCTTTGGGAGAAGAAAACACAAACACATTAATGTACTCCTTGCTCTTGTTGTCTCTGAACAAATTCATCAGCAGTGTTGAAGGTCACAAAGCTACTTTTGTGGCTTTGCCTCTAACCTCTGGTTACAGAAGCAATCTTTCCAGCATTTACAGGAGGCTGTGCAGCCCATTTTTGGCTCAAGTGGTCGAGATGGAGACAGAGGCTGTGACCACCAGCAAGGACAGCAGTCATCCTACTCTTCTTTTCCTGCCACAGCCATTGACATGCCTAGGGTTCCCCTCCACTGATCATTTGTGGAATGTAGGGGGCAGGATCCATTTGTCTTCCCAGCTGGCATGCCATTACCTCAGACCAATAGGTCTTAAAGGCTTTCAGTATGGTTAAGCTCCCACCAATTCTTACTCCCTTCATATTATTCTTGTTTTTGCTGGTACTTCAGCAGATCATGCTGCCTTCCTCTCCAAGGATGTTCCTACTCTGCTTACCAAAGAGGCATTAGAGAGAATCCCCAAGGTTCAGAAGGGACAGAGAACAACTCTTGTTTCATGAGGGACACATTCAAAATGCTGGGCCACAACCTCTCTGCTTTAAACTTTGGGGATTGAATAGTGTCCTTGGACTGGGAGAATGCTTATTTTCACATTCCCTTCCTGCATTCTCACAGGTGTTTTCTCCATTATGTAGATGGGCGTGGGGAGTTTGGGTGGTTCACAACACCCCGTGTTAAGAAAGATAATGGTCACAGCTCATCTTCACATGTCACAAAAACACATACCAAGCTTGCCATATTCAGTTGCAGACCCTCTTTTGATGAATGCCCCTTGCTGTTCACCTGCCCACCAGAAGAATTTTAAAAACACTTTTCAACTTGTTATGCTAAAGCCAAGAGGCCATTACCTGTTACTCCTAGAGCAGTCTACTAGGAAAAAGGGTGCTACTATGGCTTTTCTTGGAAACATTCCCATAGCTGACAGTTGTAGGGCAGCTACATAGTCCACACCACATGCATTCACAGAACACTTCTGTGTGGATGTGTTAGCACGTCAGCAAGCCAATGTAGGTCAGACTGTGCTTCGCACACTTCTCCAGTTGACTGCAACTCCTACAGGCTAGTCAGCGCTTTTATGGATGGACTGCTTTGCAGTCAACTTAGAGCATGTGTATCTACAGCCACACATGCCATTGAATGGACTTACCCTGTAAGTTTCTGTTTGTGACATGTCATGCAGTGGATTCTCATGCACCCTCCCTCCTCATTGGACGCCTGTGGCCATTGCAGTTGCATTACATTTGTATATATCTGTACATATGTATTTCCTTTTTGCATGGACATCTTTCTCTATAGTTTCCTTCCTTATACCCCTTTCTCACCTGCCTACAAGAAGAAAATCTAACAATGGAGTTGATGTCCATGCACAATATCATCAAGAGGAGGAGTCACTCAATCTGGTGACTCGGAATACTTCTTTAAAGGGAAACAGGCTGCACCACCCCAGACCCAACAGTAGATGGCAGGAGTATGGAGAGCATGTGAATCTGCAGCACTGCATGCAACGAACAGATGCTTGCAGGGTAAGTAGCATAATCTGTCTGTATGTAAACATTGAGCAGAACCAGCTGAGTGCTGTTGGCCTGCCCGCAGAAAGGCGAATGTGATTATGGCCATTGATTGCCTGTCCACCAAATCGATCAATTCTGGCCTCTGCACATTTGGGGCATGCTGCAAACACAATCAGATTGATCTACTTCAAACTGAGCTTTCTGATGCACTTCTGTTTTATTCTGTCTTTGGCCCAGCAAAGACTTTTCACGGGTACCATTACTTGTTACTCTTCAGCCCCTGTTGCGTTTCTTAGTTTGATTGATTAGTCTTCTTGTTTAAGTGACCATTTGCAATACATTTTTTGGGAAACAGCTTACGTATGTTTTCTGTAGTGCCTTGTTGTATGCTGCAGAAAATTTGGTCCTTACATTCTTGATGTGTAAGCCTTTTCAACCCATGCATATTTGATCTTTGAGGTTTCTGACACTTAACACTATGGTCTCATAGAGAGCACTTCCACATGCCATGTAACTGGGCTACAGGTGCGGCTGTCATATACCACCTTCTTTCTAGACAAGTTAGCATTCGGAACTCTCACATCCTTTCTTCTGAACATTTGTCCCCTTGCATGTTATGGAGTCCACGTTCTTCTTTTCACCACACCTCTCTGAGGAGGAGAGGCTTTATAGGCTAGCTCGGAAGAGAGCCCTTAGCTTCTAAATAGAACTGACTGAGGCGCATCGGTACCAGTAGGCCTCTTCGATCATCGGACTGATCGTCCTCTGTATCAAGATGTGTTATAATTTGGCCAAGAAGGAGCCTTCTATGAGCCTTGGGGCTTAGTCGACTGGAGCCAAGGCTGCCACTATGGCTTTTGCTTGGAGTGTTCTGGTATTGCACATTTTATAGGCTGCATCCACACCTTCAACGGGCAATATTGTACAGACTTTTAGGTCTGCAAAGATGGCCATTTTGCCTTCTCAGACCATCACCCTTTGGGGGTGTTGCTTGTGTTATCTGTCTAAAAGGAGAGTAATCTGCAGTGAGATGTGTTCATTACAAGAACAAGTTATTTACCTTCAGAAATGCACTTTCTATTGGACATTATGTCAAACTGTAGATTTCTCACCCACTGCTCCGATTTTTTAGAGTGAACTTTCAATAGGTTATAATGTCCCAATTTAGATTCAGCACCCTCTCTGATTACCAGTCTGTGTGTTGCTCTTGCCGACTGCGTAGATGTTATTTACAAATAAAATGCAGCCAGCGCGCAGAGGTAGTGCTTAGATGTATTTCTTCATTGTCATTTCTGGAGGTGGGGTGAAGCTATTGCACAGTCCAAGGGCTTCACCTACTAATACAGTGGTGTTATTGCCGGATAAAATTCCAGGTCCCGTCATGCACGTAGGGAAATTTAAATGGTGAGGAATCTGTGCTCAGATAGTGTCCACGAGAAAGAGCATCACCGAAAGGTAAGTATTTGTACTTACTCAAAGGTGCTGTGTCATTTTTTTACTGATCATTCCTGTGTTGCCACTTACTGGCTCTGTACTCTGTATAGGCCATTGCAGCTGTGATCCGAAGTCTGGACAGATCAACAAGAAGTTCGGTGGAGCAGTGAAGGCCATCTTTGTGTTTTCCCCTATTGTGCCAGTCCACTCTGGCTCAAGAAGTGGCCAGTCATGGGCCAGCCCTCTGAACTGAAAAGGGATATGCTCCATACCCCTTCCTGCCTTCGTGTGCTCAGCACAGGCAGAGGTAGCTAAGCCCGGCAATCACCTGATAGGCTGAAGTAATGCCTGAAATTAGGAGATATTTTCCCCACCAGTGATATACAATGCCTGGCTTAAACATGAAAACAGAAGAACTTTGAACATTATGGAAAGCTATTTGTTTCTGGAATGTACTTGACTTTAAGAAATATTCTCTTGTGTTTGATTGGTACCACCTAAATATCAAGTTCTCTGCATGTTCTTAGTAGCTAGATATTCTTGCATCAGCAGCCACATTTGCTGCATATGCACAGGACCCGGGAGCTAGGACGAGCGTTAACTTTGGCAAAAGTTCTCTACAGCAGCACAGACTAAAGGATAAGGGCAGGGGTCTTTACTGCCCTCATTTAGGAGTGCGGAGCTGACTCCAGTACTGAGGAAGAAGGGCCTGCTGTTTCTTATAGGCAAGAATCTGCCTGAACTCATCCTTGCAGTCATGTGAATGCAGTGCTACTGCAGATTCTGCACTGATGATCTGCTGCCGGAGGACAAGGTGGCTATCCAAGATTGGATTGCTGCTGCCAACCCTAGAAGAAGCACATTGTAGCCAGGAATAGGTTTGTTGGCTCTACAATTCCCTTCAATAAAGACACTTGCTATGTATGGATACATCTGTACAATATGAAGGAATAGCTCCAGAACATTAGCAGCAAAGCAATACTTTTTCCTACAGGCTGTTAGTTGCCCTTCTTCTCGTTGGGAAATAAGCAGCCACCCTGTTGTCGCCATGATCAGAGATGCAGTGATTCATCCCATGCTTTCTAGTTCGCCCTCCTGCCCACCGATATCCTCACTGCGAAGTTTATATCACTTGAGCCCCCGATTGAGACTGCAGTCCCCTCTTGTGTGTTAAAGCTTGCCAGCATAATCCTACATTTGGGCTGGGCCGTGCTGTGCTGTGATGGGAAACCCCAGCAACCCTTCTGAAATACACCACCTAGCTGCCCCCTGCTGAGCCTAGTACACTGAACCACAAACCTCAGAAATAAGACTCTTCAGAGCATTTTAAGGCAAGTTCACTGCCAAAATGCTGCCTACAATTGAGTTGCAAACACTCGCAGAAGGTTCTGAAGGTTCTTGACTCAAAGCAGTCCCTAGGCGGCTATAAACATCAAGAACATGCAGCTATGCCCTTTGTCAGGCAAGTGTGCCCTGTTTACTAATACACAGGGGAATTCAGGGGATCTACCGTTTTGGGTATAACTGTGAATTGATCACTTAGTATTGCTTTTTTTGAACTTAGTGATTTAAAGCCTTGCCTTGTTTCCAAAAAATATAAACTGCACAATAAAATTACTGAGTAACATTCCTCTGCTAACTGTATCTGATTTTCTACTCATTTCACTCTGCAAGACTGAACCATTGCTGTTCAACCTCGCCTCACCTGCAAGTCAAAGACTAAAAAGATTTAGTGCAGTCCCCAGTATCTGGCTCCTCAAGTTCGGGTGACAGCATGCAATACTTAGTAAGTGTGGGACAACTTGGCAATCCTTGTAATAAGGCCATCGAGAAGTGGCCTGACAGTACCCCTCTGCAGAAGCATTATACTTACCTCTTCATCATTCTTATGGTGTTAGACCATGCCCATTTTTGGTAGCCTGCCTCTGGATTGACTGGAGCCTACCATTGTCCTCATCAAAGAGCAGCTCTCTGAACAATTGCACCACAAGCCGGCGATGTTACTAATTGGAAAAAAATAGAGCTGTGTCACAAGCTGTAACATGTTTTATTTTAATTTTATATGGGGAGATCATTGAATGAAGCAAAATTAAAATAATTCATGGAGTTGAGATAGGAGCATATGGGTTAGTATTAGAACACAAAAAATGGGGTGTTTCAAGTAAGAGTTGATGGTAGTTATATTGACAGTTTACTAAGAACATCATGTACCCTATATGTTTCTCTAGGTGTTAAAATAGTACTGCCACAGCCAGACGTTTTGATGCTTAACAGGATTGCATTGTGCTTCAGAATTGAGTAACTACATCAACATTAAGCTCGAAACGAAGCTATTTTAGACACTGGAGACCTAAATGATCTGAAGTACTAATATATAGGGAGAATTCCATGTTTCTTTTGCCTGAAGGCAGAGTTTCCCATCTTGTGTCCTGTTTTTTCATATATCTGTTCCTCCTATTTCTTTGTCGTGCTCTTACTGGGGAGTAAGGCAGTAGTTAGTGAGGGGGTTTCTACATTGTTCTTTTTGCTGCTTGATGTGCACCGGATTACTTTGGCAGAACTTTTTGTCTCACTTGGAGCAAGTGTAATGTGGGTAGCTGTAATGTGGTGCCCTTCCATATATGTGGCAGAATAATAGCAGCTGCAGTGTAAACTGTTGTATTCAATTAAGCTTCTAAGTAGACGTCAAATATGTTTGTGCGCAATATAGCCTGGAATTAACCACTTTTAACAGTGTCTGCATCCTAGGTATGTGGCCAAGTATCGTAAAGACCTTTTTTTTACAGTCTACCGCCAGATGGAAAAAAAACTGACTTGAGCATTAACAAAGTTGAGATTTGGGGGAAAAGATCCTTGTCCATCAAAAACTCCCAGTTTCTTCAGTAGTGCATACATTTATGAATAGGTTCCCATGGTAACAAGCCAACTCGTCTTGAGCATCTATGCTTGGCCTTATTCACCATCGGAGGTTTTTTATCAGAGTTGTCTTATGACAGTTGAGTAATCCAGGGGCAAATTAGCTTCAGGTGTTTGGCAGTGTTTTTAAATAGCTGTAAACTGGCAGGTCAAAGTCGTGTTGTGTTGTCAGTGTTATAACATAATAGACAGAAGTATCAAATTTAACCTGCTTAGAGGGATCGAATAAGAATTGAAAATTTAGATGTGATGATCCTGAGCTCTCTGGAACCGCTTTTACGTTTTTGCAAGAGTGCCTCGATTTTATGCATCTTGTGCAGGCCTATACCCTTGGTCCTGGTCAGAACAGCACAGTCTATGAAATTGAAGGCCACTAACCACTCTAAAAAAAAAAAAAAAAACTACAAAAAAACTGGTCCTTTCTAGGCAAAGATTATCCGTAATTGAGATAGTGACTGGCTGTTTGCAGGTACTTGGCTAAAAGACTTGCTTACGAAGGATCCAAGATGTGATTATTTTTTTATATTTGGAATGTACATCATCAATTAATGGTTCAATATTATTTTTTTGTAATAACATTTTGACATAAACTACTGCTACAGCGGTTGTTAATTTAAAGTAAAAAAAAAAATCCGATTTTTTTTTTAAAGAATTTGTCAATTTATTTTTCTTGATGTAATAATACTTTTGTTGGATAACGAAGTAGTGTGTGCAGGGTAAAACAAGCATTACCCCCTTAGCTGCTGTGCCTTTTGGAGGTTCATCAAAAACCCTAGGTACCCAGAGCCAATAAACGAACTGCACCTTGTAATGGGTTGTTATTGTATGCTGGGTATACAGCAATTCATTTGGTGAAATATAGAGTCAAAAATAGGTATCAAGGAAACCTTTTGTATTTCCAAAATAGGCACAAGATAAGGTGTTGAGAAGCAGTGGTTATTTGCACATCTCTGAATTCCGGGGTGCCCATACTAGCATGTGAATTACAGGGCATTTCTAAAATAGACTTCTTTTTTACACACTGTCTTACATTTGGAAGGAAAAAATGTAGAGAAAGACAAGGGGCAATAACACTTGTTCTTTCTATTCTGTGTTCCCCCAAGTCTCCCGATAAAAATATTACCTCACTTGTGTGGGTAGGCCTAGTGCCTCATTTTTACACTGAAATCTGACGTGTTTTTTGGAAAGTGCCTAGCTGTGGATTTTGGCCTCCAGCTCAGCAGGCACCTAGGGAAACCTACCAAATCTATGTATTTTTTAAAACTAGACACCTCGGGGAATCTGGAATGGGGTGACTTGTGTGGCTCTCCCCAGGTTCTGTTACCCAGAATCTTTTGCACACCTCAAAATTTGGCAAAAAAAAACACTTTTCCCTCAGATTTCGGTGCTGAAAGGTTCTGGAATCTGCACCAGAAACGTCCTTCCACCCAGCATTCCCCCAAGTCCCCTGATAAAAATGGTACCTCACTTGTGTGGGTAGGCCTAGTGCCGGAGACAGGAAATGCCCCAAAACACAACGTGGCCACATCACATTTTTCCAAAGAAAACTGACCTGTTTTTTTTGCAAAGTTCCTCCTAGTTGTGGTCTTTGGCCTGTAGCTCAGCCGGCACCTAGGGAAATCTAGCAAACATACATTTTTTTAAACTAGACATCTAAGGGAATTCAGAATGGGGTGACTTGGGCTCTCACCAGGTTCTGTTACCCAGAATCCTTTGCAAACCTCAACATTTGGCAAAGAAAACTGTTTTTTTCTATCACATTTCGGTGATAGAAAGTTCTGTAATCTGAGAGGTTTCACAAATTTCTTTCCACCCAGCATTCCCCCAAGTCTCCCAAAAACAATGGTACATCACTTGTGTGGGTAGGCCTAGTGCCCGTGTGAGGAATGGATCACACAAAGGTCAATGTTAGTCCTTACATGAGGTCAACTGTTGACCCTGGGGTGATCCATTCATGACGCATGCTCTAGGTACAGGCACTCAACTGGGGTAGCGGTTTTACCAGGACAGGTGGGGAAACACTGGCTGGTAGGAACTTTGTGGATCCCAGCATATTCCTGTAGTTTGTGTGACAGAAATGCAAGAAAAAATTGTTTTTATTCAACATTTTACCTTTGTAGGGTATTCTGTGTAAGAAATTTTTGGGGAATCCACACAAGTCACACCTCTGTGGACTCCCCCGGATGTCTAGTTTCCAGAAATGTCTGGGTTTGGTATGTTTCTCTATATGGCCGCTGAGCCCAGGACCAGGTGCCTGCCTTGTTTTGATGTCAATACGATTTGGGCGGTTGAATTTGGGGCTGAACTAAATTGGGGAGCTCCCAAGAGAGAAATCTTTCTGTGCTTGCTGCCACATGCACCTGCTCTCTGGGTTGGGCTAACCTGCTATTGTCCCGCTGCACAGACTGCTTGCGAAGGTACAGCAGGACTGTCCTCATCGCCTCCCACAGAATCACTGGAAGAAGAGTTGGAAAAATCACTCCCAGAGTCTGCGCCTTGTCCTATGCCTCAGATGCTGTCTCAGTCTCTGATCTTACGTCAGAGATGCACTCTATAACCTGAGTTAGGGCTTGAGCAGCAGTCATCCAAGGAGACGCCATCTCTGCTACTGGCTAAACTCTCGCTTTAAAACCCTAGCCTACGTAGACAGTCACAAAATTGCTGGTGGGTGGGTGGGTGGGTGTGTGTGTGTGTGTGATGTGTGCACCAGTAAAGGTCAGTCACCTTACCTTTGCTTCTTCCCTCAATCAGCACATTCTCTCAAGACACTCAAAAAAAACCCAAAAAGACACACTATTATTTCACCTTGTCACATACCAATCGTCAGTCTTTAGCGCCTCTGGCACCAAGTGCAACAATCATTATTGGTGCTCCCACTCCCATGACCTCCTCCTTGGATTCCATCACTACCACCCAGCAAAAGTGCCCTTCCTCTCTTCATAGCCCCCTTCGTACATCCATTTAATTTGCATTATAGCGCAGGTAATGGCGGGCTTTACTAATCCACCCAGCTATTTACATAAAATACAGATTTGATCCTTGCAGTAGGCATATAAACCTTCTGCACTACTCTATGGCATCAAAACAGTCACTAGACAAAAGTCAGATCCTTTTGTAGAAAACATAATCAGAAGAGTTACTTGACTTTTTTATTGTTGCCTAAAAGCAACAGTTGAAACACGTCAGTTGAAGTATGTGCATTGCTTTGAAGACACAAGCTGCAACTGTAAGAGAACTGGTGGCGAAGAGGAGTCACCACTCGATCTTGTGACTCGAAAACACTTCTTCAAAGAAAAATAACTTGTAACACTCCGAGCCCAACACTAGATGGCAGAAGTAATGCACAGCATGTGAATCTGCAGAGGAACATGCCACGAACAGATGTACACTGGGTAAGTGACATTTTCCATATTTTCCATGATACACATGCTGTGCATATCCCACCATCTAGTGTTGAGCTCTGAGTGTTACAAGTTGTTTTTCTTCAAAGAAGTCTTTTTTCGAGTCACAGGATCGAGTGACTCCTCCTCTCGGTGATAGTGCGCATGGGCATCTACTCCTTTGTTAGATTGTTTTCTTTCTGCCGTCTGGTTCGGACTTGTTCCCTCTCGCTCTGAGACTTTAGATTCGGAAACTTGATATTAACTTTCTCATACTGTCGGTATCGTTTTTGAACGCGTTTACCTCTGCAATTGATCCGACAGTACAGTCGAGATCAGGAAAACGCCCTTTTGGGCGCTTGCGCACTTCTTGGGCCTGTTCGGGCCTACTGCGCCATAGCCTGATGGATCGGACTCCATTCCGATTCTGTCCTCGGTGCCACGCTAAATTCCCTTATACCGACCAGCACTTGGTCTGTAATCTTTGCCTTTCATCTGAACATCGTGAGGAAGATTGTGAAGCTTGCAGTTCGTTTTGATTGAAGAAGACACTGCATGATCGAAGGGCAAGAAGACTCGAGATGGCATTGAAACACAGCCGTCTCTGCCTGCTCCTCCTCTAAGTTGTTGGTGGACTCTGTTTCGATTCCAGATTCCGAACAAGGATCAGAAGACGACAGCCAGCCAATCACAGCGGCACAGTATGTGAGTACACCTGCTCCTACACCCACTTTGAAAAAATCAAGCAAGGCCTTGGGTGCATCACTGCTGTCAAGCCATGGTTCCACTTGGAAAAAAGTAATCCGCGACCGGCCCCTGGTTTTGGCTCCGAAAAAGGCCAAAGCACCCCATCAACAGGCCACGCCTGTTTCAGTGCCGGAGTCGAGCAAGAAAATAAGAAGCTCAACTTCCGAACCAAGCCGACGCCTGCAATCTTCAGATCCAAAATTAATGTATCCGGCTTCGGAGCCGAAACCTCGGGGTAATATCTTCAGGACCGAAACACCTCAGAATCGCTTCGGAGACGAAAACATCCTTCTATACAGGAGAAACAGGACTTTCGACCCGAATGAAACATGCCCAAAATATTCATTGAACAATCCTCCAAGGGCACAAAAACAACCTTTGATCATGAAATAGAGGAATCTGACATTCAACCAATTTTGGAGGTTATGGACAGCAAACAGAGAAGAATACAAATACACAAAGAGACACGGAAAATTAATACTTCTCCACCTCCACAGACTAAAAAAAAAAGCTAGCATTCCAAGATTGTGACTCTTGATACTGCCCTACCACCAGCAAAAAGTTTCAAGCGAAAAGAGAAGCCATCACCTCTTCAGCTTTCTCCACCACATTCACCAGCAGCTTTCTTTCTCACCACCACCTAATACCCCACCACCACTACCGTCACCATCACACTCCCATACTTATTCACAGGGAGACATGGTGGACCCATGGGAAATGTATGATTCAGATCCTATACCGTCCAGTGATCCAGATCTCTACCCTACTAAACCATCACCACCAGAGGATAGTACAGTTTATACCCAAGTTATATCTAGGGCAGCTGCATACCATGGGGTCCAAACGAATGCAGAACCTTTGGAAGAGGATTTTCTTTTTAATAAACTATCCTCTACCCATAAACACTACTAGTGCTTACCAATGCTTCCTGGTATGCTTAGGCACACAGACAACATATTTAAAGAACCAGTTAAAGCTAGGGTTCTAACTTCAAGAATTGACAAGAAACGCAATCCTGCACCAACAGACTCAATCTACATTACACAACAACTGCCACCAGACTGTGTTCTGGTCAGTGCAGCCTGCAAATATGCTAATAGTCTGTCTTCAGGGGATACCCCACCCCCTGACAAAGAAAGTAGAAAATTCAATGCTGCAGGGAAAAGGGTGGCAACACAAGTAGCCAACCAATAGCGTATTGCCAATTCTCAGGGCCTGTTGGCAAGATATGACCGGGCACATTGGGATGAAATGCAAGAATTCTTGCAATACCTACCCAAGGAACACCAAAAGAGGGCGCAGCAAATTGTAGAAGAGGGACAGGCTATTACTAATAACCAGATTAGATCGGCTCTAGATGTAGCTGACACTTCTGCTAGAAGTATTAATACTAGAATTACAATCAGACATGCATGTTAAAGGTCCTCAGGTTTTAAACCTGAAATACAACAGGCAGTGCTCAATATGCCATTCGATAAACAGCATCTCTTCGGACCAGAGTTAGACACTACCATTGAGAAACTCAGAAAGGACTCTGATACTGCAAAAGCCATGGGAGCCCTTTATACCACACCTTTTCGGGGTTCCTTTCAGAAACAGCAGTTTAGAGGAGGTTTTAAATCCCAAACTGCAGAAGCTTCCATCTCCCATCCAAAACAAACACAGCAGCATTATTCAAGAGGATCATTTAGAGTTCAGGGCAGAACTTCAGAGCCAGAGGAAAATGTATAGGCTCAAAGAGTGCTACCACATTCACTAAACAATGACTTCCCAAACATCCCACAATATGTCTCCTGTGGGAGGAAGACTGCAAGAATTCCATTCTCACTGGCAGAACATCACCACAGATAAGTGGGTACTTTCAATTATCTGCAATGGTTATTGCCTACTCCACCAAATATTCCCCCTAGTTCTCACAGACTCTCTCCAGAACACACTGTTCTACTAAAACAAGAGGTACAATTTCTATTACTAAAAGGGTCAATAGAAGTAGTTCCCATCTCACAGCAAGGGACAGGAGTATACTTGCTATACTTCCTTATACCAAAAAAGGATGGTACTCTCAGACCCATTCTAGATCTCAGACCTCTAAATCTATATATCCTGTCAGAACATTTTCACATGGTTACTGTACAGGACACCATTCCCCTACTACAAAAACACGATTACATGACCGCATTATATCTAAAGGACGCCTTCTTCCACATTTCCATACATCCATCTCACCGCAAGTACCTAAGGTTTGTAATATCAGGCAACCACTACCAATTCAGAGTACTACCCTTCGGGGTAACAGCACCAAGAGTGTTCATAAAATGTCTAGCTGTAGTAGCGGCTTACCTCAGAAGACACCACATACATGTCTTCCCTTATCTAGACGATTGGTTAATAAAATCCAGCAACATTCTGCAGTGTCAACAACACACACAATAGATACCCTACGCACACTAGGGTTCACAATCAATTACCAGAAATCTCATCTTCAACCAGGACAAATTCAACCTTATCTAGGTGCAATACTCACAGAATTAGCCTACCGAAATCCACAAAGGATATAAGCTTTCCAATACCTCCTATCACAAATCCAGGTCAATCAGACTTACACAGTACAATTTATCATGCAACTATTGGGAATGATGGCATCATGTATAGCAATAGTACCACATGCAAGACTAAACATGAGACCACTGCAACAGTGTCTCTCACAAAAATGGTCTCAGGCACAGTGTCAGTTACAGGATCTAGTGTTAGACCGCCAAACGTAGAAATCTCTGCAATGGTGGAATCACAACAACTTAACAAAAGGGCAGTCCTTTCAAGACCCAGTGCCACAGACCATAATCACAACCGATGCATCAATGACAGGTTGGGGAGCCCATCTCAACAATCTAACCATACAAGGGGACTGGGACCCAATACAATCAAATTACCACATAAACCAATTGGAATTATTAGCTGTGTTCTTGACCATCAAAGCATTCCAACCTCAGATCATACACAAAACAGTCAAGTCGTAAAGTTTGGATATTTACAGCTTCCATTAGAATGTATGAATGTTCTAAAACAAGCATGTAAACCAACAACCAGACAGTGCTATGCAAATAAGTGGAAACGGTTTGTGTACTACTGCCGACCTAAAAATATAGATCCACTTAAAGCGTCCGTACAAGACATTGTGTGCTATATGCTTTATTTACAAAAAAGCAAACCTTGCTTTTTCCTCTATTAAAATTAATTTAACAGCCATATCAGCGTACCTACAAGCCATACAACATACTTCTCTCTTTAGAGTTCCTGTCATAAAAGCATTTATGGGAGGACTTAAACATATTATTCCAACCAGAACTCCACCAGTTCCTGCATGGAATCTTAATATTGTACTCACAAGACTAATGCCCCCCCCCCTCCCCCCTTCGAACCCATGCACTCTTGTGCTATTCAATTTCTCACATGGAAGGTTGATTTCTTAGTAGCAATTACTTCATTGAGAAGAGTAAGTGAAATTCAAGCATTTACTCTAGAGGAACCCTTCTTCCAAGTACACAGACACAAAGTAGTACTTAGGACAAACCCAAAATTCTTACCTAAGGCGGTTTCACCTTTTCACAATAATCAGTCAGTGGAATTCCCAGTCTTCTTTCCACAGCCAGACTCTACTGATGAAAGAGATCTACACACTCTTGACCTTAAAAGAGCTCTAATGTATTATGTAGATAGAACAAAGGATTTTGGGAAAACTAATCGGCTTTTTGTCGCTTTCCAACAACCTCATCAAGGTAATCCCATTTCAAAACCAGTATTAGCTGGATGGATTGTGAGATGTATTCAAACGTGTTACCTTAAGGCTAAAAGACAACTAATAATAACTCAAAAAGCACATTCCACTAGGCTAGGAAAAAAGGTGCCTCTATGGCCGCCTTAGGAAATATACCAAGGGCAGATATATGCAAAGCTGCCACATGGTCCACACCACATACATTCACAAAGCATTACTGTGTGGATGTCATATCTAGACAACAAGCCAATGGTGGACAAGCAGTGCCAAAAACGCTATTTCAAACCACTTCAACTCCAACAGGCGAACCACAGCTTATTTGGGAGGAGAACTGCTTTTTAGTCTATGCACAGCATGTATATCTGCAGCTACACATGCCATCAAACGGAAAATGTCACTTACCTAGTATACATCTATTCGTGGCATGTAGTGCTGCAGATTCACAGGTGCCCTCCCTCCTCCCCGGAGCCTCTAGTAGTTGTAGTACTCATTTGTACATATATATATATATTTGCATGGACATCTTAGTTACTTCTTATATATCTATAGTTGTACATACAATCTTTCACTCCTTACTTCACCTTTCTGTGGGAAAAAAAAATCTAACAAAGAAGTCGATGCCCATGCACACTATCACCGAGAGGAGTTACTCGATCCCGTGACTCGAAAAAAGACTTCTTCGAAGAAAAACAACTTGTGACACTCCGAGCCCAACACTAGATGGCAGGATATGCACAGCATGTGAATCTGCAGCACTACATGCCACAAACAGATGTACACTAGGCAAGTGACATTTTCCATATATATTTTATATATATATATATATATATACACACACATATAGATCATAGATCACTTTTATATGTGGGTGTGGTTTTCCTGGGGGCCGATCACAGCCCCCAGGGTAACCACACTTGCATTGACAAAAGTGCGCTCTCTAATTATATATCTATCTATCTATATAAATATCTTTCTATCTATATAAATATATCTATCTACATAGAAAGATATCTATCTATATGAATATATATAGAGAGATATATCTATATGAATATCTATCTATATATATATATCTATGGATAGATAATATTTAGATATCTATCTATATCTATATTTTTTTAATAGCTGTATGGCCCCCGGGAAACCATACAACTATTTATTTTTTTATTAAATTGCCCCTGCTTAAGGGCGACCCCAGTCAATGTCATTGAAAAAAAAAATATATATATATATATTTGTTTTTTAACCCGGAGGGGGGTATTGCCGCAATCCAAATCTCCCTTTTCAAATGAGGCCTTCCTGAATGGTGGGAAGGCCCGTTTGGGCCCGTTTTCCCCACCAGAGCAGGAAGCAGCCTTACCGCCGCTTTCTGCTCCGGTGGGAAAAACAGATTATGAGGTCAGCGCGCCTCTTCCGTGTCTCCCGATGGGGAATTAATTTTTTTTAAAAATCCTCCGGTGCAACCCCCCTCCCTGGTGTCCCCACTGATCATGACCCACACCAGGGAGGTTAACAGTCGAAGAGCCAGGTCTTGAGGTCCTTCCTGAACTGTGACAGGGTGGGAGATAGCCTGAGGTGGATGAGGAGGGTGTTCCAGGTCTTGGTGGCGATGTGAGAGAAGGATCTTCCTCCAGCTGTGGTTTTCCGGATGCGGGGTATGTTGGTGAGGGCCTGGTCAGCGGAGCGTAGTTGTCTGGCAGGAGTGTAGAAGAATAGTCTGTGGTTGAGGTAGGCTTGAAGGTGATTCTTTTGTCGCTAGGCAGCCAGTGTAGGTCTCTTAGAAAGGCAGAGGTGTGGCTGTGTCGTGGGGCGTTCTTAATGAGACTGGCAGAGGCCTTCTGGATGCTTTGTAGTCTTTACCGGGTCTTGGCGGTGGTTACGGCGTAGAGTGCATGGCTGTAGTCGAGGCGGCTGCTGACAAGGGCCTGGGTGACTCCCCTTCTGGCTTCGGTGGGGATCCACTTGTAGATTTTTCAAAGCATGCGCAGGGTATAGAAGCATCCGGATGAGACTGCGCTCACCTGCCGGTCCATTTAGACCGATGAGTCTAAGATGCCGCCGAGGTTGCGGGCATGGTCAGTGGGTGTGGGGACGTTTCCGAGGGCGGTGGGCCACCAGGAGTCGTCCCAGGCGGAGGGTGTGGAGCCAAGGATGAGGACTTCTGTTTTGTCCAAGTTCAGTTTGAGGTAATTGTCTTTCATCCAGGCGGTGACTGCTTTCATTCCTTTGTGGAAGTTGTTCTTGGTAGTGGTCGGGTTGTTGGTGAAGGAGACTATCAGTTGGGTGTCATCGGCGTAGGAGACAATGTTGAGTGCGTGGCTTCTGACGATGGTGGCCAAGTGGGGTCCTGTAAAGGTTAAAGAGGGTGGGACTCGGTGAGGATCCTTGGGGGACGCAGCAGCTGATCTTGGTGGCTTCCGAGAGAAATTGAGGGAGTCGGACCTTCTGTGTTCTGCCGGTGAGGAACAAGGAGAGCCATTGCAGTGCAGATGCTCGGATGCCGGCATCGTGGAGACGGGTGCATAGCGTGTGAGACTGGCGCAGGTGGCAAAAAGCTCCAGGAGGCTGAGGGTGATGGTCTCGCCTCGGTTAAAGAGGGTGCGGATGTCGCCTGTGGTGGCGAGGAGGGTGATCTCAGTGCTATGGTTGCTTCTAAATCCTGACTGAGAGGGGTCCAGGATGTTGTTGGCTTCCAGGAAGGTGGTGAGTTTTTTGACTGCTTTCTCAATGACTTTGGCCGGAAAGGGAAGCAGGGAGATGGTCCGGTAGTTCTTGAGGTCTGTTGGTCGGGGTGGGTTTTTTCAGTAGAGACTTGATCTCGGCATGTTTCCAACTCTCTGGGAAGGTGGCAGTTTCGAAGGAGCGGTTGGTGGTATGCCGGAGTTTGGGTGCGATGATGTCGCTGGCTTTGTTGAACATGTGAGGGCAAGGGTCGGTGGGTGCTCCTGAGTGGATGGTTGCCATGATGTTGTGGGTCTCATTGTCGGTGATGATGTTCCAGCGGAGGAGGGTGGGGGGGTCAAGGTGATGCTTCGGTCGACGGGCTGCTGGTGAGAGTCATGGGGGTCCCTGGGTGGTGAAGCTGTCATAAATGTCTGCGATCTTGTGATGGAAGTAGTTGGCGAAGTTTTCGCAGAGTTCTTGCGACGGGGGGATGTTGGTGGAGTTGGGGTTGGTGAACTCTTTGACGATGAAAAGTTCCTTGCTGTTGTGGTTGTTTTTATTGATGCGTTGTTGCAGGGCGAGTTTTTTGGTGGTCCTAATGAGCTGGGGGTGATGTTTGACGGCGTTTGTGAAGGTTTCGTGATTTGCGGGGGCCTTGTTGGTGTGCCATTTCCTCTCTAGACATCTGCAGACCTGCTTTGATTCTTTGAGTGCGCAGGTGAACCAGTTTGCTTTCTTGGCTGTGCTTCTGTGGTGGGTGTGTCTTGAGGGGGCAAGGGTGTGGGTGCAGTCGGTGATCCATTCAAAGAGGTTGTGTGTGGCGGCTTGGGAGGTTGTTGCGTTGAGGCTGACTGTGAGCTGGGCTTCAGGACCCTTGTCTCAATTTCTGCGGGGAAGTTGGGGAGCGTGGTGGCAACCAATGGGTTTGTTGAAGGTGAAGTGAATGCAGCGCTGGTCGGTCCATTGGAGTTCGGTGGTGTGGCTGACGGAGACGTGGTTGCTGGCGGAGAAAATGAGGCCCAGTATGTGACCGGCCGAGTGACTGGGTGTGGTGACGAGTTGCTTAAGTCCGAGGTTGGCAAGGTTTTTGATCAGGGTGGTGGAGTTGTTGTCGTTTGGGTTTTCCAGTTGGAGGTTGAGGTCCCCCAGTAGGATGTAGTCCTTGTATGTAAGAGCGCGGGTGGTGGCTAGGTCAGCGATGATGTCGCAGAATGGGGGGGATGGGTGGTCAGCGGCCTGTAGATGAGGGGGCCCCGCAGAGTGGTGTTAGGGTTGGTTCCAATGTGGAAGTGGAAGAGTTCCATGTTGGTTGTGGAGTCTTGGGTACTGGTGGATAATCCTAGGGATTCTTTGTGGACGATGATGATGCCTCCCCCGGGGCAGTTCGTGTGGTCTTTGCGGATGATCTTGTAGTCATCTGGGATGGCAATGGCAATGTCTGGAGCCAAGGAGGGGTTAAGCCAAGTTTCTGTGAGGAAGGCGACGTCCGTGTGGGTCCTCGGGGGGGTGTCCTTGAGTGACGGAGGCTGGTGAATTTGCAGTGGCGACAGGTGAAGGGTCCCTTGGTGTTGCTTGGAGATGCCTGCTTACAGTTGTTGTCATGTCCTGGGCTGAGTGCGACGAGTGCTGCTGGCATGTAGCGGTGGTGGGTGAGAAGTCACGGACGGGCACAGACAGGCTTGCCTTAGGCACACCTTTTGCGCACCAGTGGCGCAGCTGCCATTAAGTAGGGAGGGGGAGGAGAGGACAGCTGGGAGGCAGGAACGGTGCGAAAAAGGGCGGGGGCAGGAGCAACAGGGAGAGAGCGAGAGAGGAGGGGGGTGGGGCCGCAGGGGCAGCAGCGGTGTGGAGAATGCAAGAGAGAAGAGAGAGAGAATGAGAGGAGTGAGGAGAAAAATGAGGAAAGCACAGAAAGCGAAAAGGACACAAAGACAGCACACTAAAAGAAAAAGGCAGAGAAAGAGGGAAACGCCGAAGCGAAAGGCACAAGAAACAGCACACCGAATAAAAAGGAGGAGAAAAAGAGTCAGAGGGCAGCTCTCCCACTAGGCACCAGAGGTCAGAGTTCGAGTCAGGATGGGCTTCCATTTGCTGATGGAGCTATGCGGAGGCAGAGCAGTTCCCTGACCAGGTCAGTGAGGTTTTGTGACACCGTACTCACGCGCATCAAAAATATTGAAGGGCGGTTGGGGGCTAGAGCATATTAGCCAGCTCCTTGTATTAGACTACTGATACGCTTCGTGACTGACATACAACTGCTTGCTGTATAAGAATCAATAAGCGCCGGTGGAAGGAAGAGGTAGAGGTGTAGACAGGTGTAGCAGTAGAGAAGAGTTAGAGGTGCAGAGAGAGAGGGGTAAAGGTAGAGAGAGGGGTAAAGGTAGAGAGAGGGGTAAAGGTAGAGAGAGAGGGGTAAAGGTAGAGAGAGAGGGGTAAAGGTAGAGAGAGAGGGGTAAAGGTAGAGAGAGAGGGGTAAAGGTAGAGAGAGAGGGGTAAAGGTAGAGAGAGAGGGGTAGAGGTAGAGAGAGAGGGGTAGAGGTAGAGAGAGAGGGGTAGAGGTAGAGAGAGAGGGGTAGAGGTAGAGAGAGAGGGGTAGAGGTAGAGAGAGAGAGGGGTAGAGGTAGAGAGAGAGAGGGGTAGAGGTAGAGAGAGAGAGGGGTAGAGGTAGAGAGAGAGAGGGGTAGAGGTAGAGAGAGAGAGGGGTAGAGGTAGAGAGAGAGAGGGGTAGAGGTAGAGAGAGAGAGGGGTAGAGGTAGAGAGAGAGAGGGGTAGAGGTAGAGGTAGAGAGAGAGAGGGGTAGAGGTAGAGGTAGAGAGAGAGAGGGGTAGAGGTAGAGGGAGAGAGAGGGGTAGAGGTAGAGGTAGAGAGAGAGGGGTAGAGGTAGAGGTAGAGAGAGAGAGAGAGAGGTAGAGGTAGAGGTAGAGAGAGAGAGAGAGGGGTAGAGGTAGAGGTAGAGAGAGAGAGAGAGGGGTAGAGGTAGAGAGAGAGGTAGAGGTAGAGAGAGAGAGAGAGGTAGAGGTAGAGAGAGAGAGGGGTAGAGGTAGAGAGAGAGAGGGGGGTAGAGGTAGAGAGAGAGAGGGGGGTAGAGGTAGAGAGAGAGAGGGGGGTAGAGGTAGAGAGAGAGAGGGGGGTAGAGGTAGAGAGAGAGAGGGGGGTAGAGGTAGAGAGAGAGAGGGGGGTGTAGAGGTAGAGAGAGAGAGGGGGGTGTAGAGGTAGAGAGAGAGAGGGGGGTGTAGAGGTAGAGAGAGAGAGGGGGGTGTAGAGGTAGAGAGAGAGAGGGGGGTGTAGAGGTAGAGAGAGAGAGGGGGGTGTAGAGGTAGAGAGAGAGAGGGGGGTGTAGAGGTAGAGAGAGAGAGGGGGGTGTAGAGGTAGAGAGAGGGAGGGGGGTGTAGAGGTAGAGAGAGAGAGGGGGGTGTAGAGGTAGAGAGAGAGAGGGGGGTGTAGAGGTAGAGAGAGAGGGGGGTGTAGAGGTAGAGAGAGAGAGGGGGGTGTAGAGGTAGAGAGAGAGAGGGGGGTGTAGAGGTAGAGAGAGAGAGGGGGGTGTAGAGGTAGAGAGAGAGAGGGGGGTGTAGAGGTAGAGAGAGAGAGGGGGGTGTAGAGGTAGAGAGAGAGAGGGGGGTGTAGAGGTAGAGAGAGAGAGGGGGGTGTAGAGGTAGAGGTAGAGGGAGAGAGGGGGGGTGTAGAGGTAGAGGTAGAGGGAGAGAGGGGGGTGTAGAGGTAGAGGTAGAGGGAGAGAGGGGGGTGTAGAGGTGGAGAGAGGGGGGTGTAGAGGTAGAGGGAGAGAGGGGGGTGTAGAGGGAGAGAGGGGGGTGTAGAGGTGTGGAGAGAGAGAGGGGTAGAGGTGTGGAGAGAGAGAGAGGGGTAGAGGTGTGGAGAGAGAGAGGGGTAGAGGTGTGGAGAGAGAGAGGGGTAGAGGTTGAGAGAGAGGGGTAGAGGGGGAGGGCAAGAGGGGGAGAGGGGGGAGGGGGGGAAGAGGGAGTGAGGGGTAGCAGTAGAGAGATAGAGGTGTAGAGAGATGGGGTAGAGGTAGCGAGAGGGGGTTGAGGTGGAGAGGTGTAGAGAGGTAGAGAGAAAGGGAAAGGGAGAGGGAGAGAAAGGTGTAGATAAAGGTATAGGTAGAGGTGTAGAGATAGAGAGGTAGAGGTGCTGAATTAGAAAGGTAGAGAGAGGGGTAGAGAGAGAGGGATAGAGGTAGAGGGAGGGGCTAGAGAGAAAGGTGTAGCAGTACAGAGAGAGAGAGAGGGGTAGAGAAAGAGGGGGGTATCCAAGAACAAGTGTGGAGAGAGAGAGATCCAAGAACAAAGAGCCATTACAAATTAAAGCTTCGGTGTGTTTTGACTGGTGTTGTGTGAACACATTGCTATGGACAAACCAAAAAAGCACACTAAGGGTGCAATGCCCAGAGGGGAAGAGGGGGCAATCACACGCCATAACAGGAGAAAGCGTAAACATAGTGTGATGGTGTTGGACCTGGCCCTTTTTTGCAGGGTCATCTTCAAACTTTTTGCCTTCCTCCTCCTGTTTTTCTGACCTCTTTTTGTTGGCTCTAGGACTCTGGGCTCTTTACCACTGCTGATCAGTGCTAAAGTGCATGTGCTCTCTTCTAAACTCTGTATGATTGGCTTCCACCTGATTGACACAATTTAACTGTAAGTCCCTTGTACAGTGGTATCCCTTATACCCCGGGCCTTGAAATTAAATGGTACTAATGGGCATGCAGCTCAGCTTGCACCACCCACAGAAGTAGCCTTTCAAACCTGTCTGAGGACTGACACTGCAGGGACTGTGTGCGCTGTTTACTGCCACAGCGGCCTGGCATCTAAATGTACTTGCCAGGCCTGAAATTCCCCTTTCACTACATATAGATCACTCCTAAGGTAGGCTCTAGGTAGCCATATGGGCAGGGTGTGGTGTGCGTAAAAGGTAGGACATGTGCTTTGTGTGGCATGTCCTGGTAGTGACAAACAGCCTATTTGGTTTCTCACTGCTGTGAGTGCTGCCTCTCTCGTAGGTTTGTATTAGGAATGTCCTTGCATATGTCTGAGGTCTTTTCTGATCTATGAGGTGCAGCATGGCCATGTTTGGTATGTTTGGAATTGTGGTGAGAAATGCTACTTATTGGTGTAAGTTGTTTTTTTATTACCATTGTAGCAGTGTCACTTTTAGAAAGTGGGCATTTCTCTGTGCTTATGACTTGTGCTTTGCAGCCTTGCTCCAATCCACATCTGGGGTAGTGTGACAGCTGGGGTTTGTGCTTACTTTCCAGACAGCCATTAAACAGGGAGTGGGGATGTGTAACAGGATTACATCTGCATTCTGAATGGTCTTCCTGGCTGAGAGAGGAAGAGGTGGGCGCGCTTACATGCTGTGTCCTACCCTCACACTAAGGGTTTGTTTACCCCCTACTGATGTCTGGAGCCAGGGCTGGGGTTGAAGGAGGGTGTTGTGCACTTCTCAAGGTCCTTTGAAGTGCCCCCTGACAACAAAGAGAAAATGAGTTTAAGTATAGGGGTTGTTCCCCATGTTGTGAGACGCACTATGGACTGGACACCAGATGCTGCTGCAGGGACTTGCCAGGAACCGCCATTTGAACTGCCGTGCTGTGACTGTGGCATGCTAGGTCACCAGAAGGAGTCACTTTGTACTCAGGACCCCTATTTGCTGTCCTGCTTGCCTCAGCCCTGCAGCGTTGTGCCACTTTAGTTCTCCTGTGGCTGGGTGGCCTGGTCCCCTCCCCCCTGTTTTCTACTTGTTAGTGTGAGATGCGCTCTCTATTCTTTTCTGGAGCACTATAGTTTTGCCTGATAGCGGCGTGAGGAGAACATTGTTGCCTTACTCCTGAACTGCTGCACATTAAGCGCTTGGGAGTGCTTTCTCTTCTCTTTGCCCTGAACAAAAGTGCATGTTGAGCGCTGAGATCCTGTGTGGCCCCCTCCCTCGCTGGTGAGGAGAAGTCAGGAGGAGGAAGGAGAGCGGCGGAGGCAGCTGTTGGCCGGCATGTTTGTAGCATAGACAAAGCACGCCTCTGTGGGTGCCTTCGGGGCACAAACAGGCACCTATTTGGTGCCTTCACTGCTGCGGCCCAGGAGATCGGACTGAAGGCCTATTACAGGAAAGGAGGGGAGCTGGGGCCCCACTGCTTGCGTGGGCAGCCCGACTAGCAGAGTAGAAGTGAAGCAGCTGCGCCGCTGGCTCAGAAGGTGAGGACTGCTCATGGCTCACTGGAGGAGCCCCTGACAGCGGGGAAGACCGAACGAGGTCTTACCACGGGAGTCTGCCCTTCTTGGCATTTGCCGTGTGAGGTGCTGGAGCGGGAGGGCTCATTCCATAACTGCCATTGGGGCTGTGTGTCAGTGCCTGCACCGCACAGACACGGGCAGCCCCCTCGGACTTTCTGCCCGCGGGCAACCCATTGTGGGTTTCCCACCAATGTGAGAGGTATGTGTGGGTTCCCCCCACCCTCTCACTGGAAGGTAGGGGGGGCCCTAGCTTCCAGTGGCATTTACAGAATGGCTTGCAGGGTGGGAACGGGATCCTCGATGGAGGTTCCTTTCCTGCTCAGCCCTTTTATTAGTACTGCATTACCCATAAGAGACTCGCAAGAGTGCCGCGTTCTCGTCAGCTGAGGCAACCATCAGTGAATTAAGTGTCCCAAGGATTTAGGGTGATAATACCTCACTTGGTGGACGGAGATTCACTGGCTAACTCACAAAAAGGAGCGCAGGTGTGCAATGGTCAACATGTGGTGAGCGTTGGTGGTGATTACCATGAAACCTGCAGTTCATACCTGTGTTCCTTTTCACCCTCAGAATTTCCACAGTATTTTCTTTCAGACCTGACTGAGTTATATGTCATGCGGTCAGGTTGGGTGGCATGCGTATTTGCAGGATCTGCCTGTATACAGCACATATATAACTTGTTGTGGAGTTTTCTTTGCACAACCCAGTAACACAATAAATACACCACAAACACTTAACACATTGCCTCTGGGATTAACCCATCTGCTCGTCCCAAGCTACCAAGTGGGTGAGCAGGGGGTTATCTTAGCCCTGGCTAGAGTGGTGGGTACTGCCTGGCTTAGGTGCCTAACCAAGCCAACTAGGAACCCCATTTCTAACAGATGGCCAACAAAAATGTTTTGAAATCACCTGGGAGGGAACTAAGCACACAAAGGAGGGACATTTAGAAAAGTGCACAAATAAAAAGTAATCATTTATGACAAGCACATCAAAGAGCGAATGGCTGTAGTGGGCATGGTTAAAGTCCATAGACTGAATACAGCATGTCTTGCAGACAGCGCATGCGCATTGCCTAGGCTTAACTTAAGAAGGAGGAAATGAGTGACAATTTAATTGCTTTTCATTTCCTTGTGGAATTTGACTTCCTAAGCTGATGTCAGCATTAAGAAGCCACAATACCATTTCAGCAAGAACTGCAAGCTAATAAAGATAGATTTTTTTCCAAATTAGTTTTTGTGCTAGTGAAATAGGAAAGCAGGTACGAATCTGTTCCAAAGTAGTTGTTTTGGAACTGTGATAGAAAAGCAAGTTTACGTTTCATATTGTAGTTGCTTTGAAACGATTTTTAGCCCCCTACTAGATTTTCATCTTTCTGAAACCCATGACAAGGAAGTCGTTAAGATATTGATAAGTGGCTGTTGAATACTTCAAAAGCACGAGATGGATTTATCAGTGGTATGTTTCGAATCCCAAAAAGTTTCTACTCTGCATTGAGCTTGCCAAGACTTAAAATCTTGGCCTACAGACTACTAAGAAAATAATTTCTCGCTAAGCCATGTTGTCAGCTAAAGAAGAGCTGTGTTTTCATGATAGTTGAAATTAAAATCGATCCTGTTTTCCTATGGCGTCAAGTGTAGAACCTATCCAGTTGCATTATACTTCCCTGCACTGCTAGAAAAATTTGCTTCAGGACTCAAAACTGGGGTTCAAAGTGTGGCAGTGGAAAGGAGGTGGAATCACGAGGAGAGGAGTCATGAAAAGCGTAGTCTGACAGTCAACTTATAGATTTGTTTAAAACCTCTGCCACGTGAAAATAAATCTGTTCTGGCTTATGTAGTTGGTCACAAAGAGAATCAATCTGAATTTGTGAAGTACACTACTCACCTGTAAGGGTCTCAATGCGCTGAGGTGATTGGTCCTTTGTGCTTCAGTCGAAGAGGCAGGTCCTAAGATCCTTCCTAAATTGAGGTACCGAAGGTGACAGCCTGAGGTGAAGAGGCAAGGCGTTCCAGCTTTTAGCTGCGAGGTAGGTGAAGGATCTTCCTCCAGCCGAGGCCTTCTGTATGCCGGATACGATGGCTAGTGACTGTTGAGTGGAGCGGAGAGGTCTGTGGGGGAGTAGATGATGTGGTGGTTGAGGTAGGTAGGTCCTAGGTTGTGGAGAGCCTTGTATGCATGGACGAGGGGTTTCAAGTTGATCCTTTTCTCAACGGGGAGCCAGTGGAGGTCTCGCAGGTATTTGGTGATGTGTTTGCGGCAGGGGGTGTTCAGGATGAGTCTGGCGGATGTGTTCTGGATGTGCTGTAGTTTCTTTAGGTTCTGCTAGGTGGTGCCTGCGTAGAGGGCGTTGCCATAGTCGAGCCTGCTGGTGACAGGGCGTGGGTTACGGTCTTGCAGCAGTCGTGTGGAATCCATTTGAAGATTTTCCATAGAAGTCTAAGTGTGTGAAAACAGGAGGATGCAACAGAGTTGACCTGGCGTGTCATGGTGAGAGATGAATCCAGGATGAAGCCGAGGTTGTGTGTGTGGTTTGTTGGGGTGGGGGTTTGCAGAGTGTCACAGGCCAGTAAGAGTCATCCCAGGCGGATTTGGAGGGTCCCGGAATGAGGATCTTGGGCTTGTCTGAGTTGAGCTTGAGGCAGCTCTCCTTCATCCAGGCGGCGACGGCTTCCATCCGTTGTGGAGGTGGTTCTTGGCAGTTGTAGGGTTTTTGGTCAGTCAGTGAGATGATCAGCTTTGTGTTGTCAGCATAAGAGATGATGTTCAGTCCATGGCTTCTGACATCGGACTCGAGTGGGCCATGTAGATGTTGAAGTGTGTGGGCTCAGGGAGGATCCCTGGGGCACTCCGCAACTGATCTCTCTAAGTTCCGACAGGTAGGGCGGAAGTCTGACTCTGTGTTCTTCCAGTCAGGAAGGAGCATATCCACTGTAGGGCCTTGCCACGGATGGCAACTGTATGGAGCCTGGAGCAGAGGGTGTGATTGGAGACCGTTTTGAAGGCGGCCAATAGGTCATGTAGGATGAGAACTGCTGTTTGGCCGCAGTAGAGGAGCGAGGAAATGTCATCTGTGGCAGTGAAGAGGGTGGTCTCTGTGCTGTGGTTGCTCCTGAAATCTGATTGGGAGATGTCCAGGATGTTGTTTTGATGACCTTGGCTGGGAAAGGCAACAAAGAGATGAGGCGGTAGTTCTTGAGATCCAGGGGGTCAGCTGTGGAGGAGCAGGTGGATTTCAGCGTGCTTAGAGTCCTTGAGGAAGGTAGCCGTCTCCATGGAGCAGTTAAAAGTGTGGCAGACCTCAGGTGCGATGGAGGGGTGGGCCTTGTTGAAAATGTGGTGGGGACAGGGATCGGTAGGGGCTCCTTAGTGGATGTTGCTCATGATGGAAAGGGTCTTGTCTATGGTGAGGGTGGCCCAGCAGTGCAGGATCTGTACATTTTGTAGGATCCGAGCTGGAGGGTTGTTGGTAGGCTCAGAGGGTCTTGGGGTCCAAAGCTATCGTTGATGTCCTTGATTTTTCGATGGAAGAAGGTGGCTAGTCTGTCTCAGAGGTCCTGAGATGGAGGGATGTTTGTAACGTCCAATTGGGGTTTGGCGAGCTCTTCAAAAAGAGGATGCATTTTAAAATATATTACAAAGTTTAAGGCATCTGCTGCAGAGATCTTTGTGTGCCCAGAAATTTTCAGGGGATAATAATGGTAAGATAAATCTGCTGGTTAATGTACTTCCTGGTGGGAATCTGTTTTATCTAGTGACAGGTCTGACTCATGAAGTAGCACAGAGTTAATGTGCCTGCTGCAAAGCACATTGTGTAACATGCAGATTACAGGTTTGTATTTAATGTACGTAGGTAAAGGGGTTACTGATTTTGACAAAGATTCGTTTGTTAGTACAGACAACTTTATTCCATACATTATATTTTTAAATCTTGGCTTCGTGTTTCTCCAGACCATGTACTCGTAATGTGTAACACCTTTCGGATTAGACGATTTCTGAAATCTGGCTTCATCTTGTAACCCTGTAATACTGTGGAGAAGTGTGGCACAATGGTTAGAGCAGCAGACCTTGATGCAGAGATCTGGCCCGGGACCAGGGTTCAATTCCTGCCTCGGCGGGTCTTGGGCTCAATTCCCTTGGACCAGATAATTCTCGCCTCAGTGCCTAATCTAATTAATGGGTCCCATTCTGTAACTCTGGGCGATAGCTTGCTTAATCTCCACAACTGCGCTGACAGCGCTTGGATGCCTGGCTTCATCCTGGGAGTTGCCCAGGAGTGGGCATCTCACAGGGAAAAGCCAGGAGGGGGTTCCACAGCGGTATGCGTACAGCGCCTTGAGACACTAACGGGTGAGTAGTGCGCTATACAAGTGCTAAGTTTAACCCTCATCAGCAAATGTAACATTTCTTGCACATGTATTTACACACTGGTGTAACTTATTGTCTCTGTATAATGTGTGTTTAAAGGAAATCTCACGGACACTGCCCTAAGTCGAGTAGTTCTACACAAGATTGAAACAAAAAAGTAGTGGCTGCTATTGAAATGGTTTTTTTTAACAAATGTTATTTGGTTTTACATATTTAACTGCAGCCTGTATGTAGCAATGTAGAATTACATCAGTATGTTCACGTTCAGTATTTAGCATAACAAGAGCTTAACAGTTTACCTCGTCCCCAAAATATGCCCACCCCTTTATCCCTGTTGTGCCCCTACAGTTCATATCATAGCTATTATATCCCTGTTAGGCTTGAACACTGTAATGTAGGGTATCACTAGGAGAATATAAGTAATATTGTAGAGCCTACACCAGTACTACAGTTCTGAAATTTCTGGGATCATTGCTTTGGGGGATGCGATAAATCAACACTTCTGATGTTCTTAGGTAATTCCTTTGACGCTTCTGAGAGTGAAGGCTCTGGATGTGTTCTACTATCAACCAATGTCTCCCAGGTTCTGGCCATGACTAGTGAACCCTGTCCCCATCTTGCTTCTGGAAGCAGCACTGCCCTTTTTCTCTGCACACCGTTCCAGTTCCCTTTGCCACACCATCACCCAAGGTGCCCCTGGTGCCTTACAGTTTTGTGTTTTTTCCTGCTTTGCAAGTATAAAAGCTTGGTCCTGAAACCGGCTTGTAGCTTTAGTTTTGGCAGTGTGAAGAAACCAATGAAATAAGCAATGTTCTGGGATGGTGGGGACCTCTCTGTCTACGACCTAGATGAGTACAGTGGTGATTGCCTCCCAATATGCAGTAAGTATCGGGCAATACCAAAACGTGCATGAGTTCAGCCCCCTCCTCGCCACATCATGGGCATCTCGGATTGGTTGTGTTAAAGTGTTGATTTAGTTGCCTGGAAGTGAGATACACCCTATGTAAGATATAGAAGTATATTGAACTTTATCAGCTTAAAGAGGGCGTTTGTCGTTGTTTTAGGGATCCTCTCATATATGCTTGTCCAGTCGTTCTCTGGTATTGGGTTCCCCAGGTCCTCCTCCCAGCGAGTCTGGAGAGCAGTGAGGGGACACATATCCTCCCTGATCGCCCTATATAGGCAAGTAACTACCTTGAAAGTCCCTGATAATGGAGTCATGTAGTGACCGCTCTTAAAGTGAGGAAATTCAGACAGGCCCGCTCCCCAGTGTTAATGCACTGCTGCTGTTACAGCGCCATGAAGAATGAAGTGGCTCAGGGCAGATTGTGTCCTGAATGGAATTCCTCAAATGGGAGGAGTACCTCTTCCTCAAACAGGTCGCCTGATACAGTCCCTCCCGTATCCACCCACTCTGCCAGTCTCCTCCATGTGGTAGCACCTCCAGTGATCATATAGGGACCTCAGGTGAGTATGGTACCTTCATGTGTTTTCTGCAAGCAACAAACCCAACAGCGATGTATCACTCTAAATTCAGTAGTGTCTCCCTCACTGGGGTGTCTTAAGCTGTAGTAGTATTCTAAGTAAGCGATGAAGATCGGGGACAAATGGGCCCAACTCCCTCCCTGACGTTGGTATACCCACCAGCCACTTCATCAACCACTGGAGCGGTGCTGCCCAGTAGTAAAATTCAGAGTCGGGGCTGCAAGGCCTCCATCATCCACCGGTCTCAGTGGCATGGCCAGGGGCCACCCTTCTTTAGCCCTAGCCCCAAATAAATGCGATAAGGGGTGAATTCAACCTCTTTAAATAACACTTGAGAAATCCACACAGATGCAACACCATGAAAAAATATAAAAGTCAGGGAAGTGCAACCATCTTCAACAGCGCAACTCGGCCCGCAACTGAGAGGGAGAACGTTTTTCAGAATTCCATATTCATCTTGAGAGTTCATATTGCCTTCGTGACATTCCCCTCAAGTAGGTCAGCCGGGTCATGAAAGATTTGTACCCCTAAATATTGTAAGCCTCGTGGTTCCCATTGTAGTAGCACCAAGTCCCTCGGAGGGTCACAGTGTGCTAGTGTGGGGATTAAGCGCAATTTCTGCCAATTTACTTTAAACCCTGAGAACGAGACACATTTTTCCAGCATATCAGCACTTTAGTGCCATAGTCCTGTTTCTCAAAAAGATCATGAAGTCATCCATTAAGAGCTATATAATGTATTTGCCCTCCGATCTTTACCCCTCAATAAACATTCCCGGTCCTTGCATGGCATGCTAGTGGCTCCATCGCTAGGATGAACATCAGGGGTGACAAAGGGCAGTTGTGTCTGGTTTCGCAGCCCACCTCATATCTTTAGGAGATAGTGACCACGGTCTGGACTCTGTCAGCGGGGTCTGTGTAGAGCAGTCTGGTCCAGGCCACAAATCCCTGCCCCAGGCCAAAGCGCTCCTAGAGAAACGTCACTCTAGACTATCAAAGGCCTTCTCTATATCTGTGGTGAAAATGGTTGCTTCTTCCCAGTCATAAGTGCCTGCCACTAGGATCTGTGCTATTTAAATCGTTATTAGTGTAATTATACATATTGACGAACAGATACGTCTGACATTCATACAATGCATGCATATCTCATACATAAAGTGGTTGAACATAGTCAAAAGACTGCCTCTTGGTCATAGTGTCTTTTACGGTGTTATAAAGAGATAACTAGTGGTGTGCCTGTGTGTCTCTGTGTTGCATTGGCATCTAGGTGTAAGGCTCCATATAGCTCCTGGTCTCAGTGATACTCCAACTATAGAAAGACTACTACCTGCGAGCTGCTGCAGAGTGTGTCCTGGAGACCGCAATGACACAAATTCAGCATATTTCACTGCAGCCAGCCCAGATTCTGGATCTGGCTCAGTAATAACTGCCAGATCCGGGATCAGCTACATTCCCTCATTTCCTGCACTGCTTCCCTGTTTTTCACGACTGCCATACTTGTTAAATATAAGATCCAATAAAATCAATTTCAAATGATAAACATCCAAACAAAAAATAAAGATGCCTTTAAGTTTTGTGTTTACCTTGTCAATGTCAGGCTATGTCTTCTGACAAATTACAGTTTTTTTATCATGTGGATTAGGGTTTGAAAACTAATCTTAATTTGCAGTCAGAGAAAGAATAGTAAACTGAATTACATGTGACAATCTTGCTCGGGTGCAGGACGTTTGAAAGAAAAGGCTATATACGATGTAATTTTTTGTAATACACAACAAAATGTAAGTACTTATAAATGAACCGTATAGAGTCAGCTGTTAGGAAAGTAAAAACGAAGTACATTTTTCTGTAATGCTGAAATGTGTTGGAAACAGATTTTAATAGAATCAAAATACATGAAGACACTTCAATCAATGATACAAAAATGATAAATATTCACTAAAACACTATTTCCGCACTTTATCATTTGTGTGCAGTATAGTTTTATCAGTCAAAGTGTATATCTCTTCAAATTTGGTGGCCATTCAAACGGAAAATGTGCTGTCTAAATGACAGTGCACTACCCCATGATGCTTTAGTTACATTAAAAAATTGTCACCTCAGGTCCATTAAGGCTAGGTGGGTAGTGAAAGTTTGTCTTTCTATAAATTGGGCCGTGGTTCCAAAATGTTTCGGAACTACTGGTCTTAATCATCTGTTTGAGCTTGATCCTTGTCTGCGATCCGTGCCTGATGTGTTTTTCCCAGATTATTATACTGATTATAAATGTGCAAAATGCTGTCTCTCTCCTGTTTATTCCCTATCTTCATCCTTGTGTCAACTTGCGCAAATCTGTAAACATGCAGTAGCTTTCTGAGCTCATTTCAATATACGCAGCTGCATGTGTGGGGCTTCTTAACACAGGAAGGATTTCCTGAATTACGAAGCCCAGCAAGGTCATTGACGTCCCACTCTGTTTTTCCCATTGCATGGTATACACTGTTTTTCATTGCCTTTTTGATCTGGCCTTGAGACAACTTTAGATGTCTTGCCAACCTAATGTTTTTTTGTTTTTTTTTAATCCATAAAAACACATACATATATGCACGCAGGTGCTTTGTGTCAGCCCTCTTTATACACTGGTTGGTTAAGCTTCAGCTCACCAAAGCATACAGTACACAACAGAACCAGTCTGTTACACATTTTTAGTCATGGGGAAAGTGTCATTTGCACAGAATCACGGGATATTGAGCTGAGGTCGGGACTTAAATCTTGTTCTCCATGTTCCAAAGTTCCAGCAAATGCCGTTAGGTGACATTTGCTCACCTGAAGCGGAGCGTACTTCATTGTTAGGGCTGATGTTAGTAACAAATACATATATCCTTACTTTTAGAGGCTTTCAGATAGCCCTCTTCATCCTTTGGACTCTTGTGTGTCTAACATTTTTCCTCCACCAGTGAAGGCTACAGCATGGGGTCCTTCCATGTCTGCTCTTCCACACGGAGCACATCCGCACAGTAACTAGTTCGGTTCTGTGCCGTGGACTACTTTGGCAATGTCTGCTTTTTGAGACCCAACTCATATCTTTGCTTTTAACAAAAGTTATTTTTTATATCGGTAATTTCTCGGCACCTCCCCCAACAATAAAATAGGGTGACCACCCGTCCGTAAATTTCACGGACTGTCCGTAATTTCGCCCTGCTGTCCGTTGTCCGTGATGAAAGCTTTAACGGACGGCATTTGTCCGTAATTTTAGCCTTTCACCTAAAGGGAAATGGAGGCAGGGCGCAATTACTGGCAGAAGAGTTTCCCCAGCTGGGCTGAAAGGCAGGGGGTCTCCTGTGCTCTGAGGGAGGGAGGGCAGACAAATAAGAAAAGGCCTTCTTGCCAGGGGGTCTCCTTCCCTAAAGACATGCAAATGTGGGCAACTGGGAAATCTGCAAATACAAAGGGGCTTGAAAACCTGCATTGACTTTACTAAATGGAGTCACTTGAAGTTTTCTGGTGGCAAAGATATTTCTTTCAGAGAGGTATTGTAATGGTATTCCAAGGTGAGCTGTGGAGTGTGTGGTTTTAATGTAGTGTTATACATTTTTTTAGCACTAGGTATAAACTGTATATTCTTCAAATCTGTATTTGAGAAGCACTTTTTTTTTATTTAACCGAAATGTATTTGCGCTTTTTGTAGCAGCCTTTATTATGATGTAATTGTATTTTTTACAGTTCTTTCAGGTACTTCGGTACCTCATAGTACTAACAAACATTGGCAAAGCAATAGGTCTCATCTACGAAAGAGTTATTGGCTTTGCTAATGTGTTTTAGCCATTAGCCATGTTATGCACCAGAGTAGCTGCTGTTCAGCATGCCTTAAATCTAGTGGCATAGTGGTGTGGTGTGGAGTGGAGTGGAGTAGCATAGGAGCAGTGGCGTAGAGCCCAGTGGTGCAAAGTACAGTGCAGTGGGGTACAGTGCAGTTGTTTAGAGTGCGTTAGCGTAGAGTGCAGTGGTTTAGAGTGCAGTGGCATGGGACAGAGTAGAGTGGCATAGAGTGCAGTGGAGTAGAGTGGCATGCAATAGAGTGGCAGAGAGAGCAGTAGTGTAGAGTGGTGCAGTGGCATAGATTGCAGAGTAGACTCACGTTGCAGGGAGTGCAGTGGTGTAGTGTAGAGTGGTGCAGAGTAGGGCAAAGTGCTGTAGAGTGGAGTGATGCAGAGTAGAGTGGAATAGAGTGCAGTGGCATAGAATGCAGTAGTACATAGTACGGTGGTGGAGAGTGCAACACTGCAGAGTAGAGTGTCAGTGCAGTGATGTTGTGTGGAGTAGAGTGGCACAGAGCAGTGGCGTAGAGTACAGTGGTACAGAGTAGAGGACAGTGGCGTACAGTGCAGTTGTTTAGAGTGCATTGGCGCAGAGTGCAGTGGCATAGAGTGGCATGGGGTAGAGTTACATAGAGTGCAGTGGAGTAGAGTGGCATACAATAGAGTAGCAGGGAGTGCAGTAATGCAGAGTGGTGCAGTGTCATAGAGTGCAGAGTAGACTCATGTGGCATAGAGTGTAGTGGTGTAGAGTGGAGTATTGTAGAGTGGTGTAGAGTAGAGTATAGTGCCTAGAGTGCAGTGGCATAGAGTAAAGTGGTGTAGAGTGCAGAGTTGCAGAGTAGAGTGTCAGTGCACTGGTGTAGACTGGTACAGAGAACAGTGGCATAGAGTACAGTGGTGCAGAGTAAAGGGCAGTGCAGTTGTTTAGAGTGCAGTTGCATAGAGTGGCATTGGGCAGAGTAGAGTGGCATAGAATGCAGTGGAATAGAGTATATTGGTGCAAAATGCAGTAGTACAGAGCAGAGTGGTGTAGAGTATAGTGGCGGCCAGAGCAGTGTTGCAGAGTGTCAGCTTGCAGTGGTGTAGAGTGCATTGAACTAGAGTGCAGTGGTCAGAGTTGTATAGAGTACAGTGGCGTAGAATAGATTGTTTCAGAGTAGAGTGCAGTTGCATATAGTGGAGAGGTGCAGGGTAGAGTGCAGTGGCATAGAATGCAGTGGCGCAGAGTGCAGTGGCATAAAGTAGATTATTTACCAGTATAGTGAGGTGGCTTAGAGTGGAGAAGTGCAGGTTAGAGTGGAGTTGCATAAAGTGGCTCTCCCATTTGATCTCAATTTCATCCTACTCTTTTATTATCTTTGATTGGTAGTCCGGGCTCCCATTTCTGAGATAAATGTAGAGTCCCAAACAAGGTGGATGGGTGTTGATTGTTCAACCACTTGACAGTGCCCATTCTGTTTCGCCTCTGTGTGCAGACAACTCCCCAGGTACCCAATACCTTCAAATAGTCTTGGTGGACCCATCTTGTCTGATTTTAGGAATTATCCCACTTTGTTCTTCTCTTCTTTATTTATCCAGTTGTTAGCAACAACCCTTTGAATTACTTGCCGTGGATCTCCCATTTGATCTCGATTTCATCCTACTCTTTTATTATCTTTGATTGGTAGTCCGGGCTCCCATTTCTGAGATAAATGTAGAGTCCCAAACATACACTCTAGTGCAGTGAAACTACAGACAAGTTATGGGTACATCACACCCTGTCATTAGGTGTGAGACTGTCACCCACACCATCTGCCCTGCCTCTTTAAAAAAAAATTAGGTTGAAAGTCCATGGGCGGTTGGGGTAAGCCAGATGTTTTTGTTCAATTTGTTTAAACTAGCATAAGGTTAATTACCTTAATGTTTCCCAAACTGTTTGCCAGGGGTTTTGAAATGTTCAGAAACATAATCAAACTTTTGCTGTTACTTTCTCTTCAGGAAAGATCGGGTAGATTTGGGTAGGGGTGATGGCCTTGCCGTGAAGGGCATTAATTTACTACTGAACAAGGACGTAATGTGACACCTGAATGTAGCACACCAGGAGGCAATCACAAAAGGTCCACAGTGAATAAATAGTGCCATGTTAAAAAAGAGTAAATAAATGTACTGACAACATAGTGAGGCATGGCCTCTCTTGCGTGTGTCTGTAAAACTGATGTTTGTTCTTGAATTTTTGTCCTGAATTTTGACCCTTTGTCCTGAATTTTGACCCTTTGTCCTGAATTTTTTACAGTCCTGTCCAGAATTTGCCTTAGTGCCAGGTGGTCACCCTAGTTGTAAAACCATGTCAGAACAAGCGCTGACAAAGTCAAAAGGGTGGCGGCCAGGCCACAACTGTTGGTTTTGCCAGAGCTTTGTAGTAAACCTGCTCAGTGATAGAATCGTGTTATCTTGTCACGTGACCCCCAAGTGGATAAACATTGTGACAAGACCTTCAAGAGAAAGGCCAGTAGAACAATGGAACTGTTTTTTTTTAATCTCTGAGGATTGCGCACACTTTTAAAATAACTCTTGAAGGCAATAAAGACAGATTAGATAATTTCACAGATGGCCTAACCCAATAAAACCTGGTTTAAAGTAAAATATCATTAGTATGTTTCAAAATCTACATGCCATGTGCCTATTGCACCATAACAGCAAGGGCTTCCAGTTTTATAGAGTTTTTTTTTTTTTTTTAGGTCTGGCATTAGCCAAGGCCCTTTGGTTTTACTAAATGTATATGCATAGTCTGTTCACGTATAGTTTCGGCCCTCTTTTTACATCGGTCTGTTATTGTCATTCACATTTTTTCTTCTGCACACCACAGCATGGGGCAGTGGCACAGTCCACTTCATCCATTGGCTAACTTTATTGTGAATGACAGCATTCTGGCCTTTTACAAGAAGCATATATGCACTCAAAGTAGTTCCCTTGCGTGCCAGTGATTACTATGGCAGTGTATGCCTTTTGATGGCAAAACATTTTTTTGTATGTGTTTTGGCATTTTTTTTTCGATTTATGAGGGTTCAGCAATTTCTCCTACAAAGTTTTTCAAAAAGCATGACAAAACAAGCAATTGACCGAGCGAAAAAAAACTGATGCAAAGTTGTGTTTGCCAGTGCTTGTTTTAACTTGTTAGTCTGTTGTTATTTTACGTTCATCGGATCGCCATTTATACATATTTACTTTGGTTCTTAAAAAAAAATCAAGCTGCGGCTTAGTATGTTTCTTCTAACTACTAACAGTACACTCACTTGGATGACTCTCTGCTTTTAGTACCTTTGGCTGTGGTGACAGGCAGCACGGGGAGTCACTTAAATGACCTACTTTTCTGATCTAAAAAAAAATGGAATTAAAATGGAAACGCATTATTTTTCGTCTGCACTTGTGTGTGAAAATCGGAAAAAACATCCATAATAACGAAGTACTTTTCTGATAGTTCCAGGCCTCCAGAGCCCCAGAAACCCCCCTCAAGGACCCCTCAGGACAAAAGGGGCAGCTATGGCAGCGATGAAGAGGAGGAGGAGGAGTACCGCCGCCAGCTAGCAGACCAGTCCAAGCGTGGTTATTATGCACAGCCATCGAGATACCGGGACACAGAGCTGTAGGCTCCACAGCGTTACATTTGTTTTATGAAAAGTGGTTTTATAATACGTATGCCCTGTTTACTTTCCCAACGTTAAAATGGACGGTCGTGTACGCCCTCCGGCTGGCGCATGTGATACTGTGTGCTCTTGAATCTGTGCAGCACCGAAAGTGTTGGTTACACACTGCAAGGGAGGGGGAAGGCTTTCCTAACTGTGTAAAAAAACATACATTCACTGGCAGGGTCTGAGCACTGTTGCCTTTGTTTTATGGACCAAAGCCAAATGTACACTGATGCATTTTCCCATGTCACATTTTACCTTCCTTTCCTTTGTACGATAGAACCTGCATTTGTGTGTGTAGTTAGGATTTTTTGGGAGAAAAGGTCAAGATACCTGAATACAAGAAAGATTCATGACGTGTTTAATAAATAACCTGAAGTGCCTTCTTTTCGAACAGTCATGAGGTGTTCCGTTGGCTGTCACGTGCAGTGCAACGGGCCTCAGCTCGCTGTAACAGACTTCTAAATGTAAACATTTACTTGTGTATTCACTTTAGAGACTGTTTGTTTTCTAATTCATGGATTGCTTCCTTTATCCTTAAACATTGCATATGTATATATGGTGGTGCAGTTTTTCATGAGGAGTGCACTCCTGTTAATATAATCGTGCTGTACAAATTATTTTAATATTTCTAAAACGTTTTAAAGAATAATTAAAATAAATTTATGATGTAAACGTACACTAGTGTGTAACTGGAATTTAATATTAATACGTCTATTTGAATTGTTGACCCCTTTTCCCGCAGTCGCACACCTTCACTTTCTCTTCTTGTGGGATCTTGAAGGGTGGAATGACGACCGTAAACTGTTTATGCAATGATGTTCCTTCTGTTAGTGAGACACGCTGATCTTCATGCTATGTGGAGCTGTGTTTTATTGCTGAGTAGGCATTGGTATTGTTAGGTTGCTGCTGGCCGTGTACGAACCTGTGACGTGTCTGTTTGCCCTCATGCTGGGCAAACTCAGCCCTGGATCCCTGGCCCCTAAATGACTTCTTGAAGTTATTCCCTACTAACCTGTTGTGTCCTTGAGCGTTTAATGTTTTAAAATCCTTATCTTTTTCCTGCCCACTAGTGGCTCAGTCATATGGGCAGTGTACCACAACTCTGCTTGCTTTGCTTCCAGCAAGGATTCCCCTGTGTGCATCTGTCTCCATTCCTGTTTTCACCCCGATTGAAACATTTGCCCTCCTCGGAGGCTAACGGTGTCCGTTTGCTTACCCACTACAGAATCCTGAATCTGCAGTTCCTTCTTCACTCCGTCACCCTGTACAGTTATCAGAGTTTGACCTTCCTTGGGCTGCTGATTCATCCATCCATTCTTTAATTTATCATTTATGAAGCACACACCACAGCCATATACCTTGGACAACAAAACAAATAGGTTGTCTTTGTTTTCTGAAAAATTAGATTCTCAATCAGCAGGTTCCAAAAGGTGTCCCCTACGGTCCTGGCTTTTATGATTTTAGGCCCATGAAGCAGTTGTAGGCTGCCAAATCAAAGCGTCAATGTAGGGTAATACGCAGGCTCAATAGAATTATGTGGCAGGAGAGGGACACATTATGCGGCAGTGTTGAGTAAATTATGCAGCATAATGCAGCACATTTTTTAATAGTATTACTTCATTATTTTTTCATTTGTAAACTTGGTAACACCGTTTGGGCATTGGTTGCACATCACTAGTACCAGCAGTGTAACAACCAAATATGGTAAAAAAAAAAAAAAACAGAAAGGTAACCAGGCCAGCTTTGCAAAGAGCCTTCCACTGCATGGGAATGCGCATTGCTGCATTTTTTGTAACTTTTGAACCGTTGGAGCTAGAAACAATTTTTTTTTGTTCAAATGTGGAGATTATGCATCTGATGATGGATTATGTGGCAAATGCTGCAAATCTGTAACTACGCAAAAAATGCCACAGCCGCACAATCATATAATTCCAGTGGCCCCAGCAATTTGAGAGCACCACAGCGGCCGGCTCCGATTTCCTCATGCCATAAAACATTTTGTTTCTGAAACAGAGCAATTTACACTGGATTCTTTGTCCATTGCCAATAATTGAAGATCACAACGTTTTTCGTCATTTTTCTATAGAGGAAGTGACATCACTGGTTTCCTGCCCATAGGTCCTTGTGATTCTCTTCATCTCACAGGACCTATTTAATGTCTGCTGCAGTGCGGATGCGCAGAAGGCATACCAAAGGCAAGCCCGTCTGTGCCCGGACCACCCCCAATGCCAAGAACTTAAACAGGTGAATCACCTCATGCACCGACACCAGACCTTCCCCTCAAGTGCAACCCAAAGGCAAGAGCCTGTCTGCAAGCCAGATGGTACACAGAGAAAACGCCACTGCAAGCAATTGGACCGCAAATGGAAAACAAGTCAAGACACCACATATAGAGATCTTGATATTAGCCCTAATACGCTACCACCCGCAGATGCAGACATCAACTGCACAGCTCCTGCAGATCGCATTCACGTTGGCATTAACAGCAGCAAGTAAATCTTTGCCATCATCAACTATTTTATTATGCTTTCTGCTATCTCCAGCAACATCACCTCTCGTAAGACCTTTGCAAGAAGCTCTCAATTCTTCAGTAACCATAATCACCTCCATTTACAGCAACTCTAGTTTACAGGACTAATAATGGATAAAAAATTAAGAGTGTAACATTGAAATCTTTTAATAAACAAATCCTGGGCTCAGGTCGAGGTCATACACCTACTCCTTACGGAACATTATGACATTATAGAAGTGGTCAACCTTGCCAAGAACATAGCCATTTTAAATTGTTAATCTTGTGAATTGCACTAGATTAATTAGTAGTCCTGTCTTCTCAGGCACCTGAAACTTCATACTTTAAGCATGCTTGCTGCTGCTTTTCTGAACTATTTGCCTGACTACCTTAAGGCGATCCTGCTGTTGTGTGGACATTCATAACTAAGTGTTTCCATGGCAAATGTCTCACTTTAAGTCAGTCCTGACCTTTTAACAGACATCACGTTGAATTCTGGGAAATCAAAATTTGCTGTTAACATTGTAACTGTAGGCTGAAAAGCCCTGTAAGTAAAATGCAGTTGGGTAAAAAGCCAGAGTTAGCTAAAGGCATCACACAAAACAGTGGTACACGTTGCAGCTGTGATTTTACTGTTATGGAGAAAATCTTGTGACCTGTTTCACCACTAGCCTGCGTGCACGGAAACAAGTCTTTTCACAGGTACCTGTTACTACACCTTAGATTGAATGTTTTAAACCTTGCATGTTTGGCAGCTGAACTGCTCTAAATACTGACTTGTTAGGAGAGGAGGCTGAAATAATAAAGGGTTTTACCCATTCTGTGTCTGAGGGTAAATGTGAGTATGCATATTAGTCAAAATTTATATGAGCTAGCATTTCACCAATCAGTGAAATAATTAAACACTGCTGAAGGATCAAAATATGATTTTAATATACCCAGATTCTCTGTAGCATCTTAATTAGATCATACCTAAAACATTTTCTGAATGCTGCACCTTTCATTCAAGCACAAAAAAGTAAAAGAAACAAAAGGATGAAGAAACAGTATTTTAGTGACATCCCTAAACAACAAAACTCAAGCTGTATCATCTTAGACTAGTTTTTCGTGTTGCTATCCTGTACAGCAAACTTACATTATTGGCCCATTCTGGATGAAATAAAAATGAGTAATTCTCTGTTTCCTTTCTTTGAATGGCATTTTAGTTTGTGATTGTCCAGATGTTTATAAATTTTTTTATGTTTACACTGATGAGGGATGTTTTGCTTTTGGTGGCGTTTTATCAGTTAATATAGGTTTAAACCTAAATCAGGATAGCCTAATTATATAAAAAAATGACCCAATATTTGAATAATTACAAAACACAAATAATGACCGCATACAGTGTCTCTTCGGAAAAACATTTATTTACACCCAGTATTTTTCATCACTTGAAAATCAAAATATATTTGAATCTAGGTGGATCATCAGAAAGCACTCTCAAATACAAATTCTATCCTGAAACAATGCTTATATATATTATCCAAGAGACATAAATTTGTGGTAGTCTACTAAAAGAAAAAAAAAAATGTGGTGCTTTGAAATGTCGGTCCCGTCAATGTTTCAATCTTTAGACACCATCAGTTCTTAAGACCAGCCATCTGGACAAAGTAGTTTTTTGCCACCAAATGGCTGTTCTCAATCCAGCGGAGAAACAAGGAAACGAAACCTGAAACTGGAGAAAACAGCCTAAATAACAAGCTCCAAGAAGTTCTCTGAAGTAGACGAGGTCTAAAAATCCAAGTTCAAGAGTTCATCAGAACTAGTACCCTTATGTGTATCACAACTGGGGAAAAACAACCAACGAACTAAGTTATCAAAATGGCTGATGTTAGACTTGGCATCCCCCTTGACTTGACTTCCCAAATTGTTGATGTGTGCTGGACTCTGCTTTTGCTGGTTTTGATATTCTGGGTACTTTACCACTGCTACCCAGTGCTAAAGTACAGGTGTTCCTGTGTAAAATGCATTTGAAGTTGTCTATCCGTGATTAGCATATTTGATTTGCTAGTAAGTCCCTAGTAGAGTGCCCTAGCGGTGCCCAGGGCCTGTAAATCAAATGCTGCTAGTGTACCTGCAGCACTGATTGTGCCACCCACATGAGGATCCCTGTAAAAATGCCTCAGACCTGCCATTGCAGTGTATGTAGGTGCAGCTCTAAACTGCCAATTCGACTTGGCAAGTGTACCCTCTTGCCAGGCCCAAACCTTTCCTTTCTATACATGTAAGGCACCCCTAAGGTAGCTCCATGGGCAGGGTGCAGTGTATGTTAAAGGTAGGACATGTACTGATGTGTTTTACGTGTTCTCACAGTGAAATACTGCCAAATTCGGTCTTTCACTGTGCAAGGCCTCTCTCTCTCACAGGTTAACATGAGGGCTGCCTTTAGATATTATTAAAGTGCAGATTCCCTCTGAGAGCAGATAGAAATATGGGGGTTGGGGTCTCTGGACTGACAATTAAAAAATACATCTTTTAGTGAAGTTGTTTTTGTAGAGACTTTTAGAAAGTGGGCATTTTCTTGCTTTAACCATTCTGTGAGACTATCTGTTTGTGGATTCCCTGTCTGGGTCAGTTTGACAGTGGGGATGTTTGTGTATCCCCTTGAGAAAGTGAGACAAAGGGAGCTGGGGTGTAGCCTGCATATCCTGATGAGCCATCTGTGCTAGAGTGTAGGGAGGAGTGGTCACTTACACCTGAATGGACTGTGCCTAACCTCTCAGAATGCAGTCTCCAACCCCCTGGTGTGTGTTGGGGATCTGGCCTGTGCAAGGCAGGATCTTGCAATCAAGAGACATACCCCTTTCTGCCTTTGACGTTGGTAAACTTCAAAGGGTAAAGTATTGGACCCAAAACCCCTGAAAATTAGATCACTTCTTTATTCAAGGGGAACCTCTGACAAGGAGAAGAGCTGAGGAGAAGTGCTGCCCCTGTCTTTGACTGAGGTTTGATGGGCTATCCTGCAATTGCTGCTTCTGCCTGTGAAAGGGGACAAAGACTGGACTTTTTTATCAAGCAGGAATGCACAACAATCTCCAAGACCTTGAACGGAGCTTGTCTCCTGTTTTGAAGTCTCAGGGCCATCAGACTTCCTCTGCCAGCACCTGGACTCTCTGCTGAGACTCCTGCCCTGCCAAGTGGTGCCCTATCTAGTCCCTTGGGACCTTGAAAGGTGAAGCTGGAAGAACAAGAGCTGAAAATCCATGCACAGAACGCCGTGCGGGGAATTTGCAACGTGGCTGATAAATGATGTGCTGCCGGCTTTGCGACTGAAATCGACGCTTGCGGCTGGAGAAACGACGCACAACACCCACTTGCTGCTGCTGATAATGACACAAACCCCGTGCGGTTTCTAACACTGTGCGACCGGATTTTCCACGCATCATCCCTAAGCATCAGTCACCCCGACTGCGTGGATCCGAGGTGCCTCGTCTGGAAATTGACGCATCGCTCTCTTATGAGGGAGAAAAACAATGCATAGCCGACCCGACTGGAGAAGAAATGACGCACAGCCTCCCTAGAGTGGAGGGAATCGATGCGCCGCTGATTTTTCTGACGTACACTCGCCTGTGCAGATTTATTTTTACTTTGTGAAAAAGCATTGTTTTCTATGGAATGAGACTCGCTCTTTTGAAAATTCATATTTTAACTTGTGTGTGTTGGATTTTTGGAATTTTAGTCTTGTTTGAGTTAGATAAATATTGCCTATTTTTCTAAACTGGTGTGGTGTCCATTTTGTAGTGTTTTTGCTGTATTACTGTGTGTGTTAGTACAAATACTTTACACATTGCTTCTGAGTTGAGGCTACCTGCTTGTGCCAAGCTACCGAGGGGGAAGTGGGGGTTAACCAGGTGTGTTTCTCCTTTGCCCTGACTAGAGTGAGGGTCCTTGCTTGGACAGGAGATAACTTGACTGCCAACCAAAAAACCCATTTCTAAAAGGTAAGAATTAAACTCCTATCTTTGTCCCAGTATTGAATCACTGCCTCAGACATTATCGAGGAATTAATCCATATCACACAAGTGGATTCAGATTCCACCAAGCAGAAGCATAGAGATTATAGGTTTTAAACTGCAAATTCCACCTGTCAAAATAGCCCCCTTTGGCAGGTACAAACCTCCTTTTAAATATTTAGAAGTCACCACTAAGTAGGTCTTATTGCTAGCAATGCAGGGTGCATGGTATTTAAATGTGTAACATGGGGGAATTTAATTTCAAACATGTCCTAAGCCCCAAAAGCTATTTTCACAGTAGCATGCCTAGCTGTTCCATAGGAAAATACTGGGTTACATTATTATAGTTAATAATGGTAATTTCAGCTAGGCAGCAGCTTGAAAAATCTTTAAACTACTACTTTGAATATTCAACAACTTTTTTTTTCATTGGGGTCGGCACTTCAACAACACTGCACCATATTTGTCCCTTTATACATCTTGCCCTCCAATGGGCTCCTTAGTAGGTTTCACAATGCAACCTGATAAGTGTAGTCCAATTATTACCCTGTAGTAGGGGTTGAAGTGTCGCATTTGTAGGATTTGTTATTAAAACTCACCTCCTCACAGAACGTTCACACTCAGCATAACAATCAACCACTAAGTTGGACCCTCATTGCATCGCAGTGATGCAGTCTCTCCGGCTGGGCTGCCAGTCGAAAGCTACTAAGGAGCCCATTGGAGGGCAAGATATTCAAAGGGACAAATATGGTGCAGTCTCGGAAATTAATGGCGCAAACAAATCCAAGTGAAGTCACACCACCATTTAAGTGAAACGGAATGTGAGTGCATTTATTTTGGGGACAACCTTTGTGTGACATAGAATACCGGCAGGCCGGCTGGAGAGACTGCACCATCGCGATGGATCGTTGGGCTGAGTGACCCTCGTGGAATGGCCACAGGATGGATGGGAGCAGCAGCTCCCTCAGAGTAGGGTGACCACCCGTCCGTAAATTTCACGGACTGTCCGTAATTTCGCCCTGCTGTCCGTTGTCTGTGATGAAAACTTTAACGGACGGCATTTGTCCGTAATTTTAGCCTTTCACCTAAAGGGCAACAGAGGCAGGGCGAAATTACGGGCAGAGGAGTTTCCCCAGCTGGGCTGGAAGGCAGGGGGTCTCCTGTGCTCTGAGGGAGGGAGGGGCAGACAGATAAGAATCAGACCTTCTTGCCAGGGGGTCTCCTTACCTAAAGACATGCAAATGTGGGCAAATACAAAGGGGCTTGAAAACCTGCATTGACTTTACTAAAAGGAGTCACTTGACGTTTTCTGGTGGCAAAGATATTTCTTTCAGAGAGGTATTGTAATGGTGTTCCAAGGTGAGCTGTGGAGTGTGTGGTTTTAATGGAGTGTTATACATTTTTTTATCACTAGGTATAAACTGTATATTATTCAAATCTGTATTTGAGAAGCACTTTTTTTTTTATTTAACCGAAATGTATTTGCGCATTTTGTAGCAGCCTTTATTATGATGTAATTGTATTTTTCACAGTTCTTTCAGGTACCTCGGTACCTCATAGTACTAACAAACATTGGCAAAGCCAATAGGTCTCATCTACAAAAGAGTTATTGGCTTTGCTAATGTGTTTTAGCCATTAGCCATGTTATACACCAGAGTAGCTGCTGTTCAGCATGGCTTAAAGCTAGTGGCGTGGAGTGGAGTAGAGTAGAGTAGCATAGGAGCAGTGGCGTAGAGCCCAGTGGTGCAAAGTACAGTACAGTGGGGTACAGTGCAGTTGTTTAGAGTGCGTTAGCGTAGAGTGCAGTGGTTTAGAGTGCAGTGGCATGGGACAGAGTAGAGTGGCATAGAGTGCAGTGGAGTAGAGTGGCATACAATAGAGTAGCAGAGAGAGCAGTAGTGTAGAATGGTGCAGTGGCATAGATTGCAGAGTAGACTCACATTGCAGGAAGTGCAGTGGTGTAGTGTAGAGTGGTGCAGAGTAGGGCAAAGTGCTGTAGAGTGGAGTGATGCAGAGTAGAGTGGCATAGAGTGTAGTGGCATAGAATGCAGTAGTACATAGTATATTGGTGTATAGTACGGTGGTGGAGAGTGCAACACTGCAGAGTAGAGTGTCTGTGCACTGATGAAGAGTGGAGTAGAGTGGCACAGAGCAGTGGCGTAGAGTACAGTGGTACAGAGTAGAGGGCAGTGGCGTACAGTGCAGTTGTTTAGAGTGCATTGGGGCAGAGTGCAGTGGCATGGGGTAGAGTTACATAGAGTGCAGTGGAGTAGAGTGGCATACAATAGAGTAGCAGAGAGTGCAGTAATGCAGAGTGGTGCAGTGTCATAGAGTGCAGAGTAGACTCATGTGGCATAGAGTGTAGTGGTGCAGAGTGGAGTATTGTAGAGTAGAGTTTATTGCATAGAGTGCAGTGACATAGAATAGAGTGGTGTAGAGTGCAGAGTTGCAGAGTAGAGTGTCAGTGCAGTGGTGTAGAGTGGTACAGAGAACAGTGGCATAGAGTACAGTGGTGCAGAGTAAAGGGTAGTGCAGTTGTTTAGAGTGTACTGGTGTAGAGTGCAGTTGCATAGAGTGGCATAGAATGCAGTGGAATAGAGTATATTGGTGCAAAATGCAGTAGTACAGGGCAGAGTGGTGTTAAGTATAGTGGCAGCCAGAGCAGTGTTGCAGTGTCAGCTTGCAGTGGTGTAGAGTGCATTGAACTAGAGTGCTGTGGTCAGAGTGGTATAGAGTACAGTGGCGTAGAATAGATTGTTTCAGAGTAGAGTGCAGTTGCATAGAGTGGAGAGGTCCAGGGTAGAGTGCAGTGGCATAGAATGCAGTGGCACAGAGTGCAGTGGCATAAAGTAGATTATTTCACCGTAGAGTGAGGTGGCTTAGAGTGGAGAAGTGCAGGTTAGAGTGGAGTTGCATAAAGTGGCATAGAGTGTGATGGCATAGAGTAAAGTAGTGTAGAGTGCCGTGGCATAGAGTGCAGAGGTGCAGAGTAGATTAGAATGATGTACAGTGTATTGATGTAGAGTGCAAGGGCATAGAGTTGAGTGTTACAGAGTAAAGTGCATTAGAATAGAGTGTATTAGCTTAGAGTGCAGTGGCGTACAGTGCAGCATTGCAGAGTGGCAGAGAGTGGAGTTGTGCGGATTAGATTGGTGTTACCTAGACTGGAGTGGTTTGGCGTGCAGACGAGCAGAGCTCAGTGGTGTAGAGAGGCGCAAAGTGCGGTGGCTTAGAGTAGAGTAGTACAGAGTAGAGTAGAGAGGCATAGTGTGAAGTAGCATAGAGAGCAGTGGTATAATGTGGAGTGGTTCCGAATGGAGAAGAGAACAGTGGCGTAAAGTGGAGTGATACAGAGTAGGGTTCAATTCTGATATATTCTGAAGTCTATTTAAATGTTGTCATGTGATAGAAAAAGGTATTTCCTAACCCCAGTATCCAGCAAGATTGTTGCATAAATCCTCTCACTTTGAAGTCCGAGAAAGGAAAGTAAACACTATGTTCCCACCGAAGACCGAGCCTGACATTTGACTTTGTTCTTTGAATGCACAGCAAATATGATAAGATAAGAACAAGATTTACAGGCCTGTTTACAGAAAGGGAGCACTCAGCAGGATACTGTAAATAAGGGTTTGGCAAGTGAAGGGACGAATTCAAGCTGCATAGCCTAAAACAAATAAAGCCAGCAAATTGAAAGTAACAAATTGTGAGTTACAAACCACAAGGCCAATGGCAAGCAACGGGCAGAATGCATTTACAAGGAGGCACTATGAATTTACTTAGTGACAGCTGTGGGATACTTTGTGGGGAAAGTCCAGTATTTTAGTCCATATCTTGCAGAGGTTTGGCTACATCAATCACCCAGGTATTATAACAAGAAGACCTGGAGTGGTTTCCATGTTGCAGGATAGGTCTGTACACCCATTCTATCAGTTTGCCACCATTTCCTATGGTACAGAGCTTCTGGCACACCTCTTGTAGGGTTAGTGCTAGGTAGCAGACATGAAATAGGGCATTTAATAATTATTTAAGGTGGTTGTAAGTAAGGAGTTGACCGGGGTGAAGATGGTAGTCTGCCACAAGGGTTTGGAAATTTAGTAGCTCACTGTTCAGAAACAAAGTCCCCAATTTTAAGACACCTGCAACATGCCACTGATGGAGTTGCTCTGAGCACAGCCATCCTGTGCAAGTGCGAAGGCTTAGCAAAGGTAGTGCAGTAGCATAGGGTTTCTTCATGTCAGTGAGTTTACAGGTTCTGGCAAGGCAAGAGAAAGCCATGCATGATAACCCCGGATGGTGATCCATAGAATGGTCAGTAGGAAACGATGAGCAGTGCATTAAGCGTTCTTTAAAAGTCTTTACTGGTAAACCCCATCTCATGCAGGGAGGTGGGCATAAAGCCAGTGAGACACCCATTGGACATCTGCAGCTGAATAAAAGCATTCTAAGTCCAGAAGATCTAATCCACCTGCAGTCACAGTTAGCTTTAGAGTGGAAAGAGCTCCCGATGGCGCCGCAGCGATCAAATCAGATGTGTGGCCTGTCTGAAGAAGGAATGAAGGACGAGCAGGGGAAGGTTTGCAAAATAATACTATCATTGGGGTAGCACCCCATCTTCGCTAGTACCACATGGCTTCTACAGAAAGCAGAAGAGAAGACCAAAAAGCAAACTGGGCTTGGAGGGACCGTTCGCTCTGACGAGATTTTCATCCTGGAAATCAGTGTAAGAATGGTAGATATTAATCACTAGGTATCAAAAGGTAACTGGTTCCCAGTTCAATCTGAGATCTAATTGTGTATGAAGGCGAAAACAGTGCCATATGTTAAAGAAACACTAATTCAATTTTAAAATTTTGTTTGTGCAATTTACATCCCAAATATTTTGAAGATTCTATGTGTACTTGACACTTAGGTATAACCCAGATCTCTAGTTTGGCCTTTGCTCAATTTCAAAACCATATAAAGACATGGACTAAGCGGGCAATTGCCTTGCACAACCTTGCAAGGGGTCTGGCCCCTGCTCACCCTTCACAAGCACTAACAGCGAACCATTGCGCCAGAAGAATTTGCCAAGGTAGATGGGTGTTGATTGTTCAACCACTTGACAGTGCCCCTTCTGTTTCGCTCCAGTGTGCAGGCAACTCCCCAGGTACCCAATACCTTCAAATAGTCTTGATGGACCCATCTTGTCTGATTTTAGGAACTGTCCCACCTTGTTCTTCTCTTCTTAATTCATCCAGTTGTTAGCAACAACCCTTTGAATTACTTGCCGCGGATCTCCCATTTGATCTCGATTTCATCATAATCTTTTATTATCTTTGATTGGTAGTCGGGGCTCCCATTTCTGAGATAAATGTAGAGTCCCAAACATACACTCTAGTGCAGTGAGACTACAGACAAGTTATGGGTACATCACATCCTGTCATTAGGTGTGAGACTGCCACCCACACCATCTGCCCTGTCTCTTTAAAAAAAAAAAAAATTGATTGAATGTCCATGGGCGGTTGGGGTAAGCCAGATGTTTTTGTTCAATTTGTTTAAACTAGCATAAGGTTAATTACCTTAATGTTTCCCAAACTGTTAACCAGGGGTTTTAAAATGTTCAGAAACATACTCAAAATGTTGCTGTTACTTTCTCTTCAGGAAAGATCGGGTAGATTTGGGTAGGGGTGATGGCCTTGCCGTGAAGGGCATTAATTTACTACTGAACAAGGACGTAATGTGACACCTGAATGTAGCACACCAGGAGGCAATCACAAAAGGTCCACAATGAATAAATAGTGCTATGTTAAAAAAGAGTACATAAATGCACTGACAACATAGTGAGGCATGGCCTCTCTTGCGTGTGTCTGTAAAACTGACGTTTGTTCTTGAATTTTTGTCCTGAATTTTGACCCTTTGTCCTGAATTGTTTACATTCCTGTCCAGAATTTGCCTCAATGCCAGGTGGTCACCCTACCTCAGAGCCTGGTCACCATGATAGATCAGGTGTGGGTTGGGGTCGGAAATGGATGTAATTGGTTTTGCTTATTAATTAAGCCTGCATTTGAGTATGGAGGTTTGTGAGTTGTCGGGTGTGGGTAGGCTGGTGGGGACTGAGGCAAGCAGAGGACCCCGAAGGGGATTATGGGTTCTCAGTTGTAGCCTCATGATGTTGTCCACACCTGTAACTAGAGCATCAAGAAGTTATGGGAAAAAAATGTAAATGGCATAGATCTCCTCAAAGGCAGTTGTAGTTCGAGAAGGTTTTCATACACTACAAAGAACGTTCTGCAGTAAGCAGTTAATTGTAATTGTAATTGTAATTGTAATCGTATTTATATAGCGCTTACTACCCCTGACGAGGCGTCGAAGCGCTTTTCGATGAGTAGCACGCTACTCCGGTACCCAACAAGAATTAGTGATGGATTAGTATAATTTAATAAGGAGTACAGTTTTAGTATTATTATGAGTTAATTTGAGTTGCAGATATGAGAGTTTGTTAGTTAGATTGACTGGAGTAATGGAGGGGTGGAGGAGGAAAGAAATCCAGAAGTGTTAATTGGGAGTTTATCCTTCATTTACTCAATCCAAAGGCTTGAGATGAATAATAGGGGAGCGGAGGGGAAAGAGGATGTGGATGGGTTAGGGAGAGCATAGAAGTAGGGTGAGAAGAATGCAGGAGAATTTAGTAGGGTTGTGTGGGAGGTCACAGAGGTAGAGTGAGGTTTGGTGAGTTAGATGTGGAGGTGGAGGGGAAGAGCTTAGGCAGAGATATTTAGGAGATGAAAGTGGTCGAAGGGATTTGGGATGAGTCCGAGTGAGAATGGAGGATAGTTTGATAGAGACATGACATAAGAGTGATGGGTAGATAAGTGTGATAAAAAGAGAGCAGAAATTCATAGATATCAGGAGCCATGCAATGATCCACAAACATGCCAGGCACAGAAACAACATATACACATGCATACACATATATATTTATACACACACACACATGAATAAAACACACATATGCACATACAATACATAATTAGAATCATGGGTAAAAAATACTTAGTCAGACAGGTTTAAAAGAGTGTGTGTGTATTTTATTGTTATTGGTTTAGTTTCTGTAAAATGAGCATCGTGGCCTACCCAACCGGAGTATTTTCTACGAGTATGTCAGTAAGCGTTACCTAGCATGTTTTATACGCCCCGTTTATATTGTACAATAAGAGTACGTGATGGGCCACGGGGCAAAAAACGTCTCCAGCAAACCTTGTGTGCCATTGGCAATGTGATTGTTACTAGTGCGTCTTTGTGGATATGTCCTCGTGCTTCTGAGCATCAACAACGCACCACCGGAATCGGCGGTAAACGCAGTGGGGTCGTTTGGAAAGCTGTCCATCATCGTGGTAAAAGGCAGGGAATTCCTTTACCTACTTCGAGGGTGGGCGGGGCGTGGCTCAGTGGGCGGAGCTTACAGGTGCTTTATAAAGGGAGAAACCTTCTACTCGGTGTCTCCAGCAGAGGAAGATAGAACCTGCGCGTCACAGTCAAATACAGATTACGCTCTAGTACATCATCAGTTCACCTCCAGGATGGATTCTAGATCTTTTTCTGCTATGGGATCTCTGAGCGCACAGCCTTGCTTTATCTTTGCCAAGCCCAAGAGTTAGGGTGGCTTGTCCTTTCCAGAAGCTGAGCTTCAACTGCGGCACCTGCTACGATTATATTTGTAAGTGCTTCTTTTGAGGTTTAGTTTCTGTAAAATTGAGCATCGTGGCCTACCCAACCGGAGTATTTTCTACGAGTATGTCAGTAAGCGTAACCTAGCATGTTTTATGCGCCCCGTTTATATTGTATACTAAGGGTACGTGATGGGCCACGGGGTAAAACGTCTCCAACAACCTTGTGTTCCTTTGGCAATATGATTGTTACTAGTGCGTCTTTGTGGAGATGTCCTCGTGATTCTGAGCATCAACAACGCACCACCGGAATCGGCGGTAAACGCATTGGGGTCGTTTTGGAAAGCTGTCCATCATCCTGGTAAAAAGGCGGGAGTTCCTTTACCTACTTCGAGGGTGGACGGGGCGTGGCTCAGTGGGCGGAGCTTACAGGTGCTTTATAAAGGGAGAACCTACTACAAAAACGATTTTGTGTTTATATTGTACACTAGGGGTACGTGATGGGCCACGGGGTAAACGTCTCCAGCAACCTTGTGTGCCTTTGGGAATGTTATTGTTACTAGTGCGTCTTTGTGGAGATGTCCTCGTGCTTCTGCGCATCAACAACGCACCACTTGAATCGGCGGTAAAACGCAGTGGGGTCATTTTGGAAAGCTGTCCATCATCCTGGTAAAAAGGTAGAAGACGCATAAACCAAACACATGCAACCAAAGCGATAAACTGGCACGATGGCAGCCTATGGGATGAGAAAACTAAAAGAAACCATCACAAAATGAAGTTGTACGGGACAGGAGTTCTTTCTACCCACGACTGCAGCGTGCCAGTTTCCATCCGAGGCAGCATGTTATACAGTTGTCAGTACTTTTCTAAAAAAAAAAAAAAAAAGTTTGAATACGTACGTAGCGTTTCTTCAGTTTTACATGCTGTTCTCAGTCTTGTTGTCTGCTCATGTGTTTCAGCCAGTGTCACGTAATTTGCTGACGCATTTCCATGTTTTCACGTTTTTTTTAACTGACGATAACAGTGCCTCTCACCACACATTCAAAATGAGAGATTATTGATAAGTCCCTGGCTTCTGCAGGAATAAAGAAAGGCAACATCTGGTGCTCACTGATACATTAAAATCTACACACGCCATCATTTCAAATCTTATATAAATAGAATCCGCTCCACAATCATTGATTCAAACGTCTGACGCTCGAGTGACCAGGCCAATACGCATTAGTGTCATATACCTGCCCAGAATGCAAGCAAATATAAGGTGAACAATGGACATTAGATTCAAGACCAGACTTTTCCGATATTTTTTTCTCCTAAAAAATATGCTATCCTTTGTTATGCATTTTTTTTTAAAACATTGCTACTTGTATAATTGATCCCATGTCTGTCTTAAACAGCGGACTTTACCATGTAGAGCTATATCTTTGGGGCTTGGTGTATTAACGGCAGTAGTTTTTATTTATACACTGCTGATTTCACTGACACAGTTCTTGACATTAGCACGACCTCGCCCTTCAAAGGACCTTGGCATAAAGCTGAACCCCGAACATCGGACTTTTTGGCAGGCTACTGCAGCAGGTGTAGTGGGCGAGCTGGCAAGATGTGTAGACTACTGGTGCTGTGTTGGATAACTGGAGCTGCAAGTGACCGGCCCTCCAAAGAGATGGGTCTGTGAGTACCCTTAAGCGCTGGGGGCACTTGATCATTGCTGATGGAGAGTGACATAAGTACGTACTTCAAGGCCACAATTTGCTGATGCTTGGGTCTCAGTGGGCTGACTAACAGGTAAGGACACTTCACTCCTGAGTGAATTCTAAGCACAACTGGGGCGGCAAAGCACTACCCAATGCTCTTTGGTAATTGTGGATAGGTGGCCAGGGCAGGGTGGTTTAGTCTCTGCCTTTAGTAGCACTTTGAAGTATCCATAGAAACAACAATCGCAAACTAGAATTTCTTCCCTGCCCAGGCGCTCTGCAACAGATCCCGGAAAGAATAAGCAACATGTTAAGTAGTTAGAACAAGGTGTCCCTGCTCAGCCTTCCTCTCTGGGTGGTGTTTCAGACCTCACCCCTCAAGGATCCTGAACAGGGATTCCCAAACTCTGAGTTGCAGCATCTAGGGACAGTTTTTCCGAAGCAGGTTAGCAACTGATGGCTGCCGCATATTAAACCTGCAGGCACTGTAGATGAAGACTTGGTTTTAGAACCAGGCCTGACAGTGGCACCTCAGGTTACAGAGAAGGAACCGTGGCCGATGTCTAGTTGCAGGCTAATAAACATAAGTTATCCTCAGCCCTCCTCCAGTACAACAGTGTCAAGCCCAAAAAAGGTGGTTTCCCCCTCCTAATATACCCTCCTCGGGGTGAGTGAAAGGTCAGTCCAGCCAGTTCCTGTTGGGAAGCAAACCTTTCCATCCATGTTGTGCTCCTCTCAGAACAAGCCACCCTCTCCATAGAATGACACAAAGCACCACCTACCTCTAGGGACCAAAGTGTATAACAGCACTCCTCTTTGTTCATCTGTGACATAGCATGGTTCACCATTGGGCCCATATGAGACATGCCGCTGGTGCAAGGATCTAGACTGGTAGTCATGGTGCCACGTGAAAGCCCATTTCATGGCAAGAATTCTAGCTGGAGCACCTCGTGGGCTTTTGCTCCAGCCACCTTCCAATTCTTCAATGCTGGCATTGATTAACAGGAAGGAGGATTGACTGAGATAAGTAAAATTCAAGACTTGTGTTTTTGAGATTTTTTCTGTCAGGCTTTAGAAGACATTTTTCAATCCAAAAAGTCGTTTTACCTTATAGTAAGGTTGCTCTAACTGAGCACCTCTCTGTGGTTGTTTGGTATCCCTTCATGGGTTTGGCAAGAAGCCTGCAGGTCTTGGGAATTGCAGTCACAAATCAACAGTAATGCATTCCAGGGCAGGTCTGTCGCACTTTTAAAGTAGTTGGGCTTGGCCAGGTTCTGACGACCTCCATCTCTGCTTTTCCCACACCTCTGAGACAATGTTGCTGATATCGTTAGCCCTTGAGATAGAATTTGTTTGGGAACAGTTTGTTCCCTTGTTTCTTTAAGTGATCAAGAACCTTTTCTAAACTCCGCTCTCGTTTTCTAGCCTTATTCCAAAATGATTGGGTCATGCCCTCACTGTTTTCTCCATATGCCTGTTGAACTTTGCCAGATAAGCAGAGGGGCATTTCTTGGTCCATTAGCACGTGGTAGCTGTATTCTCCTGCTTCTCTTCCCCCACTGGATCAGAACATCGCCACTCTTTGGGTGCAGTAGTCAAAACCAGCGGCTTCTAGCCAGGATGTTCTGTAAGTTGTCTACACAAGGTACTGTATACTGATCTAGGGCTGACCCTTTTCAGAATGGATAGTCTATGCCCCATGTGACCTTAATGTGTTTTTTTTGTCAGCCTCACTATGAGTGAAGCATAGGAAAACATGACATGTTATATTACTCCTGACTTTAGATCTTCAACGTTCTTTTGCACATCCCCCATGGGGCAGATTTACTAAAACTTTACACCCGATTTGCATAATTGACTGATGAAAACCAGCACAAAATGTTTATTTGAGATCTACTTTCCAGCACAAAACTTGTTTGCTTTGCATTTTTTTCAATCAAGGGGACATTCCATAGCTGGTACGTGGATTTGAACAGGGCCGACTTTAGGGTGGTGCGACTGACCGCACCTCGTGCTGAGCTTTTTTTTTGGTGGGGGGGGGGGGGGAGGGAAGCTGAATATTGATTAAAAAAATAACATGGATTTAAAAACACCTGCTGTAGAGTATCATGCATTTCCAGTTTTTTTTCAGGCAACAATAAACATGTCACAATAACGTGTGATTAATGTTCCTCCTGGAAATGAAGTTTGGAGTTTTTTCTAGTGGCGGTTTTGTCATAAAGAAGCACAGAGGGTTAATATGCCTGCTGCACAATGTGTACCATGCAGATCATAGAACTGTAGTTTGTGAATAGCTCAGTTGGTTACTGCTTTTGGCACAGAGATACTTTCGTTGCTTGCAGTTCATAATTTACAATCCTAATGTAGCACAGTGACCTATGAATTAGCATGAAAGAGCTGCCTGCAAACTGTATTGTACCAGTTAGAATGCTATGTTTTCCCCCAGTCTTTTATTATCCTCATGTTCCTAAAAAGGGTTAGTTTGTATAGGAATACAACCCCAATCACCGTGGTACATTTTAAATTCTGAATTTGTCCTTTGGCAGACCAAAACACTCTCCAAAAATATTGCCTACTAGTATGGATCGCATTTCTGATTCCTACACTTTGTTAATCCCCATTGTTTTATGTAAAAATTCTTGTTGATGTATTTCCACATGTATAATTCATTGTCTCTGTATAATCTGTGTATGTGATGTAAATTTAACTGGCACCCTAAAGTGGCATAAGAAGCACAAAATAACAAATGAAATGTAGGTGAGGGGAAACAGCCTTTATAACTCTAAAGAACGAAAAGCCTTTACAACAAAGGCTTTATAACGAAAATGCCTTTACAACGAAAGGTTTGTAGAAAGATATTTGTTACAATGATGATGCATTTACAATGGATCCCTTTAGCAACGAAAATTGTAGGAAATGTAAGTATATTGCAGGTAACTAAATGGCATTTAAATATTTTTCATCATCTACATATCACCTACTGGCGATCGTCACTAGGTATTTATAGTTAGGGCTATGTTTCTATAGGAAAAAGCATTTTTGACTTGCCAATACCTTTGGCACCGTTTGACGAATCTTAACAAAAGTTTCCATAAAATGTGTGCCAGTGATTCTTGTTGCGAATGGGAAGTTTCGGGGTGATCCATCAAGTAGGGGCCGAGAAAAAGGAGGGGGGGTAAAAAGAAAAAAAAGCATGCATTTCCCATAGGAGTTTTGAACATGACTACAGCCCGAACCACTGGACGGAATTACACCAAATTTGGCAAAACAGTAGCTGTCTTACACCAAAAAAATGAAAGTGTAGTTTGCGTACAATCAGTTCAGTAGTTTTTTTTAGATATTATTGGAAATCCAAATTTGTATATCTCTGGTCGCGAGGACTTCAAAAATAATGACAAGCTCGTGCAGGGAAATGCAGAGCTCTGATTAGCTGCCAACACTTCAACCAGGAAGTGTTGGCAGCCACCTTGGGACTCCGCTTCAGTCGAGTCCCACAGAAAAAGAAAAAAGAGAGAAAGAGAAGGGGCCTGGGTAAAATCCCACTGTCCCCTTAGCTCTAGTACTGGGGCCCCAAAGGGCTAAAAAACACTTAAAAAAAAAAATGCCCTAATTTTGTGACTGTCACAAATTTGCGGGGGAAAAAGGGTGGGTGTTTGTTTGTAAGAAGCTCCTTGGTGGGCCAGGTCCCAGGGGCATTGACATTTTGAATGGGGGGGGGGAGGCCGCCCGGCCCCCCCTGCAGCCCTGGGGACCTCCTCCTCCCTGGGGCTAAACTCATGTATGTGAGGGGGGGTGTGTGCATCCCTGAGGACTGCCACCTCCCTGGGGCATCTTAGTAAACAAATGCAGGGGGCCGCACAGCCCCCTGCAGCTCCAGGAACCACCACCTCTATAGGGGTTTAAAGAGATGGATACGGGGTGGGCCGTGCAGCTCCCCCTCATCCCTGGGGACCACCACTTCCCTGGGGCATCTAAGTAAATGAATGCGGGGGTGCCACCCGGCCCCCTGCAGCCCTGGACACCACCACCTCCCCAGGGCTTTAAGCAAATATAATGTGGGGGGGCCGTGCAGCCCTCCCTGCAGCCCCTGGGACTCCTACCCCCCCTGGGGCTAAAATAAAAGAATGAAGGGGGTCCAATGTGGACCCCTGAGCCCCAGGTACCACACCTCCCCAGGGCTTTAAACAAATATAAATTGGATGGGCCGTGCCGCCCCCCTGCAGCCTAGGGGACCGCCACCCCCCCTTGGGGGCTACAATAAAAGAATGAAGGGGGTCCAATGCGGACCCCCAAGTCCCAGGCACCACACCTCCCAGGACTAGTTTATGTTGGAAGGAGGCCGTGCGCCCCCCCCCCTTATGGAGCGTATAATTGCCCTGGGGACCGCCACCCTCGAGGGCTGGCTCCTGCTATGGCTGTTTGCTCTGACTTTTCTGCTCTGACTTGGTGGGAGCTGTCAAAGCTCCAAACACTTCACTTTCTGCAAGTGAGAGCTGTCAAACAGGGCTCACATGCAGAAAGTTAAGTTTTCAGGTTTCCCTGCATGCAAACATGCATGCAGGGAAACAGATGAAAACATTGCTTCCACAAGCAGGGAGCTGCTATTTAAAGCAGCTCCCTGCTTGTGGGAACAATGCTGGCTCCCACAGGACACGGGTAGCCGGCTAGGACCGCAACGGCTTTCAGGCTCCCCCGCGATCCTGTCTGTGTGTGTGTGTGTCTCTCTCTCACATAAAGGGATGGAAGGGAGAGAGAGATTGTTATTGCAATGGTTTCTATAAAATGACATCACAGTCAAACTAGCAAGATGTCTGGTACAAATGTTAGTTAAATTTTCATGCAGAGCAAAGGGGACTTCTGGCCTAATAGTCAAGGTCTTGTGCAGTCACTCATTAGGCTTAAGGTTAAAATCCTAGTAACGCTTAGCCGTGTGTCTGTTTATTTTGTAGTGTTTTTCACTGTTCAGTGTTCATCACTAGAATTTTTTTAAAGTCTTTTTCTCCTCAAAATCTGTGGGTTTAAAGTCATAGCTAAGTCTGGACACTGCACAGTAAGAAGTCACCTCTGGCCTAGTGGTTAAGGTCTCAGACATGCCAACTAAAGGTTAGAGGTTCTAGTCTAGGTGAGTCTGTGGTCATTTCCTCCTTTAGTTTCCTTACAGCTATAAATATTTAAGTTGCATACTAAAAGGTGTTCTCACTGTTTTAATTGAAAAGAAACATGTTTTTGTCAATTTGTCTGGAAATATCTAACTCTAAGTATAATATTCTCCAAAGCTTAAATCACTCTCTCTCTATCTATCTCTCTCAATCTCTCACTTTTTCTCTCTCATGGTTGGGTGGTCATGAGTTATAGTTACTTGAGATAACTCTAACTATAACAGGTGAATCTCAGTGGTTTTGTAAGTTTAAAATGTGAGCCTAACTATGATGTCCCTGTAACCTTTGTTTTTTTAAGCAAATGTATGTTTTTTAAAATTCTATTTCCTAATTATAACTTCCCTGCAAACTTTGTTTTTTTCAGTGAATATATATATATATATATATATATATATATATATATATATACACTGGAAGATGCAGGATCACAAGAAAACAACAGCCAGCCAGGGCAAAAATCTGGATCCCAAAGGATACAAAGAGCCACAAGAAAATGTAATATCCAAGAAAGAAGTGACTCAAACAGATGATCTCATTAAAGAACAAAAATATATTTCTACTACAACGTTTCAGCTTCCGCCTTCCTCAGGTAGTACAAGATGGTTTGCTCAGTGGCTGCACAGCTGACACTGGTCGATTTTCAAAAAGCATCATGAGTGAAGATTCCAATTGGAATGTGGAATCAATGCAGTCCTGAGAACTCTTCAGATATGCAGAAATCAAGTGGTATTGTCAGTGATGTTCAGTCCATCTGGATGCAGAGATTTTAAACGGTACATCCAGAAATTTTCTCTGATGTCCAGTAGTTCTTCCTTTAAAACATGCTCCACAGGGAAAATCTTCAAATCTGATAGTAAATGGTCCACAAGGTTAAAATGGTTGGCTACAGGCTGGTCAAGTTTCTTGTTAATTATTGCCGATTTGTGGTTCCTGAATCGTGTACGGAGGTCATTCACAGTTTGACCTACATATTGTTTTTTACAGCTTTGACGTTGGCACTGAATCACATAAATAATGCATCTAGAGCGACATGTTACATGTTACTCACCATTCATGAACACAAAATTATAACTGATCTGTACCACAAGCCTACAGATGCTCATTTGTATCTAAACTGGACTTCATGTCACCCACGCCACACTAAACTCAGCATCATCTACAGCCAAGCACTCAGAATAAGACGCATCTGCAGCAATGAAGACACTTGTAAAGGCCATCTACAGGAGCTTGTTAGATTATTTAAAAAGCGAGGCTATCCTCTGCATATCATTCTGCAACAAATTGACAAGTCTTTGCAGTTACCCAGGGAAGCACTTATTTGGAATAACAACAGAAGAAGCAAAAGTGACAGAATCCCTTTTGTGGTTGACTATCATCCATCAGCTCCCAACTACAGAAATATAATACAAACAACTTTTCCCTTACTATCTACTTGTGAAAAATTGCAAAAGCTTTTTCCAAAACCGCCAGTCATTGCTTACCGCAGAGCTCCCAATTTACGATCACTTATTGTGAGAGCTGAACTTAAGCAAGCTGTAACAAATGCAGGAGTTCATTGCTGTGATTCCAAAAGGTGCATCACATGTGAATACCTTTTACAAACATCATCAGTAACTAGCTCTGTTACAAAAAGGACCTATGGAATAAGACAGCATCTTACATGTCGCTCTAGATGCATTATTTATGTGATTCAGTGCCAACGTCAAAGCTGTAAAAAATAATATGTAGGTCAAACTGTGAATGACCTCCGTACACGATTCAGGAACCACAAATCGGCAATAATTAACAAGAAACTTGACCAGCCTGTAGCCAACCATTTTAACCTTGTGGACCATTTACTATCAGATTTGAAGATTTTCCCTGTGGAGCATGTTTTAAAGGAAGAACTACTGGACATCAGAGAAAATTTCTGGATGTACCATTTAAAATCTCTGCATCCAGATGGACTGAACATCACTGACAATACCACTTGATTTCTGCATATCGGAAGAGTTCTCAGGACTGCATTGATTCCACATTCCAATTGGAATCTTCACTCATGATGCTTTTTGAAAATCCACCAGTGTCAGCTGTGCAGCCACTGAGCAAACCATCTTGTACTACCTGAGGAAGGCGGAAGCTGAAACGTTGTAGTAGAAATATATTTTTGTTCTTTAATGAGATCATCTGTTTGAGTCACTTCTTTCTTGGATATATATATATATATATATATATATATATATATGTGTGTGTGTGTGTGTGTGCATACTTTTTAAAATTATTATACACATATATGTTGATATTAACTAGGTTTTAGGGTGGTTATAGGTTTTTGGATGTTAAGGGCATTTTTAGGGTTTAGGTTGGGTATATGGTTTTGGATGGTAAGGGAATGTTTAGGGTGAGAATAGGTTTTTGGGTGTGAAGGGGATTTTTAGGTTTTAGGGTGGGTAAAGGCTTTTGGGTGGTAATGACATTTTTAGGGTTTGGGGTGGGTATGGGTTTTTGGGTGGTAAGGTTTTTTTTTAGGTTTTAGGGTGAGAATAGGTTTTTGGGTGGTAAGGGATTCTTTTTAGGGTTTAGGGTGGTCATGGTTTTTTTGTGGATAGTAAAGGAATTTTGGGGTAGGAAGGATCTTTTGTTTTCAGGGGTTAGTGGTAAAAAGGTGCGTTTGTGTATGTATGTGTGTATATATATATATATATATATATATGTATATATATATATATATATATTTATATATATATATATATATATATGTATTTATTTTGTTGTATATATATGTAGCATTACAACGGATGCCTATCTACAAAAAAAGTATTTTACAAGTAAAAATAAACCCATTATATATATTTATATATATATATGGTTTATACTTGTTAAATACTCAAATTTTGTGATAAAGGCTTTTATTCCAAAGGCATATTCGTTGTAAAAAAAAAAAAAATCTGAAAAGCTACTAATAATGTTAGGCAGGGCTTTGTACCAAATAATAACACCTCTTTGACACAGACTTTTTCTTCAAACTTTTCTGAATTTGCATATGTGCCACACTGTACAGCACACATCCAAGTGTGAAACATTTTAAAGTTTGTCTAAGCATAGTATCCTTCCAGTACAACGCCTGTGCTAGATTTCACGCAACCACCCTGGCACAAGGGTACAAAGGTGTGTGCATGGTACTAGGCAGCCTGCTAAGAAGATAGCACGAAAGTTGCATCTTAGCAGATACAGCACTGTCCACAGCAGAAGAGGATCGTCTAGCACCATCTGCACCTTCCATAGTATGCTCTGGTTCACCTGAACCAATAAAGCCATCTCCTTCAGTACAGACATTTATGCACCCACTTTAGAACTGCTGCATCCTAATGATGCATGTGTTGTGCCCACATACCATTTTTTGGACCCCTCACCACATACGTTACTCATTACTGATTTCGACAGTCATCGTTCCATGTACTTCAAAGGAGATCAAAAATGTCATACCCCAAAAATGAGTAGTGCCTCTTTCACCAACAGAAGGCACTGCAATTTCTGCATCTTTAGCAACTGGAGCAATGGAAAAATAATATTCAATTCCTTCTTCTCGCGTTTTGATGCGCATTATTGGTGCTACCATATTGCAATACGAAACAGCAAATTACATACAACATTCTCCACAAATCAGTTACTCTGCAGCTGCCTTAAGAGGTGAGATGTATTTACAGACTTCTCTTCTGCCCTCCTCCAACTCCCAAATATATCTATTTTAGTAGGTTTGACTTACATGATGAAGAGGTAACAATCTGAAATGCCACTCTTGGAGACCTGTTCAATAAAAATAGAGTAATAGGTACGCCTATAATGTAATGTAGTTCTGGTGTATGCAAAAGTCCAATGTTATTAATTAGGCTGTTCTTAAACTTGGCGGATTAATAACAAAGTAATTAATTTCTGGATCCTATACTTTATTTGCCCCAGATTCCATTAATTGTCAAAGCCAAGAAAGGCAGTCGCTCCTTTTATTTTAGCTGCCAAAGAATGGAATAATCTGCCTGCATCTCTGTGGGCTACCTTGTCTTACAAATAGAAGAAAAGTTTTTTGAAAACATTACAGGAAGTGAATGGGAGAAATATATGTAACTAACTTACACTGTGTTGAGACACCCATTGTCAGATATTATTGTGCTTTAAAACTCTGTAATTTGTTTAGTTGTTCTAGTTTGGAAAACTTATTTTCCCATATACAACAAACTTTAACCTTTGGTGTTTTCATTGGGGGGGATAAAAAAATGTATATATATATATATGTGTATGTATATATATATATATATATATATATATATATATATATCTCTTCCAAGATAATGAGACTTAATGGCTGCACCATAATATGATTTCGCAGCAGCCACCACGTAAAAAAGACGATATTTCCATTTGTTGATGTTCATCTATTTTATTCCAAATAAAGTGCAAATACAGTGCTGCGACCAAACAAAACTGGGATGTCGACGCGTTTCGGCTAACGCCTTCTACTGGACACTCCCCGTGATCTAAACCTCTTCAAATATCACAATAGTCCCTTATCCATTGTTACTACTACAAGGTACAGATCAATATAGCGGCCATCTTATAACATATTAGTGTTGCTTTTATAGTCATCCTATATCATATTTTCTCATAGTCACCAATAATCACATCATAATAAATATATCAAATGTACTGCATGTTGCTTTTATCAAATGAGTCATGATCTAACATAAAATAAATGAATAAATAGATAATATACCATATAGTCATATTATAAATCACACTTCATGTATCTTCAATCTCTGATCTATTGATTAAAATATATGTATGAATGCAAAGTCATCATTCTTTCTTTTGTACTTTTTTCTTTTTTTCTTTCTACATATATATTTAGATACCACAACGTATTAACATAAAGTGACAAATGCATAATCTTATCCTGAAAATTGAAGGTATACCAACCAATCAATTGCATGGCCTATGGCATTCTATCCTCCGATTATATATCTGAAAATATACAATACATATCAAAATATTGAGACAAAGTGACATTGTGCCTTTTCTTCAGTAGAAGTGATCTCATACTCAAATTACAATATAGCTTATAATGACATATCATATTGACCTCACAAGTATAGATGGATTGTAATAGACCATATCCAGTTGTCTGCACCATTAAGCTATACCTAGCCTAATGAAAATAATATGACATCTGAATTAAACAAGCCCAACCATAATAAAGTTCCATGTGAAAAGAAAGTGAGATCAAAATTGAAAATAATTATTATATACTAAATCATATCCAGTCTCAGCAATCATGTTTCTACTTTCAACATATAAGGCATTTAGGTGCAGTATTCATGTAGACAACAACCTTGATGTATCCTAAAATGTATACCAAATATATCAAGTCTATATATAGAAGGAGTGTGTGTACACACACACATAAGCGAATCCCCTTTTCCCTAATGTTCTAATGGAGTCTACTATCCACATCCTCCTTCATAAATGCACATATAGTTCAGCATCAAGATTGTGTCCCCAAGGATTCCCTGAACCAAGCAATAAAATCATCTTTGATTCCATCCGTCTTAATTCTAGTGTCCTATTGCCCAACCTGGGACCTAATTTGATCGATCTGATCTCATAGATGGTTAAAGTACTACAATCCCATCGATGGGTGTCCCAGAAATGTTTACCCAGTGAATAGGATCTACCTTGATTTTTAATGGCTCTACGATGTTGCAAAAATCAGATTTTTAGTTTATGAATAGTGCTACCTACATATTTCTTCTGGCAGCCACACTCAATAACAAATCACATATTCAGTTTCACATGTAATTCTATGTCTCTAATCAAGCATTGTCTTCCTTCAAATGTTTGGAAACTCTGCATATTTAGAGCATATTTGCAGTCTTTACAACAGCCACATTTCCAAAATCCCATGCTTTTTTTAGTCAACTACAATGTGTTATCTTTTTTCTTATTTTTATCAAAAAGACTCTTGGTTAAATGATCTCTTAACGAGCAAGTCTTTCAATATGTAATTTGTGGATGTTGGCCGATTTCCCCTTTAATGTGTTGATCTTGTTGTAAAACATGCCAGTTACGTTGTAAAATATTCTTAAGTGCTAGATGTTGGTCATTATATTCTGATTATATATATATATACATATATATATATATATATTTATACATATATTTTTTTTAATATGGTCTTTGAAGAATGCACAGGTGAAGTGTTAAAATGTTCTCCATTCTTCTTTTGTCAATATCAAACACTGACCCAAAACAATAGGCACTGCATGCAAAGATGCATTTTCGCAATCACATCTACAAAGTCAGACATGCCACTGCATACCTTCATAGGAATTATATTGTTTTATATATAAAAATGATACTTAATCCAGATACAAAGTAGAGAGTTGTTACTAATTAACCCCTTCGCTGCCAGGCCTTTTCCGCCTCAGATGCCAAGCCTGTTTTTTGGCTGTTTGGGGCAGTTCGCGCTTAGGCCCTCATAACTTTTTGTCCACATAAGCTACCCACGCCAAATTTGCGTCCTTTTTTTCCAACATCCTAGGGATTCTAGAGGTACCCAGACTTTGTGGGTTCCCCTGACGGAGACCAAGAAATTAGCCAAAATACGTTTTTTTTTAAAAAATGGGAAAAAGGGCTACAGAAGAAGGCTTGTGGTTTTATCCCTAAAAATGCCACCAACAAAGGGTTTGCTGTGCTAAAATCACCATCTTCCCAGCTTTCAGGAACAGGCAGACTTGAATCCGAAAACCCATTTTTCAAAATTTTTGGCATTTTACTGGGACATACCCCATTTTTACTATTTTTTTGTGCTGTCAGCCTCCTACCAGTTAGTGACAGAAATGGGTATGAAACCAATTCTGGATCCCAGAAAGCTAAACAAGTAGACAGAATTCTGAATTCAGCAAGAGGTAATTTGTGTAGATCCTACAAGGGTTTCCTACAGAAAATAACAGTTGAAATAAAAAAATATTTAAATTGAGGTGAAGAAAACAACAATTTTTCTCCACGTTTTACTCTGTAACTTTTTCCCGCGATATAACGGTATATTGCCTTAAAAAATCTGACATCTGCTGGACTCTTCTGGTTGCGGGGATATATAGGGCTTCTAGGTTCATCAAGAACCCTAGGTACGCAGAGCCAATAAATAAGCTGCACCTTGCAATGGGTTTTCATTCTATACCGGGTATACAGCGATTCATTTGCTGAAATATAAAGAGTGAAAAATAGGTATCAAGAAAACCTTTGTATTTCCAAAATGGGCACAAGATAAGGTGTTGAGAAGTAGTGGTTATTTGCACATCTCTGACTTCTGGGGCGCCCATACAAGCATGTGAATTATAGGGCATTTCTCAAGTAGATGTCTTTTTTACACACTGTCTTACATTTGTAAGGAAAAAATGTAGAGAAAGACAAGGGGCAATAACACTTGTTTTGCTATTCTGGGTTCCCTTAGGTCTCCCGATTAAAAATGGTACCTCACTTGCGTGGGTAGGCCTAATGCTCGCGACAGGAAACACAACATGGACAAATCACATTTTTACATTGAAATCCGATGTGTTTTTTGCAAAGTGCCTAACTGTAGATTTTGGCCTCTGGCTCAGCCGGCACCTAGGGAAACCTACCAAACCTGCATATTTTTTAAAACTAGACATGTAGGGGAATCCAAGATGGGGTGACTTGTGGGGCTCTCACCAGGTTCTGTTACCCAGAATCCTTTGCAAACCTCAATTTGGCTAACAAAACATGTTTTCCTCACATTTCGGTGACAGAAAGTTCTGGAATCTGAGAGGAGCCACAAATTTCCTTCCACCCAGCGTTCCCCCAGGTCTCCTGATACAAATGATACCTCGCTTGTGTGTGTGTCCCAGGTGCCTGCAACAGAAAAATGCCAATAACCTGTAGAGATTGAGGGGTTAGCTCGGCGAGTTGATAAGCACCTATTTTTCTTTTATACATCTTTTAGGCTGACTCTGCTTTGGGGACCCACATACGTGAGGTATCATTTTACTTGGGAGACTGAGGGGAAGGCCGGGTGGTAGGAAATGTGTGCGGGAGCGGTGATCCTACAAAGAAAATTGAGGAAAATATGCTTTTTTAAGCACATTTTGAGGTTTGCAGAGGAGTCTGGGTAAGAAAATGTTGGAGGATCCAGGCAAGCCACACCTCCCTGGACTCCTTGGGGTGTCTAGTTTTAAAACATGTCTGGGTTTGGTAGGTTTCCCTAGATGAAGGCCGCACCCGGGACCAAAAACATAGGTAGCCCCCCAAACACAGATAGTTTTCAATAGATCATTTTGATGTGTCCACATACTTATGTGATGTTCCAAAGCACTAAAACTGTGAAAAGAAACACACTTAGGTTATGTTAAAAAGACCCCTCGCCCCTAACCAAGTTGAAGGCCTAAACACTGAACCAATGATTTACAGCACGTGAGCTGTAAAGTCATGACAAGGCACCAACTGCTTTACAGTCCATTCACGCACCTTTCATACATGCACAAGACCATTCACGCCGCCAGCCACGGGCCCAGCACAATACAACACTTGCTTCGACAGACAGCGCTACTCATGGGCCCATCACTTACATATGCCCTTTTGACGCGCATTATTGGTGCTACCATACTGCAATATGAAACAGCAAATTACATACAACAGTCTCTACTAATCAGTTACTCTGCAGCTGCCTTAAGAGGTGAGATGTGTTTACAGACTTATCTTCTAGCAACACAAAAGGATGATGGACGGAGTGCTGAACAATGCAAACACTCACCCCCAGTCACAGATCTAGGTTTAATCCATCGTTCTTTAGCTCAACATGCCACCCCAGTTTGGACCCAGCCATATGAACAATGTCAATCACTTGTTCTTTTTGCATTTGTCACCCCAAGTGGGAAGGGTATGCCTAGACGTGGGTCCCTTGCTTCCATTGCCACTGGAATCAAGATAGCCTAGCCGATGAAGGATGATACCCTGAAACCGGTCCTAGGATGCTTGTTTCCGGTCCAGGGAGGACCTGGCTTGGCAGTTCGGGCTGGACTGTTCCCATGGGGAACAGGGTCAAGACTTATTTGCATATGGCTGGGTCCAAACTGGAATGGCATGGGTGGCAAAAAAAACAATGGATTTAGGCCCAGATCTCTGTACTGGGGGTGAATGTTGGACGGAATGCTGAACAATGTCAATCACTTGTTCTTTTTGCAGACTTCTCTTCTACCCTCCTCCAACTCCCAAATATATCAATTTTAGTAGGTTCGGTTTGCATGCTGCAGAGGTAACAATCTGAAATTTCACTCTTGGAGAAATGTTCTTAAAATTGGCGGATTAATAACAAAGTAATTAATTTCTGGATCCTATACTTTATGTGCCCCAGATTACATTCATTGTCAAAGCCCAGAAAGGGCTCCTTTTACCTTAACTGCCAAAGAATGGAATTATCTGCCTGCATCTCTGCGGGCCACCTTATCTTACAAAAAGTAGAAACTTTTTCTGAAAACGGTGTAAGTTAGTTACATACATTTCTCCCATTCACTTCCTTTAATGTGTTGAGACAGTAACTGCCGGGTATTATTGTTCTTAAAAACTTTGCAATTTGTTTGCTGTATATGGGAAAATACGTTTTCCAAACTATAACAACGAAACTTTAACCTTTGGTGTTTTAATTGGAATATATATATATATGTATATATATATATATATATATATATATATATATATATACATTTTAATATGGTCTTATGGTCTTTATATTGACAAAAGAAGAACGGAGAACATCCTAACACTTCACCTGTCTATTCTTCAAACACTGACCCAAAACAAAAGGCACTGCATGGAAATATGCATTTGTGTTGGGGAAAAGTTTTCGCAGTCATATCTACAAAGTCAGACCTGCCACTGCGTATCTTCATAGGAATTATATTGTTTTATATTTAAAAATTATACTTAATCCAGAAACTAGGTACATAGTATAGAGTAGTTACTATTTAACAGAATGGCTTATATATAGCAGTAATGTGACTGTTTAAGAGTACACTTGTTAAATAGTGACACTCAGGACATCTCTTGCCAAATTTCAGATGCCAGTAAACGAGGCATTTGATAAAGCATTACTTAATTGTATGGGCCTCTCTGGGTTAGACTTTTGTTTATAAACTGTTTTCTTTGGTGCTACACTGTCTTCTCTACAAGAACAACTGTAACCAGCTTTGCTTGAAGATATACTTTCACTGATAACCATATCTCAATCAATGTTTTCTTTTATAGATTTGTTTTTCAACCCAGTCCTAAGAGATTCTGTACTCAACACCTGGTAGCTATCACACAAGCAGCATGCAGTCCCCGAGAAGAGCATTTTAAGTTAAAACAGTGCCAACAATTTTAAAGCAAAGAAAAACACAGTAAAATTCCCAAACCAGTTTCGGAAATTTTAATGGCAAAAAGACACCAAGATCATTAAAATAGGTTAAGGAAACTGGAGATATGAATTTTAAAAAGGTAAAAATTGTCTAGAAACTGTAAACACCATTGAGAAATAATACTTCACGGTTGTCTGAGACCTAATTGTGATTTCAGGCTGACCAATATGGAGCAGAGGTCAGGTGCGCCTCTTGGGCCACCATGATCAAAATGTTTAACTTTTGCTCGTAGTCCCTAAAATAGAATTCAGGGTCTTCCAGCAGGCCATGGTCCAAGAATGTGGCTGGAAATAGTCTCTCAAGTCAGATATGTCACTGATCTCCTGCTGAAGTCATTAGTTTTGGTGCCAAAAGCTATGCTTTGCTGGTCAGGTAGATTCGCTGCCTCGTCCTGACCCAAGGTTTTACCTTTGGACTTAGTCACTTTTATGGAAATTTTAATTCTCCAAATGAGTAAGGCTGGAAGCTGTAGTCCAGCAGCTTCCATGAGGCTAGATACCTTTATCGCAAGGTTCAGTTGAACCACTTTTCAGCACATCAAAAAGTTCTGAGACTGTCAAACCTGGTTTTCTTGCCCTCCTACAGTGCGACCTTCTGGGACAAGCCTCACACCTTGGAGTTGGAAAAATAACAAGGTCCCACTATTCTCCAACTGCTGGTAAAGTCTCATTTAGTCAGGCTTGTAGCTGCTGGTTTCCCAGAGAAGGCTTCTAGGCACCATGTCTCTCTCCGACTAGGTCTCCTTTAACGCCCAGTCCTCAATTATCAGCTGGGCCATCTTAGAGTCAGAAGGGATACAAAAAGCAGAACAACAAGAGACCTGACACTTGACCCTTGGAGAGGAGTTCCAGTCGCTGGGTGCCAGCAGGAGTCAGGGGTCCTTGAGTTGGTCCTTTTCTTCCAGCAGGAGTCAAGAGTCATCTTTTTGGAATGCCATCTTCAGATGAAACCTTCCCGGGTCCAGGAATGGTCTAAAGAGGTAGGTGGTGGCTGAGGTTACGGTTGAGGTGTCAGAATTTCTCTGCTCACCTGATAGTGCACAGGATAAAGCTGTCACTCAAACCAATGTTCTCGCAGTCCCTGCCACCTCCTTTTGTGGTACTTCTGCTTTGCCTTTCTGTTATGCAGCAGCCCGTTTCAGTATGGCAGAACCTTTTAGCTAACAGGAAGACCTCTTCGACCCCATAGCCACTCCCCTGTTTAAATGCGATCTCCTCCCACCAGAGAAGAGAATGAGTAAGATAAGCCGTCTCTGGCATCTCTAAGTCTCAAGAGAAGGTAATAAGGGTGTCCTTTGTCTTGCCAGCTGGTTCTGTCCACTGTCAGATAGCTATTCACTGCTAATTGGTCAGCAGTTATCTCCACTCTGTCTTTGTTCAGATGCCATTGTCTTCTGAGCAGGATCGTTCACTCTCCCAGCAAAGACCTGCATTCCAGATCTGGAGGTGTGATGAGTGGCAGAACTGGTTTTAAGCCAGTTCTGGCTCAGGCAGCCTAAAATACATTTTTATAAAGTTACTCCTCCACACAAGTTATCAAAAGTCTGATTTTACCATTGCACCAGATTTTGAAAATTAAATGAGCAACAGCTGTGAATTAGGTTTCTAGTATTTTCCCAGGCAGAGATATAGAATTACATATTTTAATCACACTTAGGCCTTTCCTAAGGAAAATGTAGCTGAACCTTCAAAGTGAAATAGCCTTTAGTACTTCAGTTACTGTAACTGCATACATTTTAAATATATAGTGTGCCACTTTTTATATATTAGTCATCCTGCCTTGTGGGCTTACAATGTTCAATTTACTTTCCTACGTGGAAAAGTCACTTTTCCTTGCCATATGTTACTTCAGTCCCTTTAAACTGTAGACGTGCTAGACCACTGTGATGCGCCTGGCAGCCATATATTTTTGATATATATGTGGGTAATGTAAGTACACACACTTACAGGCCACATATGACATTTAACCCGCATGCTGCTGGCACATTTTCTACACGATCTACTAGAGTCTTACGGGAAAGTCAAAAATACCAATTGGTTGAGAGCAATTTTGTGAATACCATTTTAGGGTCAAAGCATACACATTGTAGCACTGAATAGTAGTGTCACAGTGCACAAGTTTCTAATACTACCAAAAACAGGGAGCGGAAAAAGGCAGAAAATCTGGAGTGACCATGAAGAAAAGGGGAATTTGCTACAATATTTCCAGCATTACCAGTTTCAAGATCTTTGATTCTTCACACTGGTCCAGTTGGCGACATACCTCTGATTTCTGTTTTTCCACATTTTATTTATTTGCTCATCAGACCCGTAGGTTGTATGTTGTTCAAATAAAACAAGAATCAATTCAAATGTAGGTACAGGAAATAAGCCAGAGGTTTCACCAGGCCAAATAATTTGCCTTTACTCAAAAATGTTTTTAACTAAGTTACAAAGAGACCGTGCAGCAACATTGGGAGCATTTTAGTTATGAAAATTAGCGGAGTTGGCTATGGTGCAGGGCAAAATGATGAATACTGTATCTGCATAAAGAAGCTGTGGTTAATTATTGATACATGTCTTAACCAACCATCAAATAAAAGTAGGAGAATATCTGCTATTTACCAGACATTAAATCATCGTCATTAATTGTTTCCTGTGTTTGCATGTAGGCCTCCATTTCAGAAGTCAAGAAATGAAACATGCAAGAGATATGATATTTCAGATAAGCACCATCAGAAATATAGTAGGTGAGCAATTTTCCCAGGTTTCATTCATTGAAGAGGTTCTGCAATACATGCAATACATTTTAGAGTGTGGGTTATTGTAATCATACCCTGCTCTATGAAACAGACTGTGTACATGCTCACAAGCCATGCTTGCAGCTGACTGGGTGTGGGCTCCCTTAAGCCTGAGGCTGTGTTTCCAACACCCAGAGGTCTCCTGCATTGCTGCCAGCACCAGTAGAAGAGTGGTAATGAGGCGGTGACAGTCCATTCCCAACTGATGTTGCAAATGTGTCTAAATGATCAGTGCCACAGAGGCTAATGAGAAGTACTCTTAGCACACCTTGGATCTCCTCTCCCGCTGCAAGTGTTGCTCTGTGCCACTTAATAACTGATACAAACGTATAAAATAAAAAAGGCTATTTTGAATTGATACACTTCAGCACATTGGATTATATCAATGTTTTGAGTGGCCTGTATTAGAGTAGACAGAGTGTTTTTCACTAATTCTATTTTATTAATGACTGAAGAGGCTAGTTAGCTGTGTTGAGCCTTTATTATTGTAGATGGAGTAATATTATGTTTGCAAAACCATACACAAGACAGGTCTCTGTGGAGTGCACTTCCTGCATTGAATTATTTCAAGATGCTCTTAAATCTGGTAATCATATAAAGGGAGGCAAATGAAAAAAATAATTGCCTAGGGTCCCACATCTTGGTCAAGCTGGGAAACAAGGGTTGAAACCAGGTTTTCTGTGTACATATCACTGAATTTAAAACACAGAATGGGTATCTCATTATTTACTCCTTCTACCTCGATGACAATTATATCAGTGACCCAGGAAGCAAGTCAGTGGTGCATCCTATATAAGGTATTGTTTTTATATAGATGGAGGAGCACCTAAATATTAAACCATACACAAAAGAGATTTGTGTGCATCCTGTACTGAATTGTTTCAAGGTGCTCTCAAATGTGATGATTATGGAAAAGAAGACACACTGAAGAACAATAATGTGTCGAGGTCACACAGTTTGGGCAAGCTGGGAAGGTGAGATTGAAGCCAGATTTTCTGAGTCAGGGCTCCGCAGCTAGTTTTCGCCCCAGGCCCACCAAACGCTTTTCACAGGCCTGTTAGTGATGCATGTCCATTGCTTAGCTCCACGATTGCAACAAATATTGATTTATTTAATCCAGGGCCATCGGAGGGAGGGGATGAGCACATGGACGATAAACTGACAATGGTCATGTGTTCTAATCGAACTCCACGTTCCAGAGACGGTCCACAGGGGAGGACAGACTGATCTAAGCCGTGTCACTGTGCGTTAAACTACTGCAGGCTGTCCCCGTGCCTTTGAAAGTGTTTATTTACCACGCTTCATAGCGCAGGGCTTTAGGTGAAAAAAGCAACTATAATGGAGAAAAAAAACACAAATGCAAATTGAAAAACGGTTATAATGCAAACGGTTATATTGAAGAAAAAGAATGTCATTTTTAAATTTAAAAAAGTAACATTCATTGAAACAAGCACTGGGAAAGCCAATAGGTCTTGCCTTTTTATTGCTGACAGCAGACCCACAATGTTACTCTCTCCCGTGCCCAAATCACCCTTTCCCTTACACAGAGACAAAACACTGTCAACCACACACAGTGGTTGATTATAGTGTACAGGTGGCATATAGACTTGCCTAATGCTGTCCTGCGAGCGATAAAGCACCCCAAGCATTCATTCAATTGAGAAAATCAAACACTTGGAGGTATCAACGTTTCACAATACATGTATTTTACTACATCAAATTGCACTCGATTTTAAATTGTAACCTTTAAACAATCATCTTTGTGGTCTATCATATACGATACATCAGTAGATTCAACATAATTGTTTTGCTTTGCAATCCATATAACCATTGGGAATTCCATTCTTAAATGTTAGAGAACATTTTAAGGCTGGTGTTCTATATTAATAAATAGGGGGTGAGTTAGGGTCAGAGTAAAGTTTAGGGTTAGGTTAGATGACAGCCTTACAACATTGTCGTGTTCTTTATTTTGGATTCTTCTCAGTGGTTAACATAAGGCAGTATCAACAAATAGTGTTTATATTGTCTTGGTTATGGTGTAGTTATTTTATTATTTATCGAGACATCATTGTCACAAATATCCCAGCAAAGTGCTTTTGTGTTTTTTTAATGTAAAAATCAAGGTTAATACTGCAGTGCGCAGACTGAGTATGTGTGTTCGGGGCGGGAGGAGATGCAGGGAAGAAAAAGTCATATGAGCCAGAAAATACACATCATGTATTCTCTATTTACAGGATGCCTATTTGTGCAATATGGTCTACTATTGCCATCAAGAGGTTATGGTGACAGTATAAACCACAAGGTGGTGGGCCAAGTGCTTTATAAACGCCACCAGAACTCTGAGATGGCAGTCTGGGACCATACTATACATGGTACTCATTGTGTATTTTATATATCACATGATTCACATGTTTATTTTGAGCCAGTTAGCTTGAAAAAGATGCTTTCGTCAAAGTACACTAAACAATGGGCACTTATTGTGTACCTGTCTTGAATAAAATGTTAATAATACAACAGCAGCGGTGAAGGTGGTGGATTTAAGTGACGTGGCTGCAGTTTTTATTGCATATTTATGGATTTACTCCATTGCCACTTAATTTGCAGATGTTATCAAACGCATTGCTTCTACTGCAACTGGATACAAATAATACCGACAGAGAATGTGCCACAAAATTTGAATTTCTTGCTGTATAATTTAGGTAGCTGCATAACTTGTTCCTCAATGCCACATAATCCTAGTAGACGTGAGAATGTTAAAGTTCTGCAGTGTGTTGAGGTCTGTTTAATAATGATAAAATCCGTATTTCACAGGCAACTGTAAATGTTTCCCACATGGACTTTGAGAAATAAAAGCACCAAAAGTGTAGTGTATATTTTTATAACAGCTTTTTTATTTCAGTGGTACATACCATGCATTCATAAATATCCATAAAGCATAAGCAAAGACAGGGAGTCCTCACACCTAAGCACTTTTTGAAGAAACAGAATGGTGACACCAGGTAGTTGAAATATTCTGGGGTCCAACATTTTGAGAGAGAGCAGAGAGGAGGTAATGCTGAATTAAAATTGAGGGGAGCTGAATCACGCCTGCTAATACTCATGGGAACTGAAATTACGTTGGGTCATAATTTGGAGTCAGGTTTACATGTTCATTTGTAAATACCTGTAACTAACTTGAGGGGCTATGTTAACAAAATGATCTGATAAACTGTATATCACTGATCCCCTCGTCTGCTCTTTGCAATACTAGTTAACTCTGATTGTAATCAGCTGAACATATTCAGAAATGCTTGATGCTGCATTAAGTCATTTCTTGCCAAGACTTTAGGGGCAGGTTTACTAACATTCTATACAGCAGAACCCAGCAAGACACCTTGTTGTGCTGTGTCAATTGGACAGGAAAGACATGTGCCATACCTACTAAGATATGGTGCATGCCTGCTCTTCCTCTGTGACTGTCAAGCACCAATGCAGGCACCCCTGCTCCATGGTGCAAGGGTGCTGACATTGCAGACAGGATTGTTTTCGTGCAGGAAGGGAAACCTTCCTGCTCAAAAACAATTCCCTGAGACTTTTCCGCTTTCTGTGTGTGCTGCAGAAGGCAGGACACGTCGAAAAAGGAAAAGTATGAGGATAAATAAATACATTTCTCCTCGTTACACCTACCCTTGGAATGCGCAGCGTTTTGATGCATTCCCAGGTTTAAGGCTGTTAACGTCCCCTACTGGTAACAATGCATAACTTGGTGGGAGGAGCCAGAACCCGAATGGGAGTCTGAGGCTGTGGAGGCAGCAGAGCCACAGCAGTGGTGTTAATGGCACCAGAATCTGGCGTTTTCACCATGGGAACATGGGCTCTTCTCGGCCCCCGCCCCCCTGCCACTGTTGCCGCTACCGCTTCGTCCACCGCTACTGCTCTAGTCTCCCCATCACGCCCCTAAGCGCCCACAACCGTCTCACTGCCCCAGTGCTCAAAAGCGCTCTGGACTGCTGTCAGCCCATTGTCTCCCGGAAGTATGCAAGAAAGCACATGAAGAGGGAGGTGAGTATCAGCAAGGGTGAGGCGGCGCCATTGGTGTGCTTGTGCCCCTGTCCCAGGCACCGGAAGTTTACGGAGGTGAAGTGAGTGACTGAGTGGGCCCTCGTGAGCTGCTAGTAAACCGATTGGCCTTAGGACCAGCAGAGAACAGGAGTGGGAACAAGCAGGACAGCAGCAGGTATTGAATCCTCAGAGTGGGGTGTGAGAGGGGGGGTGAGTACGAGCCAATGTAAGGCTGTAGGGCCATGTCACACTTCTGGCAGGTGCGGAGGTGGTCAACATTAGGCCGGTGCGGCTTGTGCCTCCGGTCTCACGTACCAGCGCAGCTTAGGAACACCCTTCCTATAACACACACAGTAGCCTGAGTCTGCAGCTTTATTACTTCTGCATCCTCACCTGACCTGGCCCTCGACCCTAGCCGCGATTCAATGTAAAAGGCTACAGTCAAAACAGGGAGCACCCTGTCTTCCATTCCAGCATTTGTGATCCCAAGGCATCATGGTAAATGCAGTCATTAGCACAAATTTGAATAGAGTTTTGAAAGTTTTTCACCATAAGTTGGTGCGGCAAGTGCCGTATCTTCGGACACGTGTTTCTGGCTATTTGGCCGTCATCAGCGAAGAGCAACGTGTAGCTGGCGGGGTTGCTTGAAATGCCGCCTTGAAAGTATTCACAGGTTTAAGTACCACTCAAGAAGGCGCACAGGTGCTTCACCCGAGCTCGTCAGCTCAGAGGCTCACAGGAGCCTTAATTACAACAGTCAAAACGGGGAGCACCCTGTCTTCCATTCCAGCATTTGTGACCCCAAGGCATCATGGTAAATGCAGTCATTAGCACAAATTTGAATAGAGTTTTGAAAGTTTTTCACCATAAGTTGGTGCGGCAAGTGCCGTATCTTCGGACACGTGTTTATGGCTATTTGGCCGTCATCAGCGAAGAGCAACGTGTAGCTGGCGGGGTTGCTTGAAATGCCACCTTGAAAGTATTCACAGGTTTAAGTACCACTCAAGAAGGCGCACAGGTGCTTCACCCGAGCTCGTCAGCTCAGAGGCTCACAGGAGCCTTAATTACAACAGTCAAAACGGGGAGCACCCTGTCTTCCATTCCAGCATTTGTGACCCCAAGGCATCATGGTAAATGCAGTCATTAGCACAAATTTGAATAGAGTTTTGAAAGTTTTTCACCATAAGTTGGTGAGGCAAGTGCCGTATCTTCGGACACGTGTTTCTGGCTATTTGGCTTGAAAGTATTTACAGGTTTAAGTACCACTCAAGAAGGCGCACAGGTGCTTCACCCGAGCTCGTCAGCTCAGAGGCTCACGGGAGCCTTAATTACAACAGTCAAAATGGGGAGCACCCTGTCTTCCATTCCAGCATTTGTGACCCCAAGGCATCATGGTAAATGCAGTCATTAGCACAGATTTGAATAGAGTATTGAAAGTTTTTCACCATAAGTTGGTGCGGCAAGTGCCGTATCTTCGGACACGTGTTTCTGGCTATTTGGCCGTCATCAGCAAAGAGCAACGTGTAGCTGGCGGGGTTGCTTGAAATGCCGCCTTGAAAGTATTCACAGGTTTAAGTACCACTCAAGAAGGCACACAGGTGCTTCACCCGAGCTCGTCAGCTCAGAGGCTCACGGGAGCCTTAATTACAACTGTCAAAACGGGGAGCACCCTGTCTCACTGTAAAAGGCTATTTGAACCAGCGTTGTTGCAGCAATTTGAGAACCCCCTGTACTACGCCACACCACTGGCCATCAGAATGCAGCTGAGGGTTATTTAGCACCCTTTTATATACTCATTGGGCCAACAGTGTCAACGATGCAGCTTTCTTACAGCTGCCATTTGAGTTTCCTGGTACCGCCTTTATTACATCGCCAGGAAGTGTAACGATCCATCACAGGAGGCTACTGCCTTGGTGCTGGACACTCCTTCAACCCGCAAAAAAGAGAGCGTGCTCCCTCCCCAGTGTCGTGGAGAGTTCTTGTTGGGGGAAGGCGAGGCTGCGCAATTGCTCCAAGCACCAGGGGTGACCCTCGCGCCATTAGGTTGGGCAGAACAAGGAAAGAGCCATTGAGAACCCAACGAAGTAGGAGGAATAAGAAGGGCTGCACTAAGCCCCTTAGTAGGCCTGGGGAGCCCTTCCCATCAACCACGAGGCTTACTCATCAATGTTTCTCATCAATCCTTTTATCAGCGTCTCCCATATCTGAGTCACCTATTACGAAATCTAAAAGCTTGGAACCGCGACAACACCCTATGGTTGTTCAATGCCCGCCATATTGGAAAATAGCAGCACAGTGGGCACCGCAGGTCCTTGTATGACTATGCTCCTGGATTCCTTGGAGAAAAAAAAAATCTGTCACTGATAAGCCAGTTAGCAGTATAGTTGTGGCTACAGAAAAAAAGAATGTCTTTTCCACGCATCCTACTCCAGAGCACCCAGTGGGGTGGCCCCCGTTATTCACATTTGCATGATACATCCGCCCCGTCATCACTGGGTGACAATGGTTTTATAAGTAGCCCACTGGAAGTGGGTGGGGTGGCAAAATCTGTATATCCCAGGAAAAAAGCAGCATCATTGGCAACATTTGCCTCTTATCAAACGTGACCCGCTCCCTCCTCCTCGGATGAATCTCTCTGATCATAACTTTTCACCAATAGTTATATCAAGCGATTCTTCACCAACCTTTTTGGATGTCAAGTCCCCATTCAAGGAACCACACCAACAAGAAGAGCAAGGCATCCATTGCAGTGGCAACACCATCTTAGCTGCTGACAGCATCCTTAGCCCGCAAAAAGCACAATGGACCAGAGCTCCAACAGGAAACATAATACTATTCTCACCAATGAAATCTATTCATCTGGGTGGCTCAGAAAATCCTGCTAATGAACCTGGAGGCATGGAACCGAATGAACGATCTGTCCTTCTTTCACATGCAACCCACTAGGTGTTCAGGCCAGCAAGACAGACCTGCCCCTGATAAAACAACAGACCCCCCCCCCCCCATTACAGTCTGCCCGCACTCCTACAAGCCCTGCAATCTACGGTCTCTGCTTTAAACTACCACTCTAATAAGCTAGACATGCAAGTAGATCTTTTGAACTCGTTGGCTGTCTTTACTGCCGGAATTAACAACAAACTGGACAACTTGAACAAGCTGATCCCAAGAGCACAATCCAACATTAACCTGGTGCAAAAAAGTGTGCTGCTGCTCCCCTATAGTTGAAAGTTTGTCCTCTCTTCTGACGTTCCTTAGCATAATTCTGACCAAAGTCAAGGGACTCCATGGGGGGTGAGGTTTAAGTCAACAAGTGATTGGGACATGTTGGGTTGCTGCACCCAAGGTGCTGAATGTTTCAAACCCAGTCTCCAGAAGGGGAAAATAAGTCCCTCGGCTGACTCCCAGCACCCCGGTAACAGCAGATGCAATGGCTTCAAGTGCCAGTCTCACAAGGGCATGGCCTCAGAGCAAACAGCAGCATCGAACCCTCGCCCCGCCCACCCGAGATGTGACTGTGAACCGCCAAGGGTACTGACAATATCTGTGCCAGTAGTGGAGGTACCCTTACAAGTCAGTCTCCGTTGAGATGTTTACAACAAGCCCCCCACCTTTGCGACCCCTTAGTAAGAGGGAAAAGCTAAGGCTTCAGAAGCAGCACAACAAGACAAGCAACTCCACAGCTTCTGCAACCAATAACTTGTTTCCAATAGTTGCTAGCAAAGGTACAGATTCTGTCCATCTGACTGGGGTAGAGCGTAGCCCCTTACAGCCATTGCTCCCTATAAAGTTGGCTACAGATGTAGGAGAGCTTCCAGTTTCCAAGCAACTGAAACCCATCTTGAAGGTCCATCAATTCATCCATCTGGTCACATAGGTCTCCATAAAGAAGCCCAGACCCTAAAATCTGCCATCATGGAGTGGAGCGGGGGGGAGGGGGCAGACCGAATCATCTGCAAATCAAAGTGTAAGTGAAGATGCTGCATCAATCAACATCATTAAGGTAGACCCGGCTGCACAAAATTGGTCGATGACCCAAGATGCCTTCATTAATCAACCTGATCCCTTCAAAACCGAGACATGGATCGATCATCAATGGATGCCATTAGAGTAACGTTAACAAAGGACCAGGCTTCCCTGATGCCTCAAGTGGAAGGAAAGCAGAAAATGGAGCACCCACATTATGGCCCCGGGGAGGAGTGCTAGCAGGGTAAAGTAATGGAGTTACAAAGGGTTGAGCAAGCCTTGTGTGGGACCTGGGGATCAAATCAAGGATGGAACCAAGAGATGGCGTTGCCATATTTAAATAACAGGCTGTTGCTCAGCCCGGAGTATTACTCGCATGGCCCCTATGACATTCTAAATAGGGGGAACATTCATAGGTTGTTGATTCCAGTAATCTCAGTTCAGGGATGGACTTTAAGTGCTATCATACCAATTGAGTTTCTTCCCCCAAAAGGTTATCAAACCTCAAAACCTGCACTAGTAAGGGTAATAATGCAAGAATTGCTGCTAGCTCCTTGGCTCAAGACTCAGGTTCTCTACACCTTAATGCCATCGATCTGGCTTCCCTTACAACTCGCATAGAGTACGTCATAACAAAAGGAAGAACAGATGGAGCCCACGGACCCAACGGCTTGCCACAGGCACTATATAAACAAGATATTCCTTTTTGGGGTGGGTGTGTTACCAGACTTTTTGATCACTGCCTGAGGGTTTTGTCGATACCTGATTCATGGCATGGTGCCATAATACATCCAATCCATAAAGTAGGCTCCACCGCTGATCTAAACAATTACAAGTTAATAGCCCTCCTGAATAACAATGCCAAATATTAAGCCAGCCTGCTTTGGAAGATCTATATCTATGGGCAGAACAAGAATGGGTAATCCCTTTCAATCAAACAGGTTTCACAGTCACATCAGGCACATTAACCAACTTAATGGCTATAACTGTCCTGATAGCTGAAGCAATAGTGTCAAAATCCCTGATGCATTGCTGTTTCGTTGATTTCAGGTCAGTATTTGATTGAGTACCAAGGAGAGTCCTGTGGTCTAAACTACAGAAATGGGGAATGCCTCCGAAGCTTTTGGAGGCTATAATCCAGCTACACACCGATATGTGGATACATATAAAAGTGAGGGATGGCGCACATTTGTCTAGGAAAATTCTGACCTCACGAGGAGTGAAGCAGGGATGCGTGTTGGCACACCTGTTATTTGATTTGATCTACTGCAGTTACTTGACACCATCAATAGTCACCCCCCAAAGATAGGCAGCATCCATATCAGCAGCTTGCTGTACGCAGATGACCTTGCCCTATTTAGCCGTACTAGTGTGGAACTTGAACAATTACTTGCCCAGCTGTGTATTTACACTGCCATCAGTAATTTAGAGGTGAATCTGAAGACTAAGGTTGTAACATTTGGTAGGAAAAAATATAGAGAGGAGGCTGGCTTCACAAAGACAATAAAATTGTGCTGGATCAACCTTATAAGTACTTAGGGGTTCACATTGATGCCGGAGACTACTTTGTGACACAAAGGAAAGAATTTGAGGAAAAAGTCTTGACCCTCCAGTTGATGCTGTAAAAATCATTAAAGCCATTATTGGGATCAAGCCTCTCCACATTACTAAAAGTTATGAGGGCCAAGATCTCTCCCTCATTACCCTAAGGCAGTGAAATCTTACTAGGCGTGGACAATAGCTTGTTAAATAGATGTCATAAAAATCTCCTAGCAGGTGTTATGTCTTTCAAAGTTTGCATCCGCTGCTCAGATCAGGCTCAAATTTGGCCTTCCAGACCAATGGGCAACCAGCACTTATCTTAACTTGTGCCATAAGCTTCAGAGGGCCCGAGCCTGCAGCCTAAAGGCGTTCTTATGGTCTGAAATCAGCCGAAGTAGCTCAGATCAGACACATCGTCATTCTTTTGAAGACTCTCAGCAATTGGTGAAGCCAAAAGATCTTTGGAGCAGTGACCTTAGTCATTCGAACTTCAAATTGAGTGAAATGACCAAAGGCGGGTGTGTTTTGTTTTAAATACTCTGCGTTTCACAAGTAGTGCTCTGTCTGTCACGCCTGGGCAGTCATCAGCAGGTACTAGCCAGCATCCCCAGCATCATGCCTTCAACTTGAAATACATGCAAGGAAGGTAAGATTCATGGGCCTTAGCCTAGGGGAGTGGCCATTCCTGAAGTATCTGTGCAGCTGGTGTCACCCAAGTGAGGATATAGTTTGTAGAGACTGCGTCGGTGGAGAAGAACTCTTCGTACACGCCGTATGCCTCTGCGCTCACGTTGCTGAAAGAACACCGGACCAAACTGGGCAAAGAGTGGAATAGACTGGGAGTCTGTACCTGCCGGCAGGCTATCATCACCTCGCTAGATCCTGATAACCCGGTTTTGAACATTTTGTTGATGAAATTCATCCTTATTGCTTCCAACGCGTTCAGTCGGCTAGGGCCCCAGCAGGTGGGCTTTACAGCCTCCTCCAAATGATTTGTTGAGTTCCAGCATTCCGCTCTCTGCTTATTAGGATATTAGCTTAAACAACTGTGTGTAGAAAGGCTGCCCTAAGGCATTAACGCTTTCATGCTATTTTCGAGGAAAAAATTGTCTAATTTGCCAACCAATTACCGTCAGATCTCAAGATTGGCACCCCGCCTTAGAACACCACCATACAAGAAAAAGGCTATAGGTGGTACATCCTTCTCAGTCCAAGCAGCCAAACTATGGAATTCATTACCCCCAACTATAAGAGCCACAGATAACTTTCTTGTCTTCAGAAAACTACTCAAGAGTTGGCTCTTTCCTTCATAACCACCTTATTCAAACAACTATGAACTGCATATGCCTATGTTGATAAATATTTTTTTCAGATTATATGTATATTTCTATTTATTTATAGTTTCTTTAGAAAATATGTATTGCTACTATGTCATAACAATAAAATACACACACACTCTTTAAACCTGTTTGACTAAGTATTTTTTACCCATGGTTCTAATTATGTATTGTATGTGCATATGTGTGTGTATTTATGTGTGTGTATATATATATATGTATATGTTGTTTCTGTGCTTGGCATGTTCGTGGATCATTGCATGGCTCCTGGGTGGGTTGTTATACTAGATATCTATGAATTCCTGCTCTCATCTTATCACACTTATCTACTCATCATCATATGTCATGTCTCTATCAAACTATCCTCCATTCTCACTCTGACTCATCCCAAATCCCTTCTACTACTTTCATCTCCTAAATATCTCTGCCTAAGCTCTTCCCTCCGCTTCCACATCTAACTCACCAAACCTCACTCTACTACTGTGACCTCCCACACAACCCTACTAAATTCTCCTGCATTTATCTCACCCTGCTACTATGCTCTCCCTAACCCTTCCACGTACTCTTCCCCCTCCGCCCCCTTTTACTCATCCCAAGCCTTCGGGTTGAGTAAATGAAGGATATACTCCCAATTAACACTTCTGGATTTCTTTCCTCCTCCACCCGTCCATTACTCCAGTCAATCTAACTAACAACCTCTCATATCCGCGGCTCAAATTAACTCATAATAATACTAAAACTGTACTCATTATTTAACGATACTAATCCATCACTAATTCTTGTTGGGTTCCAGAGTAGCGTGCTACTCATCGAAAAGCGCTTCGAAGCCTCGTCAGGGGTAGTAAGCGCTATATAAATACGATTACAATACAATACAAAGATATTTGGCATGATCTATTTATTTAACAATTCGGCTGTTATTGCGCCTTTTTAACCCTGCATTGTGGTTGCTAAAGTATGTTTTAATGCTGATTATATTGGCCAGTCAAGTGTGGATTTATCCTTTGTTTTATAGTCTGAATTCATTTGAATAACTATATTTATATAGAGTGAATTCTGCAATATGTGCCTAGAGCTCTTTCTAAATTGTAATGGTTTTAAATAATCATAAACAATAAAGATATTTAACATTCCAAGACTTATTATTGTTATTAAATCTGGGAATGCGCCAAAAACCATGGGTGGATGCATAGGAACACCCACGCTCCATCCCATGAAACACCCCTGAGCGTGGATTCACGAAAATTCCATGGGTAGCAGAAGTGACATCACAGGAAGTGACATCATATTACCATTGACCATGATTTTTTCCAGGAGCGAGTGTCACAAGTTCTGAACATTATACTCACACTCTCTTGCACCCCACTGCGCTCATTCTTAATAATTCTTACTCACATGCATTCACTCTTAATCTCACTCATACTCATAATTACTGATACTAAGTCCCAGGAGAAACATCACTTACAACGTGTCCAATGCTTTTACCGCGCTGCCATTACCACAAATATTTGTTTAGCACGCATGCCTTTAGCATGCATGCCTTTACTACGCATGTGCGTGGTAAAGGCAGAGAGAGTGGTCTAGCTGTCCGGGGGCGGAACAAGAAGGAGCAGAGGAGAAAGAGAGTCAAGTGGGGCTTTGGTCGGGTTTGGGGGGGAGGGAGGTTGGGGTAGTTTTTAGGACAGGGAGGGGTCGGGTAGTTTGTAGGACAGGGCGGAGTAGATTTTAGGGTTCAGGGCGGGAGCGGTGGGGTTAGGGTAGTTTTTTGGACAGGGTGGGGTCTGGGTAGTTTTTAGGACAGGGCGGAGTAGGTTTTAGGGTTCAGGGAGGGGGGTCGGGGTAGTTTTTAGGGCAGGTGGATGGGGTTGTCTTTACGACAGGGTGGGGTAGGTTTTAGGGCTCAGGGGTACGGGGGTCAGAGTAGTTTTTAGGACAGGGTGGGGTAGGTTTTAGGGTTCAGGGCGGGGATGGGGGGTCGGGGTAGTTTTGAGGGCAAGGTAGGTTTTGGGGTTCAGGGCGGTTGGGTCGGGTTCGTTTTTAGGACAGGGTAGGTTTTGGGGTTCAGGGCTGGGGGTCGGAGTGGTTTTTAGGACAGGGAGGGGTAGGTTTTAGGTTCAGGGAAGGGGGGGTCGGGGTAGGTTTTAGGGTTCAGGGCAGGGTCAGGGTAGTTTTTAGAACAGGGTGGGGTAGGTTTTAGGGTTCATGGCGGGGTAGTTTTTAGAACAGGCTGGGGTAGGTTTTGGCGTTCAGGGCAGGGGTGGGGGGGTAAGGATAGTTTTTAGAAAAGGGCGGTGTAGGTTTTAGGGTTCAGGGCGAGGGGCTGGGTAGTTTTTAGGACAGGGTGGGTAGGTTTTAGGGTTCGGGGCAGGGGTTGGAGTAGTTTTTAGAACAGAGCTGAGTAGATTTTAGGGTTCAGTGTGGGGCAGAGTAGTTTTTAGGGCAGGGCGGGCAGTTTTAAGGGCTGGGGCGGGGTGGATTGCAGAGTATGGTATCAGGTGTAAGGGTGCAGGGCAGGGGACAATTTACCATACATGTTCCTTTCCCAAACATACTTTTTACAACAGAATTTGTTGTAAAGGCATGCGTGGTAAAGACGTGTGGTATAGACGTGGTCTTTGGAATCACGCATGCCTTAAGAATGCGGTCTCACCATCATACTACCAGTCCCAGGTTTGCTAATGCTTTTCACTCTGTTTGTGTCGTTTTTGTGTGAGGGTGGGATTTAATACCCAGAGCAAATCCTGATACACTGCTTTGTGTTATTTTGTGTCAAGTGGGCTTTCCATGGATAGTGAATGGGCACTCTCATGCAACCATCTACGAGTTTTGACGCAAATCCCTGTCTACAAACATTGGTAGGGAGGAATTTGTGGCAAAATCTTATAACTCTTCGAGGCAGGCATAAGGAGTGTAAGTGTTTTACTTTCTCTTTGTTTTCCAACTTTGTATGTGTGTGGTACAATGCAGCACATGTGCAAAGTGGGAAAAGCCTTAAAGCATAGTTTTTGTGCTGGAAGGAAATTTTTCCAGTACAAAACTTATGCTTCAGAGAACACACATACCCTAGCACTATCCCGCAAGGGTTTGTGCGTTGTCGCACGGCTGCCAAAAGTGCACCAGCACATAGGGAGGGAAACAATGTACCATATGCTAGTAGATATGGTGCATTTTGCTCATTTCTGTTACGCACTGCAGTGCATCATGTTTGTTGCAGCATTGCCTTGCGCCAGAGTATTCTCACATAATCTCACTCACTACTTGTCACTGACTCTCATTCACTTTCTCTCATACACACATGCATACACATACAGACGCATGCTCACACATACACGCTCTCTCACATAAACACACACTGACCTGCAAGCATGCATAAATCATACATTTACAAACGTGTACTTGCCACAGCTGTCACCAAAGGTCCCTTTCCAGCTAAGTTAGCTCCTTTTCATTTATACTAATAGTGAATAATAAAATATTATTTGCCATTAGTAGAAAGGAAAATGGGCTGAAAATAAGGAATGTGGAGCCACCCCTCCCCGTTCTTGCCACTTATTTTGCCACCTCTGAGGCCGGGTGTTGCAAAAGAAGTGCCAGGGGTCGCAGCGGCCATGGGAATACTTTCCTAGGGAAGAATAACCAAAGAAGCTACTTGCGCTGCCTTACTTTACTCCAGATTTGCTATGACACGCAGAGCCACAAAAGGTGGCTCAGCATGGCACAGTATATCCCACTTAAGGGCTTGCGCTGCCCTTGGGTCATCTTGCACAACGGAAGGGCAATGCAACCCCTCAGTGAATCTAGGGCACAGGTGGTAATGACTTTAAGTGCTTGAATTCACAAGTGTCTTATATTATGAAATGTTTCTTCCTTCTGCATTAGTACTTAATACATTTTGTAGTGTACACAGAACAACAAAAACGATACTACCCCTGACTGATAACTGTTGTTCTGTCTCGAGCACATTTTTACATCTTGCACTGATCATAGGCACTTTACAATCACTGTGGACGGGTAAACAGGGAGATGCCCTTTAGGATTATTTGTTTTATATAATGGTGTGGATGTATTTAAGAACAAAGCACTAGCACTTTACGTTTTGGGTAAAATATGAGTAGCCAATTCTAATTGCATCGGGACTAGTTTATTTTAGGACATCTGATGGTTTTATAGTCATCCTATGCCTAGGAATACTTATGGAATATTCTTTATATAAAGGTACTCATAAGTGCGATCACTGCTGTATTTGGAAAATATTGCATTTTCAACGTTACTATTACAGTTCAACATAACAACTATGCTTGAAATTGGAAATTTCTGTTCTGCCTTGCACTCCTGATTTGAAATGTGAACACTTTTTTGGAATGGCATATAGCGGGATATTCAAGAATTTTCCATAAGGTGACTCTATCTCATTTAAGGGCATGTGTATGTATCTATTATGGAGCATTAGTATGTTATTCTTGGAGTAGTAACTGAATTTCATTTTGTTTAAACGATAGCTAATGCTGGACATTTGAAATAATGTTATCAATTGGAATGTATTCAAGTTATTGCTGATGTCGCTACATGAGTGAATTGTTTTTTGAAGGAATCTACTTGAGCCAGACCTACACAGCTCACAGAGACCGGTGTTAGGAGGGGTAGGTGGCCCCATCATTCTTGAAGGACTATTTAGACACAAAACCATGCAATGAAATTAATAATTATTGTATATCACAGTTTAATATTAAATGTGGAGAGTATTAATATATGGTGGCCCTAATTAACTAACCAACTTTACGTAAACTGCCATATTGTCTCAATACTCTGCAGGAATCATATCATAATATGCTCTTTCCTGGACTGCGTGAAAAAGTATGATGCTTATTGTTTCAACTTTTTGAGTCTATGGGCAATAAAATGAGAAAATGGTGGATTTGATGGATTAGGCATATGTGCTTTCTATAGCATTCTAGTTGCAGAAGGCAGCACACATAGAAAGAGGAAAAAACTAGGAGGAATAAAGATACTTCTCCTTGTTACCCCTCATCTGGGAAGGTGTAGAATTTTGGCGCTTTCCCAGGTCTACCACTTTTGGCATGTTGGACCTGGCCCTTTTTACAGGGTCATCCCCAAACTTTTTGCCTTCCTCCTATTTTTCTGACCTCTTTTTGTTGGCTTTAGGACTTTGAGCACTTTATCACTGCTGATCAGTGCTAAAAATGCATCTGCTCTCCCTTCTAAACTTAGTATGATTGACTTGCACCTGATTGGCACATTTAATTTACCTATACGTCAATTGTATGGTGGTATTCCTGATACCCAGGGCCTGTAAATTAAATGCTTCTAGTGGGCCTGCAGCACAGCTTGCGCACCCACAGAAGTAGCCTTTCAAACCTGTCTCAGGCCTGCCACAGCAGGGCCTGCATGCGCAGTTACTGCCACAGGGACCTGGCAGCTAAATTTACTTGCCAGGCCTGGAACTCCCCTTTTACTACATATGTCACCCCTAAAGCAGGCCCTAGCTAGCCCTATGGGCAGGGTGCTGTGTATGTAAAAGGTAGGACATATGTCTTTATGTACTACATGTCCTAGTAGTGACAAACCACCTATTTAGTTTCTCACTACTGTGTACGCTGTTCCTCTCATAGGATTGCATTGGAATTGCCCTAACATGTCTAAGTGGTATTGTCTGATCTATGAGGGGTGGCGTTGTTTGGTTTCGTTGGAATAATAGTGAGAAATGCTGCTTACTGGTGTAGGTGGATTTTTTATTACCATTACAAGAATGCCACTTCTAGAAAGTGAGTAGTTCTCTGTGCTTGTGACTCTGGTGTTTTGCAGCTAGATTCCAATTCACGTCAGGGGCAGAGTGACAGCTGGGCTTTGTGCATACTTTTCAGACAGCCTGAACACAGGGAGGGTGGATGTGTAACAATAATACATCTGCATACTGAATGGTCTTCCTGGTCTGGGAGAGGTAGAGGCAGGGCACACCTGCATCTGTAAAAGCTGTGCCCTGGCCTCACACAAAGGGGTCATTTACCCCCTTGCCCCCCCCCCCTTCACTGATGTCTGGAGCCAGTGCTGGAGGTGAAAGGGGGCATTCCTGGAACCGGTTAGTGCAGGTTGGTACCCCTTTTTCCCCCTTTGTGGAAGCTGTACAAAATGAGTATAAGTGCAGGTGGCTGTCTCCCACATTTTGAGACATTAATGGAATAATGAACTGGACACTGGATGCTGCTGGAAGGACTCGACAGGAACTGCCTTGGGGCTGCTCTGCTGTTGTGCTGACCTGTGACCTGCTAAATCACTGAGAGGGACCACCGGTGGCTTTGAACATTTGTGTTGGCCTGCTTGCTGGGGCCCTGCAGCCCTGTGTCCCCATTGCTGTCTCCAGGCGTTGGGTGGTGTGCCCCCTATCCCCTGCAGTCACCTTCCTAAAAAGTGCAAAGGAAGCGCTGTACTCTGCAGTCTTAACATGTGGAGAACGCTTAGTTCTCGTATTTCAGCACATGAAGAGCACTGTGTTGCCTGCCCAGAGCGCTCCTCGCATTATCATCTACAGCGAATGCAGAGACCTTTATTTTTGTCATTCTGGGCACAGGGGGCGCCCCATGGACCCTGTGTTTGAGGTTCCCACCTCCCCAGTTGCCGGAGAGGTAGCGAGGAGCCCCTCATGGTAGCGCGGACAAATGCTTCATGTAGTGCCACCAGGGCACAAGCAGGGACCTATTCTAGCCCTCATAGCCCGAAAGACGAGGCGCTCTGATTAGCTGTTGTGCCTTCACTGCAGCGGCCCAGGAGATCAGACCGAGCATCGGTGGTGTGGAGGAAAGGAGAACGGACGGCGACTGGAAGAGGGCCATCCCACTCCACCGGTACTGAGAGGAGTCCCCAAGAACAGGAACTGCAGCACACGGGCGCTGGTGGCTGGTCTGTGGCTGCCCTTCCCGGGGAACTAGAGAGGTCTCCCCACCGATGAGGGCTTGTGTGCCTCCCCCAATGGCAGCATATCTTTGGGGGGATTTTTGTTTGCACCAGCCATAAGCGGGATGGGATGGAAGCCTCGAAGGAGGCCCCACTCTTGCAGGTGGGAAAAAATACTGCATTCTGCATATTAGGAGCGCAGGAGCTCCTGTGTGCACGGGAGTGTGTCCTGTCTACCACCCCTCCGGTAGAAAGAGCGCAGAGGCGCCATGTTCTTCATGTAAAAAGGACTGGGGCGCTGTCTCTATCTTCTTTTCTTTTGGGGGAGATTTCACCACTTAGGAATGGAGCGCAGGAGGGCTGTGCCTTAGGGTGAGACAACCAGCATTCACATGTAGGTGATTGGTGCTTCGGGGTGATTAGGGGATATTCTGCTACTCTCTCTGAAGATGTGTGCCTGTCTTGCTGGATCTACCTTAGGAGGGGGATGTTTTACACTATGTACAAGGGAGAGCAGCCTTTCTTCTTCTAGTGTCATGTCTGATGAGGATTCATATGACGTGCAAGAGGGAAATAGTTCTCTCATATGTGCATTCAGGATGATGTCTTTGTATTTCTTGTAATATATTTATCCTGATGTGCATTTTGGGTGATAATGAGGACCTGACAACTGCTTGTGTTGCAGAATCCTAGTAACCCATATGTTTACCTGACTATTGGTTGCTTTCGCAGAGTACTAGAAACCTATGTGATGTTCTGACAACTACTTGGGTAGCAGGATATTACTGATACATGTCGTGCTTGGTCTAATGATGTTTTGTGCAGTACAGTTTATTTTTATATAACTTGCTGTATGGTTTCCTTTGTGGTATATTTATTGTGGCACATGTGTTGTACAACCGCTTTACGCATTGCCTCTAGGATAAACCTGACTGCTCGTGGCAAGCTACCAAGTGGGTGAGCAGGGGTTATCTTGGGTGTGTAGCTTTCTTCCCTTGACTAGAGTGGTGGCCCCTTGTTTTCCTAATGCCTCAGGCCCTTTCGACAAATCTGCGTGAAACTTTCTTTAAAAAGGTACATCCACTATATGTTACTGATGGCAGTTTTCGTGCAGATACGTTAAGCAGAGGTCTAAAATAGGGCGTCCTAAAAGTGATATTCCCCATTTTAACTCCAATAGGATTCTTTGCTACTCAATACAGAAAAACAGCTAAATGGAATTACAGTAACTATAGCATGTTACTAGAACTTTACTCAAAGAAGTGCCTTTGCTTTGGTTGGTATAAATCCTTTCAAACGTTTTTAAGAAATTAGCATTTAAAAGATGTTCTGGTCTGGGCATGGAGAGGTTAAATTTTAAAGATAGCTGGACCTTTAATTCGCAGATCTTTTACAGATTCACAAATCTACAAATGATTCACAAATCCTCTTCACAACTTTGTGCATGGCAGATTTGCAAATCTGCCATGCTCTTATTGGCGTGCAGTAACAGAAAAATGTCTGTTGAGTCCATTACCCACTACGCTCCGTGTTGGGAAGCTAAGCTCTGTGTTGGGAAGCTAACCTCCGTGTTGGGAAGAATGCAACTAAAAAGTAAATAAGGGGCAGTGTGAACCTACCGTGACCCCAAGATTCAGCTTCACTTTAACCTTAGTTTTTTTCTTCTTCATTGATGTATATAAAAAAACACCTATTTTAGAATACCAACCTCAGGCTGTGGCACGTTTTTATTGATGTACATATATTAACACCTATGTTAGAATAACTACCTCAGGTTGTGTCACTATATACTTTCTTTTGAAAGTTGAATGTATTTTCTACTTGAGTTCTAGAAACTGAAAACATAGATCATTAACATTCTGTGCCTTCTTATACTTAGAACACTGGGTTTCTAATACCGTACACTCTGGTGCATAACAATTGTATTTGTGAGCAAATGTCATTTAATTTACACTCAGTTCTCTTCTGTTACGGTAACTTTAGCAGAACATATACCTACTCCAGACTTTAAACTATTTATGCATATGTGTTTGAACATTAAAGTTTGTATCCTAACCACACACAACTTGAGGATACTTCTCTGCCAGCCAAAAAGTCCAAAAGCCAATCGGTAGAGGTCTACATGGACTGGTCCTTGAAAAACAATATCCATGTAGTGAGGTCTGGCTACAACCAAGTTTTAGCACAAATTGCTATCAAGGACTCCTAGCAGAAGGGACGTTATACAAGAAATTCAAATGTGACCCTGTATCTCTAAAGACATGATTCCGCTGCTTATTGAGAAATGTAGTTCAGTGCATTTCCATTGCACATGCAGCTTGAATTCATTAAGCTCTCGTACCATAAGACTAAGGGGGTCATTCTGACCCTGGCGGCTGGTGGCCGCCAGGGCCACCGACCACGGGAGCACCGCCAACAGGCTGGCGGTGCTCCAACGAGCATTCTGACCGCGGCGGTTCAGCCGCGGTCAGAAGCGGAAAGTCAGCGGTCTCCCGCTGACTTTCCGCTGCTCGTTTGAATCCTCCATGGCTGCGGAGCGCGCTCCGCAGCCATGAGGATTCTGACCCCCCCTACCGCCATCCTGTTCATGGCGGGAAAGCCGCCATGAACAGGATGGCGGTAGGGGGGGTCGCGGGGCCCCTGGGGGCCCCTGCCGTGCCCATGCCAATGGCATGGGCACGGCAGGGGCCCCCGTAAGAGGGCCCCGCAAAGTATTTCAGTGTCTGCCTTGCAGACACTGAAATACGCGACGGGTGCCACTGCACCCGTCGCACCTTCCCACTCCGCCGGCTCGATTACGAGCCGGCATCCTCGTGGGAAGGGAGTTTTTCCCTGGGCTGGCGGGCGGTCTTTTGGAGACCGCCCGCCAGCCCAGGGAAAAACTCATAATACCCTCCGCGGTCTTCTGACCGCGGAGCGGTATAATGGGGGCGGAATTCTGGCGGGCGGCCTCCGCCGCCCGCCAGAATCAGAATCACCCCCTAAGTCACTTTTTCACAAATATGGCCCTAGGGGCCTTTGGGTAAAAGAAGTTCTGAGTGCTGCGCAGCACGTCACAGGGAAAGGGAAGGAATGTGCTGTATTTAAAAGAATATTGAACCTTCCTGCCTTTTCCCCCTCTGCTGGTGCCCTTTTGGCAGCCTAGTCCCAACGCAGGGTGCCTGTTTTGTATGCAGGATTGTTTTTATGCAGGAAGGACACCTTCCTGCACAAAAGCAATCCCAAGAGGCATATTCCTCTTTCTATGTGTGCTGCAGAATAGAAAGAGGAAGTAACGGGTTTAATACAAATAATTCTTCTGGTTACGCCTCCCCTGGGAAAGTGCAGCACTTTAGCAGATTTACAAGAAGTTGTAAACTTGAGAATGTGCCAATGTGTCAAAAGCCATGGGAGTTGCGTGGGAACCCCATGCTATGCCCATGGAACGCCTTCCCAGGGCAGAGTAAGTCACACAGCAGTGATTTCTGATGCATTACGTTACTCCAGATTTATGGAGGCACGCAGGCCACCCTAAAACCTTGCGTGGCTTCATAAATCTGCCTTAGTAGTTGCATCACTCTTGCTCTATTACGTGGTGCAAGAGCCAAGCAACCAGGGTCGTAAATATGGCCGAGTGTACATGATCTTCACTTCAATTACTGCTTCTTTTAACACAAACCCAACAGTATGGTTAGTGGCCATGCGTCCCAAATCTTTATAACAGCAACCAAAACTCTTGTTAAAATTTGTGTGGACAACAACACAGCATAACACAATTTTGCACTGCGCTTGCAGGCTTTTATAACGTGTGGTAAATTGCTGCTACATTTTGCATAATACTGTGCCACGTGAGTACATACGTATTGTAAAGCACAGCACCGTTAAAGTTGAGGGATGAAAATTATGTGGATGACTTGGTTAAAAGTGTTGGGGGGGGGGGGAGGTGGGGCGGAGTGAAACAACTCATGTGATTTGAACATTTGCTGATGGAATTCTATTCTATTCATAGTGTCTTCTAATGCGCACAGCTACCCTGAAAGGCCTCCAGGCGCTGAGACAGGCACACCTGCAGGACCTAGACGAGTCCAGCTAAGGTTTAGGATAGATGGGTCTTTAGTAGATTCCTGAAGGAGATTCCTGGCCGCCTTTGTCTCAGTTTAGCGGTCAGAAAAGCAAAGGAGCGGCCACCACACCTGGCTCCCTTGACTTTAGGGTTGGTCAGCAGATAGGAGTTCTTGGAGCACAGTGATCTCCTTGGGACGTATCGGCAAAGCAGTTTTCGGAAATAATAGAACATTTTTGGTGAAGTACTGAATATTTACAAAATGGTGACTGGGAAGTATTTTACAGAGCTTGACTATTAATATGGATGCTATTACAAATACAAAGCAGATTCGCCAATTACAAACATTGTTCCCTCTGGAATCATTCTACAGATTTAATTACAAATCTGCTTACAGTTTAGGGTCATCTGGCCCTTGCAGTAAGTGAGACCTCTATTAATGGCAAAACAATGTGTATACTGTTTCTGCTATAATGGTAGTTAAATCCTGCTGAAAATACCCTGTGTGAACAACCCTATTAACCACTCAGATGTTGAAAATGTCCACATTTTGTGCCTGCATTGTTTTTTTTTAAAAAGATTAAAAGTATCATACAAAAGTATATCCGAGAAACGTTACCTGATCAATGTTTTTAACTGAACAACAACGATTGGACGAAAGGGTTGTAATGTGTTTTATATTATGATTGCATGGCTGCGTTTCGCAATTCTTTGCTTACACCTGTAAGTAAAGTTACTGCTACCATTCTTGATCCTAGTGAATTGTTGGTGATCAGGTTTTGTAATCAATTTACATTAATAAAGTAACTTTACAACCTGCCTACATTCTTTTTGTCTTTGTAAGGCGGTGGGTTTAATTAGAGATGTTGTACATATTACCTTGTACTGTACATGACCTTGTGATTATGGATATAGAATAATTTCTGAAGAAACATTCCTTGATTCTTGTGTATCCCCAGAGTCACTTGTGGGAGAAAGGGTTGCTCTATTGTGTTTACTATTTATCCTTTCCAGCCTTTATTCTGTGACGGATTTTTGAAGATTGGCTTGTTAATAACTTGGCAGGGTTACCTGGGAATAGATCTGGTTTAGAATTAGAGTTAACTACTAGGGAACCAGAATATATAGATTTAAGGCTGACTTCCATTTATTCCATAAACCTAAGCTATTCCCCGTGCCATGGTTCCATTTTCTGCCATAAAATGGAAGCACATAGACGCAATTCAGTGTTTAGTGCGTGCTAAATTAAAACTGGTAGCTCATTCACAAAAAACACAGTGTGAAGTGCCATTCGCTCTCTGGTGAAGTGGTGTTTGTCGCCTTCTCAAATTTGTGATCGGGGTCTTAGCAGGTGATACTCCTGCTAGATCAACAACTTTTCATTTATCCACACTAGCCAAGGGAGAAGGACGTTTTTCTTGCTTTGTAGCCACAACAAATAATTTACTTCACATAGTCCAGCCCCTTACTGGAAAATCATCAATTTTACAAACTAGCCATGCTATGGGGAGGAGTGTAATACGAAATTAAATGGATCCCCCAGTAAATTATGCTCAGGGACGGTGCTCGGTCATGCATATGACATGCAATTGTCCCTCCAAAGAAGCACCCAGGTTGTAATGGTTGTAGGGTGAAAATATCCTGGGACAGTAACCCTCTGCCACAACGCTCCAGCTTTCAACCCTTCTGGCCTCTTGGTATATTTTCTTGATCAGGATACTCTGGTCAGGGGTCTTCTGAGAGATATGCTCCATAGTGATTTTGGTATATTGCTCGCTAACAAAGATTTCAAGTCTGCAGTGAATGGGGCTTCAAACTATGTAACCTACTTTCAACATGAGTGACTACTGTACCGATGTGCAGGTCACGACATCAGTGCTGGTTAGTGGCAGCACATTATCGTTTAGGGGTGCAGGCATTTTTCCAGCTTCCCTGTTGGAGAGGCTGCTCACTGATCTCCTTGTCGAAACCCCCAGTTTGTCATGACTGGGACTCATCACTGCTTGAATATGAAAAGTACGAAGTAAGTGTGTGATAGTACAATTGGTTAAGATATCCTACCAAGCCGAGGGTGAGGGGTCCCCCGCATGAGGCACAATACTATAGGCTGCTAGTGTAGACAGTTGTAGACTTTTCTGATAGAGGCCTCTCTCTCCAGTATATCTCCCACCTGTTTCAGCAAGATCTATCAGGTCACTGTGATCCGCCAGAACGTATAATTTGGAAAAAGAAGCAGCTGGAGACATGGCCGCATACTCTCACCTGAGACAAAAGGATGTGCTCTATGGCCAACCACAAATCCTGTGATTAGCTCATGAATATGAGCTGCAGCCCAGGCACCAGTTTCAGGTTGCCGCCTCAGTCTGTCTGGAGTGAATTCACACCCCATACATGTATTATTGGATGTTTCCCATCACCATGGAGTCTGAGACTGTGTAACTTTCACAAGATGCCTTGTCGCCATATGACTGGACTACTCACAAATTGAAACTTGAATTTGTTCGACTCTTGCCAAGTTTTCAGGCGAAGCGCATGATTTAAGTGGCACGTTGGCCTACTAACAACAGCTGCTGCTTTTGGATTAGTATTTATGTTCACACTTCGACTTTCAAGACTGAGTACAGCAGCATAGAGGAAATGATTTGATCAGGGGCAGAAACTCTTTTGCCACAGCCTTTCCATGAAAGTAACAGAGGAAATACAGCTTTTGCTATGTCCTTCAGAGATGTTCTTGAGTTGCATTTTGACAGACCCACGGCACACTTGGCAGCCTACCACCAAGAGAGCTCCAGCTGCTTTCAGACTTCCCTAGAAGACCTGCTGCCTGTCAGGCCACGCAAGACTCTTTGCGACAGAGCAGAGATTGCTTTACTGTGGCTGCTATCCATTGTTTCTGCGACCGTGTGAGCTGGTTTTAAGCTCTCCTGTACTCTTCAGGCCAGATGTCTGCATGCAGCTTGGCCTCTTCAGTCTCAACACCATGCATGTGGAGGCTGAGTTCCACTTAACTGGCAACTGCTGAAGGGTCTCCAGTGTATGGATTGTGACCATACGCATTCTATGTGGCTGGGTGCCCCTCACACTACTGACTACACTATCTCAGGGCACTGCCCAAGTAAACGTTTTCCCTTGTCTGGTGCTGAGTCCGGAGGCACCCAACACCGATCAGGGCCTGGGTTGCACACAGAATATCTTTAGAACAGCAGCAATCCAAACCCACCAAACCTAACACGACTGAACGGGACACACATATAGAATAATTCTGAACTGCTCACCCCAGCCAGACACTCAGAGCCTGTGCCGCATGAAGAATTACAAACAAGCAAGTGCTCCCTGCGATTTGATCAAATGTGCAAAAAACAACTAAGTGAATGAAAGAATGCCTGAATTAATCTCAGCCACTGGAGATCATTCTAGCTGCATTTCTGAACATCAGTTTACACTCACTGTGCCACTCTGGACAGAGACCGGTCGTATGCAAATTAGTCTTAGGGCCTGATTAAGAGTTTGGTAGTCTGCATTGTGAGGAGACTGCCGTTGAGGTAGTGGTCTCCTCACTGGTCCTATTACGACTTTCCTACTGGGCTGACGGGCACTAACCAAGGTTCCCGCCCGTCAGCCCAGTGAGAAAGGAGCAGCAGCATTGTCGCTGGCTCATAATAGAGCTGGCGGCAATGCTACTGCATACAGGGGACACCAGCACCCTCGAAAAGTGCACTGTGTGCATTTCGATGGTGCTGGGCCCCACGCACTTGTTCTCCGACACCCTTTTCATGGCAGTGGAAACACCATTAAAAGGCTGGCGGAGTTCAAGGTTGTAATCAACTGAGCGGTGTTGACTTCAGCGCTGCTCTGGTTGATTACAATGTACACCACCGTCAACCCATTGGGATCGGAGATCCTGGCGGGGACCGTAGTAGTTTGTCAGGTCTGCCCGCCAACCTGGTAATGTGGCGACTGCCACAACCGCAGTCGTATGACAGTCTTTTGACCCCCAGACTCATAATAAGGCCCTTGGTCCTGCTCTAATAGGAATAGTACATCTCAAACCGCCAGGTCAGGTCCCTTTCAGATGGGAACACAAGCAGCTTCAGAGTGTTTTTGGCCTACTTAAGACTCTTTAGTGAGGTATAACTTGTGCCCAGTTGCACAGTCGTAACAGAGTAGCTGAAAGAAGGTTGTACGAAGCGAGGTCATGGCATTATTTAATGCTCTAAATGCCGAATGTTGAACCCAGACAAAATGTTTGTTTCTAAAGCAGCTTGGGACGTACAAGAAACGACCAGAGGCATTTTTAACTGCCATTAAGAAACAGTTTTGGAGATTAATGTTAAAAATCTTTGAACCAATAGGTGTTACCGGCATAGAGAAATTTTCAGTCCTGATGATGACCCGTTATTGATTCATGCCTTTATATAGGGTCGAAACGTCAACATAATTTGATGTGCATTAATGTAGAAAAATACAAGGTGACTTCAAGACATCTGGAATTAAGGAGTCTTGCTGAAGATCACTGTTTGCCCTTTTTTAACCACATTTTGTATATTTTGTATATAACACTTTGACACTTTATGTATCACAGTATTCACTTTCAGTGTGCCGTTATCACAGGAGCACCTAAAATGTAAAATGTATTCTAATTGATGAATTTGTTCCAAATGTTAAAGAGACGAAATTGCTAAATAATAAAAAATATAAATTAATCTTAAGATACCATATTGAGATAAAAGGGTTCTTTTTTCCTGAAGAATAGTCTAGGTTTGCCGTGGAAGTCAAGGCATACACTTCCCCCTTGGGGCCAAGTTTCTGTTTGTTATTTGTCAGTTGCACAGTGAGCACAGGAACCACGTCTGGGAATACCTGTCACCGGGTGTCTGCTGCAAAAACTAAGTTGTCAAATGTGAGCATTTGTAGCTGGGCAGTACATGCAAAATACAGTTAACTGTCTTCCTTTTGAAGGAAATCAAGTAAACGTGATGTGTTTTTTAAATAAATACATAATAAAACTTTAAGTAAAAAAAGTCCCAATTCTGGATACTATGGTTAGTAGACACAGGTAACTCATAATGCATAAGTTCTAAATCTATATCAAACCCAAGGAGTGAGAAGTGCCGGCTCAACCTCACTAATTCCTGAGCATTAAAGTGTAAATAGTAGTCTTCTTTCATTTCAATGTGCTGTGTGTTAGTGCCTCGAGCACTTGGCTCCGGAGATAACAGGCAATTCGTCTTACAAGGGCTGCACAGAAACGGAGATGAAAATTGGTACTTATATGGACGAAACTTTTTTTTTTACCTCATACTTAAAAAAAGTTGCAATGTAAACCAAATTGATTCAATGATGCTCACCAACTGATCTATGATACAAAGGCAAAGCTGAGTTTCTTGCATGTAATAGAACATGTCAATTGAGAAAATTATAAATTAAACGTTTAAAAAATAAGGGAGCATAGTTACAAGAAAGTGCAGTCCCGATATGCCACTTTTCGTGTCGCCCCTGCCCCACCTAACACCACCATGGTTGTGCTGTATTTACAATATGGTGCACCACAGCGGTCGTTAGGACAATAGTAAGAAAATTGTAGATACTATTGTGGCACTTTGCTGCACTAGTGTCCAAAATTTTGACCCTAGTGCATAAAAAGCACAGGGAGGCCCATAGATTAAAATGGGTGTGTTATTTAACTAACACCTGCTCTGAAATGTTGTAAATTTCACTGCACAATTTTTCCGGGCCTCCTTGCATCAGAACACCCCCTTTGCACACATTATGCTGGTGCAGGCATAATGTGGTGCAAGGGTTTACAAAGTGGCGTAATGCAAGCATTGCGCCACTTTGTAACTATAGCGCAGGAGAAAGACCTCCTTAACGCCAGCTTAATGTAAACATAACAGACTCTAGGGCATCGCTAGGGGCTTGTAAATATGCTCCAAGGTTTGCACAGCTATCTCCTAGAGGGCCAAGTCCTGGAGAACTGGACGGACCAGGGCAATTTGCCTCTCTTCTACTGGTGTCAATGGCAGTGGGGTGAAAGCCTGCCACCAACAGCATGGACCCTGTATTTAATGTAACAAAAGTGAGATTTTGACCTGCAGTCAGTGTATGTTGCTCCGTAAGCAATGACAGTGAAGTTCTAAGCTGCTAATAATTTCTGGCCATCAAGGTGCCTCTGGCCTCCTATCATTACTGGGGACAATGAATTTTGACGAAAGTTGTGGTTTTGCATGTGGATCCGCAGCTCTCATTCAAGGTCTGGCAGCTTGCTGCCAATTAGGTGACTCTTAACTAGAGTCAGAACCCCAATTTCCTTTGAATTGCCATTCAAATGAGGATCCAAGACACTGGAAATGTGGTTCTAGCATTTTGGCTAAAGTACAAAAGTACTGGCAACTTACTCCTGTAGGATGGAGCGAAACACTTTGGTAGTGTCCAAGAGTACTTTGAAAGGCCAGAAGGTACCTGGTGCAAGTGACTGTTGGCTGTAGAAATGGACGGAATGGGGTTCGACATGTTGAGTTATACTACACCTAAAATGTAAGTACAATCAAACACAAAATTGGTCATGTTGGAAAAGGACATAGGAAGGTAAAAAAGAGATTAAAAAAAAACATAAAAGCCTGGGAAGTGGAATACAGGCTGTCCAGGAAAATAACTGCATTATGGGTGGAAGACAGATAACCGCGTAGGAGATTCACTTTCCTTTCTCTACAACAGGTATCAGAATGCAAGTAAGAGGTTTCATCATATACCCATCTGTTAGTTCGATTTTTAAGCTCATTCTCTCCTCAGTCATCACACGTTCCTAGTGAAGAGAATGAAAAGCGTTTTAGTAAGGGGGTCAGAGCAGGAAGATTTCTCCCATTCTTAATTTTCGAAATCACTCTTGTGATCATCAATATGCAGTCCTGGTTAGTCTAAGTGATCAAAAGGTAAATGCAGTGGAAACAAGCACTGGCAAAGCCAATAACTATTGCCTTTGCAAGAGCTATTGGCTTTGCCAATGTGTTTTTGCCATGTTGTACACCAGCATGGCTCCTGTTCAACATGGCTAAAAGTAAGTGGCATTCAGAAGTGTGATGTGGAGTGTTGTAGAGTGGAATACTTAGAGTTGAGTAGAGTTTTGTACAGTGGAGCAGCACAGAGTGTTGTGTATTGGAGTAGCATAGTGTTGAGTTGCGTAGAGTGGCATAGAGGAGATTGTATTGGCGAGAGTGCATTGGCATAGAGCAGTGGTCTCCAAACTTTTTAATGCCACACCCCCCCATTTGAAAAATAAAAATCATTGGGGCCCCCCTCAGAATTTTTCACAATTATTTTATAAAGATGGCAATGTTTAAATATGTCTAGGCCTATTTAAACATTACCTTTTAAAAAAACACAATAACATGCTTCTACTTAAAACAAAGGCCTGTTATCTGTATAATGCTTCTTTTGGCCAGAGTCTGGCGCCCCCTAGTTTGAATACCTCTGGCATAGAGTGTTGCAGATTATAGTGGTGTAGAGTGCAGTGGTATTGAGTTTGGTAGCATTGAATTCAGTGGAGTACAAAGCAGCATCATAGAATGCAGTGCCATAGATTAGGATGGTGCATAGTAATGTGCAGTTGTGCATGGTGGAGTGGTGCAGAGTGGAATGCCACAAAGCAGAGTGGCGCAGAGTAGAGTGTGTTAGAGTGCAGTGGTGCAGAGTGCACTATTGTAGAGTGGATAGAGTGATGCAGAGTGGAGTGCGTATAGTTGAGTGATGCAGATGACAGTGGCAGAGAGCTGAATGGCAGAGAGTGCAGTGCAGATTAAAGTTGAGTGAGATAGTGTGCAGTGGCGCAGAGTAGAGTAGCATAGCGGAGTGTAGAGTATAGTGGCATAAGGCGCAGTGGCGTAGATTGTAGTGAAGAGTAGAGTTCAGTGGCATAGAGTGTACTGTTGCAAAGTAGAGTGTCAGAGTGCAGTGGTGTAGAGTGGAGTACAGTGTCGTTGAGAGCATTGGCATAGAGTACAGTGATGAAGAGTGCAGTGACAGTGCAGTTGTGTAGCTTGCGTTGGCAAGAGTGCAATGGTTAAGAATAGACTGCAGTGGCATACAGTTGAATGGAGCAGAGTGGCATGTAGTAGACTGTTTCAGAGTAGAGTGAAGTAGCGTGGAATGGTGCAGGGTAGAGTGCAGTTACGTAGAGTGGCATAGAGTGCAGTGGTGCAAAGTAGATTAGGGTGGACTACAGTGGATTGGCATAGAGTACAGGGTCATATAGTTGAGTGTTGCAGAGTTAAGTGCATTAGCGTAGAGTGTACTGTCAGAGAGTGCAGTGTTGCAGAGTGTAGTACAGTAGCATAGAGTAAAGTTGGGTAGGGTAGACTGGTGTGACCTAGACTGGAGTGGTGTAGAGTGCAGTGGCGAAGAGTGCACAGGCATAGAGCAGAGTGGTACATGGTAGTGTAGAGAGGCCTAACATGAAGTACAGTGATGTAGAGTGGAGTGGTGCAGAGTGCAGTGGCGAAGAGTTGTGTAAAGTGGAGTGGTTCAAAGTAGAGTCCAGTGGTGTGGATTGGTGCAGAGTGTAGTGGTGTAGAGTGGAGTATTCATGGTGTGGTAGCACACTGCCATTGCAGATAATACATTTGCAATTGAAATGAGTAAAGGAAAGTAAAACATTTCTGGCATAGTTGCCCCCACTTTTTGCCTGGTGTCAATGTATTTAGACTGTAGTACACTGGGATCCTGCTACCCAGGACCCCAGTGTCAGGGCTCTCTCCCCTAAATATAGTTTTAAGGTAACTTTTACACCCCACAATTGACATACTGGTGCACCCATGTAAGTCCCTATTATATGCACCTATGTACCCAGGGCATTGGTACACCAGTGGACCCTCATTGGCTGCAGCATGTATTGTGCCACCCATAGGGGCCTATGCAAACTGTGACTACAGGACTGCCACTGCAGCCTGTGTGAAATAGTGCATGCTCTTTTCACTCCAGATGTAAGGTGTGCTTTATATCGTGGTAACTGCACTCTGACCCTGTAAGTCACCCCCAGGGTAGGCCCTTCAGCCCAAGGGCAAGGCACATGGTTTTCAGTGTGAGGGCACCTTTGCATGAGCAGAGATGCCCCTGCAAACCCCGGACTCCATTTCCTGGGCTTTGTAAGTCCAGGGAAGCCATCTAAAGGTATATAGTGAACACTGGTCAACACAAGTTGTCCAACTACATACTGGCTTCACTGAACCTAGGCAAGTTTGGTGTCAAACATGTTGGAATAATGCAATTACGCTGATTCCGGTGCTAGCTGCATGATACCATGTACTCTTGGGGTTCCCCTAGGGGAACCACAAAGCCTGTCTGTACAGGCTTGCAGGGTCTGTATGCCAGCCCATGCTGCTGCCAACCCCAGATACTGTCCTGCCCTCCTGCTGCTGAGCTTAACTATGAACAAAAACCAATGGATTAAACCCAGATCTTTGTGACTGGGGGTGAATGTTTGATTTGCTCTGCATTCCGTCCATCATCTGGTCTTTTCGCATTTGTCACCCCAAGTGGGAAGGGTATGCCCAGACGTGGGACCCGTGCTCACTGCGCCACTGGATTCAAGCTAGCCTAGCTGATTAAGGGTGATACCCTGAAACTGGTCTAGGATGCTTGTTTCTGGTCCAGGGAGGACCTGGCTTGGCAGTTTGGGCTGGACTGTTCCCATGAGGAACAGGGTCAAGACTGATTTGCTTATGGCTGGGTCGCAACTGAGATGGCATGGTGAGCAAAAAAACAATGGATTAAACCCAGATCTTTGTGACTGGGGGTGAATGTTTGATTTGCTCTGCATTCAGCCCATCATCTGTTCTTTTTGCTGAGCTTAACTCGGGCAGGGCAAGGCAGATTTCCTAAAAGATAGAGGTGTGACCACCTCTTCTTTAGAAATAAGTGTCTCTGGGTTGGGTGTGCCTCTGAGCGCCACCAGACTGCTTTGAAGGGCACATCTGGTGCCCTCCTTGCATAACCAGTTTGCACCAGTACAGGAATCCCTGGTTCCCGCTCTGATGAAAAACTACACAAAGGACAGAGGAGTGACCACCCCTCTGTCCAGCTCCTCCCATAGGGAGGTGACCAGATCTCTGCCAGGTGGCCACTTGATTCTGTCATTTTGGAAGTAAGATGTGCAGAAGCCCCTAGGAGCATTTGACTGGTTAGTCCAGCTGGGTGACATCACTGACCCCCCTCTGATTGATGGATCATTGCAGTTAGTGTCCAACCTCCTTCTTGAATTACTTAGAGCTCCCCCGAGAGTGCGACCTTAGATTCGTCTGCAAGACTTCAGGAACCATTTGCTAGTCTCCTCTCCAAGACACTTCTGCAATCTGGACACCGGCACCGCTGCTGTTCTTTTCTGGAACCAGAAGCAAGACTGTAACCAGTAGGAGGGCACCTGCAGCAACTTTGTTTTCAATTTCTGCAAACCTGTAGCCATGCATCCTCCAGAGTCACTGAGACTCTACCTGCACTTAAAAAAAGCAGGAAGAAATCTCCCTTGGAGTGAAGGAGTCACTCCCTGCATCTGCAGGCACCTCAACAACAAAGACCGGCTTGAGGATCCTGCTGTCCCACAGACTCTTCAAGGCTCTGCAACACAGGTGGTGGTTCTGTGGCTCTCCAGAGGTCTGACCTATCTTCTTTGGAACTGGTAAGTTTGTGATCCCTCACTGGAGCTGCTTGGCTGGAAACCTTGTGCACCTGGTGTAGTACTCCGTTGTTCTGGATATCCACAGGTGGGGGCACTAACCAACCTCCCTTGTCCCAACAGGGTTCTTCGGGGTCCTCTGGGAAGGGTCCTAAAACGTGAAAACTTAAACTGCATCTTCCCTATGTTAGCCTATGGGCACTGACCTGAGATTACTACTCTGAACACAGGTGCCTGGGGAATCCTACCTACTTACCTTTGGGGTGTCTGGTACTTCCCCAGTCTTAAGAGTCCTTGGGTAGTGCTGTGGGTTGGGAGTAGTTTTCGCATTCCATTTTTTTAGTATATGGTTTGCTCCCACTCTCCCCCCACAATAGGGGACCATGTTATTTTATGCCTTTACTTACCTATTGCAAAGTATATTTTTGTATGACCATATCTCTGTTTAGGAGGTATACCCAAGTTAGTTCTCGAGTGTGTGTTCTAATAAATATTACCTATTTTTCTAACACTGGTGTGGTTCTTTCCTGTGTGTACTTCACTGACTGACCTGCGCGGTATTTGCAACTGCTTTACACCCTCCTGGATAAGCCTTAGCTGCTCTCCACAGCTACTCTTATGAGAGCTCTGGGGATCTACAGCCGCCTATACTATCACTACGGGTTGCCTGAGCTCAGTTCAGGGTGCCTCACCTATAGGTGTACACCATGTACTGAGCCAGCCTCCTAAAATGATCATTACATTTGCAAAGGCATACAGCTTTACTAATAAATCTATTCAGTGCACAGACGAAAATGTGTGGAAATTGCATCACCTAGTTTACTGATTTGTTTTGATCATACTAAAGTGTTTGTTTCCACCACACTCCAGAAATAACAAAAAGGTGCTTCATATGTGTGTGATTCTTAATTCTGATATATTCTGAAATACTTACACAGTTAATTTAAATGTTGCCTTGTGCTAGAAAAAAACTCTTTCCTACCCCCAGTATCCAGCAAGTGTCCCATAAATACTCTCACTTTGAAGTCAGAGAAAGAAAAGTAAATTAACACCCTTGGAAGACACCGCCTGACATTTGACCTCTGTCTTTAAATGCACAACAAATGTGACAAGATAAGAAAAGGATTTAAAGGCCTGTTAACAGAAAGCAAGTTTGTGGAAGAATACAAAAAAACATGCTTTAGGTAAACAAATAAAGCCAGCAAATGGAAAGCCAGAAAGTGTGAGTTACAAACCAAAAAGCCAATGGTAATCAACAAGTGGGATGCCTTAACTCCTAGATCACTTTTCTGAAAGACTCCAAGATGTCTTTTGCAAACCAGACACCTGCACCTGTCTGGTAGGCTATGAACTAAAAATGTCTATACAGAGCTATTCTGAGACATTCTGTCGAATTTGAGCAGCAACCTGGTGTTTTCAGATGTATAGGCTCCTCAAGAGATCTAACAATAATAACAGTTTTACATGTCAAATCATCAACAAACGTCTACTTTAAGAGATTGGTTGGATCTGTAAAACATATCAGTTCAAGAAAATTCAAGACTAGAATGCATAGTTATGGCCGAGCATGTATATACTTCAGCTTTGCTTCTTGTGGGCTTCGTGCTGACCAATCCAACAGGCTGGACAGCTTTTTTTTCCCTCAAGATGTTATTTTTAGCCAGTTTAACAAGTGCAATGCAGATGGCATATGCTGGTTTAAATGTGAAAACGGGTGCACATGGTGCCTACAAAGTGGATTATTTTATGAAAGATTTTAAGTTCCACTTTCAGTCAGGGATGGGTTTAAATAGGCAGACATCCTTGATGTATAAGAGGAGCAGGTGGGGGTATTGTTAGATGTTGCACTTTATATGGTTTTGTTTCTGGTCTAGTGGCAGTCAGATCACAGGCAAACGTTTCTCTATGTAGACATACACAAAAAACTTCTTCCTATGTTATGTTCTACTTGCAGGAGGATAGAATATCACATAGACCGACAGGACAAGTGACAATACAGATATAGGTATATAGCAAGGATGGATGGAGATCAGATATAGTACAGCAAAAGCCTGTTTTGAATTGGTGTGACTTACACCACAACTTAAGGCAGTGGTAAAACATATCTTATGGATCTATAGACATTCACAGTTGATTTCAAGACTCGACCTGTACTCCAAATCTTTTCAGAGATCTCAGGTACTTATTCAACTTATGGAAAACTGTTGACGTGGAAGTTCTGAAATCTTCCAATTTATTTTTCACAGTGCATCTGCAAAGATCATCAGAGATAGCCAAATCGAAAAAAATAATAAGGGCAGTGTCTACAGAGGTTACAAAGCACTCTATTCTGGTTGTTTGCTGAATAAGATGTCACTTATGATATCCTCAGCAGAGAAGAGCACCTCCTTTCCCAAACAGTATTTCACACAAAGAGTGTGGACAGTGGGATAGTGGGTTACATAAGGCTGTAGTTATCATTGAAGGAGCAAGGCCTCGTGCAAGCTTTTTTGGGAGCCATGGAAAAGGTGCAGGCAGGCATCGGAGACATGTTTCCAGAGACTGTCACTTTCACTGCTGCTCCAGAGACCTTGTACATGGAGCAGGGGAATGTGGTGGTCATTCCGACCTAGGCGGGCGGCGGTTGCCGCCCGCCCATCGGAAGCCGCCTGAATACCGCCCCGCGGTCAATAGACCGCGAGGGGTATTCTGACTTTCCCGCTGGGCCGGCGGGCGATCTGATTCAGATCGCCCGCCGGCCCAGCGGGGAAAGCGCCTTCCACAAGGAAGCCGGCTCGGAATCGAGCCGGCGGAGCGGAAGGCGTGCGACGGGTGCAGCAGCACCCGTCGCGCTTTTCAGTGTCTGCATCGCAGACACTGAAAAGCCTAGTTGGGCCCTGTTAGGGGGCCCCTGCCATGCCCATGCCATGGGCACGGCAGGGGCCCCCAGGGGCCCCGCGACCCCCCCTACCGCCATCCTGTTCATGGCGGCTTTCCCGCCATGAACAGGATGGCGGTAGGGGGGGTCAGAATCCCCTCGGCGGCGCAGCGAGCTGCGCCGCCTTGGAGGATTCTAAGGGGCAGTGGAAAACCGGCGGGAGACCGCCGGTTTTCCCGTTCTGACCGCGGCCAAAGCGCCGCGGTCAGAATGACCAAGGGAGCACCGCCGGCCTGTCGGCGGTGCTCCCGCCCCCGTTGGCCCTGGCGGTAGAGAACCGCCAGGGTCAGAATGAGGGCCTATATGTCCTGGGACCTTTCTTCACCTAGGTGTCTTTTTTGCATTCCCTTAATTTCCATTCATTTCTTGGGGCTGCGATAAATCAAAGGGAAGATTAGGTGTATGTATCCCTTGCTTTGTAAAGATATTGTGTTTTCCTCTTGTGCAACTTACAAAAACACCAGCATTTGAATTCCCATGTATTCTTGCATCCTCTTCAGTTTCTGTCTTTCCCCAAGCAATCCTGCCTCATATTGACCTACAGGTGGAGAAGCTAAAGCTTAAGACATCATAGGTTATCTGAGAGGCTTGTGTCATCTAGTAGTGATGTATTTATAACTCCAAATTAGATGGACAGCATCTATTGGTATCATTTGATCTGGGGTAAAGAGCTAACGGACTGTGTCCCCTGTTTTGTGAAACATGCAGCTTGGCAGGGTCTGATAGCTTGAACTATTACACAGCAACAGAGTTGGTGATGGAAAAGTCCCTCACATGGTGACAGATGTGCACCCCTTGCTCTGAATGCCCCAGCTGCACTGATATCTGGATCCCTGGAGCTGATTTTTTGTCATAGGCGAACATGCGCACTGACCTAGGGTTGTCTCTCGAATTGCGGTCTTGTTGGACAGGGAAGGGGCTCCCAAAGCACTCCCCTTGCAGTGGTAAAAGGCTACTGCTGCTACCAAGAGTTAAGTAGCACGAGTGAAGTGGTGGCAGCATACTGTTTTTTTAGTAATGATGATCAGTACTATGAACAGGCCTTTTTACCTACGTAACTGGGGTCTACCTGCCTACTCATGTAAAGTTCTGCTGCTGCTGTGTGCTTAAGTAAACCCTGGCCTACATCCTGTTAGCATGTAGCCCTGTCCAGAGCACATGTTTGCATGTGTGCTGTGATGCATGTGTGCCTCTGAGTGGTACAATACATGGAGGCCTCGAGGTTCCATATTGGAAGCCCAGGATCTTGAGAAAGCATGCAGAGGTGAAGGAGCACCACATACAGATTTTTATATTGCTACATTCCCGAGCGCTGCGTGGGACACACACTGGAGAAAAGGAGAGGCAGGCCTTCTTGTGAACTTCAACAGGGCTCTTGGATTCTGGAAAGGGCACTGGTCAGTGAGGCCAGGGCACATCACAGGAAGGAAAAGGGGATCACAAGGGAATCATACAGAGTAGGGGTGGGGGGCTTTGTAGCCTTTCGTAGCCAAATAGCAGTGAGGTTGAAATTCAAGTATGATCTACAAGTAACTCCCATGCCTGTGTTCTGGGGCTATATGGGTTGGAGACGCTCCTGCTCTGACTGCCTGCTTCCTGAGCAAGGACATGACAGAGAAGTATGCACTTCAATGGAACCACCCTCTATCGGAACAAGAGCTTCAAAGATGAGACACTAAATCACCTCTGTGTCTGAAAATTTGTTATAAAAAATGGATCTTGAGTCTCCCAAATGGTCCACTATCAAACAGTCAACCATAGCTGTACCTCGCCATGGAAAATCTCTGCAAGACTTTTGCCTTGTGTGACCAGGACTGGGGATTAAGGTCTACCAGTCTCCCAGCTAGGTGAAAGGACATCACCTAGGGAAATCAAGACAAGCTGGCCTGGAGCACCAGTGCCTGCCTGTATGCTGAGACCAGAGGACCTGGTGAGAAGGAGAGTATCTATAGAGAGCAAGGTCTAGTGGGGGATCCTGGAGTGTGGATTCCCAAAGCGAGGTGTGAGATAATCTCTGTTGCACGATCTGTCTGTCTGCCTGCCCGTGAGCTCAGGAAAGTCGGCAACCCTATATACTAGAAAGGGCTGCTGTGAAGATATCGCTGCTGCTCTACCAATCGGGCAGTCCATTTGTGTGCTTAGGAAAGTTGGTGACCCCTTATGCCAGAGGAGGCCCCTGTGAAAATATTGCTGTGTTGCAACAAGCAGGCCGTCTGCCTGTGTACTGACCAAAAGCAGAAGCCCGTGTATGCTAGAGGTGGCTGCTGTGAAGAGCAAGGACAGGTGCCCTGGTGCACCATATTCCACGAGGGAGGGCAAGCGTTGTGTACAGCATATGACCACAAAGAGCAGCAGGTGCTGACAATGTGCCCAAGGCCTGACTCATTCTGGATCAGAGGAACTTACTGCATAATCCAAGGTGCATCGCGGATGACCAGCTGCCTTGCCTGCAGCAACAAGACTACCGCTCATCACTGGCAAGCACTCCAGTCCACTGCGACGCTGGAGTGCTGATGCTCCTGGTGTCTTCTGTATTGCAATACCAGTGGGAGTGGATGAGCCGGATTTTCAGGGCAGAAAGCCCAGGGGGAACTTGACCTGCCTCATAGCTCTACAGCACTGGAACACTACACCTTCTAAAAAAAACATTTAAGTCTTTGTAAGACTCGAACTCATTAATAGGGCCACATCTGCATGTTACCAATCATAAATGGAGATGGCATAAGCACTGCCAGTACTTTGGATGTGTGACTCAGGACACTGCCAGGATAACGCTAGAGTACCGGCCTTACAAGGGCTGTGCATATTGTTTGTGTGTGTCGTATTTCACTTTGTGTTTGTACATAACTACTTTTGGCACAAATTGAGTATCTGGCTAGGCATTCATTTATTAGGGTTGTTGCGTGTACATTGAGTCTTGAGACTGTGTCCACCTACACTTACCTCGCCATGAGAAGCCTTGGACTGCTTGACTCGAGCTACCACTGAAACTCAAGTGCTGAAGGCAGTAGTACTTGGCCCAGTTGCTCAGAACACATAGTAGGTTGGGCCCTGGGATTTCAGGAGTAATAAGCCTCAACCCCTACAATTGGGCCTGGTAGGTCCTGTTTGCCCCGTGCCCCCTCTGAATGGGGTTCTGATAAACAGGCAGTCTTTTTGGGGAACCTATGATCTATCAGGGGAGCAGTCAGTTCTAAAAGTCTTGACAAGTCATCTTCATTAATATTTGACTTTGGCTCATCCTTCTTTAAAAATCTCTGCTGGCATTAATGCCTAATATTAATGGTATTTTGTTTTGAGGTCCTTTTCTTAGCCATGAACTCCACCAGGCCTTTTAGATGTGTGAAGTACTTCCATATAATGACAAGTATCTTAAAATATTTATGTATTTGGTGGCACTGCATTACGGTTCCTCTTTTTGGTTGAAACTTGGATTTTTTTTACCTAAATTGTGAGATAATCTTCTCCTCCCTCTTTCCCAATCCGTTTTCCAGATTATAAAAGGGAATTGCAGCTTTTGGAAAGAAGCTCAGGTTTTTACCTCTTTGGAATATGCATGGCAGAAATCTAGTGCTATCAGGTGGGAGCTTCTTAGCTGGAGGCAGCGAATAGTTGCAGAATACTGGATTGTCTGTTGGGTTAGATGAGTTATACTATTTCTGCAATAAATTCACCAGTGGTGCAAGTGATGCCAGTGCTTTGTGTTGGTTCAAACCCAGCTACTTTTTTTGCAACAGTATGCCCTTAGGCAGAAGAGAGCAGCTTTATCAAGACTGCACCTGTGCAAAGATTTGCAAATCAGCACTAAGTGTTGATAAAGTATTTATTTTCCAGCTCACAACTTTTTTGTGTTGGAAAGTAGCCCTAAATGTTACGCAATAAGGGACTTATGTCTATGGAAAAAAGTGACGCAACGCAAGAGGCTTGTAAATAAGCCCCTTAGTGCTTCAATAGGGTGTTCCTTGGCCTTTTATATAAGCGTTCCCACACTACCACCAATGTCTCCTCAAGGCAGGCGGTAACAAGGACAGACATTTTTATTTCTGCTAACTTTTCTCACATTGTATGTGCACTGCATTATACAATACATATCCAATGTGTGAAAAGTTAAGTCTAAGCATAGAGGTTTTCGTTTGTACTAAAATATACACACATTTACACCATGATGCAAAGGCATGTGTGGTGCTTGTTTGAGCACCCGTGCTAGGTAAGAGGCCAGAAGCACCATCTCCAAGACCCGACACTGCAACACTCTCTCCCCAGTGCAATGCAGCACAGCAACTTTGGTGGTTGTATTTTTTTTTATAAATGTACTCTTAAGTACTTTGATGTGGAAAAGGCAGATGAGGGACAAAGAAGTGAAGATTTACAAGTAACCTCGACACTCTGAGTTGCCTCATGCTCGCCAAGAGACTTTTTGCCCTGTATCCCATTTGAGGGGGCTGGAGCCAGCACCACGTGTTACTGCTTGGATATATTAAAAGAAGGAGTGTCTTCTGCAGCCATTTGTTTAGGCCTCCTTATAAGGACAGGTCATTTGGGAGAAAAAAAACTTGTTTGTTTGAATTAGGGTGACCAGCTTCTTCCAGGTCATTATGGACATGCTTTCTAGTTCTGGACTTGTGTGTTTGTCTAATGCATTCTGGGTGTTGAAGCCGTGTGTTGCTTCCATTGAAAGAATTAGACCAGTGATACTCAAAGTATGGCCGTGGGACTGCATGCCGCACTCCTAGTCTGTGCTTGCAGCCTCCGGGTAAACAGGAGCACTGGGCTACTGTGTACACAACTAAGTACTAACATTAAAACTGTGATAAATAACCAGGCAAGCATTTATTTAAAGGTTAATTGAAGTTGAACAAAGGAACTGGTTGTTGTGCATTGCTTAAAGTTAGGAACACTTTGCTGCAAGATGTCTTTGAAAATTAAAGGTTTAAAAATAAGATAAAGTCTCTTCAAAGTACAAAAAGTGTATTTCATTAACATGCAGAACCATTTCACCTTAGTATATAAGATTATAGCAGTGCTTTGATACGTATTTTTTAAAGGGGTAGTTTTCAAATATGAATCTAGAACATTCATCCTCCCGCCCCCGACAACTGACTTGCCTCTTAGTTTACTATTGGCATTATTATGTGCACTCTTTTGGTGGCCTGGGTTCCTATTCAGGGGCGTAGCTCAACGGGGGTTTGCGGGGTTTATACCCCCTTAAGAAATTTACCCAACTATTTATTACAAACTACATCTGTCCGATTTCACCTGGCATTTTTATTTGCCCGCACTGACAAAAAAAAAAAAAACTGTTTTGAAGGCTTTAAAAATGTTGATTAGTTTAAAAAATATTGTGTTTTAAATACCTCTACCTGTCCACACTCCCTTCTCGTTCTACTACCCCTTAAGCCCCTGTCAAGTTCCAGCGTGATTATTGGGAAATCTGAAGCTCACACCCCCTAGTCATACTAACCAGGCTACGCCCAAGTTCCTATTAAACATTATACAAAATGAAATCAAACACAGAAGAAGGTTTTGCACTCCCACATTCTGAAGACATGTAGTTTGAGGTCCTCTTTATGCGATAATGAAGAAAAAGGAGGGAAGGTGAAATAAAACAATTGCCTAGGATCACACAATTTGGTAAAGTGGGGAGGCTGGAACTAATCCCTGATTTTCTGGTTTCCCATTGTGCAATTCAGCCACTAGATGTAAATGCTTTGCTTCCCCTACACCCGTCTTACCACAAAGCCATCACCCCAAAACCACACCCCTCCCCCATCTTCCCCTACCACTACCCTGCTAGCATCAATGTGACCCTTGTTCAGATCACAGACCAAGGTTTTTGGTCCCTTGGAAAATGTTTGCGAGTATCCGCGATCCAGAGTAACACCTGAAATCCTTGACTTGTAGATGAGAAGTTCAGAACTGGGAATAGTGTCTACAATTACCTAGATTGAGGCAGGCACGCTAGTTTGACTGTGCCAGGTGTAAGAGTAGGGCCTCAATAAGGAGGTCCGGGGAGGGGATTGTCGAGTTACAAGGCTCCCCGCCCCCCGGAGTGTTTGGGGAAGTGGATTAGCCCTGGGTGCCATTTTGGGCATTTTGGGCTATGGCAGGAGGTATTTGTAGGGGGCCATTTTGTGCCCCAGTCGCCATTTTATCGAAGCCCTGGGTAGTTTCAGAGCCGTTTTTCGGTAGTGAGCCTTAGTGTGGTTGGTGATAGTAGAGGTGTTGGCAGAGTTAACAGGTTTAGTGAGGGTTATTTTCGAGAATTATTATAGGTGGCCGAAATCAACAAAAAAAAGAGGGAGAGAAGAGTTTGCCTGTACCTCAGTTGGAGATTTGGCAGTAGGGTGTTTCCGTGGTGTGATGAGCTGGGCGGAGCATGCGTTTTTTGTTAGTAGTAGAGGAGCATAGTGCAGAGTCATGGCAGTGGACGCAAAAGTGCAAGAAGCGCTCCGCTTGTTAGAAGAGGTTGGCCTGTTGGATATGGTGCAGGTAGAGGCAGCGGTGGCCTCCCGGCCTGTGAGGAGGGCAGTGAGTGGAGTGGCGGCAGCCATCCTGGCATGCTCACCTCCATGCCGCGCGGCAGCCCTGACAAAGGTGGCAAGTATAGGGAGAAAGGGGAAGGCGCGGGCGCTCGGGACAAAGGGAGGGGGCGGGGAAGGGGTGTAGCTGAGCGGCTTCGGTAGTTGCGGCCAGCGCCAAGTGGGAAAGCGGAGGTGTGGCCAGGGAGGAAAAGGCCCCTTTGCGATGGGCAGCATTTGGTTGTCAGGTGGCAAGGCGAAGAGCAGGAATCATCGGGGGAAGAGAGCCCCATGGAGGGTACGTGTGCTGGGGGAGGGGTCGCGTTTGGTGGAAGGAATTATGGATGAGCTGTCTTCACCAGACAGCAGCCCCGAGGACGTTTTGGGGGGCTTGGGTGGCTATGAGGCCCAGTGGCAGGACACCGACAAGGAGGTGCAGGGGGGGGGTCTGGGTATAGCTCATGGGAGGGGGGAGGTAGCAGTGGGCACGTGGGGGGGATTCTGGCAATACCCAATTTATTTGGGAGTGGAGTGATGAGGGTGAACAGGGAGAGGTGGAGGAGGACGGTATTACCTTAAAGGTACGTCCTCCTCGCCGTACTTACGGAAAAGGTAAGGTACCCAGGGAGCAGATGGGCAGGGAAGTGGGCCCAAAAAGGTCAGGGGAAAAGAGGGAGGGTGGGGATCAGGCAGGTATGGGGCGCAGGGCAATGGACAACACTGGATTAACCGGTTCAACTGCCATTTCATGGCAGGGCAGCAAGACAGGACAGGCGGACCTGGGACAGGCAGGGGTGGCTTGTAGACCCCAGGATGAAGGGAAGACGGGGCCCCGAGCGGCTAGCTGGATGGCGGCGAAGAGGACATCCGAGGAGGAGGTTGGTGAGGTTATGCTTGTTCCGCGGGGAGGGCGTAGCAGAGTGGGTGTTGCGCCCCCTGCTGTAGTGGCCCTGTTGGAGCGGCGACCTAACCAGGCACCACTGGTCCGGAGAGGACCCTCACTGGGTAAGCTGATGGTGCACCCCGGAGGTAAAATGGGTGAAGCACAGGCAAGGGATCTGGGGGGGCGCCCTGCCTGCGGAGACGCTAGCATGGATGGATGACCTTGACTATGAGGAGGATAGCATGGAGGAAGGGGAGTTGAGGGAAGGTGTGGAGGAAGAGTTGTGGTGCGAGCAGGGGGGTGTCTAATGTTGTTCAGTCATTGCAGGAGACAACAGCGAAGGATGACGGACGTCACCGGACGGGGCGAGTGGCTCAGGAGCAGCACCGGCCCTTGTTGACAGGTAAGAGGCCTGCCACGTCGGTTTCAGTGGCAGTGGAGGTTGAGAAGGAGCACCTGCATAAAGGTGTTTATGTGGCTGATGTAGGTGTTGGGCCTGACAAGACGGGGGTACTGAGTGTGCCTCCGCGGGAAAAGGAAGACAAAAAAGTGGAACCAGGTACTGGGATGGGAGGGGAAAAAGGAAAAAAGCTTCCCTAAATGGGAACAGCGAAGCTGCTGAGTTCCCATTTGATGATGGCCACAAAAGAAAAGATCTGGCGCGGGGAATATGTGGAGATGTTAAAATTACTACATAGAGAGGTGCGCTCTAAGGAAGGGTCTAAAGAGGAGGAGTACAAGTTGGCTAAGCGGCCAAAGGTACCCGTTACTATTGAAAATTGGACGGCGGCATTCCTAATTTATGTCAGTGTGTATTGCGAACGCTTCCCAGAGAGGGCCGTAGCGCTATTAAAATACATGGATGTGATCAGGAAGGCGCACTTGAATTATGGTGGCTACGATTGGGTTCAGTACGACGAGGAGTTTCGAGCACGTTTGGCGGCAGATGACTCCGTTTTATGGAGTGAAATTGATTCGGACTTAGGGGTTCTGCAAAATTCGGGAAGACGGTCTTATGGCTAGCAGCTTGCCCATTACGTATCGGCCCTTTTGGGACTGCCCCACCCAGGGAGGGGCAGTTACAGCTGCAAAGGGCACGTCAGGAGTGGGTGCGGCAGGGACTGTCAAGTCAGGGGCTTGTTGGGATTACAACAAAGGGTTGTGCACCCGAGAGTACTGCAAATTCCGACACAAATGCTCAAGGTGTGCCGGGAAGCATGCAGTCATTCACTGTTACGCTTCCGGAAATTCTGGGACGTCGGGACAGGGTCAGGGCACAGCCTCAAGTGGTGCCAGCATGGGGAACCAAGGAACCAATAGGTACAAAGATGGTCAGGGTGCACTGGGAAAGAGCTTGTACGCCGGTTAGGCTGGACAGGTTGCGTTTTGGGCTTGACCAATATGACAATGAGGAAGCGGCGCGTTTGTTGTTTAGTGGTTTTTTGGAGGGTTTTTGTTTGCAGTACATGGGTCCACGGGTGCATCGGTGGGCGGACAATCTTAAGTCGATCACGGGACGAGAAGCAATTGTGCAAAAAAAGCTGGATAAGGAACTAGCCGAGGGGAGGATTGATGGTCCGTTTGAGGATTGGCCTTTGGATAACCTCATTGTCTCTCCGACTGGGGTGGTCCCCAAAAAGAAGCCGGCCAGTTTCGGCTCATTCATCACCTCTCTTGGCCGGAAGGTGGCTCGGTCAATGACTTCATTCCGGAACATCTGACCAGGGTATCATATGCGTCGGTGGACGTCGCGATTGACATGGTGGAAGTATTTGGGCCCGTATTTATACTCCGTTTGCGCCGAATTTGCGTCGTTTTTTTCGACGCAAATTCGGCGCAAAACTAACGCCATATTTATACTTTGGCGTTAGACGCGTCTAGCGCCAAAGTATTGGCAAATAGCGTCATTTTTTTGCGTGAACGCCTTCCTTGCGTTAATGAGATGCAAGGAAGGCGTTCCCGTCTAAAAACAGACGCACATAGCGGTGCGTGGTATTTATGCTCCAGGGCAAAAATCACTCCCGCGCGGCAGGCGGCGCAAAAAAATGGCGCAAAGCATGAATAGCGTGACATTTTAACGCCTGGGTCAGGGCAGGCGTTAAAATGGGGCAAACACACCTGTACTTAATCAGAACACACAGAACAAACAACAGAGCAGCAGAGCAGCAACAGGGAGACATGGAGGTGCTTTTTCTTCAACGTGCACGTAGACGCAGAGCCCTGCAGCAACAACAGCAGCCACAACAACAACAGCAGGGACCCCAAAGACAGCGCAGAAGGCAGGAGAGGATATTCCGCCCAAGAACAACCCTGCATGGCCTCAGGGAACGAGACATCATCCAGAGGTACCGGTTGAACTGGCAGGCCATTCAGCAGCTGCTGACAAATATTGAACAGCAATTGGCCCCCACTTTAGTGACTCCACGCACTATCCCAACAGAAACAAAGCTGCTTGCCGTACTTCACATGCTGGCAAGTGGCTCCTTTCAGACAACTGGTGCCCTGGTTGGTGGAATCTCACAACCATCTTTCTCCGCATTCCTGCCTAAAGTACTGGATGCCATCATTGGACTGACACCCCGCCACATCTGCTTCCCTAACACACTGCAGAAGCAGCAGGAAACAAAACAGGGGTTCTACGCCATCAGTGGCTTTCCGCACGTCCTTGGTGCAATCGACTGCACACACGTACGCCTTGTGCCACCTGCTGCGAGTGAACACCTCTACCGCAACAGGAAGCACACACATTCCATCAACGTGCAGGCCATAGTCGATCACCAAGGACTGATCAGCAACATCGTGGCTAAATATCCTGGGAGTGTACATGATGCATTCATCTTCCGTCACTGCACCATCAACCAACACTTCCAGGATGGACGGTATGGCAATGAACTACTTGTTGGTAAGGACAAAAATCTACTTATATACTCACTGCACAGAAACCCTCTAGGATAAACAACACATACACCACAATAGCAACACCTAGACAGGAACACACTGAGGTACTCACATCACTAGCCATGTGTCACAAGTCACCATTGAACCTCTCACACATTTGAATTTACTCCACAGCTTAGTGTGAAGACATTCATGACTGTGGTTGCCTAAATGTCACCTTGCAAATTGGAAGTCTCACAATAACCTGTACACTAATACAATGCATGACTTTTAAGGGATGGGATGGCCTGGCTATGTTCATATGGACGTTTCTAATACCCTTTCATGTTTCAACTCTGCATGGAACTATCATCACACCCCCAGTGAGGACACACGGACACCTGTGTCACAAGTCCCAATGCAAGGGAGGGCACACTGTACTTGAGAAACCAATACATCCTGCTGACAAACAGTTAGACAACAAACACTTGCTCAGCCAAGGAAAATAAACAATGCCAAAGTTTCCACCAACAACCATAGGTTGTCACATTAGTACACAAAATAGTCACAGACAACACAACACAACTACTGCCATCAAAGATACGTACAACAGTGCCTCCTACATCTAATTGATACCATTCTGTGTTTCTCTTTCAGCTGATCAGGGGTATGGCATCCAGCCTTGGATAATGACACCATATGGGAACCCAAATACTGCTGCTGAGCGGGCATACAATGACGCCCACAAGAGGACACGCAGCATTGTGGAGAGGACCTTTGGGATCCTAAAGTCAAGGTTCCGCTGCCTTGACATCACTGGCGGAAGCCTACTATACTCCCCAGAGATGGTATGCAAAATTATACTCACTTGTGCCATATTACACAATATTTGTGTACAAAGGAACATTCCCCTCCTTGAACCGGACCCAGACATGCCTGAGGATGATGATGAGGAGGATGCTGGCCTGCAACAGGAGGGGGAACAACCTAACACCGCAGCAGGAGTGCGTAGGCGCCAACAGCTTGTGAACAATTTTTTTACTTAAGTCATTATAATCACTTGTATTCCACACTTGTAAATAAACACAGATCACAAACACCACATCATGCTTTGGCCTATTCATTTCTGACCACCTTTAGTTTGAAATAGCTGAAGATGAATGTCGTCTCATTGATCAAGAATGCCATTAAAAATCATCACACCAAAAATAAACATCACAACTGTATGCACAGAGGGTAGGATGTGACATGTTACATTACCATACACAGAGCCCAACAAGAGTACAAATGTGACAATTAGACATGCCGGATCCAAACAACTGAAACAGTCTCTCATCCAGCCCAAAATTGGAGATCATTTGAAAGTCACATCACACGGGTTCAGAGACAGGGTGGGACCATCCATGTGTACGTGAACATGTCATCAATGGCTTCTCTCAAGTGTATGATGTGAGCAATACACAATTGCAACAACATCAGCTGCCACTAACTCAGGAGGAGACCTTGAAGTTACAGTGACAACATACACACAGACAGGTCATACTGGATCCACATTCCCACACACATGTACACATATGTCATACAACCAACCTAATATTTGAAAGTAGACCATCACAGTTGTGTCCCAGTTTGAACCTAGCAGGAAGATTGTAACATGACACTAAACCAGTTTATGCAGAAAGGGACACAGACAAGCAAAACAATCTTCGCATTATCACATCGTGAACGCTGAGAGTCTTGCAAACTTAGGGGGTCATTCGGACCCTGGTGGTAATTACCGCCCTGGCGGAGGTCGGCGGTAGCACCGCCAACAGGCTGGCGGTGCACCGATGGGCATTCTGACCGCGGCGGTTCAGCCGCGGCCAGAAACGGACTTCCCGCTGCCCTTGAGAATCCACCATGGCGGCGGAGCACGCTCCGCCGCCATGGGGATTCTGACACCCCCTACCGCCATCCTGTTCCTGGCGGGTCTTCCGCCAGGAACAGGATGGCGGTAGGGGGTGCCGCGGGGCCCCTGGGGGCCCCTGCAGTGCCCATGCCAATGGCATGGGCACTGCAGGGGCCCCCGTAAGAGGGACCCACAAAGAATTTCAGTGTCTGCTTTGCAGACACAGAAATTCGCCACGGGTGCAACTGCACCCGTCGCACCTTCCCACTCCGCTGGCTCCATTCTGAGCCGGCGTCCTCGTGGGAAGGGTGTTTCCCGCTGGGCTGGCGGGCGGACTTTTGGCGGTTGCCCGCCAGCCCAGTGGGAAAGCCAGAATGACCGCCGCGGTCTTTCGGCGGGAACCGCTTGGCGGGCGGCGACCGCCGCCCGCCGCGGTCAGAATGACCCCCTTAGTCATATGAAAATGGTATGCAACTTAGCTCCAAATCATCAATACTGCAAACGTCAAATGGGCTAATGAGATGAATGAATGGTCAACAGTCATTCATACCATATGGCTTTACATTCGCCCGCTGCTGCAGGTTTGCCAGGATATGATAAAAATAATCCATGGATACAGTAGCTATTCTGGATGGTCAAATCCTAGGGTGCTGGGGGACTAACTCCACCTCTACCACCCCCAAAACATACAGGAATCATGTACTTGTGAACTAAACACATGCATAAGGCACATATGTGGCCTCAATGTCACAAGTCCTACACAAATATGAAACACAAAATCATAATGGGACATGGTCAGCCCCCTAAAAACTGAAAGTGACTCTCCCACTCCCTGTTAGGACTACAGATAAAAGCATCCCCATCATAAAGGTGGGGACATTTTGGAGACGGAATACATAATGGTATCAAAAATCACATTTCAAAATAGCCATCAGCAATTACACCAAATATGTTGTCAAATATGGTCAATACATTAGTTAACGTATCCCAAACATCACAGTGTGAAGGCCGTCTATACATAAAAGTACGGACATTTGTCAGATACAAACACAAATGTGTCTCACATCGCACCGTTTTACCATGACAAATCACCTTTCCAAAGCTAAACACATGAAGACATTTGGATCAATTTGCTCCATATTCTACGCATACAGCATGGCCGTCATAATTTGTTCATGTACATGAGTGCACACAATGCAGAGTCAGATACAAATGTATCCAAAAGTGTCTTGATATTTCACCTTCAAATTATGATTTACATCCACAATATTTTTGACTCTGCATCATGTGCACTACTGTACGTGTAATAAAAACCACGCACATGATGTATGCGTGGTCAAAATGACGCTATATGCACAATATATTGCTCATTTCATGTACAGTATTAATTATTCATATTAATAGCATATTTTTTTGACTCCGCATCATGTGCACCACTGTACGTGTAATAAAAACCACGCACATGATGTATGCGTGGTCAAAATGACGCTATATGCACAATATATTGCTCATTTCATGTACAGTATTAATTATTAATATTAATAGCATATTTTTTGACTCCGCATCATGTGCACCACTGTACGTGTAATAAAAACCACGCACATGATGTATGCGTGGTCAAAATGACGCTATATGCACAATATGTTGGTCATCTCATGTACATTATCAATTATTAATATTCATATCATATTTTTTGACTCCGCATCATGTGCACCACTGTACGTGTAATAAAAACCACGCACATGATGTATGCGTGGTCAAAATGACGCTATATGCACAATATGTTGGTCATCTCATGTACATTATCAATTATTAATATTCATATCATATTTTTTGACTCCGCATCATGTGCACCACTGTACGTGTAATAAAAACAACGCACATGATGTATGCGTGGTCAAAATGACGCTATATGCACAATATGTTGGTCATCTCATGTACATTATCAATTTTAAATATTCATATCATATTTTTTGACTCCGCATCATGTGCACCACTGTACGTGTAATAAAAACCACGCACATGATGTATGCGTGGTCAAAATGACGCTACATGGTCAATATGTTGGTCATCTCATGTACATTATCAATTATTAATATTCATATCATATTTTTTGACTCCGCATCATGTGCACCACTGTACGTGTAAAAAAAACGACGCCCATGATGTATGCGTGGTGTAATTGACGCTACATGCACAATATGTTGGTCATCTCATGTACAATTGGAAATATTAATATTCATAGCATATTTTTACACTCCGCATCATGTACACTGTAATGCGTCAAAAAAATATGACGCACATCTGTGTATGCGTGAAAATATGACGCATTACGCGAAAATAAAAACGGCGCCCATTTTATGCAGGAAGTGATGTAATAGGATATCCTGTTTACCAAATCTGTACTGGGAGTTGACTTTCACTTTCACTTTGCAGTCTCAGAGTTATCTAGACTGTGTGGTTGTGTGAAAGGTGTTGTCCTGTGTTTTACTGCTTTAGTGTCCTGTGTGCCTTGTATTTTGTCTTTGTGTCAATCTTTTATTGTTGTCAAACATTGTCTCAGTCTGTTTAGTGTTGTTTGGTCTATACCTGTGATAGTTTGTATTGTCTGTGGGAGTCTGTTGTGGGTAGCATAGTTTGGGGTGTTAGTTGGGCTATTTTTCTCCTTCTTCTTTTTCTTTCACACCTCTACCTTTCCCCATTTCCCACTTTTTCTTTCATTTTTCTTTGGTACTATTTTCACACCTCGCATCATGTCAGGTAGGCCTCGCCTGTCCAGGATGGGTGAGGACGAATTGGGGGGCTTCATATGGCTCGTAAGCCATTTCCTCCCACTGATGCTGGAGGCTGGGGGCCGTGTGATACAGGGGTATCACACGGAGGCGAGGAAAATACATTGGGAGAAGGTGCGCCATCACCTGGTCCGGGTCTACGGGAGTATGAGGAATGTCCATCAACTCAAGCACCGCTGGGCAGATCTGATCAGCAGGGAACAGGACCTGCTGGACCACCTGGGACTCCAGATTGGTGGCTATGTTGGTGAGTAATAATCAATTACATGGGAATAATAGGAATGTGTGCGTGAACATGTGATGATTGGTAGCCAATCTGCAAAATAAGTAGCTGACTGCGTGTTATACTAGGGAAACCTAGGCCCATGGGCATACACATAAATCCCCATTTTTGCTACACATGTACACCCAATAACAGCAGTAAAATGCAACATCTATTAGTATTTTGCTAAGTAGCCCCCTCTCTGCGTCACAAAATGATGCAAATGCTGCGCTACAAAGGTATACATGTGTCCAAATGTGTATTTGTTGCCGGGTGTGTATGAAGACCTATGCTACCAGGCCGATGCCTTATCTTTGCAACACATACCAGATGGCTGTAGCTGCATGGAATGTAGTGTTGCATTTGTGTCTGAAAAGCAACACGTGAACTGCTCAATTTGTACTCTACTGGTCATAATGGCCAGTGAGTACGTCATGTAGAAACAACATACCTACATATGTAGACGCCATAGCTAGCCCGAAAATTGCAAACACATGATGATGCAACACCTGTGTGTTGCCTTCACGTCACATGAAGTTAGTCATGTTGTCCACACATATGTCACATGTGTGTCTGGTTGCTGTGTGTTGAACCTGTCCCCATAGCCTGTTTGATTGTGAGTGGTCATGCAGTCCTCATGGAACCAGTTGTGAAATGTTTCTCTCTGGGATGCACATGCTGAGATGTATGGATCACATGATTGTTCGGGCCTACTAATGGAGGAGTAACTTGGACGACACATGACTGTCCTGGCCACTGCATGAGTGTAGTAGGGTGTGTCACTGGAGCAGGAGACTCATCCAATGATAATCTAGAATACAAAGTCAGCCAGGCAGGATGAGCATGTGTGAAAGTGTATCATTACCATGTAATATTCACACACTGTCATTGTAACAGAAATTATTTGTCTGTTCACCCAGTCTGAGTATAATCTTCCTTTCATGCTTTACAGGTGGACCAGCCCCGTACACCGTTGGTGAGGTAGCCCATTTTGACGACCCCGATACCTACAGTGAGTGTTGCCTAAGTGCTATTTACATTGTTTGGAAATGAAGCATGATGGATTACTGTGTGTTCAGGACAATTCATGATATGATGTGCTGGCCGTTCATTGGCTTTGTTGTTTTGGTGTGATATCAAATTGGAATAATGTTTCGGTAAAGCAATCCCTAGTCATCTCTCAGATTGAGGGGCAGTAGGTCATTCAATTAGTGCGACTATTGGGAATAGCATGACTCATTTTGAACACACTGGTCAATGTTAGACTTGGTCAGGAACTTGCCATTAACTGAGTCAGCATATCAGACTGACAGTCTCCCAGATAGCTTAGGCACATGGCTTCGATGACAAGTGCTTCTTCCTAGTTGAGGATGGACTGTGTACACTGTAGGTCGGATCTTCCGGGGGCATGTACTTCCACAAGGTGACCTCGAAGTGTGTGTGACTTGAGTGCAATGGCCTAGGTGTTCTGTTGAATCATGTGAATGGGTGTTCTACCTCCTCTGTGTGTGTTGTAAAACATGCCTCACTAATAGTATGTTATGTTTGGCTAAGTCATATCATTTTGACATGTGTGGACCTGGGATGTGACAAGGTTGGGCTGACTCCAACGTGTTGCTAGCCCTTCATAGGTGTTGTGTGTGAAGGCACATGCTTGTTGCACTTTCTGTACACTCCTGGTTGTGCATTGATCATGGGATTGTTGTTTGTTCTTCCCACACCACCCACAAAGACTGGGATGTTACTGTGAAACAGGGTACCTAGGACTGTAGCAACCAGTATGTTACACGTACTTAACACCTTTTGTGACTTGAGTTTGTACCTAGGTCCAGATGTAGCAAAATGTCTCCACATTGCAAATAGCATAATTTGATGTTAGTGAGTTGCAAACGTCTGTTTCCTAATCCGAAATGTTATTGGTGGTCATGTACATATTCGCAAAATGCTTTTCTAAAGTACAAAAATAAAGGAGTTTACCAGCCCTACTTGCAAATCACAGTGTTAGGCAATCCCATTTGCTAACGAGTACGTGGTTGCAAAGTGAGTAGCTGTTATCATCCACTTGAAGTGGCTGCTAACCAACTTGCTGACTGGAAGGGGTCCTCATTGTGAACCTTCACCTTTGTGAGTGGACCAAAATACTCCTGCACAAAACAGCCAGTGGTCTAGGGGAGCAATAATTATTGTGTAAATTACGAACAATCAATTGTTGTGAATTTAAACAAATCGCAGCTCATTTTCCTTTCAGATAAAGGGCCTACACTTGGTGAAAAATAACTTGCTTCATTTAAAAGCAGTCACGTCTATGGAGTTCTGCTGTTCCCAGCAGGCCTCCATCCCCGTGAGTGCCCATAGTTGCTAAGGTGGTGCAAGTTGGAACCCACATCATTGATGTTCATGAGGTGGGATTTAGGGACCCCATAGTGACTCGCAGACGGTGTCAGAGACACCGTTCAGCTTTGCAATTTGCTAGTTGATTTCCCATCAATTCCTACATCTGGCCCATAGTGTCGACATATGATTCATGGCCAGGGGTTCAATCTTAGCACACAACTATTTCGAAATGCCATTGAGTGAGGAGTGTGATTCTTATCACATATAATGACATATGTAGTGAAGTCAGTATGCGGACGAGCTGGTGCCATAATGTATAATGGCTTAGGTATGAATTGTAGGAGTAGTTTAGGGTGATGTCATCCATCATGTAGAGACATGGATCTGCTATATGTGATATGCCCTTCAGTATGCATGATTCACATGTACTTCCTCTGAGCCTTCCCGTGACATATGTTGTAACAATTGCTGCAACCAATACATTGCTAGTAATGGTCAAATTACCCATTGTGGTATTCAACCCACTGTAAATTCTATGCTCAATATTTGCCTTTTCCCTTCACAGCTGCAAACCTGAGTGCCGCAGCTCGAAACCAGTTTGAGCGCCGTGTAATGAGGTACAGGCACATCCTGCAGGTGCAGTGTGGGTATCGGAGGATGGCCCGCAGATACAATTCGGAACGGGCCTCCGGGGCGTGGTATGCCACACCACAGGCTCCTCCAACAGTGCCACCTACAACCACCAGGTCTGCCCAAGGGGACCCAGCGACGGACCAGCCATCTTCCTCAAGACCTGGACCCAGCCGTGTGTTGGGAACAGGGCTGTCCCGTGGCCACTCCACTCCACCAACAATCTCCACCTCCACCGGCACGCAGACCAGCAGTGACCCTCCAATTGACCCTGCAGCCTTCCAGGCATTGTCTAGGAAACTGGACAGGTTAATTCAAAAGGTTGACAACCTGACGGAGGACATGGCGGAGGTCAAAAAGAAGGTGCGCTCCATCCGGCGCACACTTCAGAGGGCAAATCCTTAGTTATTTTGCCCTCCTCAACTTTTACCCCTCCTCTCTCTCCTCTTTCCTCTTTTCATACTGTTAGTTGGGTTTGGGGGGTTAGTTGTAGGATAAGTATAGGTAATTAGCTTAGTTAGTGTTAGGTAAGAGGGTGGGGGGTCCTTATACTTTCTATCTAATATTTTTGTGTGGGTGGGTGGGTGGGGGGCAATGTTGGGATTCCTGTTTGATAAAAAAAAAAAAAATATATATATATATAAAAAAAAAAATATACAAAAAAATATATGTTTGTTTAGGATAGTATAGTATGTGTGTAGGTTAGTAAGTGTTGTCCTGCATGTGTCTTGTCTCATAATGGTGGGTGGGGGGTTGATGTTTAGATCGTTTCGTTACATGTGTAGAGTAAGTTTAGCTTAGGTTAGTTAGGGACAGTTGTGGGTTAGTAGTAGTCAGGTTAGATTAGTGTAGGTTTATCTTTCCCTTAGTTGCCTCTTTTCTTACTTATTGGAAATAAAAAATTTGTTAACCCTTTACCAGATGCGTTAGGTGCTACCTTTTCATGGCCTTGACATCAGTGTAGCAGAAAGTTTTAGTATGACATTTGTGTCCTATGCTCGCTATCCCCAGGCTATTGAGGTTTAACATGCCAGCTACCCGTGTGCTAACTTGGTAAGTATCCACCGTGTGGGAGAGCCACCATTGGTAGTGTGCATAGATCATCAAGATTTGGGGTTGGTATGTATCCTACTTCACAAAGAGTGCTTCCAGAGTTGATTTTGTAGGTAAATAGATAGGTCGGACAGCATTGTGAAGTTCAGGGAGAGCTTTGTAGATGAGTATTTGTTCACACTCTTGTCTTGTTGCTGTCATTGCTGACCTACATCATGTGTGTACTGCTTGAGCATGACTTTCCTTCATGGTAGTATACGCTGTAAGGGTGATTGATGCAGTGTAATTTGGTTAACATTCCTTTCATTTTACAGCATAATGTATTGTGTTAGTATCGCAAGGTGCCTACATTTCTCATCCACCATTAGTTGTCTAGAATAGCTATGGATGGGGCCTCATTCTGTCCAACACAGCATGATTGTGTGTGCTTAGTCCCTACATCAGTTATTTTCCTCAGTCTAGTAAAGCTATGATGCAATCCTGGCCACTGCACAGATGTTTCAGTAGACATGAAATCAGGACAGTAGTCTAGAGAATCAACATGGTTGCCACACAGCCACTTTGGAGTTATGTACTGCACAGTTGAAGTGTGAAATGACACAGAGACACAATTGGTGTGCAAGTGATATTTATTTTTAGGTGGAGTAGTGCAAAAAGTCCATTAACAATGTTAGGTGAGTCCGTTCTGGTGCATTCTTAAATGGTGATCCTATTTACAGGGTGTGGATGATGCTCCTGACATGCTGGGTTGATGTCACAGACGGTGCAGAGGAACAGGAATTGCCAAATGGTAGGAGAGAAACATTTACAGCCAATGTGGACAAGTTAAACAGTAGATTGCCGAACAGTCATTGAGGGTAGTTGGAGTGAGGCTGGCATGTGTCAAAACGTAGGACCTTGGTCAGAGTGGGGCATGGTGCAGGGACTAGGGCTTCCGGGTACTCTTGCGTGTGAATGTTATCTGTTCCATGTCTTCTTCTTCTGATGTGTGTGTTGCCTGGTGTGTCCTTGTTGTTGTTGGTTTTGAAGGGGCAACACACACCTCAGTGTCAGAAGACATGGAGGCAGACATCCCGGGGGCTGATCCCTGTCCAGTTATGAAGGGCAGTACTGCAGCAAGGAGAGCGTGCTGGTTTTTCAGAATGGCAGCCACATCCCGATGGTAGGCAGCCAGGTCTGCCCTGAGGGGTTCGATGTTGCATTCGTGCACACGCTGACTGGCTTGCTGTTGGAGTTGTTTGGTCAACTGTATGACAGCTGTGCAGATTGCCTTCTGTGTTACTAAAAGTTCCTCCAACAGCGATGTTCTGGCTTGCATTGCAGCTGCCTGATCAGCAGTTGACAGCATGCACGAACGCACCCCCTCAAGGCTGGCTGCCATAGTTTGCATCCCCACCCGCACCTCCTTGGCCAGCTCCCGCTGGACCCCAACGACTGTTCTTTCGAAGCTGGTGCCAGTGTCGTCAGAGTCCTCAGCTGTGTTGGAGCTGGCAGGTCTTACAATTGGGGTGGCGGGTGGTTCTACTGTGGTGGCTGCTTCATCTTGGCTCCTCCTTGTTACTGAAGGGGGGGTTTGGAGGCTTTCGAGGACCATGTCAATGGTCTCTTGTGTGAGGTTGATGTTCTCGTCATCCATGTCATCAGGGAACTCATGGACAGGCATATCGGCAGGAGATCCGTGTTCCTCTGCAAAGAAACAGGGTACAATTAGTGTGTCTGTGTTGAGATCATTTAGCACTAAGATACAAGCCTTTGGATGCCTTTACTTTGTACTCTGATTTTGTCTTGGTATCTGCTGTCTGTCATAGGGCATTGTTGTAGGCCTATGGCCCACCTGTGTGTCACATATATGATATGGAGCTATCAGACATGCCTGCCAGGACATCTCTAGGTGTTGATTTGTAATTATTTTGGAATATGCATTTTTTTGTCCTACTCCTCTCTCGGTGTTTCACTATTGTTATGGAGGGACATTTGTTTGGGTGGGCTCTCATTATCCTACATGTGATTCTTGGCTTTCTAGGCAGCAGGATAGCTAATGGTGTGGGGGACTAAGTTTGACCCACTTGTAAATAACTCTGTCACCCAGATATTGTATTTAGCTCAGACAGACTAGCAGTGCCTCTGGTCTCCCACAACAGAGGAATGTTTCGAAGTCCAAGCCCATGACATCTTTGGGACTTCTCAGGGAAGTGGTGGTCACTCAGGTCCTACACATTTCTATCTTTTCCGGTATGTTCCCATACACAAATGACACAGACAGTATTTGTTGGATATGAAGTTTCAGTGTTCAACTGACTTGTAGGAATTTCGGTGTGAGCCCCAATAACCAAAACAATACACACAGTTAGAACTGAAATAGTCCGCAGGAAAGTAATACATTGGTACACAGCTATCATGGTGCCTAACAGTTTCTACTCTCCCTCTGCTTGTTCTATATATAGCACTGCCTGTTAAGTTTGGAGCTTGTCTGTCTGAATCACAGGGGAGACATCATCCCTCATATCAGAGGAATGGGCTGGGATCTGGTTGTGCATCAGCAGCAAGGCAGGCAGCATCTAGATGTGATTTTCTGTTTGTAAACTCCCCCATGCGTGTCTTGGGACGAGGAAGTGAATTTAAAAGACATATGTCATGGTGATGACAAAGTTTCCCTACGCAGGAATGGCAAACCTTAACCCCTACCACATCTATCATCAACGAACCAGACGGTATCCTTGACTGGGGCACAGAGTGAATATGTTCTGGCAAACTCCAGTGCAGAAGTAGGCAAAACAGGGTGATTTGACTAATTGCCAACACCTTAGGACTGACTATTTACTACATTAACTGATAGGAAGGGCAATGAGATTCATTTAGTGCAAAGTGCTCTGAGGCACTTAGATGTGAGCAAATGAGTATAAGTACATTCAGGGTAAGATGCACAAAGGCCTCCAGCCTGAGGCTATTGCGCAAAGTATACGTTTCACGTGCCACGCTACACTTTGACTGACTGTGGGTGTTGTGACTGCCCTGCCAGCACACTTGCCTCACAGGCCCTGCACCATACACTTTTCATTCACATTGCATGATCTGTACATGTTAGGTGGCATGACCTATGTATGTCAATGTTAGGATGTGGTATGGATGTAAACATTGTTGATGTTTGTATCTGATGGGGTCTCGTGTGTCTTACTGGATTGGCTTGTTTATCGTATGAATGTCCTATTTTTTGGTTAGACTGTGCAGATGTGTTTCATTGACCAGTTGCCTGTGTCCCCTCGTCAATGTTGTTGTCTGAGCAGTATGACATTTGTGATGTAGCATTGTTAGGCAGGCACGTGAGGGACCCTGATGTATGCAGCATGTGTGTGTCGTTAGTGCTGTGTGGCTCCTATTGCTGTTTACTTAGGCTTATGTATGTGTCAGTTATGGACATTCGGCATTTAAGTGTACTGGTAGCTTTGTCTTATTTCTAGGAGTAGTTGCAGATGTCATCCTCACCCCCTAATTTAGGAATGTATGTTCCAGGGTGGGGTTCCTGCCATTTGGTACTATAGCTGCCCAGAGATGAGAGGTGTTATTGTCAACTGTGGTGGCAGTTAAGTTGCAGTTGTTGTATTTGCTACTGCATTACAGGTAGGGACCTAGTTGATGGGGAATAGTTTGTGCAAAACAAGTGCCTGGATGTGGATTCAGGGTAGTGTCCTTCCCACCTGTCACTGGTTTCCCTTGGCTCTCTTGTTGTAATTACAGGATGTCCCCATGGGACTGTAGTGGTGGCAGTATTTTGTCGTGGCCCGGCTATGGTCAGTACTGGGCATTCCCCCCTGCCGTGCCCCTTTCCCCATGCCACTTCATATATGTGCTAAGTTACATGCATTGTGTAGTAGGTATCCCCCCCCTGCTTACAGTCCCCATTATTGCATTGTAATTCCCCATGCGACTTACCCTGCATGTGCGTAGTGTCGTGGTAGTCTGCGCTGTCCAGTCCTTGTATCCCTGTGACGATCTCCTCTGGGATGACGGCTGCGACCATCTCCTCCATGTGGTCCAGAGCCTCCTGTTGTGCTGGACTCCCCCCTCCAGTCTGCATTGCTGCCTTCCTGTTCCTGGCCATTTTCTCTTTGGTCCTACGTTTACAGTCATGCCAGCGTTTCTTACACTCGGTGACTGTCCGGCGTTCTTCAGCCACACTGTTTATCTTGTCCACAATTTCTTTCCAGATGGCCTCTGTCCTACTGAGTGGCAATTTTGAGGATATGAAAAGTTGGTGCTGGTGTTCCGTCACCTCTTTCACCAGGATTTCCTGCTCCTCTGCACTGAAGCGACACTTTCTTTTTTTCTTTAACATGTCCTGGTTCCTGTGTGCTTCCTCCTGGCTGGGTCCTGGTCTGCTCTCATCCTCCTGGGGTCTGTTGGGGCATCTGGGATCCATTTTGGGTCTCCTCTCCTGTCAGTGCAGTTTTCGCGCAAAAATGTCACGCAATAGCGTGAAAAAAAACGGCGTATTCACGCTAGCGCTGTCGTAAATCGACCCACAGTGATTTGCGTCACTTTTACGTGGGTTTGCCTTACGACAGACCGACGCTGTTTGCGTCACGAAATAATGACTCCCACCTGTTGGTTGCGCCGCCGTACGTCACAGTATAAATTTGACGCCCGAATGGCGCATCCAAATGGCGTTAGACGGCGCAAATTTTTTTGACGCAAAACTGCGATGGCGCAGTTTTGCGTCAAAAAGTATAAATATGGGCCTTGGTGAGAAGGCCTTGATGGCTAAGACAGATATAAAGTCTGCTTTTCGCCTGCTACCGGTGCACCCAGACGATTTTGAGTTGCTGGGCATTCAATTCCAAGGGCGATGGTATGTGAATAAGGCATTGCCCATGGGTTGTTCTATTTCCTGCTTGTTATTTGAGCGTTTCAGCACTTCTTTGCAGTGGATATTTTCCTGCGTCACGGGACACAAAGCGGCGACGCATTACCTGGATGATTTATTTTTTGTTGCCCCGGCAGAATCGGATCAGTGCGCGGTCATTCTTTGGCAATTTCAAGACATTATGGTGGACCTGGGTGTGCCCCTGGCCCCAAAAAAACAGTTGGACCATCCACAGCACTGACCTTTTTAGGGACTGAGTTAGATACCAGTCTGATGGTTGCCAGGCTGCCCCTAGAGAAACAGAGGAACATGATTGTGGCGTTTACACATATGGTGCAGAAAAGCAAAGTCACTGTGAGAGAGGTTCAGGTATTGCTCGGGCATCTGAATTGTGCTTGTCGGGTGGTGAGAGCGGGTCAGACTTTTTGCAGGCGTTTAGCACTTTCGCTGGCGGGGACGCAATTACTGCACCATCATGTTTGGCTCCGGGTGGGAGTGAAGGAGGATTTACGGATGTGGTGCATATTTTTGGAGCAGTTCAATGGGATTCCCCTGCAGTCCAGGCAGACGGTTGATTGGGATGTGCAGATTTTTTCAGATGCGGCGGGGGCTTCCGGTTTTGGCCTGTATTGGCAGGGAAGGTTTTGCGTGGAATCTTGGCCGGCGTCATGGAATAGAGGGGGGAGAAGCATATCATTCTTGTAATTGTTCCCATTGGTGGTAGCAGCAGTTATCTGGGGGCCGTTAATGGAGCATCAAAAAGTGCTTTTCAGAGTGGACAACTTAGCGGTGGTGCAAGTAGTGAACAGGCAGTCGGCTCGCGATCCGCAAGTGCTGCAGCTGCTGCACGTTTTTGGGTTACATTGCCTGCGCCCTGATATTCAATTTAGGGCGAGACACGTACCAGTAGTGAACAATGACATTGCTGATGCTTTGTTTCGTTCACAGTGGGAACAATTCCATGGGCTTGTTGCGGACGAGCCCTTGTCCAGAACGAGGATGCCAGTAGCCTTATGGTCGGTGGGAGAGAGAGGATGTTCAAGCTGGTTTTGAATTCTCTGGCTCCATCTACGAGACAGGCTTACGTGCGAGCCTGGCAGGAGTTCAGGCAGTTGGGAGCACAGTGGCATGCAGATGAGAAAGGGAAAGTAGAGGATGTATTGCGTTTTATTATGGCGCTGGTGGAGAGACACCAGTCGTGGATTACTATTGCAAGAAAGTTAGCAGGCATTGCCTTTTGGGGAAAATTCGTCTGGGGGTACGCCCCATCTGCTGGTGAACTGGGCCAGCGGATTCTCAGTGGTTGGGAAAAAGAGGCAGGAATGAAAGGCAAGTTAAAAATCATTGGCATTGTTAAAAAAGTTTTGAACAGTCTCGGACTGTATGCTATGATGCGAGGGAGACTATACTCTTCAAGACGCTAATGTGTTGGATGTTTTTTGGGGCGTTCAGGGTGTCAGAATTTCTGGGGCTTGGGAACAAGCCGGGTTTGCGTTGGGATGAAGTGGATTTTCGGGGTCTTCTGTACTTCTGAGGCTTTGGAGTTCTAAGACAGATCAGCTCGGTTTGGGTATGCATGTGGCGCTGGTGAGGTATCCTGTGCCTGATTTGTGCCCGGTAAGGTTGGGTAAGGCGCTGCAACGGGATGGGCACGTGGAAGAAGAGGTGTTTCAACACCGCAGCGGGGGAAAGGTAACGGCACGGCAGCTTTTAGCAGTGCTTTGAGCGAGTTTGCATTATGTGGGGCAGGATGCATTCCGTTTTGGGCACGCATTCTTTTTGCATAGGCATGGCAACCGAGGCCGGATTAAGGGGATGGCGTACAGGGCGAATTATGCGGTTGGGAAGGTGGAGATCGGATGCGTTTTATCGGTATGTGAGATGTGGGGGTTCCGGAGTGTCGGAATGAATATTAACATATTTTTCTCCTGCTGCAGGTTCGGTGTCGGGTCCAGAGACGCAATTCCTCTCGATATGGCTCGTCAGACATTCTTTTGTCAAGTGGGCCCACAGACAAGCAGGGCGCACACCCATTGGGGTTAATTGGGTTTAGATACAGAACGATAGAGTGCGATGGTTTGGAAAAGGGGGAATGCGATGGGACCAGTTGCTGGGGCCATTGCAGGCGGAGAAAGGGCGGGGTTCTTGTCCTGATGTTTTATTACTACACTTGGGTGAGAATGACTTAGTTAAGAATACGGGACTGGATGTGCTTAAAGCCATGAAGGCAGACTTGTTGGAGATTCGGAGACAATGGTAAGATGTCATTTGATATGGACAGTGTTTGTCCCGCATAGGATTTGGAGAGGGGCACAGAAACCGGGGGCTATTGAGAAGGCTCGGCGTAAGATTAATAAATAGATGAAGGTTTTTTGTAGGTTTTATGGTATATCAGTATTGGAGCACGAGGATCTTCGTTTCGAGGATCAGGAATTTTTTAGGGGCGACGGAGTACACCTGTCCTTCATGGGCATGGAGTTGTACCTGCTCCAGGTGAGGGAAGTATTGAAAGCTTTGTTAGGTGAAAGGTAAGACTGAGGTCAGTTTGCGGATGCACCCTCCTACCTGGGGGGGGGGCAGAAAAAGGAGGGAACTTCTTTTTCTGGTGGCGGGAACTGAGACAGTGCACACGGCTATGAGAACAGTTGGACGGCAGAACCGACAAGGCATTGACAGGTGGAAAAGGACTGGACGGCAGCAGGACAACTCAGACAACAAGAGGTGGACATTCAGGGGTTTTTGCGGATTTGCACACTCAGAGGGTAGGAAGCAGCAGGAGACTATTAACATGACAATGGACTTCAGCAACGAATCAGAACAATGTATGAGATAATAAGAGGCCATGTGGTAAGGAATGGGAGGGTAGGGTAGGGGGAGGTATGATATGATAACTTGATGTATAGTGAGGTGTTAGTTTTGTGAGGCGTTTAGGCCTAGGGCATTTTATGGTTGTAAGTGCACCTGTTTCCAATAAAACGGCCTTTTACACACAATAAGGCGGTATGGCGTCCTTCTTCCCCAAATAAGTATTGTGAGCTACAGTCATATTATTAGCAGGAAACCTGGCACTACGTACCTCCTAAACTTAAGGAGCGGTGACTTGGACAACACACACACAAAATAAAACATGAACTTTCTGCCAGGTCTTATCACTTTTGAAGAAATTGGACCCAGGGCGAAGGATCTTTTTTGGCAAGGGGCGGCTGGACCAAAGGCTGAACTCAGGTCTACTTGATCTGCCAGAACATTGCTCGAAAATAAAAGAACCCGAAATATTGAAACAAGTTACCCCGGAGATCCATGCACCTGCCTGTGTAAACCACACATCCTGCTGAAATATGAAGCGTCCACAGGACAGAGCATGGGGAGTCTGCAGCGCAGGCAGGTCCTTTCCCTCTCTCGGCTCCTTGCCCAGTTTGTGCTCGTGCCAAAAAAATGTGAAATGTAATCCAGCCACAGGCAGCTTCTCGGCCAACCCCATCCTCTCGGAAGAGTTATTTTAAAACTTCAAACACCTCAACCCTCCCTCTGGAGAGAAAACGGGGCAGACAATATGGTGATTGCAGTGGTAGAGAAAGGGGCAGAAAAATAACAGGAAAGATCAGGAGGAATTGTGGAGGGCGCCGAGAAGAAGGATTGTTGCTACAGCGGAGGCTGGCGGCTGGTGTCTGCTTGCAGCGGAGCATGGCTTTGCGGGGGCTGCTGCAGCAGAGGGCCTCCCCCTCCTCCCTCCCTGTGCAGGCACTCCGCATCCCTTATCTCTGTTAAAGCTGTGCAGTCAGCCCAGAATCCAAGCTACACAGTTTGTTTTTCTCCGGTCCGCCGTCGTCCTCGTCCTCGCTCCGCACCATGTCCCTGCCCATGCTGCTGCCCGGCTCCTGTTGCCCCATGGCTGCTCCCCCGGGGGCCTCGGCCACCGCTTCCTCTTCCTGCGCCGGGGACCTGCAGCCTCCAGCGCCCCCTCCCCGGGCCCGCTGGTCTGTTTCTCACCGTGGAGGGGGTTGGCCGCTGCCCCCTCCCAGGGGACCGCCAGGCTTCTGCACCCTGCCTCCGCCTCTGTCGCTGCTGCCTCCTGCCGCCGGCCCATCGTCCCAGCACCGTGGCTCTGCGGGGCTGCTGCCGGCAAGGCCGCTGCTGTCGCTGGGCTTGCTGCAGCTCATCCTGGGCTGCTGCATGGTGGCGCTCAGCTTCGGGGCGCTGTCCCTCAGCAGCTCTCTGCAAATCAAGAACGCGTGCCCCTTCTGGGCGGGATCCTCGGTGAGTATTCTCTCTGCTCTGTAGTGGGAACGAACAACCCCTTCCAGAGTACCTCGCTGAGCGCCAGACTCGCGCTCCCGCTGCTTTATTGTAAACACCCCCACCCCGGGGGTCTCTCGCAAACACTTTCTGTGTCCTCTCACGACCATCCCTCGGGGATCCTGAGCCCCTGCACACACAGCCGTTAAATTACCTGCACGATCCCAGTACTTCTGCCAACACTCACCAGTACCCCTTACCCCCAACCACACCCCTCGTGTCTTTCTTTCACTGCCCGTTAGGTCCCCTTTCGAGCACCCCGCTGCCAGAAACATTCAGTTGCACACAGCATCCCAGTACGTCCCCCATGTCCTTCCATTGCACTTCCTACACGTGCCCTAGTTCCCAGTGCATCTCTGTTGACCCCACCAACATTCCCCCAGTACCTCCTTTTACCGCCCCCATTTCCCCCCGTCTTGCACCGGGGCATTTTCTCTTACTTCGTACTTTGTTCTCCTCCTCAGAGGGTCTTCTTCTTACTCCTCACAGTTGAACTGCTCCTACTCTACCAATTCCTTACCACAAGGGTCCCACACACCACCACACCACCGTTCTTCTAGACCTACTCTCACATGCCTTTGCTCACATTCAGTACCTGGGTCGTTCCCCACACGTGTGGTCAGTGCATTTTCCAACATCCCCGCCTGCAGCGTCAGACTGGCCAATAGGGCAGTCCGGCAGTGTCTGAAGAGCTGTTTTTTTCTTTTGTATGTATGCGGGTCATGTTTATGTTCTGGTGGGCCTGTTTTTACTGTTGACTCATTTTATATTAACATAAACATTGCCTGCTGCAAGTACAACTTAATACCGTCTCCCATATCTTGCACGACACCTACACTGTTTGTCTCTCCAAGTTTAAAATTGATCTGACTTGTGCATCGTTTTGTTTTTTTAGCTATCAGATTCCATAATTGAGCCCACTTTTAATTTGGTGCCCGAGCCTATTTCCAGACTGACCCTGATCTCCCGTTGGTTTTAACCCCCACCCCTCATCCTATCTCAATGCCTTACTACACCTTCCCATGGGCGGTGCTGAAGAAAAACACGTATTATCCTGGCAACCAGAGTTCCACTCACGCCCCTGCCGCTGAATCAAAACAAGGCTGTGCCCCGTCCGCTCTGTGTTAATTGGTCGCCTGTTCTGGCGTTTCTGACAGAGTCCTTTCAGGATATGAATCTGTCTCGGAGTTTCCATTTTCTGAACCCTTTCTGGTAGGCGAGTTGATCGGTGGTACAGGGTTGTGCGAATTAAAAAAAAAGCCCAGATTCAATTTTACTGAGTGATTTGCTGCTGTTCATGGCACCTCAGGAAACATTCGAAGTTGTGCCGAAAAATAATGACGCGACCATCAAAAACAGAGCGGGGTGGGGTTGGGGCGGACCCATGTTCTTGCTGGTAATATTTACGGGAACGTTTGAGCTGGAACACAGCTTGGTCAGTAACAACGCGTCCGCCCTTGAAACATTGTGGAGTATTTTGACAAAGCGCTGCTAGCGAAGTATACACTGACTCACCCTTTTCATTGGTACAAAGAGTTCCCTTGCAATGTAGCAGTGTTCACGGTACCGGAGCAGTGCTTTGTTGACAGCTGGTGGGCTGATGCTTCTTGGCTTGGTTAAATGAAGATTAACTTGCGGGGTTGAACGGTAGCAGGAGGAGGGTGGGGGGTCGTGTTTGCAGAAATACACGATGGTTAACGTCTGTTTCGATTTGTAGATACAATTGAATTGTAAATAGCAGAAAGGCGTCTTTAAGCGCTTGTTCGGTGAGATTTCTGTCGGTAAAAGGGCTCCGCAAGTTTACCTATTCATTTTCGTTTTGTATAGCGCTGCACTAAATGGTGTTAGTTCGCTTTACAAATTGAAATGAAGGATTACAAAAGTAATACACTGTTGAGTTTAAGTGAAAAAAGTTTTTTTTAACAAATGTGAAACTAGTAGGTAGCGTCGGCTTTGGGCATGGGTGACCTAGACCCAGGTCGCCTAGATGGATAGGGGCGTACACTGACGGGACCTAGGAAACAGTCTTTTTTGGGGCGAAGCCTACCACACAGCACTGCTGTCTGGTTGCTAAATGACTTTTTGTGGGCATTCTGAAAGTTTCTCTGGGAGCGCATTATGCCCATTGCTTACCATTGGATTTGCAGTTTGTAACTCACATTTTCTGGCTTTCTATTTGCCATCTCTATTTGTTCTACGTCATGGGTACTCACAAACATTTTCCAAGGGCCCACAAAGTTTGGTCTGTGGTGTGATCAAGGTCCGCATTGAATGGCAGAAGGGTGGCAGTTTGGTTGACTGTAAAAGAAGAGAAGCATGTACAACAACTAGTGTCTGAATTGCACAATGTGAAGCTACAAAACCTGGGCTCAATCCCGGCTTCTCCACTTTATAAAAATTATGTAATTCTAGGCAATTGTTGTATTTCACTTTTCCTTTTTTTATCATTATCACATATTAGAGGACATCAAAATACATGACTTCAGGATGTGTGCTGTATAAAACCTTCTTCTGTGTTTGATTTAATAAACTTTAATGCTGTTCATGCATAACAGCAACCAAGACCATTCAAAGGGAGCACAGAATAATTGACTTGTCCCTTAGTTCTCTGTTGACATTGTCAGAGTGGGGGAGAAGCATGAATGCTGCTACGTTCATTTTTGAAAACTGTCACTTTTTAAAAAATACTTCTCAATGCAGTCCACTGATATAATCTGATGTATTAAGGTGAAACAGTTCTGTGTTTTTTAATTTTTTAATTATGAAGATACTTTAGCAGATATTTACACGTTTGCTACAAGATATCTTTGAAAATGAAGGTGTTCATAGCTCTGGACACCCTTATTACTTCCTTTGGTTAATATCAATTGACCTTTAACCCCTCCTGTGCCAAGCCTTTTTTTGGCTAGTTGGGGTAATTCACGCTTAGGCCCTTATCACCTTTTGTCCACATAAGCTATCCATGCCAAATATGCATCCTTTTTTCCCAACATCTTAGGGTTTCTTATGGTACCCAGAGCTTGTGGGTTTTCCCTGGAGGAGACCAATAAGTTAGCCAAAATGCAGCTAAACTGTTTTTTGGGGGAAAAATGGGAAAAAAGTGCTGCAGAAGAAAGCATGTGTTTTTTTCCCTGCAAATGGCATCAACGAAGGGTTTGCAGTGCTAAAATCACCATCTTTCCAGCTTTCAGGAACAGGCAGACTTGAATAAAAAAAAACAAGGGCCATAGTTATACTTTTTGACGCACAACTGCGCCAACGCAGTTGTGCGTCCCACGGCAAGCGGGCGCCTTATTTATGGAATGACTTTAGCCGGCGCTGCGGACTGGTCTGAGTAAAAAAAATATGACTCACACCATGCAGCGCCGTCGTATGGGAAAATGGGGGTTGTGCGTCAAAAAATGGTGCAAGTCAGGTCTGAGGCAAAAATCAAGCCTCAAACCAGACTTGCACCATTTTTTTGACGCACAACCCCCATTGACATGACTCCTGTCTTAGCAAAGACAGGAGTCATGCCCCCTTGCCCAATGGCCATGCCCAGGGGACTTCTGTCCCCTGGGCATGGTCATTGGGCATCGTGGCATGTAGGGGGGGCAAAATCAGGCCCCCCTATGTCTCTTAAAAAAAAAACGGAAAAAAATACTTACCCCAACTTACCTCAACTTCCCTGGGATGGGTCCCTCCATCCTTGGGTGTCCTCCTGGGGTGGGCGAGGGTGGCAGGGGGTGTCCCTGGGGGCAGGGGACGGCACCTCTGGACTCCTTCCGAGCCCACAGGTCCCTTAACGCCTGCCCTGACCCAGGATTTTAAAAATGGTGCACAACAGGCTGTGCACTGTTTTTTAAGGCCCACCCCCTCCTGTGCGTCAAAATGACACCGGAGTATAAATAAGACGCACAGGCCTTAAAGTCATTTTTTTGGAAGGGAACGCCTACCTTGCATATCATTAACGCAAGGCAGTTTCCCGCTTCCAAAAAATGACGCTCATGGTGGAATTTTGACATCCGCGGGGTTGGGCTTCAAAGTTTAAATATGGGGCAAGGTTTGCGCCAGATGTGCGTCAAATATTTTGACGCACATTTGGCGCAAACAGAGTATAAATATGCCCCCATATTTTTCAACACATATTTTGCATTTTACTGGGACATACCCCATTTTTACTATTTTTTTGTGATTTCAGCCTCATTCCAGTTAGTGACAGAAATGGGTGGAAAATGGACAAAATTCTGAATTTAGAAAGGGGTCATTTGTGTAGATCCTTCAAGGTTTTCCTACAGAAAGTAACAGTTGAAATACAAAAAAATAGAAATAGAGTTAAAAAAACAGCCATTTCTACCTACTTTTTCTTCTGTAACTTTTTCCAGCTATGGCAGATTTTTGGACTCCTATGGTTGCGGGGATATATAGGGCTTGTAGGTTTATCAAGCTATAGGGCTTGTAGGTTTATCAAGAACCCTAGGTACCCATAGCTAATAAATGAACTGCACCTTGCAATGGGTTTTCATAGTGTACCGGTATACAGCAATTCCTTTGGTAAAATATAAGGAGTGACAAATAGGTATCAAGGAAACCTTTGTATTTCAAAATGGGCACAAGATGAGGTGTTGAGAAGCAGTGGTTATTTGCACATCTCTGAATTCGGGGGTCCCCATGCTAGCATGTGAATTACAGGGCATTTCTCAAATAGACTTCTTTCTTATACACTGTCTTACATTTGGAAGGAAGAAATGTAGAGAAAGGCAATGGGCAGTAGCACTTGTTCTTCTACTCTGCTTTCCCCTAAGTCTCCCAATAAAATTGCTACCTCACTTGTGTGGGTAGACCTAGCAGTCCTGACAGGAAACACCCCAAAAGCAACATGGACACATCACATTTTTACATTGAAATCTGACATGTTTTTTGGAAATTGCCTAGCCTGTGGGTTTCGACTTCTAGCTTAGCTGGCACATAGGGAAACCTAACAAACCTGTGCATTTTTGAAAACTAGACACCTAGGGGAATCAAGGATGGCGTGACTTTTGGGGCTCTCACCAGGTTCTGATACCCAGAATCCTTTGCAAACCTCAAAAGTTGTCTAGAAACACTTTTTGCCATTTTATCAGACCGCCTCCGGTCTTGTTGTGTATTCTATATAAGCTGGTTGTGCCTCGCTATTTGTCATAATTTGAGCTGAGGAATCTGGTCAGCATACAAGTAGAGAAGGGCTGCTGCTATCATGGCTATGGAGGCATAGGAAGTGTCCGTGGATGAATATGGGTGAAAGGGATCGTGCTGCTACAGCCTGAAAAGTGATTTTGTATTTGTGCAGTTATGCAGGCTGGAGTGCTCTTATTGAGAGATTCCTACACTAGGATCTGCGATTTGTGCCTCCTACCTCACAGTGGCTAATGTATAAGGTTGACAGGTCTCAGCAACCAGCTTCATCACAGTCGCATTGGAGCCACGACGCAGCACCACTGGGAGCCTTGGAGTCAACCAGGTCCACCAGGCCCCACAGTGGTGAAACCCAATGCCAGAAAACTCTCCCTGCCCTCAGATGAGTCTCTGCCTAACTTCCCCACGGCCTTCATGGATGCCGTTGTCACTCTTCAACATATGAACACTACTCTTCTCGATCACTCCATCCAGTTTGAGAAGATCCTGCAAGCCATCCTGGATACTAAAACTATCCTGGAGACCAAAATTGATACAGTATCACAGGAAGTCAACCTACTCTGAGCTGATCACTGTAAATTGGTCTGCAGAGTGGACAACACTGAGTCATCACTAGCGACCATGCAACCAATGGTCCAGGAACTACAGTCCCAGATGTTCTAACTACACGCGGAGATGTCCTCCCTCCATCTCAGGGCAGAAGAAGTGGAGGGACACTCAAGACGGAACAATGCCCGCTTCCTCTGGTTTCCGGAATGCATGGAAGACCCCAGTGCTGAAGTCTTTCTCGAGCAGTGGTTAAAGGACACAGTGCTAATGAATAGAGTGCCGACATTTTCCTCAATAGAAATGGCACACAGGATCCCTGGCAGGCCGCCAACTCCTGGCCCTCCCCCCAACCATTAATAGCCCATCTCCTCAACTACTGAGATCGCAACTTAAACCTTCAGTGTTTCAGGGCCAAAGGCCTGTGGTTATTCGAAAACACCTCCATCACAGCTTATCCTGATTACATGATGGAAGTACAACATAAAATAAACGAATATGTTAAGATTAAGCAACATGTCTGCGAGAACAGCATTAAATACGCTTTATCATTCCTAGCACGACTCACGGTGGAAGATGGGGAGAAATCCCACATCTTCCCAACTCCGAAAGATGTATGGCCATGGCTGCATGCCAAGGGCCTAGCATGGTCAACCCAGGAGGAACCCATGTCCTGGGGGTGGTTGACTCCCCACCCTCGACGCAAATGGAGAACTGGAGCTAGGACACGCCCAACTAAGGCCCAAGTAACGGAGGACCAGGCTAAGGCACTAATCGAAGTGAACCAACATGTAGCGAATTCCTTTGCTGACCTTCGTGAGGAGCTCACCTCAGACACTGACTCATCTGTGGGTCATTCCAGTGATGTAACTATTAACTCCACGAAGGTGCCGGACATTACCTCAGGCACAGCAGATGACCTCTAAGTCTGCCCCACCTTCTAGTGCTATCTGACACCTCTGAAAGATTGACCGCATCCCATGGATGAGACGAGGTGACTAGCTTGGTAGTGGAGCCAGCACATAATTGTACCAATACCTATCAAGGCGCTTGCAAAACCGGTAATCCTGAAGGGTCCTCCTTGTAAGACCACAAATATGGAACACCTGCACCCCAGGGCCCTGGCAGTTACACAACAAACAGGCCGGGGCCATTGATCTCTGGAGGTCTGGTGGGGGTAACAGGTGATGCACCTGTGAGCCGGGGAGAGGTACTAAACCTGAGACGATATCAGCAGCATTTCCAGCAACCCCCAAATATTTTTGTTGATCTTTGGTCTATACTGATGAAAGGCACTAACCCAGAAACATGTGTCTAGAGATGAACAGTACTGTCTGCACTAACTTTAGTGAAATACTACAGATTTTTTCAAGCAAGCATTAATTGTTCAAACTGCATGTACCAGGATGCAAGGGGCAAACTCAACTGGAATGTTAGGCAGTGTGCTCCCAATCGGACTTCATGTTTAAAAGGCTCCCTCGAGCCATTCAGCTGACGAGCTCTGGAGATGCACCTGTGAGCTGGGGAGTGGCACTAAACCTGAGACGATATCGGCAGCATTTCCAGCAACCCCAAATATTTTTGTTGTTCTTTGGTCTCTACTGATGAAGGGCACTAACCCAGAAACACATGTCTAGAGATGAACAGTACTGTCTGCACTAACTTTAGTGAAGTACTACAGATTTTTTCAAGCAAGCGTTAATTGTTCAAACTGCATGTACCAGGATGCAAGGGGCGAACTCGACTGGAATGTTAGGCAGTGTGCTCCCAATCGGACTTCAGGTCCGGCGGGGGTAACACTGTTCTTGATATGGGCCAGAACTGCCAAGTACACTGCAGTTGACCATTCACGCCCCTAACATAGTTTTCCGAATGGACACATTTTGCTCCATAAATGGTTTTAGTTGTAATTGTAATCATTTGGGGGTTATTAGCTACGAGCACGTTGGCCGTCAGCTGGGGGGACATGGTTAGACTTTTATTATTAAGGTTTTCCACATTCTTCTATGTTTACCGCTACAGGCACTATGTGGTTTGGGGGAATGATGGTGGGGGGGGGGGAATTTCACTGATATCCCTAGCGTTTATCAATGCAACATATCAGCTACCACACACACATTTCAGCCATATAAAATATCAAGGGTGCCTGCATTTCCACAGCTACAATGCAATATAGCGTGTTAACATGGAATGTGAGGAGCATGGCGACACACACCAAGCATCACCGGATTTACATATTCTTGAAACGTCGCCATGCACACATAGCAATAATACAGGACACGCACCTCAAAGGCAGGGAATTACAAAGACTCAAAGGGAAATGGAGGGGCAAGCATATGGCAAAACATCATCAGCATTTGCCAAGGGGATTTGAATCTGGATGGCCCCTGGCACCCCAGACATTATGGAGCCCCATAATATAGAACAAAAGGGCTGTTAGGTAATTGTGGAAGGACTACTGGATGGTATACCCCTGGCGCTGGCTGGCATATATGCACCAAATTCGGGACACAGAGCATTCCTGGCATCTCTCACACCAATACCCTATCACTTGTTTATGGGGGGGCAATTTTAGTTGTGTGCCCGATATAGCTTCAGACAGGTCCCACCCACTACTTCCAAGTGCACCCAGTAAAACTGCATCTCAGGGGCTCTGTTCCTGGATGTTTGACAGAGGTCTGCACGATATATGGTGTCTAAGTTAACCCTAGGAGCAGGAATACTCATTTTATTCCCTGGTACATAGGCTACACACTAGAAAAGACCTGTTTCTGGGGCCTGCTCACCTGACCCAGGAAGCGGTGCAGGTGGAGTACATGGCCAGGACGCTGTCTGATCATTGCCTGCTGCAAGTAATACTACAATGGGGTAGAAAGCGCACGAGCATCTCAATGTGTCACCTACAACCTGAAACATTAACTGATCCTCCATTGTGACAGGAGATGGCAGACTGTTGCCTTATTTAGTTCAATGTATTGAGATATGCAACCTTATCACAGGCCACAGAGTGGGATGCCCACAAAGTAGTTATATGGGGCCACTGCCTCTTGGCTTCCCGGGAGTAAGACGCTCCCTGACTCGGGAACTGACCTTGTTAGAGTCTGACTTGTGCACATTAGAACGAGATGTCACACAAGGTAGCTCACACCGCGGCACACTCTGTGACCTACACACCTGAAATAGGGAAGTTGACTTGCGCCTGCGCAGACATGACTACCATCATTACCTCACCTGACTTCACACAGTGGGGGACCTCTCCGGTAGATTGCAGGCGTGACTGCTCCATGACAAGCAACACCACACTCGCATAGGTGCCATTAAACTGGACTCCGGTACCATAGTCAACACCCAAACCGCCAAGAATGACGCCTTTCGGGACTATTACCGCAAGCTCTATGCAGCAGGGGCCGACCCCTCTCCTGCTCAATTGGCCTTTTTTTGGACAACCTCTCCCTGACCCAACGCACCCCATTGCAGAAAGAAGACCTCAACGAGCCCATTAGTCTCGAGGAGGTCCAGACTGCGTTGAGACAGTTTGCTGGCAAGCTGTCGGCTTTGTTTAGAGCTGAGTACTACTCCACATTCTCTGCTCAACTTACCCAACCATTCTTGTGCTCCATGAAGCAAAGAACCGGGGCCACCTCTATGACTCCCAACGTAAGGCGCTCATAATGGCCCTACCCAAACCTGGTTGCAACCCCCAGGACATGTGCTCTTAAAGTCCACTGTTGTTACTTGATTTGGATTGCAAACTACTGGGCAAAGTGTTTGCCAAATGATTGCTTCCTCTGATCAGCCAGCTGATCCATGAGGATCAGTCAGGCTTCATTCCAGGATGCAATACCTTTTTAAACATCAGACTCCTCCTACACCTGCTACATGACACTCCACGTGAGGACCATGAAAGAGTAGCGGTATCTCTGGACATAGAGAAGGCCTTTCATACTCTTGGATGGCCCTACTTGAAGGAGACATTGCGCAGCATAGGCTTCAGCCCTGGGTTTTTGGCCTTGCTTAGTATACGGGACTCTAATCCCACAGCCCGAGTGAAAACGGTGCATTCTGTTTGACAGTTTTCCCATCTGCCGTGGCACTAGACAAGGTTGCCTGCTATCGCCACTGTTGTTTGCGACACCAGTAGAGCCTTTAGCCTCCCAACTGCACCCACATGCACAGCATTGGGGGATACCGGACCTAGACATTTCTCACATCATACCCCTCTATGCTGATGACGCACTAATATATATGTGCAGACACACGTCCTCACTACCAAGATTTATGCAATTGCTAGAGGCTTTTGGGGACATATCTGGTCTATGAGTGAAGTGGACAAAGTCCTGCCTATTCCTGATGGTCCCTATCCAGGAACAACTACGGTCCATCCGCCCGATACATTGTTTGCCATGGTGTCATATTACCTTCAAATAACTTAGCATACAAATTTACCACTCTGCCCCGGACCTCAGGGAGGGTAACCTGGACCAAGCAGTTTGCTCAATTTGATGATCATTCCTCTTCTGGTGTTCCTTACCACTGTCACCCTTGGGACGCGTGGCCATCACCAATATGTTGATAGTCCCCAGACTGTTATATTTCTTTACTTCACTACCATTAGTGTTGCCCGGATCATTTTATCCGCTTGTTACATGGCCTGCTGTTCAAATTATTATGGGGCAATAACCAACGTCGGGTCGCCCTAACTACTACCTACCACTCGCTGAAGACAAGGTGCTTAGGTATGCCCAACTTTGAGCTGTATTATGCAGTGGCGCAGCTGCAATGGATGCTTTGTTGGTTACGGAACTCTGCCACAGCAGAGAGAACAATGGTACTCAACACACTGGGCTTGATCGCACATGTCCCCCCGCCACACGGCACTAACCTGATCGACACAGCCTGTGTCTGTTGGCGCAGATTCGTACAAAGTAGTGACCCCACACCACCCTACTCTCACAGGATCCCAGTGCTTTGCATAGAGGGTACAAGGGACTTATAGACACACACCACAATCTGACTCCATGGACAGCAGCAGGACTAACAACCGGGGGGGACTTCCTTAGAGAAGGCTTTCTTATGACGTACACTGAAATCACAGAAGCTTATAACATGGGCCAAGGGCAGTTCTTAACGTACTGTGCCACATGACAGCTCATACGTGATACCTGGCGGAATGGTGGAACGGAACCTCCAACATCTCCTATTCTTCACACATTACTTTCGGGTCTGGGTCCTAAGAAAGCTATATCCCTGCTGTACCACTTCTTTCTCACATGTGCTGACACTGGACAAATAGGATGCAGTGCTTTCCTACCCCAATACCTCCAAAATAATGGTCTAAGGTGTTACAACACGTAAAGAATGTCTCTCGCAATCCACGATTTCACTTCACTCAGTTTAGTTATCTCCACCAAGTGTATTTATCCCCCCAGTGTCTTAAACACATGTTCCCTCACACAGCAGAGGAATGCCCACACTATGGGGAATGGGATGCTACTTTTTACCACATGGTATGGGGCTGCCCTGCCATACATCGTACTTGGCACAAAACCACCACAATAATACAGGAACTAACTGGACACGCACTCTCCCCAACTCCAGAATCCTGCCTCCTAGGCATTTGCGCTAAATCTAAAGGGGATAAAAATCTTCCCATGTTCATAGACCTTGTACGCCTTATAGCTGTGCAGGGGAAGGCGTCTGCCACCCGATGTTAATATGGGACTTTGTGCACTGTTGCATTGAGCTAGGGCTGAGTCGATGGTACTCCGATCCTTGAGTGATAGGGGCCTGGCTCCTGGAGGCAACGAGACCTGGAACACCTTTATAATTAACATCGAAGCCAAGGACGATACCCTCCCTCCTTCCGTTTGAGATAATAAGACCTCTCACACACAGGGCCAGATGTATCATGCATTTTTGCGATTGTCCGTTTGCGATCGCAGAAATGCATTTTGGTATGTATGAGTTCCAATTTGCGATTCGGTAACTTGTTACTGAATTCCAAATTGGAACTGCAACTACATACCGATTCGGTATTAGTAAGGGGCGTGTCAAAGGCGTCCCTTCCTAATACCGAATCGCAGCAGTATGTCAGAATGTTTTGTGACCCAAATGCAGTCGCAAAACATTCGCATTTTACCACCTACTTGAAATAGGTGGTAACCCATGCATGTGAATGCATGCAAAAACATTTTTTAAGGTTCCTTGAAGATAGCTGTGAGTCCAACCATGCCTGTTGATTGTTTGCTAGGCAATGACCTGGAGAATTCCCCTTGGAAGGAGGTGGAACACAGGTCTCACTTGGAGATGTTGGGTCTGCCTGGGTGGGTATGTGTATCCACCCGGTCAATGGCAGCCCTTCAGGGTAATCAAGAGCCCCTGGAGCCTGAAACAGTGGCCCAGGGGACCGCCAAGAAGAGGAAGAGCAGGGGGCACGGGAAACCAGTCCCAGAAGTTCCCACGGTCCGGGAGGAGGCGGAGCCTGAGGATGACGCCCCAGAACCTACAGGGGAACAGGTGGCTGAACTGGGGGAGGTCCCTGAGCTGTCGCAGTGGCAGCAGGAAGTGGGGCCCACCAGGGAAGCATTCTGTGCAGCACAGAAGACATGCCCTACTCTGGGGGGTTTGCGGCAGCAGGCGGCAGACCAGGCGGCTGGAAAGGAGCCAGGATGACACCTGATTTATTGGGAGGATGACCTCCTGAATAGTGAGCCTAAGGTTCCTGAGCCTGAGTCAGCCCGTGTGCTGGTGGTACCCCAGTGCTTCAGGGCCTTCCTACTGGGGTTGGCTCATGATGTGCCTTTAGCTGGACAATTGGAGCAGGACAAGACCTTTGAGAGGTTTGTAACCCACTTTTACTGGTCCCTAATGCGCACACACTCAGATGCACATTGCAGGTCTTGTCAGACTTGCCAGGCTAGTGGCAAGAGTGGGGGGAAATGTAAGGCTCCCCTTCAACCTTTACCTGTGGTTAGCACTCCCTTTGAGAGGGTAGGTATGGACATTGTGGGGCCTCTGGATCCCAAGACAGCCTTGGACAACAGGTACATCCTGGTCTTGGTGGACCATGCCACCCGGTCCCAAGAAGCCATTCCTCCGTGGTCAGTCACTTCCCTTGTGGTGGGTTGTGCAATGATGGTGGTTTTTACCCACATAGGGTTCCCCAAGGAAGTGGTATCTGATAGGGGTACCAACTTCATATCTACGTATATGAAGTCTCTGTGGAAAGTGTGTGGGGTGACCTACAAGTTCACCACACCTTACCACCCCTAAAGTAATGGTCTGGTTGAGAACTTCAACCGCACCTTGAAAGGCATGATTCAGGGGCTATCAGAGCCCTTGAGGTGGAAGTGGGATGTCCTCTTGCCATGACTTCTGTTCGCTTACAGGGAGGTGCCTCAAAAGGGACTTGGGTTTAGTCCCTTTGAGCTCATCTATGGCCACCGTGTGAGGGAACCTTTGAGTCTGGTGAAGGAGGCTTTGGAGAAAGCTCCTAGTAAACCCCTCCAGTATGTTTTTAGCTACATGCTGGCTTTGAGAAACCAGACTGCCCGCTTCAGGAGTCTCGCTCAGGAGAACCTGGAAGCAAGCCAGGAGGATATGAAACGGTGGTACAACCAGAATGCCACTCTGGTCGAGTTTCAACCTGTTCAGAAAGGGTGGGTGATGGCGCCAGTGGAGCCTAGGACGCTCCAGGATAAGTGGACTGGGCCATTCGAGGTGGTGGAGCACAAGAGTGAAGTCACCTACCTGGTGGACTTGCAGTCTCCAAGGAACCCTTTAAGGGTCCTGCATGTCAACTGCCTCAAACCTCACTTTGAGCGGACTAAACTGTCCATGCTCCTTGCAACAGATGATGGGGTAAAGGAGGAGAGTGAGCCTCTTCCTGACCTCATGTCTGCAGGAGAAAAAGATGGGTCTGTGGAGGGAGTGATCCTCTCCCCCTCCCTGACTGAGGGGCAGCAGGGTGACTGTCGCCACGTGTTGGGACAGTTTGCCTCACTGTTTTCCCTGATCCCATGAGTCACACACATGTGCACACACAATGTAGACACTGGTGACAGTACACCTGTTAAACAAAAAGTTTACAGTGTGACTGACAGGGTGAGGGCATGCATTAAGGATGAAGTATCCAAAATACTTACCCTAGGGGTTATTGAGCACTCCAGCAGTACTTGGGCCAGCCCAGTGGTATTGATCCCAAAGGCTGCTGCCCCTGGTGCCACTCCAGAACTCCGGTTCTGCGTGGACTACCAGGGACTCAATGCAGTCAGCAAGACTGACGCACACCGCATCCCCCAAGCTGATGAGCTTATCGACCGGTTAGGAGCTGCAAGTACCTCAGTACATTTGACTTAACATCTGGGTACTGGCAGATTGCCTTATCTGAGGGGGCCAAGGAGAGGTCAGCATTCTCTACCCCAGGTAGGCACTTTCAATTTAAAGTCATGCCATTTGGGATGAAGAATGTCCCTGCCACCTTTCAGAGGTTGGTCAATCAGGTGTTGGCTGGGCTGGATGAGTTCAGTGCCGCCTACCTGGATGACATTGCTGTGTTTAGTTCCACATGGGAGGAACATCTGCAACACCTCTGGAGAGTGTTAGAGGCCCTGCAGAAGGCAGGCCTCACTACTAAGGCCAGCGAGTGCCAAATAGGGCAGTGTTCTGTGGTGTACTTAGGACACCAGGTGGAGAGTGGCCAGGTGGCACCCCTACTGCCTAAGATTGACACAATTCTGCCTTGGGAGCCTCCCAGGACCCAGACTGAAGGGAAAGTCTTCTTAGGTTTCACAGGATACTACAGGAGGTTTGTCAAGGGTTATGGTGCCATTTTCACCCCCTTGACTGAATTGACTTCTAAGAAGAAACCCAGGAAAGTGATCTGGACAGAGGCTTGCCAGAATGCTTTTGATGCCCTGAAGGCTGCCATGTGCACAGCACCTGTGCTGAAGGCACCTTACTACTCCAAGGGGTTTGTTGTGCAAACGGACGCCTCTGAGCATGGTATTGAAGCAGTATTCTCACAGCTTAATGAAGAGGGCCTAGATCAACCCTTAGCCTTCATTATCAGGAGGTTACTTCCCAGGGAACGTAGGTGGAGTGCCATAGAACGTGAACGTTAGCTTCTTCAGCACCCAGACCATAGCAAAGACCCTACTTTTTTGGGACTCACTTCCAAGTTCAGACCGACCACAGGCCCCTCAGATGGTTAATGCAGATGAGGGGTGAGAATCCAAAACTGTTGAGGTGGTCCATTTCCCTACAGGGGATGAACGGTGGAACACCGTCTTGGTACAGAACACGCCACTGCTGATGGTCTGTCCAGGGTCTTCCACCTTAGCGATGAGAACTCCCATGAGGTTGGGTAGATGCTCCCCACTCTCAGCTTGGGGGGGGGACACGTGTTAGACTTTTCATCCTTGCCGTGGTCTCTCTTAACTTTTTGTCTCTGTTTCCCAGGTTGTTGATGTGTGCTGGACTCTGATCTTGCTGTTTTTGTTACTCTGGGCACTTTACCACTGCTAACCAGTGCTAAAGTGCAAGTGCTTCTATACAAAATGTGTGTGTAATTGGCTTATCCATGATTGGCATATTTGATTTATTAGTAAGTCCCTAGTACAGTGCACTAGAGGTGCCCAGGGCCTGTAAATCAAATGCTGCTAGTGGGCCTGCAGCACTGGTTGTGCGACCCACATAAGTAGCTCTATAATCATGTCTCAGACCTGCCACTGCAGTGTCTGTCTGTGCAGTTTTAACTGTAAGTTCGACTTGGCAAGTGTACTCATTTGCCAGGCCTAAACCTTCCCTTTTTGTACATGTAAGGCACCCCTACGGTAGGCCCTAGGTAGCCCTAAGGGCAGGGTGCAGTGTATGGTTAAGGTAGGACATATAGTAATGTGTTTTATATGTCCTAACATTGAAATATTGCTAAATTTGTTTTTCACTGTTGCAAGGCCTGTCACTCTCATAGGTTAACATGGGAGCTACCTTTAAACCTGATTAAAGTGTATATTCCCTTTGGGAGCGGATGGACATGTGGAGTTTGGGGTCTCTGAATTCACAATTAAAAAATACGCCTTTCAGTAAAGTTGATTTTAAGATCGTGTGGTTGAAAATGCCATTTTTAGAAAGTGAGCATTTTCTTGCTTATACAATTTCTGTGACTCTCCCTGTTTGTGGATTCCCTGTCTGGGTCACTTTGACAGTTGGGCTGGTTGCACCTCACACTACACAGTGACACGATGGGAGCTGGGGTGTAGTCTGCATTTCCTGATGAGCCATCTGTGCTAGGAGGCAGGGGAGGAGTGGTCACTCACACCTGAAAGGGCTGTGCCTGCCCTCACACAATGCAGTCTCCACCCCCCTGGTGAGTGTCTGGGGTCTGCACTGGGCAAGGCAGGATTTCACATTCAAGAGAGACTTTGCTTTGAAGTAGGCCCACTTCAAAGGAGAAATTGGGTATAAGAAGGGCACCCAAAACCACAGATTTTAGAACACTTCTGGAAACCAAGAGGAACCTCTGCCTGGAGAAGAGCTGAAGAGCTGAGGAAGAAGAGCTGCCATGCCTGTGACTGTGCTTTGTGGAGCTATCCTGTAGTTGCTGCTTCTGCCAGAGTAAGAGGGCAAAGACTGGACTTTGTGTGCCTTCCATCTTGTGAAGATCTCCAAAGGCTTGATTTAGAGCTTGCCTCCTGTTGTTTGAAGTCTCAGGGACAGCAAAGACTTCCCTCTGCCAGCACCTGGAGTCTCTGGAGAGATTCCTACCCTGCCAAGTGGTGCCCATCCAGTTCCTGGGACCCTGAAAGGAGAAGCTGGAAGCCTAAGAGGAAGAAATCCACGCACAGAACGGCGTGCGGGGAAAAGATCGATGCGACTCCGATCTGCGGCTGAAAAATCGACGCGCCAACGGCTTCACGACTGAAAATCGACACTCGCCTGCAACGCGACCGAAGAATCCACGCACGGAGCTGGAGAAACGATGCGCAGCATTGCTGACAGAGGCTGGTGAGATCGCAACCCTCGATGCGTGGTTTTCGGATCATCGTGCGGCTGGATTTCTGACACAAACACCGCTGGGCGTATAAAAACAATGCAAGGCCTGCCCGGACCCAGGAGTGCTGACCGGATCAATGCATCGCCCTCCTGCGGAGAGAAGAAATGACGCGTCCCCAACCCGACAAAAGGAGAAACGACGCAAGGTCTCGATCGTGAGTGAAATAGACTCATCACAAGCCTTTTTTGACGCACAGTCGCCAGTGCGGGGATAGTTTCGACACACCCAAGGTACATTTTCACGCCAACAGTGTTAGTGTGTGTTTAAAACTACATCAAGACTCTTTTTGCTTTTTAATTGATAACTTGACTTGTGTATTGTAGATTTTTGTTGTTTTGGTCTTGTCTTGTTTAGATATATATTTTCTATTTTTCTAAACCTGTATTGTGTCATTTTGTAGTGTTTTCATTAAGTTACTGTGTTTGTTGGTACAAATACTTTACACCTAGCACTCTGAAATTAAGCCTACTGCTCGTGCCAATCTACCAAGGGGGGTAAGCAGGGGTTAGCTGAGAGTGATTCTCTTTTACCCTGACTAGAGTGAGGGTCCTTGCTTGAACAGGGGGTAACTTGACTTTCAACCAAAGACCCCATTTCTAACACACATGTAACTGATTATGTCAATAACGTTGTTTATTACTGAATGCTGCTTTCATAATCCTCTTGCAATGGGACTTCCTTCCCTGTTTCCTTCCTCTTCTTCTCTCACCTTCTTCGTGTTTCCTAATGCCAGTGTGCTCTGTAATGGTTGGTTCTGTTGAACTGCAAACAATAAAAACAGATTTAAAAAAAGGTGTACATTGCAACTGTAATACAGTTACAAGTAAACCCTGAAACCTGATATTGCTGAACTTCCTTTCCTCTTCCCTTCGACTTCATCAATCATCATACCAATATCCATACCCTGAAGTCTTGAATTGGATTTACTGGCAACTTCCTACACTGGTTCTCCACCTTATACCAGTTCATTCACATGGACACCTCCATGTCCCAGAAGGTTCCGTCTGTCCGCTGTCATCTTCAGTCTCAACATAGGGCCCCTTGGCACTCTATTCGCTGATACCAGCATCAAAATTCATCAATACACCAACAACACAAAAATGTACTTGAAAGTTTCCACCACTTCAGCCATCCAAGGCTTCAATGCACCTCATACATTTATTTTAAAATATTATATTTAAAAGAACCTATAGAAATATAGAAAATTAACAATTTGCGAACATAAAATAAAAATATATAAATAATTGTAGAAAATAAGCACAAATAAAAAAAATAACAAAATCCTAAAAAACTAAGCTGTTAACTATAATGAGATCACTAAGGGCTTCATTGTGAGTTTGGTGGTCTGACGGTAAGACCGCCTCGGTTGCGGCTGCCAAAAGACTGCCATGTTGGTGGTCATCCAACCACCTTAGTAAGAGATACACAGCTCGGATCACCAGCAAAACAGCCAATTTCATGAAACCGCCAGGATACAGGTGGGCAGAAAAAAGCAGTCAGACCACCAGCACCCCCAGGCCAACAAAAATCAACTGATCTTATTATGGTTCACAAATCACGAGAACGGTTCTTCTACGGCAAAAAAACAATGGCGGTGTGAACTGCGGCGGTCTGAACTCACATCAGTCAGAACACCACTCCACATTGGACAGTTCGATAACCCCACACCTGTCACACATTCACACACACGGCATTCCGACACATTGCACTGTAAGACACACCCCTACACAACCCACAATCCTTTGCAACCAGAATGCCGCTCAGAAGCAGAGAGTAGGATAAACCAAACAAACTATCAAAAAAACAATGGGCACCCATACACGTAACACTCAACACACATCCCACATTTGCACAACAGACCCAACACACAATTTACAAACCCACACAACACACAACCGTCACCCACTCACATCACAGCACCCGCACCTCATCACAAACATCTTTCATCCTTCTATTCACTACCTCACCATCTTTTGTACCACTACTATGACCCCACAAAAAAACACTCATGTTTCAATGATGATGAGCTGAGGGTCAGGGTGGGTGAAATCATCAGGATAGAGCCATATTTATTAGGAGCAGAGGTCCAGCAAACATCAATAGCCAGGAAAATGGAGTTGTGGCAAAGGATGGTCGACAGGGTGAATGCTGTAGGCAATTACTCATGCACAAGGAAGGACATCAGGAAGAGGTGGAACAACCCCAGGGGGAAAGTATTTTCTATAACATCCAGGTACCAGCTGGCGGTCCTCAAGACTGGCGATGGGCCCCCACCTCATTCGCCACAGTTCACACCATGGGAGGAGAAGGTCTTGGACATCCTGCATCCTGAGGGCCTGACATAAATACCTGGCGGAATGGAGTTGGGTAAGCAACCCCCTTCAGTCCCGTACACAAACGCACTCACTCACTCACCCACCCAACAGACACCCACAGGCATACCTCCCACAAACACGCACCCTTAACACCCACACATACACATCAGACAACCACTCCCTCACCCTCCACACCAAAACCTCCTTTCTGATGACCGTCCCCGTGTGTCAAAAAAAGCTTTCCTTTCATGTTTTGACCTTTTCCCTACTCCTCTTACCCTGTGAACTCCCTAAATGCTCCGTTTATCTCCCCAGGCCCATCCCTTCAAACTCCAGGTCCTCCCCTATACCCCTACAAGTAAACATGCCCGTCCCCCACAAAGAAGTCTACCCCTCCCAAGAGAACCCAACCCTCCCCTATGCCTAGAACTAAACCCCTCCTCCCAAACCCAATTCCAAAGGTCCCCCTCCAAAGCCTACACCCCCACCCACCCACACCCTATCACTCCCCATGATCCCTGAGGTGCCTACCTGCCCCCTCGGTGCCCCTACCTGTGGAGGTTACATGGCAGTTAGGAGTCAAGATGTGCATTGTGTGCATGTTGCATATTTTCCTATTGGACTGACCAATGGCCTTGGACATTTCAATAATATATTTATATTTGAATACATATTTGGACCAACCAGTTGTTGGTTTCAACGTTACATATTTGTCCTGCATTTCTTTTCTTAGGGCAGATTTGTTCATGGCTGACATTGTTTGTGTTTGAGTATTTGTGTGTAAATGGTGCATGTGTTGCCTGTTTTGTCTGGGCAGCATGTGAGGTTGTGTGCAGTGCTTTTGTCCCCCATTGATGGGTGTGTGTTATGTGATGGACATGTGTATGTTGAGGACATGTTGTCATGGTACTGAGTAGTGTTTCTCTTGACATGTTTGTTGCAGTATTGTGTGGCTTTGTGTGCTTTGACTGTGTGCGTCTGCGTGTTTGATGCATGGTATGTCAGATACGATGTGGTGTGTGTTTGCTGTGTATGTTGATAGCTGCGTTGTATGGTGGTGTGATTGTGTTCGTTCCCTGCTGGTGGTACATTGTGCTTTATGTGTGATTTGTCACTCAGTAGTGCCTATTGTAGGTGCTTGCCAGTGCATTGATGGTGTTGTGTGTTATTGTGTGTGACTGGGCCTGTGCTGTGTTTCCGGGTGTTGGTGTATGTTTTTGACGTGTGTGTACTGTGTATGTGGCTGTCTGTTAGTGTGCATGTCAGTGTCAGGTTACGTGTATGTGTTGCCCTTACCCCCTGTTCCCGATGGTATGTTGTGTGAGCATACTGACTTTGGCAATATGCAACTGTGACAGGTAAATGTGTGTACTTACGGTTGCTGTCTTCGGCATTGATTCCGGAGTCTCTAGGCGTGTAGGAGCAGAGGAATGACATCTAGTTCTGGTTCTATGGCGACTTCGGACAAGTATGGTGATTCCTTTTATGCAGTTCGTTTCTGTCTAGGTTTGCATGGTAGTGCGACCGCAGTGGAATCCTTGGCAGTGTACAACCTTGTAATCTGTCCTGCGGTAACATGGTCTACGCTGCCCTGCAGGTGCCGTCTGACATCCGTGGCGGTCTAACTGCAGTGGGGGTGCCGGCAGTGCATTGACTGTATTCTGTTGGGAATACCGTCATGGTCATAATTTGGCGGTCTTCTCCGCCAGCCCACCAACATGGTCTTCAGACTCACGGCGATGGTCAGACCACTGCACTGCTGGTGGTCCGACTGGCAAATTACGACCCTGGTGGTCGGACCGCAGGGATTATGGTTCCCGACGGGTAGGTAGTGGGTGAGGTCTGCTCATCCAAAGCAGTGTTTAAAGTAGAACCGCAGTGCTGATCGCGACTTCACTTACTGCCAGTGTTTTCTTGGCGGGGGCTCTGCCATGAAAAGACTGGCAGAAAGCCAGTGCTGGAGGTCAAAGGGGAACCCCTGCACTGCCCACGACTATGTCCAGCTCCCTCAGTATGCACACTAACTGCTACAGCAGACAGTGTGTAATCTGAGGATTCTGGGGCACACTCTGTGTGACGGCATTGGCCTTGGCTCCAAGATTTCTGAGGTTTCCGGTAATCAGCCCAGTGGAAATCTTGTAATAGGGCCAGGGGTGAGACCGCCAGCTCTGCGGCGGTCTCCTCTCCACAGGTCTGGTGGTCCGTGTTTCGGACCACCAGACTCGTAATTAGGCCTTATATATTTAAAAATTAAAAATGGTGTACAGTAATGTTAAATAAATAAACTAATTAAAATTTGCTGCAATAAATAAATAAAATAATTTACATTAAACTAAAGGGGTTATATTCACTATTCCCACTCCAATCTAAGCAACACTTTTTTGACTTGGTGGGGGGTAGGAAGGTCAGATTAACTATTTCCACTTCAACCTAAGCAGCAATAAGGAAAGCATTGGACTGGAGGGGTATAATGCAACTATACTCTTAATTATTAAACAAGAAGCTTAAATCTAGCATAATATAACTAATATTCAAATTATTAGAAACAGTTAAATAATTAACACAATTTTCCAATTAAAAAAATAACATATTGTGATACATATCTATGAAAGAAATAAAACAATATATATAAATAATTATCTAATTAACATCTTTTAAATGGATTAAAAATTTACAATAAGTTTCAGAAATAAATATTAGAAATCGTTCCCACTGTACTCCCCTACAAACCTGACAACCCACCAAAAAAAAATAACATTGACTTAGAATAACCTTTAACATTTATTAAACCAGACCACACTGAAATAACATATTTAATATTAAAATAACTTATGACATCAAAATTAAAATAAACTCATCTAATTAATTAACAATATCAAGTACAAGATATTTTGAAAAAAGTATGGAAGACCTAGAAACAAATATTCTAATCTTCTCTATTTAGTTCCACAATGTTTTTGATATCGCAGTGTTTCTGACATCATGCTATTTGTATCTCAATATATTTTTTTGACTTTATTTTCCTTTAATACCTCATGATCAAGAAGAGCAAAGTTTTTTATTCAAACAGAAACTGTTAGCCGTTGCTTTTGTGAGGTTATATACCAATGTGCAATGTCCTCCCTGGTGCTGGATACTAGATTTAACTTGGAGTTGTCCATTTGTGTGTGCCAAGGTCAGATGTTATAATTTAAAGCTAGAGAAATTCCACGTTATCTGTAAAAAATATATTTAAGTGGATTTGGCCAATATGATAAGGAGATCCCCATGGAAACTATAATCAAGGAAAAACAGGTAGAAGGCAAATCTAGAATGCACAACCAGGTTTTGGAGAGATGCAATTCTAAAATGAATGTGAGCAAATGTCTGACTGGTTTCTGAGGAGAATATTTGTTCCTCTTGGTAAAACACTATACAGTAAAGGTGAGAAGCTTGTCTTGCAGAGAAATATAAAACGTCCCTTTCTTCAGCTTGAAAGAGAATGTTAAATTAGGTTACGGTTCACATTTTAAAATAGCTTGAGGGCCTTTCACTCTCACTTGGCAAAAGGGAGTACAATTCTGCTCAGGATTATTTATTATGTAATTGTACTAACTTCTCTGAATACATGCTGTGGATTATTTAAAGGCCCATGAGTGTATTTTGTCGTAGCAATGTTAAGCAATGATTTAACTAACAAAAAAGCTTCACAAAAAATATATTGTTTCGGTTATCATTAAGTTCAAGTAGTAGCTGGCTAAGAAAGTGAGAAAAGTTGTTAATCAATGTTTTTTGTTTTTTAAGATTAAAACTGAACTGAATAGGACCAACTAGGTGGTAACCTGTCTTTGGTTGCTCATGTTCTGATTCAGAGAGGACCTGGCTTTGCTGTTTGGCTGGACTGTTCCTATTGGGATAGGACCAAGGCTGATTTGTATGTGATGATTCTAATTAAAGGTGATGGGGGGTAGAAAGAAAAGGATGGGTTGGAATGCTACCTGCATGATTGCTAGTGGTTAAACTATTTGCAAGCATTCTTCCAATCACCTTTTGTGTTTTTCACAAGAGACTATGCCTTCATAAATCATGACTCCACTTTACGCTCAACAGTGGTAACAAATGGCATAATATACTGTGCTCATCTGCAGGTATTCTGCATAGGTCCTAGTACTGCTCAAAATGAGTAAAGGAATTGCTCCCTCATCAAATTGTTCAACTTAGCCATGAGTAGTGTGTAACTGTGGGAGATATATAAATCATAAAACACACATTTATGGATGTGTGTTGTCATTGAACACTACAGTTATTCCAAGTGTGGGTGACTGTATAAACATAATTACTGCTTAAAAATTAAAACCTGAATGGACGATTGTTTGTGCCTGTGTGAATAAATGAAATACATGTTCTTTCCTAAATCGAATCTTCTCCATAGCCTCATTTATTGGAAACTGACTGTCCCATAGGGGTTACAAGAAATGTTTGACAGGAAACTAATTTAATGAATATATGCCACAGTACATGAAAGAACATTCCGTGCACAAGCTCAAGATGCAACAGGAGAAAACCACTGAAAGTGTAATGTATACTCCATAAGATCTCCACGGCTATAACACACATTTTAAACCAGTGACGAGGAATTCCTATAGCCCAACTCCCAGGACATATTGTTTGGGGTCAAGGACAACAAGTGTTCATGTTTATTCTGTCCTTAGGACAAGTAGGCCCAGTCCCTTGCAGCACAAACCCTTTAGCTGATAGTTGACAGGTCCACATTATGGATCAGGGAATGGCACTGTCTCCAGTTAAGATAATATTTGTGTCCACATGTTAGTTATAGTATGAGCCCTGACCTTATTAGAGAGGCTATTATCAGAGCTCCTGTATAACGAGATTGCTGCCATTATTTATCGCTGCACTATATGTTACCAAAGGAACAAGTGGATTTTTTAAGGAACAAATAGATCCATGAAGCAACCTGTCCCGTGGACACGTAGATATTTTATTAAATTCCACACCCCTGTTAAACATTGCAGGTGTGTAGGGTACTGTTCAAGTATTGCTGCTAAAGCATTAGGAAAAAGTAAAAAAATGTGGTGGTCTATCCACCGCTACCCTTTCATACTCATAATAACCTTTAAGGCACAGAGAGTCAACAGTTAAACACATCTAAGTTTTTCTTTTTAAGATTGATGGGTATAAATGTACTACACGATTTGACTGGATTCAGCTGATGGAATATTAACAAGATTGGTGAATAAAATGTGCACAATTATTATTCTTAAGACCTTGACAGTAAAGTTAAAGCACCTATATTTCCAGTTGATTGTAGGAGTATGATGATAACTTTGATTGAAGGTAAATGTTGAGTTTATGCATAAAGTGGTAATATAACACAATGGCATGAGGCACTTACTGCAAACACATTTGTACAATGTAAATGGTTTGATTCATGTGGGATAACTCATTTATCTGTTTCTAGTTCATTAATGTGCTGCTGTTGATCTCCACAATAACAATACTTTGTTTTAAAGTTCATAGAAGCCCTGCTTTATTTATTGCTACTCAGTCTAAGTAAAGCTTTTTTGCTCCTCAATCCAGCTAAATTATAGTTCTTCTTTATTAAACTACAGGTCATCCTTTCAGGAATTATAGGATTAACAACATGGAAGAGACCAATGGTACTACTGGTATGTATGTATGATTAATTTTACACATTATTTCATTTGTGCACCATGTTTTGCAGTAGAGCATTAAAACCTATTTAAACTGCATATAAATAAAACTGTGTACAGTTTAAAAAATAATACTCAATAGAAGTTAAGTGTTATGAATATTCCAGTGCAGCAGACTGGCAGGCCATGTGGTGGGATAAGGGGCTTAAACTTGTAAGGTGTCCTCATATATGCCTAGATTAAAATGCTCATCATTCATTTACAGAATTTCAAGCACATAAACCAAACATACACGTTAAGGAGTAGAGTTTGAACATGGTTAGGCTTATGGAGCAACAATAATGATATTCCTGAACACAGTGCCTCAGGATAGCTCTAGCAAACGAGAGAGTGGGATCCATTATCAGGGAAGAAAGCAAGATACAAATATAATTAAACATGTATTTTAATTACATAAGTAATAATAGTGGTTTTCCCAAATTATCTTTGAAGTCGATCTATATTATGTTAATGAAGTAATGCCTCTATTTGAAGAAAGCATCTAGCGGTATAGTCTGTACTTCTTGTACATGCAAATTAATATCAATATAAATGTGTTACATTCAGAAATGTGCTTTTCAGTGTTTTTTTAAGTTTGAAAGATAAAGTTTATTAGCATTTGAAATAAAGCAATCAATGAATGTATAGACAAATAATACAGTACAACTAGAAGGAAAACGTTAAAGCAATTATTAATAGAAAAAGAAGGAGAAGAGCATAAACATCCCATGCATAATTACTTAGATAAAGTATCATTGCTAAAACATAAGAAATACATACATATTTGTATCCAAATATTATGACTGTTGCAATTAACAATGATATGATGATCATGAAGGTTTGGGTACTTCTTCAATTCAAGGATTATGTGTGTTGGCAGAGTGTGCTGAAGAGTCTAGGAAAGTTGTTAAGGGTAGCTAAAGGCTTTCTCTTTTAATAGCAAGAAGTAATGGATGGTCATAAGCTCTGGCCAGCCTATGGTTATAGCAAACACCCTACCACCAAGTCTAAAAATGACTTGGTGATCTGTTAAATTGCAACTTCAGGAAGTAAGTCCATTATATCAATGTTATCATGGTAAGATGACCACTCTTTTGAGAGACTACCTAGGAATATATTTCTGAAACTAAAAGGGACTTGTGTGTTAAAAATGGTATGTATTTGTTACCAGACTTTTAACCAAAATTGATGTGTATAAGAGCATTCAAAGAGCATATGCTTGAGGTCAGAGGTAGAACCATTGCAAGACCAACAGGAGGATGAGAATGTGGAATTTATTTTGTGTAAAGTGATTGGGGTAATCAATAGCCTATTATCAATATAAAATTTGGATTGTATTGGCCACTCTGAAAGATTTCTGTATCTTGATCTAAACATTATTCCATAAGGCGTTTGGGAAGAATGTGTCTAAATCATGTTCCCGTCTTAATTCTACATTAGTCTTATCTCGATCCTCTGGAGGAGATGTGAGATTATGGTGAATGCATGATGCTGAAGGAAAGGATATCAAAAACGTTGCTAACTGGGAAGTAGGAGAAGTGGTGATGTTATCAAGTGTAAATTGCTTATGTGCCCTTTGAATTACAGGTATTAGTGAGGGATATTTAGTGGAGTATGAAGCAGGAAAGGAAAGGCGTTGTTGAGCCTGTACAAAAGACAGACAAGAAACATCAAAAAGTTCATAAGTCAATTTTAGACCTTTTATATGCCAGAATTTCCAAAATATAGTTTTATTATTAATTTCAATATATTTATCGTGCCAGATTGAAGAATGTAGGAATTGGTCTTTAGTAGTATTATGAAGGACAAAAATAGGACATGGAATCCTACATGTATTTTTCAGAATAAGGAGAGACAAAGAAAGATGATTCTGAGAAAAAGTTAGAAATTTTCAAAGAGATAAAGGGTGATGAAAAAAGCATTGAACATCTCTCCAGTGGGGTGATGGAATAGAGTTGTCTTTGGTTAGCAAGAAATAATCTTTTTTGAGGAATAATGGAGTATGATATTAATTACATGTGGGAAATTCACATCTTCAGATGTTTGGGCCTTTTAAGTTTTTTAAGGACTTGTAGGTTTATTATTCCATAAAAAGCTGGATAGGACAGAGTTCATCTTTTTAAAATAAAAACAGGAAATGTTCATATTGGAAGTATTAAGCCAAAGACTTCTGAGACAGAAGTGAAATTTGTGACATCCGTAAGGAAGGCTGGTAACGAAACTGTGGATTTGACATTAAGAGAAGGATATCATTCACATACGCTGAGAATTTTAATTGATTATCTCCATACTGAAATCCATAAATATCTTAGTTCAAATGAAGTTTCATTAAAAAGGACCTTAGGACAAGGACAAATAATAGGGGGGGATTGAGGATGGCCTTGATGAACACCCTGATGGAGTGTAAAAGGTGAGGATATAAGACTGTTTTCAGAAAACGAATGCCTTTGGAGAAGAGTTCAATTAAGACACTAGATTTATAAACTTTGAACCGAAACCAAACCAAGAGAGGGTAGAAAAAATAAAAGGCCAGTCCACTCAATCAGATGCTTTTTCTGCGTCTAACGCAGTGGCTGCCAATGATTGTTGATACAATTTTGATTTACTTAAGACATTAAATGATAACCTGCTAATAACGAAACTTGTGGATTTGACATGAAGAGAAGGATATCATTGAGATATGCTGAGAACTTTAATTGATTATCCCCTTACTGAAAGCCATAAATATCTGGATTCAAATGAAGTTTAATTAAAAAGGACCTTAGGACAAGGATAAATAAGAAGGGGGATTGAGGAAAGCCTTGACGAACACCCTGATGGAGTGCAGAAGGTGAGGATATAAGACTGTTTACAAAAACGAATGCCTAAAACGAAGGTGCAGAAGCCTAGTGTTATCAGAGAGATGTCTCCCTTTAATAAAATCAAATTGTTCCCTTCCTATTAATTGAGGAAGTAGGGGATCAATACGAAGTGCAAGAATTTTGGCAAAGATTTTGTAATCTAAGTTAACAAGATAGATGGGTCCGTAATTTTTACGCATCTTTCGATCTCTATTTTCTGTGGGAACAGGACAGATGAAAGGTTCTTGGATAGAACCTCCAGCAGAGTTAGATGTAATAAAATGAGTAAAAAATATGTTGTAATTTGGGAATTAAAAATGTGGAAAAATGTGATTTAAATTCTATAGTGAAACCATCCGGTCGTGGGCTTTCCCTTTTTTGAATAAATGCATAGGTGAAAGAATATCTTCAATACAAACGTCATTATTGAGAGAAGGGAAATTGATATCTGGATGTTGGGGTGGCTTGATAGAAGCTCAATATTTAAGAATATCCTCCTGAGAAACCTGGGATCTGGGATTCGGGATTATAAAGATTATTGTACTACTTACTTAAAATATCTTTGTTTTTATGAAGGGGGAAATTAGTAGATGGCGAAATAGATTCTACTTTCAAACAATCTTTTTTATGTTAAGGTAATTCACAAGACGTTTCCCAGACCTATTTTGTCCTACATAATATTTAGCACTGGATTTAGGAATTAGCAATTTCTGTTAAGTTCTTATTAGAAGTACATTTGGCTTGAATTAGTTCAGCTGAGCACGTTTTAAATTTGGAAGTATAGTATACATCCTGTACTTGTTTCATATGATTAATAGTTTGAAGTAATTTTTTAGAGGCTGACTTTTTCCCATGAGCAGCATAGAAAATGATGAAATCTCTGGATGCAGCTTTGAATGCATCTTAAATAGTCTGAGGGGGAAACATCAGATGTTTTGTTATCAATAAAAAAAATTGTTGCACATTTTTCAAAATGTTGAGTGCAATTAGGATCTAGGAGAAGAGAGTTATTGAATATTCACCTCCTGCTTCTGGGGGTATGTGGTGTAAGATCTAATGGCCTCATTATGAGGCTAGTGGTCCTAGGACTACCAGCCTCATGGTGGCAGTCAGACTGCCAAATTACAACTTTGGCGGGCGGACCTGACTTAAGACAGCCTTCCCTGTCAGGAACATCGTTCCCAACGTGGTGGTCAGGTTGTACTCAGCCAGAGTGGTGCTGAACTCAACGCCGCCTGGCTGATTATAGCCCCACTTTCAACTGTTGTGTAGGCTCTCATTATTCTAATGAGACTACTGGATTTTGAGCAGCAAGATCGTCCACGGTGTGGGAGACTGAGTCTGACCCACTGTGGGTGACACCTGTTGCTCTAAATCCGGGTTTTGCTCCGGCTAACTAGCAGTGCCTCATCTCTACCAGAAGATAGGGATGATTGGGCAGCCGAGCGCATGACCTATTAGGCTTCTCAGGGAAGTCGTGGTCACTCAGGTCGCATCCGGTTCTCTCACTCACAATTCGGTCTCATATATAAATGACAATAAGAAGTAGTATGAGTTTTAATGACTGGTTTAATAAAACTACTGCATTTTAGAGAGCAAAGCGTGAGTTGCAATAACCAGGACGATACAACATGACAATATTAAAATGGTGATGAAGAGAGTGAAGCATAAGAATAATGCTACCATATTGCCACTAGGATTTATGGACTATTTCCTATCTAAGTCATAATCTGAGCACAGCATGTTTAGCTCTAATTCTGCCTTTTAAGTTCCCCCGGGAGGACATCAACCCTCATACCTGAGCAAAGGCCTGTAGTCTGCGTTAGCATCTGCAGCGAAGCATTCAGCAATCAGCATACAGTTGTGGTTCCCTGGCTGGAATCTCCCTCTTAACATGTAATGGGACTAAGAAGTGTTTTTATAATAACACAGCTGATGTTCTAAGAAAATGTCCCTACGTAAGGATGTATATTTTCTACGAATGTTGGAGACTAAACTTCTACCACGTTCACCGGCAATGTACCAAACTGTAGCCTTGACTGAAGCACAAAGTGATCAAGAATGTCTTGTTTGAGAATACAGTGCTGGGCTAGGCAAAAACAGTTAGATGAAAATAAAACAAGACCATAAAACTGGTTATTGTAAAAATAACAATGCGAAGCCGAATAAAATATATCTAGGTCAAAGTGCACAGCTGCCTAGTGTGTTAAACTAACGTGCATGGAGGTATAACTAAAATGGCTATACAACACAACCAGCCTTTTCATGGCGGGAGCCACCATGAAAAGACTAGCGGAAAAACAGTGCTGGGGGACACAGAGCCTTGTTGCATGAAACTCATGCACTACCTATGATATGGGCAGTGCAGGGTCACCCTGCCCAGCACTGTCCGAATGCACACTGTCTGCTTTGCAGACAATGCACATTCTGAGGGTGGTGGTCGGCCCTCTCTGTGCTATCCTATATTGTAGCACTGTTCCTGCCGGACTGACCGGCTGGAAGAAGTATTACAATGTTCCCGCGGATCAGCCCGGCGGGAACATTATAAGTTCAGGGAAGACGGCACCGCCATGGCATCCTACTATGAGTTTGGTGGTCCTGCGGTGGGACCGCCAAACTCATAATGAAGCTCTAAATCTAAAATAACTGGGGCATGATCAGAGATTAATATGGAGCCAGTTTCTGAGTGTAAAATGTGTTGTGCAAGAGATTGTGAAACAAATACATAATCAATTCAAGTTTTAGTAGAATGAGGAGCAGAGAAAAAGTATATTTCTGTAGAGTAGGATTACAAATTCTACAAGCATCAATTAATGCTCTTTGTTTGACAGTAGAGGTAAATTGTGAATACGTGGATGATAGGATAAACTTGGTATTGGAATTACAGTCCGTAAATTGGGTCCATAACCATGTTGCAGTCACCACCAATAATTGGATAATTATCAGTGAGATTAATTAATTTGGATAACATTTCAGGCCAAAAAGATCTATCAAACTGTGTTGGGGCATAGACATTAAAGATTGTTACAGGTATTTTATTGATAGTGAGAGAAACAATGATCCATCTGTCCATAGAGTCTGAGGTGGTCATTATGAACATGGCAGGATGCACCGCCGACAACCGTGCTGATGGTCGACGGAAGACCGCCAGTGGCGGCGGCAGGCACCCCGCCATATAATGAAGCCTGGAGCCTCACCGCTAGTGATGGCAGTGAGGGCCACGATGCGCCATGGTGGCGGGGTGGGTGCCACTCCACCCTCACTGCCACATCAGCCAGATACCGCCACGCCTATAATGATGCAGTCATGGGCGTGGCAGTGTATGGAGACGCGGCGATGTCGGCCTGAGCAGCATCCTAGGAGCCCGTTCCCTCCCAGAGCAGCACCACAGAACAAGTAAGTGCTGCCCAAGAGGGAAGGGGGAGGGAGTCTGTGTTTTGAGTGAGTGAATGCGTGCATGGGGGTGTGCATGTGTGTTTTTGTGAGCTGGGGATGTGTGTCTGCGTGTATGAATGCGTGTGTGTATGTCTACATATGCATGCATGTGTAAGTGGGAGATGGTGAGGGGGCATTGGGGAGGGCCTACAAGATCGGGGGGAGGAGGGGTAGGGTTTAAGATTTCAGGGTTCGGGAGGGGGTCTGTCCAGGGGCTTTGGGGGTATTTGGGGGTTGTGGCACTGGGGGGGAGGCTAGTGTGTCACATACTGATGACAGGAATGAGTATTCCTGTCACCAGTATGCTTTCTGCCAGGGATTACTTGGTAGGGTTTCCCACTAGGAAATCCCTGGTGAAAAGGGGATCATTTTCCCACCGGCGGTCTAGACTTCACCGATGGGTCGACGGTGGCTACCTTTGGCCTGGCGGTGAGTGATAGTGAACTTCCTGCTTTGCAGCCAGTTCACTACTGTCACCTTTATATGGCGGTCGTGCACCTCCATGCCGTCGGCGATAATTACTGCCAGAGCGGGTCTTCCCGCCATGTTCCAAATGACCGCCTAAGTCTTGGAAAATAACTTGAATGGCTAAGGATTTATGACACAGTATAGCCACTCCATTCCATTGCTCTGTACTTGGGGACGAAAAATTCTGTCCAACCCATTGTTTTTTTAAGTTTAACAGTTTCACTTTCAACCACATGAGTTTCATGCAACAAGACAATGGGGGTCATTATGAGCTTGGCAGGCGGCTGAAGCCGCCCCCCAAGGTCTGACCGCCGGGTGGCCGCCAATGCAGCCACACTCGCGCCACGGGCATTATGAGATCCCCGCTGGCCCGGCGGGCGGAATCCTGGTTTCCACCCGCCGGCCCAGCGGGGATCTCGTCGGCAACACAGGAGACGGCTCCAAATGCAAACCGCCATGAAAAGGCTGGCGGGAAGGGTACTCGTAATCCCCTGGGCAGCGCTCCAAGCAGCGCTGCCCTGGAGGATTACTCCCGCCAGGGGGTGCGACCGGGGTGCTCCCGCTGCGGTCGTAATACCAAGGATTTCACCGCCAGCCTGCTGGTGGTGAAATCCGCCAAAACAACCCTGGCGGTGAAAGACCGCCAGGGTTGTAATGACCCCCAATATCGCCTTTTAGTTTAGAGAGGTGTGTTAATACCCTTTTGACGTTTTATTGGAGAACCCAAACATTTAACATTCCAGAAGAACATTCTTAACGCCATCTAGGATGTAATGAAAAATCTGTAACAAATTGTATATAACAATGAGATTCAAACATCAACGATGAGGAAACAATGAAGATATTGAAAAGGAAAGCAATGATGAGAAAAAAATAGCATGACAATATAGGAAGAATTGAAAGAATACATCAGAGAGAAGAATAAATATACAAAAAGAGGAATAAGAAGAAAAGGGAAGATAAAAGACAGACCCGACAGATGAACTATAGCGAGTAACAAACAAAAGAAATATACTCACATAAAAAAACAAAGAATTGTGGGTTGTGGGGCCACATGAAGGAGCTGACATGACCAAACTCCGAAGCCATCAACACGGGAGGGAAGACCAGACCACACAAAACGTTCTCATTAAATTTTCTAGACACCTGGATCATACCTAAGAAGGAGGAAAACCATCAATTAACAATAAATGGACAGACATACCTGTAAAACACTGTAATGTTTAAGTAAAGGATAAGAACAAGCAAAACGTATCAGGTATTTTATAATAACAAAGAAACAAAATGCAGGAAGTTCAAGTAGCATTAACTCTGGAAGTGTCCATCGTCTCTCCTCTGCAACTTTCAATTTCTGCGAAAGAAAAGGATCCTCATAAGTGGTAGTCTTATTTTTATGTCACTTTGAACACACAGGGGTAAAAAAAGACCAAATCGGGCATTTAGAGATTGAAGAGCTGGTCGCATATCAAGAAATTTCTTCTGTCTTTTCACTGTAGACTTAGCAAAATTTTATGCAAAGAACAGATTGGATCCAGACCATGAGATGCAATCTTTGGCCTTGAATGCTTTAATAACTTTGAGTAGATCTAGATACTCTAAAAAAAATAGATGATTAGTTCTCTAGACCTCTGCAAAGATAAAGCAAAATGGGGAGGATGTCCAAGTCTGTGTGCCCTTTGTATATTCAAAACAGGTGAGGAAGGTAGATCCTGGACTTTCAGGAGAAATAACTGAAAGAACGATGTGGGATCTGAACCTGTGACTCCTTCAACTGGATCCAGAGATTATTTCTTCTATTGCGATTTTGTCATGTCCTCAGCATGCCTTTTTAATGATGCAACTTCAGAATGTAACAGTTTAACAGTGAGTGCAGACTGTTTGAGAACTTCCACCCTCTGTTCCACCTGATTGACACTATCTTCCATGTGTCCACTTACCATCTATTGTTTTAAGTTGTTGTTTAGCTTCCTCCATGTATGACTTGAGCGCCCGAATTTCTTCAAGAAACATTTCCATTGAAATTGCAATGGTAGTTTTTATAGGCGATGGAGGGTCCTTATTAACTCTCTTATTATTGAAGATAGAAGAGGTTGTAGCGAGTTTAGAGAGGAATTTGGTATAAGAGGATGATTGAGAGCCCAACAAAATAGATGGAATCTATCTATGGAGGCAGAATCTTGACGGACATCCCCAGTATTCTCTATGTCTGCCAGAACAGAAAACAAGTTTGACGTAGTGAGTTTGGTTAACGTTTTATCGTTCTGTAGTTTATTGCTGGTGATTTGAATGTTCCTGGACCCTTCCTTATGTGTTGCGTTGAGTCAAGAAATAAAAAGGCGACAACAATAATTCCAAGGGACTCAGTATATGTGAAGTGTAGACTCCTTGAAAATTCACAGTATATTCCAGGAAATGATATGGAAGTGATAAATAGTGCTATGGTAAACGTGCCATGAGCATTATGTAGCAGGTGTCAGCAGTGAGGTGAAATTAATAAAACAAAATGGTGGCATGACCAACTCTTCTGTGCTCGCCGAGATTCAGTGAAGAAATAGTCATTAACCATGCAAGAAAACCTGTTTGCAACGAACCTGCGAGATCAGGAGATGTTCCTCCAACTTTTCTGCTACATTTAATAGCAAAATGTGTCTTCCAGTGGCACTCCGGCCTTTCCTGCTGAGACCCTACAGAGTTCACGGAATGGCAGCCATTCCGAATCAGTGCCAAGCCACGCCCCCCATGCTTTTCAGTATTTGAAAGATAAATTATAGACAAAGATGAATGTAGCGATTTGTCAGTTGATAATCTGCAGTGGAAGGTCAAACATTTCAGCCCTTTGGAGGTTCATAATACTATATAATTCATGTAACTGATACAAGGCTAACCTAAAACAAGTTAATACAGATTAATAAATGTGCCCCGGATGGTCTCAAAGTCTAGTGAGTATGATGCTATTCTGAGTAGACTTTACTTTTGGTTGCAGTTCTGGGAATAGTTCTAAAAGTTCATAAAGGGACTGGAATGGGAAGGTCATATGCTGGAAGACACAGAATGATGTTTCTTTCAGTGTTAGTGTCATCAGATTACCACAGTAATGCCATTTGAGCTGAAATTACTTACAGTAATTACAGTAAATAGGACAGGCATATCTTTTTTATGTGGTTGCAGTTTTGTGAATACCGCAAAAGAGTAAACTTACACAAATGTGTAAGTTTACCTTTGTGAATCAGACCTACTGCATGGTGAGCTCCATCATTGTAAGCAATGTTCTGCAGTCTTTATAGACTGCATTTTATTCCTGTGAAATCTGATCGAAATGCATAGCAGTACCTTGGAAATTAGACAAGAAGTAGGATGGTGCTTTAAACACACCCAACGTCAGTGAGATCAAAAACAAAGCAGTGGTGCTTTAAAGATATAAACAGGAACAATCACTTAAGTAACTGTGGAAACACCTTCAGGGCTGCATTCCCCATTTATGTCATCTGTTCCATTAGAAAGGAAATCTGATATTTTATTTATGGGATGCTATTTTTGTGTCCTATGTCTTAATTTCCCTTGTCTAACCACTGCTATATCAAACATATCTGATACAAAGGAGTCACAATTAGGAAAAAGTCACCAAACCCCCATACCAGTCTTTGTATTGAATAATGTCAGGCAGGGAGTAATGGGAAAGATGCCCACTTCTTTTGGTAGGTACTGTAACTATGAACAGTATGTGATGCTAAGAGATGAGATTATGGATTCTTGGAATAGTTGAATGGATATTTAAACGATATCTAGTTGTAAACAACATAGCAACAAGTTAAAGAATAACTATCAAAGCCTTATTTACACTAGCTATATCACATTTATATATCAGAATGCATTAGCACACACAACGTTGAAAACATCACAATAAGACTATACTAAAATCCCGTGGGTGGTGCAGAAAACAGGCAGTCAAACAGACCAAATAAACTCACTCTAACCACAAAATGGCAAATACATAAAACTACTAGCCTAACTAAAACTATTATATGAAAATTAATTAATGCTGCCAGTTAGGACATTTGGCCTCCAGTGGTATTCTTCTCGCTCGCTTTTCCGAAGCTCTCCTTATAATTTCCATCACAACTTGCAGCACGTATGGGTCCACCCAGCTCAAGCAAGGGTTTGACACATGTGAATGGTGTCCAGTGGTTGTCTTATTCAGCACTTGCCTCAGCCACAGACACCTCTAATCATAGTGCAACAGATGCACAAATGTAAAATCATTAAAAGATTTAACTATTTTACTGTGGTAGCAAGAGAAGGATGCACTTGTAGCCATGGCCGTCCAGTTTCACATGCAATTATTCTTCGCGTAGTTTACGGCTAAATTTCCAAGGGGACAGAAAAAAAGTGGTACCTAATACAAGATCAATATGTTTTTTTGGCTACAAGGTCTTTTCTTGATAGATTAAGGGTGCTTCCTTAGCATAGGCATGGACACCATTTTAAAGTGGGAAGCCTCTGGAAGAGAATTAAATACTCTGTAATTCATCAAGTCACTGAGTTATTTCATCAAGAAAGAAATCTCCTGTTTGTACCACAAACACTGGCAACACATATCTGGGGCCAGGGTGTCGCTGTCTGATTTTCAGTACAAACCTAGCTCAATTCTTACGGCAATCAACGGAAACCAAAGCATCCCCTTCAAGTTGGGAGTAAGCATTATGTCTGCTTACTAAATTGCCTAACGGAGTGTGCCCTGTGCTGACACTTTTTTGTGGCGCTGAGGCATACACTTTCGTGGTACCCTCCTACCAATTTGCAGGGGCATAGCTTCAGGGGGCATTTCAGGTGTTACTCCCCACCCCTAATAAATTTATTTTCTGATGAATAGTTGGGTATAGGTGCTTTTAGTTGGGTATGGTGAGGTGTCTCTCAGATTTCACCTGGGATTTTTGTATGCACACACTGGCAACAACAACAAAAAAAATACACACCCACAAACACACACACACTCTCTCTCCCTCTCTCTCTCTCATCTCTCATCTCTGTTTTAAAATACCTAAAATGTTATTTTATAGAATATTGTGTTTCTCTCTATTAGGGCTCCTACCAGTATGTATTCCTCATCCTTTCCACTATCTATTAAGCCCCTCACATGCGCTCTTCTTGACCTATAATGTATTTTAACATTATAAGCCTCCGTATTTGTCTGGAAATGTGAATCCCCCACAATCTTACTGAACAAACTACGTCCCTGCCTATTTGGCAGAGCAAAATTGACAGGGAATCTTAATTGTTGATTGTCCATTTTGTGCCCTTCCTGACATGCACCATCTGTCACCTATGCATCCCTTATCTCTCTTTGAACCTTCACCTATTTTCTGCATCCCTCTCTCATCCCCCTCTCACCTCCCTGCACTTGCACATCTCTTATTCACATCACACTCCAGAGCTATCTTGTGGCTCAGAGCCACGTATGACCCTTAAGAGAGTCAACTCTGTTTAGTCAAGTACATATTGTATTCTGATACTTGTAATTTTTTGATGTATCACATTTCCCCTAGCCCTCTCCTATGCATCTGTTCAGCAACGCAGCCTGGATACCACGCCCCATCTGCATCCAAAAATAAAAATGAGCACATAATGTAAAAGGATGAGCACTCTCTCTCTCTTCCCCTGTGCCAACTGGTCCTATGACATGATGTCATCATCAGTTATTCTGATCTTTTAGCCAAGTCAGTTTCCACACAGAGGAACACAATGGTTTTCTTGTTCATCTAAGCTTAAGGGTAGTCTTTATCTAACTGAGTCTGGCTTCCCTGATTTGTAGGAGCATGACCCATCCCTGTATGTCCGACAGTTTCGGAGACCCTGCATTTTAAAGACACGATTGTAAACTAACCCTTAATCCCTATTCCCCTACTGCAAGTTAAAATCAGTGCATACATTAAGTGGCCCATGACTTATGGGTAAATATGGAATTTTTGACCATGACTATTTGTTTAATGATACAGGCGCCTAAAGTTTGATAGTGTCAGCAGACCTACTTTGGATGATAGCCTGTTTTCCCCATGAATATAAACAGGGTTGAGAAAAGATTGTGGTTCATATTATACATCCTTGTTCGAGAATTTACCATAAACCAACAGAATATAATGAATCAACACAAGGAAGTTATTACTATGAAGACCATTATGTATAGGCGCTATTGGAATTAGGGTGTCAAATCCTGACCCACCATTAGTGGCATGCCTCATCATAGGGTTCCCTCCTGCATCTTGGGTCACACAACGCCCTGTGATGGGCTCAACTTGTTACGGGAGCTCAAGTTGTGTGGGAATGTCAATAGAATGGGTTCCCTAATGAATAACAAATGGTAGCGTTACCTAGTGATGCATCCTCACCAATTTAATATAGGAGGCACTGATAAGATTAAAAACAAATATGATGTTCAGGAATTATAAACATTTTCTCACCAAGCAGTGTTAAAATGTTTTGGCCATAAATGAACCCTGGCCTGCGCCAATGGCCTTAATCAGGACCATTTAACCTTGTTACACACTCTGTTCTACCTATATGCAGGCTTTAAAAGATTGAGGGAGAAGGAAAATAGTAATAAGGCATGTCCTTGCACTTTTCATTGTTATCATTAAGGTAATATTGTGTAAAGAAACATTTCAGCCTTTTGCAAGACAGATCAAGAGAACAATAATACATGTCCTTCAAATGTAAAACCCATGTGACACACTGCACTACACACTGGTTAGTATCACATCCATGGTGAATAGTTATGTCCAAGTAGAGATTGAAAAATGGGCAATGTGCCCCTTAGAGGAGGTTGGAAAACCTCCCTGTAGTCACACTCTACTGATGGGAGGGGTCAAGTAACAAGGAAAATTGATTAAAAACATTTAAAAGTATTGAGTAAAAAGGTAAATTTAGAAGTAGTACTTGGCACTTACTTCATCAAGAGCGGTACTTGCCTCCGTACCTAGCTCCCTTCTCCTAGTAGAGGATCCGACACCCATTCTGGCCAATACATTCTGAAGCCATGGCACCAATGCCATGTGCTGCGGGGCATCTAAAATCCTGCACCACCATGTGTAGGTCGAGAGGCGATTTCTTTGTTGTAGCGTCTTCCCCAGTCTGGGTACCCGTCAGTGACTACACCACACACGCAGCTGTGTATTACACGTCTTGAGTACGCAGTTACACGCAGACGAATAAACACTTCCCCACACTCTAACACTTACGTCACAGTTCTGTGGAGTCTATCAGGAGCCAAAGGGGTTCCACCATTAATAACTCACACAACACAACATCTCCCCATTTTTAAATATATACACAATCAATTCTTCGATGAGCCTTCATGGCGCTCTGATTTCTTGTCCCGATCGCATCTTTGGAAACTGGGAACCGGCTATAGAGGTGTCAATGACTTTCATTGGTGATGCAGGAGCAACAGCAGTCATGGGTTTTTCAGTTGTCCTTGAAGAACCAGTCTCTACGTTGACATCAGTATCTGATTAGTGGTGAGCCACATGTCGGAAATGCGAGGAACCTCGCATAATGATCTTCCCAGGACGTTGGGCAGTCACCATGCGTCCTTTGCTGGTTACAGCATGGAATGGCTCAGCATCAGATGGAGCATCAGACTTAGGTTTTTTCGACTAATGTACAAGCACTCAATTTCCTCTAGTGAAAACAATGTATTTTGCTGGTCATTGCTTGTCTGCTTAGGCCTTCGTTTTCCTTTTCCGATCCAAGTCTTTGGTATGGGTTTCTATCTCGGTACTTGATCTTCTGTTGGGCCATTGAGGTAACTTCGTTGTCATGGCTCTCCCAAACATCAGATTTGAAGGGCTTTCACCTATGGTTGAGTGAGGGGTCAAACGGTAAGCTCGCAGAGTAGAGTTCAAGACAGTTTTAAGGTTGAGCTTTTCCGATACAACACGCTGAACAGCATTCTTTAATGTACTCATGAAACATTTGACAAGGCCATTCGCCTGTGGCCAGAGGTATGCTCTTCTGATGCTTTACTTTAAGATGACTGAGAAAATCATTTGAAGTCTTGACTGTTGAAAGGTGGCCATTGTCAGATTTTAAAATCGCAGGAACACCCCATGTCGCAAATATGCTATCTAATCCTTCAATGGCTGTCTGTTGATTGATAGATGAACGGTCATCTATCAATGGGAAATAAGAGTATTCATCAACAATCACTATCAGGTGATGTCCGTTGTCAAGAGGAGTGAAAAAGTCAACAGCATGCTTTGGAAACTCTGACATGCTTAAATTGTGTTGAGTGGTTTTCAGTGACAGGCAGTTGCATAGATGACAGACCTTCAACTCTCTTTCAGCTCTCTCATTGAGATGGGGAACCCAGAATCGTTCTTGGAGAGCTCATTTTGGGACAACGATACCACAGTGTCCTTCCTGGGCCTTTTCAATTATCTGTTGTTGCAGACTCTCCGGAATAACAAATATCGAACCCTGAGCATAATGCCTTCTTGAGTCAGGGACAGCTCATCTTTGACATTTTTAAACTTCATTGTCACTGTCAAGAGGTTGAGTATATTGGTTCCAAGTTTAATAATGTCTTTCAGTTTTAACAGTCTCGAGTTCCAACTGATGATATCCTTTATTTAAATCAAGGCGAGATAAGATCTTCACACCATTCAATTGTGTTATGTCAACAGAGTGCGGATGCCGTTCTGGTTCAGTTGCCTTGTTCATTTGATGCATATCCAGACAGATGCATACAGCTCCTTCACTATCCGTTTTGGGTACTACCACTATGAGAGAAACACATGGCTTAGGGCCAGTAGAACGCTCAATGATTTAAGTAAGGTTTTGAGTTCCTTTTCAACAGCTTCTTGTAAATGAAATGCAATTCATCTGTGTCTATGAGCAACAGGACGGACGTCCTCATTAATATGTAATTGTATTTTCATAGTCATAAGTTTTCCTAACCCATGAAACAATGAAGGGAAGTGACTTACTATTTCATGATGAGCATTCATGTTGTAGTTCACTGAGATCAGTCCCATATCAGTAGCTGTACTGAAAGTGAGTAAACGGGAACTGCATGCCATACTTTGAAGCACATAAATGGGCGCTTTCACTTTTGTCTTCTTGTGTTTCATCATCGCTACAAATGAACCTTGACTTTTCAATGGTGTTGATGCAGCCCATGTATATACTTTAGTTTCCAATGCCGTCAGTTGAGGCAGTAGAGATAGTTCATTATATTTCTCCTCGGGTATAATGTTTATCGAAGCACCACTGTCGGTAATGAAAGGTATTGAACAATTGTTTACTTTCAGTTAATTCTTTGGACAATGTTTGAATGATTTCGGTTCTTTTTCATGTTGACTTTTTTTCGACTGGTATTTTTCTTCACATACGGCTAAATATGCGCACATTTTTCTGAGGTAAATATTGACATTGCACAACCATTTTCTTCACTTTCACTTGATATTGATACTGAAGAACTTTTTGACGATGATTTAGAAGACCATCAAATGTATTTGGTGTTAATTTATCTCAACTGGTATTGTTGCGTGGCCTATTGTGTGTGTGTTGAACATTGCTTTGGCACGTTCGGGCAGCCATCTTGTCTTCTTGCCGTAATGCACTTACTTTTTCCTTTTATCTTTCAGACCGTTACAGAATGGTTCTCCTTTCCACAGCCTTTGCATAGCTGTTCAATGGCAGGACATATAACTGCATGTGGAAAAGAAAAACCACACCTGAATCACAACTTCTTTTTCTGTGGAGACATCACATTGTGTCTTTCAGCCTTGTGCTTGTGCTTACTTTTCATGTTCATGACTGACTCACTTTAGACATCTTCAGCCTCCATGTCAGCAGCTTGTCGATAGGCACTCTCTTTAGTTCTGGCAGCTGTGAGAACTCACTCCGGACTAAGAGTTGTTCTCAGCATTCGTCATCTGGATGAATCTGACAGGCATCCGTCAATAACTCTGAGACATATTGCTTCCTTATCATTGAAATTCATTGATCTTACAGTGTTTGATGAGCGTATCCAGTCTTTCAACAAATTTGTCTATAGTTTCACCAACTCTCTGTCGTTCTTAATATACCTTTCATTATCTACATTCGGCATTGGATTGAACTTGAGATTCAAGGCTTCTTCAATTTGACGGTATGTAACTTCATCAGCTTGCATCATTTTCTCTGCGACTTCTATTACACCCTCACCAGCAAGATTCTTAAGGTATTTGATAAATCTTATTGTTATCTGTTTCTTCTACTGCATCAATTAAATCATCAAATGTCTCTATCCAAGCAGTCCATCTATCACCAACATTCTGCTTTTTGGCAGTTTTGAATGGCGGTGGTAGTTTCAGGAAGGCAACAGACTTATAACTATTTCCGGGATTGGTTGACACTGAGAATGGAATTCTCTCCGATATTGTGTGCTGTCCACTATGGCCCGCTTCCTCATTGCCTTCTCCAAGGCCCTGTGATGTGCTGTCCTCTGTGTCATCATGGACAGTCTATGAAACTGTGACCTCTTTCTTGGCCTCCATTGAGTCCTTCACTTTTCCGGACACGTCTGGAGATGTTCTGAGCTGCCACCCGTCAGCTTTGGTGGTGTTCCGTATCAGGTATTGAACAGCTCAGTAAGCACGACCCCTGTGCTTCTTCTTGAGTCTCTTCACCCGCTGCTGAGGTTGTAGAGCTCTTATTTTTGAGGCCCTGGTTTGTGCAATGACAGTATAGTGTATTGTCAATTATTCTGTCAGCTAGCACATTTTTGTGTTCTACTTGTATCTGACTATGGTAGTTTTCAGATTTTCCTCTCTGTATCTGTTTGTGTCCGCCTTCAGCGTTAACACTCCTTTTGATGTCTAGCTTTATGTTGCGTAGTAGCCCAGTACCTCTCTTTATGGACTTGCTAGAAGATTCTTGGCCAACGATGTGTAGGCTTCTCATTCAAGCTTCTTTTATCTTCAAGTTCTTCACACCAGCTGGAGTTGTTCTGTGACTCCACATACGCCAAATGTCGATTCTTTACTTCGACAGAGGCACACATGGCAGGCACAAGCAGTTTGCTTGGACCTCGGCAAACATCTCTGGGAGAGCACTTTTGATCTTCAGGTTATTTATCCCCTACCTTTTCGCCAGTTGTAGGGTCTTTCCCATGAGTACCCACCAATGACTACACCACAAATGGAGCTGTGTATTACAGGTCTGAATTCGCCTGCGTGTAATCGCAAACGCAACATTCTAAACCTGCTTTCACTTCACCACACTCTAATACTTATGTCACGTTTCTATGGAGTCCATCAGGAGCCAAAAGGGTTCTGCCATTAATAGCTCACACAACACTATGGCCCATATTTATACCTTTTAGTGCCGCATTTGCATCATTTTTTGACGCAAAAGTACAAAATGCATATGTATTTTGTAAGTTTGCGCCGATTTTGCATCAAAAAACGACGCAAATGCAGCACTAAAAAAGTGTAAATATGGGCCCATGTTTGTGAAGCGCACCACGTGTCGAGATAGTGAGGCGTGAAACTAGTGAGTTCCATTGTCAAAACAAATGGAGGAGCCTGAAGAGTACTGCTCTCATGACAACACAGTTTGTCTAAAAAGTTCATGTTCTGTTGGCATCATTATCACACCATCTGCTGTGCAGGAGATAAAGGGACTTTACTATGGCATTATCTTCCCTTAGTAAAACAGCTTGTGTGTATCAGATTAGTCAGTGTCACAGAAAGGCATAATGAATTAGGCCAGTATATATTCATATGGGATGTCATGGGAGTGCAGGCTTATGGTCTAACCATAACTATAACTACAGTGGTGCAGTCACTACCTTTGTATGATATATATATATATATATATATGCATAAACTCTGAAAATAAATGCGTTCCAATTAAACTTCGCCTACAAGTGTTCCTATAAACGGGCATTCAAACATTTATTACCAGAGTGCACTTGAGAAAACACTGCTTAATGGCTCATGTATTCCATTATATACACTGTTTATAGAAGATAATAACTGGTGCCATCTTCACAAGGCTTATTTATTGTGATTTATTGTAGTTTAACCACTTATGGTAAGGTTAAATGCCTTCATTTGTAACTAAACAAACACAAATGATGGACGGAATGCAGAACCAATCAAACATTCACCCGCAGTCACAGATCTGGGTTTAATCCATCAATTCTTTTGCTCACCATGCCACCCCAGTTTGGACCCAGCCATATGCAACTCAGTCTTGACTCTGTTCCCCATGGAAATAGTCCAGCCCGAACTGCCAGGCCAGGTCCTCCCTGGACCAGAAACAAGTATCCTGAGACCGGTTTCAGAGTATCACCCTTCATCAGCCGGGCTAGCTAGAATCCAGTGGCATAGTGAGCCCGGGACCCACGTCTGGGCATACCCGGCGCACTTGTGTTATATTCTTCAAATTACACTGAAAAGATATTTCAAGTAAATCCTCATGTTACCCTATGGGAGAGAGAGTGAAATTCTGCTAAATTCGTTTTTTTAACTATTGCAAGGCCTATCAGGATATGTAGAATACACCAGTACATGTCCTACCTTTTAAATACACTGCACATTGTCCACGAGGCTGCCTGGGGCTTACTTTAGGGGTGACATACATGTAGTTAAAAGGAAGGTTTGGGCCTGGCATGTGGGTACACTTTAGTTTAAAACTGCACAGACACTGCAGTGGCAGGTCTGAGACATGTTTACTGGGCTACTCGTGTGGGTGGCACAATCAATGCTGCAGACCCACAAGTAGCATTTGATTTACAGGCCCTGGGCACACATAGTGCACTTTACTAGAGACTTACTAGTAAATCAAATATGGTAACCATGGATAAACCAATCACCAGTACAATTTAGACAGGAAGCACTTTAGCACCGGTAAGCAGTGGTAAAGTACCCAGACTCCTAAAGCCAGCAAAAACGCAATACAGCAAGCAGTCAAAAAGGTTTGGGGATAATCCTACAAAAAGGGACATTTCCAACAGAAGAGAACTGCATTGGACCGGAAAGAGAGATACCAGTATTATTCGGAGTACTTAGAGAAGTGCTAAATAACCCAGTCCGAGTGGACAGAGGTGCTGAATCCTCAATGCGGTGATCCTAAAAGCAGATCAGAGCCTCAGGCAAAACAATGGAAGATTTTTTGTTGGGGGGGGAGGGTGGGAGACAACAGTATCCTTTTAGAGAAGGGAAGAAGCATGAGTTGAAAAATACCTTGAGCTAAAATATGCTGTTGCACTGCTTCAAAGAATTTGTTTTTAGGTGATCAGTGTGTTTTCTTCCATTGTATAACAATGAGAGGAGCTGACTTTTTTATATTTCACCTTACCACTGTTTCCAACAAAGCACTAGGAATGTGGATGTGACAACATGTTCTGATTTGGTTCTAATTTAGTTACCACAGATTATTTTGTTTAATTTTGAGGAACATCTATACTGTCCTCAACAACACTGGGAACAAAGTAAAGATTAGGAATGCTGTTTGGACCTGACAGAACAAGAAAACTGTACATTTACATAGCATTTTATAACTAAATACTTTTTCTTGCATTCATTTTGATGTCCACAACTTAATAAATACTTCCTTGTGAAACTTTAATACTGTACAGTTGCCCAGGTCCCATTGTATCAGCGACATTCCCTGTACAGCAGCAGCAACATTTCTTTCATTTTGGTCAGTAATTCAGCACACAAGAAACAAACCAGGGACCAACTCTGGCTCAGCATTGGAAAATCTTTCTTTCATACAACCTAAGTCACTGAAAAGAAAAGTTGTCACTAGAAACTACCTTAACTTTCCCCTAAAATTCCATCAGCACCCAAACATGCAGCCCACTCCTTTGATGACCTCTGTAACTGTACATGACAATGATGAGGAAGCCCTCCTAATACAGTGGTTAAAACATCAGATCTCTTAAAAAATAGTGTTACCAATAAATGTGTGACATTCAAATTCTTCTGACTGACTTATAACCTGTAATGCACGAGGAGAAAAAGGGGAGACCACACATTTTAGGGTTCTGATTGGAATAGTTTACTTTTTTTCAGCAACTTCAGTGAGTTCTTTGGGTGCGGTCATTACCACATAGATTCTTAAAGTTCTGTATAGCACAATTTGTGCATCTTATCTCGATATTACCTCCTGATTAATAGCAGGATTATATTGAATACCACTGCTAATAACAATCCTTGAAACCCTAGACAACCTGGTCATTCTAGCAGGTAGAAAAAAGGTGCTTGTGGAAGAGATGGAAGAGTGTGTAGTCTATAGCACATGCCCATGCATTATAGATGTTTTATTTGGGCCAAAAGTCACCCAATTCTTCAGCAAGGAATCAGTGTAAAAATACCAGCTGTTCAGAAAAATGCTTACACTGTTTTTTAAAGCAATCTAGCATCACAAAACAATAAGAGGAGCAACATTACAACACCACGGATTAGGATCCTGAAAAGAGATGGACTGTAATCTTCACGCCATTGTAAAATTGTCTTTAATAACCAGTTGGGACCAACTTTGTGCCTTTTTTCTGTAGACCGTCTTCTTTGTTCATTGCACTCAGGATTCATATTGAGATTTATAGATTCTGGACATTCCCAGCCATAGACAATAATTCTACCCATCCAATTAAGAATACCACTTCAGACGATAAGGATGAGGTTTATAACATTCCACCTCAATTGGGGATAAGCGTACCCAGAAAGTAACGAGTTTCCCTGTCAACTGTATGGCAAAGCAGAGTACAAGGGTGCTTGTGTATTTACGTAAAGAGCCTTTGTCTTGAAAAGAAAATGAGCACGAGGTTGGTCTGTGGAGGACTTCGTAAGGTGAGGTTGACATTGAAGTCTCCTCAGTGCCTCGAGTCATAGCAACAACAGCACATAGATGGTAGCCATCTACAGCTCTGGACCACCTGTTCTACTTTGCTGCTCACCAGACCTCTAATTTATAGAAACAGAATGGCTTGCAGAGAATTCACCAACCACCCTGGGTCATATAAATATTGTGTGCTACTATAAATGCAGGATGCTAGCAATGCAGGCAACTAGCCTGCATGAAGATTTGAAGTAGGCTTACTATCTATTTTGTGCATTAGTTTGCCATTCAGAAATTATAGTATATTGTATTTTACACTGAAGTGTTCAGTTTGGGTTTGTTCGGAATGCTATGTCTGAACTCATTTTGTGTACACTGTTTTGTTCTTGCAGGTTAACCTCTTTGTTTTACTGTCAGTGGTCTGTGTTCTTTTAAACCTGGCTGGATTTATCCTTGGATGCCAAGGAGCTCAGTTTGTCTCCAGCATGACAAGCTGTCAGTTGGTGAGTACTTTGAGAGGACAATGTGATAGAAATTTATGAGCAGAGTGAGAATATCATGGCTATCTTTGTTGATGGTGTCTTAACATGGCCGATACAGTACTTCCTAAAGAATAGAATGTGCAATATAGATCAAGTATTTCTATTTGATAGTATTATGCTGCTGTGCCAAATTGAGGTCTAGACCATGGTGTCATAGACAATCGTCACTACACTTGAAAGGAAAAAGAATGCACTTCCGTAATTTAATTACGTGTCTGAAAACCAGATAGATCAATAGTTTTTGTCCATGAAATTGTTGTAGGGCCCTTCAGAGGAAACAAATCTGTTCCAAAATTTAAAAATACATCCTGCAAGGAAAGAGAAAACACATGAGATCCGCGTCTTGACGCTCTCACGTGCGGTTACACTTGTTAGCTTGCTCATCATTGAAAAACACCATTGCTCTGTTTATGAAGTATGGAAATGTGTTGTAGCATGAGTATGGAGCCTTCAACATATGCAGGGGCCTGAGGAATAATGCCATCCACCCCTTTGTTGAAGTCATTACTGGAAACACACATATCTCTTGTGTTTTTTGTGTTCAAATGTCTTTATTATTATACATTTTATGCAAAACAAACAATTATCACAATAAAAAAACATACAGTGCAAACGATCTACATTTAGTAGACTGTAAATTAAATATACTGAGAAACAAAATTTGAATACAATATTTTTTCTAAAATAAACTAAAACTACAAAAGTGTGCTAAACAATATACATCAGAACAATAATACATAATTATTCTTATTTTCACTAACTATACTAGATATCTAAATAAAGTTAAGCATATTTTAACATAAATACATAAAGTGATATCCAAAGTAATTGGTGAGCACAGTATTTTAGACTAACCTAGGTGAGCACCCTTCCTGTAAAATAGCCTCAATGTCTTCCAAACATATACAGAATGTAGGTCAGCGTGTTTCCAATCGATTGTGGTAGATTTATTGGTAGTAGAAATAAGGAAATCAAATACATTTACATGGATTTCAGAAAATGAAGTCATGTTCACATCTGTAAAATGTATTATTTGAACACAATAATGTTTGGTACGAGACCGCCAGGGCTAAAATGACGGAAGCACACCCAACAGGCTGGCGGTGCTTCCTGGGGGATTACGACCGCGGCGGGCAGCGCTGCCCAGGGAATTACGAGTCCCCGACCGCCAGCCTTTTCCTGGCGGTTTCAACCGCCAGGAAAAGGATGGCGGTACAGGGAGTCGCGGGGCCCCTGCACTGCCCATGCCACTGGCATGGGCAGTGCAGGGGCCCCGTGACAGGGCCCCATGCGGCTTTGCACTGTCTGCTATGCAGACAGTGAAAAGCGCAACGGGTGCAACTGCACCCGTCGCACGGCCGCAACACCGCTGGCTCCATTTGGAGCCGGCTCCATGTTGCGGCCGACATCCCCGCTGGGCCGGCGGGCGGAAACTCGGTTTCCGCCAGCCGGCCCAGCGGGGATGTCAAAATGGGCACTGCGTGAGTGTGGCTGCATTGGCGGCCGCCCGGCGGTTACAACTTGCCGCCCGCCAATGTTGTAATGACCCCCAATGTATCTGCGATATGCAGAATCTTACAAATAATATTTAAACGTTTCTTCAAAATTCAAATATAAATGTATGATCTAAAAGATGTTTGAAAGACTGTTTTCATATTTACAGTGTCAGCACCATGCGGTGTCAAGATGTATGTCTTTATTTAACTTTTCCAGAATCCTTAAACATTTTATATAATATCCAAACATTGGCTTGGTATCTAGCAACTAAAAGTACACCAGTACTATTAAAATATTTATTGTAATTTATCTAAGTTTAATTTAATAGATAATACTTCATTCCACAAGGAAGCCATATAATCCTGATTAGAAGAGTTATGGGCACTACATTTCCACTATGGTTATGCTAACTGACCAACCAGATTTATAGGAAATATTAACAAACAAAATTGATTCAGGGATTTTGGCTACAAAAACTTATCAGAAAAAAGTTTGCAACACATCATCACATACAATGCCATATTTAAAATAAGCATTAGAAGAAATACTGAATTTAAATTATAATTCTTGAAAAGAAAAAAACGATTCCTTTGACTCAAACTTTTTTTCCCCAAGTAGTTCTTTATTAGAGTAAGACGTATGCATACATTGTTGATGGAACAAGCATTTATGAGACATTGGTGAATTTATGCATTAGGTGCAATCAACACAGATAAGAAATATTAATGTTCGGTATAATGTCAATATAATGATCCAGTTAGTTCTCAGCATCTACAGAGGTCAGTATGTGTGTATTATATGACTATTGGTGGATCACAGATATATGTTTGTCAGCTGCTAAGAGCCTACTACTACTAGTTTATTAAAGTGCCCAACTGGGGCTTAAACCATGTAACTTTATCCCTGTGTAGCTAGTCTAGCATCGCCTACAGTGGGGGCAACGTGTCCCCACAGTTCCCAAGGTCTGACAGAATGGCATATTGGCCAGATTCAATGTTTTATGTACCTTGTGTTCTTGCAGTGTAAAAGGGGGTGTATCGTTAGTATGGTGGTCTCATAAGTTTAGAAGAAGGTCAATCCCTCATAGGGGATTTTCATCTGCTTTTGCTGCCAGTTTTTTGAGTATGTGTCCCAGGCATCCCATTGTTGTGTTTCCCCTTGGCGCATTATCATTGAGTGCCAAACTATGACCTCTGAAGTCACCCATTTGGCCATGCCCTGCAGCCTAAGCTGTGTAGTAGGGGGCATCCAGAGATTTTCAGGAAATCGCTCTGTGGCATTTCACCACAACATAAGCTAGGTTGATAACTTTGATGACAAACGTAGCCTTGCGCGTGTGCTCAGAGATCCCTAGAATACACTGCATAGGGTCGACAGGGACCATCCGTCCAGTTATGTTTGTCAGTGTCATGGACACCTCCACCCAGAATTGTCTAATAATTTGGCAGGCCCATACCATATGATAAAAGTCTGCCTCTGGGCATGAGTTTCGTTGAAATTTAGAAGTTACTATTGGGAACAGTTAGTGGATACTCACTGGGGTAATGTAACTATGAAGCACATATTTAAATTGAATGAGTTTCAGACAGGGATTTCTGGATACTTTACATACATGGTCAAGTGCAGTGTGCCACTGTCAGTCAGTGAGCTCCTGATCTACTAAAGGGGCCCATTTCTCCTTGAGAGTAGGGAATAGCATGGTGCGAGTATCCAATAGCATCATGTACAGCACTGTGATCGCCTGTCTATCACTACCGTGGGTGAGCAGGGTCTGCAAGGGTGGGAAGGCTGAGTTTCTGTTCGTTTTAGTCCCCACAGTGTTCTTATTTTGATCAATAGAGCGTTGGAGGACGAGAACCTGAATGTTGTGTTGTTCCTTAAGTTCCTGGAAAGTCAGCAGAGTTTTATGTTAATAGAGAGCACCCAGGGAGGTGAGGCCAGCTTCTTTCCATGGTCTAATGTGGTGTTCAGTCACTCTGTGGAGAGCCAGAAGTGCCCACAAGTGTAGGCTCAGCCTGTATGGCAGCAAGTGGCATTTGAGATGGACATATGTGTGTCAGCAGCACTTGGCAGTCTGACCAGGTGACCTGGGAGCAGTGCGGCCCACTGGGGATCTATCAGCAAGCCTATTATAGCACAGTCCCCCAAGCCTCTCTGTATGAACATCAGCACAGGGTTGGAGTTGTCGGAGAGCCAGAGCATCAGCCACTGCAGTTGAGCTGCAGCATAGTATAGGTAATAATTTGGTCCTCCTAAATCTCCTTGCTCTGGAGGGGTGTATAACTTACTAAGCACTACTCTCTATCAGTCGGTCCCCTAGATCAAAGCAGAGAGTGCAGAGTCCAGGTCCCTTAAAAATCATTTAGGGAGGTAGACTGGGAGGGCGGAGTAGTGGTACAGCAATCTGGGTAAGGCCAACATTTGAGCTATTGCCACTCTGCCAATAGGTGATGGTTGTAGGGAGCCCCAGAACGCCAATGAGCCACATATGCCAGCCACAAGCACCCCCAGGTTTCCCTTTATCAAGTCATCGACGAAGTGATAAATATTCACTCCCAAGTATCAGAACGTGTTGGGGTGGCCTTCCAGTACCTCCAGCTTTGATTGTGTGGGTCTACGCATGGGTAACAAGCAGTATTTTGCCTGGTTCAGTCAAATACCTGAGGCTCTCCCTAAATCTTGTAGCACCTCCATCACTCAAGGGCTCACATCCCTGAGATATACCAATGTTTTATCATCATGTAGTGAGATAGCTCCCAAGCGTTGCACTTGGGATCCCCCATTGCGGGCCCTGCAGGCGTAAGAGACCCACAAAGGGCTCCATGGCCAGGGTGAAAATAAATTGTGCCTTCAGAATAAACAGGGGCACCAGGTAGGTCTGCCTACTGTCAGAGTTTGCATAGAGCAGGGCAAAGTAGGGCAATATTTCCACCCCATTCTCTTTCATTAAGTAGGGCTATCCCAAGGTTTTGAAAGCTTTCTCAATGTCAAGAAATAGGGCTGCGTGGGGTGAGGTTGCTAGTGTTTTTTTTTTTTTTTTATGAGCCTGAAGAGGCATCTTAGGTTTACAAATGTATTACTCCCAGGGATGAAGCTGTTCATGTTGGACCAGGGCGGGGAGTCACAGCAACAACATATTTCCTATGACATTTGCAAGGATTTTGTAATCTGTGTTCAGGAGAGACAGCGGCATGTATGAGCACACCTCCAATGAGTCCCTTCCTGGCTTTCGCAGGATCACTATCATCGCCTTGCCCCTGACACCGATAGAGTCCCCTCGTCTCTGGGCTGTTGTTTCAACAGGCGTAGTTTAGGGGCAAGAGTCATTCTGTAAGTGGAGTAGAACTCCACTGGATGTCCTTCCATCCCTGGAGTTTGTTGCATGGTATCTGTTCAATTGCAAGGAAAATTTCATCTATCAACAGAGCTTCATCCAAGATGTGTCTCTTTAGAGGGTTGAGTCCTGGGATAAGTAGCTATTCCAGGTATTCCTGTAAGGTGGGGTCCCTCCTTGTCCTTCCACTCCCTGGTATAGTGAAATATAGTGGTAACAGTAATATGCCCATCGATTATGTTTTTGTTCAACTTCATCAGTTTTTTTGGGTGAAAATTTTTAGAGTTATTGATTTAGGGCCAAGTGACCATCTTGCTCTTAGCTTGAAGTTTAAAGACTCTGGGCCTAATATAAACCACTATACATCCCATGGTATTTATATTTATATTTCAGCGGACAGAATATCCATCACCATTGTGATGGAGCAACCTGTGCGATTAAATCTAAATCAGGCCCTATGGGGGTCATTCCGACCCCGGTGGTCCGGGGTCGGTGGGAGCACCGCCAACAGACTGGCGGTGCTCCGCAGGGCATTCTGACCGCGGCGGTATGGGCGCGGTCAGAACAGGAAAACCGGCGGTGTCCCGCCGGTTTTCCGCTGCCCTGAGGAATCCTCCATGGCGGCGCAGCTTGCTGCGCCGCCATGGGGGATTCCGACCCCCTCACCGCCATCCTGTTCCTGGCGGTTCCGACCGACAGGAACAGGATGGCGGTGAGGGGTGTCGTGGGGCCCCTGGCATGGGCACTGCAGGGGCCCCCGTAAGAGGGCCCCACTTTGAATTTCAGTGTCTGCTTAGCAGACACTGAAATTCGCGACGGGTGCTACTGCACCCGTCGCACCCTTCCCACTCCGCCGGCTCCATTCGGAGCCGGCTTCCTCGTGGGAAGGGGTTTCCCGCTGGGCTGGCGGGCGGCCTTCTGGCGGTCGCCCGCCAGCCCAGCGGGCAAGCCAGAATGGCCTCCGCGGTCTTTCGACCGCGGAGCGGCCATATGGCGGTTCCCGCCAGGCGGGCGGCGACCGCCGCCCGCCGGCCTCAGAATGAGGCCCTATGTCTTGTTTTGTGCATGTATCACCTTGTCCCCTGAGGTAGTCTACCATAGGAGAATTTGTGTTGTGATTACCAAAGGTTCACTGCAAACCGTCCCATCAATCGATTTTGAACTTTTAGATCTGGAAACAAGCAAGGATGTGATTGGCAATGGGGGGGCCCTCACCAATCCAGTGGGACCGGAGGTAAGGGGAATAGCTGTTGTGGTGATGTTTGTCAGGAGGGGAGAAGAGTGTCGAATAGGAATCGCTGGTGTTTGAATTTAAATCCAAGCAATACCAGCCTAAGAGAAGATGTAGTGACCTCGAAAACTGCCTATTGAAATCTATGTGCCCTCAAAAAGAAGGAGTTTTATAAGTCGAATTGGGAATGAATGCTGGCAGCCATTGTGGACAAGGATAGTAGGAAGTTTTGGAGGCTGGTGAATTTGATAACCCTTTCATCACCATCTTCTCTTGAGGAACAGATTAGTGGGGAAGACTGGTATACTTGTATTTACTCACTTTATAGTGGCAAAGATTCTGAGAACTGGGTAGCGATCCCGACCTGTTCCCAAGCTGATGGAGAAGCTATTGAAATACTCAAACACCTGTATTCCTATCTGAAAGAATCAGTAATAGGAAGGTCTCTAGGCCGGTTGGCCCAGATGGTTTGCCATCTGCGATTGTTATGAAAGGTTCTATGAAGTGGAGTCTAATTCTGAGTGTGTTCTTTAAGTGGGTAACGTATAAAGGCTCCCTCTCAGATTCATGGAAACGAGCCATAGTGAAGCCCATTCATAAAAAAGGTATAATGGACCAGCCTGCTAAGTATTGTTTGATCAGCCAGTTAGATATAACCTCTGAATTGTTTGCTCAAGCTTTGTTGAAGCACTTAGCCTCTTGAACATTAGACTCTGGGCTGATCCCCATTGAGCAAGGGGGTTTAGAACAAAATATTCAACAGTGGATCATTGTTTCACCCTGTGGAGAGTTGCATGGAGGTCAATGGAGCTGGCAGGCGTCCTGTGCTGCTGTTTCATTGACTTCCGAGCGGCCTTCGACAGGGTGGACAGAAATAAACTCTTGTGCAAACTTTGTGGGGCTCTGTTAGGTCTGCTGATGAAGCTCTACAGTGCTAACCGAGTACAGATTGACCTGGATGGGGTTAGGCAGTTTGTCCAGGGAAATCCCAGTAGAGAATGGCCTGCACCAGGGCTGCGTTTTAGCCCCCTTACTATTTATGTTGTTCATTGCGGACCTTCCGCAGACGTTAAGTGCCCCTCATAGTTTTTCACTGAAGATAGAAGGCAGGCCTATTAGCTGCCTCTTGTATGCAGATGATCTTGTGGTAATGGATCTTATGCCTATTGGGCGTCAAAGAAAATGGAATGATCTTCACACCTACTGTCTCGAAAAAAAAACTATCAATGTTGATAAAACAAGGACATTGTTCTTTGCAAAAAAGAAAAGGACCTTTACTTGGTTCTTAGGGAAGAATCTGGAGCAGATCCGACAATATAAGTATTTCGGTATGACTTTTTTTAGATGATCTGTGCTGGAATAAACATATGGCCGTTCGGAAACTCGTAGGATCACCAGAAGTGAAGTCCTTGAAAAGGTTGACCATAGATTTGGCAGCTATACCTTGAGCCATTAAGTAAGGTGATCCTGGTTAAACTTATTCCCCAGGCTCTTTATGGGGCAGAGGTGTTAGCAATGGCTAGGCGGGTCTCATGGGAGAGCTTAGAAGGCTGCACTTTGAAATTGCTCCTTGACGTACCCAAAATGCGATGATCAACTCTGTAAGGAGGGAGCTGGGAACCGTAGCCTGGAGTGCCTTGGCAGACACAAGCGCCTGCACTTTTACTTTTTGATTAAAAACAAGGTTCCTGGCGAAACGCTATCCATTCTAACTCTACCTGGGATAATGTGAACATTTTCTTGCAAGCGGAGCCCTGTGTCAGTAATGCTGAAGCGCATGGGGATTCCTGATTTGCACCTGGAGGAAGGTGAAGTAATACAGATTAGTCGAATAAAGTGCACCCTTAGGCAATGTGCTGTTGAAACTAGCCAAAGGGAGGATATGCACTTAGAACAGTAGTTCTGTTACTCCCTTCCTCATTTCTCAGAAGTGTGTGGACCTTTTTCCATACCTATATAAAATCCTTGATAAGTTTTTAAGAAATGAAATTTTGCGGTTGAGGATCGGCATCGACCCTGGATGGTGAATGCCACGTCTAAAGTTGAAAATTACGAAGAACCTGAGCCAGCCTCCCTGCATTTGGGGTTGAAAGTATTCAGTAAGTCACCTTGTGATGAACTATGTATTCTTCCTTGAGGAAAGGAGGAAAATTCTTAGTCCTGTTTTAAAAAAAATATGGGATTTGGTCGAGAGACAAGGGCCACAATTTGATATGTGGCCTCAGGTTCCAGGATGTAGCTATTGATACTGATCAATTCTTGCATAGAAGTATAATATCTTATGCTAGACTCTCTTGCTTAGTGATTTAGACCAAGTATAGGATTTGTCCTCGCAGGTTGGTAGTGACTTGTCCTTATCAGATAGGCCGATCCCGACCAGGTTGATTGACTGGGACCCTAAGGATTGTGATAGCTTGGTTTGAACACTGCACTTTACAACTTTTTGGTCTGCAAAATGAGATGCATGTCCTGGGTATTGTACTATGTTTTCCAAATGCTGATAATAGGTATGTGATAATGGGCTTGGTTTGCACTCTGCACTTTATATTGATTTAGTTGGTTAAATGAGCTGTATGCCTTGGGTAATCTATTCACCTCTTCCATTTACTCTTAATAGGTATGTGATAATGGGCTGTGACCTTCTACTGAGTTTTGCCTCTATTAGATAGACAGGTTTCGATCATGTCAGAAAGTAGACTGAATGTGACTCCGGGGGTTGGGTTAGTTTCACCCTTCACATTGAACTTTAGCATTTTACCCGACAAAACAAGCTGTATGTCCAGTGTCACTTATCATCTTTTTTACATGTTATTAATAGGTATGTGATAATGTGATGTGACCTTTTAACAAGTCCCTATTAGGCAGACTGGTGTTGGTCATGCCAGGAACTAGACTGAATGAGACCCTGGGAATTGAGATAGTGTGGCCTTGCATAATGCACTTTATAATGTTTTACCCTGGAAAATGAGTTGTATGCCATGGGCAATTTATTATTTTTTAGGAACAATTCTGTTTATTGATATTACAGCCATTTCTTATGTTCACAGCATGTGGCCTTCAACTTTATGAGCCGTCTGTAATGATAGCGATGATAGCATAAGAACTAGAAGCATCATGTACACATCTTCTACCTACAACACGGAGGCCGGGAGTGTAAGTCAGGCATATAGAATAAAACAAGACATTTAAATCAAGAACTCCCAATATTCCTTCCGTCCCCACCCCCCAGGGATCCGATCTGTCAGTGGCTGAGTGGTCAATATCAGTGGCAAGATAGAAAATCAGGTGCTGGTTGTGGAAAGGGGTTGAAGGAAAAGGGCACCTAAGGTTTCCAGCGGAGGTGATCTAGGATCCGGCACAGTACTCAAGTATGTCGGGCACGTCAGCTACCGAAATTCAGATGAAAGAAGGTCAATGAAGGTGGCCCATTTGTCTGCATATCCAGAGAGACCTGGTTCCATTGCAAGCGCTATCTTCTCCATTCCCAAAATATGGGTGTAGCCATGGTGTGATCTGTTTTTTTGTTCGTGCCCCATAGTCTGGTGCGCTGCCCTCAGGGCTAGGGCCATTTGTCTTTGTTTAATAGAGTGAAGAGGATAAGTCAGGGGATTGGGAAGACCTAAAATGGTGTAAGCTGGAAACCTCGGGCAGAGGTGTTAAAGGCAGTATTAGTGTTGTGAAGGACTAGTTGCCAGTAACGGGTAAGCTTGGGGCAGTGCCATAGGAGGTGTAGCAGAGTCCCAATGCCACCACACCACAGCCAACATTCTAGGGAGATACCTGGCTTCCACCGCTGCAGTCTTGCAGGGGTCAGGTACTAGTAGGAAGCAATCTTGTATGCTGTTTTGTTTCTGGACATGTCATGCGCTGTGTGTTGAGCCCTGTAAAAAATGTCTGCCCTGTCTTTAGTGGAGAGGGATCTACCTAATTCAGCCTCCCATTGAAGTTGCCCCTTAGATTTGATTGTGGGGTGCTTCCCTCTTAGGAGAGTGTACAGCTCTGACATGAGGCATCTGTCGTCAAAGGGGGTCATCCCATTTCCCGGGTCCGTCACCCAGTGGGGTAGTTGGAGATAACGAACCTGGTCAGCGTCATGCAGGAAATAGTCAATTTTAAGCTGATCCAAGGATTTTAGCCCCTGAGTGTCGAAAAGGGAGCCCACTCGTTTTCAGCCACTGCCTCACCATTAACAATAGTGTTCAGGTTGAATTCTGGGAAGGAAATCTGGGATGGCCAGGATTGAGGTAATGGGGGGAGGAAATGTCGTTAGGCCAGCCTTGATTGCTACTGAGTCACACACTCACAGTGTAGAGTGAGTCACTAGGGAATGATGTTCCTAAGCCCTATGTCTGCAGGGAAGCCAGACCTCCTTCCATATATGGGAACCTGCAACGGCTTGATCCATAAATGTCCAAAGCTTCTCCAAGAGCGGGCGGTTCCATTCTACAATAAAGTGAAGCTGAGCCGCTTGGAAATATTAGAGCAGGTGAGGGACCGCCAGCCAACCTTCCCCCTTTAGACGGTATATCAAATGCTTGTGCAACCAGGGTTTCTTACCATCCCAGATAAGTTTAATGACCGCCAACTGAAGAAAGCAGATTGCAGTCAGAGGTGGTGTCAGAGGCAGAGTCTGTGTTAGATATAGGATGCAGGGAAGAACGGACGTCTGGACAGCTGCAACCCTGCCCACTCATGATATGTAAAAGCAGCTCCACTACTCTAAGTCTTTGCGGATCTTGAAACAAGGGCTGAATAGTTGACAATTGCCGTTTTGGAGGCAGAGGGGGCTAAATCGATGGCCAGTTATGGAATGGTATCCACTGACCACACGAAAAGGAAGAGAAAGCGAAGGGCCGCTTCTTGAACTGGGCTGACAGTAAGGTTCAAGATATGTGATTTTTTTCATATTTACTTTAAAGCCTGAGACCTCCCCGAAGACACGGAGCTCATCTATCAAGGCTGGGAGCGAGTTTGGGGTTTTTGTCATAGATAAGATGATGTTGTCTGCATGGAGGCTGATCAGATGTTGTTCCCCACCAAAGGTGGTACCTATGATATTTGGGTTATCTCTCACTCGTTGTTCTAGCGGCTCCATATGTAGGTCCAAAAGAAGGGGGGAAAAGGGACAGCCCTGTCGCGTGCCTCTCTGGGTGGTGAACGGTGGTGCCGAAATACCATTAACCTTGACAGAGACAACCTCCATCCTAACCCTGTTTCGTGGACTGACTTTTGACGTTCATCTCAGGCTTGTCATGGCCCTGCTCTCTATTTGATATCTCATTTAATGATATCAGAGACTCCTATGTTCGGAATCTAACTGCCATGACTGCCTTCAGTTCATGGTACACACTTTCCCAGATTGACCACATGAATTAATTTGATTCTCGGAAACATTCCAGATCTCTTCGCAAGAACTACCCACATCAAAATTTCTGCCTTGAAAAAGTCCATGTGACGAAACACGTGTCGGCTGTTTGCAGACTATAGTTTATCTACAAGGAATAAAATCCTCATCAACCTCTACACATTGTTTGGACTTTGGACCCTTCTTTCCACTTCGGAATTATTTCTCGGACTGCTTAAGGTGTGCCCTGGTATTCTTTGATTTAACCTTGACAGAGGCGCTCGAGTTGCCATAGATAGTATTGACCCATTTGCAGAAAAGCTCACCAAACCCAAATTTTCAAAGCGTTATCGAAGAGATAGGGCCAGTGGACACTATTGAATGCCTTTTCTGCATCGATTGAAAGGAGCAGAGCCTCCTTGTGTGACTACTGTGCTTTATCTATATGGTGGAGCAAGCGGTTGGTGTTATCACTGCACTGCATGTGGGGATGAAGCCCACTTGATCTGGATCAATCAAGCCCGGAATTGATGGGCTGAGACTGTGAGCTAATATATCGGCAAATATCTTTGCGTCTATATTTAAAAGATAACTAGGTCTGTACGACCCGCAGAGGGCTGGATCTTCACCCGGTTTCGGGGTCACTGAGATGAGAGCTTCCAACATGGAGTCTGTTAGTGACCCGGTATCAGTACAGGAGTTATACAAATGGCGAAGCAGTGAGGCTTCGCCGAGGGTCTTGTAAAACTTGCGCTAAAGCCACCCGGACCCAGGGCCTTCATAGGTTTCCCGTGGGCTATCAACTCATCAATGCAAATAGGCTGCCCTAGAGCCAAAGCCTCAGCTGCGGGTAAAGAGGTGAGAGGAATATCTTGAAGATAACTCTCTGGGGGGTTAACGGGACTATCAGCACCACCAAAAAGGGAACCTTAGAAGTCCTGAAAAGCTGATGCTATACACTCAGCAGAATTTATTTCAATGACAGGACCAGTGAGGATTGTTTCACAGACCCCAAGTGTATCTTGTTGCGCAGTTAGTGTGCTAGCATGTAACCTCACTGGTTACTGTGCACATAAAATTTATGTCTGAGACATAACATAGCATACGCTGCCCTACCTAAGTCGAGACTCTTGAGCAGAAGCTCTGTTCGCTCTAGCTCCCTCCACACCCTATGAGCTCCTGTTCGCATGTGTATGGTTTCAAGCTCGCCAATGGACCTTTTAAAGGGAGCTTCAGTGATCTCATCGGCGTCTGTTTATGGCTGCTCCACGTACCACAGACTTCAGGGATTCCCAAAGAGAGGGAAGGGGAGTCTCCCCAATGTCATTGACTTGAATGTATGATAGAATTGCCATCTTGATAGCGGCAATGATTGCCTGGGACTGCAGCTGGGAGTTACACAAGTACCAATGGAAAGGTCTGGGTCGAGGGGAGGAAACTTTAAGTGAAAGAGACAAGGGCTCATGGTCAGAGAGAGAGAGAGAGGAGGGCAGTGGATGCCTCAGAAACGAATTCCAGCATGGACAGAGTCGCTAGGAAATGGTCAATTCATGCATAGGTTTTGTGGGCAGCTGAGTAGAATGTGTAGCCCCTAGATGATGGGTATAGTCTGCGCCACACGTCATGGAGTCCGCAATCAGAGGGCCAGCATAGGCAAGTTGCAGAAAAGGCCCACTGCTTGGGCAGAGCATTTTCCAGATCGGTGTAAGTCACTTTTCATGACCAGATTCTGGTCTCCTCCCACCAACATTTCAGCGTCAGGGGTTTGATGTACCATAGCCAAGGAACTCACAATGAAGGCCTCTTGGCACTCACTCATTCGGAGCATACACATTCGCTACTGTATAGAGAAAGGAACCTACCCTTAGTTGGATTGCCAGCAGGCACTCTTTAAGGTCGGAAAGGACAGGAGGACCAGAGTAGGAACCACCAGGACTGCATTCCGTGTGTGTCTGTAGAGAGTAAGTGGGTCTCTTACAACAGACATGTCACTACCGGACCTCTCCAAGAGTGAGAGGACCGCTAGTCTCTTAGCGTGGTTGTTTAGACCCTGTACAATAAAACTAAGAATATTAAGTGCCATGACAGTGTGTCAGAGGTGTAGATGTCAAGAGAATGCCACAGGAGGCTATGTGGGTGCGTGGTATAGAAATGATCTCTCCATTCCCACTCCTGTGTTGTTGTGCAAACAGCCAGAAAGTGACCTTGATAGGTGGAAGAGCCAGAATACCCAAGACATTACAGGAATAAACAACATCTTCAAATGCAAACATCAGTTCATAGAACATCGATAGTTGAGAGTGAGTGTGGGCCAGACAGGAGGTCAGAGACAAAGAAGAACCCTGTGGGGGGGGCACCTCTACAGGGAGTATCAGATGTAGTAAGATGAGGGTATAAAAACCCCCAGGACCCATCCATGCCTCCATCTTCCTCACCAGCATGTTGCATCTGTAAAGGTAGAAATGCCCCCAACATCACGAGTCCCCAGATTTGTGGGCTTCCCCAGAAAGCATGTTCAAGACTGATTTTCTCTCCAATGGCATAGTCTCTGGGTCTGGGCACACAGTGTCTAACGGCCGGCGAAGCTTCTGTCTATGTGGTCATTGTGCATCACGCGATTCTGGGCACTGCTTGAGCAGCTTTCAGGAGCAGGTTTCTCAATGCCTAGTACTCAACAGGCCTCTTTGAGCAATGTAAATTGATACAGCTTACTGTTGAGTGGAAAATAATCTGGAATGTGTGGCTCCAGGAGTAGGTGACCCCCTTTACCCTCAAGTGAGACAAGGCTGGCTGGATGTTACGTCTCTTCTGAAGAGTGATGGCCGCTAGGTCTTGGTAAAGCAAGGGTATGTGGGTCCGGAACTGGAGTGGGTGCTGGTCCCGGGGTTTGTGTAGGATGGATTCTTTAACCTGTAATTTTACAGAAGCCGACGTGGTGGAGCTGGTCAAGTTTTATCTCCACATATGCTGGACTTCCCAGGATATAATGGAAGCGGGCTCTTACACATTCTCCCAGGTTTGAGCCTTTGGCAGCTTTGCAGACCCCCCCCGAACACGTATGTTATTTGGTCTTGAGTGGGTCTCTAAGTTTTCGTCATGGGATTGTAGGTTGATTTGCTTCTCCTGTAGCCGAAGAATCTCTTGTTGGTATCATTTGATCAAGTTGCTGCGTCCAGCATCCTTATCTTCTAAAGCCACAACTCTTTCTCTAACGCTGTCTAAGTCGCGGTGTGCCTCTCGGAGGTCGGAGGGGAGGTCTTTTTTGAATGACAGCAAGTCCTCTCGGAGGGAGGCAAAAAGTGCTTCCTGAAAAGATCACGAAACTTGTCTCTGCGTCTCTGGGTACCTGTGGGTGTTCACCCCCACTGAGGGAGGCCAAACATGTTGCCTGCAATACCCCCAGAAGTGTTCGTCAGTATATCTCTGAGTGAGCAGTCTTTCTGCACGTGGATGCCAACATGGCTGAAGCTGCTACATATGAATCATTGTGCGTTGCTCAGGGACCACCAGTGGGTACCAGGAAGGTTAGTGCAGCCACACCCAGTCAAGCCGGTCTGAAAAAAACATCAGTAGATAGGGACCAGGCCCATCGGCGCTCGTGGTGTTGTAAGATCTCACAGGCGTGTAATAACTGGTTCCAGAGATGACAGAAACACAGGCAGAACAGAAGTTGGACAGAGGACTCAGTCTGCTGTGACTTGTATGCCTGCAGCCCTGTGCTCCAGGTAGGGCTCTCCATGTCGAGGCGATGAAAGCCCTTAGGTCAAAGTGTCTAGAAGGACCAAGCTGCATTCGCTGTACGTGTTGTGACACTAACGATTCATTTGAGGCACCCTGGCCCGTTAAAGCATGTAACCAGTCCAAGGAGAGGAGGGGGGCACCCTACAACCTGTTTCTGTCCAACGGGGCACCCTACCTCTTCTTCACTTCCCTCTCTACAGCCAGTCTTCATCTGGCCCAGAACACTCAGGGCTTAAACATGCCCCCAGCTGATAGGCGTTGATTGCTCGATCTGTGGCAGCGCTGAGGTTATGCAGTGAGGCCCCCCAAAAGTGTCCGCTGATGATGTGGCCCACAAACTGGGCCACAGTCTGCCCCTGAGGAGCGGTGCAGCATGCCCAACTGCTAGACGGGGGCCCATGGGGAGACTCACCCGTTGTCTGTTGCTGGGGGGCTAGTCCTTACAACAGGTTGCCATCTGCTGCAGGTTAATGGCGCAGTCAGTCCGTCTGTAGATCGAGGGGCCCACGGGCAGTCTCACCCATCATCCACCACAGGGGAGCCAGTCTAGTCTGTGTCCTAAGAGGAGGCATCAAAGTAGGCCATGCTGCTTCCAACGTGTGGCAGGAGCAAGAGGTCCGCTCAGGAGGGTCCCTGGACTACGGGCCGAAGAACGCTGTCGGCCATCTTGTGTGTCTTGTGTGCTGCTAGGGAGGCTGACGATGAGGTACCTTCTAATACACGCCGGCAGGAGTGACCAACATGTTGCCACTGTCTCCCACGCCCACTGCCGCTGTGGAAAGGGCTTTAATGCAGTGCTTCACTGAGGTGAGGATGGGCATATGAAGAAAGATGCCTTACCCGCCCGCCATCTGGCCACACCCCTAATTTATTATTTTTCAAATGTTTTTAATAGGTGTGTGATAATGTGTTCTCACATTCACTTAAGTTTTAATTTGAAGAAATCTAAAAACTGCCCAGGCCTGGTCTCCAGAACCCTATATTCTGTCTCTCCGGAGGGGATGGGGGCAAAGGGGTCAATATTTGTTTTTTGCCACCGTTTCCGCATGCACTTTAGCTACATGCATGGCACCCTCAACGTTATGGAGCTGCACCCTGCAGCACGTGCTTTACAACATATAAGGTTTATTTGCACAAATCCTGAATGACAACCTTAAAGATTTCCCACTCTATGTCTGTGTTTGAGGCAGTCCCCTCATTGTCCTCGAAATAATTAATGATTTGCTAGCCTATTGTGTCCTGGAAAACTATTTTGTAGTGCAGGCGTGTATAAATTCCAGGTAGGCACCAGTGTTGAAATTCTACTCCACTGTATCTGTCATGCATATGACTTTGGGTAATCTATTCCCTAAAGGCAAATGGTAGTCTGGTTGCTGATGTTCCCTGCCGGGGTGCGAGGGCCTGACCAAGGAGGTACCTTGGACTGCATTGAAATTCCCACCCCATATGCTCAGTGCCGCCAGGTCTTGTATTAGTGTGGATGGTATGTTTGTTAGATATTGTTGGTGGTTACTATTGGGCACATGTAGCACCATCAGGACAATCAGTGCCCCATCAAGCGTCCCGTCCACAGCCATGTATCTACTTTTGGGGTCCACTACTTTGCAGCTTATTACCAACAGGACCCCAGGAGACACCCAGATGAGCACCCCTCTAGCGTGTGCAAAGTAGGAGGTGGCAATGATCTGGTCCCCCCATCTCTTTTGTAGTTTATGCAGTTCTGCAACAGTCATGTGTGTTTCCTGCACGTATGCAATGTATGGCTACCTACTGGTCAGGTAATATTCTATCAAGTGGTGGTGCCTGGGGGTAGTCATGCCCCTGACATTCCAGAAGATAATATTGTATTTGGGTAAGTGGTCTATTAGACATGCTGTCATGGTGCATCTCCATTCTGTCCCCACCACAACGGAAGCTGAGCCCCTTGTGCCCCATGCAAGTCTACCCCCCACTTAATGTCAATGACATGATACTTTAGTTCCAGGGAAAGAAAACTCAAAACTGGTGCCTCAACTCCCTTTCTTTGGTCAGAGCAACAAGTAGCCTATGACCAAATATAACTTGTAAATGTAAACAAAATAGTTTGTTTCATCTTCAGTTGGAGGGTGCTCTCTGAGAGAATGTGGCAAGATGCCAGCAGATGTAGTCCAGGCTCATGTGTGGTTGAGATATACGCTTGCCACCCAAGTCAGTAAAGAGGGCCGCATCTCTCCTTCCCAGCCCTCTGGAGGCGATAGTCTGTTAGAAACCCCAGAATACTATACCCAAGTTCATATCACTTAAGCCAATGTTGTAGGAGTGAGACCAGAACCTGATCTTAGTTCATTCAGAATGTTCTCAAAAGCTAAGGCCAACTCCTGTTCCGGGGATTCGACCTTGGGGACAGGCTGTGTCTAGATTCCAGTTCTGTGACTGCCATGGTGTACTCCTGTGCCACCTGTTCTTTCGTGGGCCTGCCCCTCAGGGGTCTGTGCTGTTGTCATTTGAGTGTGGGTGTCTCCTATCTTCATCCAGCTGCCTGCTCCTGGCTGTTGGGGACACCCCTTCATCCGGCTGTGTACTCCTGGGTGTTAGGGACATCCCTTTGGTCTTCAACCATTCCCAAGCTGTAGGAAGCTGGCCTGGTGTGTGGGGGGTTCCCAAGGTACTTACACCCTATACCAGGTCCAGGTATCCTCTCTTAGTGAAGTTCAGGCAGTGTGTAGAAGCCAGGCTCTCTAGAGGTAGCTGTGGATGAGCAGCCAAAGCTTATCTAGGAGACATGCAAAGTTCATGCAATACCACTGTAGTCGCACAGCACTTACACACATGAGAGAAACACTCAGTTGTACAAAAATAAAGGTACTTTATTTTTGGTCACACCATACCACAAAATACTAGAAGGACAACCCTCCAATAGGAGGTAAGTAATACACTAAGTATATACACTAGTAAACAGTAATAGGCATCAAAGAGGTTAAAAAACAGGTCAAATAGCAATAAGCAATAGTGACCCTAGGGGGAGCCCAAACCATATACTAAATAAAAATGGAATACAAACACAGGACGCCCACCTAAGTAAGTGGAATGTGTAGAGGGGAGCTCAGAGTACTAGAAAACCACAGAGGCAAGTAACACAGTACCCCCCAGCGACCAGGAAAGCAGGAGTAAATCACTGGAATTTCCCCAAACCACCCAAAAGGAGGAAAAAGAAGAAAAGAAGACACAAAGAAAGACTGCAAGAAACTAGCGGTGGATTCCTGGAGAGGAAGACCTGTGGAGAGAGGGGACCAAGCCCAAAGGTCACAGTGGAGTCCAGGAGGAATAGGAGCTGCTACCCACCCAGCTGTACTTGCAGGAGTTGGTGGATGGTGATGAAGATCAGGTCAGCACTGCAGCCCTGGAGCCGAAGAGTTCGTGAAGAATGCGGAAGATGTCCTCTGCTTGAGTGAAGATTGCATTCGGGTGTCGGTGCAGGAAATCCACTAACAAGCCTTGGCAAAGGCAAATTTGTGGTTAGTGGAAAAGTGGAGCTGTCGGGGACCAGCAAGGCCCAGGAGGACTCAGCCCGGAAGGGGGAGTCAGAGGGAACCATCAGTGACACACAGAGTCTACAAGAGCAAAGGCAGCACCCACAGGAGTCCCACAGGATGGGGACACAGAAGTCGCAGAAGGAGCCCATGCGGCACTGCAGAAAAGGATCCACGCCGCAGGAGAACCAGGCAGAGGGCTGTGCGTCGCAGGAAGGAATGCTGGGGGCTGGAGCTACACGTCACCTGAAGATCCCTTGGAGGAGATGCAAACAAGCTGTGGCAGCTTCAAGAGACATGGTGCATGGGGGTACTGTCCTGCGTTGGAAGGCAAGGGCTTACCTCCACCAAAGTTTGACAGCTAGTAGAGAGGATCAAGAGGACTACTCCGTACCACCACCAGTGATGCAAGATCCTCTCAAGATGAGGGGAGATCCACGCAGCCGGTCATCATTGCAGCAGCTACCTGCAGCTGCAGAGGAGTGACTCCTTCACTCCAAAGGAGATTCCTTCTTTCTTCTAGCGCAGTCTGAAGACAGGCTGCCCTCAGTGGATGCACAGCCGGTGGAAATGTAGCAATTGCTGTGCTGGCAGGGGCCCTGGAAACAATGCAGAAGAGCTCTTCTTCTTGGAGCCAGCTTGTCGGGTCCTGGAGGTTCCAGTCGCAGTTCCGGGGGCCACAAGTTGAAGTAGAGGTTGCAGAGGAGTCCTGCTGGAATCTTGCAAGCCGAATCTGAGGACCCACCCAAGACAGAGATCCTAAATAGCCCTGAAAGGTGCATTGGTCACCTAGCCAGGTAAGCACCTCTCAAGAGGGGGCTCTGATGTCACCTGCCTGGCCTGGCCACTCAGATGCTCCCAGAGTTCGTTGCCAACCTTGGAAACAAGATGACAAACCCCAGGGACCCTCTGGAAGAGCTCTGAGCACCACCCCTGGGGTGGTGATGGACAGGGGGGTGGTCACTCTCCTTTCCATTGTCCAGTTTTGTGCCAGAGCAGGGACTGGGGTCCTTGAACCGGTGTGGACTGGTTTATGCATGGAGGGCACCATATGTGCCCTTCAAAGCATACCAGTGGCTTGGGGAGGCTAAACCTCCCAATCCAGTCACACCTATTTCCAAACAGAGAGGGTGTTACCTCCCTCTCCGAAAGGAAATCCTTTGTTCTGTGTTTCTGGGCTTGATTAGATCAAGCAGCAGGAGGGCAGAAACCTGCCTGAGGGGTGACAGCAGCTTGGGCTGCCTGGAAAACCCCGTAAGACTGGTGGTAGCAATGCTGGGGGGCCTCTAAGGAGCCCCCAGAGTGCATGGAATCATACTTCTAACAGTATTGGGGTATGATTCCAACATGTTTGATACCAAGCATGCTCAGGTTTGGAGTTACCATTATGTAGCTGGACATAGGTAGTAACATGTGTCCAGTACACACGTACAATGGCGTCGCCAAACTCACAACGTTCAGGAAAATGGACCTGGAGTTTGTGGGACTAGCAGAGGTGCCCTCACACACAGGTACATGCACCCTGCCCTCTGGGCTTTGAGGGCCTACCATAGGGTGGTTTACAGTGACCTGGTGCAGTGACCTTTTAGTGAAAACGGGTGCATGCACCCATTTCACGCAGGCTGCAATGACAGACCTGCAGAACCTTTTGCATGGTCTCCCTATAGGTGTCAGAATAACTGTTGCAGCCCATAGGGATCCACCTGGTACCCCAATGCTGTTGGTACCATATACTAGGGACTTACATGGGGGGACCAGTATGACAATTGTGGGAAGAAAAAGGTACAGTTACCAAAATTTACAGGAGAGAGCATAACCACTGGGGTCCTGGTTAACAGGATCCCAGTGGACACAGTCAGATACACTGACAACAAGTAGAAAATGGGGGTAACCATCCCAAGAAAGAGGGCACTTTCCTACACAAGCGTTCATCAGTGGCTTGAAATAGATCACAGCATTATTGCCCACAGCCTGCAGTTTAGCCAGGAACATAAGAGCGTGCTTTAGTTCTAGTTGCCACAATTTCAGTTTATCCAGCCCTTTAGTCTGTGAACTTCTCAGGATAATCTAGGTAAATGTTCACCTCATCCAGCCTGCCATGGGACCTTGGTTCTTGCAACTTGTAGGATGTGGTTGTGGTTCCGGTAGTTGAAGAGATGAACTACCACTGGTCTCAGTAGCAACCCAAGGGGAGGGGGCCTGCCTGGGAATCTATGGCCCTCTCCACTGGGAAGAATTTAGATCTCTTATCACCAAGGACAGTGTGGAAGAGTCAGTCCTCCAAAAAGGAGTACCATGTTAGGGCCTTCTGTCCTCTCTTGGAGTCCTACAGATAGGATGCTGTCAGTGCGATCGGCCATCTATGTCCTCCACCCTGTCATACAGTAGGGAGACTGCTGCTTGTAGAGGTTTGATGTGAGACTGTGTTTCTGACAAGGAAGGGTGCATTCCAGCAAAAGTAGATTCATTTGCTTCCACCTGGTTTCTGAGATTGGCTTGGTTGGCCCATAAAAGCCCCGTATCAATTATCTCATTCTGGATGGCTCGTCATACCACTCCGTGTGTGCCTACTCGATGAGTGGAGAGGCGCCCTGCGTTGTCTTCACTAGCTAGGAGGTGTGGGGGTGTAAAGTTCACCTCCCTGGATGAACTGCCTTTTGGGGTATCGCTGTTTCACCATCTTTGGGGTGCAAAATGGTAGAGGATATGGGGCAGGAGGTGTCAGAGTCCAGACTATATTCAGCCCCATGTGGCTCCCATAGCCCAAGGTCAACTATATGGGGTGCAGTACACAACTCTGAACACCTCACATGTCTGCCAGCATGTGTTCCTCGTCTGCCACAGTTGCATGGTTGGGAGGCACCTTAATTAGTGCTATAAATCACAAGGGTTAGTGTGGGTCCCTGGCCCTACTCCCCCATGGCTGCTTACTACTGGCTGGTCATTGAGTCCTTTGTGCTTGACAATAGTGGTCAGATTCTTGGGGAGGTTCCCTTCTCAGAGGGTGCACATTACCCCCAGGGCCCAGTCCACAGGTTATAACGATGCGCGGAACGTTCCTGACTCGCTGCCCCAGAGGGCCTAGTGAGAGCTAGCAGCATGATGGCTGGCAAACTAGCAACATGGATCTCTTTCACTCCATGTCTATGCCGGGTACCATCTTGGCCACACATCCCAACACATATGCTTTAAAAAGAAAATCCCAACATCAATCCATGATTTTCAAAAAGAAATATTATGTCTCAGCTTTATTTTAGTATTATGCCAAAATGATATATACTTAGCTCTGCAAATGTTATAAAATTTAACATTTTGAAAAAGATCTAATTATTTGAGAAATATTATTCAATCTTTTATATTAAACAGAAAACAAAGCAGATGAATAAAAGGACTAATTGTTTCACCCAATTAGGAGGAGCAGCAGAGTTTGTCTCTTGGAATCACAAAGCTCTAGAACTGAACTGACTAGAAAAAGAACAATGATAGTTGTGAAAAGTTGACAAACCTAAACCAGCATATACTTTAGAAACTTTAAGGTTTTTGTAACTAACTCTGGGCCTGGTTTAGGTCTTGACAGAATTACCGCCACCCCGCCGCAGTCTCATGTACTCCGTCAAGCCGACAGAGTTTTGAACGCCGTATTTAGATGTATTGCGACTGAACCGCCGACTGCCTCAACGGAGTACTCTTCCTAGCCATCAGGCTTGTGTGCCATATTGAGATGATACAGTTCTGCACGTTATTCTGGCGGCGGGTTGCTGATGGAGGGAGACTGTTACGGGAACCAATGTACATTGTACAATGGCAGTGGCCAGGGAAAAAACGCAAGTAATACTCACCCCCATGTACGTCAGCCATATATGTCCACCTGCATTACACACTACACGCACACCATGATGCTTTGCCATTCCACCACCACACAACACATATATGCAGGAAACACACAAGGCTGTACATCCTAAAACACAACATACGCACACTATTGATACCACACCCACATACAATGCAACCACAACTACCAACACAGTTACACACTCATCTACACAAACACACTCGCATAAAAGCACAACCACATGCATCATAACAGCAACCACAACCAAACAAACACACTCACCTGAATGTTGCACACAGCAACAAAACACACAACCAACCATACACAACAAACATCAGACCAATATGCAGGTGGCACACATATAGTCACAACCACATCTCCAGCTCCCTCTACCTCAACCAGCGAATTCTCTGACACCCCTCTATAGCAACAGTTTTGAGGTACACAATATGTGCACAATAGATAACATTCATGAGGAGGACTCCCTTGGACTATAGGGAGGAGACAAGGGAGGGGCAACCCAGCCAGGGGGAATTGTACCATTGAAACATTTTTCAGTGTCACATATGGTATACATTGCCACAGTAATCAACTTGAAATTAGGATTATATATATGATGACTTAAGTCCAACTTTCACACAGTGTGTCCCACATTGTGTATTGCTGTACAAATCATTATGTCATTGGAATGGAATTATGGTTCCAGTGACGTACATGTAGTGATTCACATTCACAACTGGAAGCACTACATTAAACTTACAGATCCCATTCAATAGTGCAGACACGAACATAGTTTAGAATTCTGCTGTTCTTTTTATTTTGGTGCAAGCATTCATTTGGTAATTAATACTTACACCAAAATATAAATTGTGTGCCATCGATTTTCGTAATGTACAGGCGTGTTCCCATAATGTCTGACACAGATGTTTTACAAACATATGCATGTCACAAATTGTTTTTTTTTTAACATTACTATGACATTTATACTACTGCACTCTTCCCGAGCTAATGTGAAGTAACAAAACAACATACACAGGCAATCTGGAATGCTTACCTTCGAGTCCGGCGACAACAGGGTCATGTGTCCTCCGTGGTACATTGACAGCAGCAAAAGCAGGTCTCATCCAGTCGGGTGCAGTCAAAAATAGAAGTGGAAATGGACAAAAGGGTGAGCTTTATCCTCAATTGCCTTCCAACCGCCAACTCAGGTGTGGAAGTTTCCCTGCTGCCTTGGCAGGAAGGCACTTGGTGAATGGCTTGGCGGGAGAAGTGTCTGGAGTCCCGCTGCCAGACACTATTTCCAATGACGCCGTTGACAAGGGTGGAGATTTCTGGTGGAGTCGGCAGGACTTGGGCGGTCTTTTGCCTTTGATCGCGCCAGTGGGTTTTCCATCGAAAAAGTGGCGGCAGACCATTACTGCCAAGATATAAATCAGGCCCTCTGCCTTTGATTATTCCAACTATATTTTGCAATAACAATATACAAATTAACAAAAATAAAACTAATGGGAATGTGCAGAGGAAACATTGAAAGTAGGTATAAAACGTGTGGCATAGTAATCATTTTCAGTGCATCAATTTGTCCCCACCAACAAAGAAACAATGGTGACCAGTTTGCAATTTTATCTGTAGCCTTTGTAGCATACGCCAACCACTGCTATGTAGTGTATCTTTAATAGATTTATAAAAAATAATACCTAAGTATTGTAAATGATTTCTGCAACAATGAATATTCAAATTATGTATATTTAGGTGAAATAACTCAGAATTATTCACATTTAAATATAACCAGAGACCCTAGAATAATCGTTTATGTTTTGTAATATCTGAGGCAATGTAAAAGATGGATTTTCAATTAATTAAACCTCATTGTCAGCATATGCCAACGTTTTAAGAGTTACAGCCCCAGTTCTAATGCCTTTAATGTTTTTAGAATTACAAATCAAACATAAGAATGATTTGATTGCAAATAAAAATAATAAAATGGACATAAGGCACTACCATGTCTTGTGCCTGAAAGTAATTTAAGAATCTGATGATGCACCATTTACATAGATTTCAGCTTTATGTTTGATATCTGAAGCTCTAACCATATTAATAAAGGCTTGTCCAAGTTGAAAACAATGCCTAGATGACAATAAACTTTGCCAATGAATTTTATTGAATGCTTTCTCAGCATCCAAAGCTAAAAGTCCATAATTGTACAATGAGATCTTAAAGGAGTTGGGATTAGAGGAGTTGGAATTAAAAATAACAGAAACAATTGCTTTAGTGTTATAAGAAGGAAATCTACCTTTAATGAATCCTGTTTGATCGGTATGAATTATAAAATGTAAGATTTTAGAGATTCTAGTCGAAAAGACTTTTGCAAGCATTGTACTATCCTGATTTATCAGATAAATAATTCTTTAATTAGAAACTTGAAAGTGGTCTTTGTCAGGTTTGGTCTGACAAGGGTTTTAGTTTTTGCTAGTGGAAGCAGCTTCAGAAAATGCAAATAATACTTTTTAAAAAGGGCAATGAAACTAGATCCCCTGTTGGTATCACAGAGCAAGAATACAGTTGAACAATAAAATTAGTAGCATTACCTCTGTTGAAACTAATAGGTGACACCAGTGTCAAGCACAATCATGTCAGCGGAAAGACCATTCAAGAGGATGGCCCTCAGTGAAACAGAAGGATTAATAAAAACCCCACCTCATGGTCATCACAAGGAATGTGCACCAGTGGAGTGGTGGTGGTCAGCGCTTTGTTGTCTGAAGAATGTGTCACAGAAAAGCATACTTGTGCTTGTCATATACGTCACTTCTTATATTCGTATATTACTTTGCTCTTAGTTGACAACATGTGAAGACATTGAATCCAGTCCTTGCAAGAAATGTCGACCCCACCACCAATGTCTTCAAGTAAACATCAAGGCAAAGTTAAGCTAAGGTAAAGAAATAGAGGGACTGCCGATATAGTTAGTAGAATCATCTTACAGAAGCTCGGGAATAAAAAGTAATATCATTAGGTTGACCAATCATTAAATTGAAGTCTGAATGTTGCATAGTTATGGAGTTCTCAGAAACAAGTTCTTAATCAGAATTAATTATTTTAAATTCTTGAAATAAGAATGAGGTACATGCAGAGCAAATCCTAATCGGGTTACACGTGCTACAGACAGAAATCAGCAGCCTGGAGTTTCCTGGAGACCCCCAAGACCTCCTCATTTGAACAGTATGCATACTGAGGAACAGTGAACTTATATGCGCTTTGTACAGAATAGCCACCATCCATGATTTCTGTGCACGTGGGGGCCATGTTTTTAGGTTTCCTTCTTAACATGCCCTACACTAGCCCTACTAATAAGGTGCTGCTTTTCCCCTCATGGCAGTGCCATCTTGAAACAATAGATTTCACTGCCACTCTACAATATCTTTGGCTCCCTATGCCTTACAGCCCACACTGTAGCCAGTAGGTTCAGGATACCACTTGTTTGTGATTCCCTCAGGGCCTGCGGGAAACCCCTACCTCTATTCAACCACCAGTTCCCAGAGTGAGGCCTGAGAAATTACTTGCTGAATTGACGTAATCCATGGTTATTCAAACCTGACTTGAGACTTTGGAAACATGCACCTTCTTAGCGAACATCCTATGGATAAGGGTGATTATTCTGAACCTCAATCAAAAGAAATGAATTATTTATTTTCATGTATTAGATCAGGTGTGTGATCTATTTAGTGATATTATATAGCCCTATAGCCAGCAGCCGAGGGCTATACAAGTTGTGTAAAGGCCGTGAACCCGGATCTTATTGGTAGGGCTAGTGTAGGGCATTTTAAGTTTGAGAAGGAAACCCACAAACATGGCCTATAATGATTGAAAGGTCTTTTAAGAACCAGTATGTCCTGAACCTGAGTCTTATTAGTAGGGCTACTGTAGGGCATGTTAAGGAGAAAACTTACAATCCTGGCCTATAACGAGGGAGAGGGCTTTTAACAACCAGAATAGCCAGAAGCAGAAGGGCTACAAGGCTACTAGAACATTCCGCACACTAAAGGTAGAATGGTCCAAATTAAAAAAGGAAGGGACATTAAAAAAACAATGAAATAATGGAGCTACAGGCTTATACCAACCATTATAAGTTTGGAGCTACTCAATTGTCTTCAGTGGAGCTCTCAACATTCCAGTGTTCTAATTACCTAGTGGTGGTCGCCACTAGTTAGTTATAGTTTGGACCATGTTTCCATAGAAAAAGTGTTGTTTGACTTGCGTATATCTTTGGCACTGTTTGACGAATCTTCACAAAATTTTCCCAAAAAGTGTGCTGGTGATTCTTGTTGCGCACAGAAAGTTTGGGGGTGACCTGTCATGCGGGGGCAGAGGAAAAAAAGTGGGGGGGAGGGTAAAGAAGTTGTGGTTCCCATGTTAATTTCCATAGGGCATTTGAACATGACTACAGCCTGAACCGCTAGAGGAAGTTACACCAAGTTTTGCAGAAAGATAGCTTTTGGTACAAAGATTAGGCTTCCGCTTATTTGTTGTACATCCGTTCAGTAGCTTTTGAGAAATTGAAGGAAATACAAATTTGTGTATCTCAGGCCGCGACAAATTCGTGAATAATGTAGGGAAATGCAAAGCTCTGATTTGCTGTCAACGCTTCAACCAGGAAGTGTTGGCAGCCTTCTTGGGAATTGGCTTCAGCCGAGCCCCTCAAATAAAAATTGAAAAACAAGAAAAGGGGACAGGATAGAGACTCCCAGATCCCTTAGCTGTGGTGCTACAGACCCTGCCAGGGCAAAAAATCTTTTTTTTTTTTTGCTGCTGATTTGCTCAGGTTTTTTAAAGCCACTGGATGGGCCAGGTCCCAGGGGCAAGGTAAAAAAATAAGAAGGGGGTGCTTGGGGCCCCCTTCCTGGGCTTTCAAGTGCCCCGGGGACGGCCACCTCTGCATGTCTTATTTTTTCATTTAATGTGGAGGAGGGGGGCAAGCGCCCCCTCCGGAACATTGGGGAGCGCCACCTCTCTGGGGCTTAATTGTATTTCAATGTGGGGGGCCACGTTCCCCTCCTACCACCCCAGCCCCGGAGACCGCCATCTCCTTGGGCTTGATTGTATTTGAATGTGGGGGGGCATGGCCTCGCCATAACCCTGAAGACCACCACCTCCCCGGGGTAAACATGAAAAAAAAAAAAAGAAAGAGGGGGTGTTTCCGACCCCTGCACCCCAGGGACCGCCACCTTCCCGGGGCTAAATTCACAGTTTGAGGGGGCTGCACAGCCAACCCCAGGGCCGGCTCCTGCTGTGTACCGGGTTGCCCACCCCCGGGGCATGGCTGTTTGCTTTTGCTTGGTGGGAGCTGACAGCTCCCACCAAGCAAAAGCAAACCAAGTCCTCTCTGTACAACTGAGAGCTGTCAAATAGCTCTCACTTGCAGAAAGCAGAATTTTTATCTGTCTTACCTGCATGTGGGAGCCGGCTAGGACCACGGGACCCTTGGGGCTCCCCCTGCAGTCCTCTCACCCTCTTTCTCTCTCTTCCATCCCATAGAAGGATAGAAGCGAGAGAGAGAGAGAGATTGATGTCATTGCATAAATAAGAGACCACTGCAATGACAAAGTGTCAAACTGGCAAGATGTTTGGTATGAATGTTATAATTACGTTTGTATGGAGAGTGGAACAGAGTCACTTCTGGCCTAATGGTCAAGGTCTTGTGCGGTCATTCAGTAGGCTGAAGGTTCAAATCCTAGTATCGCTTGCCAGTGTTTGTTTATTCAACAGTGTTTTGACTGTTAAACCTTCCTAGTGAAGAAACATTCACATTTCTTTACTGTGATATGCGTGGTTTGAATGTCATAGGTATGTCTGGAAACAGCAGGGGAAGGAGTCACCTGTAGTGTAATGGTTAAGGTCACAGACCATCACACTGGAAGTTGAGGGTTCTACTCCAGGTGTGTCTGGTGTCTTTTCCCTTCTTTAATTTATTTTAAACTTCCAAAGTTAAAAGTTCATACTGAAAGGTGATAGCACTCATTTTAAATGACAAATACACCTTTCTTTTTAATTCCTTTCACAATATCTCATTCTACATATCTTATTCATCAAAGCCTAAATTGTTTTCTCTCCCTGAATCTTTCAATTACTCTCTGTCTCAAAGTTGGGTGGTTGCGGGGTTGGCCGCAGGGCTTTCCCGCAGGCCAGGCTCTGCGACCAAACCCACTGCGCATGGCCTTACTTTACATTAAAAAATACATAGAAATCCAGTGAAAAAAACAAAGGTTATAAATGTGTTATAGTTAAGAAACAGAATTTTAAAAAAACATAGAAATTCACTTAAAAAACCAAAGGTTACAAGGATGCTATAGTTTGGTGAATTTTCATGGTTTTGTATCAGTAAATTCAGAACCTGTTATAGTTACCTTAGGACACAAGTTATAGTTACTTGATATAACTATAACTCATGCCTTTGCCATGCACTGCTAATTACCCCACAAATTACGGCACTCATGACATCTTTGATATCATCATTTGTAATGTCACTGTAACAATTGCAGTAACATTATTGGTCAAATAACTGTGCATGGCGAGGTTGAAAACGTAATTGTAAGATGGCCAGGAGCACACCATGTGCAATATTAGAGTCCAATGTAGGGATAAAGGTAACACCGAAATTGTATTTATGTATTGCAATTTTCACTTTGTATTCATCAGTTGTATCTAAAATGAGTCCAGAATCCAGATTTGACACAGCTGTATAGACAATGCAGGTCAATTACTAAAGAAGCCATCCATGTCCAGCCACTGATACATGTAGTTATAGATTTCTTAGCATATGGTTGACCGTTTGTATGGGTCGATTTTTGTGCAGATAAGAAAGGGACGACACAGTCAACACTTGTGTCTAAGCAACTTTTTTAAGGCTAAAATCCTCCAAGTGTACAAATAAAAAAGGTTAAAATAGAGCAGCAAATTAAGAATTAGGTTGTGTCTCAAAACGTAACATTAAGCAGTAAATGTATGTCATATTTCAAAAAAGAATAGTTGTAGTGGTCCACACGAATTTTAGGATGGATTCGCAGTAACAGACATTTGGTATGCAACTGGTTGACAAGCGGGTGATGTGCATACAGCTGTGTCAACTTTAGGCACAAACCTTTCATACCGCCACAAAATGGGAATGGTTCAAAATGGTGCCAAATGAACATTTGTAGTTTTCATTGGAGTCTCCCACTTGTAAACATACGGGGCCTATTTAAACACCTATTTTGTTTGTGCAGGGGAAAAAAGGTAGCTAAAATTCAATGCAAAGAAGATGTCACAGGATGTCCCTGTCCATCAAAAGGTTAGTGAACAGCTGTGATGGTTCTTATCTGACATTGTTTTAGACTCATCATCATGAGGTAGATTCAAAATCATACATCATTTTGGTTGTCATTGTTGAACTTTAATGGAGTCTTTCCCAAACCCTAATGCACACCGGAAAATGCCCCACACACTTTTTGCTTGTGTGTTATTAATTGTACATGTGTATCCATTGTGTAAATTGCAGGTTCCAGCCCACTTGAGACAATTCACAATTATATAGAAACCTTGCACAGAAATATAATATATTGTTTGAAAGATTTACTTCAGTTTGAACTGTTTTTGAACTACTGTGTAAAGCTGACTTTCTTATTTATCTTTCTGTTATTTTATCCGTGCGATGTTGCTTATTTTTCATTGATTATACAATTATTATTCAGAAGAACCACTGTTTTCCTAAGAATACCATCACACTTTTTAAGCATGTCAGTGTAAGTGCCACTTCATGAAACATTGGCTTGTACAAAATCTGAAGGACTACACACAGTGTAAGAAAGAGAAACATAGCATTCTTTTGAAATAACGCCCTGAAGTTAGAAAAATGGCAAATATTGAATGATATTGTATGTCGACATTCATCTTGTGACTTCAGATTGAAAATTATTTCGGAAAGTAGAACAGGAGGTTAGACTACTGCTTTGGAGTGGTGGTAGCTTACGTATAGCACTACACAAGCTTCAAAGGGGAGTCTATGAGGGAGGGCTGGCCACCCCAGATGTACTCCGATATTACTGGATGATGCAGTTGGTGGATGTGAACGAGTTGGTGTTTGCCAGCCGTGAGGAACCGGCTTGCCAGGTTGATAGGGAAGCAATGGGCCGTGGGGGGGTCTGCGAGGATACTGTACAGATGAGTGCAAGATCAGACACTGCTGACACAACAATAGTGAGAGTGTGGAGGGAAGCCACCTATTACTTGGGATGGGGCAATACACTGACTACACAAAACCCACTGTAGGACAGTGATCTCCTGCGAGAGGTGGGCACCTTACAAGGTTTCTCAAAGTGGGCCCTCATAGGCATTGAGCACCTGGGGGACATCTGGAGGGGGACTGCACTAATTACTTTCGAGATCCTGCACCAAAAATGCAATATTGCAGACACCGAAAGGTACACATATCTGCAACTGGGCCATGCCCTTCGAAGGCACTTAATTGAAGGAGAGTAATTGCCAGAGGGGACTCCATTAGAGGACCGCCTCCTCACAGATCACATAACAGCCCATGTCATCTCCATTCTCTACAAAAATGTAGTCAATAACTGCCCGGATCCCATGGTGGCACTGAAGGGAGTGTGGGAGGGTTATCTGGGAGCCCTTGAAGAAGATGGCTAGGCAGAGGCCCTCAAGAGCCCGTGAGAGATAGACCTATGCAGGATTCATAGCTGCACTAAGCAGACTCGGGCCCGGATTGCTTTCTTATCCAGGTTGTTGCTCCATAAAATAGGGAAGAGTACTACTCCCCTCTGCCTACGCAGATGGGAGCAGGAGGGCATCCTTTTGGGGTGTCCCAGAATACAGACCTACTGAGAGAAGGTGGTGCAGAGAATAACTCAGGTGCTAGCGGACAGTCTCCTTGGATCCAAAATGGCTCCTCTTGTCTATCACAGGCGCGGCCTCCTGGACCAGATATCTACAATGCTGGCTAAGGCTTGCAGCAGGGGTGGCCAAACAAAACATAGCTCAGGCCTGAGGCACAACTCACCCACGAGGATTGAAGCCTGAGAAAACGATCTAGACTGGTGTCAGTGGGCCGAGTAAGTTGTCTATCAAAGCAGAGGTTGCCACAGGAAATGGGTAAAGGTATGGGCCCTCTGGAGATTTTTTTGGGAGTGCTGAGCTGGAGGGTGGCAGATGCGGGGGAGGGGTGATGTACTGTTGTGAATCCATGAATGCTGCCCATAACCACGGGAGATCTGTCTTGAATTTACCAGTGTCGGTAGGTGTTTATACTGCCATAATCTGTTTTGGTCAACTGTATACAAGATGATAGCTGCAACCTACCTACTGAATCCACTGTATGCTGAGTGTTGTTCAATAAAGCGAGTTCTAAAAAAAAAAAGATTGAAACCTATGGCATAGATACGATTTTACTTGTTAGTACGGATGGATTGTGCTAATTAAAACATATATTTGAGCTAAAGGTCTCTTTCCTACTGTATTGTAATTGTAATTCACTCCTTTTTTTTAAAGACCGATTTTTCAGAAGGCAGAAGCTGCATATGTTGTGAAGATACCCAGACCGCTAAATGCACGGAAAAAGAAAATGCCCTGCGTCTCTATCCGGTTCAGTCATGTAGCGCTGTACATCTTTTGCTCAAGGTAACGCAAAGTTTTGAAATGTATTCATCTCATTTTAGTAAGAAAGTTGAAAATTATCAATGTGAAGCAAATGTTTTATGGACAAGGGGACACAGCAACAAGAAAGACAGAAATCAATATACTTTTCCTGAAAGAATGCAGGATCCTTCCATTGGAGAAGGGGAAGCAAAAATATGTAGGTGGGTTGTTACGTACAGTCTGGCTTCTTCGGACCCCAATACAGTCCCCAAACGCAGCTGGTTTTATGTAGCACTAGCAAGGAATTCAGCTCCAATGAATATCTTGTCTGGTTAATTGTGAAAATTAAGTGTTGCAAATGACGGTAAACACTGTCCACTTGGGTTGTCTTTGTCATTCATTCATAAGATTCTTTGTACACTCTGCTTAGTTTATCAAGTTTCCTGCACAATGTGGTCAGATCTTAGTGCCGAAGGCCCAGTACTGTATTGCAAGTCCATTCTGCACAAGGGGAGCCATGCACTTCCAGATATGGATGTCGTTTGTGAAAGAAAAGATCCTACGTTGGGTTGTATATGTTTTAAGGAATAGGTTAGTGAGCTGATATTTGAAAAACATAAACAAGAACTTCAGCTTTCACAGATAGGTATAGTTGTGCCTGAATAATTTTCCCAATGTATCTTAGCTCTTCACAAAGTATATTTTCACTGTTGAAGCATTGCGGTAAAACAATGCCACCAGTTTAAGACCTTTTTATATTTTTTAAGAGTCAAAGGTAAACTAGAGAGTAGCTATGGTGCAGTTGTCAGTAACCAGCTGGTACTGCCCTCCACTCTTAGCAGAACTCCATGTTTGTTGGAGCACACCAGTGTAGCTGGCCATGTATTGTCCAAGCCTCAAGGTAGTACTCTGGTTCAGCAGCAAGAGACTTTCTTTAAATAATGTAGGATGTCCGGTCACTGATGAGCCAGCATACAATTTATCTAACTAGAGATAAGCAAAAGAGTTCCTGTTTACTGTAGTTTAGTTATTTGAGGCACATTGGGCAATGGGCTAGTATTGGATGAGATATGAACTTCTGTGGATGGTTGAAGAGGCCAGGGGATGGGATAGTTTTTAACCTGAGGGAAACACTGTGGAGAGAGTGAAGGTTTTAGGTGTACGGACTAGACAATGTAACATCAGAGCATGGTCTTACAAGGAGATAACTTATAACAAGGGAAATTATCCAAGTATTTACCTACTCTCTGTGTAGGGGGCCCGCTATTACCACACTAGAAGAAGCCTGTTAAAACTCGCCATACTAACAAGTATGGTAGCAGGACATGCTGGTCAGGTACTCAGTGAAATGACTATAGAATTCCTATAATTGGGTAAGGATTTGGACCAGGAGAAAGAAGATCCTATAAAGACAAACCCTCCAGTTACTGCGTATCAAGAAAAGACCATGTTGGACAACAACCTGTTTTTACAAGTGAGGCTCATTTAAAGAGAGTGAACTTTTCACATCACTTGGCACAGTCCTCCGATCTCAGTGACTTTAAGCCTGCGGAAGCATTGTCTAAATGTAGAGGTATGTTCATTGAAAATTCGAGAATGGCCGACAAAGAACAGCCAATGGGACAATTTTTACATACATCCTGCAACACTTCATTTTCATGATTTGAAAAGCAGACAAGATACAAGATGTAGTTGAATTCCTTGCTAGTCCTTCGTAAAACCAGCTGCGGTTGAGCACTGTCTTGGGGTTCGAAGAAGCCAGACTGTACTTGACCACCCACTTAGATACTTTTGCTTCCCCTTCTTCAATGGAAGGATCCCTCTTTCTTCCAGGAAAAGTTATCAGATGTCTAGCAGCCCTCTGATATACACATGCCTCGTAGTGTGCCACCTTGTGAAACCTTACTGGGGCGGCCCAACATTTGGCTCTTTGGGGGGTTCCTGGAAAGGCATAGGAGGACTTTGACCTTTCCAAGAAACTAGATACAATACAAACCCCAGTTTTTAACTGCTCTGGCATCGAAGGTGTGTATATAAATGCTCGCCTTTCACTAGTCTTACTGTATAATAAGTGGTTTCAAATTTTGAGTTCGTGATCATAGCTTTCAAGAGATGCATCACACAACATCTCGTTCGCCACACCACAGGGAATGAGCATGAGTTGCACACATTGCCACTTCCCTCGCCGGGGGATTTGTCTACATGTAGAGTCTGTTGTGTAGCAGCGGCTCCCTGTTCCAAGCTTCTGAAAAGTGCTTCTCCATAAACTGCCAAGTCAATGAGGCAATCATGTTTTTGCGCTACCATCGTTTATTCCTTCCAATAGCTCATCATTTTGAAAGATGAACGTAAAAAGACTGCCTTTTTAAATGTTCGTGAACCATTGATACATTTTGTCATAACTTATTAAACAGAGTCACATCACATGCTAAAACAATATTAATAAAAATAACTTATATTTATGGTTCAGTGCTTTGATGACTGGCATTTGTTCTCAATGGTTTTAATTGCTTAACTTGTCTGTGAAATATTGGCATCAACCATGTTCCTAGCCTTTATATACATTAAGAAATCATTTGGCACAATTTCAAGACACCAAGGCCCGTATTTATACTTTTTGACGCTAAACTGCGCTAACGCAGTTTAGCGTCCAAAAGTTTAGCGCCGGCTAACGCCATTCTGAAGCGCCATGCGGGCGCCGTATTTATTGAATGGTGTTAGCCGGCGCTAGCAGACCGGCGCTGCCTGGTGTGCGTGGAAAAAAAACACGTACACCAGGCAGCACCGGCGTTGGGGAAAATGACGTTAGGGCGTCTTAAAAATGGTGCAAGTCAGGTTGACGCTAAAAAATCGCCTCCACCCGATTTGCGCCATTTTTAACGACGCCCAGATGCCATTTACATGACTTCTGTCTTAGTAAAGACAGGAGTCATGCCCCCGTGCCCAATGGCCATGCCCAGGGGACTTATGTCCCCGGGGCATGGTCATTGGGCATTGAGGCATGTAGGGGGGCACAAATCAGGCCCCCCTATGCCAAAAAAAAATATAAAAAATATAAAAATGTATACTTACCTGAACTTACCTGAATGTCCCTGGGATGGGTCCCTCCATCCTTGGGTGTCCTCCTGGGGTGGGCAAGGGTGGCAGGGGAGGTCCCTGGGGGCATGGGAGGGCAGCTGTGGGCTCATTTTGAGCCCACAGGTCCCTTAATGCCTGCCCTGACCCAGGCGTTAAAAAGAGGCGCAAATGCGGGGTTTTTTGCCCCGCCTACTCCCGGGCGTGATTTTTGCCCGGGAGTATAAATACGACGCATTTGTGTCACAGTAATTTTTTTGGACGGGAACGCCTACCTTGCATCTCATTAACGCAAGGAAGGCGTTCACGCAAAAAAATGACGCTCTTTCCTCATACTTTGGCGCTAGACGCGTCTAACGCCAAAGTATAAATATGGCGTTAGTTTTGCGCCGAATTTGCGTCGAAAAAAACGACACTAATTCGGCGCAAACGGAGTATAAATATGCCCCCAAGAACTCCTACAGTTTAGTTAAAAGCATGCGCCTCCACGTCTTACCATCTAAGTTCCCCGCGGCTTAGCAAAGTCTACCTTGTGTATGCCATTACGTTCTCACGAGTTTATACATGCAGCTATTAAATGAATGTATCGGAAAGCACTATAAACAAACTCTCGTTCTTAGCAGTAGAGAGTTCATTATTTAGCCACGTCCAATCAGAATACTACTTCCTGAAACACCCATGACCCGGGTTTGTTCATTTGGGCAACGAGAATATGAAATTGTAGAATATTGTTTTGGTCATAACTTTATGCCAGGTGATCTGATATAAAGTATTCTAAATGATAACATTATTGTAGGTTTGATTGTTAGTAGACTTTTGTGCTGGATGCACCCAAAACACCTTACAGTATTCGTCTTTTACAAAACAATATATTTGACAGTACATTAAACAAACGTTTGCCATAAAACTGTACATAATCAATTTTAAGGACAATTCAGATGAAACTTTGAACAGGGAAGTCATCTCAGGCGTGAATTGGGGTTTCACCCATCTTTATGAATTCAGTCCCCAGCCCAGACTGTAGGATACCTGCGTGGACGGGGAAATACCACATAATTTACTGTGCATTTCTTCCCCATTCCAAAGAAAAAATAGTCATTTTCCACGTGCTGTAAGCAAAGAGGTAAGTGTCAGAGGGAGGGACACAGGAGGGGTGGGTGACAGACTTGAGGGACAGGGGTTTTAGGCCTGGCTGCTGTATGTCCAGGGGGAGAATTGTCTGCTGTGTCTGTGCTGCCTGATGGGTCGGGTAGGGCTGGGCTTTGCTGATGCTCTCAGTCCCTACAACAACAAAGTACTGTCTTTGGGTCTGGCTTATTGAGTTCAGAGTTTGTGTAGCCGAGAATTCCCGGCCTGGATACACTTGGAATTGCAAAAGGTGGGTGGAATTTCACCCAGAGTTATAACTCAGGTGAAATATCCCAGCTAGTAAATTGGGCCTTAGCAGGTTTTAATAAATATCATTTAAACATCTATTTTAGATGTTGTCATGCTACTGATAAGGAAGCATGTCCATAAAGTTTCCTATTTCGTTTAGGGCAAGCGCCAAATCATTTCAGAATGGTCAGTTTCATCTGAGAACATTGTTAAAAGATTTATTTGCGGAGTCTACTGCAGTGATTCAGAGCAATTGGGAGAACATTAGAAACTTTGCACACAACGTGCTAAGAAAGTTAGTCCTCCTACTTCTGTCATGAGCTTCCTTTTGGAGGGCATCCTCTCTCTCTAGGTGCCATACTGACCCTGAAATAAGCCAAACAAGGAAGATTCCATTCAGCAATGTTTTGATCATCTCTATTACAATGTAGGAACCCAGTGGAGCTGCTCAGCTGCAAGATGACGTATCTTGTCACATGGTTCCACAGCTCTTCTGTCGCCCATCTTTCGCCACCTCCCACGCTACTTGCTACCTCTTCTGGCCTTTCCTGCAGCATTGTGGAGGAAGCATCAGTGCCATCCTATGGGAAGAGAGCAGCTCGTCTCCTGCTCCATGAGACTGACCGAGCAATATACCTTCTCCTGATGGTGTGGGCTGCTAGACTGTCCCTAGTGTGCCATCCATACGCATGTTATTGTTTTTAAAATAATTTTTAGGGCTCCTCCTCTTTCGAGTTGAATCACTAAATGGCCAGACTATAAAAGGCACTTGAATATACAGTTCCTTTCCTCACTACTGTCTGACACCATTGAGGAACCACTGTACCTATGCCTCCCTCCAGCTTTGCTGATTTGCCACTAATTGATTTCTGCTTTTGTTAGCCTTCATTGTGCCCTGCTGTTGACTTCTTGGCTACTGGATTTCCCTTTTTGTTTTCTTTTGCCATATTTGTCATTGAATTAATTCACCTCAAGCTGTAGTACTATAGATAATTATTACTTTCCTTATACATTCGAGTTCGGAGTACCATGTTCAGGGCTGTGTATGAGCCTTATCCTCCTAAGGTTCTATACTTTAGGCATAGGACAAGTATAGGTTAGATAGGGTACTTATAGGTACAGGATTTTCTTTTGCATGATTATTTGTGTAATAGGTGGTGTTCTTTCTCCTTTCTATAATGACAATAGAAGGCCGGTCTGTCTAGAGTGGCATTGTGGGCAAAAACAATTATCTAGAAAATGGCCCTGTGTGATCGCCCGTGGCCGAGATTAATTCAAGCATGCCTTCCTTCACCTTGTTGTCCCGTGCGGTAGACAGCAGGTGCTTATGAAACTACAATGAAATGTCTATATAGCCTAATTGAATTTCTTGATGACTTGCCTTAATTATAATATGCTCACAGTCTGTAAATTCTTGAATTCTTGAAAATGCATTATGAATTTTGATATAAGAGATGACTTGGGCAAGCCAAGAAATGAAATCTTATAAGATGCATCTCTATTAGTTCACCAAATTTAATACAAGAGGATGGAAAAAGTGTCAGAGAATACATATTTATGTATTAAGGTGTTTTATGATTCTGATCACATTTCTTTACCTTCATATGCCTTTATTTAATATTTATGCTTCAGGAGTAACTTGAAGTGGAAATTCCTTACATGAAATTACTCAAGATATGCTGTGCTCCTTTTTTTACTTACTTTTACATCCAAGGAAAGAGTAGTATGAACAAAAGATCCTGGTGAAAAAAAAACTATAATTCTTCAAAGGTACATATGTTTCTATTAATATTAAAAGATGCAAGCTAATGTAGCAGAGATGTAAGATACAGTCAACAGAGGCAGCAGTAAAAAGGGAAATAAATGCGAGTCCCCCTTAAAAGCATAAGAATTTCTGTAGCTGTATGCCATTTCAGAAACCTTTTGTTGTAGGACTATACAATACAATACCAAAATGCATTTTCCATCTCACTGCCGTTGGTATACGTCTGCATGATCAGGGCTGCCTCTTGCTGCAACACAGTTCTTACACAGGTCTTACAAAGGAAATTGAACATATATTTTGCAGATTGTGCTGTCCCCTGGAAGGGGTATTGTTTAATGTATTGGGTGTGGAACCCGCTCATTGCTTACCATTCGTAGGAATAATAATCACTCTTCTTTGCTGCCTTCTAATTGGCCAGCGCAAGCTGGACTTCATTTCCTTTTCCTTACATGGGCCAAGCACCAGTCGACTCATTTTGATTAGTGTCCTTCTACTGCTTGCGCTGTGATTCAAGTACTATGTCTTTCACTTATGCACTTTTTATATACATCTTTTTATTTATATTTCTCATGGCTGGAACTTTTACTTTACAGCTGAAAGTAGGTTGTGTTTTAAGGGCCTTCTTTGTAATGTCATTCCTATAGGCCTGTTACCCCCTGAATATGTCTAATGTACTATGCCCTCTAGGAGCTAAATCTATTGTTGCACTGCATTACTTTCTACCATTTTTGTGTGTGCTTATGCCCTCTAGGGGCAAACTATACAGTTACATGACCATGTTTCTTACAAATGATAGTTTCATTGTAGGGTCCTCTAGGGGCTGTTCTAAGCATTGTAGTCATATCAACATATAAAATAAAATCGTGGAATGGAAGCTTGTCCCATATTGCTTTGCAGGGCATTACATTTACAAAACATTTTTGCTCATAACTCAGCCTGTGGTGGTCCTATGACAATGAGATCACCACCAAAACATCCACAACAGCCTGCTCTTTCTGTCTACATTATCTTTGGGTCCCCACAATATGTTAGTTAATAACCCCTCCCATCATTCAGTGTTTAATTTTTCTCATGGCTAGAACTTTTGTTTTACAGCTAAGAGTAAGTTGTGTTTTAAGGTCTTTCTTTGTAATATCATTGCTATAGGCCTGTTAGCCCTCAATATGTGTAATGTAAAATGCCCTCCAGGGCTAATTATATGGCTGCACTGTATTAATTTCTGTTATTTTCTATTGTGGTTATGCCCTCTATGGGCTAACTATATAGTTACATGACCATGTTTCTTACAAAAGCTATTTTCACTGTGAGGTCTTCTAGGGGTTGTTCTGAGCATTGCAGTCAACATCCTATAATATTTGCGGCACAAAAACTCACCCCATAATGCTTTGGAGGGCATTACTTTTACAAACATTTTTGCTCATAACTCAGCACGTGGTGGTCCTAGGACATTGGGAAAACCTTCAAAATGCTCTTTCTGTTTACATCATCTCTGGGGCCCACACTAGTTTAGTGGGGACCCCTGAATAATAACCCCTCCCACAATTCAGTGTCTTTTAAGCTTTCTCATGGCTAGAGGTTTTGTTTTACAGCTGGGAGAAGTTTTATTTTACAGGCCTTGTATGTAATGGCATTTTTAGGGCTAGCAGGCCTACTGCAGTGATCTCTGGGGTCTAAGTATATGGTTACACTGCATTACTTTCTCCTGTATTTTTTATGGGGTTATCTGCTCTTGTGGCTAACAATATGGTTACGTGACCATGTTTCTTACAAATTATATTTTTTTATTGTGCCTTCTAGGGGCTGTTTTGAGTATTACAGTCTAATCCTAAACATTTATTTCTGATAAAGGTTTATATGATAATTGTATGTTTTAATAATCTTTTTTTTATTACAACCATGACCATAATTTGGGCCAATTTAGCATCCTTATTACACTCGGACTGTTTGAACACTCTTGATATGTTTGAGTGACCCTTCTAGTTTATTTCTCTCGTTACTCCTTTGTTGCTGTCTCGTGTCTTTTTTTGGAGAATTGTGTTAGCCATCCAGCAACTGTGATGGTGGGATGGTGAAAGTAGTATTCTATTAGAATTAGCATGGCAGATTTAAACTAGGATGCTAAATTGCAGCATTTTCATTTTTTGCTGCAGATAGCGGAAGAAGGTAAATGGAAGTGATTTAGTTATAATGCAGGGCCACAGGAATTATATGGCAGGAAAAGACAAAATTATGAGGCAGGGTTGACCAATTCATGTGGCAAAAAAAATTCAGTTATGAATTTACAATGTCAATAGCTCGAACTGGCCTAGCTCCGATCTCTTATGTGTATGTTGATCTTTTTATGTGCTGAGAAGAAATCAAATTCCTCAAGGGATGAAAAAAACTGAAATGTTATATTGTCCTTTGTATATGCTTTTAGCAATGCATACATTTACTTAGGCCAATACTTGTCTGACTAGTGTGGCTAGTCATATAATTTGTATTTAGTTTCATATATAACAGCCTCCCCCTCTCTCTGAAAGGCTGGTAGGCCTTTGCAGCTGTCAGTTACATTTATAAAGGGATCCCGCGTCGAGAGTAATTAGCAGACAGCACTTCACATGCAGAGACTTGGAGTCACGCACAAATGATGAAAAATAAGCAAATAAACAAGTTCCTGAATGTAGAGTGCTGCTGGCTGAACAGCCGAGACTGGCTGAAGTTACAACACATATGTCAGCACTGCACTCAGCTGTCAAGACCCTCTGGTGAAAAACTGGAAACTTGTAACATTCTATTACTTTTTGACATTATTATTGGAAGGCTGACATGAATGATCAATAGTCAAAAGCCAGGATCAACTATAAAGGTCAGTGGGGCGGAGCAAGGGTCATTTACGTGTCATGTTTGCCTCTGAAAAGTTTGTAGGTCTAGTACTGAATCAGTCATGTCATGCCAGTGATGGAACTAGTAGCAGTAATAGCAGGTGTTTACTTTTGCCCAACTAAAGGATCCTCGTTTTATCAACCTCAGAAACATGAAATGCTGAGGGGAACCTTCTGAGTGGAGCCATTGGGAAATGAACATGTGACTGTAGTCAAACACAGATCCCTGGAGTGAATACAATACCCCAGTGAGCCACCAGCCCTGGCTCACTATCTTAGTGAAATAATTATGACAAACGGCACCTAAAATATATGGTAGATGGCATGTGTAGCTGTAGATAGACATGCTTTGCATAAGTCCGCCATCTAGTGTTGGGCTCGGATTGTTACAATTGGATTTTCTTCAAAGAATATTTTTGAGTCACACGATCGAGTGACTCCTCCTCTGGGTGATAGTGCGCATGGGCATCGAGACCTTTGTTTGTTTTCTCTCCGCAGTCAGGTTCGGACGTGTTTCCTCTCGCTCTGGTGAATCTTGGTTCGGTATCATCGGAACTTTATTTCCACCTTTCTATTGATGTTGGCATAGTTTGCGATCGCGTATTCTATACTTTAACAGTTGATCTGAATTTTATTGTCGGGGTTGATTTAACTCCCTCAGGGGCGTCCACTCCCATTTTGGGCCCACTTCGACAACTGTAGTCGGAGAATATTAGGCTGGTGGAACATACTTTGTTTCGGTTCTGTCCTCCGTATCACTCCAAGATTCCCTACACAGATCAACACTTGGTGTGTAATTTGGGTCGGTCTCTGGAAAACAAAGAAGAGACCTGCGACGCCTGTAGGTCTTTTCGATCAAAGAAGACCCTCTGGGACCAGCGCACGCGTTGGCTAGAAATGGCGTGGAATGCAACAGACGACACATGTTTGGAGAAGAGCATGCGCATTAAGAAATCAGACACCAGACATCTTTCTCCATTTGAAACTCTGAGTCAGATCAAGATTTGGACATCGAGAGTCAGTCCATCCCAGCAGCATAGTACGTTATTACACCAGCACCATCGCACCAAACAAAGACTTTTAAAAAGACTCCTAAATTGGTCATCGGTCCTTCACTGCCCTTGGGCCATGGTAGGAGCTGAAAAATACATTTGGATGCCCCACCCTCCGGTTCGGCACCAAAATTAACAAAGACGAAAATGCCTTCGACACCGACCGAAAAGGCATCTTCATCCCAATCTGTTCGGGATCGAGCTGAAAAACGGACACATCCACTTTGGAGCCAAAGAAAATACCATCCTCTTCAGAACTGACATTTTCGGTTCGAGTAAAATATTCAGTGTCGAAGGGTTCGAAGCCGAAAACTGTCATGAGCAAACATTCTGTAGCTCCCTCGTAGGAGTCATCTTCTATAGAGCCTATCCTTGAACTAATGGACGCTTAACAGCACAAAATTCATATACAAAAAGGAACAGGAAGAATTATAGCTTCTCCTCCTATTCCAATTAAAAGAAGACTTACATTCCAAGAGACTTTGGACACTGTGCCTCTACCCCTAAAAATGCCTCCAAAGAAAAGGACAAGGCTTCAGAACAACCTCCGCCTTCACCACCTCATTCTCCTGTACTTCCTTCCACTCCACCATCACCTACATATTCTATTCGCCCACAGTTCTCTCCACAAGCATCATCATCACCTCATAGGGACGATTTAAGTGATACTCCACAAGATACAGACCCATGGTTTCTATATGATTCAGATCCCATTTTACCCAATGACCCTGATATCCAGCAAGACCTTCTCCTGCTGAGGATACACTGCTGCGCTAACTATAACTTGGTTATATGCAGTGGTATCATAATGTGCAACTGCATACAGACCCGATAAAAGAAGGCATTCTATTCAAAACATTAACAAGTACACACAAAGAGTCCCAATGTTAAAGGAAGAATTATTATACCAAGGGTAGATAAGAAATACAAAGCTACACTCTCAGATCCAACTTTTAAAAAAGCCACAACTGCCACCAGACTCTATAGTGGTGAGTGCGGCACTAAAGCGTGCTAATAGTCAGTCCACAGGGGATGCTCCTCCTCCAGATAAGGAGAGCAAAAAACGATGCAGTGGACAAAAGAGTGGCTGTTCAAACTACTAATCATTGGAGAATTGCAAATTCTCAAGCACTCCTGGAGAGGTATGACAGGGCTCACTGGGTCGAAATGGAAGAATTATTACAATATATTCTACATTTGACAAAAAGCATCTATTTGGCCCAGAGGTAGATACCACTATAGAAAAATTCAAAAAGGACTCTGAGACAGCTAAGGCTATGGGCGCCTTATACACTACACCCAGCAGGGGTACTTTTTTGTAGGCCACAATTTAGAGGTGGGTTTACAACATTGACCACAGAGCCTTATACCTCACAACAAGAACAAGCAACACATTTTTATCATAGAGGTTCCTTTAGAGAATCATATAGAGGCACAAATAACAGAGGAAGAGGCAAAACATCTGCATCCTGAGGATCTTCCTCTAACACAAAACAATGACTTCCCGACTTCCTACAAACCGCCACAGAACATACATCACCTGTGGGAGGAAGACTGGCAAATATTTACCCACAATGGTACCACATCATCACAGACCAGTGGGTTCGATCAATTATCCAACATGGTTATTGCCTAGAACTCATCTCCCCTCCACCAAACATTCCTCCTCGTTTTCACAAACTTTCTTATGACTATCTTGTTCTATTAAAAGAAGACGTACAGTCCCTTCTTCTCAAAGAAGCGAATAGACCCAGTTCCTCTATCCCAACAAGGGTTAGGAGTTTATTCCTTGTACTTCCTCATACCCAAGAAAGACTGCTCCTTAAGACCAGTGCTTGATCTCAGGCCTCTCCACCTATGCATACTTTCAGAGCATTTCCACATGGTCACCCTACAAGACGTTATCCCTCTATTACAGCAAGTAGATTATGTGACAGCATTAGATCTCAAAGATGTTTATGTCCACATTCCCATACATCCAGCAGACCGCAAATATCTATGATGTGTCATTGCAGGAAAGCATTATCAATTCAAAGTACAACCATTCGTGGTAACAACAGCCCTAAGAATATTCACAAACTGCTTGGTGGTAGCAGCTGCATTTCTCAGAAGACAACACATACACGTTTTCCCATACCTGGACAATTGGCTCATAAAAGCCAGTACCATTCAAACATGCCAGCAACACACTAAATGCACGGTAAATCTTCTACGCAATTTGAGATTCACAATAAACTATCTCAAATCTCATCTTCAACCCTCACAAATACAGCCTTATCTAGGATCAATTTGGAACACACAGTCAGCCTTAGCATAGCCAAACCCAGTAAGGATTAAAGCTTTTCAAAATTACAGGAGAATCATACTTACACAGTAAAACTAGTGATGCAACTGTTAGGGATGATGGCCTCTTCCATGGCCATCGTCCCCCATTCAAGACTACACATGCGTCCACTGCAGCAGTGCCTTTTTCGTCAGTGGTCTTAGTCACAGCGTCATTTTCAGGATCTAGTGTTGTTGACTCGCCCGCCGCTCTTTGCAATGGTGGAATCCCACCAACCTTTCCAAAGGGCGGCCCTTTCAGGACCCTGTGCCTCAGATCACTCTCACACCAGATGATTCACAGATAGATTGGGGCGCTCACCTCAACAACCTTACTATACAAGGGAAATGGGATCCCATTCAACAGACTAATCACATTAATTATTTGGAGTTGCTAGCAGTCTTTATAGCACTCACGGCATTTCTTACAAAGATCTCACACAAAGTGGTATTAGTCCATACAGACAATATGACAACAATGTATTAACTGAAAAAGCAGGGGGGGGCACAGCACTCAACTCAATTGTCCTTTCTAGCTCAGACAATTTGTAAGTGGGTGATACACAGTCACATTCAATTACTGGCAGAATATCTCCCAGGAATGGACTATCAGTTAGTGGTCCTATTAAGCAACAAGTCCACGTATGGGTAATTCACCCACAAGTACTTCACAAACACTTTCACCTATGTGGAATACTAGAAATAGATCTCTTCGCCACCATAGAAAGCTCAAAATGCCAAAACTTCACGTCCAGATACCCACACCTTCAGTCCAAGGACAATGCTTTATGGATGAATTGGTCAGGGATATTTGCTTATGCTTTTCCGCCTCTCCCACTCATTCCATTTCTAGTACGCAAATTGAAACAACCATCACTCACCATGATTCTTGTAGCCTCCCACATGGGCATGTCAGCCTTTGTACACAACACTGCTGGATCTGTCTGTGGTTCCACATCACAAACTTCCCAACAGACCAGACCTTTTGACTCAAAATAGAGGTCAGATCAGACATCCAAATCCTGGAACACCCAATCTTGCGATATGGGACCTATAGTCATAGAGTTTGGGTATTTACAACTTCCTTCCTAATGTATGGACATTCGTAAAAAAGCACGCAGACCTACAAGTAGACAGTGTTATGCTGCTAAATGGAAACGTTTTATATATTACTGTCAACTTAAAAACGTTGATCCACTTTAAACCTCAGTACATCACATTGTGTGTTACTTGCTACATTTACAATAAGCTAACTTAGCATACTCTTCTGTTAGACAACACTTAGCAGTGACAGCTGCTTATTTCCAAAACAGGCAACATATTTCTTTGTTTAGAATTCCTGTTATTAAGGCATTTATGGAAGGGCTTAAAAGAGTTATTCCACCTAGAGTTCATCCAGTTCCGGTATGGAACCTTAATATTGTACTTACTATACTTATGGGTCCACCATTTGAACCCATGCATTCCTGCTCTTTGCAATTTCTTTTATGAAAAGTTGATTGTTTGCTAGCTATAACTTCACTAAGAAGAGTAAGTGAAATACAAGTGTTCACTTTAGAGGAAACATTTTTCCAGGTACATAAAGATAAAATAGTTCTTAGGACAAACCCTAAATTCCTACCTAATGTAGTTTCACCATTTCACAATAATCAATCAGTGGAGTTGCCAAACCTTCTCCCACAGCCAGACTCAGTTGCGGAAAGAGCTCTCTGTAAACTGGATGTTAAAAGAGCTCTTATGCATTACTTTGACCGGACAAAACGTTTTAGAAAATCTAAACAACTTTTTGTAACTTTTTCAATTCCTCGCAAAGGTAATCCAATTTTAAAGAATGGATTAGCTACATGGATAGTCAAGTTTGTTACCTTAAAGCTAAAAGACAACTACCAACCACTCCTAAAGCACACTCTACCAGGAAAAAGGTGCTTCTATGGCCTTTTTAGGGAACATTCCATTAGCAGGTATTTGTAAAGCTGCTACTTGGTCTACACCACTCTCATATACTAAACACTATTGTGTAGATGTTCTAGGTCGTCAACAGGCAAATGTTGGTCAAGCAGTCCTTAGGACACTTTTTCAAGCTCCAACTCCTATAGGCTAGCCGCTGCTTATTTGGAGGGGACTACTTTAGAGTCTATTCAAAGAATGTGTATTTACAGCTACATATGCCATCGAACGGAAAATGTTACTTACCCAGTAGACATCTGTAGTGCTGTAGAGTCACATGTGCCCTCCCTCCTCCCCGGAAGCCTGTAGTCATTGTAGTACAGCATATTGCAAATATGTACATACATTGCATGGACATCTCTTTTCATGTACTATACATATATATACACACTCACACAATCACACACACACTCTTTACTTTACCCGTCTGCGGGAAAACAATCCAACAAAGGACTCTATGACCATGCACTCTATCACCGAGAGGAGTCACTCGATCTAGTGACTCAAAAATATTCTTCGAAGAAAAACAACTTGTAACACTCCAAGCCCAACACTAGATGGTGGACTTATGCAATGCATGTGAATCTACAGCACTACATGCTACAAACAGATGTCTACTGGGTAAGTAATATTTACCATTTCACTCCTATTTTAAGAAAACAAATGTTGAGTGTAAACCTTGTGGCTCTAGTAATTTTAGTCAGTTACTCGGCCTGTAGTCATAGTGGCATTTATTTTTTTCCAGACCCTGCTATACCTCTTTATGAGACAGGGTTTGCAGTTCTACCTTTGTGTACCTCAAATTCTGCTTGCCAGAGACATCGATGCTCTCTTTATCCCACAGCCCAGATATATTACTAGAGTGAGGAAGACACAGAATTTTCTTAAACATTGCCTTTTTGAACAGTTATAGCAGAACGTGACACAAATACAGGTCATCTGACTCACTGCTAGGTCCATTCCTTATGTGTTTTTGCAATGAGGACCCATGTCTTGGGTAGAGATTTATTCCTGTAGAATTGGTAATTCCGGCCTCAATATCTTCTCACATTAAATTTAAATGAGTGGGAATAATTCAATTTACTTGTTAGTAAATTGAACGTTCTGTAGCATGATATTCGAAAAATATTATCAATGGAATTTGCTAATATAATGCATGATTATTTGGATCTCATGAAGACTCAAGAATGAGGGTGCTCGTGGGTTGTGCAGCTAACTGAGAACGTATGCAATTTCCAGTGCAGATTCTGAAGCTCTTCTACATGTGATCAGGGCCTTTCTTCCCCCTTAAAAGTGTTTAATGGTATGTTGACCTTTGGGTGCCAGAATTTCATTCTTTTGCCTACTTTATTTGCTTGTATGATGAGGTTGTGTGTCCACGCCCATCACAATATAATGTACAGTTATTAAGAATTTGACAAGACTGTGAGATTACAGAGCTGAAATCGCATTGGTTGATCTTACACTGAATACATTAACTTCTTTTTTATGTATTTTCTACAGAAAGTCCTGTTTGCCCTATGTGCCCTCAATGCTCTGACTACCACAGTGTGCTTGGTGGCTGCTGCCCTCCGCTACCTCCAGTTGTTTGCTTCAAGAAGACCCTGCACAGTAAGTGAGTGCCAGGCACAGTGACAACCAGTTTTGCCTTTAAGGAACACAAGTGAAATTGCTCTGGCTTGATTAAAATGTGTGCAGCCACTGACCTTCAAATTCCGTGTTTGGCTTCAGAAATGTTGTCATTTTGTAATACACTTTGGTAAGAAAATCACTGCATCACACGTTATGTTCTTTTCTTCTTTGCTTCTTCGGGCACTTCCATCGTGTACCTATTTTTCACTCATGCAAGCCTAATAGCCTATGTGTTGATGTGCAATAACATGCCCACGATTTTTTTTTTTAAAAGGTATAAAAAATAGCATGCATCAACAAAACTCTGCTTCAGTTATTCCATCTATCAATTTCATTTGCTAGTTTTGCTTTATTTTTACGGTTTTATATCATGCCTCTGTTCCTGGTTAATTGGCAGACAGAATGAGGAGTCAGATGTACAAAGCAGTTTTATGATCGCAAACCCTGCCATTCGTAAACTTACAGAGGTGCAAACGCAAAATTGCTCTGAAGTATGTATTAAACCCTATTTTACTTTTGGAAGATACTTTCGGACTTGCAAAATGGGTTTGGTGATCCGTACCAAATTGCAAATGTGTTTCATCCTACAGACTTTATCGAGACCTTAAATATGCGCTCTTCAGAGAGTCGCAAGTAGAACAATGTAGTCTACGCTGTTTAGATGTTAAGATATAAAGTCTGATGTTGCTAATGTGTCCTATGACCACACGTAATGTATGAGCAGGTCAGTTATCCATACCAGGTAATGAGAGAAAGTTTAAAAATCCGAGGGCCTGTAACTTATGAGAGCCAAACTACCCATAGCCACAAGCTTATTTGTAGTTCCATAGGCCTATGGCAGCCTTTATTCCCGACTTTGGGGCCTCATACATTATAATTGTTTTGCATTTTGGCTTTATTTCTGATTGGTGTTGTATCAATACTTTACACATTGTTAAGTGAAGCCTGTCTGCTGGTGCTGTTGCGACCAAGGGGTTGAGCTTGGGTTAATTTAGTGACTTTGAGTGTTTACTACGATGAGGGTTGTGATTGTCCTTAAAGTGGGTAGTCAACCACCCTAAGAAATAATCTAAATTCTTACAGTGCCCCCAGTCGCTTGTCTTGGTGGCCTCAGGAAAGGCAGAGCATACACTAGTAATGAACAACATTCCCTCCTCCATCATCGCCGTGGAAAATGACATTGCTTCCAACAATACACAAATTTGTGGGAGTGAGGCCCTTTGTGCATTGATTGCCAAATTGCAACTAGAGTGTTAGATCTGGAAATCAAAATCTATATGCATACAATGAAATACATCCTACATTTTAGATAGTGATTGAGTCATTTAATCTTTTAACAGTTAGTTTCACCTATGATGGGTCAATGTATTGAGACTAAGTTTACACAGTTTCTATCACATTGTCTAACTGGAATGAATCAATGCTGTCTTCGGGGGGCAAAGATTTAGCAATTTGGCTGTGCTTTGCACAACAGCCCTTTAGAGATGAGGGAACTGTCTTCAATTACTGACTTTTCAGAGCTCAGATACCACTTTCTCATTCCTGTGGGCTTTTGTGGCTACTGGGTTTAGCCTCTGTACTCACCCCGCCCCAAAAGAATTGCGGAGCTAGAACAGTGGTATTTTCCACTTTTGATGCTAATTCATACCTTAGCGGTGCTTCAGCTGTCTTTAAGAACGAGGAACCAGAATGTAAGTAAAATGTTCAGAATCTTCTCTGACCATTGCTAGGGATTTCTTTCCACTGTGCTGTTTTGTCTCTGATTAGGCTGTTACACAGATATGTGGACAACTCTACCTGGAAAAGCAGTTTCATATATTACCTTATAATCTGAAGCCATACATTTAATGCTGCAGTTGCATTCTCTAGTATATACTACATGTTCTTTACCAACAATTAGGAAGTAGCCATGTCTTATGGTGGCTCTGTACAATGGTAACATGATTTATGTTGTGTTAATTGACAAGGAAGAATCCCAGCTTTCTGCAGAAGAAGGTGAAGACAATGTGCACATCCCGGACCCAGAAGCCTTTGTGCCTCCTGTTCCTCCACCATCCTACTTTTCTACGTTTTACTCTTGCACCCCCAGAATGAATCACCGGTAAAGTAATAAGGGCCTTATTGTGCCATGTTTTACTGTTTTTCACTGTATCACCCTTTGTGAGAATAGAACCGGAATACCCCCTTAGGAAAAGTAGTTCCCCGGGCAGAGAAAACTGTAAACATATGCAAATGCAACTTTGCTAAGCATTTACTCTTGTGGTAATGTACACACTGAAAAATTATTCATGATTGTCCACTTTCTCTTGCAACTTTAAGAGTTACCCAGGTGAACATCTGAATTATTAAGGAATTCTGGAAAATCTATTTTATGCTCTAACTGGCTAGCTGTGGTAAAGAAGTTATTTCCATGTTTTTAATTAATTAGAAAACAGGATGCCAAATATATAAATATATTTATCTAAACACAAACATAGGCAATAGAACTCTCTAGATAGTGATTAGCATTAAGCAATTTTACCTATTTTCAAGAGCTTCTTACACTTTTAGACACTCTCTTTCAATTTAATGATTTGTGATTTCGACTTCTAATTAAAATCTTCCATTTCTGAGACACACTGTCCTAATTCACCCGCTCTGTTCAATAACCCTTCCAATTTTTATTCAAGTGTATCAATTTTTTATATAAAATATGAATATATTTTGATGCTAGACTGTGCTCTTTGCAATTTACTTAAAACAAGACCTGGTGATTAAATATTACCATGCTCGGATTTAGGAGTACTCCCTAGCATTGAGGAGAGCACACCCATTTCCCAGTGTCATTTATGTGAACATTAACAATATCTTCACCTAGCCTTTCTCATTTTGACCGAGCCTTTTAGCTTGGGAAAAGAATCAAATGCACTGACTAATTTGAGGGTATTGACTCTAAGCTTATCTTCAGTGAGGACTGCGAAGATGAATAATTAGGATTAGGGTTATTAAGTATTTGAATTTGTATTTGTTTTTTGTAAAGCACTCTACCACCGTTAGCCGGGTACCATGGCTCTAAAAACTAAAGATTCCTAAAAAGTACAACGTACCACAAGTACTACAACAGGCTACTAGGTTCAGGGGATTAGTCCGGTTTTCAATAGCCTTCTGATCTTCAGTAACACAGGTTTAGAATGGGGTGAAGGACGCAGCATGTTCCATCTCACTGCAGCTCTGATCAAAAAAGCTCTGTCCCCCGTAAATTTTAGATGGGATTTTGGGATTGTAAGAAGATAGAGATTGGCAGATCTTTAGTTCACTCAAAATGATTGGAGAGTGCTGAGCTGTTGCAATAATAGAATCCTTTGTGAAACAGACAGAGCAATTTAAAAAGAATACTCATCCAATGCAGGGAAGGTAAGTACATGCACAATAGGTTCCCTTTGGTTGATGCAACTAGCTAGTCTGGCTGCATAGTTCTGAATCAACTGCAATTTACCGCTCAAACCCTGGTAAAAAGCATTGCAATAAGCGAAAAAGACGCAAAGCACACCCAGGGTGTAAAGGTGGAAAAGACAAGATTTGCTGACCTCTAATCCCTGTGCTGCTAGAATTAGTTCTGAGTCTGTTTTTATTCCAAGATTTTTAATCTCTTTGACTGGGACGTGTGCTGGACCTGATAAGGAATATCAGTATGAAAGATGTTGAAGTTCTGGGGGTTTTAGAGAGCATAAAATCTTAGTCTTGTTTCCATTCAGTTTGAGAACAATTCTGCTCGTCGATCGCTAGACTTTAATGAGGCATTCATGTAGTTTGGCTGGCACAGTCAAAGGGTCACTTTTAAATGTGGCAATAATCTGAGTATATCATCTGCATATAGAAATAGGTTAAAACCAGAAGACGCAATAAGGTGAGCGAAATTGATAACATAAAGGTTAAAAGGAAGTTGGGATAATGTGGAAATGTGATTCACCCCGCGGGGACATGGCCTTTCCGAGGAATCGAAAGAGGCCTACACCACCATGAAAGATCCCTAGGATAAACAGCTTGCAATCCAGAGTAATGCTCAATTCGGAAAGCCTGGCCGTCATGATTGACTGTATCGAAGGCTATTGTAAGATCCAAAAGGATCAAGGTAGTAGGAATACTAGCATCAGCAGCCCCCCACAGATCATCTAACACTGAAACAGTGGTTGGTTCATGGCTGCAGCCTCCTCATAAGCCCATCTTAAAGGGATGAAGTAGTCTGTAATTGGTCCCAAAGTTAGAACGTTGTTGATAGAGCACCCTTTTCATTACCATACTGAGGAAAGGCAGCTGTGAAATAGGTCTGCACCTTGATAAATCCTCGGGATTCAGAGGATGTTTTTCAGAAGGGAGTTACATAAGCCTTTTCTAAAATATCTGAGCCATCGCCCCCTCTAAAAGAGGAGTTAATGATGGCTTTCGTCCAGGCGAGACTTTGATCTCTGCTTCATATGCTTTCGCTTGCAGAGAAACAAGACCAAAATTACATGTGGATATGGTAAGTCCTTATTTTGGAGCTGATTTGACAAGTCTACATATTGTGTTAACATTCAGGGATTCCTTAGAAGTATTTGGATGAATAATCTAATCCAATCTAAAATGTTAGCTCCAGCCAACTGAATACTTTCCTTTGATGTCTTACTGACTCTCGATACCCCCATTAGTTTCTGGGTAGTAAATCTAATTTCTCCTGTGAAGATTACCACAATCAACAAAATATTTTTCTATCTCCGTAGATGAGCACTGTGGACCGTTATTGAAGAGAATACTCCTCTGAAAAGGTTCTCTCTTAAAAACATATTTGAGCAACTTAATGATCCCTGAGGAAGAAATATCTTGTACGCCTGAAACCTCAACCCATCTTGAATAAAAGTCAAGTAATACTACAAGATACATGGCCTCATTTACAAGAAATCACGCATTGGCATTGATGGGTCAGATTTCTTGTGCCTGCCGCAAATGCCCTAACAACACCATGGATTTGCTGTATTTACAATACAGAGCTCCATGGACCAAGTTTTCACGGATGCATCAGAAATTCTGATGCATCTACTGGCGCTAAAGTAACTCATTGCTGGAGTCACGTTGTAAAACAGAGGAGAGTCCTATGTTAACTGCATCAAAATCCTTACGCCTGCTCAGACCAGGCGTAAGGATTGACGCAGGGCTTTTAAGTCGCAGAGTGGCACAGTGAAAAGTTGTACATTTCAGAGAGTCAGTTCTGCATAGCTTTTTACATGGGAACGCCTACCCTGCATACATTATACCTGGTGCAGGTATAGTGTGATGCAAGCCTCTACAAACTGACACATTGGGCCCAATGCATCAGTTTGTAAATATGGAGCAGTGTGGAGCACTGATTCCTCCTCCGCTGCGTCAAAGTTATGCAACGGCAGCGCAAGCTCCTTGTAAGTGAGGCCCACAGTGTCTTATGTTCACCTCTAATAGGATCCGCTATATCTATGGCAATTTCATCCCAAGGATGCTCAGAAAGTTTTCTGCATGCCATAGGCACTTGCCTGGAAGATAACATTTTAGCACAATTCCTACTCTCAAGACACTCTTGGACAGATCTTTCCACTTTAATGTCAATTCCAGGCACTGAACATTGACCCTTGCCAAGACCAAGGAGAAGTTAATACCTATGTGGACTTTATGAGCCTATATCACTAATTTACACCTCAAAGATCAGGAGTAATCAACATCGTGCCTCTTAACAGCATGTCTCTCAACTATGACAACTCACCTTTAATCATGGTTTGTTCAACATATCAAGCTTGCCCAACTGGTAAACTCTTATCACATCCAGGAGAAATGGATCTTTAGCCAAGTCTTCTTTCTGCAACTCCTCAGTGACAACTCGCACTGTAACTTCACACACATTAACTTCTCATCCAAAAAATCTTCCTGTGTCTTATCACCAATGAAGCTATTAACTAAACAAGAAAGACAATCCGCAGAAACATTCTTGACACCTGGACTTCATTCTACTTTACTGTATAGCTGAACTCATGTAATGCAATTACTCATCTCTTTATTCTTGATTAAATGGAATCAGGACTTTAAAAAAATAACCTCTCTCAATGGGTTATGATCAGTGCAGATTTTACAATTAGTTCCCCAAACCAGATTTTTAAACTTCATTAAGGCCCAAATATTTGCAGTGCGTCTTTTTCATTTCTGAACCACACAAGCATCTGGAAGCACACACAACCAAACATTCAACACCATGTATTTTCTGTGATAAAACAGCACCTTGTCCCATCGAGCTGGCATCTGTGACATTAGTATTCTCTTCACCAGGTATAAAAGCGTGGAAGCAGGGTGCATCTTTCAATTCAAGTTTTTGTCTCTAACTCGTCCTGACACACCTGGTTCCACTTAAATTCGGCATTCTTTACGAGAAGAGTTATCAGTTGTACAGATTTGTCTGCATAATTCTTGATGCATTTACCATAGTATTCAACCATTCCTAAGAAAAAAATGTACTGATCCTTAAAGCAGAGTTCTTTCAACTCAACAATAGTATTCTATAACTCCTTCTTAGGAGAAACCATCTTTCCTGAAATATTATGACCCAAATAGATTACTTCACATAGTCCAAACGTACTCTTATCTCTTCTGAGAGTTAAACCACTTTCCATAAGGGCACAGTCATCATGTTCTTCTCTGGTGCTACCAAACATTAAGGTTAAGAGAAACAGTTCTCTCATCCAGCCTGTTAATATTCGAGAATAGCCTCCAAACCTAATTTATTTAACAAATAAACAAAGCAAAAATGCAGGATGCTTGTGAACATATTTATAAGACTAACAAGTACCTAATGATCTGACCCTCCATGTCTAAAAACTGGTAATGTTCCCCTCAGTTTGTCAGACAGCAACATTTCAGCTTTGGCTCTGAAGATCTCTTCTGATCTCCAGACATTCTATCCACTGGCACTGTTTCAGAAATTAAACTGAAAATGCAGCACACACAGACAGAGGAAAGAACGAGGAGAAATAAAGATATTTGTCCTCTTTACGCCTGCTCTGGGGAGGCGTAGGATTTTGACACATTCCCAGGTTTACAAGTCCTTGTAAATCTGGTAATGCGTCAAAACCCATGGATGTTGTGTGGAAAAACCCACCACAACACCCAAGGAACACCCCCTGGACGCAGAGTAAGGCAACGCAGCGACTTACGCTGCTTTGCCTTACTCCCTATCTATGAGGCCATGAAAAGCCACGCAAAGTTGCTTTCGGCGGCCTCATAGGTATGGGTCTGCAGTCTGTACCACCTGAGCATCAAAAAAAGTGATGCTCCGGTTGTGTACGGGGCTCATAAATATGCCCCTCTGTAACTATCAAAGAGCTTACAACTGTGGTTGCATTTGAGTTGGTTTGTGGCTAGGACGTGGGAGATCAGAGCGAGTAAGCTATACCTTGTGAGTACCTTTGCTTCCAAGAAGCTCTGAATGTTTCAGGAGATGGAGGCAGTAGCCCCTCCCTGCCCACCATGAGGCAGTTCCTCCAGCCCCAAACTTTAACTATAGAGGAGGAAGAGACACCTGTTTTGAAAGTATGAGAGTAAGCTGGTGCTATTAAGCTCTGTCTTGGTGGCTTCCCAGTACTACCATTAGACCTTCTGAGCAGCTGTGGAGAGCCCAGCGTCTCAGATAAGCTTTCTGTCTTAACTGGTCGCTGGATGCTTGCTTCTCCCACCACTACTGTCAAGTCGCCATCTGGAGTGAAGTCTGGCCACCTGTTTGGGTTGGCGGCACCCCAACATAATAAAGCAAAAGAGACTCAGAAGTGAGTCTCATCACCAAGCAAGCACAAAGCACAAGCCTTCTGCCTGCAGGAGGTGGAAAAACAGAGGAGATGCACAGAACTAAAGGCCTATGCTAGAGGCAGAGAATACGCTGTAAGGAAAGGTGAGGCTGCATCAGTCACTGTAGCCGTGAAGGGGTTGGGCAATGCGGCAACAGGGCAGTCTGTGGAAAGCAGCCCTATAAGTCCATCCATGGGAGTAGTAACAGTCCACCTTTAAGGTAAGGTATCACCGGATAGCCAAAAGCAGCTTGACAAAGTGCAGTGGTATGCACCTCAGCAGCTGTATGGCAGCATCAACAACAGCGGTCCCTTTTCCCAAGTGGTCATACAGCAGTCCAGGCGGCAGCCATTTCCCACCCCTGTGCTCGTTTAGTATTATAGAATTGTGAATGCAAAACTGCAGTACCACTAGATACAATCCATGCAATTTGGCTCGGGAACTGGGGCTGCTACTTATGGCTGAGATCAATGTCACTCCTTGCTAATAGCGTATTTTACCTCATAAGAAACCTTTGGAACAGTGGTTTTAAGTAGTACTGTGGTGGACAAATTGCTTGGTCATAGGGCACCTAAAACACTGCAATAAGACCACTTCTATAAATATAGGATGGATAGTGATCTTCTTGTCAAATGTCTACCACTCTGCCTATCCTGTACAAATGTCTGGGAGAGTGTGGTCACACCTCAGCTGACAGTCTAGGGACGCCTATCTGTTTTACCCTGACATAACACAAATTGTGCTTAGTTGTGGAACTAAAAAACTCATGTAATATAATTGATTTCTCTTGCATAAATGGTAAGTAATACAATGTGTTACTTTTAGGATACATGGCACTGATGTGATTCCCCTACCTCACATCTATGGCACGAGAATGAAAGGGATTGAAGTGTTTTGTCCAATGGAGCCCCCACCTCCTTATGAAGCTGTAATGGGTCAGAGGAGCTCCGATGAGGTATTCGAATACTCCTTCTTCACTTTAGCAAAGTTAATGAATGCTTGGATGAATGTGGTTAGGATGAATCAACATCCTCTAAAGTTAATTGTATATGTCCCTGTTTAATAGTTCATGTAAGTTGTGACGCTTATTTTTCAACTAACAAAGGAAGTGCAAAGATGATTTAGTGTATTTCCTTTGGCGACCACAATGATGTCTTTCCTCTGAGTTGTGGCCTTATCGCCAAGAAGGCATGCATAAGAAAATGAAGTGTCACACCATTTTACGAGACCGTTGTTTTTACATTTTAAAAACACGACTAGGAGGGATCTTCGGACAATACCATTGAGGCCGGGTGCTAGTTTACAAAAAGGGAAAATTGGTGTTGGTTGAATTCAAAATCGAAAGGGGCAGTTAACTGGAGCTCAAAGATGAAAACATTATGCCTGACGTTAGGACATGGGAGGCGTGGTTTCATATATTGGAAAGAAAGCTCCTCAGAGGCATCGATGTGAGGAAATGTGCTACATTCTGTGGAGCGCTGGAGAATCATGACTTAGCCCAGTCAGTCAGAAACCTAGGAACGTTTATTCATTCGAGGTTTTCATTTAATCTGGATCAGGCCAGTGCTGGCATAAGAGTTGTTCGATAGATTATGACGAAAATAATTCACTAGTAAATGATGCTAAGGCATGCACGCGGATTATGTGTTTACTGTCCTTAAGCCTATTCCACAGTAAAACGAGATATACGGGGTCCTAGTCATGACCCCTCAGTTATGAGGGTAAGGGTCATGGATCCTCGGGTGTACGGGTCTTCGTCATGGAGTCATGGACATGACAGAAGTGATAAGATGGTAGACAAGTTGAAAAGCTATTGGGGAGGAACAGTGTGATATGAAAGATGTAGATCTTGTTCATTCTAGAGGTGAAACCTGGTAAGTTAGGGAGTGACACTTGGTTTTCTAAGCACGTATCAGCGTCTAGACTACACAAATAGTGTTTATTTTGAAAAGAGACACTTTTCTGTTTTCACAAGTTTCCAGTATAATAGATGAAGATAATTGTTCACTGTGGAAAGACTGTTTTACTACATGGTAAAGTGTGTGGTTTTTTTTCTGCTTTTAACTGCTAATTTTTTTCGCACAGCAAGCTGCTGTCCAAATCAGTGACGTGGGATCGACTAGTGCTGGCACATCTGAACCAAATACAATTCAGATACCTGAAGGTAACCAATAACAAACACAGTGCTTAATTTGTAAAACAATGAGTAGGCGCCGAGAAGCCCGTGGCCGATGCTACTAAATGTCTTAGCGCCAAACACAAAGGCTGCATTATCAGCGCCTCTTCGATTCAAAACCAGACACTCGTCCAGATCCCGGCGTTCTCCCTTTGTGGTGGTTTTCCGATTTTCTCTTTCTTATTCTCTCCCTCTTTGTGTATGTTCCCCTCTCTTGCTTTCTTTAAATGCCTGATGAGGAAAAATAGGTGTCAGTCCGCAGAAATGAACGCCAGGGGGCCCCACTTGCAACTACTGGCTCAATTTAGCCGTGAACGAATAGCAATGCTTTAAACATTGCCTGCTGTTGAATGAAACAAGGTTTGAAAAAAAAACAAATCCCAATTATAGGTGGTTATGAATGTTTTAATTGATTAAACAAATGCTGCAATTTGCAAACAGAGCAACAATTATCCTCTTACTAGTTTGTAATAAAGTACAAAAACGTGCAGGGGCGCATACGTCACTTTTATCAAAGTGGAAGACACACCGTGGCATCAGGTTTAGTAGTCGTATTACCTAGTGTGGATACAAATGGGCCTTTGCCATTTCGGATGTACCCAAGTGCCCGTGTATTTGGCATACTAAAATGGTACCCACGTAAGGCTAGTGCTGTAGGTGCGGGATTTCTTCAGGCCGTGTTCTCCCCTTCAGAGTTCTGTATCTCAGAATGGGCGCTAACATTGCAGTAGCACATGCTTTACCCCATTTACAAAACCCAAAATGTCTGGTATTTTCCCCACACCACTTCCGGTAGGCTGTTTCTGGCAAAATGGATGCAGGGAGAATAACTGCAGGCTAACTGCAAAATCGATTCAGTCACAACTCCGGGTTGTAATCAAACTAAATTTACTGCCCTGATGAGGATGATGGTTCTGTTGTTCTCTTGTATCATGCAGATATGCGGAATGTGCTTCTGGAATATTATAGGACCAAGCTCTTTCCTGTATTTTAAAAAAGAGAAAGAAAGGCAAGAAAAGCACTTCAGTGCTACAGCTTCAGAACGCAGGGCTGGATGTATCATTACATTTTGCAGTAACAAAGCATTGCAATTCGAAAAAGCAAAGGCTCTGCAACCGCCAATTGAATGAATGCAATGTATTTAAAGCGTTTTGTGAGTCACAACAACCATTCTGACTCTCAAAATGGCTTCTATGACTCATCATGTATCATAAACGAAGGATCATGAAAGAGACACCCCCACTTATTTAAGAGTTGCAATGGTGTGTGACTGCAAGTGTCCAACGCCGGAGTCAGGATGGTAATGGATTTGCAAAGAGGAAGCCATCTCTGTGGGACACCTTGCTCAGATTTCAATTTCTTGCCTACTGTTAATCACTGTTGCTCCCTAGCTAGGTTTGTACATTAAGGCCCATATTTATGCTTTTTTAGCGCCGCATTTGCGCCATTTTTTGACGCAAAAGAAGCGCAAACTTACAAAATACAATTGGGGCATATTTATACTCCGTTTGCGCCGAATTTGCGTCGTTTTTTTCGACGCAAATTCGACGCAAAACTAACGCCATATTTATACTTTGGCGTTAGACGCGTCTAGCGCCAAAGTTCATGGAGTTAGTGTAATTTTTTTGCGTGAACACCTTCCTTGCGTTAATGATATGCAAGGTAGGCGTTCCCGTCTTAAAAAATGACTCCCAGTCATGTGCGTGGGATTTATACTCCCGGGCAAAAATGACGCCCGGGAGTGGGCGGGGCAAAAAAACCCGCATTTGCGCCGGTTTTTAGCGCCTGGGTCAGGGCAGGCGTTAAGGGACCTGTGGGCTCAGAATGAGCCCAGAGGTGCCCTCCCTTGCCCCCAGGGACACCCCCTGCCACCCTTGCCCACCCCAGGAGGACACCCAAGGATGGAGGGACCCATCCCAGGGAAGAAAAGTTGTGGTAAGTATTTTTTATTTTTTTTGTGGCATAGGGGGGCCTGATTTGTGCCCCCCTACATGCCACTATGCCCAATGACCATGCCCAGGGGACAGAAGTCCCCTGGGCATGGCCATTGGGCAAGGGGGCATGACTCCTGTCTTTGCTAAGACAGGAGTCATGTTAATGGTGTCTGGGCGCCTGAAAAAAATGGCGCAAATCGGGTTAAGACGATTTTTTTGCCTCAACCTGACTTGCCCCATTTTGGGACGCCCAAACGCCATTTTTCCCTACGTAGGCGCTGCCTGGTGTACGTCGTTTTTTGTCACGCACACCTGGCAGCGCCGGTCGGCTAGCGCCGGCTAACGCCATTCAATAAATACGGCGCCCGCATGGCGCTTCAGAATGGCGTTAGCCGGCACTAATTTTTTGGGCGCAAAACTGCGTTAGCGCAGTTTTGCGTCAAAAAGTATAAATATGGCCCAATTGTATTTTGTAAGTTTGCGCCGATTTTGCGTAAAAAACGACGCAAATGCGGCGCTAAAAAAGTATAAAAATGGGCCTAAATGTGATAATAACATTACCAACAACAGGGTTACATCCCTTGCAGTTCTCTTTCCATCCAGTGTCTTAACTACAGAGTTTAAGCTGCTGTATACTTTCATGCACATGTTTGCAGACACTGAGGAAGACCAGTAGGTAGGTAAGAACCAAGAGAAAGATAATTGTCCCTAAGCGTTCTAAACAAGCATAGAAACAGTTACAGTTTTAAATAGCTTAAAACCCAACCTCCCCACCCTACCGTAACCCAGCATTAAAACTCAGTTCAACTGAACGTAAAAATCACGCAATTCCTACTGCCACATCAAAATAACGCATTTTTGACAGAAGCTCTACTTCATTTAACCTTCGCACTGTTCTGTATTTAAAAAGCAATGGTCTTAAAAACCTGATCTGATTGCAGACAGTCCATAAAAGGATGCAGCAAAGAACATTTTATGTTCAGGAGGCAAATACCATTGGTATCCTGGCTCATGGCCCCATGGAGGTGGGAAGAATAGATTGGATTACATCCCACCCTTACCTTTAAGATTCCATTCCGCAGACTAGGGTCCCGTATCTACACCAGATAGTGGAAGACCGTATCCCTGCCTAGGAAGGCAATGAGAAACTAATGATGGTTTCTCACTCAAGTAGGCCAGGTCGAGCATCTCGGCCACCTTTACCGCCTACTCTTTCAACATTTGTTTCCCTGGGAAAGGGGGCCATATCGCAATCGTACCACACACGGAATGTAGGGACTTGGGGGTATATTTACACTCTATTTGCGCCAGATTTGCATAATTTTGTTTTACGCAAAAATCCGGCGCAAACTTAACTTCATATTTATATTTTGACGCTAGACTCGTCTAGCATCAAAATATTGGAGTTAACGTCATTTTTTGCCCGCGGAAAACTACCTTGCGTCAATGAGATGCAATGTAGGTGTACCCGGCCAAAAAATTACTCTAAGGCCTTTACGCCTTATTTATCCTCCCATGCAAGAATCACGCACGGGAGGAGGAGGGCCTTAAATAATGGCGCTAAGCCTGTTTAGCACCATTATTTAACGCCTGGGTCAGGGCAAGCGTTAGGGGAACTGTGGGCCATTTTCCATGGTCAGAGGTCATGGAAACAGTCCACAGGTGCCCTTCCCTGCACCCACGGACACCCCCACCCAGCCCCACCCACACCTGGAGGACACCTGAGGATGGGGGGACCCATCCCAGGTAAGTCCAGGTAAGTTTTTTTTTTTTTCCAAAGTGCCATGGGGGGGCCTAACTTAGGCCCCCCTACATGGCACTGTGCCCAGTGGTCATGCCCAAGGGCCATAAGTCCCCTGGGCATGGCTATTGGGCAGGGGGGCATGTCCATGGGGGTTGTGCATCAAAAAATGGTGCTAGTCAGGTTAGAGTCATTTTTTCTGACTCTAACCTGACTAGCGCCATTCTTTGATGCACAATCTCCTGTTTCCCCTACGCCTCCCCCACTCGGTTAGCGTCATTTATTTTGACGCTAGTGGGGCCTTACAGCTGGCTAGTGTCATTCCTTAAATATGACTTCCGGCTGGCGTCCAGGAATGGTGCTAGCCAGCGGTAAACTTTTTGATGCAAACCTGCACTAAGGCAGGTTTGCGTCAAACAGTATAAATCAGGGCCCTAATATCTTTTAATTCATTCTTTACATCCCTAGCCCACCTTCTTTTACTAGCTTGAATTTCCTCCCAGCAGAGTTTAGAAACCTTTGTCTCTTCACCGTCCTCCGGGACTCTGTTAAAAAATCTGAAGGGCCAGGAAAATTCCCACAGATTAAAGGAGATAAACTTCAATTCCCTCCTTATGTCCTGGACCATGGTATCCAATGGAAGTGACAGGAACTTCTAAGTACCGCTCTCTCTAGTCGGGCCCACTCACAGGAAGGGTCAAGAGCAAATACCTCCATGCCATAAAGGCCTGTGGGGAGGGGTATTTTCCTTTCATTGTCCCTCAGCAGAGGAGAAAGTGACAACCCTCCAAATTTTCAATTACATTTAGACAATCAGCTAGCTTGTAGCAACTTTTGCTTAATACTGTTCCAATATGTGTTTCATTTTAAGTTTCTCTTGAACGTCAAACCTAAGTATTTGTAGGAGTCAACTACTTCCACCTCCTGGGCATAGAGATGCGAGCCGAAGCTATTAACTCTCTTACCAAGGACTAGCGTCTTAGTCTTCTCTAAATTGATTTTTCGCTGGGCTGGTTCTGCTTAATATATATTTCAAAGAAGTGTAGCTTCCTCTGCTTTATGCAGATGCCCTAGTGCTGCTGGACTGTACCCCAACTGTTGCAGACAGGCAACATGCTGATTCTGGATTTGGGGGGAAAATGACAGAGTTTGGGATTTGAAAGTGGGAAGGTCAGCCAGAAACATACTAAAAAGTGGGAAGCAAAAACACAACCCCGTCAAAGGCCGTTCTTAATAGGAATTTTTTGGGATAACTGGCCAGAATATCTATCTCTACCTGGGCCCAGGTATGAGTATGTAGAGTTTGCAGCACACTAAGCAGGACCGCAGGAAGCTCCCAGGTTACAGGCTTCCTCCATGGGATACCCCTGTTTACTAAATCAAAAGCTGTCCGGAAATCAACAACACCGCCTTTGATTTACCTGCAGTGCCTTTTGAATGATAGCCCATGAAGTGAAGCAGTGATCTATAGTTGAATGACCCTCCTGAAAGCCCCCTTGCTCGATTGAGACGATCTTGGATTCTAAGGCCCAGTCCTCCAACTTGGATAAAATGATTTTAGAAAACACAGTAACCGAAATATCTAAGGGACAGATGTATCAAAGGGTTTTTCCCACTCTGTGTCAATGGGAAAATGTGTTCGTACATATGGCCCTATGAGTCTAACCGGCCTATAGTGTGAAGGATCCGAGCTAGTCCCCTTTTTTAAAATGGGTTTCACAAGTGATCCTTAAAGCGGGGAGGAGGCCCGTTGAAGCTATCCAGAGGAACAAAAGAGAGTACACCATTGCCCACCAATCACTGTTTGCTTTAATTATTACCGCTGGAATGTTATCAGGGCAGGTGGTTCTTAAGAGCTTTATTCTAACAAAAACTGCTCTTACCTAATTTACGGAGCACCAAGAGGGAGGAAGCTGCATGGGAACGGTACCCTGGGGACAATCTGAAGGGGAAGGGCTGCCATATAAATCCACCAGGTACATTGCCCATGTATCTTCAGGAATCATACATACAAGGGTCCCCTTATTTTGCCCACTGAATTCATTAACTATGTCCCAAAACGTTTGTTGAGCCCCTGATAGGATTATTTCCTCCATCTCGTCCCACTTACTATAATAAAAGGAGGCTTTTTTCTTTTTTAAACAACTGCTTATATTGGGACTTAAGTTTGACCAGGTCCTGGGATATGGCACTACCTGGGCATCGCTTGGCTTTTTTAGATTCTCGTCTCACTAAACATTTATCTTCTGACATGCCAAATCAATTCAGCCCTTCCCCCCCCAAATCATATCAGCCCTTCCCCTCAATGTGACGTGACATCTGTGATCTACTCTTTTTTACTTTTATGGCTATACAGCCCAACACGTTAGACATAATTTATTTAACCCGTTCTGTGCCTTGGACGAGGTGACCTCATCCAAGGCACACGGGAACTTGGGGGAGCGCTAGCGCGCCCCCCCCTGTGCACTCCCCTCCCCCCCAAGGCGGGGATGGAAGGGGAAGACCTTCCCCTTCCACCCCTGACCCCCTCCACCCCCCCTGTGACGTCAGCGTGCGGGCGCGCGCTGATTTGTCACAGGGGCCTCCCCCACGATTGAAAAAGAAATGCTCAGCATTTCTCTTTCAATCACTGGGGGAGGCCCAGAGGGGCTTCAAAGGGAAGGAAATGTATTTCCTTCCCTTTGAAGTCTCTCCCAGGGTTTCAAAAGCCGGATTGCTTGCAATCCGGCTTTTGAAACCCCACTAGACACCAGTTTTTTTTTTTTTTTTTCAGAAATTGACAAATTTATTTTAGGCCATTTCTGCCCCCCCCCGGGGGCAGAAACCTCTAGGCGCCAGGGCAATTTTTTTTTGTTGTGTTTTTTTTTTTTGGTTTTTTTTTTTTAGAGATGGGGAGCGACCCATTAGGCAAGGGTCGGTGCCCTGGGGGGCAAATTGTATTTAGACCATTTCTGCCCCCCTTGGGGGCAGATTGGCCGATTTTAGGTCAATCTGCCCCCAAGGGGGCAGAAACCACTAGGCACCGGGGATTTGTTTTTTGGCGCCAATGTCACGCAGGGGGAGCGACCCCGTAGGCAAGGGTCGCTCCCGGGCAGGGGGGGATTGGGGGGTCAAATTTATTTTAGGGCATTTCTGCCCCCTCCCCCTTGGGCCGGCTGAGCTAGAGGCCAAAATCCACAGGTAGGCACTTTGCAAAAAACACCTCTGTTTTCTGTGAAAAAATATGTTGTGTCCACGTTGTGTTTTGGGCCATTTCCTTTCGTGGGCGCTAGGCCTACCCACAGAAGTGAGGTACCATTTTTATCGAGAGACTTAGGGGAACACTGGGTGGAAGGAAATTTGTGGCTCCTCTCAGATTCCAGAACTTTCTGTCACCAAAATGTGAGGAAAATTTGTTTTTTTAGCCAAAGTTTGAGGTTTGCAAAGGATTCTGGGTAACAAAACCTGGTCAGAGCCCCACAAGTCACCCCATCTTTGATTCCCCTGGGTTTCTAGTTTTCAAAAATGCGCTGGTTTGCTAGGTTTCCCCAGGTGCCGGCTGAGCTACAGGCCAAAATCCACAGGTAGGCACTGTTTTCTTTCAAAAAATGTGATGTGTGCACTTTGCGTTTTGGGGCATTTCCTGTCGCGGGCGCTAGGCCTACCCACACAAGTGAGGTATCATTTTTTTCGGGAGACTTGGGGGAACGCTGGGTGGAAGGAAATTTGTGCCTCCTCTCAGATTCCAGAACTTTCTGCCACAGAAATGTGAGTAACATGTGTTTTTTTAGCCAAATTTTGAGGTTTGCAAAGGATTCCGGGTAACAGTACCTGGTCAGAGCCCCACAAGTCACCCCATCTTGGATTCTGCTAGGTCTCTAGTTTTCCAAAATGCACAGGTTTGGTAGGTTTCCCTAGGTGCCGGCTGAGCTAGAGGCCAAAATCTACAGGTAGGCACTTTGCAAAAAACACCTCTGTTTTCTTTCAAAAAATGGGATGTGTCCTTGTTGCGTTTTGGGGCATTTCCTGTCGCGGGCGCTAGGCCTACCCACACAAGTGAGGTATCATTTTTATCGGGAGACTTGGGGGAACGCTGGGTGGAAGGAAATTTGTGGCCCCTCTCTGATTCCAGAACTTTCGGTCACCGAAATGTGAGGAAAATGTGTTTTTTTAGCCAAATTTTGAGGTTTGCAAAGGATTCTGGGTAACAGAACCTGGTCAGAGCCCCACAAGTCACCCCATCTTGGATTCCCCTAGGTCTCTAGTTTTCCAAAATGCACAGGTTTGGTAGGTTTCCCTAGGTGCCGGCTGAGCTAGAGGCCAAAATCTACAGGTAGGCACTTTGCAAAAAACACCTCTGTTTTCTTTCCAAAAAATGGGATGTGTCCACGTTGCGTTTTGGGGTCTTTCCTGTCGTGGGCGCTAGGCCTACCCACACAAGTGAGGTATAATTTCTATCGGGAGACTTAGGGGAACATAGATTAGCAAAACAAGTGTTATTGCCCCTTGTCTTTCTCTACATTTTTTCCTTCCAAATATAGGAGAGTGTGTAAAAAAGACATCTATTTGAGAAATGCCCTGTAATTCACATGCTAGTATGGTCACCCCGGAATTCAGAGATGTGCAAATAACCACTGCTCCTCAACACCTTATCTTGTGCCCTTTTTGGAAATACAAAGGTTTTCTTGATAGCTATTTTTTACTCTTTATATTTCAGCAAATGAATTGCTGTATACCCGGTATAGAATGAAAACGCACTGTAGGGTGCAGATCATTTATTGGCTCTGGGTACCTAGGGTTCTTGATGAACCTACAAGCCCTATATATCCCCGCAACCAGAGGAGTCCAGCAGACGTAACGGTATATTGCTTTCGATAATCTGACATTGCAGGAAAAAGTTACAGAGTAAAACGTAGAGAAAAATTGATGTTTTTTTTACCTCAATTTCAATATTTTTCTTTTTCAGTTGTTATTTTCTGTAGGAAACCCTAGTAGGATCTACACAAATGACCCCTTGCTGAATTCAGAATCTTATCTACTTTTCAGAAATGTTTAGGTTTCTGGGATCCAGCATTGGTTTCATGCCCATTTCTGTCACTGACTGGAAGGAGGCTGAAAGCACAAAAAATTGCAAAAATGGGGTATGTCCCAGTAAAATGCCAAAATTGTGTTGTAAAATTGGGTTTTCTGATTCAAGTCTGCCTGTTCCTGAAAGCTGGGAAGCTGCTGAGTTTAGCACTGCAAATCCTTTGTTGATGCCATTTTCAGGGGAAAAACCACAAGCCTTCTTCTGCAGCCACTTTTTCCCATTTTTTTGAAAAAAACGAAATTTTCACTGTATTTTGGGTAATTTCTTGGCCTCCTTCAGGGGAACCCACAAAGTCTGGGTACCTCTAGAATCCCTAGGATGTTGGAAAAAAAGGACGCAAATTTGGCTTGGTTAGCTTATGTGGACAAAAAGTTATGAGGGCCTAAGCGCGAACTGCCCCAAATAGGCAAAAAAAGGCATGGCACAGGAGGGGGAAAAGGCCTGGCAGCGAAGGGGTTAAACCACACAATTCTGTTCTCAGAACACACTGAGAGAATTTCGGGGATGGTACACAGCTAGAAGCTGAAGATGGGTTGGATCTAGACGGGTTGTGAGCCTCTGTGGGTAAGTTACTTCCAATGGCAATACCATCTCTGCAGTCTCCGGCTCACAAAGGCTAAGAACTGCCGCCATGGCCCAATGGCCACTACCCTCATACATTGCCACTTTGAAATCTAAAAAGAGACCAAAGTGCCAGGCTGGCGTAAACATATAATCAATCGGACCCACCAATAGGCCTTGCCGAAATGTTGCAGCTGCTGGTATAATGTTCTTAAAACGGACATTTAAGCCATTTAAACAGATAAGCTCTTTGTTCCTCAGCCATTGATTCCGGGCTTTGGCCTCCCGTTTAATGTATCTGTGAGGGAATAAAGGAGGGGGAATATCGTAAAAATGTAAAGCATCTTCCATTTGTAAATCTGCCTGGTCAGGGAAAAGACAAGCATTAAAATCCCCAGCCACAATTAAAATTGCCTCTGGAAATTTCGCAATCAAATTCTGGAAGGGTTGCTCAAAAGATTCCAGCCAGCCCTTCAATTCTCCAGTATTCTTCTTTATGCATAAAAACATTTATAAAAAGAAAGCACCTACAAATATTGACCAGGCCGAGTTCTACCACAGAGAGCTACAAACCACTCTTACAATGATTTTTTAATTACCTTAGATTACCTTAGTGGATATTAGGGTTAGGGCCCCAGAAGATGATCTCCCCTTACCTCGACTTAGCCCTGTACTGTTCAGTACTACAAAGCCTTCTAGCCTTCTATAGTCTTTTCCTCTTGCACCCAAGATTCCTGGAGGAATACCACATCGTAAGATTTCATTATTCCTTCTTATTCACCACTTTTCATGAAGCGCTCAAACCTGTGGATATGCCATCTCAGGATTCTCAGATTTGGAGTGGAATTCTCGCTCTAGCGGGAATTGGGCCAGTCACCCGCCCCCCTTCACAGTCAGGGAATTGCATCCTGCCCCCAGACCGCAGCTTCTCTCTGCTCGGGCAGCCTGTCATTGACTAATACCACTCTCAGGTTCTTGGGTGAACAACTATTTTGCCATGCTCTCCTAAGGCTTAGCAAAGGCCTGTCATAGGAATAGGGTATGAGACAATCCCACTGACTAGCCGTTATCCCACCGTGGACACCTAAAAAGGGGGGTGAGGGTTGACTCCGGGTGAGGGCCAAGCGAAGCGGGGGTTCTTTTTGAGAAGCTAATGGCTTGTAAACCTACTTTGGCCAGGTCATCTCCCGCCTTAAGTACCAGCTGAGTAATGCAGAGGGAAATAAAAGAGATACTTGAGACTTCCTTTCCTTGATCACCACTCTGGAATCCCACAGATATTGAGTAATTCATGGAAATCCCTGTTTAAGTGAGGGAATTTGATGGAATATATGAAGGATTTTTGTGCGATTCCAGGGCCGGAACTTCCTTGCTTTTTTTTCCCCAGCGGATAATATCCAGCAGCAGGTCAGAAGACCCTGGATTGGACATTGTAGGAAAGTACCATCTTGCCTGGCATGTTACCCCCATATTTCACTGTATATATGTTGTTTTAGTGTATGTGTCACTGGGACCCTGCCAGCCAGGGCCCCAGTGCTCATAAGTGTGCCCTGTATGTGGTCCCTGTGTGATGACTAAGTGTCTCACTGAGGCTCTGCTAACCAGAACCTCAGTGGTTATGCTCTCTCTGCTTTCTAAATTGTCACTAACAGGCTAGTGACCAATTTCACCAATTCACATTGGCATACTGGAACACCCTTATAATTCCGTAGTATATGGTACTGAGGTACTCAGGGTATTGGGGTTCCAGGAGATCCCTATGGGCTGCAGCATTTCTTTTGCCACCCATAGGGAGCTCTGACAATTCTTACACAGGCCTGCCACTGCAGCACGAGTGAAATAACGTCCACGTTATTTCACAGCCATTTACCACTGCACTTAAGTAACTTATAAGTCACCTATATGTCTAACCTTCACCTGGTGAAGGTTGGGTGCAAAGTTACTTGGTGTGTGGGCACCCTGGCACTAGCCAAGGTGCCCCCACATCGTTCAGGGCAAATTCCCCGGACTTTGTGAGTGCGGGGACACCATTACACGCGTGCACTGTACATAGGTCACTACCTATGTACAGCGTCACAATGGTAACTCCGAACCTGGCTATGTAACATGTCTAAGATCATGGAATTGGCATTGGGGAGACAATTCCATGATCCCCCGAGTCTCTAGCACAGACCCGGGTACTGCCAAACTACCTTTCCCGGGGTTTCACTGCAGCTGCTGCTGCTGCCAACCCCTCAGACAGGTTTTTGCCCTCCTGGGATCCAGCCAGGCCTGGCCCAGGAAGGCAGAACAAAGGACTTCCTCAGAGAGAGGGTGTTACACCCTCTCCCTTTGGAAAAAGGTGTCAGGGTTGGGGAGGAGTAGCCTCCCCCAGCCTCTGGAAATGCTTTGATGGGCACAGATGGTGCCCATCTCTGCATAAGCCAGTCTACACCGGTTCAGGGATCCCCCAGCCCTGCTCTGGCGCGAAACTGGACAAAGGAAAGGGGAGTGACCACTCCCCTGACCTGCACCTTCCAGGGGAGGTGCCCAGAGCTCCTCCAGTTTGCTCCAGACCTCTGCCATCTTGGAAACAGAGGTGCTGCTGGCATACTGGACTGCTCTGAGTGGCCAGTGCCAGCAGGTGACGTCAGAGACTCCTCCTGATAGGCTCTTACCTGTGTTGCTAGCCTATCCTCCTTCCTAAGTAGCCAAACCTCCTTTTCTGGCTATTTAGGGTCTCTGCTTTGGGGAATTCTTTAGATAACGAATGCAAGAGCTCATCAGAGTTCCTCTGCATCTCTCTCTTCACCTTCTGCCAAGGAATCGACCGCTGACTGCTCAGGACGCCTGCAAAACCGCAACAAAGTAGCAAAGACGACTACTGCAACCTTGTATCGCTGATCCTGCCGCCTTCTCGACAGTTTTCCTGGTGGTGCATGCTGTGGGGGTAGTCTGCCTCCTCTCTGCACTAGAAGCTCCGAAGAAATCTCCCGTGGGACGACGGAATCCTCCCCCTGCAACCGCAGGCAACAAAAGACTGCATCACCGGTCATATGGGTTCCCTCTCAGCACGACGAGCGTGGTCCCTGGAACTCAGCAACTCTGTCCAAGTGACTCCCACAGTCCAGTGACTCTTCAGTCCAAGTTTGGTGGAGGTAAGTCCTTGCCTCCCCATGCTAGACTGCATTGCTGGGTACCACATGATTTGCAGCTGCTCCGGCTCCTGTTCACTCTTCCAGGATATCCTTTGTGCACAGCCAAGCCTGGGTCCCCGACACTCTAACCTGCAGTGCACAACCTCCTGAGTTGTCCTCTGGCGTCGTGGGATCTCCTTTTGTGACTTCGGGTGAGCTCCGGTTCACTCCTCTTCGTAGTGCCTGTTTCGGTGACTTCTGCGGGTGCTGCCTGCTTCTGTGAGGGCTCCCTATCTTGCTGGGCACCCCCTCTGTCTCCTCACGCAATTGGCGACATCCTGGTCCCTCCTGGGCCACAGCAGCATCCAAAAACCCTAACCGCGACCCTTGCAGCTAGCAAGGCTTGTTTGCGGTCTTTCTGCGTGGGAACACCTCTGCAAGCTTCTCCACGACGTGGGACATCCATCCTCCAAAGGGGAAGTTCCTAGTCCTCTTCGTTCTTGCAGAATCCACAGCTTCTACCATCTGGTGGCAGCTTCTTTGCACCCTCAGCTGGCATTTCCTGGGCATCTGCCCAATCTCGACTTTGTCGCGACTCTTGGACTTGGTCCCCTTGTTCCACAGGTACTCTCCTCCGGAAATCCACTTTGGTTGCATTGCTGGTGTTGGTCTTCCTTGCAGAATTCCCCTATCACGACTTCTGTGCTCTCTGGGGAATATAGGTGCACTTTACACCTACTTTGCAGGCTCTGGGGGTGGGCTATTTTCCTAACCCTCACTGTTTTCTTACAGTCCCAGCGACCCTCTACAAGCTCACATAGGTTTGGGGTCCATACGTTATTCGCATTCCACTTTTGGAGTATATGGTTTGTGTTGCCCCTATGCCTATGTGCTCCTATTGCAATCTATTGTAACTATACACTGCTTGCATTACTTCCTTTTGCTATTACTGCATATTTTTGGTATTGTGCTCATATATCTTGTGTATATTTGCTATCCTCATACTGAGGGTACTCACTGAGATACTTTTGGCATATTGTCATAAAAATAAAGTACCTTTATTTTTAGTATATCTGTGTATTGTGTTTTCTTATGATATTGTGCATATGACACCAGTGGTATAGTAGGAGCTTTGCATGTCTACTAGTTCAGCCTAAGCTGCTCAGCTATAGCTACCTTCTATCAGCCTAAGCTGCTAGAAACACCTCTTCTACACTAATAAGGGATAACTGGACCTGGTGCAGAGTGTAAGTACCCCTTGGTACCCACTACAAGCCAGGCCAGCCTCCTACAGACATAGATAGAGAATCTGGGCCGGGGATGGATTTTTTACAAGACTTATTGGAACCCAAGGGCTTAAGTGCCTTACCCATGGCAGACACCGTGGGCTTTTTATTTACCATGGAGCAGTCATTTGACGATAAAGAGATCTAGGGAGGCCGTGCTATTGCATGAGTTTTTTATACAGCCTTCCTCTGGAAAGATACAGCTGCTTGGGTGCCGATAAGCAGTGTTGGGGACTTTAAATGCTGGTCTAGACAATGGGCCTTTGGATGGAGGGTACAGGCCTTAACTTCGACCTCAAGTATTTTCTTTTACCAACACCTGCCCTGTGAGGTCTTGCTATTGTGCTCAAGCCTTTAGCCCTCGGATAAAGATAATACCTTGAAGAAAATTTAAGGGGGAGGGGGGCAAAAAGATGTTGCCTTTTCCTAACAAGCATTGGAAGTTTGGAAATGAAGACTGATGTTCTTCGAAACAGGCAAAACTCCTCTCTTTCCCAATGAGGTTAGACTTTGTTCCCCCAAGACTCTAGAGAGGGAGGGGGCATTGAAACACATGCCTTCATGTACCGCTAATTCACTAATATTGGAACTACAAAGCTCACCCCAGATGTCTTTCAAATACTGATTGGTCCTTCTGATTAGATCCTATGGCCACTAAGGTTTCTAAAATGCTGTGTAAAGTCTTTTGCTTAAGCACCATTACATCCAGCAGAGATGAAGAGCTGGTAGGCTGATTATTGATAGACCCTCCTGTAGAGTCAAAGGTTAAATTAGTTTCCCCCGGCAAAGAGGTCTTCTGGGGACAAGAAGCACTCTGTTCCAGGGAATCTGTGCTATGATCTGAACGTGGGGACCTAACCCCTCCCAGTGGCACAGGGGAAAGATCAACATCAAGGCGAGGGGAAGATGGGAATCTTGGACCCTTGCTTCGAGTCTGAGAAGAGGCTTCCAAAGAATTAGATAGTTGGACGGAGTCCGCTGCTGAGAACATCCCTTCATTTGCTGTTCAAGGGCCAATGGGCAACTCACCACCCCCAGCTAAAGGAGAAAGGGGACCAATGTTGAAATGTTTGGAGTTGAAGTTCTTTATAGACATGGCGAGGGGCGAGCGAGGATCATTCCCATTTGGAGGGGAGCTTAAATCAGACAGGGAGGTACCCCCCTTCCCCCCCCCCCCCACCCTTGGCCTTTCTCCGTTTGCAAGGCCTCCCCTTGTGCTCTTCCTATTGAGACACCATGAAGGGCTCTCTTTTGATGAACCATAGGAGGAGAGATGCGAGTAGAGGACTCCATTGTAGGAGACAACAAGAGAAGAGAAGGAATAAGCAACACTTACCTCCTCCTTGAGCACACCCGGATTACCACTGCTGCTGCCACGGCCACACCACACCACACCAGTTGCTGTTCAATTTAGCTTATAAGTCAATGAGTCAAGGGGGTTAGGGGAATTTCTGGATTGAAATGCAAAAGAAGACTAGGATAAAAGAACTAGAGATGCTGTTGTTCTTTAGCAAGTTGGGCTTCACTTAATGTAAGTAGATTTCTCTGGGCTAAGGGCAGTGAGACCCACCTTCCCACCCTGCCATAAGTCTAAGCCCCGATCCCCGAGGGGCTAAGCGTAGCAGGGGATGGAAGCCTGTTTTGCCCAACGTGCCTGGGATCCGAGCGCAGTCACTCGACTGAGCCCTCCATGCTGACAACTTAGGCCAAGCACTGCCTACTAACCGACAAGAACAGATCATGGCGAGAAGCGAGCAGAGAGAAAGCTTACCAGGCACTTTTAGCCCCCTTAATCCACTGTCCGCTGGAGAACTCACTGTCCTAATACAACAAGAGAACAAGCGGTCCTGGCGTCATCAAGACCAACATGGGGCGACTCCAGAGGAAGATGCACAAACTGGAGTGATTAGTTCAATCAGGGGAGGTAGACTTCCCTGGGCCCCGCGGCTCTATGCCTCTGCGACTGCAGATGAGTATCTTTAAATAGATGTGTGTATGGTTGCGTTGAAATTTCGGGGCAGCTCCCTAATGAATCCCTTGCTGATGTGGCAGACAGAGAGTTGACTCCAGCTCCGGAAGACCAGTGAAATGAGAGAATTGAGACTAACACCCCATATGTTTAGATTGAGATACCCTAAATTAAAATAGGGTTACGGTAAGTCATGGGATCCACTGCTGAAGTGAATGATGTGGGAAATGCCAGTTTCTTGCACCTGAAATGCTGTTTCAGGACTGCTGTAGCGCTAACAATAAGTGTTCCAGTTGTAAGGGTGGGAGGCCGGCCTTCGAAGAGCTGGTAGAACTCATCCTGGTGCAATCATCAAGTTGCTGCTGTTGTGTTCCTAGGGCTTTCATTAAGAGGAGCATGCACTAGAACTATATATAACCTAATGGCAGGCACCACTAGGTAGTTATATTTAGGACCATTTTTCCCATAGACAGAGCATTTTTTTATTTTGTCAATAACTTTGGCATCGCTTGACGAATCTTCATGACATTTTAAAAACTTTTGCTGTGGTTGGTTCAGCTGCTGTGTTGAAAGTTTTGTGGTGAACTGTCAAGCGGAGGTGAGAAAAAGGGGGGGGTCCCAAAACAGTTTTTCCACTTTCTATATCAATGGGATTTTTCAAAATTCTGAAAATGACTACAGCCCGAATCGCTGAACGGATTTACATCAAATTTGGCAGAAAGCTAGATCTTCGTCCCAAAAGCACACTTTTGGTGATTTGGTGTAAATTCGTTCAGTAGTTTTAGAGATATTGAAGGAAAAAAGTATAGATTTCTGAGCATGCAGATCCTCCGCGGATCCATCTGCCCCCATGCTGATATCCGATTGCCTGCCAACACTTCAACAAGTGTTAGCAGCTTCCTGGGACTTGGCTTCAGCTGAGTCTCAGAAAAAAAAGTAAAAAAATAAGAAAAGGGGCCATGGTAGAGTCATCCTGGTCCCTTAGCTCTGGTGTTGGCGTCCCAGAGGACTCTGCCAGGGCTAAAAACCATTGTTTTCTTAAATCTCAGAAAACACTGTGGATCCGGATCTGAGTTTTTTTTTTTTTTTTTTTAAAGGGCGTCTCACGCCCTTTTGTTTTATGTGACCTTCAAGTGGGCCGGGTCTCGAGGGCATTTAGAAAGGAATGGGGGCACGCGGACCACCAACTCCCCGGGTGATTTATGTTGTAGGTGCAGGGGGGCCGCACGCCTCCCCTGCACCCTGGGGCAAAATGCTTTTTTGTGTGGGGGGAGGCCCAACGGCCACGGGCCCCCTTTCCCCTAAAAATAAATAATTATTTAGGTTGGGTTCTGGGAGATAGGGTCCCTGGAGCCAAGATCGGCCTGGGATGGCCACCCCTCCCCAAAAAGAAAAAGAAATAGTTAGGCCGTGCCCTGGGATATAGGGTCCCCTGGGCCGAGGTCTGTTGAAGGATTGGAGGTGGGGCACGTGCCCCCCACCCCTCCCAAAAGAAAACTAAATATTTAGGCCTGGCCCTAGGGGATGGGGTCCACACGGCACCCTTCGCAAAAACACATATTTAGGCTGCGCCCTGAGAGGTAGGGTCCCGGGGCTGAGATCGGCCTGGGAAGGGGGGCCGAGCTACCCCCAAAAAAAGTTGCAGGCTGGGCTCCGGCGGATGTGGTCCCTGGGACTGAAATCAGCCAGGGGAGGTGGACATGCGGACCTGTGGCCAACTACCGCTGTGCATGGCCAAAGGCTGTGTGCAAGGTGGGGTTGGGTGGTTATAGGGGTTGGCTGCAGGGCCTGGCTGCAGGCCAGGCCCTTTGGCCAACCCCCAATGTATAGCAATGAAAATTACATTACGTTAAAAAATCCAAAGAAATTAATTGAAAAAACAAAGGTTACAGGGACGTTATAGTTAGAAAAGAGAACTGCCCTGAGGTAACTATAACTCGTGCCCCCACCATACACAGTTTTTTCATCAAAAAGTTTACTGCAAATATTACATTGATATTATCAATGATGTTATCGAAGATGTCATGAGTGCCGTAATTTGAGGGGTAATTAGCAGTGCATGGTGAGGGCGTGAGTTAGAGTTACTTTAGTGCACGAATAATAGTTACTTGAGATAACTAACTATAACAGGGGAATTTCTTTCGTTTTGTACATTTAAAATGTAAACCTAACTATATTGTCCCTGTAATCCTTGTTTTTTTAAGTGAATTTCTATGTTTTTTTCAGTATATAGTAATTTTCATTCATATACGTTAATCCAACCACCTCTGTGCCGGCCTTTGGACGTGCGCTGTGGCGGTTGGCCGCAGAGCCTAGCCTGCATCCAGGCCCTGCAGCCAACCCCCTAACCACCCAACTCTGAGAGAGAGAGAGATAGTGAGTGATTGAGAGAGAGAGCGATTTAGGCTGTAGTAAATCATATGCTTAGAATGAGATATTTCCAGACAAATTGAAAAGAAAAATGTTTTGTCAATTAAAAAGAGCGAGATCACTTTTCAGTATGTAACTTAAATATTTATAGTTGAAAAGAAACTAAAGGAGGAAATAACCACAGACTCAACTAGACTAGAACCCTTAATCTTTAGTGTGCATGTCTGAGACCTTAACCAGTAGGCCAGAGGTTGCTCCTTACTGTACAGTGTCTGGACTTAGCTTTGACATTCAACCCACAGATTTTGAGGGTTAAAAGACATCAATACTTCCATCACTGGGAATGTTTAGCAGTGGAAACACTAGACAATAAACAAACACACTGCCAGCGATACTAGAATTTGAACCTTCAGCCTGTGAGTGGCAGCACAAGACCTTGCCCATTAGGCCAGAAGTGACTCTGTTCTGCTGTGCATCCAGATGTAACTATAACATTCGTACCAAACATCTTGTAGTCTGACTCTTTGAAGTCATTGTATGGAGCGTATGACAATCTCTCTCTCTCTCTTCCATCCTTTTATGGGATGGAAGAAAGGAAGAGAGTGACGGGACTGCAGGGGGAGCCTCAAGGACCGTGCAGTCGTAGCCGGCTCCCCACGTCCTGTTGAAGCCTGCATGCTCTCACAAGCAGCGAGCTGCTTTAAATAGCAGCTCCCTACTTGTGTAAGCCATGTTTTCGTCAGTTTCCTTACACGCATATTTGCATGCAGGGAAACAGATGAAAACTTAATTTTCTGCAAGTGAGAGCTGTTTGACAGCTCTCACTTGCAGAAAGTGAAGTGTTCGCTCTGACTTGGCCGGTGCTGCCAAAGCTCTGGGGGTGGGCACCCCGGGACATAGCAGGAGCCGGCCCTAGGGGATGGCAGTCCCCAGTACCATCTGTGGCTCCACAAGAGGGTAGCACAGCCCTCCTCCAATGTCCAATGTGCCCCTGGGGCTCAGCAACAGGCCCTCTTCATTCTTTTATGTGAGTCCAGGGGAGGTGGTGGTCCCCGGGGCTGCGGGAGGGCGGGGTGGGGGGGGGGGGCAGGCGGCCACCCCACATTTAAATTATCAGCCTCAGCGTGCTGGCCATGCACTGCTAATTACCCCACATATTACAGCACTTATAATAACTTTTATAACATCAATAAAAATATCAATGAAACATTAGAAGACAAATTATTGAATAAAAAACTGTGCATGGTGAATAGATATATATATTCGCTAATAATACTTAGGGCGTATACAAAACTATTATAATATGTTTGAGAGCTAGAGGAATCGGGGAGCTCTGGATTATGAAGAATATCAATTCCTCATAGTTGAACTACCACGTATTCCAACTTTTTATCACCTACCAAAGGTGCACAAGAATGCGGAGGCCCCACCATGGCGTCCATTAGTATCATCCAAGAGAAGTCTCTGGAACATGCTTCGACCTTTGTTGATTTTTTCTTGTTTCCCTTCGTGAAGGACTTGGGTTCCTATGTTAAAAATACAACAGATTTTATGAGAATCATAGAGATGATTCAGTGGCAGGACAATTTCCTTCTAATAACCTTGGACATAACCAGCATATACAAATGTATCTCACACAACCAGGACATGAGGGCGGTGGAATAATTTTTGAGAAGCCGACCACTCAAGTATCACAAACACAATTTGATGATTATGGACCTGATTGCCTTTTGATTAAATCATAACATATTTTGCTTTGCAGGACAGTTGTACCAACAAATTCAGGGGATGGTCATGGGCATGTGCTTCGCCCCCAGCTACGCAAATGTATTGGTAAGCTGGTGGGAGAAGTACGTGGCCTGGGCGGAGGAGAATGACCCTTGGGTGAAGAGTGTTGCCCTCTGGGTGCAGTACATCGATGATTTATTTATAGTGTGGAGGGGCACCCGGGAGGGAGCTGAGAAATACCTCAAAAAATTTAATGACAACACCCTTAATCTCCATTTCACAAGTCAAATGTATAAGACCTCAGTATCCTTCCTAGATATATTGGTTTATGTGCAAGACCATCAGTTACACACTACAGTTTACAGAAAGCTGACAGCATGCAAGTTGAAACTGCCCATCAAGAGTCAGCACCCTCTCTGTTTGATCAGGAGTATACCGCATGTTGAGCTGTTGCTCATTAAGCGCAACTGTTCCTCTCCAAGTCAATACACACAGGCAGAAAAGGATGTCTTGATGAAGTTTAGACAAATGGGGTATCCCAGGACGGTGCTTAGCAAGGCGGTGGAAAGGGTACATTCAATAGAGAGACAACAGTTATTCATACATTGCCTCTTCCAGCAGAGAAAAGAAGGAGGATGTGGTAAGAATGATTATGAGTTTTTCGACCAACTCCGTGTCCTTTTTTAATAATCTGAAAAGGAATTGGAAAATATTAAAGATGGACTAGGTAATAGGACCAGTTTTACCATCAGCCCCAGAGGTGACCTGCAGTAGGAGTACCTCGAAGAAGGACCTGTTGGTCCACAGTCACTGATAGGAAAAGTGACAAATTGAAAATCAAGGGATTCTTTCCCTGTACACGTTGTAAAGCATGCAAACAGAGTACCAAAACCAAAGATTGTGATGTGCCAGGTAAACAGGAGAGAAAACCCATCACTAAACTACTAAATTGCAATTCCAGTCATGTAGTATCTTGTCTTATTTGCCCAAGTGATAGGACATCCGTGGGAAGTAAGATACGCACAGCCAGAAAGAGAATATTAGAGCTTATGCGTGCCATTAACAATGTGGACATGGCATATCGAGTGGTCATGCATTTCCAGACCGACCACAGCAGTAGTTTGCTTTGATTTATCTGTATAGATCAGGTCCGGATGGACAAAAGGGGAGGAGACAGGATACAGAAATTAAGAGTGTTGAAATCACAATACATCATTGAGCTGCAGATGAGGTGCCAAGAGGATTAAACAGTGATGAGGAATTGTGAACATACATTGGAACACACTCATGGGAGTAAGGGAAGCCTAAGGACCTGGGCAGGAGTGAGTAGGACACCATAGAGTTACCCATACACAGCTATATTAATTGTTTAATTTGGCATGAGAAATTATACTAAGCTGTATCCTTGTGGTGGCTATCTAGCCTTTTTCAAGTATTTTGGATTGGGCTGGCCCATTCAGGGCATCATATTTCGACTGTTCGAATGAATCAGGTAATTATTCATTCAAGGGGAAGGTTGACAGAGCCATCGACCCTTTAAACTGTCCAGGATGATCATAAGCTACATCTTTTTGGAGCAGAGTCTAACAAATTGCTCACTCGAACATTTGGTGTCCAACAATTTGAGAATGTACTAGGAAATGTGTCTCCCTGCAGCTCAACTTGATTTCTTTGAGGCTGGTATTCAATAAATTTGCTGCGGACTGTGTTTAAAACTGGTAAAAACTCAAATGTATTTTGCAACACTACATTGTAACTCGAATATGGCTGCCACAATTTTACGACTGGCCACTGAGTCTGAGATGTGTAAGTGCGTTATCTATATTTATGTTATGTTGCTGTTGCTCAATGATATTGACTGAAGTATTTAAATGGCAAAGTGAGGCCGGTCGTCTTGACATTGAGAAAGGGGGAAAGCCGAAATGTGTTTGTCAAGGTTTACCTTTTTGTTTGTTGGTAAATAAGTTTAAATCAGCAAAGTTACAATTCTCTGTGAGTGCATGATCCTGTTAGATTCTTACATGCATGTATTGTAAGTCAATCCTCATGTATCGAGGCAACCGCTGTGAGAGTGGTGTGGCAGCTTGATGGAACTTGTTGGAAACAATATATATATATAATTTTATTTTTTGGACTGAAAAAAACGAACGTTACAGGGACGTTCTAGTTAGGTTCTGAATTTACTCGCACAAAATCATAGAAATTCAGCAGTTATAGTTAGAGTTCTTTCAAGTAACTATAACTCGTGCCCAAGGTAACTATAACTCGCACCCTTGCCATGCACAGTTTCTTACCAATAATTTTATTGCAAATGTTGCATTCATAATATCAAAGATGCCATACAAGATCTCATCAGTTATATATTATGTGGAGTAATTAGCTGTGCATGGCGAAGGCACGAGTTATAGTTACATTTTGGGGCGAGCTATAGTTACTTGAAAGAACTCTTCACTATAACTGCTAAATTTCTGTGGTTTTGTACAAGTAAATTCAGAACCTAACTATAACGTCTCTGTAACCTTTGTTTTTTTCAGTGAATTTCTCTGTTTTTTTAAACAAAGTAATTTTAATTACTATATGTTATTCTAACCCCCGCTAGGCACGGCTGGCCGAACTCAAATTATGCGACGTATATAACGTAACATGATTCGGAGGCATTTGTTAAACAGTTGTCAACATTAAATGGTCACTTTTTATGAAGCTTTTGCAGGCTCCAGGAGGCAGCAGGATTGATAGTGAAGATTTGGAACAAAGTTGCACTTGTAATAGGAACATGTTGCTCGTTAGTCTTGGAACCTCAGTAATGTGAATATGCAGTATAGACTGAACAAAAGTGAGACTGTATTTCAAAGTGTCAGACACACAGCTAGTGAGCGAGACCAGATGACTCCCAGCCTGCACATCCCCAGGTTGACAATAACTAAACTTAACATCCATGTGACCGTGCACCAAAGCTTGAGTGACGCTATACTGTGCACCAAGGTTTGAGTGATGCTGTACTGTAGGGCATCAGAATCACATACTAAAGGGGAGGGTATTTTGCAGGTGTGAGTCTCTACAAAAGAGTGACACTGCTCCAAGGTGTCAGACACAGAACCAGTGAGTGAGTCTGTGCTTTCCTGGTAGATGACTTCTCACTGCTGGCGTCTGTGTCACCTAAAGCATAAAGGTCAGACCTCGTGGCTTACTCAGTTGTTCCTGCTTATCATTTTGATGCATTGAACACCATTACACTGGGTAAAAGTATCTCTTGGTGTTTTTTTCTTCCAGTGCTTGTAATAACAGTAGTAAGGGCTACATCAAATGCAAGTTGTTATTGTAACACGCAAGACTAAGATCTAAGCCTTGATTCTGCACCGCAAGGTGCAATACAGTCAACTAGCGAGACTCGATGCACCCCCATTTAATGAATAATCTAAGTGCTTCTGACCCAGATTGTACACGCACAATCAATCAAGCAAAAACAATAACAAGCATGTTATTTTCCATTTTTGCCACGAGAGCAGTGTACCTTGATACCTGTGTTCTAATGAGAAAAACATGCAGTGACTAGAGGTCATTTCCTTCTCCCCCTTCCATATTGTGATTTACAGACAGAATGCATTCTTAACTTGTTCCTTTGTTCTGCTGTTTTCTGGTATGCTGGGCAGGTAAGGGCCTCAGTCAGAATGTAGCAGAGAATGTTACACTTACACCTTCCCAGTGCTCCACACGTTCCCAGTGTTCTACAATAAGGGCAGCTTGAGCTATGGCAACTTGCCCAAGACAGGAGTGGGACCCCAAGTCTTGCCCACTTACACTTCCTTCATTTGCCGCCCAGAAAGTAGTCACCTGCTGAAAGAGAAGGATTTTTGGAGACCGTGTAATGATGCACCCTCAAGGAATGTGCTGTCCTGCGCTCGGGCAGCAGGATTCCTTTGCATCTTGGTGCTCACACCTTTCCAATATGGGATCAGAAGTAAAGAGGCAAGACACCACCACGCAAGGTGACTGACAGCGCAAGTACTGAACAGCTGTCTTGCGGGCTGTGAATGCCACTACCCAAAAAGCAATGGCTGCAGTGGGAGTAGCCATTACCCCACTAAATCTGTCTGTACTTTCGGTGAATCCAAAATGTGAGTGACCCTTCCAGCAATAGGGTAAATCCAAAAGTCACCCTATATATTACATTTGTCTTTGTAAGAAGAGATTGCTAAAGCTGTGTACCCAGACCTAAGAGGAAGCAACTACTTGTCAAAGGCAAGAAGGTGACTACATTTTACTATAGCTATCAGCCACACCAGTGTAAAGTCGTTATCCTCCACAGAGCACTTCAGGAGAATCAGTGTGTCTACCTTTCCTTTAAGATCATCGGGTATCAGCCTAGGAGGACCCCTTTCCCCTCAAAAGGCAATTTTCCTCTTTTCACAGAGTGAAACACACAACCCAAAGAGGCACACTGGTTTAGATTTGAAAATGTCCTTCCTGAAGAAATGTGAAGCAAGGCCGAGTGACTCTTATTTAGTATGTCAATTTAAATATTCCAATGTAAATTGTGCTGCACACATAGTACTACACATATTAATGACAACTGCTAAAATCCACCCACAAAGTAAAATTCCACATCAATGCACAATTGCTTGCAACTCCTGTAACCGCAACAGCACCAGTGAAGGATAATGATGTAAACAAAATGGATTATTCTGATTGGTTGAGCGGCTGCAAATCGGAATGGTTGAAGAACTATAACTATTTCGCTTTTCTGACTGGCTGCCTTTCAGGTAACTACAACTTTCCTTGTTACTTAGAAGCCAATCCGAATGGCGGTCGCGTTCCAATTACAGACTGTCCATTACTTAACAAGCAACCCTGCAAACTGACACTGATCCACAGAGCACTACGGGAGACCAGTAGAGAGCGCTGCTTATTTTTTCAGTCCATGACGATCAAAGTGGGTGTGAGAAAGGTGGAATTTTCCAGTAGTCTATTTTGCCACATTACAGATACAAAATATGATTTACCCATTTAGTGCCAATGCTAGTGCCAGGCAGAACTCCACAAATAATTAATACAGTCTACTTCTACCTGAATGCTACTCATCAACTTGACCTTTCTCCTTCCTTTCAAAGTGACTGCTTTGGATTAAGGGAAATGCAGCCTGCTTGTGGTAATGTTGATGGCACCTTGGTTATCTTGTTTTCTTTAATGCCACATTCGACTTGGCTTTTTATGTTGTTTAGATTTTTATTTCTAGAGCATCTTCTCTAATGAGTTCTGATCCGCTATAACCTCTTTATTCTTATTAGCTGCAAGCCAGTCAGTAAAAAGGCTTCATATGTTTCCATAAGTTAATTTATTTTTGTTTGAGTTTTTGTATTGCAAATCACTGGTTGTTGCCTGAGAGCGCTAACATCTCCACCAGACGCACGTTAAAAAACTCTTTTATCTAATTTTCAGTATCTACCGCTGGATTGCAGAGTTTAAAAGCAAAAAAAAAAAACATTAGGTGCAATATTACAGTAAAGGCCCTGGAAGCATAATAGGTGTTCTCCCCATAGCACATGAGTATTACAGAAGGGACCACTGATGCGTGTACAGACCCTTCTGTAGAATGGATCACTCTCCTCCAAGATGTGCACTGGTACAATCTTACGGACTGTTCCTTCATTTGCATGGAGGAGTGGTCCTATTACAGACAAGAGCACATGGGCAGAGAAGCGGTCAGAGGCACACTTATTGTGTGCTACATACAAAGAGGGGCGTAGTCTGTGTACCCCCAGCGATAAGAACATGGTCCCAGGACCCTGAAAGTAAACTCCCCATAGGAGGTGCAATCACATACTGCACCCAACCACTTCCGACAGAGGATGGATTTGCCACCATCAGTATTAGTCAGACCACTGACGCAAACAGCTGGTCCACCTTCCACTTATGACCTTTCCTCAGTGCAGGCGCAAATACATGCACTGAGAACCAAGCATGTTTCTGGTACTGGGACATGGTTCCAGGAAGCACTCGGTGTACCTAATTTAAAGTATGGAACCACATAGCCAGGAAATGTATTTCCAATATGTAACGGCCCCAGAGCATATTAAATTAATGTTTTGCATTGTGAATCGTTTATGGATTTACATGCTGTGCATTATTCTGAAATTTAGTGGTTGGGTCAGGAATAGTCTCCTTGTCGTTCCTGTTCTCTCTTTTTTTTCATAGGGCCATTGACCATTTGGGTTTAACTATTTCTTATGTGACGTCACACATGTGCCCCGAAAATCCCATGACACAGTTGGCATCCTCAGATTCTTTTTTCTGACATTGGGTCTGGAAGCCTAAGGGAGAGCTTTAGAGTCGAGGAAGAAACTGGGCTCTGGTAAAAAATGGGGAAAAAGACAGTTTTCCATAAAATTCACTGTCAAGTTCAGAGAATTAACGACTACTGTTAAAGAAGGAGAAGACACCAATAAACACCAAAAACCATGGAGAAACACTGAGGTGAGAAGACCGATGCACCAAGACTGCATGGTTGGAGAATAAGAATGAGCCATGAAATACACCCTATTTACTTTTTGCCCCAAGTACCACCACCAGTATGCCCAAAAAGACACGCATGAGGTTTGTAACTTGTGCCTCCGAAGTTCAGAAGAATACATGTTGGGTACAGAATCCACGTCCAAGACAAGCAGGGCAAGGCAGAGGCAGAGATGGATGCACTAAACCACAGAGGAAACAGGAGTCTTTAACAGAATAAGGAGGAACTCTTGAAGGAGGCAGAGGAGGCCTAAGGAGAAGAATCTGACCTCTAGGAGATGATCGTGCACTAGTGATGGCTGCAAGAAGACGCAGAGGGAGGAGTCCATACAGAAGGTAAACCGTCAGGGGTGGGACACAGCAAGCTGAAAGTTTTGGACTTGCAAAAAATGGCAATACCTTTTAAATACATGACGCCGATGGGCAAGGTGAAGTACAAAGAGCCACACGTCCAAGACAAGGAACACCGCTATAGGCAAACCCTCGAAACATGCCTTGACCTTAAAGAGAGGATCAAAGGCACAGGAGGGAGGGTAGGAAGCTGGCTTTTTATATCATGTATCAAAATGAGATATATCATGCAAAGAGTCCAGGGGTTTCCTTATTAGTGGACCGGCACTTGCTCTAGCAATCCCAAGGCGCTCTTTTAGGGGGTTGTGTGGTTTAGCAGCCTTAGGCTTATCAGAGAGGATTGTTAGACATCTGCAAATACACACACTGCCAACAAATGAAACATGATTCAAGGAGATCCACACCAATTTATAAAAATAACAAGTAGCTTTATTGATGTTTTGGCACCAAAATCAATACAATCAGGTAATTACGTTTTGCGAGAAAAAATCTTTAGTTTTGAAAAGTAATCCTATAGAGAGAAAAACGTGCTGCATTCCTCTATAGTACTGCGCCTTACGGGTCCAATCTCCTTGACTTAAGTTAAGTATTGGGCAAGGGTCATGGCGGCTGGGTGCAGAGGTGTACTACGGCATGCGTGCCCAGTGTTAGTCAATTGGGTTCGGTCCAGCTGAAAAGAGGCTCCAGGTCTGGACAGGGAGTCCAGTCAGGAAAGACTAACATGTGGGTTCAAGTCTGTAGATGTTTGGGAACGGAGGACACCTTTGGTCCTCTTCTCCATGGGCCAGGGGTGACGGGTGCAGTGGTATCCTGAGGCATCCAGTTTCCCCCACTGGGAGGTCTCGCGGTTGAGGGAGCCTGCGAGCAGAGACCACAGTGGGCGAGTCCAAGGTGGTCTTTGTCTCTGGAGGGCTGAGGGACCACGGTGGCACTAGTGGCCCACTTCAACTCAGGCTAGACAGCACAGGTGCAGTGGGGCTTCCTGCTGAATAGTTATCTGTGGTCCAGAGCCCTCGCAGTTGTCTTGGAGTATCTGCAGAATGCAGGAAAGCAGCTCTGCTGCTCCAATGGAGTTCCTGGGACTGTATTGAAAGCAGGCAGGCCTCCCAGGCTTTTGGAGGCAAAGCAGCTTGCAGGACGAGTTGACGTTGGTGCAAATCAGTGGCTACAGCAGTCAGGCCGGTGAAGCTGGCGCCAAGTCAGGTGCTTCTTCCTCGAGCTTTGCTTTTGCGGCTCTTTGGTGTGCCTCTTCTTCGTAGGTCAGCAGGAATCTGTTTTCCTGGTGCCAGGAGCATTCCTAACTACTACATCTAGGGACCTTTCAGGGAGTGTAGGGTAGTAGTCAATGGGCTACTTACCATTATGGTCACTACACCGCCTACATGACCACTTCCTCTGGGAAGTGGACAAAACCATGTCCCAGAGTTCCTAAAGTAGCCAACACCAAGATGGCAGATTTCTAAAAGTTGTGCCTACATAGGGCAGATCATGTTATGTTAGGGGTGGGACTGTCCTGAGGGGTGCACACACCACCCTGAATACTAAATTTCCCACCTTTCCAGGTGCCAAATGGGCCCTGGGGCAGGGGGGCATCTCTCCTGTGAGTGAAGCCATATCTGCATAGTAAGGGCAGTGGGCTTCTTTGAAGCCCCCTGCCTTGGAATGTAGGTTTGTAGGGTATCCTGCTGAGTATGTAAACACCTCTCCCAGAGCAGGCTTTGTGGTTGACCACCCAAGGGCAAAGGCTCTCACCCTAGGAGGTCAGACTCTTGTCTGGTGGTGGCAGGCTGTCTAAAACTAGTCATTCCACACACAGGTAGTTGGTGGGTTTTTCAGGGGGCACCTCTAGGTTGCCCTCTCGGTGCATGTATTAATAAATCTATCACTGGCATCAGTGAGGGTTTATTAATACTAGATGTTTGATACCAAAGATCCCTTTATTCAGTGAAGCCATCATGTAGCTAGGGATCTTGTATTGACCAGTGCCCAGCACATGTAGTTAAAATTGCTTTGTTGCTCACTCACTATGTCTAAGATTCGACTAAGACGTAGCAGAGGCATATCTGTCCTTTCAGATATGCCCTCACATGTAATATAAGGCAACCTGTCTTAGGGTTGTAAGGCCTGCTGTAGGGGTGACTTAATAATATTTCACGCGGTATTAAGGGATTGGGCACACAGGCTGTGTTATGTCTCGTTTTCACTTTTAGCTGCACCAAAACACGCAACCTGCAATGCCAGTCTGCATGTGCTAGGTGAGTGGTCCCTGAGAATGGCTCAGTACAAGCTGCAACCCATGGGGTCCCTCTTTGGTACCCATGCCCTAGATACAAGGGGTACAATTTATTAGGGAACCAATTCAAAATGTTATAATTCTGGATAAAGGCAGCTCCATGAGTGTTCACATAATGTTTTGCTGTGTTCCCAGCACACCTCAGACGAAGGGCAATACACTTCTACCCATACTTGGATGACTGGTTAGTGAAAGGGAAGACAAGCAACCAGTGCAGGAAAAATATCAACTATGTCATACAGACCCTACATGCACTAGATCTCTCCATCAATTAAGAAACATCGTCCCAGAACCCAGACAGGAAGAAGATGTTCCTGGGGGCAGTCTTGGACTCACAGACCCCCGAAGGCAAGATCAGTGGAGAAAAGAGTCAAAGTGATCATAAAGCAGAGTCATCTCTACCAGAAGGGCCAACATCTGATGATGAGAATAGTGGGGGAAATAATGGCCATGATAGCTTCCTGCATTCCCTTGGTGTCACATGCAAGACTACACGAGACAAATACAGAAATGGGTCGAACAACAATGATCACGGACAACGGGGAGTTGGTCCGATCTAATGGTTGGTATTGACAAGGTTCAGAGAGAAATGCAATGGTGGAACCTCAAACATCTGACAGTGGGGAAACCATTTGAAACAGCAACTCTCTCAGTGACCCCCATAACGGACACATCCCACATAGGATGGAGTGCTCACATGGACAAGCTAAACATCAGAAACCTCTGGGACTATGATGAAGTAATGCAACACTTAATTGTGGTGGAACTGAAGACAGTATTCCCAGCATTGAATGCCTGCCAGAAACATGTAACAGGAAGGACAGATCTGTTTCAGTCAACACAATGACAATGTGCTACCTGAACAAAGAAGGGGGAACAAAGTCCTATCCACTATCAACTTTGGCCCAGGAGATTTGGAGATGGGTGATAAATAACAGTGTATCAATAGTAACAATGCACCTACCGGGAAAACAAAATACAGTAGCGGACAGGCTATGTAGAAAAGCAAGCACCACACACAAATTGGGAGCTAAAACAAGAAGTGATGATGCATATCTTCTAAATATGGGGGAAACCGCAAGTAGACCTATTGCAAACTCACAGAAATACGAAATGCCAAAGCTTCATATCCAGGTTCTACCATCCAGAATCACTGATCAATGCCCTGTCAATAAAATGGTCAGAGAGATTTGCTTACACCTTTCCACCAATTCCAGTGATACCGAAGGTGATCCAGAAGTGCATACAGGAAACAGGTCAGCCTAATCCTGAAAGCCCCACACATGGGCTCAGCAGTCCTGGCTCTCAGACCACATGGAGGTATTCTAAGGACAGTACATTGCACTCCTAGCAGACCAAGACCTGCTAACGGTACAGGAGGGGCAGTTATGGCACCTGGAACCAAACACATTCTGTCTAGCAGCATGGCCCCTGAGGACAGAGTTTGGCCACCTCAAGTAACTAGGGAGAACCATGGATATTCTAAAGGAAGAAAAGTGGCCAAGACCAAGAAAGTGCTAAAGCAACAAGTAGAAGAGATTTCAACAGAGATGCAACAGGGCAGGGAAATACAAGAGTCTGGACAGAGGATGCTATAGTCATTAGATATATGACACACTTTGTGGGCAAGCATCTCTTGTATGCCTCTATCAAGAGTCACCTAGCAGCCATTGTAGCTTACACAAGAGGTATACTGTGGAGTAGTTTTTTCACCACCCAAGTGGTAAAACGCTTCCTGGAAGGAACAAAGATGGTGGCACCCCTCAAGACCTACATGGAACCTGACTATAGTACCTATGCAACTAAATGCATCACCCTTCGAGCCAATGCAGAATGCATAATTCGGATTCCTAATTCTCAAGACTGCATTCCTCATCACTATGACCTCACTAAGGAGAGTCAGTGAAATACAAGTGGTCACCATCCAGGAACCATACAGTATATGCGGATTCATCGAGACAAAGTAGCAATGAGGACAAATCCAAGGTTCTTATCGAAGGTGGTGTTCGAAGGTGGTGTCAGAATTTCACGTTAACCAAGCCATCCACTCACCAGCATTTTTTCAGAAGTCTAAACACAAGCACATAGAGCACTGCACACACTTGACTTCCAAAAGGTAATTATCCACCTCTTGGAAAGAACAAAACCCATCAGGAAAGGAGAACATTTCTTTGCTCCCTTTGCAGACACAAGAAGGGGATCCCAGGTCACCCAAGGAACTGTTGTGAGTTGGGTAGTGCAAACAATACGATATTGTCACAAGGCTGAGTGGGCAACCCTTCCAGAATAATTACAGGCATATTTGACAAGTAAAAAGGGAGGAACCCTCACCTTCCTAGGCAGTGTAGCACTCAAAGACATTTGCGCAGCTGCTAGATGTTCATCTGTACATACCTTCACGAAACATTACTGCATTCAAATCAATAGCGAGGCAGAAGTAGGAAAAATAGTGCTGAAACCTTTCTCTGTAAACACACACTCTAGAGCACCCAGCCTACCCACAGGAGGAAATACTGCTTTGTAATCAATGCACAGCATGTGAATCCAGAAAAGATTCACACTGCAAAACAAAACGTTTACTTACCCATAGGAGTAGTTATGCATCTTGCAGAATTTTCTGGATTTGCATGCCACCCACCTCCACAAATAGAAGTGCATTTACAAACTCAACACAAGTGAACACTGATAATTATAACGGAAAATAAAAATGAATCTGAAGATGGTGACTGCGTCAAGGGATTTACAGGGCATACGTATGACTTATAAGGAGCAGTTAAAATTAAATGGTTGATGACTCCAACAAAAAAAAATACAAAGACTATATGGAGACTATTCCACACCAAACCGCTAGATGGCGGAATATTGCACAGCATGTGAGTCCATAACGTTTTTCAAGGTGCAAAACTACTCCTACTGGTAAGTAGCCATTTTGTTACCAACCCCTAGTGGTGTGGCCTTATTCAGAATTTGTTTGTTCACTAGAAATAATATGTTCTCAAAAATAAACTGCAGGGGGCTTTAAAAGTTAAAACATGTGGCTGTCAGGTATCCAGTTGAGCTGATATCTACTAGCCATTTTTCACCATTGCTCCTAATTTGCAGCCATTTCTCTTATTCAGTAAGTAATCTGAAACAATCTTAAAATGCCCTAGTTCGAACTTGATTCTGCAGTGTCTCTTGAACCCTGTTAGTAATCATATCTACTGTCTTGTTAGCATCTGCAAAATGAAGATATGTTACCTTCTAGAACTGTTTGATCGATGTTAATCAGTTTTGTTATTTATCCATTTACCCTCAGTATCTCGGTTGATTTGATGTAATTGATCTTTACTGTGTTTCATGTGGATAGAATATCAACCCCTCTCATTTTTTAATAGCAGACACATGTAGTACTTCTCAAGCCTACTTGATTTAAGTTTAACACTTCTGTGTCTGACATAAGGGTTTTCGGATGGGCATTTACTTTCTCTGTAGACAGTTATTAGAACCATTGATGTTCTGAGAAACAGTTTTTAGACCGGACTAAATATTGCTATTCTAGACTTTTGCACTGCTAAAAGGGTATCTGCAAACTCAACGGAAAGTTTACATGGGAAGCAGAGACGTTATTTAAAGAGTTAACCAGTAAACGTTTTTCTAATTATAGGTATTCTGCTTTATGAATAAAAATCTATATAATTCAATAACAATGCCAGTGGGAAAGTAGGGTAGTTTGGACGAGGGTGGCAATAACACAACAATATATAATTTATGATATCCCAGTTTTTTGGGTTTTATTAATTATTTATTTTCCTTTTAGACGAAGATGGTCCATCCACATCAGGTCTGTCATCAACTGGGAGGGAAAGTGATCCTTTGCCAAATCCCTTGCCAGTTTCAATGCCTAAGACCAAGGAAAACTGCACACGCAATTTTAAAAGATCAAACAGCGATCCTGGTTTACATGATGTGCTAGCTAGAGGTAATACTAATATATGTTCTATATAATGATACCATATAATATCATATATTATGGAATACATGCAAAACAAGATGATATAAAATATTATATCATAAAAACACATGTAATAAATTATTGTGTTCAGTTTTGTGGTGCCACAATGTTGCTATTTTGCAATACTCTAACTGCATCTGATCTTGTTTCAGTCAAATCTCAAACAAATTTACTTAAATCAAGGTTGTGTAAATCTGTGCTTTGAAATGTCGTAACTTATGTTTGTGTTTTAAGTGGTGTCTACTGAAAGTCACCCTAGCCTTGATTTAGGAGAAGAAATGTGTTCTTGTTCTACTAACTACATTTATGAGTTGCTGTTATTTTGTTGAATATGTTTATTGATGTGTAGTGATAAGACAGTGATTCTGGACAAAGCATTTACCCTCCCTGTGTCTAAAGATTGTAAATTGGGGAAATGTAATGCAATTGTAAATATAGGAAATATAATTCGATTTTATTGTTTAAAATGTGTAACAATACCCAAATGATGCTTAGAGTATTGTTCCCCTTTGTATTTATTTTATATATTAATGGGGTCAGTAAACACCTAATAGATAGAGGTAAGGATATGCCAAAGGTGGGGACCCATCATATTCCAATTTCTTTATACTTGGATGACGCTGTAATAACGACCTGTACTGCAAATGGTTTCCAGACACTACTGGACTCATTTTTATCCCTTGTGGCCTCCCTTGATTTAAAATAAAATGTTGCAAAAACATACACCATGACCTGTGGGAGATCGTGTTCCAGATCTATATCACTTTTTATGGGGGGGCAGATGTCTGGAGAAAGTGAAGTATTTTAATTATTAAGTATCACCCTTAGTCAGCCCCGTAGTTGAAATGAGCTTATCTCAACAAAAACATAACAATTGGGAAGAAACATAGAAGCAATCTTCAGTTTCATCAGTAAGTTGAAAAATAAGCCCATTGCCGAGATGCTTGGTCTTTACAGAAGCAAATGCCTATCCGCTGGGCTCTATGGTGCTGGTGGTTGGGGTCTTGTGGTTGTTCATTACCTTTAAAAGCTCAAAAACCCTTTTACCCTCAGATTATTGGTTGCACCTAACTGTACAGCTACCTTTATTGTTTAAGGGGAACTGGGCCTCCCTTACATTGAGATCAAATAAAGTTAGCTCTGCTTTTGCTTTAGACTAAGTGCTGGGTAAACCCTGATGCTTCCCTGGTTAAGGTCTGTTTAACTGACTGCTTAACCCTAGATAGAGTTAATGATATCCCATGGTTGGCGTATGTTTGGAGAAGCTGTAGGGACATAGGCAGGGCTGATCCATCTGCTTTCGACTCACTCATGGAGGTTGGCCCACTGATACACTGTACCCAGTATTTTTCGTTGCAGTGAAACTAGGGCCCGGATTACGACCTTGGTGGATGGGATAGTCCGTCACAAATGTGACGGATATTCTGTCCGATGTATTACAAGTTCCATTATATCCTATGGAACTTGTCAAAAGATGGGTGGGATATTTGTCAAGTTTGTGACAGAGTATCCCATCCTCCAAGGTCGTAATCAGGCCCCAAGTTCCCAGAAGTGGAGTGGTGGGACTATCACTCTGACTAATCTTAGTGATCAAGCCCTTACTGTTGCATGTTTGAAAATATATGTCACAATTCATATTTCACTAATTCAGCTAAGCAGACTGAAGGTACTGTGTACAGGCGGCATAAAGTGGTGGAAAGTAGTTCATCTAGTGAGGGATAGCCTAAACAAGCAAAGTGCGCACAGGAATCTTACTTTGATTCTCTAATGGAAATACTTTTTGACTTTGATTCTAGAAGTAGTGAGATTACTTATTTTATGTTGGAAATAAGTAAATACTGCTTAAAATGCTTAGAATGGAGAATACAATGTACAGTTATTTTGGAAGGATGTTTTTTGTTATCTGTTCCGGTGAAACTATGTGATTACCGCTAATGCTGCTTTTAACTTGGCCTCTACTTTGTTTGTGAACTATCTGTTTGCTGGCTAACATGTTTTAGTTAATGAAAACATAAAACATATGATTGACTTCAGGAGAACCTACAAAGCCTAAGTGTGTGTTTTGTCATGCACTGGTCTCTTTTCTGTGCCTGTGGGTAAAGTGCATCTTGGATTATGGACATTCAGTTTTACTTTAGCGGAATGGGTTGTGAATTTTGATCATATTTGTGTCTTTGTAAAGAACTGTCATGGTTCGGCCATGTGCGTTTTGTTACTCTAGTATTTCTTTTATGGCTAGGGTTTGGTTGGTGCATTATTCAAAAAATGTGGAAAAGCAACTTTTATTTTCAGCATGTTGCTGCATCCTATATGTTATCTCTATTATTTAGATTTAGTTCTGCCCTCACTTCTCCACATTGACCTGTTTTCCTGCCTCCAAAGTGATTTTGCAGTTCGAATCAATATGTTAACATTGGATTTATTTAACAAAGCACTGCATTCAAGAAACAAGTGAGCTTATTTATAGATCTTGGAAAAGACACATAATTGTATTTTTCCTTCAGGCAATGCCACCTGTTGTACAAAGCCTTATCTGTGTTGCTATGCACTGTAGTGACTGTGATCCAATTTGAAGGGAAAATTATAATCATTAACACATCAACCAGTCACTGGTGGAAGTATGAAAAAGTGAGGCAAGACCAGTGTTTCAACAATACTGACTTGTATTGTAATTACTTCAATTCTGTCTTTCTTTTTTTACTTCAGGAACAGTTGCAAGCTGCGAAGCCGCAACACAAACCGAACTGAGGCCTAAATTTGCTGCTGTCGCATTGAGAAGGGCACTGCGGTCCAGAGCTGCAAGAGCAAGGCCTCGGTCACTAGTGGATTACAAGTCCTACATAGACACTAAACTCCTGGTGGCGAGATTTTTAGGAGAGTCCTCTTGCAGCATGACTCCCGACATACAGGAGCTGGTAGACAACATCAAGTCAGTCCTTAAGTCGGATGAAGAGCACATGGATGAAGCCATAACAAGTGCTAACTTCCTTGATCAGGTATTTCATTCTACATCGATTCACTAAATGCGCTTTTTTATTTCATGAGTGACTCCAGACGTTCCATCGTATATCCGGAATCACCATCAATATCCATAGACTCCTCGTAAGCTAAGGCCCATATTTATACTTTCTTTAGCGCCACATATGTGCCGCTTTTTGACGCAAAAGCATAATCACAAAAATGAGCAGGCAGGGACAAATCTACTCGTTATTTTAATAACCAAATAATCACTATTGGTTACAAGGGTGAATTACTTTCCCATATTTATTAAATTTATTCACATGCTGCAGTATATACCTCATCATGACAACACATATTATGGCACAAATCAATATACATCGAATTTACAACTCATACATTAATTACATTTGTCCCTGCCTGCTAATTTTTGTGATTACGTTTAGGATAGTACCCTAAGCAGGTTGGGGTTACAGGGTACCCCCCTTTTTGTGAATGTTTTTGATGTAAAAGCGGCGCAAACTTACAAAATACAATTGTATTTTGAAGGTTTGCGCCGCTTTTGCGTCAAAAAATGATGCAAAATGCGGTGCTAAGAAGTATAAATATGGGCCTAAGTGTTCTGACCAATGGCAAGACTGTCTAGTACTGATGTAAATGTTAATTTCCTCACCTATTTGAAAAAACTCATCTATTGTAATAATTGGCTGCTCCAGAAAAATCTGACAATCCTTAACAAACAATTGTTGGATAAATGATGTGCTTTCAAAGTGAAATTAATGGAGCAATCACTAGAGGATGGCCAAGGTCCTGTTTAGTCTGATAACTAATTAACACAAATACAAAAAGGTAGATTTTGTCCATTTAATGCTGTTTTGGTGGTACCTGCTGATTTCAGTAACATACACCTAAGTATTTATTAAGCACATTCTTTCTATGCTCGAATGGAAGTAGAGTATTGAGAGCAAATGTTCACTTCAGCATACCTTGCTTGAGAGGACAGCCAAGTAACAGGACAGGGAAGCATTGTGACAAGTTCTAGGTCCATTGGAGGCTGCAGCTAACAAATTCCAGGCGAGTCTTTCATGAAGAAGCCAATGTTACCATGTTTTAGACAAAGAATACATGTGCTTTAGCACTGGTCAGCAGTGAATAATCGCACAGAATCCTAAAGGCAGCAAAAAGGAAGCTCAGCACACAGTCAAAACTGAAGGCCAGAAAGCAAAAAGTCAAGGGAAACCATGCGAAAAGATGCCCGGTTAAACACTGGTTTAGAACTTGTGGTAACTATGCCCATAGCAATGCCAGGTACTCAATCACTGGCAACCTCATTCTGAGCTTTGGTGCCCCAGGTCCTCTCCGGATAATTCCCCATTTCCCTGGATAGTACTTTTTCCACTGAGAGCCACAGTCTCAAGACTTCCTTCCATTGGATACAGCAGATGCGAGCTAGCGAAATCAACAGGTGAAGGACTCACAGCCAGGCAAACTTAATTTCACACAAACACACGCAATGTCTGGAGGCTGCCAAATCTTTTAATGTATGTATTTGTGTGGTGTTTTTCTATTGCATTAGTGTAGCCAAAAATGTCAAAGACAAGATAAAAGTTAGCAAGTGGTAGAAGAGGTAGTTGGTTTGTGGACTGCTCATACATTGTGGCGTTGTGTTTTTTAAAGATGTGTGTATTAAACTATTTCTTAAATTGCCACAGCATTGGAGTGGTCCTGATGGATACAGGAATACAGTTACAGATCTTGCGATCAGTGCAATAGCATACACACAATGCCAGAAAACAAAATATTTAAAATCAGTTCCAGGAACATCATTGTGGACTTTAATTGAGGAAAGTTGTATCATATACACAAAAACAAAGGAAAAGCAACTTGTGATTAGAATCGCATTGGATGTAACACACAAAAGAACATAACACAATCATGAATCGAAGTGAAAGCCTGTCACAAATGCCAAGTTGGGTAGATGTCAAGTTGGTCAAAAGCCTGAATCAGTCTCCTTTAGCCTTGACTTTCAGGACTCTTACTGTTCTTTAAAGCTTTGTCATCTGTTGTGGGATTATTCAATTAGGTGTCCTAGGCAGGGCAGAGTGACTTTTTCTTAAGATACAAGATACACAAGGGCATATTTAAGAAAAATGGTGCTGCACACAGCGCCATTTTTCTTGCTCCCCTTAGCGCCCCCCTAACGCCACCCTGTGTGCGCCATATTTAAAATGCAACGCACCACGGCAATAGTTAGTGGACTAGCGTGAGATTTTTTTTACGCTAGTCCGGCACTTTGCAGGATTAGCGTAAAATATTCTGACATTAATCATGCAAAGCACCCAGAGGCCCATTTTAACCAATGGAAGCCTCCTTTTAATGCCAGCTCTAAGCAGGCGTTAAAAGTGCAAAAACAAAAGTGCAAAGAAATCTCTTAGATTTCCTTATGCCATTTTTTTGCCCCGCCCCCCCATGGGGGAACGCCCCCTTTCATACATTATACCTGGGACAAGCATAATGTAGCACAAAGGGTTAAAAAGTGGCGCAATGCATGCATTGCAACACTTTGTAAATATAGTGCGGCGTTTTTTGACTTCTAACACCACATTAGCGCAAAACAGTGACGCTAATGTGGCGTTAGAATGGCGCTAGGTGGCTCTTAAAGATGCCCCACTGTTCGTGCGCCATCACTATAAAGCCTGCATCATGATTAGTAACAAAGAACAACTTGTAACAGACATGACATTTGCTATTCTAAGAGAGATGCTGTGTGTGATTCCACCGAGGTGCTGTGCTGCAACATTTCTGAAGTGCTGATTGTATTTTTTTAGCCACTCTGTTCACTCAGTTAACAAAATATGGACTCAGAAGACAGACTGGCATCTGACCCCCTCGAAGTCATCTTTCTTCCTGGTCTGTAGTGCTTTCCTCTTATTTAGTTTCTAAGCACTAACATAACACACCAGAAATGCACTTCTGAGGTCAAAGAAGACTTTTATTGTTGTTAATTCTTCCCCAACCCCGATTTTTATGTATGACGAATTAGTAGCTTTCAAGTCCGCGTTAATCAAACAAAATATATCAGTTTGCAATATACACAGCAGGTTATATTTATAAGATATTGAATGCAAAGCAAAACAAATACTTCACCGTGTGGGAAACTATCTACAGCTTCATCTTTCTAAGGTCTGCAAGCTGATGACCCCTGTCAGCCGCGAGAAAGAGATTCATCTACCCACACGGGATTGCTGGCAGCTGGCGCCAAGCTCCAGCACGAGGTCCGGCAGATTCGAATCTGACTCTCTGCAGCCTGTTACATTCGTTACAAAGGTGTGCCCCCTCCTCTCAGACCTGGGAAACTGAGCAAGCCTTTTGGAGACTGGCCAGGTCTCCAAGACTACTCCTGTTCCCAAGCTCTAGCGAAGAAAAACAACACCCATGTACTCTCTCTTATCATGTCTAGTCTACTGTGAGAAAAACATCTTGGTTCTCTTGTGCAAAAACACAGCTTGGAAAAATACAGCTTGGATTCTCAACTGCAAGATCTAACTCCACGTTAAAGGCAATAGGCAGCTAACCTAGATATCAAATGCAATGTCTAGTGTCATGTCAAAGCCAATAAGCATCTAAGCTGAATACAAAATGCAATGTCTTATATCATGTCAAAGCCCATAGGCAGCTGAGCTGAATACAAAATGCAATGTATAATATCATGTCAAAGCCAATAGGCAGCTGAGCTGAATATAAAATGCAATGTATAATATCATGTCAAAGTCAATAGGCAGCGGAGCTGAATATCATGTCAAAGCCAATAGGCAGTTAAGCTGAATACAAAATGCAATATATAATATCATGTCAAAGCCCATAGGCAGAATATCTAATAGCATGTCAAAGTCAATAGGCAGCTAAATTGAATACATCATGTCAAAGCCAATAGGAATGCAATGTCAAAGCCAATAGGCGGCTAGACTGGATACAGCATGTCAAAGCCAATAGGCAGAATACAGAATGTAATGGCTAATGCAATGTCAAAGCCCATAGGCGGCTCAACTGAATACAGAAAGTAATGGCTAATGCCATGTCAAAGCCAATAGGCAGAATACAGAATGTAATGACTAATGCAATGTCAAAGCCCATAGGCGGCTAAACTGAACAAAACATACCATGTGCTACTGGTGAACATTGAGCAACTAATATGCGCAGTGGTGAAACACAAAGTCATTGGTCAAAACAAAATTTATCAAATGGCAGTACATGGTCACAAAACATTTCTCCAATTTCATTGCACAGTGGAGTGTTCAATCATTCATTGTGCAGAATCCAAACAACTCCAATGGAGTTGCAACATGTGATACATGCGTTCAGGTGCTAGGAGGCTCTGAACGTCTAAACATAGGAGGACCAAAGAGCCAAGATCTGAGAAAGTGAATTAAAAGTATAATGATCAGGCAAAGAATAAAATGGAAAGCCGGTTCAGAGCTGAGCAGAACATAGGTCATCTGACTGTCTGGAATGGACAAGGGAACTAGGAGAGGAGGATGAACGCAACCTCTTCTTCACCTGTACTGCAGTCGCCTCAATATCCACCTCCTACAGACCAGCAGGCCATCTATTGCAGCCTATGCCAGAGTTTCTTGCATGAAGGATTTTTTATTCTCTCTGTGAGCTTACTAGTCCAAGAGTGGTTTATGATCAGGCAGACAGTTGACGTGCCGCATTGGTATGTGTGTGTGAGTTTTTCCTCCAGGCCCAGCCCAGCGCACAGATTTGTAAAGAAAGGTCCATGTATGTTTCCTGTAATCTCAGGCCTGAACATGGATTTACAGAGAGAGCACACCATGTGCACCCTGCCTGACTGATCACAGACCCATCCCATAGAGCTTGTATTATGACACACACACACACACACACGTGCCCCTGATTCTGAACACCAAATACATTTCACTGTGCCCGTATGTTGGACACCCTGAATCCAGATGAATGTGTAGGAGGAGTTTGCCAAGATGGTGAGCATTCTTGTCCTCTGTTTTGCCATTTATTAACCCTCATAGGAGGGTGACATTGGCCTCTCTTTCATTTCTGCTGATGTTTCCTATTCACTACCTATAACGTAGTCCATCTGCATTCTCCCTGGACTTAACACCTTTCTGCGCTTAAGGTACAAATCAAACTGAGGGTTGAGTTGTACCTTAAGTGTTCTTCATATGCTGCAAAATGTTGAGTGGAAGTCAAGCTTATGTGTGACCTACATATTTATTGTATTCATTTATGGGTTTTGCAAAGTGCTACCAACCATCCCGCTGTGACATGCAAATGCTTTGGATGTGAATACATAAAAGGAGTTGTAAGATAGTGCTTTAAAAGCACCAGATGATGGAGACAGAGCAGATAATTTGCCGCTGATGGAGAACGCCAAGGACACCCACCATTAAATATTTCCTCAGAAATGACAAAATCTGAAAGAAGAGCTAGAGTTCGTAAAGCCTATTGTGAAGAAGAGATGACTTAGTTATGTACCTTTTGTGAGTTCTAGTGAATGTGATTCGTACCACAAGTAATTTTTGCTTTAATACATGTGGACATCATACAATTTTCCTCATTTAAAGGCTGTGATGATGTCCCAGGAACATCGTTTATCTATTTTGTTTTCTGGTTCAGCATGGATGGTATTGCACTGATCCACAGCTTGTAGCCATTGTCATTTTATGGACTTTTACGTACTTATGCAGAGGCATTTTTTTTTTTCTTCTTGCATTTGATGGGGAAAAATGTTATGTTGAGGATCTTTCTGACTTGGCATCTACTTGAAGCCCACCATTGTCTCAGATGATGTCAACTTAATTAAGCTCTTGATGGTTGGCATGCAATACTCTATTGCTCACTGGCATTGCGTTTGAGGAAGCAAAGGGCCGGTGATATGGCCCACATTTTTTACTCATCAAGATTGCTTTGCTGCTTCTATGCTTTTTGTGTTTGTTTGCTTCTAGGAGGTAGCAGCAGCTCTGTCTACCATGCCAGCAAGATTCTCTGGTCTTAGGGCCTCTTTGGTGTTTATTGGCCAGAAGTTTAGTCCAATAGACTGCTGTTTTTCTATGTGTTGCAGTTATGCTTCTAATCACGTCATGGCTGGAGTGTAGACTTATCTGCACATTAGAGCTGTTCTGCAGTACAAGTAATATGCCTTGATTTTCAGACTGATGGCACTGGTATCGTATTCCCATAATAAGGAATGGCTGTTTCCCACCCCATGCCATCTAGCTAGTCCTGGCATTACATGCTTGATCTGACCCATTTCTAACTGAGCATGTAAATGGCAGTGTGGTATCCTGTACTTTGATAAAAAAAAAATATGGGGATGGGAGACTTGAATGGTTTATTCCCCTGTAAGCTGCTGGTACGATCCTAATGCAAAAAATTCATTGAATTAGAGTATGATGTCAACCACAGGACATTATCTTTGTATTTTTGGCATTTTGCTGGTATCTGTTTACATATTGGGCAAGGCAAGGGCCATTGTTTGTGTGGTGTCACAGGGTTGTGTCATCTACCAGGAATAATGGAACCAGGGTATTTAGCCAACCTTCCTTCCAAGTTACAAGTGTGACATGTTGACATGTTGAGCGATCATGTAGTTGTGGTTTGAATGCGCAGTTGGAGTAGGAAGCATGTTTGCAGTGCATTTTACCTTCGCTGCTCCTGCTATGTGTATCTTCCAGCTGCAAAAATAAAGCCTTTTTTCATCCATGCTCACTGTATGTATGCAGGCATGTTAGTATATGCTATTTCTGTAGTGCTCACCTTGCCAAAAGGTCTCAAAGTTAAATTCCTGAAAGCTGAATAAAAACCCCACTAGTCTTGGATAGCCTTTGTTTTTGGCCTTTTCTAAAAGTAGATACTGCAAAGGTTTGTGGTCAGTACATAAAATTAATGTGCTTCCCCAAAAATACATTCAAAATAATCCTCAGCCCATACACATGACAGAGCTGATCACTCAATCGTGCGGTATTGTAGTGTTCTTTAGGACATAACCCCCTTGCTGCAAATGTAATGGTATGTTTTAGATTACTAATCCTCTGGTGCAATATAACTCTAGTTCTGTGTGTACTCACATCTACTGTAATAATGCACAACTCACTCTGTAAATACCGTTTCAAAGTGGGTACTTCAACAATGATCCTTTCAGTGCTAAGCAAAAAATTAAGATTTATTCTTACCCAATTCAAACGGTACACCTTTGCGAAGCAAATGCTTCAACAGATCATTAACAACTGCAAATCCCTCCACTAAGCGTGAATAGTACTCACTCAAGCCCAAAATGTATTCAACACCTTCTGCACCAGTTGGAGGATGGCCATCAGTATTGGCCAAGGGATGTTTGGCTCTAGTGCCATCTTGTGTGAGATAGTCACCCAAATATTCTATGTCCTCGGTAAAAAAAATTGCATTTTTTTCAATTTCACCATCTTACTATCCTCTTCCAACACACTCAGCACCTGATCAACAAGTTAACTGTGCTATTCTTTAGAAAATACATAAATCAAAATGTCGACATTAAAGGCATGAACACCATGTATTTGTGGAACAACCCAAGCATGAGCTTTTAAATGACTGAGGCTTGGATGCCAACCCAAAGAGCATTCTTGATTATCTGTAAGCACCAAAATCTGTAAGAAAAGTAGTCAACGTCCTAGACTCCTAAGCAAACTCACTCTCATGGTATGGCGATCTTAATCAATGACAGAAAAGTAACTTGCATTGTCCAGTTGTGCAAATATTCTAAAGTTTTGGGGAATGGATGACAATCCCTTAATGCATCACAACTCTTTCTTGAACACCGCATTGTAGGAATACAAAATGTTCAGTACTTTCAAGTTTTCCAAAGCTACGAGGGACATTAGACCCAAAATCCCAGGAACATACCCAATTGTGGCATGCTCTTTCCACTCCAAAATGATATAACCGTTCTGGTCAACATCAATTAGGGGACAATTTTGTGGTCACTGTACAGCACCACGTGCCAGATATAACCTACCATATCAATTCTACTTCAACCATAAGATCAATATCAGAAGGTATCAGATCAACGTTTTTCTAGTGAGAGAAAAACACCTGATCCTGATATGATGGTGATAAGAGAGCTAGAGTTAGAGGTAACCGCCAGTGTATTTTGTTCCTGTTACAATATCACACAAAGGCCCAGATTTACCCAATAATCATGCAGCATCCAAAAATGCTACACAGCGCTGCGTGACAGGGAGGGGTCAGGAGAGCGCCATATCTACAGCGATAAGGCTCTCTCCTCTCCCTAGTGCCGGCGATGATTTTAGCTGTCGTGCGCCACGCACACACCTTTGTGCCATAGTGCAAGGGTGTGTGCGTGAATCTAGTATAGGTTTTATACTGGAAGGGTACCCGTCCAGTACAAAATACTATGCTTAGACACACTTTAAAATTTTTCCCACGCTGCATCTGTGCTGCACAGTGCAGCACATGCAAAGTTGGAAAAGAAAGGAGAAATGGATACATTTCACCTTTTAACACCTGCTTTTAAAAGGCTTTAACTTTGGCGCAATACTCTTTCTACTATTGATTGTAGGTCGGGTTTTTGCATCAAAAGGCATGGGTGGTTGCATGGGAACGCCCAATTACCACCATGTAACGCCCCTGTGGTTCTAAGTAACGCAAAGTAGTGCTTCTCGAGCTTTGTGTTACTTTTAGGGTACTTTCCAGTACACAACGAGTTTTGCACTGGACAATAAATTAGTAAAAAAGCATTTTATGCTGGTTAGCGTCACATTTGTGATGCTAACCCAACGCAAAATGTTTGTAAATCTCCCTCAAAGTCTTGTTATGGTTAACATTAGAAATCATTTCCTCAGTCATACAGATTTGTAGTTGTCCATTTCCTGGGCTAGTAGTCCAATTGTAAGCTGCTGACTTGAATCGTTTTTAGGGTTGAGCCTGTGTTGCATGCGCTCGCGCATGCGTATCGCAGCGAGACGCTTTAGTTACTAGAAAAGGGCTCGGAGCCCTGTCGACATCACGTCAGTGTTTTTCATTGGTTCGTGGGCTTGACTATTAAAATCCGCTTGCTTTCATTAGTCAAAGGCATGCACACGTCATGCCTTTTCCGGTGGCTAGCCCTCCTCGAGCGCATCGACCAAGTACAGAAAACATGCGAGGCTCGCTGTTTTCTGTCCGGCTCGTGGACTACTTTTTCTCTATTTTACAAGCGAGATTTCGCTTGGCAGAAGTCTAGCGCTTTACACAGTTAATTGCACTTTTTCAGGTTAGGTACATAAATACACTTTTGCCAATAGGTGAAAAGTCGGGTTAGGAGTTTACAACGCTATCAGCTCTAACATGAGCAAAAACGCGAGACCCGTTGCATTGCAAATGCTTGTTTGATTTGCCTTACATACCTTTGCAGAGTTGCTGGCCTTCTTACATTTTTGCAGGATCTGTCGAATCCTGGACTAATGGAAATGTTAGCCATGTGGAAATGCGAACCGCATCTATAACAACTGTTGTGCTTGGGAACAGCCTTCTCATTTCTTCCTGTGTTTTTTCTTACTACGGTTTCACTTTGAAGAGTTTGAAATGAGATTAACAGGCACAGATGATTTGTTGGAGATGCTGTTTCCTAGTTGCTATGGCTGACCGCTCTACACCTTTGGTGATATCAATAGTTTCAGCTTATGCAGGATTCGTGCTACAAGAGAGATACTTCTCGGCTTTTTGTTTGTTTATAAAAACAGCTTAAAACAATTTGATCACGCAAGCATTGATCTATAGAGCCGTCAAAGTCACATGACCAAAATACTCAATCCTGCCAAATACTGGCCAATAGTTTCATGTACCCTTAAGCCTCTGCAGAAGAGCTGTTGTCTCTCTACCACAGTGGTGGGCACTTTAAAGAAGTGCGTATCCAGTCTTTCAACGGCTTCAGGATATTCATCCCACAACCTGAAATTAACATTATCAGTCTAGGGTTTGTGGAAATGATCAAAAATCCGCTGACCTTCAGCCAGTGCTTAATTTCTAAATAAAGAGGTGCCGGTGCTCAAAGCCCTTCTCTTAAACACGAGGCTGCTGTAATTAAATCTGCCAGCACTGAATACTGAGGCAGCGTAATCCTGAAGCCATCTCGGGTCTCTTCAATCCATTTATGGCCACCCCTGCCCCTTCAGCTCATACTGCAACTTTCTACTTTCTCCCTCTATGACGCTTTTAAGTTTTTCCTTCTTCCGTCTTTCCCATATTTGTCTTTTGCTTGCAGCAAATGCTTGAGGCATAAGAATAAGCCCCGGCCCTCACAAATAAGTGCCGGTGCTCAGCACCGGAAACAACAAGCGCAAATTAAGCACTGCCTTCCGCCCCCAAAAGGCCAGCTGCGTTTGTCAAACTTTGTGCCATCAATGGCACTGAGATATCTCACAAAGCTTCTGTGCTATGATTTGCAACATACATAAGGATTACATAGAACAGCTAAAATACTGATGGTGTGCTAATAATTATTATGACTGGGAAAAAGAAAAGCAGGCTTGCTATAAAACTGAACACAACAAAACATTAGTGAAGTACAGCTGGTGGTGTGTTCCAGAAGAACAAAACAAAAATGATAGTCATTAGGACTGTCTTGCTGTCCTAATCCTATAAATAGGATAAGGCAAAATTCTTACTTGTTGAAGCATGGTGATCAGAGTGTAAAAGCAACCGCTCAATTTTCTGAAAGAAGCCAAAACCCAGCCTTAGGTGTGAATAAGTGCTGTTATGTCACAAAGGGGATACACATCAAACCCACCTGGCATGCAACTCAGCGGTAGGCCTGAAATGCCTGATGCTTCCTGACCGCAGCACTATCCATGCTGCATCCAATCTACTTACTCGCAACACGACACACACAGTTATCAGTTTAAGCAATACTTGAGGTAAGCCCACCTTGCCTGGCAAGCCTCCCATGTTGCCTGGTGGACTGACTTGGATACTACAGTGCTCCTTCCACCACAGTCTGTTGCTTTGAGGAGACAACCTGCTTTGCCTGTCTCAGATGCCAAGCATGTCCTTTCCTTCGTCACACTGCTGGAACCAGGGAACCTCGGGTCTGATAACCTTGGGACTGCTGCTGATGCACAGCAACAGTACCTTCAAATGAAGGAAGCCACCCTAAGATATCCGGTAGTATGTAGCAAAAGCTCTTTGATAATATGCAAAGTAGCATTGACACAGCAGTGAACTTTGTGTATTTAATAAAATCAAGTCCAGCAATAATACCAGCTTCTGTTATAGCTCTTCATCTCAGGCAGCCAACATTTCATCTGGTGTAACCTATAACTCCTGGTGCAAACTGAACCTAACCTTCTTTGTCTCATGGGTACGTTCCAAGAAGGAAGAAGAAACAGTAGAAATTAGCAAATGCCTTTTCATCTTCTACCATTCCTCATCCTTCCTTGAGCGCTTTTATTCACTGCCTTTCTCTTTCTGGGTTTTGAGTGTGTGCATTGGAACTTTTGTGTCTATGGGATTCCTAATTTGACTGATTGACTCAAAAACAGGTTGGCAACAAGCCTGGTGCCAGATCAACTTAACAGGTTGGCGTGCATCTCAGTGATGACATCACTCATACTGGTGCCGCTTCTGGTTCTTGTTGTTTTGTCTATTTGAATTTTTATGGATTTTATTCGTGGACAAACCTTATCATTTTCCAGCATGGCTTCTTCTGGCTTCTGATACTTTTCTGTTACCTACTATTGGCTGTTTTTCGATCTTCCATTCTATATAACCAAAATATGTATATTTTTAACCATGACGGGGGAGCACTATTTGTTTGAGGGCAAATATGGTTGCCTGTCCCTAGACCATGCTCCCAGTATTATGGGTGAAGGGGGAAAGAATTGCAGTGAGAACATTGTTCGTAAACCTACTGCACTATTTGCCAACTCATGTATCCTACCAATACTGTCAGTTATTTAAAACCAGTGAAGCGAGAAGCTGGGCCATCAGCATGCACATTTCTTGTGCAATCCAGAAATAAACCTGTTCACGCCGGGACACAGGTTGCATCCGTTCATTTATAAGAAATTGTTCTTTAGTAGTTAAGTTAAATTTAGTTGGAATTGACAAATTTACAGAACTTGATGATTTTAACTTTTCTCTTTGGGATGTGACCAGTAGCCTTTCTGCTCATTCACAGCAACAGCTTTTGCTTTTCTTTCAAGCTGATTACATGATCACGGGGGACACATTGACCTTCTCATACCCTTGGCCGTCTCAAGGCAGTCCATCACTTGTACAAAGTAAAGGGCAGTAGTTACAAATGTTTGGGGGCTTCTGAATTTCAGTCACGCAGTGCAACTGGGAAGGTTTTCCCTATTTTCAAAATGAAGATATTTATTGATGTGAGATTCTATTTTTTCCCCCTCTTGTCTCATACTAAGGTAATGACCCCTGCTCAGCCATCTTCTTCGAAGAGACAGCCTTCATGCCCTTTAAGACGACGCCCGGACTTACTCCACCTGGTGAGCTGCGGGGATCTGAGCACCTTTACGACCATTGAAGGACCAAGGATAGAGTTGAGAAGACAGAGGGGAGAACATGAACGGCCTCATAGCCTCATCGGTGTCATACGAGAAACTGTACTTTGAGATGGGCTGATCTATGGCCTTACACCAGATACTTGCAGATTTAAAGCTGTGCCCGATGAGCTTTGTTCCAGTAACAGTATTTTTGCACTTTTCTGCTGTTTGATCGCAAAATGGCAGGAGCTTTCTCAGGCAAACGAGTTACTGCACAAAAAGTGTGTTTTTTACTTCTGCTTCGGATATGCTTGAACTTTTATGGAGCAGTCTTTTAATCCTGGAACCATGTTTGCACAGGTGAATGCTGGTCTGTGGATAATGGTTCTGTGCCTTGCTGCCTGTTTTAGTAGGGTTGATTGTCCTATACTTAATTTCACTGCATTCTTATTTGCTAAAAACAGAAAGACTGAGTTTCTATAAAAGCTTATTTATAAAAAAAACTCTTGCTCTGCTGTGGGACTTGTTTCCATGTCTGCTGTTTATGACATTTTCAGATTTACTTAAGGCTCAACCCTAACTTCTTCATTCTTAAGAAAATTTCAAACTTTAAACAACAACTGTTGAAAATATTATTTTAAAAGTATAAAGTCTTATTTTTAAACCTGTTTAATTCTGCTTACCAAGCAGTTTTAACTGAGGTACATTGCTAAGAGCTAAGAATCAATAACGAAAATGTGGGATTTATGTGTTTGGTGTCAGTGTTGAATTCACTGTTCTACGTCTTTATTTATTTGGCAATCTATAGAGCTCTTTCACCCAACATGTTCTACACAGTAAGTTAATAGCAATGGAGCCGCTCCAGAAGGTCGCAGAGAAATGTACTGTGAAAATATTTCAAAAATGAGGCTTCGGTTGATGTGAAATGCAGTTGTGAGGTTCGAAAAGAAATATGGAATAATTAGGTTTTAATAGCTGATTTGGCAGAGTATGTCAGGGTATGGTGATTCGTGGTGGGCTAACCTAGCAGAGTGTGTAGCAACTGTGCCACACAGAGCAAGCAGAGAATGCTGAGGACTGGTTAGCAGAAGCCAAGTCAAGTGATCTATTGAAGATGATAGGGTGAATATAGTGATACTGCGAATGAAGGATCACCAGGGAAAGTCTCCTGGAAACTCTGGTTTAGGCCCGTAGTCTTATGAGGGAGATTTAACTATATTTCACGCAAGGTAGTGTAGCAATCAAGGTTACTGTGCTGCATTGCGTGATGGGAAGAGAGCACAATAGTGCATATCTACTAACATATGACACGGCTGTTCCCTACCCAATTGCTGGTGCACAATTAGGCTGCCTATCACCTGGCATTCAACTTTTCTACCACATGGCAAATGCGTGTATGTGGCATCTATTTCGGTTTTGTACTGGAAGGGTAACCTCTAGTGTGAAATGCTATGCTCACATATACTTAAAAACTTTTTGCACTTTGCATGCGTACTAGCACTGTACATCACCCGTAAAAAGTTTGGAATATTTGGCAAAAAGCTTTTTCTCCTAATGTGCACATGCCTAAAGGAGGCGCACTTTTTGTCACAAAGCCATGTCTACAAATGTTAATAGATAGGGCTTTACATCCAAAGCCATTGTTGGTAGCATGGGAATACCCATGTACCACCCATGGAACACCCCTTGATACAAAGTAATACATTTGTAGTGTAAATCGGTGCTCCCACCGAAAATAAAAATACAATGGAAAGTAAACAATTTATCAACACATTGCATTGGTCTCTGTCACGGTTTATGATTTTCTATCAGTGCAAACCCTTGATAAATCTGCTTTAAAGTGAATACCAAGGTTGTTCAGAGTGGATAACTCCAGGCATCATTATCCCATATTCTCATACAATGTTTTGCCACTGTAGACTGAAGTTTTCGTTCATACTGAAAACCATGTATGATAATCAAATAAATGGTCAAGAAACCTGCTTATTTGCTGCTTACTTCAACCTTACAAAGACCTTTGACTCTAAGCAGAGTCAAAGTTCTGTGCAAGGTTGAGGAAAGCTCTGTTAGCAGAATGTCTCTGGCCAAAGCTTGCATACCTGGGCAAGGACAAATGGTTAATATCCCTTACTGAACTGTTTTATGTGGGTACCACTGATTGGGCCAGACCGAGTAGGGGTGGTCGTACAAGAACCAATAAATATAATAAGAGGGCGGCACATCAATACTGTTCATTAGGCCATCTTTTGTTTTTGTTAAATATTTATGACTTTGGAAAGGTAGTTGTACTATTAGCTTAGACCCACCGCAAATTAATTAGTATAATGACAAAACATTCTAATATACAGATGATACACCTCTGATTTCTCTTACCCCGAAAGTTCTGCCAAACAACGAGATAGAGCAAGCAATTACTACAACTAAACCCAAGGTGGTAGCATTTAGTAAACGCATATATAAAGGGCTTTGATATGTTAACAGTGATCATGGTGAGTCTGTTAATGACTACCCCTACCCTGGATTGGTCTTCCATTTAGATGAAAAGTGAATCTCACATGTGAATAACTCATCCAATTTAGAGGGTTGGCTTCAATTCTATTATAACTTTTGTGGATGTATTCTCTCACAGTGTTTACCTTTGTTACAAGAAACTTTTAACCATACTATGCTACGGGTGCGAGTTTTGAGCCTCAGTGTTATTTTAACCATGGGAAACAATATAAAACACATTTATGAGAGTTCTTTTGGGGCCTTCAAAGTATTTAAAGGGAACTAGGGTTTGGGCCTCCTTTGCCAAAGATTTAGTGACCTCCCTCATTGAAGCTGTAGAAATTTTAAAATGGCATGTAAAATACTGTCCCTTCTTCATTACTAGGAACATAACCTTAAACTCATCTCATTGTATATTACCCCTCTGAAAAGGCTTGGTATTTCTAGGAAATTAGGTATCATTAGTTAAAGATTCAGTCACATATTTTGGCACATAGGGCTTATTACTCTTACGTGGGTGAGAAGGGGGTCAGCTGAAAGCAGTATATCCTACAGTGTAGGCACTATGATTCTCTTACAAATTGGCTTATTAGACCTATCTTGAATAAGTTTAATGACACCACTAGGTGGGATGCATTTAATACCCTTGTGTGTACAGCGAAAATGGAGAGAAATTGCCAACCACTGGAATGTGCATTAAAACGCGTTGTTGAACTGTGTCAAATTTGTAAATATCTGAGTTGCACTTTACTGTTTATGCTTGCATAACCTTTAAGAAAACCAAATCTAACCATGACTGTGTTACCATTTGATTGATGATTTCTACCTGGTTGTAATGCGCCTGTGTTTTTAATGGAGCAATCCAAATAAAATTAACTGGTTATTATTATAAAGATATTGTTTCCAAATAGTTTACTGCTACAAGGGGAGTTAAAGTGGGTGGGCATATCAAGGAGAAGTGAGATAGACAGGAATTTCTCGAGGAATTCAAGGAGGAGAAACAGGGAGAGTATAATCATGTAGGGGGAGTTACATGATCGTTTCAGTGGCAGGCTAGTACTTTAAATGCATTCCATCCAATGAATAAGTGCTAAAGTGTGAATATACAATGACAGGTGGAAGAATTGAAAAGGCAGAGTATGAAAAATTGGTAAACTGTTGATAGAGGTAAGAAGGTAGGGAAAGAGCTGGCGTGGATGGTAGGAATTACGATGGAGTGCAGATGGTCATAAAAGGAAGATATCCAAAGCAGAGAAAGGTATAATATGAAGTGTATAAGGTGGGGGTGAGTGAATATATATATATATATATGTATACAGTATATATATATATAAAACCTACTGGTGGTCAATAAGTAGTTATGGTTCGGACCATGTTTCCATTGAAAAAGCATTTTTTGACTTTCCTATATCTTCACAACATTTACCCAAAAATCAAGTGTGCCAGTGATTATTTTTGTGCATGAGAAATTTTGGGCTGATCCGTCAAGCGGGGGCTGAGAAAAAAAGGGGGGGGGGGGGTTAGTTTTAAAAAACGTGTTTCAAATGTTAATTACCATAGGAGTTTTGAACATGACTACAGTTCAAACCGCTGGACGGAATTATACCAAATTTAGTAGAACGGTAGCTTTTGGTATGCAGATCACACTTTTTGTTATTTGGTGTAAATCTATTCAGAAGTTTGAGAGAAATTAAATGAAATACAAATCTGTTTTTCTAGGGCCGCAGTTCCTCCCTGACAACTTCAGGAATATTAAGAGCTTGTGCAGAGATCTGCTGAGCTCTGATTGTCTGCCAACACTTCAACCAGGAAATGTTGGCAGCCATCTTTGGACTTGGCTTCAGCCAGGTCCCAGGAATTTTTTTTAAAAACAAACAAAAAAGGGCCAGGGAAGGGACACCCTGACCCCTCAGCTCTGGTGTTGGGGTCCCATAGGGACACCACAAGGGCAGGAAAGCAATTTGTTTGCAGCAAATTTACGACAAATTTGCTGCAAAAACAAAAAAACAAGCGCAGTCTCCGATGATTGTTTTACTAAAGCCCTCGGGTGGGCCAGGCCCTGTGGGCATGTAAAGAGTAAAAGCAGGGGAGTGCACAGGGCCACCCTCCTGGGCTGATTTGTGACCCAGGGGCTGTCACCACCTGGGGGTCATATTTAATTATATGCAGGAGGGACACGCCCTCCCCCCCACAGGCACAGGGACTACCACCTCCCTGAGGCACCTGAGGAAATAAACACAGGGGGCCACTTAGGCCCCCCTGCAGCCCGGGGGACTGCCACCTCCCCAGAGCACATGATGAATTATTTCCCTGGGCTCTCAGACCTGTTGTGTGCGTGCATGCTTCCTGCCTGCCTGTCCCTCCTCCTCTCTGGTCTCCCCAGGCTCTCAGGCCTGTTGTGTGCATGCCTGCTGCCTGCCTGTCCCTCCATCTCATTGCTTTCCCCGGGCTCTCAGTCCCATCATGTGCATGCCTGCTGCTTGCCTGTCCCTCCTCACTGCTTCCGCTGGGCTCTCAGCCCCATTGTGTGCATGCCTGTTGCCTGCCTGTCCCTTCTTCTCACTGTTGTCCACAGGCTCTCAGCCCATTGTGTGTGTCCCTGCTGCCTGCCTTTCTGTTATGACTGATTCACTGCTGTCTGCGGGCCCTCCGCCCCATCATGTGCATGCCTGCTGCCAGCCTCTCCATCCTTCTCGTTGCTTTCCCCGTGTTCTCAGCCCGATTGTGTGTAGGCCTGCTGCATCCCTTTCTATTATGAATGATTCACTGCTTTCCACAGACTCTCAACCCCTCGTGTGCATGGCTACTGCCTGCCTTTCTATTATGAAGGATTCACTGCTTTCCCTGGGCTCTCAACACAGTTGTGTGTGTGCCTGCTACCTGCCTGTTCCTCCTTCTCACTGCTTTCCCAAGGCTCTTAGCACCATTGTGTGCATGCCTGCTGCCTGTCCCTCCTCCCTTTTGCTTGCCCCGGGCTTTCAGCCCAGTTGTGTGCATGATTACTGCCTGCCCCTTCTTCTCACTGCTTTTTTGGGCTCTCAGCCCTCACATGTGCATACCTGCTGCCTGTCTCTCCTTTTCATTGCATTTCCCGGGCTCTCAGCCCTGTTGTGTATATGCCTGCTGCCTGTCCCTCCTTCTCACTGCTTCCTCCTGGCTCTCAGCCCACTGTGTGTGTGCCTGCTGCCTGCTTGTTCTTCTGTCCCACTGCTTTCCCCAGGCTGTCAGCCCCATTGTGTGCGTGCCTGCTGCCTGCCTGTCTCTCCTTTCCACTGCTTTCCCATGGCTTTCAGTCCCTTTGTGTGCTTGCCCGCTGCCTGCCTGTCCAACCTTCTCACTGCTTTCACCAGGCTCTCAACCCTGTTGGGTGCATGCCTGCTGCCTGCCTGTCCCTCCTTCTTACTGCTTTCCCCGGGCTCGCAGCCCAGTTGCATGCATGCCTTCTGCCTGTACCTTCTTCTCACTGCTTTCTTGGGCTCTGAGCCCTGACATGTGCATGCCTGCTGCCTGTCCCTCCTTCTCACTGCCCTTCCCTGGCTCTCAGCCTCGTCATGTGCATGCCTGCTGCCTGCCTGTCCCTCCTTCTCACTGCTTGTCCCTGGCTGTCAGCCAGTTGTGTGTGACTGCTGCCTGCCTTTCCTTCCTTCTCACTGCTTTCCCCAGGCTGTCATCCCCGTTGTGTGTGTGCCTGCCTGTCTCTCCTTCAAACTGCTTTCCCCTGGCTCTCAGCCACTTTGTGCGCTTGCTTCCTGCCTGCCTGTCCCGCCTTTTCACTGCTTTCCCTAGGCTCTCAGCCCATTGGGTGCGTGCCTGCCTGCTCTTCCTTCTCACTGCTTTCCCCAGGCTCCTCACCCTGACGTGCATGCCTGCTGCCTACCCCCCTTCACTACGTTCCCTGGGCTCTCAGTCCCATCATGTGCATGCCTGCTGTCTACCTGCCCCTCCTTCTTGCTGCTTTCCCCTGCTCTCAGCCCTGTTGATTGTGTGTACCTACTGCCTGCCTGACCATCCTTCTCACTGCTTTCCCCGGACTCTCAGCCCCGTTGTGTGCATGCCTGCTGCCTGGCTCTCCCTTCTGCTCATTGCTTTCACCGGGCTCTCAGCCCAGTTGTGTGCATGCCTGCTGCCTGCCCCTTCTCACTGCTTTCTTGGGCTCTCAGCCCTGACATGTGCATGCCTGCTGCCTGCCTGTCCCTCCTTCTCACTGTTTTGTCCTTGCTCTCAGCCCCATTGTGTACAGACCTTCTTCCTGTCCCTCCTTCTCACTGCATTTCCCGGGCTCTCAGTCCCGTAGTGTGCATGCCTCCTGCCTGTCTCTCCCCGCTTCTCACTGCTTTCCCCTGGCTCTCAGCTGGTTGTGTGTGTGCCTGCTGCCTGCCTGTCCCTCCTTCTGCTGCTTTTTCTGGGCTCTCAGCCCTGTTGTGTGCATGTCTGTCCCTTCTTCTTACTGCTTTCTTGGGCTCTCAGCCCTGACATCCGCATGCCTGCTGTCTGTCCCTCCTTCTCACTGTGTTTCCTGGGCTCTCAGCCCTGTCGTGTGCATGCCTGCTGCCTGCCTGTCCCTGCTTCTCATTGCTTTCCCCTGGCTCTCAGCCAGTTGTGTGGGTGACTGCTGCTTGCCTGTCCTTCTCACTGCTTTCCCCAGGCTGTCAGCCCTGTTGTATGCGTGCATGCCTGTCTCTTTTTCCCACTGCTTTCCCCTGGCTCTCAGCCCTTTTGTATGCTTGCCCACTGCTGCCTGTCCCGCCTTCTCACTGCTTTCCCCAGGTTTTCAGCCCCATTTTGTGCATGCCTGCTGCCTGCCTGTCCGTCCTACACTCCTCTTTCCCTGGGCTCTCAGCCCCATTGTGTGCGTACCTGCCTGCTCATCCTTCTCACTGCTTTCACTGGGCTGTCAACCCAGACATGTGCATACCAGCTGCCTATCCCTCCTCACTGCGTTCCCCAGGCTCGCAGTCCTATCGTGTGCATGCCTGCTGCCTGCCTGTCTGTCCTTCTCGCTGCTTTCCTCTGCTCTCAGCCCTGTTGTGTGTTTACCTGCTGCCTGACCCGCCTTCTCACTGCTTTACCCCAGGCTCTCAGCCCTGTTGTGTACATGCCTGCTGCTTGCCTGCCCCTCCTTCTCAATGCTTTGTCCCTGCTCTCAGCCCCATTGTGTGCATGCCTGCTGCCTGCCTCTCCCTACTTCTTACTGCTTTCCCTGGCTCTCACCCTCTTTGTGTGTAGGTGCCTGCTGTCTGCCTATTCCTCCTTCTCACTGCTTTCACAGGGCTCTCAACCCTGTTGTGCACATGCCTGCTTCCTGCCTCTCCCTCCTTATCACTGCTTTCACCTGGCTCTCAATGAGGGGCAAGCAGCCAGACAGCAGGCACGTACACTAAAGGTTTCTTACTGCTTTCCCTGGGCTCTCAGCCCCATTGTTTACCTGCCTGCCCCTTCTTCTCACTGCTTTCCCCAGGCTCTCAGCCCCGTCATCTGCGTGTCTGCTGCCTGCCTCTCTCTCCTTCTCACTGCTTTTTCAGGGCTCTCAGCCCCGTGGTGTGCGCGCCTGCTGCTTTCCTGTCCTTCGCTTCTGGCCTTGATGCTCCTTTCACAAAAATTAAACCTCAACATGAAGCACTTACAAATATGAATGGAGCAGGTGCTCCAGTTGAAGCTCCACTTTTGGAAAGGACAAATATTCCTAGCTCCTGGGCTTGGTGAAGGCAAAGCAACTGTTTATTCTGTGATTCCATATTGAAAAAGCGATCTGAAATCCTTCAGGGAGGTGAATGCATCTGTCATCCATTGGAGCGCAATCAGACCCTCTACCATCCACTCTCAAACCCACAAAGACCGTCTCACACCCACTCTTACACCCAGACACTCACAGCCACTGTCACACCCAGAGACACCCTCTCACACCTATTCTCACCCCCAGAGAAACAAGCTGTGGCCAACTCCTGCTGCGCATAAACAAAGGCTGTGTGCATCATGGGTTTGGGTGGATAGAGGGGTTGGGTAGTATAGGGGGTTGGCCCCAGACCAGGACCTGCGGCCAACGCCTGCCACTCACGGCCAGAGGACATGCGTGACGGTGGTGGGATTCACGTATAGTAATGAAATTACTTTATTTATTTTTTTAAATGTAGAAATCCCTGGGAAAAAAAACTAAAGTTACAGGGACGGTATAGTTAGGAAATAGAATTAAAAAAAGGTTACAGGGACGTTATAGATAGGTTCTGAATTTACTCGTACAAAACAATAGAAATTCAGCAGTTATATTTAGAGTTCTTTCAAGTAACTATTAACTCTCACCGTAAGGTAACTTTAACTCACGAACTTCACCATCCACTGCTAATTATCCCACATATCACAGCAGTCATGAGAACTTATATAATGTCCTTAAAAGTATAAATGAAACAGCAGTCAAATTTGTGAAGTAAAACCTGTGCGTGGCGAAGGCGTGAGTTATAGTTACCTTAGGGCACGAGTTACAGCTACTTTAAATGAATATAACTGCTGAATTTCTACACCCCCCCGTTACAATTGTATGAAGCCCCGGTGAAGTGTTGGTCCCCCGGGCTGTGGGGGCTGGCGGGCAGCACCCCGTGTATCTTTTTTTAAAGCCCCGGGGTGGTGCGGCGGTCCCTGGGGCTGAGGGGGACCTGAGGGCCCCCCGGCATTAAAATGTAAATACCCCCTGGACCTGGCCCACCCGGGGGCCATACAGAAACAAGCACGGAGCCTGTGCTTTTTTTTTTTTTTTTCCCGTGAATTTTGTGAATTAGTGGTATTTTCTTTTTTTGGGGGGGGGGGGCTTTTTACCCCACCACCAGAGCTAAGGGGTCAGGGTGTCCCTACCCTGGCCCCTTTTCCCTTTTTTCACATTTTTTTTTAATGGGACTCAGTTGAAGCTGAGTCCCAAGATGGCTGGTTTGAAGTGTTGGCAGCCAATCAGAGCTCTGCATTTTCCATGCACGAGCTCTTGATCTTTGCAAAGTAGTTGTGGCTAGAGATATACAAATTTGTTTTCTCTTTAATATCTCCTAAACTACTGAACGGAAAGCACAATCTGCATATCGAAAGCTAGCTTTCTGCCAAATTTGGTTTAATTCCCTCCAGCGGTTCGGGCTGTAGTCTTGTCTAAAGGTCCTATGGGAATTAACATGGGAAATACAACTTTTTTGATCCCCACTTTTTCTTGGCCCCACCTTGACGGATCACCTTGAAACTTACCATGCACAACAAGAATCACCGGGGTACTTCTTTTGGATAATTTCGTGAAGATTTGTCAAATGGTGCCGGACATATAGGCAAGTCAAAAAATGTTTTTTCTATGGAAACATGGTCCTAACAAACTACCTACTAGGTTATATATATATATATATATATATATATTGAGAGAGAGATAGTCACTGAAAAAAACAAAGGTTACAGGGACATTATAGTTAGGAAATAGAATTTAAAAAACATAGAAATTCACTTTAAAAAAAAAGGTTACAGGGATGTTATAGTTAGGCTTACATTTTAAACGTACGAAACCATAGAAAGTCAACAGTTATAGTTATTTCAAGGAACTATAACTCATGCTCCCGCCGTGCAGGACGTTGTCAACATTTTTACTGCTAATATTACATTGATATTATCAATGATGTTATCAAAGATGTCATGAGTGCCGTAATTTGTGGGGTAATTAGCAGTGCATGTTGAGGCACGAGTTATAGTTACCTTAGGGCACGAGTTATAGTTACTTGAGGTAACCCTAATTATAACTAGTAAATTTCTATGGTTTCGTACATTTAAAATGTGATCCTAACTATAACATCCCTGTAACCTTTGGGCTTCCCTCACAGTGCATTGCTTCTGCAAGCAAGTAGCTGCATTGTCAGCAGCTCCGTGCTTGCTGAAGCATTCAATCTCTGTCCCCTGCACGCATGCATAGGACGGAGATGAAAGCTTCGTATTTTGACAGTGGGACCTGCTTTACAGGTCCTGCAGTCAAAACACGAAGTGTTTGCTGTGGCTTGGCTGCAGCTGCAGAGGTGCAGCCAAGCCACAGCAAACAACTATGTCCCAGGGATGGGCACCCCGGCACATAGCAGGAGCCGGTCCTGCGGATGGCGGTCCCCAGGTTCATCTGTGGCTCCAAGAGGGGGGCACGGCCCTTCTCCAATGTGAAGATATCCTCGGGGTGGTGGTCCGGATCGCCCCCCTGCATATTAACAAAGCCCTGGGGAGATGACGGTCCCCAGGGCAGTATACAAATAATAAGCTGTGGGGAGGTGGCAGTCCAATTGGCAGCGGGAGAGGGCCAGGACCCCCCCCTCCCTCCCCCCCCACACACACATTTATATTTTTTTACACAGAAACCCCCAGGACTTCGCCCACCCGGGGGCAGTATGGTAACGAAGCGCGGAAGACCGCACTTTGTTATTTTTTATTGTACGGCAGATCCACTGCAAATCTGGTTGTATATTTTTTTTAATGCTTTTTAGCCCTTGGGGGGGGGGGGGCAGTGTGGTCTCTTTGAGACCCCACCACCAGAGCTAAGGGGCCAGGGTGTCTGTATCCTGACCGCTTTTCTTTACTTTTTACTTTTTTGGGGCACTTGGCTTCAGCCGAGTCCCAAGATGGCTGACAACACTTCAGCAACAGAAGCTGTTGAAGTGTTATCAGCTAATCAGACCTCTGCACGAGATCGTGAGGGGTCTGCAACCCTTTGCGCCCCTAGATATACAAATTAGTTTTCCCCTTAATTTCTCAAAAACTACTGAACAGAATTACACCAAAACAAAAAAGGTTGCTTTCTGGACCAGGATCTACCTTCCTGCCAAATTTGGTGTAATTCCTTCCAGTAGTTTTTGCGATATTGCTGTCAAAAACGCCTATGGAAAAATGAATGGGGAAACGTGTTTTGGAGTCCTCCTTTTTCTCCCCCCCCCCCCTCCCCCAGGCGGATCACCCCGAAACTTTCCAGCCAGCAGCTGATGGGACTGGCAAATGTTTTTGTAAAGTTTTGTGAAGATTCATAAAGCAGCGGCAAACATATAGGCAAGTAAAACAAGCTTTTTATGTAGAAACTAGGGGCCATATTTATACTTTTTGACGCAAAACTGCGCTAACGCAGTTTTGCGTCAAAAAAATTAGCGCCGGCTAACGCCATTCTGAAGCGCCATGCGGGCGCCGTATTTATTGAATGGCGTTAGCCGGCGCTAGCCGACCGGCGCTGCCAGGTGTGCGTGACAAAAAACGACGTACACCAGGCAGCGCCTACGTAGGGAAAAATGGCGTTTGGGCGTCCCAAAATGGGGCAAGTCAGGTTGAGGCAAAAAAATCGTCTTAACCCGATTTGCGCCATTTTTTTCATGGGCATGGTCATTGGGCATAGTGGCATGTAGGGGGGCACAAATCAGGCCCCCCTATGCCACAAAAAAAATAAAAAATACTTACCACAACTTTTCTTCCCTGGGATGGGTCCCTCCATCCTTGGGTGTCCTCCTGGGGTGGGCAAGGGTGGCAGGGGGTGTCCCTGGGGGCAAGGGAGGGCACCTCTGGGCTCATTCTGAGCCCACAGGTCCCTTAACGCCTGCCCTGACCCAGGCGCTAAAAACCGGCGCAAATGCGGGTTTTTTGCCCCGCCCACTCCCGGGCGTCATTTTTGCCCGGGAGTATAAATCCCACGCACATGACTGGGAGTCATTTTTTAAGACGGGAACGCCTACCTTGCATATCATTAACGCAAGGAAGGTGTTCACGCAAAAAAATTACACTAACTCCATGAACTTTGGCGCTAGACGCGTCTAACGCCAAAGTATAAATATGGCGTTAGTTTTGCGTCGAATTTGCGTCGAAAAAAACGACGCAAATTCGGCGCAAACGGAGTATAAATATGCCCCAATTGTATTTTGTAAGTTTGCGCTTCTTTTGCGTCAAAAAATGGCGCAAATGCGGCGCTAAAAAAGCATAAATATGGGCCTTAATGTACAAACCTAGCTAGGGAGCAACAGTGATTAACAGTAGGCAAGAAATTGAAATCTGAGCAAGGTGTCCCACAGAGATGGCTTCCTCTTTGCAAATCCATTACCATCCTGACTCCGGCGTTGGACACTTGCAGTCACACACCATTGCAACTCTTAAATAAGTGGGGGTGTCTCTTTCATGATGGGACTGGCAAATGTTTTTGTAAAGTTTTGTGAAGATTCATAAAGCAGCGGCAAACATATAGGCAAGTAAAACAAGCTTTTTATGTAGAAACTAGGGGCCATATTTATACTTTTTGACGCAAAACTGCGCTAACGCAGTTTTGCGTCAAAAAAATTAGCGCCGGCTAACGCCATTCTGAAGCGCCATGCGGGCGCCGTATTTATTCAATGACGTTAGCCGGCGTTAGCCGCTGCCTGGTGTGCGTGAAAAAAAACGACGTACACCAGGCAGCGCCGGCGTAGGGGGATATGGAGCTTGGGCGCCAAAAAATGGGGCAAGTCAGGCTGAGGCAAATTTTTCGCCTCAACCCGATTTGCGCCATTTTTTTCGACTCCCAACCCCCATTGAAATGACTCCTGTCTTAGCAAAGACAGGAGTCATGCCCCCTTGCCCAATGGCCATGCCCAGGGGACTTCTGTCCCCTGGGCATGGTCATTGGGCATAGTGGCATGTAGAGGGGCACAAATCAGGCCCCCCTATGCCACAAAAAAAAAAAAAAAAAAAAATACCTGAACTTACCTTAATGTCCCTGGGATGGGTCCCTCCAGCCTTGGGTGTCCTCCTGGGGTGGGCAAGGGTGGCAGGGGGTGTACCTGGGGGCATGGGAGGGCACCTGTGGGCTCCTTCCGAGCCCACAGGTCCCTTTACGCCTGCCCTGACCAGGCGCTAAAAAACGGCGCAAAAGCAGCCGGACGTCATTTTTTTTTTAACCCGCCCACTCCCGGGCATGAATTTTGCCCGGGAGTGTAAATACGGCGCACATGCCTCGGAGTAAATTTTTTAGACGGGAACGCCTACCTTGCATATCATTAACGCAAAGTAGGTGTCCACGCTAAAAAATGACGCAAACTCCATGGACTTTGGCGCTAGACGCGTCTAACGCCAAAGTATAAATATGGAGTTAGTTTTGCGTCGGAATTGCGTAAAAAAAAAAACGACGCAATTCCGGCGCAAACAGAGTATAAATATGCCCCTAGGTCCTAACTATTTACCTAGTGGTGACTGCCACTAGGTTTTATATATATATATATATATATATATATATATATATATATATATATATATATTTGTGGGAAAAGTCATTTTTAGGGTGGGTATGTGTTGTTGCGTGATACATTTTTTTTCTAGAGTTTAGGGTGGGTATGGGTTTTTGGGTGGCAAGGGTAATTTTAAGGTTTAGGGTGGGTATGGGTTTTGGGTGGTAAAGGTAATTTTAGGGTTTAGGGTGGGTATGGGTTTTTTGAGTGGCAAGGATCATTTTAGGGAGGGGATGGGATTTAAGTGACAAGGGTAATTTTAGGGTTGGGGGATGGGTTTTTGGGGGGTAAGGGTTGTTTTTAGAGTTTATGGTTGGCATGGGTTTTTGGGTGGCAAGAATAATTTTAGGGTTGAGGGTGGATATGGGTTTTTGAGTGGCAAGGATAACTTTAAGTTTAGGATGGGTATTGGTTTTTGAGTGGCAAGGGTAATTTCAGGGTTTAGGGTGGGTATGGGGTTTTGGGTGGTAAAGGTAATTTTAGGGTTTAGGGTGGGTATGGTTTTTTTGAGTGACAAAGGTAATTTTAGGTTTGGGGTATGGGTTTTTGGGGGTAACGGTTGTTTTTAGAGTTTATGGTTGGCATGGGTTTTTGGGTGGCAAGAATAATTTTATGGTTGAGGGTGGGTATGGGTTTTTGAGTGCCAAGGATAATTTTAGGTTTTGGATGGGTATTGGTTTTTGAGTGGCAAGGGTAAGTTTAGAGGTTAGGGTGGGTATGGGTTTTCGGGTGGCAAGGATAGTTTTAGGGGTTACGGTGGGTATGGGTTTTTGAGTGACAAGGGTAATTTCAGGGTTTAAGGTTGGTATGGGTTTTGTGGTGGCATGGGTAATTTTAGGATTTAGGGTGGGTATGGGTTTTTGGATGCAAAGTGAATTTTTAGGGTTTAGGGTTCGTATTGGTTTTTGGGTGGCAAAGGTAATTTTAGGGTTTAGGCTGGGTATTGGTTTTTGAGTGGCAATGGTAATTTTAGGGTTTAGGGTGGATGTGGGTTTTTTGAGTGGCAAGGAAAATTTTAGGAATTAGGATGAGTATGAGTTTTTAGGTGGCAAGGGTAATTTTAGGGTTTAGAATGGGTATAGTTTTTTGAGTGGCAAAGGTAATTTTAGAGTTCAGGGTGGGTATGGGTTTTTGAGTGGCAAGGAAAGTTTTAGGAATTAGGATGAGTATTAGTTTTTAGGTGGCAAGGGTCATTTTAGGGCTTAGAATGGGTATAGGTTTTTGAGTGGCAAAGGTAATTTTAGGTTTCAGGGTGGGTATGGGTTTTGAGTGACAAAGATAATTTTAGGGTTTCAGGTGGGTATGTGTTTTTGGATGGCAAGGGTTATTTTTTTTTTAGAGTTTAAGGTTGGTATGAGTTTCGGGGGGCAAGGGTAATTTACTGGATGTCGTGTGGGTATGGGTTTTTGGGTGTCAAGGGACTTTTTAGGGTTTAGGGTGGGTATTGGTTTTGGGCGACACTGGTAATTTTATGGTTAGGGTGGGTATGGGTTTTTGAGTGGCAACGGTGATTTATGGGTTTAGGGTGGTTATGGCTTTTTGAGTGGCAAAGATAATTTTAGGGTTCAAGGTGGGTATGGGTTTTGGGTGCCAAGTGCTTTTTTTAAGAGTTTAATGTGTTTATGGGTTTTTAGGTGAGAAGGGTAATTTTAGGGTTTAGAGTGGGTATGGGTTTTTGAATGGCAACAATAATTTTAGGGTTTAGGGTGGGGATGGGTTTTTGGGTGGCAAAGTTAATTTTAGATTTTGGGTGGGTATGGGTTTTTGGGTGGCAAGGATAATTTTAGGGTGGGGATGGGTTTTGATTCACAAGGGTAATTTTAGGGTTTGCAGTTGTTATGGGTTTTTGGGTGGCAAGGATAATTTTACGGTTGAGGGTTGGTATGGGATTTTGAGTGGGAAGGATAATTTTAGGGACTTGGATGGGTATTGGCATTTCAGTGGCAAGGGTAATTTTAGAGGTTAGGGTGGGTATAGGTTGTTGGGTGACAAGGATAATTTTAGGGGTTAGGGTGGGAATGGCTTTTTGACTGACAAGGGTCATTTCAGGGTTTGGGGTGGGCATGGGTTTTTGAGTGGCCAGGGTAATACTATGGTTTAGGGTGGGTATGGGTTTTTAGGTGTCAAGGGAGTTTTTGGGGTTCAGGGTGGGTAATTATTTTTGAGTGGCAAGGGTAATTTTAGGGTTTAGGGTGGGTATTGGTTTTTGAGTGGGAAGGGTAATTTTACGGTTTGGGGTGGGTGTGGGTTTTTGAGTGTTAAGGATAATTTTATGATTTAGAGTAGGTATGGGTTTTTGGGTGGCAAGGATCATTTTAGGGTTAAGGTGGGTATGGGTTTTTGAGTGGCAAGGGTGATTTTAGGGTTCAGGGTGGTTATGGGTTTTTGAGTGGCAAGGGTAATTTTAGGGGTCAGGGTGGGTATGGGTTTTGGGTGGCAAGTTTTTTTTAAGAGTATAATGTGTTTATGGGTTTTTAGGTGAGAAGGGTAATTTTAGGCTTTAGAGTGGGTATGGGTTTTTGAGTGGCAACGATCATTTTAGGTTTAGGGTGGGTATGGGCTTTTGAGTGGCAAGGATAATTTTAGGGTGGGGGTGGGTATTGGTTTGTGAGTGGCAAGTGTAAGTTTAGATTTTAGGGTGGGTATGGTTTTTTGGGTGGTAAGGATAATTTTTGGGTTTAGGGTGGGTATGGGTTTTTGAGCGAAAAGGATTTTTTTTTTTTTTTTTTTTTAAAGAGTTAAATGTTGGTATGGGTTTTGGGGTGGCAATGGCAATTTGAGGATTTAGGTATTTAGGGTGGGTATGGGTTTTTGTATGTGACCGGAATTTTTAGGGTTTAGGGTGGGTATTGGTTTTTGCGTGGCAAAGGTAATTTTAGGGTTTAGGCTGGGTATGGATTTTTGAGTGGCAAGGGTAATTTTAGGGCTTAGGGTGGGTGTGGGTTTTTGAGTGGCAAGGGAAATTTTAGGGATCACAGTGAATAAGGGTTTTTAGGTTTCGAGTGTACTTTTAGGGGTTAGTGTGGGTATGGGTTTTTGAGTCACAAGGGTAATTTTAGGGTTTAGGGTGTTTATGGGTTGTTGAGTGCAAGGAGTAATTTTTGGTTTTAGGGTTGGTGTGGGTTTTTGGGTTGCAAGGATAATTTTAAGGTTTAGAGTGGGAATGGGGTTTTGGGTGCAAGAGTTATTTTTAGACTTACGATCGGTTTGGATTTTTGGGTGGCAAGTGTAATTTTAGGATTTGGGGTGTCTGGTTTCTTGGGTGTCAATGGAAGTTTTAAGGATTAGGCTGGGTATTGGTTTTTGGGAGACTGGTAATTTTAGGGTTCAGGGTGGGTATAGGTTTTTGGGTGGCAAGGGTACTTTTAGGGTTTAGGGTTGGTATTGGTATCTGAGTGGCAAGGGTAATTTTAGGATGTAGGGTGGGTATGGGTTTTTCGGTGGCATAGGTAATTTTAGGGTTTAAGGTGAGTATGGGTTTTTCGGTGGCAAGGGTAATTTTAGGATTTAAGGTGGGTATGGGTTTTTGAGTGGCCAAGATAACTTTAGGGTTTAGTGTGGGTATGGGTTTTTGAGTGGCAAGAGAGATTTTAGGGTTTAGGGTGGGTATGGGTTTTCGGTGGCAAATGTTTTTAAGAGTTTAAGGTGTATATGGATTTTTGGATGGCAAGGATAATTTTAGGGTTTAGGGTGGGTATGGGTTTTTGGGTGGGAAGGATAATTTTTGGCTTTAGGTTGGGTGTGGGTTTTTGGGTGGCAAGGATAGTTTTATGGTTTAGGGTGGGTATGAATTTTTGAGTGGCAAGAATAATTTAGGGTTAAGGGTGGGTATGGGATTTTGGGTGACAAGGGTAATTTTAAGGTTTAGAGTCGGTATGGGGTTTGGGTGGCAAGTGTTTTTTTAAGACTTTAAGGTGGGGGGTGGGTTTTTGGGTAGCAAGGATAACTTGAAGGTTTAGAGTGGGAATGTGTTTTTCGGTGGCAAGGGTTATTTTCAGAGTTTATGTTTGGGAATGATTTTTGGGACGCAAGGGTAATTTTATGATTTAGGGTGGGTATGTGTTTTTGGGTGCCAAGGGATTTTTTAAGGTTTAGGTTGGGTATTGGTTTTTGGGATCAATGGTAATTTTAGGTTTCAGGGTGGGTATAGGTTTTTGGGTGGCAATGGTACTTTTAGGGTTTAGGGTGGGTATTGGTATATGAGTGGGATGGGTAAGTTTAGGATTTAGGGTGGGTATGAGATTTTGAGTGGCAAGAGTCTTTTTAGGGTTTAGAGTGCATAAGGGATTTGGGGTGGCAAGGGGATTTTTAGGGTTTAGAGTGGGTATGGGTTTTTGAGTGGCAAGGGTCTTTTTAGGGTGGGTATGGGTTTTTGGGTGCCATGGGCAATTTTAGGGTTTATGGTGGGTATGAGTTTTTGGGTTTCAACTAAATTTTTAAGGGTTTAGGGTGGGTATTGGTTTTTTGGGTCACTGGTAATTTTAGGGTAAGGGTGAGCATGGGTGTGTGGGAGGCAAGGGTAATTTTACGGTTTAGGGTGGGTATAGGTTTTTGGGTGGCAAGGGTAATTCTAGGATTTAGGGTGGGTATGTGTTTTTGGGTGGCAAGTACATTTTTAGGGTTTAGGGTGGGCATGGGTTTTTGGGTGGCAAGGATAATTGTAGGGTTTTGGATGGGTATGTGTTTGTGGGTTGCAAGGGTTATTTTTAGAGTTTAAGGTTGGTATGAGTTTTGGTGTGGTAATGGTAAATTTAGGATGTAGGGTGGATATGGGTTTTTGTATGTGAGGGACATTTTAGGGATTACTGTGAGTATGGGTTTTTAGGTTGCAAAGATAATTTTAGGGTTTAGAGTGGGCATGGGTTTTTGAGTTGCAAGGGTAATTTTAGGGTTTAGGGTGGGTATTGGTTTTTGAGTGGCAAGGGTCATTTTACAGTTTAGGGTGGGTGTGGGTTTTTGAGTGGCCTTGGATAATTTTAAGATTTAGGGTGGGTATGAGGTTTTGGGTGGCATCGGTAATTTTAGGGTTTAGAATACATATGGGTTTTAGGGTGGCAAGTATAATTTTAGGGTTTGGGGTGGGAAGGGTTTTTTACTGGCAAGAGTAATTTTATGGTATAGGCTGGGTATGGGTTTTTGAGTGGCAAGGGAAAGTTTAGGGATTAGAGTGGGTATTGGTTTTTGAGTGGGAAGGGTAATTTTCCAGTTTGTGGTGGGTGTGGGTTTTTGAGTGGCAAGGATAATTTTATGATTTAGAGTAGGTATGGGTTTTTGGGTGGCAAGGATCATTTTAGGGTTAAGGTGGGTATGGGTTTTTGAGTGGAAGGGTGATTTTAGGGTTCAGGGTGGTTATGGGTTTTTGAGTGGCAAGGGCAATTTTAGGGTTCAGGGTGGGTATGGGTTTTGGGTGGCAAGTTTTTTTTAAGAGTATAATGTGTTTATGGGTTTTTAGGTGAGAAGGGTAATTTTAGGCTTTAGAGTGAGTATGGGTTTTTGAGTGGCAACGATCATTTTAGGTTTAGGGTGGGTATGGGCTTTTGAGTGGCAAGGATAATTTTAGGGTGGGGGTGGGTATTGGTTTGTGAGTGGCAAGTGTAAGTTTAAATTTTAGGGTGGGTATGGTTTTTTGGGTGGTAAGGATAATTTTTGGGTTTATGGTGGGTATGGGTTTTTGAGCGAAAAGGGTAATTTCAGGGTTTAAGGTGGGCATGAGTTTTTGGGTGGCAAGGTTTTTTTTTTTTATGAGTTTAAGGTTGGTATGGGTTTTGGGGTGGCAATGTTAATTTTAGGATTTAGGGATTTAGGGTGGGTATGGGTTTTTGTATGTGACCGGAATTTTTAGGGTTTAGGGTGGGTATTGGTTTTTGGGTGGCAAAGGTAATTTTAGGGTTTAGGCTGGGTATGGATTTTTGAGTGGCAAGGGTAATTTTAGGGCTTAGGGTGGGTGTGGGTTTTTGAGTGGCAAGGGAAATTTTAGGGATCACAGTGAATAAGGGTTTTTAGTTTTCGAGTGTACTTTTAGGGGTTAGTGTGGGTATGGGTTTTTGAGTCTCAAGGGTAATTTTAGGGTTTAGGGTGTTTATGGGTTATTGAGTGCAAGGAGTAATTTTTGGTTTTAGGGTGGGTGTGGGTTTTTGGGTTGCAAGGATAATTTTAAGGTTTAGAGTGGGAATGGGGTTTTGGGTGCAAGAGTTATTTTTAGACTTACGATCGGTATGGATTTTTGGGTGGCAAGTGTAATTTTAGGATTTTGGGTGTCTGGTTTCTTGGGTGTCAATGGAAGTTTTAAGGATTAGGCTGGGTATTGGTTTTTGGGAGACCGGTAATTTTAGGGTTCAGGGTGGGTATAGGTTTTTGGGTGGCAAGGGTACTTTTAGGGTTTCAGGTTGGTATTGGTATCTGAGTGGCAAGGGTAATTTTAGGATGTAGGGTGGGTATGGGTTTTTCGGTGGCAAAGGTAATTTTAGGGTTTAAGGTGAGTATGGGTTTTTCGGTGGCAAGGGTAATTTTAGGATTTAAGGTGGGTATGGGTTTTTGAGTGGCCAAGATAACTTTAGGGTTTAGTGTGGGTATGGGTTTTTGAGTGGCAAGAGAGATTTTAGGGTTTAGGGTGGGTTTTCGGTGGCAAATGTTTTTAAGAGTTTAAGGTGTTTATGGATTTTTGGGTGGCAAGGATAATTTTAGGGTTTAGGGTGGGTATGGGTTTTTGGGTGGGAAGGATAATTTTTGGCTTTAGGTTTGGTGTGGGTTTTTGGGTGGCAAGGATAGTTTTATGGTTTAGGGTGGGTATGAATTTTTGAGTGGCAAGAATCATTTAGGGTTAAGGGTGGGTATGGGATTTTGGGTGACAAGGGTAATTTTAAGGTTTAGAGTCGGTATTGGGTTTGGGTGGCAAGTGTTTTTTTAAGACTTTAAGGTGGGGGTGGGTTTTTGGGTGGCAAGGATAATTTGAAGGTTTAGAGTGGGAATGTGTTTTTCGGTGGCAAGGGCTATTTTCAGAGTTTATGTTTGGGAATGATTTTTGGGACGCAAGGGTAATTTTATGATTTAGGGTGGGTATGTGTTTTTGGGTGCCAAGGGATTTTTTAAGGTTTTGGCTGGGTATTGGTTTTTTGGATCAATGGTAATTTTAGGTTTCAGGGTGGGTATAGGTTTTTGGGTGCCAATGGTACTTTTAGGGTTTAGGGTGGGTATTGGTATATGAGTGGGATGGGTAAATCTAGGATTTAGGGTGGGTATGAGATTTTGAGTGGCAAGAGTCTTTTTAGGGTTTAGAGTGCGTAAGGGATTTTGGGTGTCAAGGGGATTTTTAGGGTTTAGAGTGGGTATGGGTTTTTGATTGGCAAGGGTCTTTTTAGGGTTTAGGGTGGGTATGGGTTTTTGGGTGCCATGGGCAATTTTAGGGTTTATGGTGGGTATGAGTTTTTGGGTTTCAACTGAATTTTTAAGGGTTTAGGGTGGGTATTGGTTTTTTGGATCACTGGTAATTTTAGGGTAAGGGTGAGCATGGGTGTGTGGGAGGCAAGGGTAATTTTATGGTTTAGGGTGGGTATGGGATTTTGGGTGACAAGAGTAATTTTAAGGTTTAGAGTGGGTATGGGGTTTGGGTGGCAAGTGTTTTTTTAAGACTTTAAGGTGGGTATGGGTTTTTGGGTGGCAAGGGTAATTTTAGGGTTTATGGTGGGTATGGGTTTTTGGGTGGCAAGGATAATTTGAAGGTTTAGAGTGGGAATGTGTTTTTCGGTGGCAAGGGTTATTTTCAGAGTTTAAGTTTGGTAATGATTTGTGGGACGCAAGGGTATGATTCAGGGTGGGTATGGGTTTTTGGGTGCCAAGGGAATTTTTAAGGTTTAGGCTGGGTATTGGTTTTTGGGATCAATGGTAATTTTAGGTTTCAGGGTGGGTATAGGTTTTTGGGTGGCAATGGTACGTTTAGGGATTTAGGGTGGGTATGGGTTTTTGTATGTGACCGGAATTTTTAGGGTTTAGGGTGAGTATTGGTTTTTGGGTGGCAAAGGTAATTTTAGGGTTTAGGCTGGGTATGGATTTTTGAGTGGCAAGGGTAATTTTAGGGCTTAGGGTGGGTGTGGGTTTTTGAGTGGCAAGGGAAATTTTAGGGATCACAGTGAATAAGGGTTTTTAGGTTTCGAGTGTACTTTTAGGGGTTAGTGTGGGTATGGGTTTTTGAGTCGCAAGGGTAATTTTAGGGTTTAGGGTGTTTATGGGTTATTGAGTGCAAGGAGTAATTTTTGGTTTTAGGGTGGGTGTGGGTTTTTGGGTTGCAAGGATAATTTTAAGGTTTAGAGTGGGAATGGGGTTTTGGGTGCAAGAGTTATTTTTAGACTTACGATCGGTATGGATTTTTGGGTGGCAAGTGTAATTTTAGGATTTTGGGTGTCTGGTTTCTTGGGTGTCAATGGAAGTTTTAAGGATTAGGCTGGGTATTGGTTTTTGGGAGACCGGTAATTTTAGGGTTCAGGGTGGGTATAGGTTTTTGGGTGGCAAGGGTACTTTTAGGGTTTCAGGTTGGTATTGGTATCTGAGTGGCAAGGGTAATTTTAGGATGTAGGGTGGGTATGGGTTTTTCGGTGGCAAAGGTAATTTTAGGGTTTAAGGTGAGTATGGGTTTTTCGGTGGCCAGGGTAAATTTAGGATTTAAGGTGGGTATGGGTTTTTGAGTGGCCAAGATAACTTTAGGGTTTAGTGTGGGTATGGGTTTTTGAGTGGCAAGAGAGATTTTAGGGTTTAGGGTGGGTATGGGTTTTCGGTGGCAAATGTTTTTAAGAGTTTAAGGTGTATATGGATTTTTGGGTGGCAAGGATAATTTTAGGGTTTAGGGTGGGTATGGGTTTTTGGGTGGGAAGGATAATTTTTGGCTTTAGGTTTGGTGTGGGTTTTTGGGTGGCAAGGATAGTTTTATGGTTTAGGGTGGGTATGAATTTTTGAGTGGCAAGAATCATTTAGGGTTAAGGGTGGGTATGGGATTTTGGGTGACAAGGGTAATTTTAAGGTTTAGAGTCGGTATGGGGTTTGGGTGGCAAGTGTTTTTTTAAGACTTTAAGGTGGGGGTGGGTTTTTGGGTGGCAAGGATAATTTGAAGGTTTAGAGTGGGAATGTGTTTTTCGGTGGCAAGGACTATTTTCAGAGTTTATGTTTGGGAATGATTTTTGGGACGCAAGGGTAATTTTATGATTTAGGGTGGGTATGTGTTTTTGGGTGCCAAGGGATTTTTTAAGGTTTAGGCTGGGTATTGGTTTTTTGGATCAATGGTAATGTTAGGTTTCAGGGTGGGTATAGGTTTTTGGGTGCCAATGGTACTTTTAGGGTGGGTATTGGTATATGAGTGGGATGGGTAAATCTAGGATTTAGGGTGGGTATGAGATTTTGAGTGGCAAGAGTCTTTTTAGGGTTTAGAGTGCGTAAGGGATTTTGGGTGTCAAGGGGATTTTTAGGGTTTAGAGTGGGTATGGGTTTTTGATTGGCAAGGGTCTTTTTAGGGTTTAGGGTGGGTATGGGTTTTTGGGTGCCATGGGCAATTTTAGGGTTTATGGTAGGTATGAGTTTTTGGGTTTCAACTGAATTTTTAAGGGTTTAGGGTGGGTATTGGTTTTTTGGATCACTGGTAATTTTAGGGTAAGGGTGAGCATGGGTGTGTGGGAGGCAAGGGTAATTTTACGGTTTAGGGTGGGTATAGGTTTTTGGGTGGCAAGGGTAATTCTAGGATTTAGTGTGGGTATGTGTTTTTGGGTGCCAAGTGCATTTTTAGGGTTTAGGGTGGGTATGGGTTTTTGGGTGGCAAGGATAATTGTAGGGTTTTGGATGGGTATGTGTTTGTGGGTTGCAAGGGTTATTTTTAGAGTTTAAGGTTGGTATGAGTTTTGGTGTGGTAATGGTAAATTTAGGATGTAGGGTGGATATGGGTTTTTGTATGTGAGGGACATTTTAGGGATTACTGTGAGTATGGTTTTTAGGTTGCAAAGATAATTTTAGGGTTTAGAGTGGGCATGGGTTTTTGAGTTGCAAGGGTAATTTTAGGGTTTAGGGTGGGTATTGGTTTCTGAGTGGCAAGGGTCATTTTACGGTTTAGGGTGGGTGTGGGTTTTTGAGTGGCCTGGGATAATTTTAAGATTTAGGGTGGGTATGAGGTTTTGGGTGGCAAGGGTAATTTTAGGGTTTAGAGTACATATGGGTTTTTGGGTTGCAAGGATCATTTTAGGGTTTGGGGTGGGAAGGGTTTTTGACTGGCAAGAGTAATTTTATGGTATAGGCTGGGTATGGGTTTTTGAGTGGCAAGGGAAAGTTTAGGGATTAGAGTGGGTATGGGTTTTTTGGTGTCAAGGGTAATTTTAGGGTTTAAGATGGGTATGGGTATTTGAGTGTCAAGGGTAATGTTAGGGTTTAGGGTGTTTATGGGTTTTTGAGTGACAAGGGTAATTTTAGGGTATAGGTTAGGTATGGGCTTTCGGTGGCAAGTGTCTTTTTAAGAGTTTAAGGTGTGAATGGGTTTATGGGTGGCAAGGATAATTTTAAGGTTTATGGTGGGTATGGGCTTTTGGGTGGCAAGGGTTATTTTAGGATTTAGGATGGGTATGGGTTTTTCGGTGAGAAGGGAACTTTTAAGGTTTAGGCTGGGTATTGGTTTTTGGGATCAATTGTAATTTAGGTTTCACAGTGGGTATAGGGTTTTGGGTGTCCAGGGTACTTTTAGGGTTTAGGGTGGGTATGGGCTTTTGAGTGGCAAGGGTTTTTTTAGGGTTTAGGGTGGGTATGGGTTTTTGGGTGCCATGGGCAATTTTAGGGTTTAGGGTAGGTATGCGTTTTTGGGTTTCAAGGGAACTTTTAAGGGTTTAGGGTGAGTATTGGTTTTGGGTGGCAAGGGTAATTTTAGGGTTTATGGTGGGTATGGGTTTTTGGGTGGCAAGGATAATTTGAAGGTTTAGAGTGGGAATGTGTTTTTCGGTGGCAAGGGTTATTTTCAGAGTTTAAGTTTGGTAATGATTTGTGGGACGCAAGGGTATGATTCAGGGTGGGTATGGGTTTTTGGGTGCCAAGGGAATTTTTAAGGTTTAGGCTGGGTATTGGTTTTTGGGATCAATGGTAATTTTAGGTTTCAGGGTGGGTATAGGTTTTTGGGTGGCAATGGTACTTTTAGGGTTTAGGGTGGGTATTGGTATCTGAGTGGGAAGGGTAAGTTTAGGATTTAGGGTGGGTATCGGTTTTTGAGTGGCAAGGGTCTTTTTAGGGTTTAGGGTGCGTAAGGGATTTTGGGTGGCAAGGGAATTTTTAGGGTTTAGAGTGGGAATGGTTTTTGAGTGGCAAGGGTCTTTTTAGGATTTAGGGTGGGTATGGGTTTTTGGGTGCCATGGGCAATTTTAGGAGTTATGGTGGGTATGAGTTTCTGTGTTTCAACTGAATTTATAAGGGTTTAGGGTGGGTATTGGTTTTGGGGATCACTGGTAATTTTAGGGTTAGGGTGAGTATGGGTGTGGGGGAGGCAGGGGTAATTTTACAGTTTAGGGTGGGTATGGGTTTTTGGGTGGCAAGTGGATTTTTAGGGCTAGGGTGGGTATGGGTTTTTGGATGACAAGGATAATTGTAGGGTTTCAGGTGGGGATGTGATTTTGGGTTGCAAGGGTTATTTTTAGAGTTTAAGGTTGGTATGAGTTTTGGGGTGGCAATGGTAAATTTAGGATGTAGGGTGGATATGGGTTTTTGTATATGGAGGGAAATTTTAGGGATTACTTTGAGTATGGGTTTTCAGGTTGCAAAGATAATTTTAGGGTGTAGAGTGGGTATGGGTTTTTGAGTGGCAAGGGTAATTTTAGGGTTTAGGGTGGATATGGGTTTTTGGATGGCAAGAGTATTTTTACGGTTTAGGGTGGGTATGGGTTTTTGAGTGGCCTAGGATAATTTTAATGTTTAGAGTACATATGGGTTTTTGGATGCCAAGGGTCATTTTAGGGTTTGGGGTGGGAAGTGTTTTTGACTGGCAAGAGTAATTGTATGGTTTAGGCTGGGTATGGGTTTTTGAGTGGCAAGGCAAATTTTAGGGATTAGAGTGGGTATGGGTTTTTAGGTGTCAAGGGTAATTTTAGGGTTTAAGATGGGTATGGGTATTTGAGTGTCAATGGTAATGTTAGGGTTTAGGGTGGTTAAGGGTTTTTGAGTGACAAGGGTAATTTTAGGGTATAGGTTAGGTATGGGCTTTCGGTGGCAAGTGTCTTTTTAAGAGTTTAAGGTGTGAATGGGTTTATGGGTGGCAAAGATAATTTTAAGGTTTAGGGTGGGTATGGGCTTTTGGGTGGCAAGGGTTATTTTAGGATTTAGGATGGGTTTTTCGGTGAGAAGGGAACTTTTAAGGTTTAGGCTGGGTATTGGCTTTTGGGATCAATTGTAATTTAGGTTTCAGGGTGGGTATAGGTTTTGGGTGGCAAGGGTACTTTTAGGGTGGGTATTGGCATCTGAGTGGGAAGGGTAAGGTTAGGTTTTAGGGTGGGTATGGGCTTTTGAGTGGCAAGGGTCTTTTTAGGGTGGGTATGGGTTTTTGGGTGCCATGGGCAATTTTAGGGTTTAGGGTAGGTATGAGTTTTTGGCTTTCAAGGGAACTTTTAAGGGTTTAGGGTGGGTATGGGTTTTTGAGTGGCAAGGGAAAATTAAGGGATTAGAGTGGGTATGGGTTTTTAGGTGTCAGGGGTAATTTTAGAGTTTAAGGTGGGTATGTGTTTTTGGGTGGCAAGAGTAATTTTAGGGTTTAGGATGGGTAGGGGTTTTTGGGGGGCATGGATAATTGTAGGGTTTCGGGTGGGTATGTTTTGGAGTTGCAAGGGTTATTTTTAGAGTTTAAGGTTGGTATGAGTTTTGGGGTGGCAATGGTAATTTTAGGATGTAGGGGGGCTATGGGTTTTTGGATGTGAAGGGAAATATAAGGGATTACTGTGAGTATGGGTTTTTAGGTGGCAATGGTAATTTTAGGGTTTAGAGTGGGTGTGGGTTTTTGAGTGCCAAGGATAATTTTAGGGTTTAGGGTAGGTATGGATTTTGGTTGCCAGGTGTTCTTTTGAAGAGTTTAATGTGGGTATGGGTTTTTGGGTGGGAAGGGTAATTTTAGGGTTCAGGGTGGGTATGGATTTTTGAGTGGCAACGATCATTTTACGGCTTAGGGTGGAGAATGGATTTTTGAGTGGCAAGGGTAATTTTAGAGTTTCGGTGTGTATGGGTTTTTGATTGGCAAGGGTAATTTTAGGGTTTAGCGTGGGTATTGTCTTTAGGTTGACACTGGCAATTATAGGGGTAGGGTGAGTATGGGTTTGTAGGTGGCAAGGGTAATTTTAGGGTGGGTATGGGTTTTTAAGTGGCAATGGTAAATTTACAGTTTAGGGTGGGTATGGGTTTTTGGGTGGCAAGGGTTTTTTTAGGGTTTAGGTTGGGTATGGGTTTTTGGGTGGCAAGGGAATATGTAGGGTTTACGTGGCTGTGGGTTTTTGAGTGGCAAGGATAATTTTAGGGTTTAGGGTGTGTATGGATTTTGAGTGGCAAGGGAAATTTTAGGGATTAGAGTGGTTATCAGGTTTTAGGTGTCTAGGGTAATTTTGGGGTTGAAGGTGGGTATGGGTTTTTGAGTGGCAAGGGTAATTTTAGGGTGTACGGTGGTTATGGGTTTTTGAGTGCCAAGGATAATTTTAGGGTTTAGGGTAGGTATGGATTTTGGTTGCCAGGTGTTCTTTTGAAGAGTTTAATGTGGGTATGGGTTTTTGGGTGGGAAGGGTAATTTTAGGGTTCATGGTGGGTATGGATTTTTGAGTGGCAACGATCATTTTACGGCTTAGGGTGGAGAATGGGTTTTTGAGTGGCAAGGGTAATTTTTAGCTTTACGGTGAGTATGGGTTTTTCGAAGCAAAGGTTTTTTTTTTTTTTTTTTTAAATTTTTCTTTAGAGTTTAAGGTTGGTATGGGTTTTTGGGTGGCAAGGATAATTTTAGGGTTTAGGATGGGTCTGGATTTTTGAGTAGCAAGGATAATTTTAGGGTTTAGAGTGGGTATGGGTTTTTGAGTGGCAAGGGTAATTTTTGGCTTTATGGTGGGTATGGGCTTTTGGGTGGCAAGGATAGTTATATGGTTTAAGGGTGGGTATGGGCTTTTGAGTGGCAAGAGTTTTTTAAAAGAGTTTAATGGGGTATGGGTTTTTGGGACGCAAGTATAATTTTATGATTGAGGGTGGGTATGGGTTTTTGGGTGTCAAGGGAATTTTTAAAGGTTTAGTGTGGGTATTGGTTTTGGAGGACACTGGTAATTTTAGGGTTAGGGTGAGTATGGATTTGTGGGAGGCAAGGGTAATTTTATGGTTTAAGGTGGGTATGGGTTTTTGGGTGGCAAGGGTAATTCTAAGGTTTAGGGTGGGTATGGGTTTTTGGTGGCAAGTGGATTTTTAGGGTTTAGGGTGGGTGTGGGTTTTTGAGTGGCAAGGATAATTTTAGGGTTTAGGGTTGGTATGGGTTTTAGGGTGGCAAGGATCATTTTAGGGTTTAGGGTGGGTATGGGTATTTGAGTGGCAAGGGAAATTTAAGGGATGAGAGTGGATATGGATTTTTAGGTGTCAAGGGTAACTTTAGGGTTTAAGGTGGGTATAGGTTTGTGGGTGGCAGGAATAATTTTAGGGTTTAGGGCGGTTATGGGTTTTTGTGTGGGAAGGATAATTTTAAGGTTTAGAGTGGGAATGGGATTTTGGGTGGCAAGGGTTATTTTCAGAGTAAGGTTGGTATGGATTTTTGGGTGGCTGGGGGAAATTTTAAGGTTTAGGCGCGGTATTGGTTTTTGGGAGACAATGGTAATTTTAGGGTTCATGATGGGTATAGGTTTTTAGGTGGCAAGGGTAATTTTAGGGTTTAGTGTGGGTTGGGGTTTTCGGTGGCAAGGGTAATTTTAGGATTTAGGTTGGGTATAGGTTTCTGGCTGGCAAGGGAAATTTTAGGGTTTAGGGTGGGTATGGGTTTTTGAGTGGCAAGGGTAATTTTAGGGTTTAGGGTGGGTGATGGCTTTTTGAGTGGCAAGGGCAATTTTAGGGTTTAGTGTAGGTATGGGTTTTTGTATGGCAAGTGTAATTTTAGGGTTAGGTTGGGTATGGGATTTTCGGTGGTAAGGGTAATTTTAGGGTTTAGGGTGGGTATGGGTTTTGGGTGTCAAGTGGATTTTTAGGGTTTAGGGTGGGTATGGGTTTTTGGGTGGCAAGGATAATTTTAGGGTTTAGGGTGGGTATGGGTTTTTGAGTGGCAAGGATAATTTTAGGGTTTAGGGAGGGTATGGATTTTTGGGTGACAAAGGTAATTTTAGGGTTTATGGTGGGTATTGGTTTTAGGTGGCAACGGTAATTTTGGGGTTTAGTGTGGGAATGGGTTTTGGGTGGAACAGGTCATTTTAGGGTTTAAGATGGGTATTGGTTATTGAGTGGCAAGAGGAATTTTCAGGATTAGGGTGGGTATTGGTTTTTGAGTGGCAAGTGCAATATAAGGGTTTAGGGTGGGTATGGGTTTTTGGGTGGCAAGGAGTATGTTAGGGTTTAGAGCGAGTATGGGTTTTTGGGCGAAATTTAGGTTTTAGGGTGGTTATGGGTTATTGGATGGTAAGGTATTTTTTAGGTTTTAAGGTGGGTATGGGTTTTTGGAAAGCAAGGGCAATTTTAGAGTTTAGGATGGGTATGTGTTTTTGCATGGCAAGGGAACTTTTTTAGGATTTAGGGTGGGTATGAGTTTTGGGGTTTTCAGGTGTTTTTAGGATTTATGGTGGGTATGGGTTTTTGGGTGGTAAGGTGTTTTTAGGGTTTAGGGTGAGTATGGGAGGTGGTTTGATTAACGTATAGTAATAAATATAACTTGACCTTAAAAACACCATAGAAGTCCACTGGAGAATCCAAAGGTTACAGGGATGTTATAGTTAGGCTCACATTTTAAACATAAAAAACCATAGTAATTCAGCTATTATAGCTAGAGTTATTTCCAGTAACTATAACTCGTGCCCTAGATACTACAACTTTCATGACTTATTTTAGAACACCATTGATAATGTTACTGTAACATTTGCAATTAAATTATTGATAAAATAACTGTGCATGGTGGGGGCGCGATTTATAATCACCTTAGGGCACGAGTTACTTGAAATAACTCTAACAGCTGAATGTCCATGGTTTTGCACGTTTAAAATGTGAGCCTAACTATAACGTCTCTGTAACCTTTGGTATGTACATATATATTCACTGAAAAAATTAAGGTTACATGGACGTATCAATTAGGTTCTGAATTTACTCGTACAAAACCATAGAAGTCCAGCAGTTATAGTTATTTCAAGTAACTATAACTCCCACCCTTGCCATGCACAGTTTTCTTATCAACAACTTTGTTGCAAATGTCGCAGTGATAATATCAAAGATGGCATAAAAGAGGTCATCAATGATATAATATGTGGAGTAATTAGCTGTGCTTGGCGAAGGCGCGAGTTATAGTTACCTTAGGGCTCGAGTTATAGTTACTTGAAATAACTAACAATAACTGCTGAATTTCTGGGGACCCCTTCCTTTTTGCGAATGAGTTAGCACCCACTTGACATGGGATATCCGACATGCGACATGCGAATTGCTTTGCGACCGCGTTCGCGATCACAAAGCAATTCTGCATTGCGGTGCGAATAGCAAATAGGAAGGGGACACCCCTTCCTATTTGCGAGTCGCATTCCTATTTTGCGACTCGGAACCAACTCGCAAAATGGGACTGTGCATCGCAATGCGCGTTTTGCATGGCGCAAACTGCGAATTTCACAGTTTGCGCCATGCAAAACGCTTCGTACGTCTGGCCCTAGGTCATTCTACACAACTCTCTCCATGGCACTCCACTCTACTCTGAAATGCCACTCCACCCTACTTTGCTGCACGACACTCCACTGTACAACACTCTACTCCACTCTATGCCCCTCTACTCCATGCCACTTTAACATGCCACTCCACAACATGCCACTCTCTGCCAGCGCGTTTTGCATGGCGCAAACTGCGAATTTCGCAGTTTGCGCCATGCAAAACGCTTCGTACGTCTGGCCCTAGCTCATTCTACACAACTCTCTCCATGGCACTCCACTCTACTCTGAAATGCCACTCCACCCTACTTTGCTGCACGACACTCCACTGTACAACACTCTACTCCACTCTATGCCCCTCTACTCTATGCCACTTTAACATGCCACTCCACAACATGCCACTATCTGCCAGCCCTCTACTCCACTCTACAACAGTATATGACATGCCGCTCCACTCTATGATAAGCCACTCCACTCTATGACAATCCACACCACTCCAGTGTACGACATGCACCCCACTGTACGCCCCTCTACTTGAAGACTATCTATGACACACCACTCCACTATTCTGTTTGAATCAACACGCCACTCCACCTGGACTCTATGACATGCCACTCCACTCTATGACACACCACTCTACGACACACCATGCCACCCTGCAACATGCCTCTCCACTCTACGCCCCTCCATTCTAAGCCACTTTACAACATGCCACTCCACTCAATGCCCCTCCACTCTACGACACACCCCTTTAATCCACTCTATTGCACACCACTCCACGATACTCTGCTCCACTCTTGACCCCTCCAGTCTACAATACCTTACTCCCCACAACTTCACACTGCAACACTCAACTTCACTCTATGTCACTCTACGGCCCTCTAATCCACTCTATGCAACTCACTCTATGCCACTCCACGCCACTTTACTGCACTCTGTTCCATGACACACTACTTTCTTCTAAGCCAGACCACTTCACACTGCTCCACTCCACAACATTCCTCTCTAGGACAGTCCAGGCATGGCAATCCATTCTGCTCTACGCCACTCCACTCTATGCCACAACGCTCTACACCACAACACTCTACCTTTCCCTTTCTTCAACTTTGCTAATTTTTCTTTGTTTTAGAAATTCCTTTAACCCAGCCACTTCGTTTGGTATTCTAAGTAAAAAGTATAAAATACTGAGGGATGTTTAAATTTAAAGAGAAAAGGTTCATAGAAACAGGTTTTATAGGAGAAATCAATGATGCTATGCCAATCAATATTAGCAAAATATATTGTTGAAAAAGATATCTGAAAATTTAAGTTTTCTCTAAAAATGCGTAAGGGTGCATAATGATTACATAAAACTGCAAAATGAATAATTATGCCCAATTACAATACCAGAATTATTTTTACACACACTTGCTTTTAATAACCACAAATCTTTTTTTTGGTTCATTAAAATGGCGAAATAGGATTGCATTGACTATTTACATGACTGCCTTATGTAGTTGTTGCACTAAGACAGGAATTCGTTTGTACTTTATAAACTGTAGTTTGCACAGCCCCCTAACGGTGGAGTGAATAGTAACAAAATAAATGATAAACTGTCAATTGTGAATTTTATGTTCTGCGGATACCAGAGAAACTAGTCTTACAAGCATTTTCTGTGCAAAGTACTATGTGCACAACGAACATATTTTTCCTTCCAAATATTTGTCATGGGTCATTAGGATATCTACATAGCGTGTCGAAGCCCGGCAGGGCATGGCGCAAGAGGGGGTTAATTTAATAGAGTCATCGGTATAGATATCGCTATGGGATGTAGAAGCACATATGGAGCCAGCCTGCATTGCAAAATCTGACCAAATTATTTTTGGGGGTTTAATACTGGGGGCCGATTTATTAAGACTTTGCTCCATCACAAAGTCACTCAAGTGAAGCAGAGTGGTACAAAGTCTTGAAAGAATATTTACTTTTCAGAGAAAATTATTTTTTCTTTCTAGGAAAAGTGCCCTTTTTCAGTGCAGGTAGTGTTTTGCACTGTTTTGTGTGACTGCGTTAAGAGGACATTACATGGGTGGTACTTGGAAATTCCAGTGCAAACAGCCATGTTTTTTGACACAAAGCACTCGCTGAGGTCTCTGCTGAGTCCCATAGCAGTTCCAAAAGTAACACAGTCTCTAAGTGGTTTGATGCTGTATGTTCAGCATACATAAGAACCTTATGACTGTCCCTTGAACGTGGCTCCTTCTTTAGGGCAAAGTGCAATTGTGCAGGAAGATGGATAAAAAGGTTTTACATCGTAGGAAGTAGGATATGAGCTTTTGACAAAAATAAAGATAGTCAGGCTTTCTGGAGGGTTGTAAATCTCCCCTTGTTATTGAGATCCATCTCCCTAAGCCAGAAAGCCTAATATCACCTGGCAAATATATGAGTCACTTCACAAAAGTCTTCTCGTCCTCGATACCGCCCGGTAGCAAAGCCTGACATGGCCATGTGTGGTCGTGTACCCTCAGTACAGGTACTCAGGTCACTGAGGCTGCCCTGCTATCACAAAGAGCCCTAGTGGCAATGTCCCCCGGTCCTGATGGCATTTCTATGGACGTCTTTACAAAAATAACCTCATGTTATGGGCTCCTATCCTACTTCATGTAATAAGAGCGGCTATCACAAGTACACTCCCTCCAACATGTTCAGAGCCCATAATTGTCCCAATATTTTTTTTAAAGTGATAAGAATGACTCCATCTGCTACCGCCCAATATTCCAATTTGCATGGACAGAGCAAAATACAGTTCCCTTCAGACATCCAATATAGTTTCAGGCAATCTCTAGGAACAGTGGAGCAGTGCCAAACCTGTACCTACTTGGAAAATACACGAACGCCAGGATGGGAGCTGTACACCTACCACTTATGGACCTGAGCTGCACATTCAGTACTGGCAATGGTTCAACGCTGCGGTCCACCACGATTCAAATGGGGTGGAGAAATCACTGGAGTCCCTCCTAAGGCAGATGCATCAGGTTGTTTCAGCGAAGGTCAGATATGGTCCCAATGGTGAATGAACAGAGCAAATTAAATCGAAGTGAGATTTGTGTTAGGGTTGTGCTGTGGCACCCGTTCTTGTTACTCTGTATACCTCTGTATTGCCTAGCGAATCACTCAGTGAGAGAGGGAAAGGACATGCCACAGATGGGAAAACAGCCACTTCCTGAACCACTCTATATGAAGAAGAAATAGTCCAACTGGCTAGGACCACAACTGGGCTTTAGAGATTACTTGTGCAGTAAATAATCAATAATAAACAATCTAAGGAAAATGGCCCTGCGCACTCACCCACACTATCAGTTATCCATCTAACAAACACGTACAATTACCACTAAAGGGCAGTGGGGAGTAAAGCTAGAAAATCACAATCAGAACAACAAAACACAAATGCGATAAAAAATGTTCTGCTATTGACTTGTATTTTTGACATTATCAACAAATCATTCAAAATTGAAAACAAGTTGTCTTATATATCATGTTATTAATTCAAAGAACATGATTAATATCGAAACATCATATGACATATACAAATCCAGCGGAGTAATTTCAAATTATATATAATATTTAGCGTAGAGATAAACGTAGCAAGTCAAACCTGCAATGAACCCTGTCCTTTATGTGGCAACACGTGTTTAGCAGTTGTACTGACACTTCTTCAGGGCTGCAAGAAATATAATAATGCGTTTTACTTGTTCTCTCAATGATAATATGTGATAAAACAGACTATATTACACTTGAAACACATGCTTCAAAAAGACAGTGATAATACGCCGAAACTTTTTTTTAGAGCTCAATAGATATTAGGTCATAAGATCTTAACTCAATAGCCATCAGAAACCGCTGGAAAGAAAAAACAGAGGGAAGGGAAAAAACAAAGACGGGAAGAAAAAATAAGGGGCGTGGTAACAGGGACATTCTTAAGAGAGAGTAATCAAAAGTTTAGTATAGGTAGACTACCACTTCTTTATAGTCATGAGCATTACAGCTCAAATCTAAAGATATTACATATCTTACAACTTCAAAGCGCACCACTTTCACTTCATAGCACCAGAAATAACATCAGCATGTGGTATTTCAAGGTAAACATAAAATTCTAAAAAGAAGCTCCGTTATCTTTGATGGACATCTTGTATCCAAAGAAACAGAAGAACCACCTGGAAGAAAAAGAAATATAAGAAAAAGAACAATCAATAGCCACTAAGACGTTTCTCTTACAGGCAACAGCCTCACCTCAATGGTTCCTGCTTACCGCACGTTTCCACGTCACTGAGCATTGATGCTTCCTCCCTATATCTTGCTTCAGTTTTTAGCAAAGTATTCCTTCCATCTACGACAATACCATCAAGTGTAGCTGAAATCATAAAAGAATACTCCCTCGCTACATAGTATCAAAAAAGTATATTCCCCTCTCTCTCGTTTTTATTTAGCCACGCATGCTGTTGCGTGCACATCCTAAATCCCTGAGAAAACAATTCAAATCCTTTTTCTGCACTCGCATTGCATTATTTGAGCATTCACATTCTCTCCACTTTGCATTCCTGTTCTCATAGGAATGATGCAAGTTAAATACTTATGAGGAAAAAGTTCCTCCTACAGGTCAAAGCCTAACTCCAATTATTTCTACTTACCGTAAGTTTCCACATCACTAATTACACATCCTTCCGCCCAAAAGTTTATAGAAGAATATAATCAAATATAGCTTAAAATAATAGAAAAATACTAATGCACTACAAAGTAATTGAGAGGGGTATGAGGCAGAGGTGCCCTTTGTCGTCACTCCTCTACTCAGGGGCATGAAAGAGTGGGAATATCGAGGTGGGGGGGGGAACATCCATGTTGTCTATCTATATGCGGATGACGCGTTTGTCTATGTTACCCCCCCCAGAGAGCTGGGTGTGTGTGTTACTGGGGATCATGGTCAACTTTGTGTGATATTGGGTTTGAAGGTCAACAATGAGAACACAGTACTATTCCGTCTGGCGGCACTGGCTTGGGTGGACCCGACTGCTTTTCTAGTGACTGAGCTGCGGTGGGAGTGAGATGACTTTGGGTATCTGGGGGTACAGGAGACTCATACCTTAGAGGCCTGCTACCGGCTTATTATGGGTAGGGTACTTGAGAGCCTAGAGACATCAATTCGCTTCTGGCTTCCCCTACCTCGGTCGGTGATGGGCTGGGTGGCTCTCTGCAAGAATTGCGTTGCTGCCCCGTTGCCTGAACATCCTACAGAATGCTATGCGTAGTATTCCGAGATCCACATTTGCCAAATTGAAAAGTCTCCTGGTGTTCCTCATCTGGGCTTATAAGAGGAGCATGCCTAAGTTAGAAATAATGAAGTTGGAGATGGAGTTGGGAGAACTAGGGCAATACGTGGCACAGTGGTGCATGGACAGTCCAAATGAAGAAACCAGCTTGCTGCCTGAATGAGGGGGCTAGTGTGGACCTCCCATGATATCCCATGCAGGGGGTAGGGGTCTCAAAGGATTGTCTGTTTATTGTCTGGCAGGTGACAGAGGCCTGGGAGCAGGCGGTCACATGTGTGCTACGAAGAGCGCCCTACACCAGGTTGCTACCCCTCTGATGGCTACAGCCCTTCAGGCATATACAAGCAGTGATGGACATGCCACAGTCACTTGATGGGGGCTGCACCATGGCCAGAGACTTGCATTTGAATGGCAATTTACTCACAATTGGGGAGGTGCAGGGTCTGTTTCGGCTACAGCAAGGACACTTTTTGCAATACTCTGAGGTGTCCGTATAGCCCGCAAGGTCTGGAAGATTTTCTGCAGAGCCAGCGGAGTCTCAGACAGTGCGACTCATATTGGATCCTAGCTCCAGTAGGGTTTGATATCGCGTATTTATATAACTCTTAAGGGAGATCATAAGGCGGACGTGACAAGGGTCCAGATCAGGTGTACAGATGACCTACCCTAGCCACTCTCAGATGGCGACTGGAGACTAGTCTGTGCTCAGGTCAGGGAGGTGGCTAGTAATGGACCGTTCCAGCTCACCCAGTTTTAGTACTTGCATTGCAGGTCTGCCACTGGCCCTAAGTGTGGGTCAGATCCAGCAATGTTCCTTCACCTGACAAGGGAGCACATTAAGCTACAGGGATTCTGGAGGGAGGTCCTGCAGTTCTCTAAGAGGCCATAAGTGTACGGTTGGACGCTTCAATCTAACACTGCCTGTTAGGCATACTCCCAACCCCATAGCAAGGTGGCAAGATGAGGCACAGGTTTGCGCTACTGAGACTTGTACTGGCTAAGCGATGATTAGCCATCAATTGGACGCAGCCCAGGCTGCCCACGGCCTGAAGATGGATATCAAACCCGTGCGAATGGGGTGTGGTGGAACGGAGACCATTGCAGGTGATGCGCATTGATTAGACAGCAGAAAGAGATTTGTAATTGGGGGAACATGTTGGAAAGCCTAGCAATGGTGGAGCCGATGTAGGGTGGCTCCCTCGATGTCTCACAGGATGCAGTGCTGGATGATCCCATTGTAGAGGAGTAGGGGGATGAGTCCAAAGATGGTTTTGGGTGAGTGTATGTCTGGGCATCTGGATGACGGGAACGCTGATGTGGGAATGCTGCTGTTTTTTCCCCTCCCGTCTCTCTTGTTCACCTTTCCCTCCTGCACCCACCCTCCCCCTCCTGATGTGGCATGGGTGCTGGGGGACTGCCACGGTTGCTCGCTTCAGCTGCTAAGTTTTGTGCTAGTTATTTAGGTGGTTTCCTGTTTTTGTTTTCTTTGTTTCCATGTTTTGTATGGAGGAGTGTATGTTCAGTTCCGGCTGCGCTGCAGTGGTTTTACGAACATTGGATGAGAGGGACAATATCCAACCCTGATAGCTATAGCTCTGATATTGTCCCTTAGTGCAGGGTAACTACTGCCTTATGATAATATCCATGCTCATGTCCAATGTACAATAATAACATGTCTCGCACTGTATTATTCTCAATAAAACATGTATTAAAAACGAATTCACTACAAAGTATCAGACAAATAAAGATTACAACCAAGATGTCTCTCGTTCTCATTTAGCAAGGCATTCCATTCAGAATACATCCTAAATTCCTGAGAAAATAAATAAATAGGGGTGGCTCCTCCGCCATTTCGTGGCCCCCAATGGCAATAGTTAGAAATACTTACCTATACTTACCCTACTTACCTGGGATGGGGGTCCCGCATCCTCTGGTGTCCCTCTGGTGCGGGTGCTCCTGGGGCTTAGGGTGGGCACCTGAGGGCCCTTTCCATGGTGTTGGACCATGGAAATGGGTCCACAGGGCCTCTAACGCTTGCTCTGACCCAGGCGTTAAATAATGGCACTAAGCAGGCTTAGCGCAAGTACTTAGGCCCGCCTTCCACCTGTGCACCTTTTTTGCATGGGAGGATAAATAAGGTGCTAGAGATTTTAGTCATTTTTTGGACGGGAATGCCTACCTTGCATTTCATTGATGCAACGTGGTTTCACGCTTCCAAAAAATGACTTTAACTCCAATATTTTGACGCTAGACATGTCTATCATCAAAATATAAATATGGACTTAAGTTTGCTCAGAATTTGCGCCAAAAAATGTTGCAAATTCAGTGCAAACAGCGTATAAATATGCCCCTATGTTTAATATGTTTTTAATGTAAAAGGGGTAGGGCCACGGGCATGACAGGGACAGAAGGGGTGTGCACAGCTCTCACCTTGCCAAACATGCATGCGCACTAGGCTTCCTACAACCCGGAAACGCAGTGCCTGGTTAGAGACAGCAGGCAGAGACTCTCACTCTGCCTCATAGCACCCTGCCTGGGCGCTCCGTCCAATCCTAACGGGACGCAGGGCAGGTTGGGAGCCTGTGCCTGCAATGCAGGACCGAAGCGGATCAGCCCGGCTAAAAATGTAAGTCTTTTTGTTATTATTATATTACCCCCCTGCCGCGCTGGGCTTCCCCAGCCCTTTCCACTCTCGCTAGCCGCGATTAGAAATAAAGTCCTTTTTCCATGCTCACAGTCTGCCTTATTAAAGTGCTCTCATTTTCTCCTCTTCGCATTCCTGTTCTCATATAACTGCATGCTAGTATGCTTCCTGAATAACCGATAAAACAATTCAGCACTTGCTAACGCGTTCAGACTCTGCATTTGCAACCACGTTCAGACTCAGCATTAGCATGAAACTAAACTTCTAATGCATAAATAAATAATTTTCTTTGCCCACCCCACACTTATATCATTTGCTCATATACACCAAAAGGTCACTTGTTCAGATATTACCAGGGGCGGCTTCTCCGTTTGGGCGGAGGAGCGTTGCTGTCCTGCCAGCAGCGGCAGCTGCAAAACCTTTACCTTTACTTAGTTTATTATCGTTTTCTGGTAATGAGGCGAGGCCATGGGGGTGACAAGCAGTGAGGGCTGGCCAAACACACATGTGCAGTAGGCTCTCTCCTGCACAGGCTCCCAGTCTGCCTTGGAGTGCCCTGGCTGGGCGCTCCCAGCCAATCCTTACCCTGCTCTGAGCAGAGTCAGAATTGGCCGCAGGCCAAGCTGGGAGCCTGTGCCTGCAGCCTGCGACGAAGGAGAGGAGTGGTGCGGCGGTGAGGGAAGGTAAATGGTTGTTTTTTAAATTAAATCAATATTCATTCCCCCCTCCCTACCCCGCGCGCCGCCCCGCCCCTTCTGCGCCCGGCTAGCCGCTACTGGATATTACTACGAACAACACACAGGGCTTCCACCTCAGCACCAGACCGACCAGTCAAAGGGTTCTCCCTTTAAATACCCACCTCAGTAATAACGTTTTACAGACCACTGGTTGTTATCAAATAACCTAAAATCCCAATGGCCCAATCTGGCAACAGATATCCTCACTCTATTCGTACCCTCTTCCTGAGAAATATAATAGAAAATCAAGCTATATTATTCAGATTTAGGGACCAGATCCACATGAACAAAGCACTGATATACAATTAAAATCAAAACAATAAAAAAAGGGAAAATTAAATGTGGGTCTGCAGCACTGATTGTGCTACCCACTTCAGTAGCCCTTTAAACATGACTTGGGTCTGCCATTGCAGAGCCGGTGTGTGCAGTTTTAAACTGCCATGTTGACCTGGCAAGTCAACCCTCTTGCCAAGCCCAAACTTTCCTTTTTAGTACATATAATTCACCCCTAAGGTAGGACTTGGGCAGCCCCTAGGGCTGGGCGTAGTGTATTTAAAAAGTTTGGCATGTAGTTTTCAGTTTTCCATGCCCAGGTAGTGAAAAAAACTCTTAAAATTCGTTCTTCACTACTACAAGAGCTACCTCACCAATAGGTTAACATTGGGATTGCCATACTGTATTTTATAAGTGTAATTTCTAATTTGGAAGAGATGTGACTACCAAGTTTGAGTCTCTGGAAACATAATTTGAAATCACAACTGATGGTGATGTCAGATTTTAAATTGTAATTCTGAGAATGCCACCTTTATCAGTTTGGCATTCTCTTACCTTAAGTCATCTAGTGCCTTCTGCCTGTCTCTGAATACACATCTGGGTTGGTGAGACCTGGGCTCTTGTGCATTCCTTCCAGACTGCTACACACAAAGGGTGCTCAGGTGTGACTGATGGCCCATGCTGGGCAGGATGGGAGGGTGGTGCTGCCACTTACGCCTGAATGGGCTGTGTCCTGATACTACACAAAGCTGCATAACCCCCTTTAGTGAGTCTGGAGCCAGGGCAGGAAGTGCAGGGTTGCAGTGCACTTCAAAGGCTTCTCTTTGAAGTCCCTCCCTCTTCAAAGGTCCAACTGGATATATGTACTGGACCTCAGACACCACCATTTCAGTATACTTCTGGACCTGGGGACATTCTGCCAGGAAGAAGGACTGCAGTGCTGGTGAAGGGACTGTCACTCTGATGGACTTTGCTTGACTTCTGCTCTGCTGTGCCTGACCTGCTGCCCTCTGTCCCTGGGAGTGAGGACTGGACTGCATTTCTACATCCCCAGACCCAAAGTGACTCCAAGGGCTTGCCTCCTATTCTGAAGTTTCAGTGACATCAAAGACTTCACTCCATCTTAGCTTGCTGCAAATCTTGCCCTGCCAAGTGGTGTCAATCCAGTCCTGGACACTTGAAAGTGAGTATAAAGTGCTGCAGCTGCAAAATCCATTCATCACCGTCTATTCGCTGGTCAGAACCGACGAATCTCTCCTCAACGTTGATGCATCACTGCTGCTGCTGAGGACAAAGACATCACATTGCCGGCTGACGATGCATCTCCTACATTGCGAAGGAACTGCCGATGATGCATCTTGGATTGTGTGGCTCAGAACCAACTCATCGCCTACGCCTACACCGAAGAGAATCAATGCCAGCACAGCGCCTCCTCTGCTCTACGCACAGGACCCAGTCGACAGCACAACAAGGTACTTTTTCAACATGGCAAGGTTGATCATAAAGTTAATTATTTTCTTCGCATGACAGAACCTTAGATTCCCCAGACCGAGGCTCAGCCAGCAAGAAATAAGGGCAGACTACTATGCCACAGGAAATTTCCCCAACTTCTGGAGTACCATACATAGACGGAACCTATGTCACAGGGGTCAGATTGTCACAGGGGTCCCTCCTGCTGCAGTTGCACACTTATACTAGAAGCACAAACACACCACCTCAATAAAGTCTCAGACCAATCACGACGCTACTGTCATACTGGTGAGAGCAGCATCGTGATTGGCTGGGAGCCTGTGTGCACCTGGCAAAAGGAAGAGGATGAGGACGGAGGGGAGACGAACGCGTCTCCCCTCGACGGTAAGTATTTTATTTTTTTTGAGCCCCACCCATTGTACTCCATCCCGCCCCTCCACCTCTTTCAGTGGCAGCCACCACTGGGTACAACTTCTCTACTGACCCAGCATAATATGTGATATTCACCATGCCACTATATTCCGCTGTGCGCAGCATTCACCCAAAGGATGCAAACAGTCAGTTCTGGGCACATCACAAGAGCAGAGGTGTTTTTTTAGGTCTGTCTTGACAGCACAAACTCCTTATAAGACCAAGGCCAAGATTTTCCACACATATGTGTGGGTGCTTGAATGGCATAAACAGCAGTATTCATCAACTTTCTGGCAGAAAACACATTTTATGCTGACAAATTGATGCAGGTACAGCACAAAACAGCGTTGAAGCTGAGAGTGCCAAACATCCTGTTAGCGCTGCATTAGATACGTAGAGGCATGGGCACATCTCAAACACCGATAGCTTTTTCACGAAACACCAGATCTAGTCAAACGTAGGTGAAATCCTAGCACCAAACGAAATCACAACCATGCAAAAAACTGTGTGAGATTCTTATGTGCAAGCGGAGTAATTGGGATAATATTACAGATGTAATGCTGCTTAACCTTGGGCAGTTGTTCTTGCATTGAGATTTGCACCAGAGAGTTAATCTCATGGAAGGCACCACTGACTCACAGTAGAGCTATGCTTCGTGTCATGCTAAAATGACTTCTTAGCACAAACGTGGCCAATGGCATCATCAGCCTGTGATTTTATTTAAATATGGCACCACACAGATATTTTCCTTTCATGTAGCTTATCAGATTTTCACGCTGCGGTATGAGAATGTGAGCTAACATGAACATTATTAATTACAATACCCAAAGGTTCAGAACGACTAACATTTTTCTCCGGGTTTGACACAAATAGGTGCAAAGCGTTGTACTGAGATTTATTTTCCAACACAAAACTTGTTTTACATGAAAGTGGCCCTAAAGAAATGCAAGTAGCACTATGCTCTATTTTGCATGTAAAACTACCTACACCTTCTTAATGCAGACATAACTTTGTAAAAAGTTATTTTTCTCTAAACGTTTCCAAGTTTGCATGTGTTCTATATTTTACAGCACACACATAAACTTGGAAAAGTATTAAACTATGTCTTAGATTAGTATTTTGCACTAAAGGGGACACAATCTATGCTAGACGTCACACACACAGCACTATGGGTGCCACACTGCGTGCATGGTGCAAGTGAGCGAAAACTGCACCAGCACAGAGTGAGGAAGAAACAGGGTCAAATTTTAATAGATATGGCACAGTTCTGCATGTTCCCTTTGACGCAATGCAGCACAGCAATCATTGTTGTTGCTCTGCATTGGGTCTCTTCTGTGCAAATTTCCCCTCTAGAGTGTTCTTGGGTCAGCCAACATTAATCCATTGGCTTGCTCACTCCAGCACTCTTCCGACATTGCTTTGAGACACAATCACATCTTGTATCAGCCATTTGGATTATACATATTTCACCTCATGCTACTGCTGTTTCATCTCCAAGGAGAAGAACATCTGAAAAGATCACTCAATAATCACACTTTTTGTTGCAGTCGATTTTTCAATACCACAGCAAAATAAACCAATAGCTATGGATGTCAAAGGGTCGTTCCCCTAATGGTTTCTGTTAGAGGAACATCCCTTTAATGACCCGAGCCACCATATTCAGCCACTGGGCAGCTGATAACATTTAACTCACCTGCAAGCTCCCTGCTCCTGGGCTGCTGCTGCAATGCATATTCAGCGCGCTCGGCAACTTCGGAAAATCAAATAGGTCTCGGCCATATATAAAAGCTATAAATGTCTTTAAATATAGCTTTTAAAAAATCTGCCATGTACCTTGCTAAGGGAAAAACCTGACAACACGCAGGTTTATTTATTCGTGAGTTCAAATCCAGGTGGCAATTAAGTCGACAAATCACGAAGCTTATTAATCTTTAAATGAAAACTTCTTTAAGTAGGGCATATTCTATTTTCATGATTTACTGATGACGGATAGCAGCTAACCATAGTACTCAATCTAAAACAATAGGAAAGCAAGCGGTTGAAATGATTTGGGTTTTCTTAATATGGAAAAAGTGCTATTCTAGTTCGGACCACAAGGTGGTAGGCAGGTATTATAAATTGCACTAAGGTACTTGGTCAGTCGAGGAAAAAAATGTATGGCTTTTTGTGTTTTTTTTCCCACTACCGGGTGGTCAGTTTTATTTGCTTGCAGCACAGCCCCTAGGTGAATCAGGCCAGATTTTCATGACTAATAGCCCACAACACACAGCGAGAGTGTACGGAAGAGACAGAGGGGGGTCATTACAACCCTGGCAGACGGTGTTAAAGCTGCAGTAATACTGCAAACAGGCCGGCGAAAAAAAAAAGGGGAATTATGACCGTGGCGGAAACCGCCTACATAGACTGCCACTTTAACACTCCGACCACCACGGCGGTACAGACAAGCAGCGCGGCGGTCACCGCCAACAGACAGGCGGAAGACAATGTACCGCCCACAGTATCACAACCCGCCAATCCGCCACCTTTTCCGGGGCGGATTCACCGTGGATAAAAACACGGCGGAAACAGCTTTTGCAATGGGAAAACGCTCACCTGAACACACTCCACGAGGAAGGAGGCCACCATGGAGCCCGAACTACAAATACTCCCTGCGCTTGTCTTTCTGCTCCTCTACGATCACCATCTACGTAGGCGCCGAAGACAACGGTGAGTACTGCACCTATGACATAGGGGAGGGGGGAGGCAAAAGTCAGGGACACACACACGCAACACCCCAACCCCACCCTCACCCACTACAACACACACACCAATGCATGTCCAAACAGCACAGTAACAACCCCCCCCCCCACCCCCCCGGAAGAATGCAAAGACAAAAGGAAATCAGTTCAAACATTGTAATGTATCAAAATACAGTAAGCTAATATATACAGATATATATACACATTCCAGAATTGATACATTACGATTAGTAGTGCAGGAATGCACATATCAATGTCCGTGCACCACTGGGCCCAAAATGCATGGGCGAGGCCCACACGAGATACCTGTCCACAAACGGAGAGAACACTGCAGGGGCATCAGATAGAAATACAACAGGCACCTCAGGGGGAAGGGAAGGGGGGGTACCTCAGCCGGATTACAGCACCACGCCAGATCCACGACGGGGCTCCATGCCCATTGATGTATCCTGGGGAGTGCAAAGCCACAGTCTCTCAAGTCTCTCCAGTAGGTGGTTTGCCCACTGTTCCATCCTGTGGAGTGCAAAGCCACAGTCTCTCAAGTCTCTACAGTGGGTGGGTTGCCCACTGTTCCATCCTGGGGAGTGCAAAGCCACAGTCTCTCAAGTGGATAACAGTCTCCACTGGTTCTGGAGGGGGACTGGTGCCCAGACTGCATCAGGCTCCCTGTGACAGTTCCTGTTCCGTCACTGTCCCAGCTGCACATGGGCTAACGATGCTTGATTTGGCGGTCTTTTCCCTGTTCAGCGGTGCTTTGCCATGTCGCTCTTTGCCCTGTTCAGCGGTGCTTTGCCCTGTTCAGCGGTCTTCACCATGGCGGTCTTTTCCCTGTTCAGCTGTGCATTGCCATGGCGGTCTGTGCCCTGTTCAGCGGTGCTTGACTTTGCAGTTTCTGACCTGTTCAGCGGTGCTTTGCCCTGTTCAGCGGTCTTCACCATGGCGGTCTTTTCCCTGTTCAGCGGTGCTTTGCCATGGCGGTCTGTGCCCTGTTCAGCGGTGCTTGACTTTGCAGTTTCTGACCTGTTCAGCGGTGCTTTGCCCTGTTCAGCGGTGCTTTGCCCTGTTCAGCGGTCTTCACCATGGCAGTCTTTTCCCTGTTCAGCAGTGCTTTGCCCTGTTCAGCGGTCTTCA